>NC_044562.1:112310823-113723323 GCF_007565055.1 Rhinopithecus roxellana | reverse complement strand
CAAGGATTCTTCTAGATATAGATTTTTTTTACTTATTTTTTTCTGGAACATATTGAATTATTTATATGCATGTATTTAGGACATTTTTAAAAGCCTGGAATGTTTTCTTTAGTTATATCTTTACTTATTGCTCCAATTCTTTTTTTTTCTGTTTTTTTTTCCCCTTGGGATCCTCTGTAAATTTTGAGACTAAATTTGTACTTTTTTTCCCTATGCCTACCTTCATTTTCATTTGACACACACAAAATCTCTGACAAACACACAGATACTCATGGACATGCACATACGTTTATATACATATTGATATAGAAACACACATGTAGACACTTAGCAATTTTCATGAAAATTTAGGAGAGGTTCTGTCACGTGTGTTAGCCATTTTAGTCTGAAATTGCCATTCTCGTTTTGGAAACTTACACCTGAAATCTACAGTGAAGATATAATCCATGCAGGAAAGGGGAAGATGGTACATAGAGAGGTTTGGAACATTTTTAGTGGCATTGGGAATATTCCAAAAACTATCCTAAGTGAGTAAAGAAACTGAGTGTGACTTTGTTATCTGCTGAATTAAGGTCTTATCCTATTCAAAAGACAGAATTGCCTTCATGAAATGATAGAGACCATTAATTAGTCTCTCTTTAGGAATTCACCAACCATTCTAGTTCTGTAGCATTCTACTGTATTAAAAACCAACATCAGACGAAACAAAATACAAACATAACTTCTAGAAGAACAATTTTTATAAATCTTTTTGGTAACTCAGTTTGGCAGACAGAAAGCTCTTCTAAAGTCTCACCCAACCTGAACAGACTTTTTTAGAAACCTATTTCCCTTTCCTCTCTCCAGGAAACAGAGACAACAGTCTTTTTGGAAAATATCCAAATTTCTTGATATATTGAGGACATGAGCTTCCTTAATTGTTTTTCAGTCTCGTGCACCAGGTGTATATGTGCATTAAAAATTTTCTGCCTTAGCAGGACTTCTAAGTCTAGTCTCCTTCCATAGGCTCCTTTTTTTGGTGAAATATCATATAAATGCCCTTTAATATGAAGGAATTATTAATATCTATAAAATTTTGCTTTTAAGTCATGTATGATTTTTTTCTTGCATGTTATACTTAGTTTGAAAGAAGTATAGTGTCCAAGTGGAGAACATGAACTGTAGAATTAGAAGCGTGGGCTGGGATCTTGACCATTACTTACCAGCTGGGTGAGCTTGGACAAGTGACAGGGTTTCTGTGCTTCAGGTTTTCCATCTGAAGAAAAGGATCTCTTCATTTAAAGAGCTAATGTATTCAAGAACATGAAAGAGTACCTGAAACATACTGCTTTATATATGTACTTGTTATTGTTATTTTTAAGGTAATTGGCAATACAAATCTGTCCTTTTAAGTTGATTTGACAATGCCTCTTGAAGAAAAGAATTAAGTTCTTGATAAACATCAAGACTCAATAATAAAATTTAAAAATTCCTAAGTTATAAAGATTATTATTGAAAGAGACCAACTACTTTATTACTTTAAAATATTGATTAGCTTTTTTGAACTTATTTTATGTCTAAATGCTCTTTATAAATCTTATATTCAGTAGAAATATGTCTTGAGTGGTCATCATCAAGAAAGATGACAACTTCTTGTAGAAATTTAACCCTTGGTACCCTTGGAAATTAATCTTCTTTAATTAATTACATTTCCAGGGATATTTGGGTATCATTTGTTTGTTTGTATTGTTTTGTTTTTCTAGTAAATGGCTTCTTAAGCTGTATTATCCCCTCCAGTGTCCATTGATTCAGAGAAAATACCAACAATTGGAATTTATTGCTCTGATTTTGAACAGAATCTTGTGGCTGTTTTTATTGTAATTCAAAGCACTGTTTAAATCCCTTTGCTTAGAAGCCATTGGAGTGAAAATGTTCATATTGCCGATTTACTTTGTGACAATGATGTATGGGAAGATTATTCTGCAAGAACCAGAAAATATAATACTTGTTGGAAGAAATTCAATGTCGCAACCAGTTGAAATAAAGAACACCCAATCCCACGTGCTAACAAAGTGGGGATTCCTTTCCAAAGCTTTGTACTATGCAAAGGATACTTTTCTGGCGTGCCGAGAAGTTATCTCTGGGACTGTCACACTTGGAATTCCAGCAGATTACCCTATCATCAAGTCATCAGTATGCTGCTATTTGAATAAACACAGCTGTTGTTTTCCAAGAAATATGGCTAGGAGCAGCAAGGAAAAAAAGGGCAATTAGTGTTATTGAAATGAAGGGGTACTCAGGATGGCATATATATATTTATGAGCATTTTCGTTTCCGAATAGCCTATTTACCATGCTGTGACTTAACAGTGGGGGAGTAATGATCCCCTCTCCAAATCCTTGGTACTTTACTGCGTTTTGCTATTTGCCTAATATTAATTACAAATAATTTTCATAATTAAAAAAATATATATGTTTTAATTTCACATGACCTTGTGCTATCTTCTATCCACAAATCCTTGACGTTTTGATGGCAGCATGTTCCAAAGACCTATATATAAGGATAGATGAATAGGATAACCTATTTTAAAATTTATACTAATGATTTCAATACGTGGAGCAAAGATGTTATTGTCCTGGATCTGGGAATAAGGCTTGTTTTTAGGGGGTCAAGGGGAACCTTCAGCATGGTGTAATGCGGAGTGGTGGACCAGAAAGATGAGACTATTAACCAGCAATGTGGCCCCAGGCAAGGGATTCCCTCCCCTTGATCTCAGCTTCTTTATCCGTAAACTGTTGAGAATGGATGATATGACCTTTAAGGTCTCTTCAAATTCCATGATGCTTTGAGCTTAGGCCTTTATTACACAGGTCTGACACTCAATGCTGAGCAACACATTTGTTACAGAGACCCATTGGAACTGGTGGTTGTCATCTTTATAAATAAACAAACATTCTGACTGTTTTTGTGCTTTCAGTATAAATGAAGACAAATAATGGGATGAGTTGTTAAGATCTTAGTGCTTTATTCACCTAAAGTAGTTTGTTTTGAATTTGTGTATATATATATATATATATGTCGGTTTTTTTTTTTTTTTTTTTTTTTTTTTTTTTTTTTTTTTTTTTTTTTTTTTTTTTTTTGAGATGGAGTCTCACTCTGTCGCCCAGGCTGGAGTGCAGTGGCACGATCTCAGCTCACTGCAAGCTCCTCCTCCCAGATTCATACCATTCTCCTGCCTCAGCCTCCCTAGTAGCTGGGACTACAGGCACCTGCCACAACGCCCGGCTAATTTTTTGCATTTTTAGTAGAGATGGGGTTTCACCGTGTTAGGCAGGATGGTCTCGATCTCCTGACCTCATGATCCGCCCGCCTCAGCCTCCCTTGAATTTGTATATTCTTAAATCTTTAGTCTACGGTTAAGAACTCTGGTTCATTTTTTTGTTGTGTCTCTGCCAGGCTTTGGTATCAGGATGATGTTGGCCTCATAAAATGAGTTAGGGAGGATTCCCTCTTTTTCTATTGATTGGAATAGTTTCAGAAGGAATGGTACCAGCTCCTCCTTGTACCTCTGGTAGAATTCAGCTATGAATCCATCTGGTCCTGGACTACTTTTGGTTGGTAGGCTATTAATTATTGCCTCAATTTCAGAGCCTGCTATTGGTCTATTCAGGGATTCAACTTCTTCCTGGTTTAGTCTTGGAAGAGTGTAAGTGTCCAGGAAATTATCCATATCTTCTAGATTTTCTAGTTGATTTGTGTAGAGGTGTTTATAGTATTCTCTGATGGTAGTTTGTATTTCTGTGGGGTCGGTGGTGATGTCCCCTTTATCATTTTTTATTGCATCTCTTTGATTCTTCTCTCTTTTCTTCTTTATTAGTCTTGCTAGTGGTCTGTCAATTTTGTTGATCTTTTCAAAAAACCAACTCCTGGCTTCATTGATTTTTTGGAGGGTTTTTTGTGTCTCTATCTCCTTCAGTTCTGCTCAAGGCTACAGTAACCAAAACAGCATGGTACTGGTACCAAAACAGAGATATAGACCAATGGAACAGAACAGAGTCCTCAGAAATAATACCACACATCTACAGCCATCTGATCTTTGACAAACCTGAGAGAAACAAGAAATGGGGAAAGGATTCCCTATTTAATAAATGGTGCTGGGAAAATTGGCTAGCCATAAGTAGAAAGCTGAAACTGGATCCTTTCCTTACTCCTTATACGAAAATTAATTCAAGATGGATTAGAGACTTAAATGTTAGACCTAATACCATAAAAACCCTAGAAGAAAACCTATGTAGTACCATTCAGGACATAGGCATGGGCAAGGACTTCATGTCTAAAACACCAAAAGCAATGGCAGCAAAAGCAAAAATTGACAAATGGGATCTAATTAAATTAAAGAGCTTCTGCACAGCAAAAGAAACTACCATCAGAGTGAACAGGCAACCTACAGAATGGGAGAAAATTTTTGCAATCTATTCATCTGACAAAGGGCTAATATCCAGAACCTACAAAGAACTCAAACAAATATACAAGAAAAAAACAAACAACCCCATCAAAAAGTGGGCAAAGGATATGAACAGACATTTCTCAAAAGAAGACATTCATATAGCCAACAGACACATGAAAAAATGCTGATCATCACTCGCCATCAGAGAAATGCAAATCAAAACCACAATGAGATACCATCTCACACCAGTTAAAACGGCAATCATTAAAAAGTCAGGAAACAACAGGTGCTGGAGAGGATGTGGAGAAATAGGAACACTTTTACACTGTTGGTGGGATTGTAAACTAGTTCAACCATTATGGAAAACAGTATGGCAATTTCTCAAGGATCTAGAACTAGATGTACCATATGACCCAGCCATCCCACTACTGGGTATATACCCAAAGGATTATAAATCATGCTGGTATAAAGACACATGCACACGTATGTTTATTGCAGCACTATTTACAATAGCAAAGACTTGGAATCAACCCAAATGTCCATCTGTGACAGACTGGATTAAGAAAATGTGGCACATATATACCATGGAATATTATGCAGCCATAAGAAAGGATGAGTTTGCGTCCTTTGTAGGGACATGGATGCAGCTGGATACCATCATTCTTAGCAAACTATCACAAGAACAGAAAACCAAACACCGCATGTTCTCACTCATAGGTGGGAACTGAACAATGAGATAACTTGGACTCGGGAAGGGGAACATCACACACCGGCGACTATCATGGGGAGTGGGGAGGGGGGAGGGATTGCATTGGGAGTTATACCTGATATAAATGATGAATTGATGGGTGCTAACGAGTTGATGGGTGCAGCACACCAACAAGGCACAAGTATACATATGTAACAAACCTGCACGTTATGCACATGTACCCTAGAACTTAAAGTATAATAAAAAAAAAAAAAAAAAAAAGAACTCTGGTTCAGGGGTATTGGTTTGGCAAGTGTAAGGGGTTTTGGGGGAAAGATTGGAGAAGTATGTTAAGGTTCTGTTATTTCTGGGGTAAAAAATAAGAAGATGCCAGGAAAAAGAAACTGAAGTTAGAGGCAATGACTTTTGTTTAGAAGGTCAATGCTGTGGTGCATTTTAAAACCATCTCATTTAAAAAGTACAGGGAGTACACCAGTACCCACTAGCTTGGTGGCTGTGGTTGCTTTAGCATCTTGTCCAACAGCCACGATAACCAAGCTATGTATCTTCCTTTTTTCTCTCAAGAGGGAGTTGATCTCCAATTTGCAAGTAAGTCTTCGAAATTTATTTCAGTTAAGCCCAAGGATTTTAAACACATCTCATACACAAAATGACACACATCAAGGGTGTGGGTATGTTGTTTTCCAGTGTTTCTAAGTAGGTGTGAAAGAAAACCTCATTTAAACTCTATTGAGAAATCAACAAAAGCCTTAAAACAAGAATAATGAAGCAGCATGAGTAATGTTCAGGGTCTATACTGAGACAAGGATGACGAGGGCATTGGTTCTTCAGTCAGAACAGCAACTGTCTATGCAATGTCTGAGGTCTGACTGTGTGACCTTGGGCCCAGCCACGAAATACTGTCACGCAAACCCAACCCCCCCTCATTAACAGTAACAACACACAGCGGTTTAGTGCTTTATGGTTTCAGAGCTCTTTTGCATGTTATTATCTCATCTCTGGTCCATTTTTAGGATGGCGTTAGCCTTACCTCATGCCCCAGCATTTCATCATGTCTTTGGAGACATTGCAGCTTAGCTGATAGGTCTGATTTTTCTCCTTATGCTTTGGGCAACCTCTGGAAGGGATAAAAGTGATGTTTTGGCTAGTAGTTTAAACAAATAACAAAGTTGGACTGAAATGGAAAGTTTCTGGTGAGATCAAAGAATATGACATAAGGGATGAAATTAAGCAGGGTTTATGCAGTGGTGGCTTCTCTCACTAGGGCTCTGTCAGACAAACTGTTCCCACTCATTTTCTCACTTGGCCCTCATGGGAACCCCCTGGAGGTAGGAGCATTTATTATTATTCCTAGTGTACAGATGAGGAAACAAACACTTGGCCATTTACATAGTTTATAGAAGTCATAGGGCCAATGACAGAGCGTAGTTCTTTTGCCTCTTAGGCCAATGCTCTTTCTTCCATACCCCAGTGCCTCTCTAGGTATAAGATAACTTCTCAAGTTTGGACATTTTCTTGTATACATCACTTTCCTCTCCTGAATTAACACTGAGAGGTAATAAATTTCAGAGGAGAGCTGGGACTAAAGATACAGTCTTCACTCTGTCGCTGGGTTCTCTTTTTTTCCCTTAAAGTGAAGAGAATTCCTGTTTCTTTTGTACATTGAGGTCCATGCTACTTTTTGAGTCCTATAGATAGAGGAGTATTAGACACTCATAGAACTCTTTTTGTTATTGCTTCTCATTATGTTGTTGTGGTTAATGTCCTGATGTTCAGTATTATGAAACACACTGTCTTGAAACTTGTCCACTCAAAAGCTATCACTTACTGCTTCTTTGGTTGTGGGCTCCATGGACTTTAAAAGATCATTGAATGATGAAAGCAAGAAAGTTGGAGAATGAAGAGGTCTGTTAGGCAGTTTTCTACCTTCAACGTGCCTGTGGAGATGTTGGGTGAGTAATGTAAAAGAACGGGTGAATGGCACATGCAGCGGGGCGGGGGGGCCTCCTCTCAGGGTGTCATTGTTACTTTTGTCTGTTTTCATTTTTGTTTTTTCTCTCATTCTTAGAAAGGTAGGTCCTTTGTGCCAGGTGGGGCATGGCAACAGGAGTCTAGAATTTAGGAGAATGGAGAGGCTACAGTTGGATCCAGTTAGTCTTTTCAAGATTGTTTCTTGACCACTGTCTGAAGTTAGTGGAATTGGATCTGGACAGAATATCAAAATCCCAGCCAAGAGGGTCAGGTATTACTCAAAAAATCTGTGCATTTGCCTAAGACTAGAAAACTTTTTCCATTCCTCACTGGCAGGTCAACTGATCTTCTTGATATACTTTAATCCAGTCTCAGGAACAAGCATCAGTGACTTTGGCTAAAAGCTCTAGGTAAGCAATAGATAAACTTTTGGCAGTAATGTCATTATTGGTATTTGAGTCAGTTGTTAGTGGCATTTATTATCCCTAGCCCCAAATCCTTCATTTAACTTTTATGTGTTTTTTTTTTTTTTTAGTTTTACTTCCCTGGATTCTTTTCTTCTCTTCAATTGTCATAAATCAGTAACAGTTGAACTACACTGTCAAAATACAGTATTTTTTTTTAAATGAATGAAACTCTTTGTTAAGGAATGGTTCTTTCTCTAATGCAAATAATTACTTTCTAATTGTTCTGTAAGATTATACTTTACTGCATATATTTTTAAAGCAGGCAGCACCTGCAAAGTAATCATCTTATTTACCATTTTTAAAATTAAGTAGCAAGTCTATAGGACAATTCCAATTAAATAAAAAAAAATTCAATAATGGAAATAGAGTAAGGACAAGGGGGAACATATGTTACACAAAGCAAAATTATTTTGAAACACAGCATCTTATGTGGACTTCCTTAGATTTTAGTGGCTTTTTGAAAACATGGCTCTACACCTTGATTTACTACTCATCCCAAAGTCTAAATCCAAGGTTGTTCTTGGAACATTGCCTCTTCAAAGCATTCTTATTAGAAGCTGAGAGCACCCAAAGAGAGTGGTGAACATTTAAAGCATACAGCATATAATGTAGCTGCACTAATATGAAACAATTGTTCTGTATTAGACTCCAGAGATTGAATTATACAATTCATATCTAAGCGAAAGATGAGCGCCATATTAAGCATATGTCCCCGTCTCTGAAAGCAGGCAGAAAACTTATAAATGCATCTCAACAATCTTCTCCAAAGAGCATTCTTACTGGTCTGAAGCTATGGAGCACTCTGTTCTCTCTTGAATGTACTTTATTATCAATTCTTAAGCAGTTGAAAGGAGGCCTTGAATCTGAACCTATCCCACAATGCCCTGTATGTAGTGTGACTCTCAGAGGCCCCTGCTGCCCACACTTTGTCAAAGACTCATTTAACTTGATAGGCTTATGTATTCTACTCTTCTTTTCAACAGGAGTGGCTGGAGCAGGGTAGAGGTAGAAGATGATTCTGTGTAATGGATCCAATTACAAAGACTTTTGGAGGAGTGCTGAGAAGAGGTTATATTTGGTGGGAGGAACAATCCTTTAGAATATGGTATGTCCCAATATCGGTCCTGGAAATAATCCTATCTATAGGAGACACTTCTACTTCATTTAGAATTTAAAGGGATGGAATATTCATAAAAAATTTTACATTGAAAATTTAATCCCAGCCTGGGGCTTGAGGAGCTAATTTCATCCCAGGTCTCTTTGGTCTACCATTACTGCTTTCTCCTACTTTATCAGGAAAATTTTACAATACCTTTGTGCAATTAAGAGATGCTGAGTGGCAATTATTGGCTCATTCTACATACCAACTTAATGGCCCGAGATTCTTTGGTTTTAATATCTAGCAAATTTTACATGAGGCCACAGAATCAACTCTTAATTCATTCAGTAGTAATAGTTCAGTACTATCTTGGTGGTGCGTATTATTTGTAGAGATCACAATTTTATGACTTGGGACTTGAGCGGGGCTTAGAAAAGTTGGTGGGGTTTCTGAGTGAGTAGTCAATAGTCCCAAGAATTGACAGACACATGGGGAAAGGAACAGAAGTTGTGGCAGACAATCATAGAAATGAAGAAAAGACAGAAACAACAGCGAACGAGAAAGAAGTGAATGGTGGGAGTGGTGGATGCCCCTAAATCATCTTGTACTGCTGTGCTGGAGCCAGTTTTGAAAGGCTCACCAAAGCTGATTATAGTTTTCTTTTGAACTCTGTTCTGTGATTTTGTTTTGGTAACTTCAAATTGGCACAGTGGGAGCATTTACACCATAGATATTGGTGAATACTACAAATCAGGGCTTTTTTTTTTTTTTTTCCCTCCAGGGAGCTAGTTGTTCAATATTTACCAGCACGCTATGACCTTAGATATTTCTTTGTGATACAAGAAGCCTAAATTATCAAATGTGTCATAGCAGGAGAGAGTTTGGGAGACACTGGATTAGTTGGGCAGGGGCCAGTTCCACGACTAGAAATAACAAACTGGAGTTTCTATTCCCATAGTTGACTGAAATGAGAAGCAGGTCAAGGTATGGAGAGAAGAGGTCAAACTAGTTGAGAAAAATGTATTGTAGGCATTTTGCAGAAAGCAGGAGCAGTCTTATTTAGCACTCACAACAGATGAATAAATGGTGGTTGGGAGAGGTTAAATCTGTATATCATACAAGTTAGAACCAATTAGAATTTATTTTACCCAACATCCTCATTTCTAACCCCCACACTATAGTGTTCCTCTGTAGACCTCTGCATTCAATGAGGCAGGTGGTGCTCCCCACAACTTTTGGGCTTAGCTTCGACATTGTAATCTAGATTGAGCTTTCTAGTGATACCCTGTACACAGCTCTGCATGGCAGCCCTGCCTGTGGGTCACCTCCCTCTGACTCCATACACATGAAGAACATCCTCAGCCAAAACATCCCTGCCCCACTCCAGAGCAAACATCAGTTTCCCCTCCTCTTCTAAGTTTATAACTTTTTCTTTATTTCTACTGCCTTCTCATTCATTCATTTAGTCATTCAATAAACATTTGTTAAAAGCCTGTGTGCATTGTGAGAGAAAGAGGGAATTCAACCTAGGAAGACCTACTGGAGGGAACACATGTGTGTGTCTAATTTGGAAGCTGCAGAAGAAGAAGGAGTAAAGATGTGGGTTTGAGGACCACAGATGGGGGGCTAGACTTTCTAGGTCATCACGGAGACTCCATCTGTTTTGACTATTTCTCTTCAATATGAGCAAAAGCCTTAGCCTGGCAACTTACTCTTTTCTTCTGATTTTCTTTCATCTTTTGTCTCTGGCTGTTATCCAGGACCAGGTGGATCTCACTGACTTAGATGTTCTCCCTTTGGAGATCCTGGTGCCTTCTGTGCCCCTACCCCCAAGGTGAAATCACTTTAGATAGAATAATGCTATATGATATTTTTGCTTATCTGAAAAGCATAACTTAATTCTATTTATTGAAGTGGACTGATTCATATAAAACGTACATAATAAATGATTTTGAGTTATTGATTTGGTAAAAAGGCCTATGCTTTGAAACAATTTCACATTTTGATCATGTGACATTATCCACTGAATGTCTTCTGATTTACGTTTATTTATTTTTAGTTGTACGTTTATTAATGATAAATGGAGTTCAACTATAAATGACTATAGAATTTCATGAGATATTTTAAGGAGGTGTTAGAGTTAGGAACGTGTGGGTGGGGAGCCATATATGAATAAAGATAGTTTCAGTCAGATGTGAGAATCACACTTTGAGAAAGTGTGGTCTCTGGACCAGAAACATCAGTATTACCCAGGAATTTATTTCAAATGCACATTTTTGAGCCCCACCCCAGGCCTGAATCAGAAATTCTGCAAGTGGGGCCCAGTAATTTGCATTTTCACAAATTCTGCAGGCAACTCTGATGTTAGCTAAATATGAGAATCACTGATTAAAGTAATACTAACAAAGTTAGCAACATTTAAAGAAAATTTTAAATGAAGTAGTACAGTTATGTCATTAACTCACTTTGGTCAGACCAATACTTGTTTGGATCCTTAGGCATATTTTCTACTTACTGTATTCTTAAAAACCAAAAGTGTTTCAGCATTTTCACTTCTTTTGCAAATAACCATTAGACAGACTTGTAAAAAGATTGATTGTACACTTTCATTTCCTCAAGGGGTCATTTATTCTTTCACATAATACTCATTCTCCAGGCAGCAGACAAAAGACTTGAAGACATACACAGCTGAAGGAAATGAAAAGGTGACAAGGCTAAGAGAACAAAGATGAGCATTGTCACGGTCTGGAGGGTGGTGGTGGAGGAAGCCTTCTCTACGCTGGTGCCTCTATTGGAACTTTCAGGAAATGAACATGTGTGTTTTGTGTTTTTCCCTTTACACCTCAAGAAACTTGGAACAATGATTTTCTTTTATGGAGAAGCTTACATTTAAGCAGATGAAAAATTAGCCCCGAGAATAGAAATACAGAATCAAAGTCCACAAATTTAATTATTGCTTCCCCTGGTTAGCTGATCTTCAATTCTGATATCTTCCTCTCTGGTGTAGGGGAGTAAGGGTTATACCCATTTTAAAATTCTTTGTTGTATTACGACTACTAATACACAGGGAAAGTTTCTATGCATTCATTTATTCAATGGATATTTATTAGGACTCACTGTTTATGGAACTGCCCAAGAAATTGTGGGAGATACAAGGGAGATGACAACATCAACCCTGTTCGCAGAGTGTTTGAAGTCTACAGGACTTCAAATGTGTCCATTGTACATGTAAGCATAATAAAAGTTAAAAGTAGGTGTGCCATACAATGGATCAAAATCAAAGGTTGTAAGAAGAGGAAAGGCATTCCTTCTAGCTTTGGTCAGATTTGGTCCACAATCAAATCAAATTCTTACTAAGTTCATATTCTCTTACTGACAAACTAAACTGCTGCAAAAAATAATCCTCCCCCAAGGGAGATCTTACAGTCAGACCCTAATTGCCCTAGTTCAGTTTAGAATGTAGCTTTGAAAAGAATGACAAAGACCTTGAAGAGGCGAGCAACAGATTTTGAAATATCTGGTCTATAAGGGTAAGAGACTGTATGATGCCAAAGCCTGGGGGTACCCAGCTGGGGGGTCAATCGATATTAATTGCTAACACCCAGAGGTAATTAGCAGTAATTACCCAAAGGAGTGATGGGATGGCCAGACTGACTTAAAGGCACCAATTCCAGGAGCTCCTAGCATGTTGGGAACCTAACAGTTTCTAGGTAACCATAAACAAATTAGGTTTCCCCAGCAATTTATGTAGAGAGTTTTAAAATTGCATTACAAAGGACCCCTGGGGCAAGCTTTTATAAATATATTATTAAAACTTGTAACCCTTCCTACCCAGAGGTGAAGTTTATTTTCTCACACTTGGAGTCTGAGAACTTGCTTTAACCAATAGAATATCGGGAAAGAGAAATTGTGCAACTTCTTTTGCTAGTAAGTCTTACAAGACCTGCAGCTTCCAACTTCACCTTCTAGGAACACCTTCACCTTCTAGGAACATTCTAGGATCAACTTGTGAGGCAGCTGGTCTAGCCTCCTGGAGGAGAAGCAGTTTTGTGGAGAAGATTCAGGCATCCCTGCCAACAGCACCAACTCCAGATATATGAGTGAGTGCATCTCTGACTAATAGTGTACTAAAGTGTTGGACACTCAGAGTAGATCATTTTAACACCACCTTTTTCCCTATGGCAAAATTATATTCAACTATAATAAAAATTATAATTTTCTTTGTTTCTTAGTTTTAAAGCAAACAATTGGCAAGATAACGAATGTCAATTTCACAGATATTCATATTGAGCAAAATATTTCATAGATGAAATAAAAATTATATTCAACAAAAATATACTTGTTTTCACCTTGCCTCAGTTTGAAATTTTTTTTGCACAGAAATTCCCAAGAGTAAGAATGATTGTAAAGACAAGGAAACAACACAACTTGAGTTCCTTCTATTCTGTGATTTTATCATTGCTAATTTCAAATCTACTGATTAAACACAAGAGTATGTAGTACCATGGAAATAGGGATGTGAACTGCGCACAACGAAAGCTTGAGCAAGTCCTAGTCACTATGAAACTATTCTTAAACATATGTAACAGACACTGTGGGGGCTGGGGGTTGGGGGGCGACTGTGTAACTGAGTTCTCCAAATTAACTTCTATGTAGAACACAATGTTTATTAAAAGATAAGGAATGAAATGGGCTAATTTGAAGCTTCTGTAAATGTTATTAAAACTCAAGAGCTCCAGTATTTGTTCAGAAATTAGGCCAACACCCTCCTCTGCCACCTGCTCCTCGGCCTCATCTCTAGGCCTCTGCCTGGCCTATCGCCTGCCGCCGGCATCCGACAGGCTGGACCTGAGCCAGGCATCGGCGTTCACCAACGAGAAGCAGCAGCTGCAGGGCCTCAATGACCGCTTCGCCGTGTTCATCAAGAAGGTGCATCAGTTATTTCTTGCCTTCTGCTAGCTTTTGAATGTGTTTGCTCTTGCCTCTCTAGTTCTTTTAATTGTGATGTTAGAGTGTCAATTTTAGATCTTTCCTGCTTTCTCTTGTGGGCATTTAGTGCTATAAATTTCCCTCTACACAATGCTTTAAATGTGTCCCAGAGATTCTGGTATGTTGTATCTTTGTTCTCATTGGTTTCAAAGAACATCTTTATTTCTGCCTTCATTTCGTTATGTACCCAGTAGTCATTCAGGAGCAGGTTGTTCAGTTTCCATGTAGTTGAGCGGTTTTGATTGAGTTTCTTAGTCCTGAGTTCTAGTTTGATTGCACTGTGGTCTGAGAGACAGTTTGTTATAATTTCTGTTCTTTCACATTTGCTGAGGAGTGCTTTACTTCCAATTATGTGGTCAATTTTGGAATAAGTGTGATGTGGTGCTGAGAAGAATGTATATTCTGTTGATCCAGGGTGGAGAGTTCTATAGATGTCTATTAGGTCCACTTGGTGCAGAGATGAGTTCAATTCCTGGATATCCTTGTTAACTTTCTGTCCCGTTGATCTGTCTAATGTTGACAGTGGAGTATTGAAGTCTCCCATTATTATTGTATGGGAGTCTAAGTCTCTTTGTAAGTCTCTAAGGACTTGTTTTATGAATCTGGGTGCTCCTGTATTGGGTGCATACATATTTAGGAGAGTTAGCTCTTCCTGTTGAATTGATCCCTTTACCATTATGTAATGGCCTCCTTTGTCTCTTTTGATCTTTGATGGTTTAAAGTCTGTTTTATCAGAGACTAGGATTGCAACCCCTGCTTTTTTTTGTTCTCCATTTGCTTGGTAGATCTTCCTCCATCCCTTTATTTTGAGCCTATGTATGTCTCTGCCTGTGAGATGGGTCTCCTGAATACAGCAGACTGATGGGTCTTGACTCTTTATCCAGTTTGCCAGTCTGTGTCTTTTAATTGAAGCATTTAGTCCATTTACATTTAAGGTTAATATTGTTATGTGTGAACTTGATTCTGCCATTATGATATTAACTGGTTATTTTGCTCGTTAATTGATGCAGTTTCTTCCTAGCATTGATGGTCTTTACATTTGGCATATTTTAAATAACTAAGATCAGAGCAGAACTGAAGGAGATAGAGACACAAAAAACCCTCCAAAAGATCAATGAATCCAGGAGCTGGTTTGTTGAAAAGATCAACAAAATTGACAGACCGCTAGCAAGACTAATAAAGAAGAAAAGAGAGAGGAATCAAATAGATGCAATAAAAAATGATAAAGGGGATATCACCATGGACCCCACAGAAATAGAAACTACCATCAGAGAATACTATAAACACCTCTATGCAAATCAACTAGAAAATCTAGAAGAAATGGATAATTTCCTGGACACTTACACTCTTCCAAGACTAAACCAGGAAGAAGTTTAATCCCTGAATAGACCAATAGCAGGCTCTGAAATTGAGGCAATAATTAATAGCCTACCAACCAAAAAAAGTCCAGGACCAGATGGATTCATAGCTGAATTCTACCAGAGGTACAAGGAGGAGCTGGTACCATTCCTTCTGAAACTATTCCAATCAATAGAAAAAGAGGGAATCCTCCCTAACTCATTTTATGAGGCCAACATCATCCTGATACCAAAGCCTGGCAGAGACACAACAAAAAAAGAGAATTTTAGACCAATATCCCTGATGAACATTGATGCAAAAATCCTCAATAAAATACTGGCAAACCGGATTCAGCAGCACATCAAAAAGCTTATCCACCATGATCAAGTGGGCTTCATCCCTGGGATGCAAGGCTGGTTCAACATTTGCAAATCAATAAATGTAATCCAGCATATAAACAGAACCAAAGACAAGAACCACATGATTATCTCAATAGATGCAGAAAAGGCTTTTGACAAAATTCAACAGCCCTTCATGCTAAAAACGCTCAATAAATTCGGTATTGATGGAACGTACCTCAAAATAATAAGAGCTATTTATGACAAACCCACAGCCAATACCATACTGAATGGGCAAAAACTGGAAAAATTCCCTTTGAAAACTGGCACAAGACAGGGATGCCCTCTCTCACCACTCCTATTCAACATAGTGTTGGAAGTTCTGGCTAGGACAATCAGGCAAGAGAAAGAAATCAAGGGTATTCAGTTAGGAAAAGAAGAAGTCAAATTGTCCCTGTTTGCAGATGACATGATTGTATATTTAGAAAACCCCATTGTCTCAGCCCAAAATCTCCTTAAGCTGATAAGCAACTTCAGCAAAGTCTCAGGATACAAAATTAATGTGCAAAAATCACAAGCATTCTTATACACCAGTAACAGACAAACAGAGAGCCAAATCAGGAATGAACTTTCATTCACAATTGCTTCAAAGAGAATAAAATACCTAGGAATCCAACTTACAAGGGATGTAAAGGACCTCTTCAAGGAGAACTACAAACCACTGCTCAGTGAAATAAAAGAGGACACAAACAAATGGAAGAACATACCATGCTCATGGATAGGAAGAATCAATATTGTGAAAATGGCCATACTGCCCAAGGTTATTTATAGATTCAATGCCATCCCCATCAAGCTACCAATGAGTTTCTTCACAGAATTGGAAAAAACTGCTTTAAAGTTCATATGGAACCAAAAAAAGCCCGCATTGCCAAGACAATCCTAAGTCAAAAGGACAAAGCTGGAGGCGTCACGCTACCTGACTTCAAACTACTACAAGGCTACAGTCACCAAAACAGCATGGTACTGGTACCAAAACAGAGATATAGACCAATGGAACAGAACAGAGTCCTCAGAAATAATACCACACATCTACAGCCATCTGATCTTTGACAAACCTGAGAGAAACAAGAAACGGGGAAAGGATTCCCTATTTAATAAATGGTGCTAGGAAAATTGGCTAGCCATAAGTAGAAAGCTGAAATTGGATCCTTTCCTTACTCCTTATACGAAAATTAATTCAAGATGGATTAGAGACTTAAATGTTAGACCTAATACCATAAAACCCTAGAAGAAAACCTAGGTAGTACCATTCAGGACAAAGGCATGGGCAAGGACTTCATGTCTAAAACACCAAAAGCAATGGCAGCAAAAGCAAAAATTGACAAATGGGATCTAATTAAACTAAAGAGCTTCTGCACAGCAAAAGAAACTACCATCAGAGTGAACAGGCAACCTACAGAATGGGAGAAAATTTTTGCAATCTATTCATCTGACAAAGGGCTAATATCCAGAACCTACAAAGAACTCAAACAAATATACAAGAAAAAAACAAACAACCCCATCAAAAAGTGGGCAAAGGATATGAACAGACATTTCTCAAAAGAAGACATTCATATAGCCAACAGACACATGAAAAAATGCTGATCATCACTCGCCATCAGAGAAATGCAAATCAAAACCACAATGAGATACCATCTCACACCAGTTAAAACGGCAATCATTAAAAAGTCAGGAAACAACAGGTGCTGGAGAGGATGTGGAGAAATAGGAACACTTTTACACTGTTGGTGGGATTGTAAACTAGTTCAACCATTATGGAAAACAGTATGGCAATTCCTCAAGGATCTAGAACTAGATGTACCATATGACCCAGCCATCCCACTACTGGGTATATATCCAAAGGATTGCAAATTATGCTGCTATAAAGACACATGCACACGTATGTTTATTGCCGACTATTCACAATAGCAAAGACTTGGAATCAACCCAAATGTCCATCTGTGACAGACTGGATTAAGAAAATGCAGCACATATACACCATGGAATACTATGCAGCCATAAAAAAGGATGAGTTTGCGTCCTTTGTAGGGACATGGATGCAGCTGGATACCATCATTCTTAGCAAACTATCACAAGAACAGAAAACCAAACACCGCATGTTCTCACTCATAGGTGGGAGCTGAACAATGAAATCACTTGGACTCAGGAAGGGGAACATCACACATCGGGGCCTATCATGGGGAGGGGGGAGGGGGGAGGGATTGCATTGAGAGTTATACCTGATATAAATGATGAATTGATGGGTGCTGACGAGTTGATGGGTGCAGCACACCAACATGGCACAAGTATACATATGTAACAAACCTGCACGTTATGCACATGTACCCTAGAACTTAAAGTATAAGAAAAAAAAAAAAAAAAAAAAAAAAGAAGGTGCATCAGCTGGAGACGCAGAACCGCTCACTGGAGGCCGAAGTGGCTGCGCTGAGACAGCGCCACGCCGATCGGTCCTGCCTCCAAGAGCTCTTCCAGGGCTAGCTGCGCGACCTGCGCGCGCAGCTGGAGGAGGCCAGCTCTGCGCCTGCGCATGCCGTGCTGGAGCACTACAGGCTGGCCGAGTAGGTGCAGCTGCTGCGGACGCTAAGGGGCCGAGAGTGCCCTGAAGGCGCAGCAGCGCGACATGGACGGCGCCACGCTGGCCCGCCTGGACCTGGAAAAGAAGCTGGAGTCGCTGCTGAACGAGCTGGCCTTCGTGCGCCAGGTGCACGACGAGGAGGTAGCTGAGCTGCTGGCCACGCTTCAGGCGTCGTCGCAGGCCGCGGCCGAGGTGGCCGTGGCTGTGGCTAAACCAGATCTGACCTCGGAGCTGAGGGAGATCCGCGCCCAGTATGAGTCCCTGGCCGCTAAGAACCTGCAGTGCGCGGAAGAATGGTACAAGTCCAAGTTCGCCAACCTGAACGCGCAGGCCGCGCAGCACTGAGGCCATCCGGACCAGCCGCGAGGAGATCCATGAGTACCGGCGCCAGCTGCAGGTGCGCACCATCGAGGTCGAGGGCCTGCGTGGGGCCAATGAGTCCTTGGAGAGGCAGATCCTGTAGCTGGAGGAGCGGCATAGTGCCGAGGTGGCTGGCTACCAGGATAGCATTGGGCAGCTGGAGAATGATCTGAGGAACACCAAGAGTGAGATGTCACGCCCCCTTCGGGAATACCAGGACTTGCTCAATGTCAAAATGGCTCTTGACATTGAGATAGCAGCTTACAGGAAACTGCTGGAAGGTGAGGAGACGTTTTAGCACCAGTGGGTTAGGCATTCCGGGGCCGAATCCACTTCCCAGTCCAAGGTATCTGCTCCCACCTAGAATCCTCACTTCTACAACCTCCAAGTCTCATCCACTGGGCTATCACTTAAGAAAGAGGAGGAGGAGGCATCTAAGGTAGCTTCTAAGAAAACCTCCCAGATAGAGGAAAGATTTGAAGAAATATTAGAGGAGACAGTGATATCTACTAAGAAAACCGAGAAATCAAATATAGAAGAAACCACCATTTCAAGCCAAAAAATATAATTCCATTGCTTTGAAAAAGTTAATGCTTAAGAGGGAATGATATGCATTTGACTTGTTGAACAGCCTATTCCTGAACCATAACACCTGCCACCACTATAAAATATCTTCAAGGCTTCAGTCTCATATTTAGTATTGAATACTTACCTTCTGTAATAAGAAAACCACCCCTTAGATTGAAGTAAACTGCAGTCCTGGAGCAATCACAGATGAGTTATCTAAGAATACAGCTTTCTGATCTTCAGCTTACGCTTCACAGTGATCGATGATTCAGGTGCAGAGGAAGTCCAAACTACGGTGCTAAATCTGTGATCATCGTCATTTGCTGTGAACTGAAATTAAAACTATTCACGCTACCCAGCCATTACCCAGCTAAATAATCTTACTCTAGATACCTAAAACGTAAGATCACTGCCAAAGATAAATTAATGGTCCACACCCAATTCCACTCTGATAGAACTTTCACAAATAATAGGTGTTTGTTTAATGGACACCTTCCACCTCCCTCAATTCCACATATACTTTTCTTCCATGTAGGAAAACAATAGTCTAGTGTAGTATTCTTCCCATGTAAACACATTTTGCTTTTTCTCAAAAGAACTTACCCCTATTTGCTCTCTTTGCTCAGTGGGTAAAATTAGATGCATGTTGACCATGTCTATGATTCGTGTAATTACTTATCCCTGCCCATTTCATCTTCTTTCAATTCTGTAGGTTAAAAAAAAATGGCAGTGATGAATTTTAAGGGTTTCCCCCAACATATAAAATAATGAAAAGAATCCCTAGACTTTAGGCTTTCAACTTACACAAATCCATTTAATTAGGATTAAAAAAACTATTAAGGATATAGCTTTTCACCTTTACTTTAGAAGCACAGTAAATAGTTATTCCAAACTGTGATGAAGCTGACCTTAGATTTAGTAGTATAAGCTAGTGGAAGTGAGTGTTTCTATGAGTGGAAAAAGCCAAGGTGTCATTTACGTGTCAGTTCATTTGTGGTGATATAGAATTAGCTTTTTCATCCCCATACCCTTAGAATCCACGTATTCCCCTTCCCACTAGTCTAGGTCCTAAAAATGCCTCGCTTTCACTCTCCTATGCCTTTTACAAGTGCTCAGTGTAGGATATTTTGTCACTAGAACACAATGCTGCTGCCCCAAAGTAAAAAAAAAAAAAAAAAAAAAACAACCACTTCTGGTCAATCAACACCACCAGCAAATATAAGAAAGAAATCTTTCTCTTTTCTAAAGACTTCCCCAACACTTACCCCGTGGTTGCACAGTTGGTGGGGTCCTGCTGGATAGGAAGAGACACCCAGACCAGAGAAGGGGTGTGCATGCGCCTACTCGCTTGCTAGAAGTAGATTCTGGACAGTCAGCTGTTCATCTGCCCAACTGTGTAGCATCTGCATTGCCCAGTCTTTCATGTGTGCCAAGGCTGATGGAGGATTTGTTCTCTGTCCAGCAGTCACTTCTGCCAGAGCTGAAGAGTTGCCCCATCTCTGTTCCATGTCTCCTTTAAGAGCTCTGGTGATAAGGACATGATGCTTTTACTGAACTTTATCCTAGCACATGCTTCAATAGTTCAAGGAACTTGAAAGACACTTTTCTCTTCTTCCTTACTTTTACCCCATCCCTGTCTTTACTCCTCACACTTATTGCAAGACATTAGTAAAATAAGAAATTAAAAGTCACACGAATCCCACCAAAAAAAAAAAAAAAAAAAAAAAAAAAAAAAAAAGAAATTAGGCCAACAGGTTTTTTTTTTTTTTTCTTTTTTTTCCAGGGAGGAGTAGTTTACCACTGACGCTGTTTGGAATTGCTGGCATGTGGTGATAATCAAAGGTAGGCTGACTTCTTGTCATTTAAATTGTTGCTTCAAAATATACAGATGATGTACCCTATTTTTGCCTGTGCCTTATGTGGACTGCTCCTGCTGACCCATGCTGGATATGCCTCTGTTTTTGTTACCAGAGGAAGGTATCTGCATGGGTCTGCAGCAACTTCAATTCTTGCCTCCTTAGAAAAAAGAATTTGACTGAGGGGCATAAGACAAAAGGAGAGACCGGGGCAAGTTTTGGAGCAGGAGTGAAAGTTTATTAAAAAGCTTTAGTGCAGTAATGAAAGGAAAAAAAGTACACTTGGAAGACGGCCGAGTGGATGACATGAGAGGCCAAGTTCATGGCTTGGCCTCTTGACTTGGGGTTTTATATGTTGGCATGCTTCCGGTGTCTTGTGTTACTTCTCCCCACTCCTAAGATCTTACTGAGAAGCAGCTGATCACCAGTTTCAGGTGTTTTCTGTTAGAGACTGCCTTTCCCTGGCACCGGCTGTGACAAATTGTTACTTTAGAGAGACAGTTAACAACTCCCTGACCATCACCTGTTGGTCGCCCAATGCTCCTGGTGTGTGTGTCGGGGAGCCCTCTCCTGCCCTGCTCATATCTGATTAGCTACCTACTGTACCACTTTTAGCATTTCACATCCCATCTGACTGTGACTAGGTGAGACCAGCAGGAACTGCTCAGTTGACCAAGAATCACCAGAAATAATAAATGGTTATTTCATGCCACCAAGTTTCAGGATAATTATGTAGCCATAGATAAGTGGTGCAGGAAATGATCACTTAGAGTAATTGAGCTAGATTTTTCTTCCTGAAGCTGTGACAATTATAAGAGCTCTAAATATGTACTGGTAGAATGTAAAGATTTGGGGACTATTGTTGATGGTGTGGCTTATTAACGGAAGTGAAGTCATTTTAAATAAGATGGGAGAGGTGATGCAAGAAGGAAATGGGGAGAAAAAAATGTTTCTGTGAAGATTGGAGATTTAAAATTATCACGAATAGATTGGTGAGGGGGAGTGATTCAAAGAAAACAGTGTTTTAATTACTGAAGCTAAATCATTTTTGCATCTTGAGTATGAAACCAGACCTTTGGGAATGGGATCTGAATGTCCCTGAAACAATGAGGTGTGCTTCTGCGTACCAGCAAAGACATAAAGCTCTGTTCCAAAAGCCAGGATGAAGGACACATTGTGGGGATTATGTTTTCATGGTACAGAGCTTTAACATACTTATTTGGTAGGTAATTTCTGAAGCAGTAGCAAGGATACAATGGTAAAAAAAATTGGCAAAAATCCATCCCGCTCATTACTAATAACTTTAAATTTATGTGGTAAATTACATAACCATAGATAAATGCCATTTCCATATCCGGTTTCTGAAATGTCTACAAATATGAAACTGAGTCACAGAAAACTGGAGTGTTATTTTAAATATTTCAGTCCGTTCAGCTTTTGCCTTTTATGACTTTGATTTTCATGCTATCTCAAACATTTCTTTCTTGAAGAACGGATTTTTTTGGACCATGATTTGGCAAAGATGATGTGTGTACTATGAAAATTGGAGACTGTGGTTGTCAGGAGAGGTGATGTTCTGTTCAGTAAAATTATACTGAACTTATCAGGAGGAGAAATAAATTCCTGGACTAATGAAGAGCTGTATGTTTGAACGGTTATGGAATACAACACAGGGCTGTAGGTAGAAGAACAATGACAATGAATCTGCAAGTGATTAGGAAGATAGGGCTGAAAATTATGACCTCCGTTGGCCAATGACAAACAAATTGAAAATTTAATTTGGAGCAAACTTTCATGTAATAGTGAGACTTAATTGGTAGAAATTTAGGAATGTCATATCACAGTGGGAAGTATATCTGTCTTATTCAACATGTTATACTCCATAACAACATGGAGTATAAACGCATAGGAAGAAATCTATTTTTTTATACATTAAAGATGTGATAAATATTGGACAGATTTCTGAAAGGATATAAAGAGGGAAAAATAGACCTGACATTATTGTGGAATGGATTACAGCATGCCTGGTCAGATGCAGAATATGAATGAAGTTTTCATGATGCAGATTACAAAACTACTAAACAGGCGAGACATGGATACAAAAGGGTGGCAGATTATTATTTTTTTTTAACTTTTGGACATTACTAGAAATCTCCTATTAAAAACAGAGGTGTTGATCCGTGGTTAATTTTCCTAGCTGACAGTGAATTATAAGAAAACATTTGTAAGAAAAAATTTTGAGAAACTGCTGGTCTGGATTTATTTTAACCAATAAGAAAGACCTGTTGATAAAAGAACAGTGTTAGGAAAATTGGGACAGAGATGACCATGATATAATAGAAGTTTGTTATAGGTACACTGGGAAAGGTGACTTGGTCAGACCTGATACCAGACTTCTCAAAAGAATACTTCAAAATAAACCAAAGCTAAAATGAGGTAGAAATTCTTAACAGTAGTAACAGTGATAATTGAATTTTTACTATAAGCTAATTACTCTGCAAGACACTTTGAATACATTATTTATAGAAAAACAGTTTTTTCTCCTCTTGGGGTCATTTACCACTGACACCAAGAGGAGAGAAAAAAAGTGTATGTGTGGTGGGGTGTCAGAGGGACACTGTGATGGCTCATAGGTCTCCTCAGATATTTTTAAAGGTTACATGTCAAAAATTAGGGAGGACATCCTAAATAAAAGGTAAATGTAAAATTGTGGCAGAAAATTGTAGGAAAAATGTTATGAATATAGTGGGCTCAAAATGTGCTGAGGCTTGCGAATGATGGCCACTTAAAACAGTTCTCAAAGGATGGACTTAAAGGCTGCTGTGGCACTCCAGGGATAGCAGTGGCAGCCTTGCTCAGTGTTCTTGTCTGCCTAAAAAGAAGAAGCTTCTAACTGGAAAGGAAGGACCTTCTAGCTGGAAAGATAACAAATACAGCTACACAACAGTGAAATGTATAATAGAGGAGTAGATGGCAAAGAGGCTCTTGCTGTTTTAAATGTTGTTATCTCTGCATCCTGGCTCTGAACGGACTTTGCAAGAGCCATCCTGGGAATGCTGTTGTGATATTGTGCACTCCCAGAGGGTATGTGAATAAGACAATGACAAATGCTTTAATTTAGAAAAGGATAAAAAGTCAGCTGTAGAAGCTAATATAATTTTTTAGTTCTTTCAGGGTTTGTTTCCTCATCTATGATCCCACTGAAATGACCTCATCATGACATCACAGCAGCTTATGCATTTTGTCATAACTACTTGCACATATACTTTTATCGTATTTGGATTGGGAGCTCCTTAAAAGCAGGGACTGTCTTATGTTCATCTTTGTGTTCTCAGAGGCTGTTGAACTGCATGGAATCACAGAAAGGACTTTTGCTTATTGTCAGTCTCTTGCTCCTTCTCCTGCTGTCTTGTGTCCTCTCCCTTCCTTGTCTTCTTCCCATTCAGCACATTATGTTGAGCTTTGATGCAATTAAAAGCAAACTTCTTCCATAGTTTATGAAACTTTGGTTGTCTTTTGAATTCTTTGAAAAAGAAACTGTAATTTTTTTTTTCTTTTTTTGAGACAGAGCCTTGCTATATTGTTCAGGCTGGTTTCAATCACCCAGGCTCAAGCAATCCTCCTGTCTCAGCCTCCCAAGTAGCTGGATTACAGGTGTGTGCCACCATGCCCAACCTGAAACTGTAATCATTCATCTAGTGTTTTCATGTAGGAATTTCTTCCACGCATTTGTTGGAAAATTAATGTATTTTGCCCAGTCTTTAATTTTGGGAAAAATTAGTTGAGAAAATGAGCAAAAGCATTATAATTCTCTTGCAAGAATGAAAGCTTAGCAGTCAGTGTAGGGAATCCACTGATGCCAAATTGAAACCATGAGCAGGAAGTGCTGATGTGGAAAGTTAAAGATTTGAAGGTCAAGGTCGACATGTTCCAGAGCTGGGACAGGAGCAGGTCTGAGAGAAGCAGTCACTATCAGGAATCGTACGTCCAGCTGTTGTTTGTCGACAGCCCTGTCTGCAGCAAACTGGCATTTCTGAAAGTAAATATTAATAAGCTTATACGCATTCTATATGGTATACAATCTTATGAATGGTGTTTCAAGAAATGATGAGTTTAGAAACAAATCCTAAAAATGGCATTTCGATAAGTAATTCTGGGTAGTGCTGGTGACCTTTCCAGGAGATCAACTATTATGTTATTTCAATTACGTAATAATGTTTGCTGGCATTTTTCAGTGTTTGAATATTTGCTATAGGCTAGGTTTCTTGTAATGACTATTAAACATGTTTCTTATATTTATTTATTTATTTATTTATTTAGAGAAGGAGTCTTACTCTGTCACCTGGGCTGGAGTGCAGTGGCGCGATCTCAGCTCACTGTATGTTTTAGGGTTCCCCAGTAAAATAATATCCTATATATGTACGTATATATATACACACATAAAATCACATACATATGTGATGCAAATTAGCTAATGCGATTATGGAGACTGAGAAGTCTGAAGACCTGCCCTCTGCAAGTTGGAGAACCAGGAAAGCCAGTGGTGTGATTCAGTTTGAATTCGAAGATCTAAGAATGAGGAACATCGATTTTTCCCAGTAAGAGGAGATGGATGCCCTAGTTTAAAGAGTAAATTTGCCATTCCTCCACCTTTTTATTCTTGGATGCCTGTCCATATTGGTGAAGGCAATGTTCTTTCTACTTATTCAGTTGCTATTCTCTTCCAAAAACACCCTCACAGACACACTCAGAAATAATGTTTTACTTGTTATCTGGGCTTCTTTAACCCAGTCAAATTGACACAGAAAATTAGACATCACGTCATAATAATGAGTAAAGAGTGTGAAGAATGTTGGAAGTATTTTAAGAATAACACAATTTCAGAAATTCTGAGAATTCTAATTTTTTTCCTAGCAGATACCTGAAGATTAGTATCTGTCAGCAATTTATAAATACTAACTGAATCATCCTGTGCTCAAATAAATTATGATAAATTAACTCGACTTTACTTTTGCTAGTGTGAGTAGAACATTTGTTCACTGGACTGTCTGAGATTTACTGCAACTGGATTTCAGTAAAATATTTCACAGCCTCTTGTTATATCTTTTTTTTTTTTTTTTTTTTTTTTTGAGACGGAGTCTCGCTCTGTCGCCCAGGCTGGAGTGCAGTGGCCGGATCTCAGCTCACTGCAAGCTCCGCCTCTCCGGTTTACGCCATTCTCTCGCCTCAGCCTCCCGAGTAGCTGGGACTACAGGCGCCCGCCATCTCGCCCGGCTAATTTTTTGTATTTTTTTAGTAGAGACGGGGTTTCACCGTGTTAGCCAAGATGGTCTCGATCTCCTGACCTCGTGATCCGCCCGTCTCGGCCTCCCAAAGTGCTGGGATTACAGGCTTGAGCCACCGCACCCGGCCCTCTTGTTATATCTTAATGGAGAAGATGGAAACATCTGAGTTGAATAATAGGCCATTAAATTAATTTGTAGCTTGTTAAACAGCCATGTCTAAAGTGTGGTGATTAGTGAATCAATATTATCTTGAAGTCACCTTACTAGAAGTCAGCCCTATGATTGTGTTTTTGGTCAAGTTCTCACCAATGACTTGAAAAAAGATTTAAAAAAAAAGTCACTTTCTTGCATGCACATGATTATTAAACACACAGACACAATGTGTTGATAATATTTTGACTAATAAAAGTAAATACTTAGAAGTTTCCAGCACATAGGAAGCAGGTGCTAAGAACAACCAGTTGAAATTTAAGGCTGACAATTATGGTAAAAACAAACAAAACCCAAGTATATAATGCATGAGTCTTAGATTGATGATAGTTTATATCGAAAAATAACCCCAGAATTTTTAATGGAGTGCAAGTCTAATATAAACTTACAATGAAACAGGATTGCCAAGACATCTAATGGAAACTTTGGTTTCACTAACATAACTAACATATCTAGAACATGCAAGGTATTAGTCTCCTTGAATTCTACATCAGACTGTATCTAGAGCATTATATTCCATTTTAGAATAGTATCAATAAATATTGATAAATGGGCATAAATATGGAGGAGGATGCCCAGAATATAAATTTATTTTTTTTTTTCTGGAAATCAAGCTATGGAAGAACTAGAGATGTTTCACTGAGTAGGGAAATGTTGATGGGGAAAGGACCATTGTTATCAAATATTTGATATTTGATATTTTGCCTATGCATATGAACTAGAGGTTATACTTATTCGGTGTCACTCTGGCTAACTAGGGCCAATTAATTTAGTTTATAGGTAGGTAGAGTGAAATTCAAATTACAAAAAAGTAGTGGGACAGGCTCTGAACTCCCCATCAGTGAAGACGTTTAAGTAGAGGTTAGAGTATTTGGCACTTAAAAAAATCTGCCTAGTTCATTTTCCTGCATTTCTGGGAGATGGTAATAGGTGACATTTAATGTTCTTTCATCGGAAATGCTGTATATGGTTCTATGCAATAATCAATAACCAGATGTCAAAATGAGAAAATGAGCACACCTGCCATATTATTGACTCTTGTGTTTTATGGTCTACTTAGTCTGACCAATCATCCTGCTTTACCTGGGACTGTCCTGGTTTTAGTATTGCAAATTCCATGTTCCAGAAACTCTTTCAGTCTTAGAAAAACAAGAAAAGTTGGTCACTGTGGTCAGACTCACTCAGTCACTTAAGGAGCGCATCTCAGCTCTTGAGTTGCGCTTGGAGTTGATCCACAGGATAGGATTTGCAAGAGGCTGGTTGATTTGTTTTTTCCATGGATACGATCAGTGACAGGGAAGAAGCCCCAAAGTTCTAATGCTTATGAGCCTAGGTCGGAATCTTATTATCCAGAAACTCCTTCAAGGATTTGGGGGCAAAGAGTTCATTTGTGTCATGATCCTGGGAAGCCTAGTTGTGGGAGTCAGAGAACTGAGATTGGAGAGGGAAGAATGCCCATATGGTGTACTTTGAACATGTTATCACTGTGGACAACTGGTGCTTAGTCCTAGGGAGGGTTTCTGGGAAACTTTGCAAAACACATCTCTGTGTTGTACCTGTCAAAAGCTCTATCTAGTGGTGTTAACTTTCTGGTATGTCTGGCCCATCCTGCTCACTCCTCCATCCAAAGAAAGTCCTCCAGTCTTTGATCAAATGGGAATGAGTTGGGGTTATGTTAGGACACCAACAGAGGCTGCCACCTGCCTCTGATTCAGACTTTTGTTGTTACCTTTATCTCTGAATTACCCTATACGTATGGTCACAGAAACACAGTAGATTGAAAGAAGCAGCATGCATTTGTGGCAGATTGAATAAATAGACTCACTACTTCCCTCCTTCCTGTATCTCTGCCTTCCGTAGTGACTCTTCAATTCTTCCCATTAAAGAGAGTGAGAGTGAGTTTAAAACAAAACAAAAAAAAGCCCGCTGACTTTGGATCTGAACATGTTTCTGTTTTGGTTAATGGAACGTGGACAGAAGTGAGAAGGTTGCCAGGACTCGCCCGAGGCCTGAAGAGTGTTGTATGTGTCTGCAGGTGCTTTGGGCCTCTGCCGTCACCATGAGAAGAACATGCCCCAGCTAGCCCATGTGTCCACGGAGGGTGAGAGATAGTTGGAACAGCTCCAGATCCAGCTGCAGCTTGGAAGTGACCAGCCTAGTCCTGCTGAGATTGGCAGAACCACCCTAGCTGACCTATAGAAATACAACAAATACAGGCTGTCGTGCAGTCTAGACTGCACTATCTGTAGTATACTATGAATGAATAATTTTATAATTCCTAAAATTACTTTTTAGCAATCATAAGTGTACTATATTGTTTTATTGCATAAAAGGACTAATTTATTAAATGTAAACATTACAGTATCACATTTGTGGGTGTGTCTCAGCCACCCCTTTATGTCTGGACCTGTAAATCTTGCTCTCTCATGCTTTCTCTTGCTCTCTTTCTCTTTTTAAAAAATATAGACTTCTTTTTTCAAGCAGTTTTATGTTCACAACAAAACTGAGCAGAAAGTACAGAGAGTTCCCATATGCCCACTCCCTCCACCTATAGCCTCCCCCATTATCAACATCCCACACCAGAGTGGTACATTTGTTACAACCAATGAGCCAATACTGACAGTTTGTTATCACCCAAAGTCCGTAGTTTACATTAGGATTCACTCCTAGTGTCATATTTTCTATGGGTTTTGGCTATCACACGATTTTCACACAATTTTTCTGTCTCTGTCACCCAGTTTTGCTAACTCTAATACAATTTTAGAGTTTAAAAAATATACTAGGAGTCTCAACAAATGCTAGGGGCCTAAGAATCTTGACGCCTAAAAGAGTCTACTCTTGAAGGAGTTAACTTCTCCAAATCTCATTAGCAAAATGGAGGATAATAACACTTACCTTGGATGGCTGCTTTAAGGATTAGCAGTATTGTATAACAAATAACACTGTAATAGTGGAATTGCTATAGTGACATTGCTGTAGAGGACCCAGAGGGATGGGAAGTAATTGATTTACAAAAAAGAGGAAAACAGGGTAAAGCAAAGAATAAAATGGTATTGTCAGCAAAGCCACTTCTTCCCTTAGAGGGAACAGAGTGGGTTCCTATGACACTTTTGCTTCTGTTTGGAAATGATGTAAGGGAAGAGACTCCATCTGCAGTAGTTATTCTCAAGCCCTGTCTATGGGCAGTAGGATGCTAAGAGATCACAGACTGATGTGCTCCTAAATATAGTCAGTAATGAGAGGTTGGACTTTGAGATAATTTTGGCTCAACAGGACTCTCTATTGAAGGCCTAGGGAGGGCTGTGTGGAAGAATATAAAAGCAAGTGTACCCATGCATGCATTGGATGATGTCAGTGTTTTTCAGCAGGATGGATGTTTGGCGTGCTCACATCTCCCATGGATCCTCAGTGTCTATTGCAATATTCACATTGCTATTTCTTGCACATTATACAATATGCTTTGTTACTTGTATGTTGTGTCAGAAGATATTTTTGTTTGCTCCTCCAAACCCACTTTCTCTCCTTCTTCACTCTGCCCTCTGTCCTGGAAAACTGGTCTGTGTGGACTACATCAATAGGCCTCATTCATGGCCAGATATCTTTCCATAATTCTGTGTCAAGTTCTACATTTAAGATACTTCCTGAAGTTCTAAAAGAGGTAGACAGTGACATGTTTTGTGGAGCAACTATTCCTAACAATTCATGGTTTGTGGGAAGTGATAAAAGATGGTGTGGATTGTGCTACTAGTACAAAACCTTAAATAAGGTCTGTTACATCAAATAGGTGCTTAAATGATAGACACAAGTATTATCACATGTTCTTTTCTGAAAATAGGGCTAAGAGCATTTTGATTTTCTTGAAAGAAGCACAAATTTTGCAAAACTGTACAAACTGGTTCGGTTTTCAGAAAAGGGGCAGCTGAACTAAGACAATCACCATTTTTACTCCTTTCTTTTTCCTTTCCCTTCCTTTTCCACCCTTTCTTTTCTCCTTACCACTGCTTGAATAATGCAAGATGAGCACTGTATAAAAGGTAGGTATCTGGAAGGCATAGATTTATCAGAAGAGACTGCCACCTAAGCAAAATGTGACACTAGCTCTTGGAATCTTCCTACCATTTTAATCATCTTCAGAATATAGTCTTTGGATAATTACAGATAGATAAACAGAAACAGGGCTAATAATCAAAATTCTGAATAGGTGAATTACATTTTAGTGCTAAGCTCACATTTACCACATAAGATATATGTGTGATATTTTACCAGTCTGGAAGTAACTTTTTCTGATTTCTTCTCCATTATTCATGTTATTTATTTTTATAATTAAGACATGACAGGCTAGACACTTTAGCAAAAAGTTTCCCCCCAGATCCCACATCTATATTATTTGGTATCTAGAGAACAAGGGGTGATTCGCTCCAAGGAATCATTGAAATATTTACATTCATTTCAATTATCATTAATTGCAATTTTTAAGTAAATTATTTTACAAAATGCAGGGTAGGTAATAATATAGCCTTGTAAAATCTCTTATTTGGCTTATTGGAATTTATACTAAATTTTTATCACTTCACTGCATGCCATAGCACAGCATGTTTTATCTATTATATTCATTTCTAAAAACATTTTGATGAATTATTAATGACTGAAAGGATTCCCGTGTAAACAGCTGTGCATCTGTCCATCCATCCATCCATCCTCTATTCATCACCTCATTTATGTACTAGGAAATGTGCTAACATGTGGAAAAATCGAGAAAAGCATCAAAATGATTATTCTCATCAACTCACAAAACTAATGAAAGACATAGGCAAAAAAGTAAACATTTAGCTTAATGTGGTAAGACTGCTAATTTAGGCTAGGTTTTGTGAAGATGAAGAGGTAGAAGTGTTAATAGAAAGGAGACACTGGGGGATAGGAAGTTGCAGCTGAGCTGTGTTTTGAAGTATAATTAGGAGTTATCAAAGTGAAAGGCAGATAGGAGGATAGGAGCTGAAGCTTAGATAAAAGCACAAAGGTCTGAGAGAGCACGTGATATGTGGGGAGGTGTAATGTATGTCATTTAATATATCTAGAACATAGTGTATAGGCAAGAGCTGTTAAACATGAGAGACACAAGCAGGCAGCAGATCATGAAAGCTCTCATCAGCTCGGAGAGTTTGCACTTTTCACAAAACTCATTGGAAAACCACTAATGGGTTTTGAGCAGAATAGAGTGATCAAATGTGTATTCTAGAAGGACTGCTCTCAGGGTTGTGGAGAATGGATTGATAGATAAGCCAAAAACTGCAGTGGAGACGTTAGACTGTGACTGAATGAGAGCAGGTTGTGTTCAAGGTCCTGGAGATACCGTGAACAGGGTCTGGCACATGGTAATTCCTCTGTATGTATTTGTTGAATAGAGCAATAAATGCACAGATCATGCAATACATTTTTTAGGTAATTTCAGTAAGAAATGATGAAGGTCTGAACTAAGGTATTGGTAATGAAGAAGGATAAAAAGCAGATCATTTAGATCAGTGTTTTCCAAACTTTTCTAATCATGATCTATCTTAAGAAGTAAATATACATGACTCCATATACACAGCCCATATCAGAAACTAATGTTTTTACTAAGCAATATTTACTTCCACTACCTGTGATGTACTCTAATTTCTATCCTGTATTGTGCTGTGCCATACTATACTGTTTGTATTAGTTTGCTGGAGCTGCTGTAACAAATACAGTAGACCTGGTGGCTTAAACAAAGGCCATTTATTTTCTCACAGTTCTGGAGATAGAAGTCCAAGATCGAGATGCTGGCAGGATTGATGTCTTCTGTGGGCCATGAGGGAAGGATCTGTTCCAGGCCATTCTCCTTGTCTTAAGGTCATCTTTTCATTGTATCTTATGATGATTTTTCCTGTGTATGTCTGTATTCCTAATTTCCTCTTCTTATAAGGACACCCATCATATAGGATTAGGACCTACCCATATGACTAATTTTCTCTTAATTACTTCTTTAAAGATCCTATCTTCAAATATAGTTACATCCTGAGGTACGGGGGGTTAGGAACTCAATATATAAATTCTGTGATAATTCAACCCACGATACACAATTTGTTTTTTTTTTTTTTTTGACACAGGGTCTTGCTCTGTTGCCCAGGCTGGAGTGCAGTGGCATGATCATAGCTCACTGCAGCCTCGAACTTCTGGGTTCAAGTGATCCTTTGACCTCAGTCTCCTGAGTAACTGGGACTATAAGTGTGAGCCACCATACCCAGCTCCTGTTATATATTTTTAACCAACCGAAGTTTGTAATGTACATTGGGGTTCTCTTTTTATGGTGTACATTCTATGGGTTTTTAAAAAGTGAATAATTATATATACCCACTTTTATAGCATTATGCAGAATGGTTTCACTGGTCTAAAAATCCCTCATGTACTATTTACTCCCCCCTCTCTCCAAACCTCTGGCAACCACTGATCTTTTTACTGTCTCCATAGTTTTGCCTCTTCCAGAAGGCCATACAGTTAGAACCATGTAGTATGCAGCCTTTCCAGATTAGTGTCATTCACTTAGTAATATTTTCTTTTTAAAATGCTATTCCTATCCTGTTAAATTGCTTTCATGATAAACTAAAGATTGCTGTCTTCTATTTGGAAAACCCTGGTTTAATGGGATTGGAAATAGGTAGAACTGGAAGCTCTTGGTGACTTTTAAACTATGGGGAGGAAGAAAAGAGGGGTCTGGAACTCAGAAGACAATCTGTGATGAACATTTGGTTGGCACACAGGTGATAATTGGTGTCTGAGGTGTGGTTGAGTCCACTCAGAAAGTGAAGAGAAGGTGAAAATTGAAGAGTTGAGGAACCTAGAGAATGTCAATTCCATAGGTGTCAAACTGTGTTTTAGGTTTAATTTTGAGTTGAACACCTTTAACTATGTTAATTTGCAAATATTTTGTTTTTCTTATGAACCATTTATATCTTGTGTAAACGTTTCTATTGGTTTGTTGATCTTCTCATCAATTTGTGAGAAACCTTTCTGTCTTAAAGAAAATAGCCCATTGACAGATGTTTTCAAATATTTCTTCCTTGTGTTTTGACTTTATGACATTAATTGCTATGAAGATTTTTGAAATTTATTTGCAGTTTTACCAATGTATATTTTATGTCTTTCAAATTTTATGATATGCATAACAAAGCCTTCTCCACTTTATAATATTATATAAAGAGCAATCTGGTTTTTATTGTACCTGTATTCATTTATTTGTTTAAGCTTTATATTTGGAAATTTGATTATCTTGAAATGTTTACAGATGGGGTAAGATAGAGATACAATTTTCTTTCTGTGTATATCACCTGGCAATGGTGCTAGCATTCTTTAGTAAGTAAATTCTTTTTTATTCTCTGATTTTTTAATGATATATTTATCACATACCTGTAGCAATACATGATATATGTTATATTCATCATTATTATCCCTCATCCATATACATTTTTATAGACATCTTGACTAATTTATTTTCTTTGAAAAATACATTAGTGAATGATCTTTAAAATAAATTTTCCGGTACAGTCTGCTCTGTACTGGAAAATCCACACCCTAAACGAATAAGTCCCCAAATGAATACCTCAAAAATTTGATTGGGACCACGATAAAATTAGAAATTAGAAAGGTTGCCTTCTTTAAACTACTGAGTCACCATATTCAAGATAAATTCATTGGCCATCCATGTAGTTTAGGACCGTGGTGGTTGCCTAGCTAACGTCTGCAAAAGTCTCCTTCCTCAACCATAAGAAAAATACAAGCAAATTCTATGCAAAACCATGTCTTTCATAACTTGAAGACAGAGTATGAAAAAACTGCAGAATAACCGTGTGTGAATAGCAAAAAGAAGAATGAATTTTGAAATACACACACACACACACACACACACACACACACACACACACACACACACTTTACCTCATCCTATAACAGAAGTTTAATACAAATTGAAATAATTGCTGAGGGCCTTTGGGATCAAAGGCCATTGGCATCAGGTACAAGATTTCCATTGACACTAATGGAACTTTAGTGGGGTTATCTCAGGAAATGAATCTGAAGGATGGCAAACTTTACGTTTTTCAAAATTAATTTTGCTTGACAAAATTAAAATTTCTTCACGTGGGAGAGGGACACATTTATATAAATGTATGAGAGAGGCAAATGGTAAAGTTCTGAGCTTTAGTGCAGGATGCATCTTGATCATTCTCTTCCTCTCAAATTAATATTTTATTAAATTTATTTACACACATTCAAACTGAACTTGTGGTGGCAATTAGTCACTTCTTAGGTAATGATTAAGCACGTATAATCCTTTTTTCATCTAATCATCCTATTTGGACAAGAAGGAGACTGGGAACAGAAGGGGGATGTGTGGGCATAATGAAGTTATTAGCCATTGTTTTAGAGGTGAGAAATACTTTTGAAAACAAAGAAAAGTAGATATTGGGGTAGCTAATACATTTTGTTTTGAAAATCAAATATTCTATTATCCAGATAATTTTCTGCCTTTGGTGTAGGTGTGTAATTTCCCATTTTTGAGGCTGGTAAACATGCTATGAAGTGATATCTTTAACAAATGCCCACATTAATACTTACATTTATTTTAGAATCCAGCATGGTTTGTTACCATGCAGAGTTCATTTTGCATTTTTGTTAGGGATGTTATTAAACATTTCATGTGCTGTAAATTATTTATAATACTACAGTCAGCAGCATCTTGAACTACTTGCTGATCTATCTAGAAATTCCATCTCTGATCATAGTCTGCCTATGCAAAAAGGGAAAAAACCTAATTGTAGTCTTTAAGAAAACATATAAAGAACTGAGTTTATGAAACAGAGGAATGGTATCCTAATACATGTGATTGATAGTCATGAAATCCAGAGAGATATTGTAAGTTAAAGTGATGACAAATTCAAATGCAGAAGAAACACAGCAAAGTTATCCTGTTGTGAAACCCATCAGAAAACAGTCTTGCCAGAGATTAGCCTTTAGTTGTTAACAAAGCCACAAAGAGAAAATATTTGGCACCTTGTGGTTTTAACAGAAGAAAACATTGAACCAAGAATGGAAATATTAAATATCTTTTATTATTAATATTTAAACATTAGAAAGGACATTGAATAATAAAATAATCTTTCATTATTTAGCTTCTTTATCTTTGGGTTTATTGACACTTTTGTATTTGCCACAACTTTCTTAAGCAAATTGCCAAGCACTTTCTTTAGCTGGACTAACTTGGTTTTAATTGATCCATTTTCTGGTTTTCCCAATTTATAATTAATAGCATGAAAAGAAAAACCCATTTGTACTGCCCATCCCTGAGTAGCCATGGCTATATAATGCAGAATAGTGGATAAATATATCTTTACATTTCCATCCAACAGTCCAGCAATAATGACTCAAATCTGTTGTCTGGCAGAACTCCCAAGTACTTATAAAGAGACCAAGATCTCTGAAAACGATAGGTCCTTTCCAACACACTGTGCTGAAAATCTTGTCAATTGTAAAATAATTGTTGGCCATTGTGGGGTTTGAGGCAACAGGGATTTACATGAGTATAGAGGATCATTTTTTTTTTTTTTTTTATAACTGTGTAGGGTCTAGCCAACAGTTCTTGGCAGCATTTTAAGCAGCATTAAGTTTCCTGGCAATGCCAGGGATCAGATCCAGGGAAGCTGACTTTGTCACTGTAATTATTTCCAAGCTTATTCTGTTCCCAAAGAAAGCAACTTGAGGACAGGTCCATTGTAAATTTTCTGAGTGCTTCACATGCGAGGCCCTTGAGTGTCTCTTCCAGATACATGTGTTTGGACCAATTCAGATATGGTTTCTTTGATACTTGCTAATTAGCACTTTTGGTCAAAGTCTGGAATTTTAGATTTCATAGTCATAAGGAAACCATGACCTCAAATTTCCTGTCCCATTGTATGAAAGATGTTAATATGTGAGCCTGTCCAAAGAATGGTTAGCAACATCAAGGACAAGAATTGCTTCACACTGGCCCCAAGTAGTTGCGAATGGTTTAATTTTTATGTGGGTGCAGAGGTGGAGTGAGGGGAGTTTAGTTTTTACTGATCTTAACTTGCATGGGAAGAGTAACTATTCAATGAACTTTTACAATATGCTTAACAACATAATGAGGTTTGGAATGAAAGGGAGTATATAAATCATTGTAAGGTCAATGTTTAAGCTCGGGGTTCTTATTGGTTGAAACTGCCCTTACCCTGAAACATCTCATTTTTGAGAGAACTGTAAACTAATCACATATATGCAGTATGCTGCCTCTACATCCACTCTATGCCAAACAGAGATTTGAAAAAGTACTCAGAAGTTTGACAATACATGGTGAAGACCTGTTCTCAAAACACATCTCAAAAGATTTTCAAGTTTTACACAAAAACGGATGTGACTCAGCTTTTATATACCAGCCCAGGCCAAATTTATGCTTGTGTATTATACAATACCTCAGTTTGGTTTGTAAAATCTGATTTAGGCATAAGTCTTAAAAGGACTAGGAAAATATTCATTGGGGACCAACTGTATCAGGGCTGGAAGCTACTTTTGACGTCCCTTGGTCAATCTCCTTTTTATAGGTAAAAAACCAAGGTGCAGAGAAATTATATGACTTGATTGGGTCATGGATTTGGTCAGAGTTGGACTTCTAACACAGATCTACCTCTTGATAATGTTTCACTAGATTCACTAGATGTTTTCACTAGAAGGTCAACAGGATTAGAAGCAGCATGAGAATAAAGATCCATGTTCTTGTACGTGGGACATCTTTATAGAGTGCTTTCTGCCTCTGAAGGTCATGGCAGATATCATCTTTTCATAGTTCTTCAACATTAGTTCCCTATTAAGTCTCTGTTTCAGTAATTTGGGAAACATACAATATTTTCAGTGAACTATATATATTTTTCACATTGATGGTTTCACTTTGTTTCTTTTTAGTACTTGATTATGGGAGATCATCTTTTAAAACTTACTTTTTAAATACTAGTAGAAATAACTTTTATGATGTAGCTGACTCAGAGTCTGAGACTTATTATTTTATTTTAAAGAAGTTGGTTCAGAATAGAATTTACACTGTCTCGTGTATAGAAAATATTTGATCTATTTTGTTTTCCAAAAGTTCAAGGTCTTTTTATATCTTTTTGTTAGCTGTATGTGCCTATTTAAATTAAAATTAATTAAATCTAAATGAATATTTAAAAATTCATTTCCTCAGTCACACAGGCCACATTTCAGGTGCTGAGTAGCCATGTGAGGCTAGTAGCTACTCTACTAGACATCACAATCACAGATAGTTTTATTGGACCTCTCTATTCTGGAAGATTTAACGTCCCCTCTCAAGCTCCTTGCATTCAAAATGCCTACTATATCTGAAGAATCATGCATCAATTAGTAAATATAGCAAACACATGATTTTCTTCTTAAATATTTCTAAGAATCAGAAATAATGTTAACATTTTTTGTGCAATTTTGTTGAGCTTTTCCCTTTCTAGCTGTGGAAATCTCAAGAAATTTCTCCTTTTGTTTCAATTTCTTCCTTTTAAAATAAAGATATTAATATTTGATAGGATTAATGTAAGAATAAAATGACAGAATTCTGGTGAAGTGCTCAACACACTATCTGGCAGACATTAGGTACCTAATAACCACAAGGTTCCCAATTTAGTGTCTCCTTTGCCCCTAATACATACAAATACTTAGTAATTTGTTAATAAAAATATTTATATTACAAAACCTTTCGTAAGAAAATTAAGAAGTTAAAAATAAAGCAATGAGAGATTCACAATAACAGATAATGGTTAAAATCTACATATTAAGCATTCATCATCCCTATGGGACTTTAGAAATAGCTTGAAAGTTTGTTTCTGTGCTTGTATATTGTTTGGTTTTTGGACCTAATTATAGCTTATATTTGGGGAGTAGAGTATATGTGTGTGCAGGGAGTGAAAAATCAACTTTAATGTAGATTGAGGTGTCTAAAAGTGATATATAACCAACTAATTCCATGACAAGAGTGTAGGATTTTTGATGATTCATTCACATGTTCTTTCTCAAATAGCTCCCTTTTTCTCCTCAAGATACCTCCTTTTGAGAAATCTGGTCCATACTAAGGTTTCAATCTGCTATTCTGTAGAAGAACAAAGCTTGCCTGACAGATATTGAACTCACAACTTTCTTCTATCACCACATTTTTTTCTCAATGACGATTTAAAAAGTCAGCATCTAGTTACTTTTTATTCCTTGTATTTTCCTATAGTGCTTTGACATTCATTAAAATGATTTACATTCTGCATTTATTTGCCTTTACTTCTGACATAGAATTCTAGGTTCTCAGTTAATTTTTTCCAGCTCTTTAAATTTGTCTTCCTATATTTGTGTCTGGTTGTTTTTATTGAAAAGTAGTCTATCAGTCTAATTTTTGCTCCTTTGAAAGTAATATCTTCCCCCACATGCCCCTCATCCTGACTGCTTTAAAGATTTCCTCTGTCTTTGGTTTATAGCAATCTGACTATATTGTACCTAGGTGCAGTTGTCAGTGTGCTTGGTAGGTTCTGAGCTTCTTGAATTTGTGACTTATTGGCCTTGGTCAGTTTTGGAAAATTTAACCATTGTCTCATTAACTAATGTTTTTGTTTTATCCTCTTTCTCCTTTCCTTCCTTTCTGGGATTCCAAATACATATTTTTTAATTTAAATTTTTAAATTTTTAATTATGGATATGTAATAGTTGTACATATTTATGGAGTACATGTGATATTTCAATACAAACCTACAATGTCTGATAATCAAACCAGGGCAATTGGAATGTTCATCACCTCAAGCATTTATCATTTCTTTGTCTTAGAAACATTTCAATTCCATTCTTCTAGTTATCTTGAAATATACAATAAATTATTGTTAGCTACGGTCTCCCTATTGTGCTACTGAACACTAGGTCTTATTCCTTCCATCAGACTGTGTTTTTGTATGCATTAATCATTCCCTCTTTATCTCCCCTACCCTTCCCAGCCTCTGCTAATCATCATTTCAGGCTCTGTCTCCATGAGTTCGATTTTTTTTTTTTTTTTAGCTGCTGCATGTGAGGACATGTGATATTTGTCTTTCTGTGTCTGGCATATTTAACTTAATATAATGTCCTCCAGTTCCATCCATGTTGTTGCAAACGATAGGATTTCATTCCTTTTTATGGCTGAGTGTTATTTCATTGTGTATATGTGCTACATTTTCTTTAGCCATTCTTCTGTTGGCCATTCTTCTGTTGATGGACACTTAGGTTGATTCCATACCTTGGCTATTGTGAATAGTGCTGCAGTAAACATGGGAGTGCAGATATTTCTTTCATACACTGCTTTTCTTTCTTTTGGATATATACCCAGTGGTGGGATTGCTGGATTATAGTTCTATTTTTAGTTTTTGAGAAACCTCCATATTGTTCTACATAGTGACTGTAGTGATATACGTTCCACCAACAAGTATGAGGGATCACCTTTCTCTGCATCCTTGCCAGTATTTGTTATTTCTTATCATTTAGATAAAAGCCATTTTAATTAAAGTGAGATGATATCTCATTGTAGTTTTAAATTGCATTTTTGTGATGATCAGTAATGTTGAACATTTTTTCATATACCTGTTGCCCATTTGTATGTCTTCTTTTGAGAAATGCCTATTCAGATCTTTGCCCATTTTTTAATTGAATTATTTGTTTTCTCCTATTAAATCATTTGAGCTCCTTATATATTCTAGTTGCTAATTCCTTGCCAAATGGGTAGTTTGAAAATATTCTTTTCCATTCTGTGGGTTGTCTCTTCATTTTGTTGATTGTTTCTTTTGCTGTGCAGCAGTTTTTTAGCTTGACACGATCCCGTTTTTGCTTTGGTTGCCTGTGGTTTTTGAAGTCTGATTCAAGAAATCTTCACCCAGACTAATGTCCTAGAGTACTTCCCCAAAATTTTCTTCTAGTAGTTTCATAGTTTCAAGTTTCAAGGTCTTTAATGCATTTGGATTTGATTTTTGTATATGGCAAGTGGTGGGAGTACCATTTTATTATTCTACCATATTTATTTTTCCAATGTATAAACATGGGTTTTTTTTCATTTTGTATTTCCTCTTCACTTTTTTTCATCAGTGTTTTATAGTTTTCATTGTAAAAATCTGACTTATTTAGTTTAGTCCTAGGCACTTAATCTTATTTGTACCTATTGTAAATGGAATTACTTTCTTGGTTTCTTTTCTTTCTTTTTTTTTTTTTTTTGAAACGGAGTCTTGCTCTATTGCTCAGTCTGGAGTGCAGTGGCGCAAGCTCGGCTCACTGCAAGCTCTTCCTCCCGGGTTCACGTCATTCGCCTGTCTTAGCCTCCTCAGTAGCTGGGACTACAAGTGCCTGCCACCTTGCCCGGCTAATTTTTTTTTTTTGTATTTTTAGTAGAGACAGTGTTTCACCATGTTAGCCAGGATGGTCTTGATCTGCTGACCTCATGATCCACCCACTTCGGCCTCCCAAAGTGCTAGGACTGCAGGCACCCACCACCATGCCCAGCTAATGTTTTTGTATTTTTAGTGGAGACGGGGTTCCACCGTGTTAGCCAGGATGGTCTCGATCTCCTAACCTCATGATCTGCCCGCCTTGGCCTCCCAAAGCGCTGGGATTACAGGCGTGAGTCACTGCACTGGCCTCTTGGTTTCGGTTTTAGGTGGTTCACTGTTGGCGTTCAAATACATTTTTTATATGTGGTGTATGTTCTTTTCTGTATTTTCTTCCTTAATTTTCTTTCCCTGCTATAATCTGGATATTTTTAACAAATTTATTTTAGTTATTAATTCTCTTTCTTTGACCACTCTTCTATTAAACCTTCTTATTGAATTTTTAATATCATTTATTAATTAAATTAAATTAATTCAGTTATTATATTTTTCCATTCCAGAGTTTCTATTTGACTTAAATGCTATTTCTCCTGTGAAATTCTCTATATTTTTATTATTTTCTTGGCTATATTACTTACAGTTATTTAAGAACTCTGATAATTGCAATAGTGAAATGTTCAATAAATTGATCTGATTAGTTTTTCTTGTTTTTTGATCATTTTGACCTGTTTTTGACATATTTAGTAGTTTTGCATTGAATGCTAAACATTGCATATAAAATTTCAGAGGCTCTGGATGATGATATCTACTTCTTACACAACATCTTTTCTGGCAGGTAGATAAATTATAAGCAGATCATCTTCTTTCAGTCAATACTGGGCTTCGGGGTTTGATCTGTTTTTGGTTTGTCCTTACTCGTCGGACTTTTTTTTTTTTTCCTAGGGCATAACCTTTCTGGGGTCTTAGTAGAAATACTGGAGTGTTTACATGAACTCCTACCTACATCTCCATGTGACAGCTGAAATCTTTGCTCAGCCTTTTGGTCTCTCAGCTGTTGCCTTCCATTTGATTTCTTGGTGTCTTAATCTGAGCCATCCACAATTTAGACATTAGCAAATGTCTTAAGGAGAAATTGCACACAGAATTTTGGGCTCACTTCTCATGGATTTTGGTCCCTCAGTCTCAGTTGACTTGGAAGCCCTGAATTCTAACCTCTGTTTACCCAGCCCATTGAAATGGTTGCAAGTTTCAGGCCACTGCCTTCCACTCAGCCTCCTTCTGTTATCTATGTAATTAGCAAATTCCCTGAGTAAAGTCCAGAGACAAATATGTAGCTCATGTCAGTATTTTCCCTCTCTCTGGAAACTTGACCCCTCAAGTCCTGGCTGCCTTCATTGTTCACTAATGCCTTCAAAGAGTTATATTTTGCATTTTATTCAGATTGTGTAATTGTTCCCGGTAAAATAATTGTTCTGATACATGCTATTGCATCATGGCCAGAAGGCCAGGATCCTACGTTTCATTTTATCTTCAACAAATTTGTGGAGTAATCCTGACATGATATTGAGTCTTAGGAAAGTTAGTTAACTTGCCATGGCACAAGCCAAATAAGATAAATAGGTGGTCTTAGAGTTCAGGTCAGATATTTCAATTCTCTTCTTACCATCAGTCAAAGACTGAAATGTGTTTTATATTCAGCTTTGGGTTCTGATCATCATTGCATGATTACTTTTTTAATTCTATTAGCTTAAACATGCATTTCCTTTTTTTATTAATATGTTCTGGTAAAGGAAAATTCCGAGCACATTAAGATGATGTAATAACAAACTTATGCTTTTTAAACTGACATAAATTTGCATACAGCCTGTACCTTTTTCCATTTTATGTTGGTTGGATAACATAAGAGCCTGTTGACTCATTTTCTATAGAAATATTAGACATGGGCTTCCTTGTCTAATTAATACTCAACAGTCATTAATCTAGAAGGCCAGACCGTACCCTGAGTCACAGTCTTTCTGTCATCTGTAAACTTTTCTAGTCACAATGCTGCAGATAGGAAGATTTTCAACCTATACATTTCTAAAGTGTTCTATGCTTCTAAAATCTTAAAGTCATCTTCTAGGAAGTCATTTTTAAGGATGCATAGAAGGATAATGTGTGTAAGGCGGGAGGCTCAGGTAAATTGCATGCTGTCTTTGAATATGTATTAAATTTCAAGATGAAGGCAGAAAGAGGCAGAAGGGTTCAACTGTGAGAATTCCACACAATGAACTACATAGGTTAGCATTTTGATGTAGACCCATGGCATCCAGTGGCTGAACTGATGGTAATTCCACATTGCCAAATTTTTAAAGATCATTTCTGCTGGATGATTTTATTTGCATACTCTTTCTTAAATAATATTTGCTGATCCTTTAAATGTTTTCACAATAATTTCACATCCATCCCCCTGGATCCCCACAAATACTCCTCCAAGTAAGCTTAACAAGTCTTATTCTCTATTTTGAGGCTGAGGCCAGATACATTATTATGTGTTCAAAACAACACTGCCAAGAACTGTGCAGAGCTGGGAGTTGAACCCAGGTCTTCTGGCTTTCTACTCCTCAGATTTTTCTATTAGCCACAGTCTCTGGGGATAAGAAAGGGAAGTGATCAAGGGCTCTTTGCAGGCGGCATTTTTTTGTCTACCTATTGAAGGACCAGCAGGAGAGATGACTTTGGCCATGGGGGCTTTTCCATGCCACTCAAATGGTAGTACACACCTGATAATTTTCTGTTTCACTCTAGTTCCATTTTCTATTTCATTAATGGGAGCTCCTAGAAAAATTCCTGTGTGGTCAATGTGATAGGATGTCTCTCAAAAACTTTTTATGTCAACAAGGTTTTTCCCTGAGAGAAATTCAGAACAATCATCTGCCCTCTCTGGGCAAGTAGCAGTAAAATTCTTAAAATTTTTGGTTTTCCTCAGGGAGGGGGCCTTGCAACTATCTTAAAGAAATGCAGTGTTCTGTGGGAGAATAATATTGAACAGGGTGAAGGAAGTGCAGCTTGTGAGTCATAAATATTTACATTTCGTGGAGGCTTTGGGTAAGATCAGGAGGGCTGAATAGCACGATTTTATGTGAGGAGGTGGAGGCATAGTCTCTGAAATAGCCAAGGTGATACTGCTCAGGCCTCCAGCAATAATATAAATAAAGCCTCTGAAAGGTATGTTCTCAGTTGTTCAGGCTCCATGGATCCATTTAAACCTCTACTTTTACTCCTTTGATTCTGCTTTTGTCGCTGAAGGGCCAAGATTCAACCCACTCCCATCATTTGGGTAAGTTTTATCAAAGAATGCATAGCATCAAATGCATGAAAATTAGAAATATCAAGCAGAACATTCGTCTATTTTTGTTCCGCTCAACTGCTTAAAAAATGACAACAAACACAAATCAGGGATGTACTGGAATTTGGTATCATTTAAGAATGCTTTTTAGGGGCTACTTTGTTTGATTAGGGTTCAATTAGAATTTTAATTTATCTTTGTTTTATTTGCATAACAAGGTTATGAATGATGAGGCAGCTAGTGCCAGACATGTTGGCTCCAAGGTTTGCAATTTAAGTAGGGAGTATTTTGCAAGAGAGGGAGGGAGAATTCACTCTTCTTATAATATGCATAGCTTGCTGAAACCTGAGTTTCCCAGATTGTCTTCCTTGAGCTCCCATATCTGTAAGAATAAAGGAAAAGCAGGAGGCGGCACAGCAGACTTGGAGAGCAGATTAGCTTTCTTAAGTGCGATGAATACATCCCCAAAGCAGGAACATTCCCATGATGCCCAGCTGCTGGCGGTGTTTGCAGGCGCTGCATGCTCCCTGCAGGAAAGAGATAGACTGACAAAAAGCAATACCATAGACTAATAGTTTCTAACACCTTATTCATTCAGAAATAGGTAATAGTTGGAAATTGAGCTCTTTTTACCATGACTGTCACCTCAAAGATATAGACAAGTTTGTATAAAATAGGGAGGAGTTCTCCTAAGAATGCTTCTATTTCCCTTTGTCCCCACCTGCACTCTAACAAGAGGTCTCTTGCATCTCCAACCCTATCATAGTACCGTCTTAGCTGTCTTCCCAGACCTCTGACTTCCCAGAGTCAGAATATCTGGGACTTTGGAGAATCGGCATATATATTTGGAAAAGCCTTTTAAGTGATTTTGACATGTTCCTTTGCCTAAATTGACCTGAAACCCTAGATCTGAGTGACTAAATGTGTAATCCCAACATTTAACTTGTGTTTGGCTGCTGCTAAAAGCTGCATCTGCCTTAGTGGGTTGGATTAGCATTTGCTGTTTAATAGTGACCTTCATAACTTTGTTTCCAAAGAAATAGCCAGGAGTTTCAAGAACATAGGCGAACCATGAAGGGAGATATAATTGGGGTCATGGAGCATTCTAAGCATCACATATAGGTGGCATTCTAAACATCACATATAGGTGATCACCTGTTCTAACTAAGCATAAGATTGTCTGTGCACATAAGCCTTGTAAAGCCTACTGTATTGATAAAATTATTGAAAGAGCAGACAGAAATGTGATTGCCTTGGTTTAATACAGCCTGAGGCAAGGAAATTGCCATTTGGCTTTCCAATCCATTAAGGGCCTTTGAGATTTGCCCTTTGCTGCCAGTTTCATTTTCAATTTCACCTTGACACTTCCATTAATTTTGTTTAGGAAACCCAGTTACCATGCTGCAGATGAGATGGAATTAGAGGTAGATATGTTCAAGCTATACCGAACCTTAGAAAACGAAAAGCCATTGTTCACCAGGGACTCTCTGGGAAGAGACTAATATGAGTTTTTCTGCTCTTTACTGATTGGCAGCCACAGTGAGGAGTCCAGGTGGTTCTGAATTCTGCTCTCAGCATTGCCTCTTTCCCCTGTGGCTGAGGCAGGCCTCTTATAAAACATCTTAGATACCAACCCGTGATAGCTCAGGTATCAGTAGAAAAGGGAAAAGGGAACAATTCCTCTGGGCTATCAAAATACTGTTTTCTTTTTCACCTTGGTGAGCATCTGAAAGACATGCCTAAGCTTTTGCTCTTGGGAAAAGCGATCCTCTCTGCTGATCTCTCTTGAGATAAGGGAAGACACTCTCCCAACCCACCTGTGCTCTCTTGTTTTCTGGGAATAGTTTTAGGGAGATAAGGAGATGCATGGACTAAGATCCATGTTTACTAAAGTGTGGTATGCAGGCAACTGGTGGCATGCCAAATGGATTTAGGCAGCACAAAAACAAATTTATGCATTATTTAAAAAAATTCATTTCTATAGAAATCTCAAATTTCTGGCAAATAAAACTGATTTGTCAGTTTTTAATTATAATAGAAAATTATAATAGAAAATTCTCTTTTAAAATTAAGTTTAAAAAGAGAATCACTTTAAAGATAAGTATTAGAGGAATTATTAATAGTACAGCTCATATGCTAGGAGTACATCATCCATGAGGCTTGGTGTGTGGATGACATTTAGGAAGCGTTGACTCATATGGGCCATGGCAGAGTGGACCTAGAGAAAAAATAATTGTGAACTTCTTAATTTTAAAATTTTGTTGTGAATCTATAGGTGACAGATATTATGTGGAGATCATCAGTTTGACTCATGATGGTCCCTGACAACTTTAGCTCCTAAAAAATGTAATTATTAGAACTTGTGTTATCAACTTAAAACCCACAATATGAATTTCAAAAAGAGCAAGAGGTCATACCTGACTATGGGCTTTTAATGTTTGTTCTTGATTTGTCTGTTGAGTACTTGAAACTAATTCTAAAATATTGAGCTGTGAGAGCTCATTTGGTTTCCTGATTTACTGCCTCTAAATCCATTCATCTCTATGCCTAAAGCTAATATTGTTTCCCTACCCCAAATTCAACTGTGTAATTCCCCAAGCATGTTTCTGAAGTCACAAATAATAAAGTGCAAGTACTGCTGTTTATTAATTAGAAGAGAAGATTTATAGAGAAGAAAGTAGTAATGCAAGCTTTGCATTTCTTTAATGCAATAGTTTAAATTTCTTTACACTATTCATTTAAATAGTTTTAAAATATTTTTATTTGGGGGGAGATACTCATATTGAACAAACATTAAGGATGATTCAGTGTTGCCACCACTTCCGCTGTGGAGAGTATGTTACTAACAGGGTATCAAATGAATTATTATGGTTGGCTGGAGAAAGCATGGACTTTGGAGTTGAAAAAATGTGGGTGTAATCCTTAGTGTTTCCAACTTTTTTTTTCTTTCTTTTTTCATATATATATATATGGAGTCTTGCTCTGTCGCCAGGCTGGAGTGCTGTGGCACGATCTCGGCCCACTGCAACCTCAGACTCCCTGGTTCAAGTGATTCTCCTGCCTCAGCCTCCCTAGTAGCTGGGATTACAGGCACGCACCATCACTCCCAGCTAATTTTTGTATTTTTAGTAAAGGCGAGGTTTCACCATGTTGGCCATGATGGTCTCGATCTCCTGACTTCGTGATCCACCTGCTTCAGCCTCCCAAAGTGCTGGGATTACAGGTGTGATCCACCATGCCCGGCCAGTGTTTCTTACTTCTAGCTGCATGATCGTGTGTTTATCACCTCTCTAAGTCACAATGGGAAAAATAACAGTTGTTTTAAAAGGCTGTTGTAGGATTAACTTAGAAAGGCAGCAAAAGTGGTTGGGATGTAAGTTGTGTGATTTTCCCTTTTCCTTTTCCTAAATGTGGAGTCACTCAATTTGGCAATTAATTTTATGCTCATCTATTATTTTCTTGTCTTTAATTGCTTCTTAGTTCTGCCTCTATAAATTCATTATGATGAGGATAATATCTTACTGTTCACATTATCTGCAGTGTTGGGCTCAGAATCAGTGCTCATTATCCACAGGTTGATTAAAGGAGGATAAGGTGGCCATGTTAGAAAGCAGTTTTCTCATAGTTTTGTGGACTAGAAGGGGCTTCTGAAATCTCTCAGAGCAGTCCTCTACTTCTGGCATGCATCATGGCAGCTTGCAGTGAAACATTCTTAGGGAGATATCCTTGCAAGGCAAAGAAATTCACCAATATTTCTTGGTACAGTGCTGAAGGGTATGGCTGCTCTATGGAGGAGAGGTCAACTCCATGTTTTTGGTAATGGCTGGAATAAAATCAGCATTCAAAACCATCACTTTGGTTGGGGGAAGGCAAAGTGATTAGGCTCTAGAAAGAGTTCATTTCTATTGTAATCTAAAGTTCTAAAGTCATGTGGTAGTTAAACTTTAATTCACTAGGATTTGAAGAATATGAAACATTTACTGAAATGACTTCAGAAGAGATTTTCTAGATTTACTACTTTCATGTGAAAACTTACAGTCACTTATAGGGTCTAATGGTTCAAAGTAGGCATGTAACTTGTTCCAGACTTACCGCATTCTATTCTGTATTCATTTAGACGAATCGTTTTATCCTGTTCATGATGGTTCATCTACCAAATATATCTGCAACGAATAGAGCTGTTACAGTTTCTTTCACAAATGAATGACCTAAAAACTTACCTCGCATCTTGCAGGCTGGTAGGAACACTAAAATAAATGATTACAAAAAAATTACAAAATAAAATTCTGTTGCCACAGAATTATGTGTCATAGTGTTTCCTAGTAGATCATTTCTCCATAAGGGTAGGAACTACATCTACTGTTTTAACTTTAGTGCCTTAACAATGCCCAGCACTTAGTAGGCACTGACTACTGTCAAGTGAATAAATAAAGGAATGAAGTAAGAGATGCTGAAGCACCTCAAGTGAGTGGCTCTTGGTAGATATTTTCCTCTGAGAATTTGTTGATTAGTATGTATTCAGAATTTGGAGCTGCTTATGTCTCAGGGATACAAGTTTGTTTTGGGTCAGAGTGGTCAAATCAGGAAAAGTACCCAAAACTTAAGATTAATCAATTGTTTTCCATCTAGCAAATTTTCATGAATGAGTAGGACCTTTGGGAGGGATTAAGGTATTGACTGGACCATTTAAATCACCAGATCCAATAATGCATACTATGTATCGAACAGTGCCCCAGATATCAGCTGGCTAATAGATATGGACTGACTGGAGCACCCTAGTCCTAGATCGTTTGAAGGTACAGAGGAAGGTATTTCCTGGGGACTAGCTATTCTAACATAGCTTAATAGGAAAGATCTGGTTCAAATGGATCATGCCTCATATGGCATATTTAGATGCCACCTGGAAAAACTCCAACTGCCTGAATTCAAATTCTGGTTTTACTACTTTCTAGCTTTGTGATCTTGGAAAATTTGCTATGCTTTTGTGCCTCATGTCCCTTAGCTGAAAAGTTGTGACAAATTTTAATTTTTCTGCCTCCCTCAGAGTTTTTATAAAGATAAAATGAAATAATCTATGTAAAACATTTATTAGTCTGCCTGGTACATAATTATAGCTCAGTAAGTGTTAGAAGCTATTATTATTATTAATATTATTACTGCCTCATTGAAGTATAAAACCAAGTTGTTAAGGTATTTGGTGAGTATAAAATGAGTTTCAACTCTCTTTGGAAACCAAGGTATGTCTTATGGCTCCATAATCAATGGGTTTCTGGTTAATCTCTTTCATTACAATATAGGTTCCTTACAAACTCACCTGCCAGATTTTAATTGCCTTTGACTTCCACTCATCTGGTATAGTGATTGTCACATGGTAGGTTTTCAATAAATATTTGGTGAATGAGAATGAGTGAAACTTACACAAAGCTGCAGAGTGTTTATGTACCATAAAAAATACCCACGGTCATATTTAGTGTTGGGTTTTGTTCTATGATAAGATTTCAGAAGTCTTTAGAAATTTTCTTTAAAATGTTTTTGTTTTAAAGTAAGATAAATTAAAATAAATCTCCCTAAAATATAATTGGCCAAGTTTATTTTTAGAAAAGAAACTACTACTGTGTTTGGATAGGAACAATCTGTACTTCTCCATAAATATGTCACATTTTTGAACTACCAAGAAAAAAACAATAGAAAGAAAAATTCAATCTCCTGTTGTTTCAAATTCCATCCAATTTAGAGATTTTGTTTTTGTTTTTGTTTTTTGTTTTTACCACTTCCTGGTGTCAGCTGGAATGCAGTGCTGGGTGACACACGTGGATGAGGCCAGGTCTGGGTGTGAACCGATCTGCAGTTAGTGTATAATATCACAATGCATTTACTCCTCATCCTCGCCCACTCTATTTGTGCCTGGTAGGTTAAATGTAAAAAACTCTGGAAACCAACATATGCCAATTCTTCTGGGTTACCTGCTGTTATTAAATAGTGTCTATATAGCTGCACATATTTTCTCTGAACCTCAGAGATAATAATTTTCAGACACTCCCTTAGCATGCCTTTGTTAGATTTCCTTCACATTCTGTCACAGAAGGAGCCACCTGATTCTGAACCTTTTTTCCGGGTTTGGATAGGCTTGATGCCTCCCAGTGTACTTGCTGCTGCTCAGATGACTCCTTTCCTAATCTGTGTTCCCACAGCTGCCATCTTTCTGCGTTGCTTTCTTGGCTTTCACTCTTGCTCGGACCTTGACTTCAGGGTTGAAGAAGTTGTCACAGTGCAATCCCCAGACTCCTCTGACTGGCATGTGAGATCACCTTTCAACCTCTGTAATCCAATAGGAAAATCACAAAGAACAGTTCCATAAGCTGATAAAAGTCAAAATGAGTAGAGAAGAAATGGTACATTACATGCAAATAAACAGAGAAATCAAAAGAAAGAAGAGAAAAAAAGAGAAAAATGTCATGGTTTCTGCTTCTCCCGAGTCTATACACAGACTGCCTAGGTGTTACCATTTGTGGATCTAAAGACATTTGAGTGAAAGCTTTCATTCATCAAAGGATCATAAGGAATTGTGTGCCTACATACAGTTTAGGTAATATTAGCTCTCATGTTAGCATTAGGGAAACACTAGTGTTAGGCTCAACTCCAAGGTTTCAGTGGCTAGCCCAATAGCAGTTTATTTCTTGTTCATTAATCAGTCCAATGTAGGTGTTACTGGTCTATGGGACTTGAAGGCTAGGGATCTATTGAAAATGTCAATCATCAAACCAGACTGACAGGTCCTGCTATCTTCCCCATAGGGTTTCCAGTAATTAGAGTACAGAGGAAGATACATGAAAGGTTTTTCTGGATCAAGTTTGAAAGTGGTGATCATCAGTCACTTTTACTCGGATTCTCTTGTGTGAAACTCACGTAAGCTAAAACATCACCTAAAACAGAAACTGCGATGTTTAGGAAAAGGAAGAAACAATGAGCTATTTGCTTCCAAGTAAGTTCCAGGTGCCAGTAACCACTCCCAAAGTTCTTAGACAAAAATCTCAAATCTGGTTTATTTCTTTATCACTTTAAGGTTAGCTAAGAAATAGAGGGAAAAGAGGAAACACATTTTGATAAACAGCTAGCAATTAGATTCTTTTTTTTCTGTTCACAGATCATACTCAGCCCTTCCCCAAAGGAGAAAATTAATAAAACTATTAAAAAATTCAGTTATTGTCTCCAGGTTGAAGTCTGTCATTTCTGAGTGATGAGCAATTTCCTCCACCAAGTACAGATAGGGTGGCATGGGTTCCAGCTACCTCTAACTAAAAAACAACAACACACACACACACACACAATCACACCCCTTCCCCCCACCAGCAGATATACGATACCAGATCAAGCACAGGATAACAGAGAGACAAATTCCCCTTAGAAAAGAAAAGGATAGGAGACCCAGTGTTTGCTGGTCCATTTCAAGGATGGAGTCTTGCTGCGGGCATACTGTAAGGCCACCCCTGCTCTGCAGGGAAGGTTTTTTGTCGATCCTGGATTTACTATCAGGACAAACTCCTTTCATTGTTTTCTGCAGCCCCTGATCTGTCCTCAACATGTTCTTTTTTGACAAGAGGTTCTTTTCCTGTTTATATAAAGTGAGCCATTGGTAAATTTGCCCTCCTTGGGGACCATAAAGCTTTTGCAATCTGCTCCTTGCTAGCACAAGTTTGGGGTGCCATGTCTTCTTCTATAATCATAGGCTATTTTTTTCTTCTATTTTTTTTTAAGCAAGTTCTGTTAATACAACTCCTTAAAAAGCTCACTTGACTTCTGAACTATGTACTTCCAAACTGGCTTCATGTGCTAGTAACGATCCCCTGAACTTCTTTCTCAGATATAATTCTGAACTCTGATTTATTTCATTGCTTCCTCATCTTAATGCCTCTTTCTCTCAACTTAATGGAGGCTGTTTTGACGTCAATTAAAACCATTTGAATTCTTTGTTTAATTGCTAAGAATTAATGGAGCTTTTCCACTCAAAGCCTTTTTCCAATTTATTTCATGCTTTTTTGGAATTCAGAAGCTGTTGGGTTTTCCAACCCTGTAAGACTTCAGATTTTTGGACTCTTCCTTTAATCCTGGAATTTTACTCAAAACCTGTTAATTCTTGCCTGAACTGCAATCTTCCTCACAGTAACTTGCTATAAGCAGCATGGAAGAACTGACAAACATGAATATCTCTCTTCAACTACTTCCCCTAGAGCTCATTCCAGAAGACACCTGGTCTGCCTTCCAGATTGCTACAGGCAACTCTTTTCATGAACTATTTTGCTAAAACAAAACAGGACTCTTCAACCTTCTAGCCATCCATCACCTGAGTACTAACCCAATGCCAAGTACTTGGGGTTTTGTTCCAGCAGTATCTGGGTTCAAATAGGATAATGTTAAGATTCAGGATAATGTAAGCTATTGTAAAACATTAGTCTAGAAATTTCATTGACTTAATGCATTAAGAGCTTGTTTCTCTTTTATATAAACTCCAGGATGGGTCACTCAGGGATCCATGCTGATGGAGGCTTTGCTGTCACTTGTCTTCAGTGAGTGTTTTCCAAGTTTGCTTTGGATATCGACTGCCAGCTAGCAGGAGGAGGAAGAGCATGAAGTTTTTCACAAAGAAAATTTAGGTGGTCAGTTCTGGAAGCAGGGCTTGTCCCTTTCACTATACTTCAGTCCATAACCACATTTAACTGTAAAGGAGGCTGGGGAAAGTCACCTGGCTCTGTGTTCAGAAGGAAGAGAAAATGGCTTTCCATAAAAACACTAGCAGTCTCTGCTACCATGCCTTAAGCAGATAGGTTTTTTTTTCTCATGTGACAAGAAGTCACACAGGTAGGTTGTCCAAAGCTGTTGCACTAACTCTATGATCACAATGAGGGGATAGTGTTTTTCTCCCCACACTCCACCCCTGCTTTGCCCAGGAAAACAGTGCCCTCTCCTGAGATTTCTGACAACTTATTAGCCAGAATTAAGTGACCATTGTTAGTGGTCAGGGAAACTGAGAAATTGGCATTTTAAATAGGCACATTTCCCCTCTGTTAAAATCAATTCAGTTAATAAGAAGGAAGGGGAGAATGGACTTGGGATAGTTAATTATCTGTGTCTGCCTCAAAAATGTATTCTAAGAGGAGCATCTTTCCAAGTGCAGATCTCCTTTTCTTTTGGAAAGTTGCATATAGAACTTTTTCTGTCTTCTAGAGACATTCAGAAATATTTATTCTAAGTAAGTCTTTCAGTAACTTGTACCGTGCCTAGAACATAGTAATTGCTAATAATTTTTTGTCGAAATAGATGAATGAGCAAAGACATATGCCTGTATGAATGGAAGAGTCAAAAGGAGGTGTCCTTCTGAGGACTCTAACACGTTTGAGTAGATTGAGAGAGTTATTGTCTAATATACAAATAATTTTTCCTAGATATTTGTTATTCGTGAAGTAGTTTATGCCTTCCAAAGCCTCAAATATTTGCATTACTAGAGAAAAATTAAGAAAAAACCAACAAACCCAAAAGAAAATCATAAAAAATGTTCCCCAAAGAAGTCAAGGAAAATATCTTGTAAAAGACTCAACTTCTAGAAGGTAGGAGACATTTTTTTTTTTTTTTTTGGTATTGATTTAGAAGCCAGAAAAATGAAAAGCTAACTGATTTTTGACTGAAATAAATTGATTATGCAAACATCTATTATTACTATGTCTGGAAAAATAATCTGCTCAAAAATAGCAAATGCCTTGACTACATGTCCATGAGTCTCTTTTTAACTTGCTTTGTCTGGTGGTTAGAATAGGGAGGGACAGACACGTGGGAGATACATGTTATGTGTCAGTCACTGCTGCTGGTGCTGCCATGGTTGCAAATGATGAGGCCAAAGCCACTTCACAGTTTTGCTTCGGAAGCCAAAAAAGACTTCCTGTGATGTCAGGAAGCCTGCAGTAACCCAAATGGTGGCCCCAAAATGCACATCTCTGACATAAGCTGCCATTATCAAGCAATAATTATTTCTTCTTTTGAGGAGTCAGCTTGCCAGTCACGCTGACATGCTTTCAGTTTATTTCAATAGTACACATTTTCCTTTTGCATTTCTACGAAAAGAGTCTTTGACAGGCGAAGTTACTTTCAGTGCCAGTCACTGCCTTGCTGGAAGTCTGTCTAGATGTCCCTTACTGCAAAAGTAAGTCCCTGCTGCATCAAAGCGAGAATAAAAACATCTCGACAAGCTCATCTCTCTTGAGTCCCTCGGACAATGGACACTGGTGTGCTCTGAATCCAGGATCGTGCTGGGACAGCAGCAAGCTCGTAGCTGTGGAATGTGCCCTTGGACATGGGATCACCTGGAGGTGGGGAATTTCAGCCAGGTGCTGGCATCGAAAGAGGTCTAAGCACATTCTTCTTGGATTTGTGCACAGAGATATGTTTTTCCTAAAATTAAAAACTCACATTGTGAAAATTCTTGTAAGAAAACAGGAAAACATTTTGACTCGGCTTGTCAGAAAATATACAACTTATTTCAGGTTATTTCTTCTTGAAGACTCATATTAAAAAAAGAATACACCAGGAACCAAATTAAGACTGATTTTGCCACTTGCTGAATAGGAGAATGGAAATATGGTTTTGAGGATTGACCTCACTGGGGGTTCTATGTTTTTCCTGTGTTCACAGCCCTGGCTCCACAATCTATCCCAGAAATAGATTCTGAAATATATATATATATGTTTGAATATGTATGTGTGTGTATATATATATTCAAAAGTTTGTTAGACTAAAATAGAAATTGGCATTTCTCTGTTACACTTTGTGATATTGGGGTGACCTATGTATCCTCCGTGGATATAACTTTTAATTCTCTGGCTCATTTTCAGAATCACGATTAGAGCTGACACGGCCTGCCTTTGTTTTCCAGGGGTTTCTATAGGTCTCATATTTCCTTTCTTTTGCCCAAGACCGCTGAGTTTTTGAAGAAAATAAAATAAAAATGGTCGGTGATGTATATTTCAGTATGTTTCTGATTGTCTAGGATTTTGTTCCAAAGATCTACATTTTCCTGCTTTGTATGTGGGGGGTTGCCATGGACCCACTACTTTGACCTTTCCCTCCTGCTTCCTGAGAAAATTACCTATATGAAAAAAAATGATTCCTCCATGCATACCACAGACAACAGTTGACAACTGAAAGGGACACTTCCCTCTCATTCACTCTCCAAATACACTCAATTGTTAAGGCCTGTGCATTTTTACTTCCCAAATGTCATTTTTTTCCACATTCTTGCTGCTATATTCTTGGTCCAATCTCTCACCTAAACTATTGCAATAACCTCCTCCCTACTGACCCATGTTTGCACTGGCTTCCCCAATGCATTCTGTGCATTCCAGCCAGAGTGGTCTTCTCTAAATGTAAATTGAGGATGTCATTTCCATACCTAAAACCTCTCAATGGCTTTGTCTAAAGACGTCAAAATTCTTAACAAAGTCTAACAGTCCTGCGTGACCTTATCTTCTTCTTCTGAATTTGTGTCTTTCTTGAAAACACTCTGCTCCTCCATGTCTCAGGGCCTTCTTCCTTGCTATTTCATTGTTCTGGGTCTATCTTTTCCCTCTCATTTCCTGAGTTGATTCTTATACATGCTTTAGAACACTGCTCATATCACTTCATTCAGGAACTCTTCCCTGATTCACTTAGAACTCTGTTTTCTGTCCTCATAGTACCTACTATTCACATCATTTTCTCCTTTTTTTTTTTTTTTTTTTTTTTTTTTTTGCCTTTAGCCCTCACCGCACTGCAATTAGATAACTCATTGTATTTTCATTTGATTAATGTCTGTACCAAGTGAATGTAAATTCTATAAGTTCAGGGTTTTTTTCAACTTTTAAGTTCAGGAGTACCTGTGCAGGTTTGTTACATAGATAAACTTGTGTCATTGAGGTTTACTGTAAAGATTATTTCATCTCCCAGGTATTGAGTCCATTAGTTGTTTTTCCTGATCCCCTCCCTCCTCTTACCCTCCACCCTCTGATAGGCCTCAGTGTGTGTTGTTCTCCTCTATATTTCCATGTCTTGTCATCATTTAGCTCCCACTTACAAGTGAGAACATGCATTATTTGGTTGTCTGTTCCTGCATTACTTCGATAGAGATAATGACCTTCAGCTACATCCATGTCCCTGCAAAGAATATGATCTCATTTTTTAATGGCTACATAGTATTCCAAGGTGTGTATGTACCACATATTCTTTATCTAGTCTATCACTGATGGACATTTAGATTGATTCCATATATTTGCTATTGCGAATAGTGCTGCAAGGTTTGTCTTCATCTTTTTCACCTCTGTATCCCTGATGCTGGACATCCTACCTTGTGTATGCTTTACCCAATCTATCTTTGATGAAGAAATAAACTTTGAGGAAAGTTGTAGAAGGATGAATAGCTGACTGACTAAATCATCCAGTGATAATCAGAATGGATTTTGGAACATATAAACTTTCACCCAGAAGTGCTGAGGAAGAGGATCTGATGAAGATCAGACTGCTTGAAATCAAGCAGATGGGAACTGCAGACATTGTAACATTGACTTTAAGAAATTAATGTGATTCATACAATGGTTGTAGAGTTGTTGGTCTCTGAGTCTCTAGGTTTTAAATATCTCGAGGTCATTTGCTTTTCTTCTGCTAGGTTCTCTGCAACAAACTGGCAGTGCAGTCCTTAGGATGATGAGTCAACAGAAGTTGCTTTGATGTCTTTCCTTAAGTCTCACATGTTGTGCAAGCCCCATCTCCCCTGGCTTAAGAAACTGGAGCTTGTTACTCCAGCTGATGATTTATAATTGGAATAATCCAGCAAATGAGTCTCTGGAAGTGTCAGTTTGGGGACTGTGTAACATGTCTGCTGGAGCTGAGTTTGTTTACACTTTGCCAGTGTCATCATTTACAAACTTCAAAAAACACATTGACAAATTCCCTAGCTGTTTTGGCAGCGCTTCCATCAATCACCCAACTAATAGCACCAACATTTCTCCTGGGCTATTATAGTCACTTCAATCGCTGCTGCTGCAGCTTTGGGAGAAGATAAATCAGAAGGAGTTCTTCTAGATGGTCTCAAGTACGACATCATTTTTTATTAAGCAGTGCTTCCCTCCTAGTTCTTTTCTCTCTGCCCTTCCTCCCACCTCCTGTAAACAATTCTTCTGCTTTGTACTGCCTTAGATAAAGTAATCTGGATCTGTGGCTTTCCTTTGGTGGCCCCTTTGTGACGTCATTGGGTAATGGGCCCATTTATTACTTTGGATTTTTGTGTGTCCTCTTTAGTTACTTCGTGCAGCCCTCTCAAATCATTAAGTGTATTGTGTTTCTGTGGGCAACAGGTGCCTAGCTTCCCAGGCCCAACACACCCTCTGAGAGTGGCTCACATGTCTAATGACCACAGCATGCAAACCTGAAACCATTTTGCCTTTCAGGCAGGTTCTTTGTGCTGCAGCGTCAGGCAGCAGCTGCATCTCTAAGACTGGGCAGCTAGAGTATCCCTGCTCTTGCACTTTCATGATTTCCTTCTATTGCTAATGCCTCATACCCTTTTTCACAAGGAATAAATATTGCAAATACTCAGCCTCTTTGCCATCTATGCAGATTTGTTTTTCTTGTGGCAACAATCCTTCCTTAATGTTTTATTTAATTCAAAGCTTGTCTTTCTTTTTTCCTCACAAACTGACCTATCTTAATAAGAGTGTATTAAAAATGACAACAACCTCTTTCAACTTCCTCATTGTCAAGACCACGTCTTCTCCATTCACAACACATGCATTCAAAATCTGGATGAAGAAAGGGGAGCTCCTGCCCAAGTTGGCAGGTCAGGTGAGCAGAGCTGGCCAGGCTCCGCTGCCCAGCTGGAGTGTCACTGGCCACGGTGCCAATCAGAGGGCCAAACAAACCCCAGACTGCATTTCAAGTTGCTGCCTGAGTGGTGCCTTTAACTCCATCACTGAGGGCTCTATTCATCCTAAATGATCCATGGTCCTGGACAAAGCACCAACTGCAGCCCCTCGTACATCTTGGCTCTGTACCTGATCGATCTATTAATCAGAATTTTAACTGGGCCTTCAAAGCGTTTTCCTTTCATGTAAGTCAGAGAGCAGATCACAGTGGAGACTTCATGTAAATGATGCCATCAACTTGATGCATGGAGCCATCCATGTCTGAATCTGTGGCCACAGGAAGCATTATTTACCCTAAAAAAGTACCCCTTCTCCTGGATGTCTTCACTCTTTGAGGCTGTCTTCAGTATTAGCAGTATGATTGCCAGTTCTGTCTTGGTGCTAAGATGACCAAATGGCAGTCATCATTTTTATGTTTGAAAGGAATTTTTTTTTAAGATGAAGGAGAAATACTCCTGATTTTCACATCTTTTAAAAACAACTTTTTTAAGGTGAATGTTTGTTTAAATTCTAAATGATAGCCTCAAAGCTGTTTTTAGTTGACTGACAGTAATTAACTACTTGTATAATTGAAAGCATTCATAAAGACAACTGGCTGATTAGAATTCACTGACCTCATAAGAAAGGAATATTTTTGAACTCTGTTTTAGCCTCAGTAATATGAGAAATCCTTAGGACAGAGAAAGAATCAGCATTTGTTCCTTGTGTATATTGATGATTCTATTTATATGAGACCTAAATTGGAGATAATGAATGTAAATATTCTAATGCTCTTACAGTAGGCTGTTTTGAATTGATATTTTAAATAGTACAATGTTTGAGAAACTTCAGTATTGCATAAGTTCCATTTAAAGGATATAATTCTTGTGACTCTCCAATGTTGACTTAAATTTATTAAACTAGCAATAACCTTCTTATGCATATAACTTATTCTACCACTGTAAAACCTAACAAAACATTCAATCAAAAACAAAATCACAAAATCAATAAAGTGTAAATTGACATTACTTAAATGTGGAAGAAAAATTTGATTGTGGAACTAAGTGGGCCACTCACAGTGGAATCATAGTATTTACCTAGGCACTAATTTTGTAGAGTGTGGCAAGCTGGTGTTAATGTGTTATGTGATCACTAGTGCGCTGCAATGCTGTTTGGTCTCACTGGTGTGAATACATCATTTATTTTATCTGCTTCTCTGTTTTTCACTGGCTTAGGACATAAGGGACTGGTTGGCCTCACCTTGATCATGAGACACACAAAACTGATTCTCGAATCATGAGCAAAAATTGGTTATAAGGCAATCTTCTTAACCTTTCAGATAACTCAGAATGTGTTTATGTTAATTTTTTAGAACATTGCCAAAATGAAGACAAAGCATTTTAAAATTCTCATAAAGGACTCTTTAATTCTAAAAAGATATCCTTTGATTATAGTTTGGTAATCACTGATTTAACAGCAAGCATGTCTGAGAGTATTCCATTTCTAGTCTTTACTCTTTGACTAACCCACTAGGCAAAAGCTACTGAACTATTCACTTAGTCTTCCCAGACTTTAATTGTTGCTTTTTGTAGCATAAGACTAATAAAAAGTAACACAATTCAGTTCGACACTGTGTATTAGGTGCCAGTCACTGAGTAAAAAATAGAATAGATCAGAGCAGAGAGAATGAAAATCTTGATAAAGTGTATGGCAATTCCAGTATTAGCCATACAGATACTCTCTGGAATTAATTAATTAATTTATTTATTTAGTGATGGAGTCTAGCTCTGTTGCCCAGGCTGCAGTATAATGGCTTAGTCTCAGCTCAGTGCAACCTCTGCCTCCCGGGCTCAAATGATTCTCCTGCCTCAGCCTCCCAAGTAGCTGGGACTACAGGCATGGACCACCATGCCGGGCTAATTTTTGTATTTTTAGTAGAGATGGGGTTTCACCATGTTGGCCAGGCTGGTCTTGAACTCCTGACCTCAGATGAGCCACCTGCCTTGGCCTCCTACAGTGCTAGGATTACAGGTGTGAGCCACCACACCCGGTCCTTTCTGGAAATTTTGATAATTAATATTAAACTTGGTTAATCTTTGTCCTACATAAACTGATTTTTAGAACTTTACAGTTTTAATTTATATGAATATGACACTAATGGTTTTAGCAAATAACTTCCCAGATGCTACCTTTGAAATAATTTGAAAAAAAACCCATATGTTTTTAAAAGCAATGCATTTTTGTTTTTTTTGTTTTTTTTTTGTTTTTTTGTTTTTTGTTTTTTTTTTTGCTAAAAGTGGATAGTAATTTCAAATATTCATGTTAAAACTCATCTCCCATAATTGGTCCTAACTGTAGAAGTTTGACTTGCATCTTTTTCTGGATTCATTGCCCTGTTCTTTCTTTTGTTCAGTGTAACAGGCATGGTCAGACGGCATATAAATATACATGTATTATGGCTTTTATTAGCAATGCATTTAAAATTGTAAACTGAATGACCAGTAGTTTACATGCTGGCTTCCAGGAACACAGTCAAATTAGCTAATATTGAAAGACTTTCTTCTCACTGTAAAGTTACAGAGATGCTAATAACCAGCAAAATTTTTATACATATTGAATGTAAAGTAAATATCAGGATTCGTCCATAATCTGAGAAAGTGAGGGTTCTCATGAAAGAGTAAACCATGGTGAAGGCAAATTAATTTAGTCGACACAGGACAGCTTAAGCTGGCTCACACCGCATGTCCAGCTGCTGCTGCCAGAGGCCTCTGTCACTGTTGTCACATGGGAACTCATGCTGACTGTGGCTCCAACTTGACCCACGTAATGGTCAAGGCAGGAACAAGGGGGCATGATGAATAAAATTCCAGTTTGTAAAACTTCTACAAGTAAATGTCACAAGTTAATTGTCTTCACATTTTGCTGTTTAAAGAGAGTATCTGAGCACACCTAACTTCAGTGGGCACAGGGAAATATAATCATTATACCAGAAAGAGAACAGAACTGGAATAATTGTGGACAGCCCAATTAAACTCAGGCTTAAAAAATTATAATCCACACAGAAGAATTAAATTTTGGCAAGAGAGATTCATCAGATACGAAACAAACAAACAAACAAACAAAAACTCCCAGGAAAATGAGTATTTTAGTCACAATCCAAAATGTGTAAATATGTAGGCAAAAATATAGGATAAGTATGCTTACAATCATTAAAGAGAGAAAGAGGAAACTGAAACCATAATGAGAGAACAAGAAAATATAAAGCAAAAAGACAGATTTGAGCAAAGAACCAAATCAAACTGGAAGATAGATCTGAGGAATCATCCAGAATGTATTATAGAGTGATAAACAGATGGAAGATAGGAGATAAACAGATGGGAGATATCAAGAGAGGTAAAAAAAAAAAAAAAAAAAAAAAAAAAAAAAAAAAAAAAAACATTACAGAAGCTCTAATGAAATGGTCCAACAGAAGTTTAACAGGAATTAAAAAAAAAAAAAAAAAAGTAAGAATAGAGAGAATCAGGGACAGGCAATATTGGAAGAGATAATGGCTGAAAATTCCAATAGTTGAAAGACACGAGTCCTTTGGTTAAAAAAAAAAAAAAAAGCAAAACAAGAATACATGAGCAGGATAAATAGAACAAATCCTCATCTAATGCTGTCATAGAATTAACTGTAGAATATGACATAGAGAAAATAGGAGAAACAAATAACAGGAGGACAGTAGAATGACAACAGAGATTCTGTCAGCTCTAGTGGATATCCCAAGTGTAATCTCAGGCTCCAAAAACTTCTCTTATGGGCCAGCATCAAAATACTGTGATAAATTCACATACAAGAATTGTGGACTCTTGGAAATTATGTCAATAGGAGTGCAAACAAGTATTTCTGGGAAACACCTTGTTTTTAAGTGAGAAAAGTTATGTCACAAAAACATCGTCTTATATATTTTCAAGACACTGATAATTTAAAAAACTGCTTTTATATAAATCTTTTGACACCATATTCATAGTAATTGCCTTCCATAGGCAAGGCAATAATTATAGTTCTACTTTATTTATTTATTTTTAGAGACAGTCTTTCTCTATTCCCCAGGTTGGAATGCTATGACATGATCATAGCTCACTGCAGCCTCTAACTTCTGGACTCAACCAATCTTCCTGTCTCAGTCTCCCCAAGTAGTTGAGATTACAGGTGTATGCCATCATGCCTGGATTTTTTTTAATTGTTTTAAGTAGAGATGAGGTCTTGCTATGTTGCCCAAGCTATTTTCAAACTCCTGGCCTCAAGCGATTCTCTCACCATGGCCTTTCAAAGTGCTGAGATTACAGGTGTGAGCCACTTTGCCCAGGCTATAGTCCATTTTAAAGATGGCAACACTGACAGACTTACAGGTTAAACATTTATAAGTCATAAAGCTGATAGGTATGAGAGGATGGTTGAGAAACTCAGATGCTATGGTCCTTGATTCATGTTTTAAATCAGGGCTTACACAAAGCAAATATTTGGTTTTCGTATTTGCAAATTATGCCATGTTTAAGTGGGGGCATTATTAAGACAGAGATTATTTGTCAGTTCCAAACACAGTTGCTTCAGAGAGTAACACTATAATTGCTACACTTAGCCTTTTTACAGCAATCATATTTGGGTACAGATATTCTTTTAAGAATGCAATATGTTTCTCTAAATATTGTGCAGATACTGATTTTTAAAAAATGTTTTTGCAAGAATATGTTTGGTCCAGACTTGTTCACATTAATGAGGACTCCAAAGATGGTAAGTTCTAGAGTTAACTTAAGATAGAAGCATGTGCATTGTTTGGATTATTTTGTGCATAATCATATCTAAGCCAAGACAGTGATCAGATTGCATTGGAGGTCCTTGCCACAGATGATATGATTGTTTACACAGAAAACTGAAAGTAATTGATAGACAAATTATTAGAAATTAAAAGAACTTCTAAAGGTTTTCTGAAATAATACATTCAGTAAAAGCTGTTTTATTTCTATCAATTTTAAAGGATCAATTTTATCAATTTTAAAGAATCAAAAAAATTTAACAGTGTTAGTTTCCAAGTGTGGTCACCATCAATATGCGTGCTACTCCTCACTTTAAAAACTGAATCTATTTCCCATTCCTTTGAGTCTTGCCTGTCCTTGCAATGGAATGTGGTAGCAGTGATGGTAGGTGGATTCCAGACCTGGCATTTAAGAGGACTGGCAGCTTGTTCTTTTTAATTCTTAGAAGCTGGCCACCATGTAGAAAGTCAAACAACTGTGACAACATCATGCTGTGAGGAAGCACAATCTACCCACATGGAGAGCGAGCGAGAGAGAGAGAGACAGAGAGACAGAGACAGAGGATGCCTAGTGACATCCCCACTATTCCATCATCCCTGCTGGGGCACGAGCTAAGGGAAGCAGGCATCTTGGACATTTGCTCTGGAAGAGAACTTACAAGGTGGAGGAACTGGCCGGCTGAGCCAAATCCAAATTGGAGAATTATTAAAAAATTATATATCTGTGTTTTAAACTGCTACATTTTGGGGTAGTAAGTTATGCAACAATAGATAACTGTAACAGAATGCGGAACCTACATGTAGGGTGTGGCCGTAACAGAAACCTAAAATGTGATCCTGATTTTGTTACTGAGCAGTGAGTGAAAGGAAGCATAAGATTCAGTGAGGAAATTGTTACTGGAGGCTGGTGAAAAAGACAATCCATGTTAATGTAGTGGTGGAATGTCTGGCAGCACCATTGCCTACAGCTACATGGAAGAAAGCAAGTGAATCTAATGGACTGTGGGTTTGGCTAAGATTTCTAGCAGAATGTTGTAAACTGTCTATAATAGGTACACGAAGAGAGACAAAATAGTAAAGAAGCTGCTCAGTTTATACCAGATGTTAGGGGAAAAAGTCTAATCTTCTTAGATTAGATTTGCTAGTTTGGAAAATTAAGCTGTTTCTCATTACCAGCCTTTTCAGCTGACAGAAGGCCCTCAGAGTAAGAAATGGCCTCAAGGGAAAGATCAAATGCAGGGAATTGTCAGTAAAATACTTACCTTAGTGTTAAAATCAAATCAGGTGCATGGCTATGAGATTGTTTCTGAAAACATTTCAAAGATTGGAGTAAGTGCCTCAAACACCTTCTGAGTCTGACAAAAAGGCTTCTAAGAACTTTAAATGTGTTGCCCCACAGCACTCTGACTTAAAGGGAGTATTTTGCCTAGACAGTATCTGTGGGTGAAACTTTTGTCTAATGGAGCCAAATGAAATAAAATTCATAGGAAATCCACCAAGCTTTTAAGAAAACTGTACTGAGGACAGCATCGCAAGATAGAATAAAAAGAGAGAGATTATACTAAAATGAAAAGCAGTTTTATGGCTCCCAACCTTATGTAAGCAGTAGGCAGAGTAACAAATCTATTCAGCAGCAAACATGGAATATTTACATGGGAAAGGAAGGATGATTCAGAGGGCAGAGCCACAGGCCATAAATATCTCAAGAGAGCAGAACTGGGGCCAAGTCCAGAAACATTTCTTGTTCTTGTAACATAGAGAACTGGGAGTATATGATTGGTTATGTTTCAGAATTGCTCTGGAACAGTAAAATTGCTATATGTTTCTTTTTCTACTTTATAAGGAGAAAGGACTAATGTATTTATTCTGTTTTTGCCTCACTATTATTTGTTGGGTGTTTAGGGGACAGATAATATATACTTTTAGTTCACAGGTCTCTACTCCTGAAGAACTGAATCTGAGGAGAATCATCTTCTCCCCCAAATAGTCCATATTTAGATGACAACATACTGGATTTCATATCTACATCTGATACCATAAGGAGATAAAATATGGGGGTCCCAAGTGAGGGTGAGTCTATTTAGCAATTGAGAGTGACGTGAGTTGTTTTGGCCCAAGGCTATCATCAATTCCTTTCCTTCTTATTTGCATATGTCACTCCTCCCATCAAGAAGTAGAGTCTATTTCTCTTTCCCTTGAAATTGGGATGTACTTGTGACTGAATTGGTCCAACATAACAGGGCAATAGTTACGTTGTGCCAATTCCAGGAACCTTTAAGGGACTAGGGGGTTTCTGCTTCATTTCTCTTGGAAGCAGTCACCAAGCAAGAGGTTCAGCTATGCTGAGGCCATCATGCTGTGTGCAGACATAAGCATGTGACATGGGAAAGCTGCATAAGAGGGGGACACACTTATCCAGCTCCCAGTTGTTGCTTCCATTCCTGCAGAGACAACAGTCATATGGGTGAAAAAGATGTCTTGTACCATCCGGTTCTAGCAGATACCCTGTGTCTTTGTTAGTTTCTAGCAAAGAAACCACCCAGCCCAGATGCTAGAGTCAAGAGGAATAAAACATTGGTGGTTTCTAAGCTACTGAGTTTTGGTGTGGGTTATTTCTCAACAATAGGTAATCAATATATTAATTTAAAAGCATATTATTTACATTAGTAAAATAACAAAAAATAAGGTTTGAAATGACTTTTATGGGCAAGGTGTGGTGGCTCAGGCCTGTAATCCCAGTACTTTGGGAGGCTGAGGTGAGCAGATTACTTGAAGACAGGAGTTCAAGACCAGTCTGGACAATATGGCAAAACCCCATTTATACCAAAAATACAAAAAATTAGCTGGATGTGGTGGCACGTGCCTGTGGCCCCACCTACTTGGGAGGCTGAGGTAGGAGGATCCCTTGAACCCAGGAGGCAGAGGTTGTAGTGAGCTGAGATCATGCTACTACACTCCAGCTTGGGCGACAGAATGAGACCCTGTCTCAAAAAAATAAAATAAAATAAATAAAATGACTTTTATGTAGAAAGTAATAAGATTGTTACCGAAAGTCATTAAAGAAGACCTGAGTAAATGGTGAAATGTAGCATGTCTATAAAGAGGAAGATAGTAGCTTTATAATGTCAATTCTCCCCCTAATTAACCTATCATTTCAATGTAATGTTAATAAAAATCATAATAAAAACTTGAAAGAAGCTTTCCAAACAAATAGATTTGGAAGTAAAAATGACCTCAAGTAACAAAGTCATTCCTGAAGAAAAAGAATCTGGGGAGGAGTTGGTCTTTTAAATATCAACTTATAATACAAATATAGTAATGAAGACAATAAATATCTGTAATTATATACAAATTGAATAGCAAAAATAGTGAATTTTGACACAGACTCACAAATACATGGTGGCTGTATTAGTGTCTTCACACTGCTGTAAAGATACTACCCGAGACTAGGTAATTTATAAAGGAAAGAGGTTTAATTGACTCATAGTTCCACATGATGGGGGAAGCCTCAGGAAACTTACAATATGGTAAAGGTGAAAGGGAAGCAAACTTGGACCTTCTCACATGGTGGCAGGAGAGAGAAGTGTGTGAGAGTGCAGAAAAAACCTCCATTTATGAAACCATCAGATCTCCTGAGAATTCACTCACTATCACCAGAACAGCATGGGGGAAACAACTCCCATAAACCATTCTCTTCCCACTAGGTCTCTCCCTCAACACTTGGAGATTACAGTTCAAGATGAGAGTTGGGTGGGGACACAAAGGCCAACCATATAAGTGGCCTAATTTATGACAAAGTTAGCATTGGAGACCCATAGGGAAAGCATGAAGAATTTAATCAACACTGCCAGAAAAATTGATTATTCATTTTGAAAAAAATACTTCAATGGATCTGTAGCTTCTGTCTCTCTCTCTTCCTCTCTCTCTCTCACACACACATGCACACACACACACACACAATTCCAGATGAACTGAACTTTAATGTCAATGACAAAACTTTACGACTTTTAATTGATAATATAAGAGAATATCTTCATGACCTTGGATGGTGAAGGATTTCTTAAATAAGTCTGAAAAAGTATAATTGTATAGGGAAAATTAATAAATTCATCTAGATTAAAATTAAGAATTTATGTTTATCAAAGACATCATAAAATAGTGACCAGGCAATTCATAAAGAAGATGTCTGAGTATATTAAACTAACACAGAGTTAGTGCCCTGAATATATACAGATCAACTATCAATCAGTAAGAAAAATAGTCCCTTTTAAAATACCCTTTAAAAAATGAATAAAAGACCTGAATGACCATTTTAGACAGGGACAAAATGATGGTCAACAGACCTGAAAATATCCTCAAGCTTACATGTTATAAAGGAAACACAACTGAAAACCACAGTGAGTTATTTCATTTCATATGCCCTATAGTGGTAACAATGAAAGTGCTTGACAGTGTCACTTGCTACCAAGAATGTGGAGCAATGGGGGCACTCACATATTGTTACTGGGTTTAAAAATTGGAACAACACTTTTGGGAACATACTGCATTTATCTTATAAAGATGACCATGACTATACCCCTTTGATTATCAAAATAACTCATAACTATGCATATTATGCACACCAGAGAAACTCTTATACAGTAGCCACTACCAGATTTGCATATGTACCAGAATATCCAGACTCAGTTAAATGATTACACAATTTGTGCTGTCTTCCTACAGTAGCATTCTCTATTGCAGTGGAAATTAATGAACTGCAGCTGCACACATCAATCTGGATGAATCTCTAAAACATGATTTTGAGAAAGAAATCTTAAAATGATACATATGGAATGATTATATGAATCCTAAAACAGCTGAAATCAAATAGTGGATTAAGAAAGCATATTTATGTGTCAGTGTGCTTGCACACTCACATATGTATATATGATAAAACTATAAAGGTAAGGAATGAAATCAAGTGAGGGCATGTACTGGGTGGGTAATACAATAATATTTTGATAAAGATGTCCTGGCGTGAATATTCCAGAGGAGTTAACTAAAACACTAGTGGGAAATGGGTGAAAAGGGAAGAAATATTTCAGTTTTCAAATTACTGTCAAAGAAAAAGTACTTTTGTGAACCAAAACAAATAGACAAACAACAAAATAAAATGAAACAACAATGACAACACACACATAATGTTTAAAAATACAAGTCACAAATATAAAATAGCAGAAGTAAATCCAAAATTATGTCAGAATAACAACGACAATTCTAATATAAAGAAAATAAAGTTAGTCCAGGTGCAGTGGCTCATGCCTGTAATCCCAGTACTTTGGGAGGCCGAGGTGGGTGGATCACCCGAGGTAGGAGTTTGAGGCCATCATGGCCAACATGGCAAAACCCCATCTCTACTAAAAATACAAAAATTAGCTGGGCATGGTGGCAGGTGCCTGTAATTCCAGCTACTCGAGAGGCTGAGGCAGGAGAATTGCTTGAACTTGGGAGGCGGAGGTTGCAATGAGCTGAGATTGTGCCACTGCACTCCAGCAAGACTCTGTCTCAGAAAAAAATAAAAAATAAAGTAAGTAAGTAAGTAAGTAAGTAAGTAAATAAATAAATAAATAAATAAATAAATAAATAAAGTTGCCTAATTTAAGGAACAACAGGAAGAAAGCAGATGACTAGATTTGTTAAAAACAAAACAAAGAAAAAATGTGAAACCCATCTCTACACAGAATGTAAGAGACCTACTTTCAAAAGTGACTTAGAAAGATGAAGGAAAAGGTGAGAATGTACGTTCAAATCAAATGAAATCAAAATTTCAGGGTTAGGAAAGATTATTTCATACAAATAAATGCACAGCAAGCAACGTTACATGGAAAAGAGAATGTTTAAGGAAATTGCCCACAATACAGGTAGTCCTGATCTTTTAGTATAAACAACAGGACAATATAACATTTTCATGTATGGATGTTGGAAAATCATCATACTAATGCAGTCTCTCAATTATGGTATCTCAGAAAAATTATCAAAGGGGTTAACTTATAGAATTGCCTTATTGGCAGGTTTTATATTAGAGTGGCTTTCTCTGCATCAGCCAACTTTAAGATTTATAATCTTAAAAACAAAAACATTTTACTTTGTAACCTGGAAAATAAGGGACCAAATTTCAAATCAAATGCAGTCATGTCTGCTGCTCTTTTGATCAATTTCACTGAAATTGACATTTTGGTGGGGGGTGGTTCAGACTAGTTTTCAGTGGTTTCTATCACTTGCAGTAAAAGGAATCCTAAGAAACGCATATAGCAGCTGGATATGGATATCTTGTTAATCAACTGGGTATGCACTTGCTGGGTAAAATACCCTAGGACATTGCAGTATCTACAACAGTTCTTAACAAAGGCTCAATATCTGAAATATAATCAAGTAAGTAAATTCAGGCAGTAATATATCAATTATTGGTAAAGGTATATTTTCAATATAGTATTTGTGTACAAGTTATGTGTTTGTTTTTGTCAGAGTGGTTGACGCTAATCATAATGATTACCCAGTTAATACTCCAGGAACTGATTTGTGAATCATTTTATTTCCAGATGAGTCCCTTGGTTGAATAGAAGACAACACAAACAATTCAAGGAAAGCAAAGTGCTTTTCAGAAAGAACTTAAAATGGTTCTTGGGATTTATACTATTAGAATAGCCAGTTGACAGAAATGTATAAAAATGTTATTAAAATGTTCACCAAAGAAGCAGAAGCATATGAAGGAGAGATAATATAATTGCAATTGGATTTGGTGATTTCAAGATCAGCTAGGAATTTTTTTTTTTTTTATATATATATATATATTTTTTTATTATACTTTAAGTTCTAGGGTACATGTGCATAACGTGCAGGTTTGTTACATATGTATACTTATGCCATGTTGGTGTGCTGCACCCATCAACTCGTCAGCACCCATCAATTCATCATTTATATCATGTATAACTCCCCAATGCAATCCCTCCCTCCTCCCCCCTCCCCCCTCCCCATGATAGGCCCCAGTGCGTGATGTTCCCCTTCCCGAGTCCAAGTGATCTCATTGTTCAGTTCCCACCTATGAGTGAGAACATGCGGTGTTTGGTTTTCTCTTCTTGTGATAGTTTGCTAAGAATGATGGTTTCCAGCTGCATCCATGTCCCTACAAAGGACGCAAACTCATCCTTTTTTATGGCTGCATAGTATTCCATGGTGTATATGTGCCACATTTTCTTAATCCAGTCTGTCACAGATGGACATTTGGGTTGATTCCAAGTCTTTGCTATTGTGAATAGTGCTGCAATAAACATACGTGTGCATGTGTCTTTGTAGTAGAATAATTTATAATCCTTTGGGTATATACCCAGTAGTGGGATGGCTGGGTCATATGGTACATCTAGTTCTAGATCCTTGAGGAATTGCCATACTGTTTTCCATAATGGTTGAACTAGTTTACAATCCCACCAACAGTGTAAAAGTGTTCCTATTTCTCCACATCCTCTCCAACACCTGTTGTTTCCTGACTTCTTAATGATTGCCATTCTAACTGGTGTGAGATGGTATCTCATTGTGGTTTTGATTTGCATTTCTCTGATGGCGAGTGACGATGAGCATTTTTTCATGTGTCTGTTGGCTGTATGAATATCTTCTTTTGAGAAATGTCTGTTCATATCCTTTCCCCACTTTTTGATGGGGTTGTTTGTTTTTTTCTCATATATTTGTTTGAGTTCTTTGTAGATTCTGGATATTAGCCCTTTGTCAGATGAGTAGGTTGCAAAAATTTTCTCCCATTCTGTAGGTTGCCTATTCACTCTGATGGTAGTTTCTTTTGCTGTGCAAAAGCTCTTTAGTTTAATTAGATCCCATTTGTCAATTTTGGCTTTTGCTGCCGTTGCTTTTGGTGTTTTAGACATGAAGTCCTTGCCCATGCCTATGTCCTGAATGGTACTACCTAGATTTTCTTCTAGGGTTTTTATGGTATTAGGTCTAACATTTAAGTCTCTAATCCATCTTGAATTAATCTTCGTATAAGGGGTAAGGAAAGGATCCAGTTTCAGCTTTCTACTTATGGCTAGCCAATTTTCCCAGCACCATTTATTAAATAGGGAATCCTTTCCCCATTTCTTGTTTCTCTCAGGTTTGTCAAAGATCAGATGGCTGTAGATGTGCGGTATTATTTCTGAGGACTCTGTTCTGTTCCATTGGTCTATATCTCTGTTTTGGTACCAGTACCATGCTGTTTTGGTTACTGTGGCCTTGTAGTATAGTTTGAAGTCAGGTAGCGTGACGCCTCCAGCTTTGTCCTTTTGACTTAGGATTGTCTTGGCAATGCGGGCTCTTTTTTGGTTCCATATGAACTTTAAAGCAGTTTTTTCCAATTCTGTGAAGAAACTCATTGGTAGCTTGATGGGGATGGCATTGAATCTATAAATAACCTTGGGCAGTATGGCCATTTTCACGATATTGATTCTTCCTATCCATGAGCATGGTATGTTCTTCCATTTGTTTGTGTCCTCTTTTATTTCACTGAGCAGTGGTTTGTAGTTCTCCTTGAAAAGGTCCTTTACATCCCTTGTAAGCTGGATTCCTAGGTATTTTATTCTCTTTGAAGCAATTGTGAATGGAAGTTCATTCCTGATTTGGCTCTCTGCTTGTCTGTTACTGGTGTATAAGAATGCTTGTGATTTTTGCACATTAATTTTGTATCCTGAGACTTTGCTGAAGTTGCTTATCAGCTTAAGGAGATTTTGGGCTGAGACGATGGGGTTTTCTAAATATACAATCATGTCATCTGCAAACAGGGACAATTTGACTTCTTCTTTTCCTAACTGGATACCCTTGATTTCTTTCTCTTGCCTGATTGCCCTAGCCAGAACTTCCAACACTATGTTGAATAGGAGTGGTGAGAGAGGGCATCCCTGTCTTGTGCCAGTTTTCAAAGGGAATTTTTCCAGTTTTTGCCCATTCAGTATGATATTAGCTGTGGGTTTGTCATAAATGGCTCTTATTATTTTGAGATACGTTCCATCAATACCGAATTTATTGAGCGTTTTTAGCATGAAGGGCTGTTGAATTTTGTCAAAAGCCTTTTCTGCATCTATTGAGACAATCATGTGGTTCTTGTCTTTGGTTCTGTTTATATGCTGGATTACGTTTATTGATTTGCGAATGTTGAACCAGCCTTGCATCCCAGGGATGAAGCCCACTTGATCATGGTGGATAAGCTTTTTGATGTGCTGCTGAATCCGGTTTGCCAGTATTTTATTGAGAATTTTTGCATCAATGTTCATCAGGGATATTGGTCTAAAATTCTCTTTTTTTGTTGTGTCTCTGCCAGACTTTGGTATCAGGATGATGTTGGCCTCATAAAATGAGTTAGGGAGGATTCCCTCTTTTTCTATTGATTGGAATAGTTTCAGAAGGAATGGTACCAGCTCCTCCTTGTACCTCTGGTAGAATTCAGCTGTGAATCCATCTGGTCCTGGACTTTTTTTGGTGGGTAGGCTATTAATTGTTGCCTCAATTTCAGAGCCTGCTATTGGTCTATTCAGGGATTCAACTTCTTCCTGGTTTAGCCTTGGGAGAGTGTAAGTGTCCAGGAAATTATCCATTTCTTCTAGATTTTCTAGTTGATTTGCGTAGAGGCAGTTTATAGTATTCTCTGATGGTAGTTTGTATTTCTGTGGGGTCGGTGGTGATATCCCCTTTATCATTTTTTATTGCATCGATTTGATTCCTCTCTCTTTTCTTCTTTATTAGCCTTGCTAGCGGTCTGTCAATTTTGTTGATCTTTTCAAAAAACCAACTCCTGGATTCATTGATTTTTTGGAGGGTTTTTTGTGTCTCTATCTCCTTCAGTTCGGCTCTGATCTTAGTTATTTCTTGCCTTCTGCTAGCTTTTGAATGTGTTTGCTCTTGCCTCTCTAGTTCTTTTAATTGTGATGTTAGTGTGTCAATTTTAGATCTTTCCTGCTTTCTCTTGTGGGCATTTAGTGCTATAAATTTCCCTCTACACACTGCTTTAAATGTGTCCCAGAGATTCTGGTATGTTGTATCTTTGTTCTCATTGGTTTCAAAGAACATCTTTATTTCTGCTTTCATTTCGTCATGTACCCAGTAGTCATTCAGGAGCAGGTTGTTCAGTTTCCATGTAGTTGAGCGGTTTTGATTGATTTTCTTAGTCCTGAGTTCTAGTTTGATTGCACTGTGGTCTGAGAGACAGTTTGTTATAATTTCTGTTCTTTTACATTTGCTGAGGAGTGCTTTACTTCCAATTATGTGGTCAATTTTGGAATAAGTGCGATGTGGTGCTGAGAAGAATGTATATTCTGTTGATTTGGGGTGGAGAGTTCTATAGATGTCTATTAGGTCCGCTTGGTGCAGAGATGAGTTCAATTCCTGGATATCCTTGTTAACTTTCTGTGTCGTTGATCTGTCTAATGTTGACAGCGGAGTGTTGAAGTCTCCCATTATTATTGTATGGGAGTCTAAGTCTCTTTGTAAGTCCCTAAGGACTTGCTTTATGAATCTGGGTGCTCCTGTATTGGGTGCATATATATTTAGGAGAGTTAGCTCTTCCTGTTGAATTGATCCCGTTTACCATTATGTAATGGCCTTCTTTGTCTCTTTTGATCTTTGATGGTTTAAAGTCTGTTTTATCAGAGACAAGGATTGCAACCCCTGCTTTTTTTTGTTCTCCATTTGCTTGGTAGATCTTCCTCCATCCCTTTATTTTGAGCCTATGTATGTCTCTGCATGTGAGATGGGTCTCCTGAATACAGCAGACTGATGGGTCTTGACTCCTTATCCAGTTTGCCAGTCTGTGTCTTTTAATTGGAGCATTTAGTCCATTAACATTTAAGGTTAATATTGTTATGTGTGAACTTGATCCTGCCATTATGATATTAACTGGTTATTTTGCTCGTTAGTTGATGCAGTTTCTTCCTAGCCTCGATGGTCTTTACATTTTGGCATGTTTTTGCAATGGCTGGTACCGGTTGTTCCTTTCCATGTTTAGTGCTTCCTTCAGGGTCTCTTGTAAGGCAGGCCTGGTGGTGACAAAATCTCTAAGCATTTGCTTATCTGTAAAGGATTTTATTTCTCCTTCACTGATGAAACTTAGTTTGGCTGGATATGAAATTCTGGGTTTAAAATTCTTTTCTTTAAGAACGTTGAATATTGGCCCCCACTCTCTTCTGGCTTGTAGAGTTTCTGCCGAGAGATCTGCTGTTAGTCTGATGGGCTTCCCTTTGTGGGTAACCCGACCTTTCTCTCTGGCTGCCCTTAAGATTTTTTCCTTCATTTCAACTTTGGTGAATCTGGCAATTATGTGTCTTGGAGTTGCTCTTCTGGAGGAGTATCTTTGTGGCGTTCTCTGTATTTCCTGAATTTGAATGTTGGCCTGCCCTACTAGGTTGGGGAAGTTCTCCTGGATGATTTCCTGAAGAGTGTTTTCCAACTTGGTTCCATTTTCCCCCTCACTTTCAGGCACCCCAATCAGGCGCAGATTTGGTCTTTTTACGTAATCCCATACTTCTTGCAGGCTTTGCTCATTTCTTTTTCTTCTTTTTTCTTTTGGTTTCTCTTCTCGCTTCATTTCATTCATCTGATCCTCAATCGCTGATACTCTTTCTTCCAGTTGATCGAGTCGGTTACTGAAGCTTGTGCATTTGTCACGTATTTCTCGTGTCATGGTTTTCATCTCTGTCATTTCGTTTATGATCTTCTCTGCATTAATTAGTCTAGCTGTCAATTCTTCCACTCTTTTTTCAAGATTTTTAGTTTCTTTGCGCTGGGTACGTAATTCCTCCTTTAGCTCTGAGAAGTTTGATGGACTGAAGCCTTCTTCTCTCCTCTCGTCCAAGTCATTCTCTGACCAGCTTTGATCCGTTGCTGGCGATGGGCTGCGCTCCTTTGCAGGGGGAGATGCGCTCTTATTTTTTGAATTTCCAGCTTTTCTGCCCTGCTTCTTCCCCATCTTTGTGGTTTTATCTGTCTCTGGTCTTTGATGGTGGTGACGTACTGATGGGGTTTTGGTATAGGTGTCCTTCCTGTTTGATAGTTTTCCTTCTGACAGTCAGAAGGACTGTCTGTTGGTCTGTTGGAGATTGCTCGAGGTCCACTCCAGACCCTGTTTGCCTGGGTATCAGCAGCAGAGGTTGCCGAAGATAGAATATTGCTGAACAGCGAGTGTACCTGTCTGATTCTTCCTTTGGAAGTTTCCTCTCAGGGGTGTACTCCACCCTGTGAGGTGTGGGGTGTCAGACTGCCCCTAGTGGGGGATTTCTCCCAGTTAGGCTACTCAGGGGTCAGGGACACACCTGAGCAGGCAGTCTGTCCGTTCTCAGATCTCAACCTCCGCGTTGGGAGATCCACGGCTCTCCCCAAAGCTGTCAGACAGAGTCGTTCGCGTCTGCACCGGCTCCTGCTACTTCCCCTGTTGGTCTTCAGCTGTGCGCTGTCCCCAGAGGTGGAGACTACAGAGACAGGCAGGCTTCCTTGAGCTGCTGTGAGCTCCACCCAGTTCGAGCTTCGCAGCGGCTTTGTTTACCTACTTAAGCCTCAGCAATGGCGGGCGCCCCTCCCCCAGCCTCGCTGCTGCCTTGCGGATAGATCGCGGCAGACTGCTGTGTTAGCAGTGAGGGAGGCTTCGTGGGCGTGGGACCCTCCCGGCCAGGTGTGGGATATATTCTGGTGTGCCTGTATGCTTACAGCGCAGTATTGGGGTGGGAGTTACCCGATTTTCCAGGTGTTGTGTGTCTCAGTTCCCCTGGCTAGGAAAACGGATCCCCTTCCCCCTTGCGCTTCCAGGTGAGGCGATGCCTCGCCCTGCTTCAGCTCTCGCTGGTCAGGCTGCAGCAGCTGACCAGCACCGATTGTCCGGCACTCCCTAGTGAGATGACCCCAGTACCTCAGTTGAAAATGCAGAAATCACCGGTCTTCTGTGTCGCTCGCGCTGGGAGTTGGAGACTGGAGCTGTTCCTATTCGGCCATCTTGCTCCGCCCCCAGGAATTTTTTTAGATATTGGTGGGCAGTGGATGAAGATGTCCTAAGACATTTAACGAAGCGAGGTGTTTTTCATCCAGCCACTATACACAAATAGCGTAGTACATATACTATTTGTGCAGAAACTCACCTTTAATAGTAGGATAAGACATCACGCAATGTGTTTGAAATACTTCTGCTGAATCTGTGGTAGGAATTTGCAGTCAGTTCTCATCTCACAGCTTGTAAAACTTGACTCTGCTTATCATAATAGCTTATTAGCCATAAATCCCAATGATGCACAGGCCATCACCATTCACTAAAGAACATTTTTAGTTAAGTGCTTTCATTCAGAACGGCAGTTACTACCTGTTCCAGCCTTGCACAGGCGATGATTATGAAGTTTTTCTATCTGCAGACATAACTTGATACATTCCCTCAGCTGACCGTAGCCACACATTGCAACCCGTTAGGTGTCAGTGTAGGGTTTGCATTTAGTTTTGCTGCCCTGAAACTGTTATCAAGTCACTCCTGATCATCAGTGTATTTAGTAAGCCAAATCCTTTTCCTACTAGCCCTGTAATTTACGTACTTTCTATGTCTAGGCATCTGCAGGACTCTTCAGAATCCTTTGGCTGGGACCCAACCTATCTCCCTAGACCTTTTCTCTGTGAGGGGAGACCAACTCTTTATAGCTCCAACTAATTCTGGCTTACTATTTCAATTCTAATGAACTGACTCCCTTACTCTGGCAACAAAATAGTCGTTCCCACCTGAGTATGCATTACTTTGTCAGAGTCTGTTGTCATATGCCAACCCATTAGCTTATACCCTTTACACATTTATGCCCATCAAAATCAGAGCTGAAAGCGTCAGGTTGTTTGTGAATTGGGAAGCTGGATACTTACAGCCATTAGTTTGAAACCTAGCCTCAGCCTTTTCTTCCTACTGTTCTCCATTGAACTGTTGTTGAAATCTAGACATGCTTTGAGGCCAATTATAAGATCTGATTCCACTGCTTTTGATGCCAAGTCTATGGCCTATATCTGTGATATTCTGACTATGAAATTAGCAGAAGACAAATGGGAAAATACTTCAGAAATTTGATGTTCTTTTGACACATTAATACTTTATTTAGAAAAATCAATGCAAAATTAGAATTGCAATGTTATTTTTTAAAGGTTGAATTGAATCAAAGAAGCTAGCTGCTAGCTTCCCTAAGATATAATTCATGTAATCTGTAATATACATTTATTAAAAAATAAAAAGATGAAGTATTCTGGAAATATGCAATCTTTGTCATGTTTTGGCTTCACAAATGGCAAGTGATATTAGTTCATTTCACCACCTCTTGAAGAAAAAGCCTTCCCTGGATTTGGAAGTTAAACAGTGCTTGCCTTTGACCTTAGAAAAGTTTTCGGAGCTTTCAAAGCCTGTGTCCCAATTTGTAGTGAATATGGGCCATTGTTTCTTACTTATGCTGCTTGTTCTCTCAACTTTTTTGATTTGGCTTTGGTACAATTAACCAAAAAGCCTCTGATTTCTTATTACTTACCAATAATTTATTATGGGGGGATAACTGATCATCAGGTACAAACTGATTAAGGAATTGGGTGCTATTAGAGGACTCAAAAATTCTGTAGTTTAACATTTACACTTTATACCAGTCACGAGCTGCTTTTGACATTGAAAAAATTAACCTCTACTTTTATTATGACACCAAATACTGCAGCACTAAAGTTCTTTGCTCAATATTTATTAAATTCTTATCCACAAGGCTAGAAGAGTTATTTAAAGCTCTGGGACTCATTTCTTATACATTTTAGTATCATTTCCACCTGAAAATTTTGATATTGAAAGAATTCTCTGATTTACTGCTTCTTGATGAACAAGTTGTACTGTTAAAAGAATGGAGATCAGTATTATCTAAGATCCTAAATTGGCTGTTGTGCCTATTAGAAATTCATTCTGCTGTAAGTAATAACCACCCAGCTTGTAGTGTCTTAAAAGAATTGGGTCTTATATTTGTTACATAACAAGAAGCCAGGAAGTAAATGACTACTGTCGTTGATTTAGGGCCTTGATAGTGGAAGGGCAAGAATCTTTTGACTTTTTCTTTATATTTGTTACTTTTTGGTCCCAAAAAGTGTCTTTCAATACAAACATAACATAGGTATTCAAGATAGAAAGAAGGTAGAAGGTGAACATGTTAGCGCCTTCTGTTTTTTTGTTTTTGTGTCTTTTTTCAGTAAAGGAAACATTTCCCAGTCACATCTCCATAAGTGTCATTTGCCAGAGATAGGTCACATGCCCAACACTAATTTCATGGAAAACTGAGAAATTGTTGACCAGATGGCTATGATTGGCTTAGTCCAATCAGGATCCATCACCGTGAGTGGCTAGTAAGAAAAAAGAGGAGAAGGATATTGCAGAGGGTGGGCTAATGACTAACGCAATTGAGAAAACTGTCTCAGGAATTTCATCTGCTGATTATTGAATCAAAAATTATACCCTTTATAAGATAATCATCGAACAGTCATCAGTAGAAAGGGTGATCACTTATCTAATCTAATCTTAGCTTTACTACATGTCATATATTTAAAAAATCTTGATTTTTCAAATCTTGTTTTTCAAATATATGACATGAAGTAAAGCTAAATGTTTATCAGCTTGGAACAGGGTTTGATAGAAAAATAAATGGTACAGCTAAAAAATAAACCATTATTTCTCTATCGAATCCATTTCCCTAGGAGAAGAGACCAAAACCATCTTGGTTGATAATGCATATTTACTTTGCAAGATAATTTCAGGGACTGCATCTCAAAATGTCTCAAGTACTCTTAGTTGAGATATTCTGTTTCAAACATCTGCTGCTACATTTGCAATTCTGTTACACTTGCAACACAGACTTTGCTATTCACTATAAATTCTGATGGTGTGCCTTCCTCTCATTTCAGTTTAATGAATTTGTGAAAAGAAAGTATTTTTGCCTCCCCAGATAGACACAGTCTTTCCTTCCTTACCTTTTGTACACCTTATCAGAATAATAGCTAATATTTATCCAACACTTATATGCTTGAAATGATATTAACTAATTTCTTGTTCACAACAAATCCATATAGTAGACTCTTTTGATGCCTACTTTATCACTGATGTAACTGAGGCACAGAGATGTTAGGTAACTTTCCTGATTTATAGATTTACGCAGGTGGTAAAAGATGTAGCTGGCACTCTGGCTCTAAAGCCCAAGTTTTTTAACCACCAGCTAAGAGACACTTTTAATCATATATTACTTTGTTTTATTCTGTTTCCTAGTCTGTAAACTCCTTGAAGGTCATATACACTGTTTATGTATGTTAGGACCACTATTTTAAATGATTCCAATAGTAAACTTGTACCTAACTTTTAAAAGTGATTGACTTACACTTGGCAGATTTATTTTATTTATTTATTCTAAAACCTTTTTATTTGATATTATTTCAGACTTTGAAAAGTTAGGAAAACAGTACAAAGAATTCCCATATGCTCTTCACTCAGACTTCCAAATGCTAACATTTTACTGCAATTGCTTTATCATTCTATTATCTATTTATCTATCTAATCTATCTGTCTGTCTCTCTCTGTCTCTCTGTCTATCCATCCATCCATCCCATCATCCATCCCATTGGCTAGAACTTAGCCACATGGTTAAACCAGGGAGATTAGAAAATCTAGCTGTTTTCTGGATGACCATGTGCTCTGCTAAATTTTGGGTGTTCTATTACTATAGGAAAGGAAGAAGGGGAGAATGACTATTTGGAATTCTCTGCCACAGTAGTATCCCTTTTACAATAGGTTTTCCTTTTGGATTAGGCAGGTGATATGTTCCAGGCACTGTGGAATTACATACACTGCACTTTTCACTTATTATGTGTCTAGTACATGTTAACTTTTATTATTTTCTTAATAAAGTACTGGTTTATCACAGGCTTTCTTGTTCTGCTTTGTCTTATTAGTGACCTCCACCTATCATTTTGGAGCATGATATTGATGTTTGAGGACCACAGAAATGAAAGTTTCTGTGCCAGGATATCCACTACTACCTTCACAGGGACCATAATTGAAAAGACTTAAGAGTTTTTCATGTCTCTGAAGTTCAACAAGAGGCAGCTTTTAAAGCTTGTCCGAACAATGTGATCTTAAGTAAATGTTACAAATTCCTTGTCCATCTTTATTCAAGCATTAGATCATACTTTGCAGAGGAGAGACCTTTATTTAACTTGTACATGTCATTCATAATGCAAATTGGCTTGAAGTAGCCCTTTTCCTCCAAATGTAGGACTTCTGGTTTTTGCAGTAGAGTTGGAGTACTGACCCTCAAATATGAAAGAGTGGCATGAGAAATTTTTAAAATTTGATGAACTGATAGATGCTACAATTTTGACCTTTTAAGATTTATTATTGCAGTAGTCAGCTCCAAATAGGGAGATAAAAAGTAAAGAAGGTCAAGATATATGACTACTTGAAAGAGAGAACTCATGGTGGATAAATATGAAAAATTCATTCATGAGTCTTCTGCGATACCTGTTGATATCCATTCTCCAAACTTCAGTTAAACAGATTTTATCAGCTCATTTCTAATCCAATATTTCCAATTGTCATGTGTCCACTGGTGTTCTTACAGATGTAAGTTATGAAACTGTGAAGCAAGTTATTCATACACACATACACACAAAAACATATATGTATAATTTCTAATTTTAAATATTAGAAACAGCGACTAAAATTTAAGTGTGTTTCATCTAATTAAGGACATGAATTCCTAGGGAATGTGAAACACTTTGGAGGGCTTTTGATGTGCTGAGAGTCTTTTACTGATAATTGCCTAAGGACATGGTTGCTTTATGAACATAGAAGAGATGAGGTGCTCTAGTTAAAAAGGAAATGGCAACTTTTATCCTTAAATGCATATTTTTATTAAATGGCTGGGGTTTTCCCCCTTGTAAATTTGAAAGAAGGTACAATGGTTATAGGAAGGTGCCTTTTCTAAAGAACTGGGGAGAAAGCAGTGATGGGGAAGAAAATATATAGACTTTGACCTTAAGTTGACTACAGCTTGAGTTAGTGTGTGTGTGTAGCTCAGTTATTTATAACTCTAAGGCCTTGGGCAGTTTTTCTTACTTTCTCTGGGCCTCAGTTTTCTGCTCTTTCTATAAAAGGTTTATGCGAGACCATTCCTTGATAGCTTGTTTTGAAGCTATCAAAGAAATATATATATGTATATATATTCATATATGTTATGTATATATTATGTATAAATATATATGTTATATACTATGTTTTGAGGGGAAACACACACATATCTGTTTTTGCTGTCTATTTTTATGTAAGAAACCATTCCAAAACTTAGTGGCTTAAAGAAACAGCAAAATTTACTTTGCTCATGAATTTGCAATTTGGGAAAATACTCAGTGAAGACAGCTTTCTTCTACTCCCCGCAGCATCAAAGGGTGGGCTAGAATCATCTGCATGCTCACTCATTCGTGTATCTGGAGGTGGACGCTGTCTGTCAGCTGGATTCTCAGCTATGGCTGTGGTTGGAACACCTATTTGACCTCTCCATGTGACCTGAGTCAGATGTGTAATTGACCATAAACTCTGTGTATAGAATTTGTTCTCAACACAATGTCTTTATTTCAATGAGGAGAATTGCAAGAAAACTATTCATGTTTTTGTGTGTGCACACATACTCTCACACAGACATGCACACTTGGGGGGTGGGGGGATGGGAAGGCATAGGCTGTGTTAGTCTTGCACAATATAGCTTGGAAAGACACATTCTATTTGTTAGAAGAAGGTCACTAAGACCCACCCATTTTCAAGGAGACAGGGAAGAGACTTTGTTTACACTTTGATTGGAGGAGTGTCAGAAACTTGTGGACATTTTTTGTGTCCACAAAAAACAGCCACAATGGCACATTGCAAATAGCTCATTTCTTTCTCTTCAAATCTTCTTGCCAATCTGTTTTTGCTTAGGATAAATCTTTCAACCTATTACATAGTTTGAACCGTGAAGTACTGGGTATTTATTGGTGAATAAGATAGACAAATTCTATACTCATTGAGTTTATAGTCAAGTATACATATGAATAAAACTCTGTGCATTTATTCGGGTATTTCTAAACATTTCCTAAGCACCTACTATGAGAAAGGGCCTCTGGTGTGCACTTTGAAAGATGTTGCCATGAGGTGCAGTGTCCTCAGCTTTCCTCCAATCTAACAGGGGGAATGAAACATGTATAGTAACAATTGAAGTAATGTAGATTGTGATAGATATTATAAATGAGGATTAGCTAGGGGAGATCAGAGATGAAGAAATTATTAGGAACTGAGTGGTTCAGGCAAGACTTCATGGAAGAAGGTAGCAAGAGAGCTGTTATTAGAAAGATTTGAATGTGCACCATATGTGGAAAAGCTCTTCCAAACTTAGTCAACAGAGTTTTTTAACGTTTGTAAATAGTTTTACAGTTCACGAAAAGCTTGTGTAATTCATCTTATTTGACTTTCCAAATAATCATGTAATGTTGTATGCTATCATTTTATTATCAGCAGCATTTTAGCTATCTTATATATATAATATATATAGAATTATGTATATAAAATATATATGTAAAATCAATGGATGATGAAATTGAGACTCATGGGACTAAAATTACTTCCTCAAGGATGCACAGTTAGTAAATGAAACATGATGGGAAACAGGAATTTGCTTGCTGTTTTGGTTTGGGCTAAATCATAAACAGCCTTGAATGCCAAGACAAAGGTGCTCAGGTATTATTTAGTAACCAAAGCATGTTTATTGGGCAGCAGAGAGACATAAACAAGACTGTGTGTTGGGAAGCATATTCTGCAACTAGTGTCAAAAGTAGATTAGAATGTTAATTCTTAGAGGCATGAAGTGATGTTATAATAGAAATTTGTGTCAAGGGTAATGAGCTGCTGATGTGGTGGGGTTTTCATGAGGCTAGAAAAAAGAGGTGCATTTAGAAATATCATGGGGGAGGAACTGGTCACATTTCAGCAAGCAATAAGAAATGTCAAAGCTGAAGACAAGATTTTAAGTCTAAATGATTATGACATTGACGTTGATATTTGAGAAGGTTATAGCACACACAGCCTAAAAGAAGAGAAGGAAGTTTGTGTTGTGTGTATGTGTGTGTAAACATACAACCAGGGTGATGTAGTAGGTTTATTTTTATATATTGGATTCTAAAGTTTTGGAAAGATGAGCACATAAATGAGGATGTCTCCATATGTTGGGGGTTGGAGGGTGAAACCATTAGTGAGAAGTGCATCTCAATACATGGGCAGAGAGAAAAATATTTCCATTGTAGATCTAAAAGGGTATAAGAAATTATCTATGATGCTAAAGAGAACAGCCTTAAGTTGACTGGCCTATCTCTTGGTTTAGAGGCACCATTGCATTATGAGAAAAGCATGGAGTCAAGATTTGAAGTCAAGATTTGAATTTAAATTCTAGCTCTGTTCTGTTTGAGCTAAATTAATTTAGACAAGTTGCCTAAACTCTGAGTCTCAGGTTTCTCATCTACAATAGAGGTTACTGATGCCCACTGTGTCAGAATAAGAGAAAGAATTAAGAATATATGCAGAGTACAAACTAAAGTGTTAGCACCAGTAAATGCTCAATAAGTTTTAATTCTAATGATTACATTGATAAGGCAAATATAAACTGAAAATGTTTTTTATCATTATCGTGTCTCAGAGGCTAAGAATTGGAAGATCCAAGCTCTAGAGAGCACTATGGAAATGAGCTTACTCCTTAAAGGACCCTGACACCTGGAAACCCAGGAAACCTACACACTGCTACTTTACTTGGCGATTGAGTACTGGCAAGCACTGGGAAGCTCGTCAAGAATGAAAATAGTGATTGTATTTTGTCATTGCCATTATTGTAGTAGTGTTGCTTAACAATTATTTTCATTCTACCTTTTTAATTATATAAGTATATATAGGTTCGTTGTGTATGTGTGTATGTGTGTGTGTATTCAGGAAATCAGGTAGGATATAGCAAAAGCACCAGATTTGTAAACCAAAATGCTGACGTTCACATCCTGGCTCTTCTACTTACTAGCTGCATTACTTTACCTCTGAACTTTCTCATTTGTTAAATAAAACTAAAATCAATCCTTAGTGTATTTATGAGCCTTGATTTAAGATATCTGAAAGCCCTTTATAAACTGTAAACTATAGTTGGAATAGTGTGATTTATTCAGTCATAAAATAATTTGCATTTATGTCATGTCCAACAGGATTTTACCTAGAGTGCCAATAACACATAGCCTGGAATTCTGCTTAGAGAATTCAAAGGCTGTCTGTATTTAGTTAAAAAAAAAAAAAATAGCATGATTGCTTAGCAATGCTTAATGTGGTGTGGGAGGAAGAAATATCACATATTTTCTAGTCTTAATTTGTAAGTTGGTGTTCTTGCTTTTTGCTTCTTTTGATTCCTATCAACTAAAACATAAGGACCCAGAGTGTTTTATACACTTTTCTTAGCAGAGTATGGAGATACATGACTCACATATTGAAGCTCCATCCTGCTGGTAGGACTCTTCTGAGGCAGGCAAGAGGATGGTCATAAGAACAGCTCTTTGAGGAAAAAGCCTAAGACATTTTACCAGACTGAGATAACTAGATTTTTGGCCGTGAACTGCTCCTCATCTGTGCCTTATGTATCCATGGTATTGGACAATATGCGAAAACAAAGCCTCATCTCTTCTCATCCAAAGTTATGAACTTTGGTCTGCGAAACATCATTGAATAAAATCACATTGTTGATGAGTCCATTTTGACCAAAATTTAATTTCAATTTGACCTCTAAGATCATTAGGACCACTATGAACTTAACGACATCTAAAGCCTCCACTCCCTATCCCACCCTACCCCTCCCCTGTCCTCTGCTCCCCTCCCCTTTTTGTCCCATGCCTCCCATCCCCTCTTTACCCCACCCTACCCCACCCCTCCTCTCTTCTTCTTACCTCACCTCATACTACCCCTCCCCTTCCCTCCCCTCTTCATCTTCACATCTGTAACATTAGTGAGCTCTGTCCATGCATTGCTCTAAATTCTCCATTGGATGGCTTCTGATCCAGTTCCTTACATTATATGCTCCTTGGCATTCCCCTTATATCCTTTTTATTTTCAACCTCTTTAAATGTCAAATAAGCCATGGCATGAAAACCAGTGAATGATGATATAGGTCATCTTGATAGCCTTTTAAAAAATGTACGTAAATCCCACCAAAACCCTATACATTTTAAGGCACAGCTGTTAATTCAAATATTATAATGATATTAATAGTGTCTCTTTTGATTGTTTAAAGGAGCTTCTCATTCAATATTTTGCCATGAGTTAAACTTTTAAAGATACTTACATATAATATAATTTAATTTTAGTAAGGTTAGATTTAGGTTAAGCCTGGTATAATATTTATAGTTAAATTATTGCAAGAAGAGATAGAATAACTTCCTTTTTTCATTCATTGTCTTAATTTGAACCTGAACTCAATTAACTGAAATACATTGAATATCTGGCCTTTCAGACAAGGAGTGGAAGTAAATTTTTCTCAGACGAATACATAATCAGTGACTTAAAAATTTTTTAAAAAGTGTAATAGGTCAGGTTGATGAACTAAATGCGTGTGTCTTCCTCTACACCAATTTCATTGAAATCACTAGAAGATACGTATAGGCCTATAAAACAATTTGTATATCTATCTATTATTCTTAATTATGATGGAAAGCAAGAAAAGATATAATCATTTCATATAATGAGAGATTTTGATGAATTGCCTAGAAGACAGAATACAGATGGGATCAGATTAATAGAAAATGTATCTCAAATCAGGCAGGAGAAAACTCCTACATAAGTAAAAGTATTTCCAGTGATGCTCCAAGGTCAGAGATAATAAACTAAAATACAGATTGGGTTGTCAGCAGGGCTGCATTCAGCCCTACACAGGTAGAGCCATACTACTACTTTCATAATTAAAATGTATTACATGAGTTGATAAATAGCCACTACCATAATCCCCAGAAACAAAGGACCCTGGAACCTCCCTACAACTTAGCATCCAAGGAGTTAACACTCAGTACACAAGTGGCCTTCAGGACCTCTCTGTCCTGAGTATTAAGTGACCAGTTGCTTATGTTAAATATCACACCCGGTGTGGCAGAATGTCCAGGGACATTACAAAAAAAGGCATTTGGGATGGCTGTCCTCCTCTTTTCTCTGGCCCACATCTTCAGGAAATGTCCTGAAGAACTTCTTTCTTCAGAGAGTGAATAGCCTGCCTGTGGACAACTACTAACTTGTATATTGAGCCTGAGAAAGAAGCAGAGTAGAGCCTGAAGTAGCTCTGGAGTCTTCTCAGAAGATATTGAAGAAGACAGATGAAAATAAAGTTTCTCAGGAGGATGAATAATACTTAGCACTTTCTGAATATTTACTGGGTCCCAGGATCTGTTCTATAAGATTTTATGTGTAAACTTATTCATTCCTTTCAACAACTCTGTGAGGAAGATTCCTATTAGTACCCTCATTGCACAAATAAGGAAACTAAGGCTCAGGGAGGTATAGATTCTTAGCAGAGGTCTCAGAGCTAGTCAGTGGCAAAGCTGGGCTTCCAGTCCCACTCTAATCCGCTGCACAATCCTGCCTGTCAGGTTCATTGATGGGCTCCCCTCCTAGATGAAAACATCCAGGTTTCAACAATGAGGAGGCCTAGCTTGCTTGCTTCCTGATGACCGCTAATATCTTTTCAACAGATTCCCTATTGGCAAAAGTATACAGACTTGGTTTATGTTGCCTTTTACTTTTAATTGCATTTGTTATATAATAATAAAATAAGTGAACTAAAATAATAACTCAATAATCTAGGGTAAGTAATGAACCTGGATAAAACAAGCAAACAGAAGAAAGAAATTAGGTAGTATTTAATAAAATAAAATTTTAAATAATAACATTATCAAGAATTAATAAGCAGGAATTAATGCAATAAAAGCACTCAATAGTAGATTTGACCAATAAAAGCAAAAGATGGTTCTCTCAATAGACCACCACCAACAAAAAGGTCTAACTAAAAATAAGTAACTACCTAGTATCAGAAACAAGTGAGAAAACATAATTATAGCTATGGAGAAGATTTTGAAGATGTAAAAAATAGTACTTTGGATGGCTATATAAGAAACAATTTTTCTGACTATGTATATTACTTATTTTATGGAATATATAAATGGTCAAAACTGACAAAAGAAGAGATAAAAAGCTGAATATATAAATAAACAGAAAAAATGGAAAAGGCAGTCAATGACTTACCTTTAAAACAGTTTTAGGTACAAATTATTGTAGCTGATTTTGACAAACTTATCAGAGAGAAAGAATACTTACGTAATATTGTCTCAGTATTGAAATAGAAAGCATCTCAACTCATTCATAAATCTAGCATATCTCTGTTAGTAAATCAGTCAAGAATAATAAAAAATACTAATTTTATTTATGAGTCAACAGAAAGCTACATAAAATATATCCCAATCAAATTCAGTAACATCTTAAAAGAATCATGCCGAAGTTTTATTGAGCACGTATATGACTAATAAAATACTCAGTAAATACTGGCTAGAAATGCAAGCATCATTCAACACTGGAAAATCCATGATGAAACTTATTAAAGATTTTAATGTCATTCTCATAGTTAATACTTATTTGATAAAATTTAGTACTCTTTTCTGACAAAAACTCTTAATGAAATAGAAATAAAAGAAAATATTCATTATGAATAAAAGGTATATCAGTCAGGACTCTGTTGAGGAAACGAAAGCTATTCTAAGTATTTTAAATAAGAATTTAATATAGGAAGTTGGTTACTTTCAAAACTGAAGTACACTTTGCTGTATCTTATCTCAATAAAAGTTTCAGAAAAACATTAGTTGGCAGGACAAGAGAAGTGAAGGCCTCAGAAAGTCTACCATTAGATTTTAGGTTTTCTGGAGTTTTCAGGAAATTAGGAAGTTGCCACTAACACCCTGGTTAGGAACTGCAGGAAACCACAGCTTCTGGTAACAACTGGCCGCTGTGCTGAGTTGGTTGACTCAGGAGATGACAGGGATTGCCGCAAAACCTCACTTCTGCAAAAGTTTGAGTATCTGTCCACTACTGCTGGAGGACAAATGATGATTTATTTTTCCCTCCTGCCTTCCAGATCTCAAACAAGTACATCTTAATGGTGGAATCTAAAACAGAAACTTGAGGGCAAAGGATTTAAGAAAATGTTGCCCTCAGGCTTCCAGCCCCTGTAGTACAGGAAGAGTATCAAAGGAAACTGGAATTCTGACAGTTTAACATAAACTGAAAACCTGTCACAATGAGGATTTGCAAACTTCTAGATAAATCTTAATTATCAATGATCGATAATTTTTAAGATTTTTTAAAATTAATTTTATTGTGTATATTTGAAATTTACCACATGATGTTATGGGAGGCAATTAGATACCTATAAATTGTACAATGATTGCTATAGTGAAACAAATCAACCTTTCTTTCATCTCACATAGTTACTTCTTTTTGTAATAAGAATAGCTAAAATATACTTATTTAACAAAAGTCCCTAATACAATACAATTTTACTAACTTTAGTCCTCATATTGTACATTAAATCTCTAGGCTTTTTCATCCCTCATATCTGCTATTTTGTATTCTTTGAGCTACATCTCTCCATTTCCTCTCCCTCCTCACTCATAGTAACCACTGTTTCATTTTCTGTCTTTGTGTATTTGACTCTTTAAAATAATGTTCCACATGCAGGTAAAATTATGCAACATTTTTCTTTCTGTGTCTGGCTTATTGTATTTAGCACAATATCCTCCAAATTCATTAATGTTATGGCAAATGGCAGCATCTCTTTATAAGGAGACATATATATATATACATATATATATATGTAGTTGACCCTTCAACAATGTGAGGGTTAGGGGTACGAACCTTGCACAATAAACAATTTGCATATAGCTTTTGACTCCCCTACAACTTAACTAATAATAGCCTATTGTTGACCAGAGCCTTACTGGTGATAACATTTGATAAACTCATATTTTGTATTTATATTGTATTCTTATAATAAAGTAAGCTGGAGAGCATAATATTATTAAAAATGATTAAAAAGATAAAATATATTTACTGTTTATTAAGTGGAAGTGGATCACCAGAAAGGTCTTCATTCTCATCATCTTCATGTTGAGTAGCCTGAAGAGGAGGGGTTGGTCTTGCTGTTTCAGGGATAGCAGAGGCAGAGGAGGTGGAGGAAGTGAAAAAGGAGGCAGGAGACACAGGCACATTCTATGTAACATTATGGAAATAACATCATAATTTCTATCTGACTTTTTGGTTTTTCATTTCTTAAAACTGTTTCTTTTTTTTTTTTTTTTTTTGAGACGGAGTCTCGCTCTGTCGCCCGGGCTGGAGTGCAGTGGCCAGATCTCAGCTCACTGCAAGCTCCGCCTCCCGGGTTTACGCCTATATGGTATCAATTCTTCTTCTACTATTTGCTTTAGTGTCAGTGCCTATATCATAGAAGGGTCTCTGTTGTGAAAGAACACAAAAGCAATCTTGAATAATTGGAGACTTTTTGCCAGATTGTCTGATGTCAATTTGTTTTCTGACTCCTGTCTCCTCATTGTCTTGCACTGGTTTGGAAGCATTCATCTCCATCACATCATCTACTTTTATGTCCTTTATTGGCTCTGTTGTAAACCTTGTGAAGTCATGTACAACATCTGGACACAGATTTCTCTGGCAGAAATTTATTGTTTCAGGCTTGAAGGCTTTCACTGCTTTTTCTATAACAATGATGGCATCTTTGATGGTATCATCCTTCCTGACTTTCATAATGTTCTCTACGGAGAGTATCTTCCATAGCATTGACGATCCTTTGGTTAGAGTACCATATATAATGAGACTTAAAGGTCCTTATGACCCCCTGATCTAGAGGCTGAATTAAAGACTTGTTGAAGGAAAGCAGACCACTTCAGTGCCTTTGGTGTTGAACTCATGGGGTTTTGAGTGGCCTGAGGCATTGTCCAACGTCAAAAAATCTTTAAAAGGCAGTTCATTACTGGCAAGGTGCTTCCTGACTTCAGGGACAAAGCATTAATGAAACTAATTCAGAAAAGGGTTTGTTCTTGTCCAGGCCTTTGTGTTGTACAACCAAAAAATTGTCAGCTTGTGTTTTTTTCCTTCAAGGCTCAGGAGTTAGCAGCTTTATAGATAAGGGCAGTCTTGATCATTAAACCCAACCACATTTGCACGAAATGGTTGAGTTAGCCTATCCCTTCCTGCCTTAACTCCTGGTGCTTACATCTCTTTTTTACTAATAAATGTCCTTTCTGGAAGTTTTTCTTTCTAGAACAGAGCACTTTCATCTGCTTTAGAAACCTGTTTAGGCAGATATTCTTTTTCCTCAATGATTTCTTTTAAATGACATCGTGGAACTCATCTGCTGCCTCTTGGTCAGCAGAAACTACTTCTCCTGTAATGTTGACATTTTAATAAGACAAAGCTCTTTATGAAATTATCAAACCATTCTTTGCTGGGGTTAAATTATCCAGGTTTAGATCTTTCCCTTTCTTTTTGCTTTAAGTTGTCATATAATCACTTTTTCTTGAGTCGTTTTTGAGTCTATAAGAATGCCTTTCTTATATCAGTCCTATAACCACATAACAGCTGTATTTTAAGTATGAGATAAAAATATATTTCACAGAAAGTGCAAAGTTTTCATGTTTGCTGGTACAGTGGCACAAAAACCTCACAAATTTTATTTTTCTTTTCTTTTTTTCACAACGGTTCTTATTCTGAATTCATTTATCTTGAAATGCTGGAAAACTGCAGCTGTAGACCTCAATCTACAGTATCTCAAGTAATTCAACTGTTTCTTGTAATGCCATGGCTTTTCTCTCCTTCTTCAGAGCACATCCAGCATCACTAGTGGCACTTTGTAGGGGTCACATGGTGTTATTCAAAGTTTACTACATTGCACTAAACATGATGGGAAATACACAAGAACCCAAGGTATCGCTTTTTATTGTGATGTGAAATTTACTGGAGACAAAATCCTCATCAGAAATGATTTGTGTCATATGGTTTAAGTGGATACTCACAGTACTTGGGATCACCACAGTAGTAACAGGAGGTGGCTACAAAGTTATTACAGTAGTACAGTATGCGCTTAATTTTATGCAGTTATGATTTAACACTGCATTTTTACATTTGCTTACGTTTCTCTTGACAGCAAATATCATATATGGTCTGTGCTTGTGTGCATAAGTTTGGATAAATGTTGGATTTTTATAATAGATTTGTGTATATTTTATCATTGTAACTGATAAAATAGTGTCTCCATATATTTTATGCATTCATAACATATCTACCTTTTTCTTATTTTTTTTAAAAAATATTTCTAGGCTATGTGGTTTGTCTGCAAGTTTTTTTTCAAATATTTGCAAATCTCCACACAATTTTCAACATATTTGTTGAAAAAAATTCTTATATTAGAGGACCTGTGCAGTTCACACTGTGTTGTTCAAGGACCAACTTTATGAATATGTATATATATCACATTTTCTTTATCCATTTGTACACCAATGGGCATTAAGTTGTTTTCATTTTTCGTATCTTGGCTATTGTGAATAATGCTTCAGTGAACATGGAAGTACAGATATCTTTATGAGGTGGTAATTTCATCTCCTTTCGGTGTATACCAGAAAAAGAATTGCTGGATTATAGATTAGTTTTTTTTTTTTTTTTTTTTTTTTTTTTTTTTTTTTTTTTTTTTTTTTTTCCGGGTCGGATGGGTAATATGGCAAGATCATAATAAGGTTCAGAGAGTGGCACATCTCACACATTCGTGTGAAAACCCAGTCATCATGCTCATGAACTACAAAAAGATGAGCAATTCTATTTTTAATTTCTTTCGGAACCTCCATACTGTCTTTCGTAATGGCTATACCCATCTAGAATCCCACCAACCGAGTAGTAGGATTGTCTTTTCTCTATACCCTTGTCAACATTGTCTTTTTGATAGTAGCCATTCCTCCAGGTGTGAGGTGATTCCTAGTGATGTTAATTTTTACTTCCCTGATGATTAGTAATGTTGGACACCTTTTCATATAGTGGTTGACCATTTTTATATCTTCTTTGAGGAAATATGTGTGTAGGTCCTTTATCCAGTTTTTAATCAGGCTATTTATTTTTCTGCTATTGAATTGAAAGAGTTCTTTATAAATTTTGGATACTAACCCCCATCAGATATGTGGTTTACAGTAATTTTTTCCTAGCCCATAGGCTGCCTATTCATTTGGTGATTGTTTCCTTTGTTGTACAGAAGCTTTTTAGCTTGATATAGTCCCATTTACTTATTTTTATTTTTGTAACCTGCGCTTTGAGTGTGATATTAGAAACATCATTGTCAAGGCCAATTCAAGGAGATTTTCTCTTATGCTTCTAGGAGTTTTATGACTTCAGGTCTTGCACATAGGTTTTTAAAAAATCTATTTTGAGTAGACTTTTGTGTATGGTATAAGATAAGGGCCTAATTTCATTCTTTTGCATTCTACAATCCAGTTTTCCCAGCACCATTTATTGAAGAGACTGTTCTTTCTCCATTGTGTCTCGATGCAATATTAAATATATAGCTATTGAAGTTAGCAATAAAAGGAAGATATCCACTGATATTGCTACTTTCAAAATATAGTCCTAGGAAATAAAACTAGATAAGAAAAAGTATTAGAAGTGTTATACTTCTAACACTTATTAGGTGTTATACTAATTAATTATATTATATATAATATTTGAAATATATGCAATATTATCTGTTATATATGTAATATAATTAATTTAATTATTTAATTAGCAAAGGGAACAATAAAATGGTCATACTTTATGGAAAATGGAAGATGTCATCTGAAAAATCCAAGAATTAGTAGTCAAATATTTCAAGAATTTCTTCTAATTGATAAAATAAATCAAAACCCAAACAAGAAAATATAAAATATGAATTAGTAATTTATAGGAGAAATAAAAAGAATGAATGCAAATCTTAGTTATAACAGAGTTAAATTTTAAACAAAAATGATGCTAATCTTTGCCCTTAAAAGTGACAAATATTAAATACATTGACCTTTGCCCAGGATTTATTATATGTAAGAAAACACATATCCTTACACATTGTGATAGTTTTATAAGTAAGCCTTGTCTTTTCTGAGAGTAATTTGACTCTGTCTATAAAAATGTATGTATATATTCAGCAATTCTAGCTCTAACCTAATGGAAATTCATTCATGCAAAAATATGCACATAAGAAAATGATAATTGAAGCTGTGTTTTTAAGCATAAGACTGGGTAATTTATGAAGAAAAGAGGTTTAATTGACTCACAGTTCCTCAGGCTGTACAGGAAGCATGACTAGGAGGCCTCAGGAAACTTACAATCATGGCAGAAGGTGAAGGGAAAGCAAGCACGTCTTACCATGGCAGAGCAGGAGGTGGGAGAGGTGCCACACACTTTTAAATGATCAGATCTCATGAGAACTCACTGTCACAAGAATAGCAAGGGGGAAATCTGTCCCCATGATCCAGTCGTCTCCTGTCAGGTGCCTCCTCCAGTTTGACATGAAATTTGGGCTGTGACACAAATATAAACTATATCATTCCACCCCGGCCCCTCCCAAATCTCATGTCCTTCTCACATTGCTAAATACAATAATCCCTTCTCAACAGTCTCCCAATCTTAACTCATTTCAGCATTAACTCAAAAGTCCACAGTACAAAATCTTATCTGAGACAAGATAAGTCCCTTCTGCCTCTGAGCCTGTAAAATCAAAAACAAGTTAGTTACTTCCAAGATAAAATGAGGGTACAGGATACAAGATAAAATGAGGTATAGGCGTTGGGTAAATGCTTCAATTCCAAATTGGAGAAATTGGCCAAAACAAAGGGGCTACAGGCCCAGTGCAATTCGAGAACCCAGTAGGGCAATCATTAAATCTTAAAGCTCCAAAATAGTTTCCTTTGACTCCATGTCTCACATCCAGGGCATGCTGATGCAAAAGGTGGGCTCCCACAACCTTGGGCAGCTCTACCCTTGTGGCTCTGCAGGGTACAGCATCCACAGCTGCTTTCACAGGCTGGCATTGAGTGCCTGTGGCTTTTCCAGGTTCATGTTGCAAGCTGGAGTCTGGAGGATGGTGGCCCTTTCTTCACAGCTCCATTAGGCAGTGCCCCTGTGGGGACTCTGGGGGCTCCAACCCTTACATTTCCTTTCCACACTACCCTAGTGGAGGTTCTCCATGAGGGCTCCCCACCAGTGCAGACTTTTTTCTGGACATCCAGGTGTTTCCGTATGTCCTCTGAGATATACTTGGAGGTTTCCAAACCTTGGTTCTTGCTTCTGCACACCTGCAGGCCTGACACCACATGGAAGCTGCCAAGGTTTGGGGCCCGCCCCTCTGAAGGTATGGCCCAAGCTGTACCTTGGACCCTTTTAGCCATGGATGGAGCTGGAGTGTCTGTGACACAGGGTGCCACGTCCTTAGGCTGCACAGAACAGCAGAGCCCTGCACCTGGCCCATGAAGCCATTTTTCCCTCCTAGGCCTTCAGGCCTGTGATGGGAAGGGCTGCCATGAAGATCTCTGAAATGCCCTGGAGACATTTTCCCTATTGTCTTGGCTGTTAACGTTAGTCTTCTCATTACTTATACAAATTTCTGCAGCCAGCTTGAATTTCTCCCCAGAAAATCAGTTTTAATTTTCTACCATATGGTCAGACTGCAAATTTTCCAAACTTTTAGGCTCTGCTTTCCTTTTAAATCTAAGTTCCAATTTCAGACCATCTATTTCTTCATGCATATGAACATACACTTTTAGAAATAGCCAGGTCACTTCTTGAATGCTTTGAGCTTAGAAATTTTTTCTACCAGATACCCTAAATCATATCTCTCAAGTTCAAAGACCCACAGATTTCTAGTGCGGGGCAAAATGCCACCAGTCTCTTTGCTAAAGCATAGCAAGAGTGACTTTTACTCCATTTCCCAATAAGTTCCTCAATTCCATCTGAGGCCTCCTCAGCCTGGACTTTACTGTCCATATCATAAACATTTTGGTCAAAACCATTCAGCAAGTCTCTGGAAGTTTCCAGACTTTCCTGCGTCTTCGTATCTTCTTCTGAGACCTTCAAACTGTTCCAACCTCTACTCCTTACCTAGTTTCAAAGTTGCTTCCACATTTCAGGTACCTTTGTAGCAGTGTCCTACTCTCCAGGTACCAATTTTCTGTATTAGCCTGTTTTCACACAGCTATGAAGAACTACCTGACACTGGGTAATTTATGAAAAAAGGTTTAATTGATTCACAGTTCCGCAGGTTTAACAGGAAGCATGACTGGGAAGACTCAGGAAAGTTACAATCATGGTGGAGGGCAAAGGAGAAGCAAGCATGTTTGACCGTGGCACAGCAGGAGAAAGAGAGAGAGAGAGAAGGGGGAAGTGCCACATGCTTTCAAACAACCAGCTCTCATGAGAACTCACAATCACAAGACCAAGAAGGGGGATATCTTCTCTGATGATTCAGTCACCTCCCACCAGGCCCCTCCCCTGACACATGGAGATGAAAGTTTGAAATTAAATTTGGGTGAGGATAGGGAGCTAAACCATATCTCACACAAAATAGAAATTCTCTAAATTTCTATTGGTAAGGTAATGTTTAAATTAATAGAGACTTTGTGCATTACAAATGTACATTGTGATAGATTCTAGTCCAAGATGGCTGATTAGAAGCAGATGAGGTTCACAGCTCTCACAGAGAAGAAAGAAAATAGCAAGTGAATCCTACGTCTTCAGCTGAGGTATCCAGGTTCTCACACTGAGACTGACTAGAAAGTCAATGTGACCCCAAGAGCAAGGAAAAACAGGGTAGGGCATGGAATGAGGAAAACTCCTATCTCCAGCCAAGTGAGACAGAGTCACACAGTTACTCATTGCTTTTCCTTGCTTTTCTTACGGATCTTTGCAACCCATGGAGCAGGAGATCTCTTCATGAGCCCATGCCAGCAGGACCTTGAGTCTGAAGCACAGACACAGGCGTTGTTTGATTTCAGAAGTCTTTTCCTGTAAATGCCGGGTGGCATCTCTTACTCTCCCTGACTGGTTAGTGTAAAAACAACAGTCTTCCCCTAAGAAGTTGCAGGGTCCTACTTTCTCAGCAGTGAGGAGGTCTAGGCCTCGGCGGTTTTGGAGAGTCACTGCTGCCAAAGAGTCTATTTGGGATTGTAGAGTAAGGATAGATTCGTCATTTCTTGCAAACTGTCTGAGAAATCCTTTGAGAGTGTGTGGTAGTAGGATAATGAAGTAGAGAAACTGGCTATTTCCGTTACTGTAGCAGTAGCCATTCCTCACCCTATAAGTAGGAGCATTAGTTGTATGGCTCTGCGCTGATGGACTTGAGCTTTGAGGGGTACTGATTAACATTTCCTGGGGCAATGTTAATGTTGGGACTTAGAAAGACTAAGGTGCAGGTGCCTGTCCAGTTAGTGAGGAGGCAGATATAGGTTGACATTCCACATAAGAAGAATATACTTTGGCTGGGTAGACAGAACGGGTTTTGCATGTTAAAAAGGTGTGTGAATTTGTTGTTTTCATTTTCCCATACTCGTCGAGTACTTGCCAAGGTAGCTCCGGTGAGCAACTCTAAAGGGGTGTTGGGAGCAAACTGAGTGGCTACCAGTATTCTATTTTCCCATTGGAGAAAAAATCATTTTGTATCTACTGGGAACCATTCGAGAGAGTGATTGAAAGAGGGGATGAGAAAGCATTCATTAGTGGTGAGGGCACTGCTGCAGAGGGTCCAGGGGTGAATGGTCATGCAGGGAGTTTTTTGCCATTACAAAACCTGGACTATTTGTTAAGCAGGCAGGAGGTGATGATTTTTGGAGGCCCTGAGAAGCGGACAAGCCATCTGAATGGAGCTGTTTGGGTGAGTCGGAAGTTACTATGATCAGTTGGGGCTTGAAGTTGTAGGGTGTAATTACACTGATGGGGTAGTAAGTGCCCCAGGGGCAGACCTGATAACAGGTTGCATTGGATGCACAAAGGGGCTTGGAAAGTTAAGATGGTATTCATAGTTACAGGGCCGTGTATGGGCTTTTCATTGCTTGTGTAATAGGTGAGGTTGGAAATGTAAGAATGTAAAAGTTGGATTGCACATCCTGTTAGGGTATTCTTGGTCCTATCAGAGACGGGGAAGTTGGCTAATGATTGCATATTTAGAAGTCAGAAAAGGTCTTTTCCTTCATAATGAGGGTGGTAGGTTAAGTTGGTAAAGACCCAATTTTTTGCGGGAATGGGAGTGGCAACATAAGCAGAGGTCGATAGAGAGATACAAAGCCAACAGTCATTTGCCAGGGAAGGATTGGTTTTAAGTATTTTCCACTGGCTGGCTTCAGGTATAAGTAGCTTTCCTTCTTCTGTCATTAACAACCCCAAGGGGAGAAAACTATGCCCCCATGAAAGTCTCCATTCTGTTTTAGTTGGGGAATACTGGGGTTTAATCTCTTGGAGGGGGTTGTTCCATACCAAGGGTCCTTCCATAGGTATTTCTAATGGGAGGTTCCACCTGGCAGCAATTTTGGACTCAGCATCTGCCTGATGGTTTCCTTCTGCCTTTTCTCCTTCACCTTTCTGATGGCGGTTTGGCACTGTAAGACTGCCACCTCCTTGGGTTTTTGCATTGCGTGCAATAACTCCATAATTTCCTTGAGGTATTTAATGGGGATTCCCCCAGAGGTTAGAAAATCCCTTTCTTTCCGTATTGCAGCATGGGCATGTAGGATTAGATAAGCATACTTGCTATCTATATACACATTTATTCTTTTTCCTTTTCCCAGTTCTAAGGCTCGGGTAAGTGCCACTAGTTCTGCTAACTCGGCACTGGTCCCTGAGGGAAGAGGCTTACTTTCAAGTATGGTTACATCACTAACTATGGCATAACCTGCCTTTCGTATCCCATTCTCCACAAATGAACTTCCATTGGCATATAGGTTAAGGTCAGGATTAGCTAAGGGGACTTCTAAGAGATCATCTCAGGTAACATAAATCTGGACTATAATTTGTTGGCAGTCACACTTGATTGGTTCCCCATCCTCTGGGAGAAAAGTGGCAGGGTTGAGGGCTATGCACATATGTATTTGAAGCACTGGTCCCTCAAGGAGTGGTGCCTGGTATATAAGTAGGTAGTTGTCTGATAGCCATAAACTTCCTTTGGCACCTAGTATGCCATTTACATCATGAGTAGTCCAGACAATGAAATTCTTTCCTCGTATTATTTTGATAGCCTCTGACACTAAGACAGCCACCACTGCAACTACCCATAAGCAGTGAGGCCAGCCTTTTGCTACTACATCAATTTCCTTACTTAGGTATGCCACTGATTGTGGGATTGTCCCACGAGTCTGAACAAGGACTCCAAGAACTATCACTGCTCTCTCTGTGACATATGAAGAGTTTTGTTCTGTGGGAAAGCTTAAAGCTGGAGCTTGTACTAGGGCCTGCTTTAAGGTTTGAAGCTGTTTCTGCCTCTGGTTCCCATTCTACTAGTATTTGCCCTCTGGGTCTGCTTGATTAGAGTATAGAGGGGCCTGGCTATCTTGCTGTATCTGGGGATCCATAGTTGGCAAAAGCTGGTGATTCCAAGGAACCCCCGCAACTGTTTTAATGTCTTAGGGTGAGGATAAGCCAGTATAGGCTGTATTCGTTCCTTGCTGAGGGCCCTAGTCCTTCTGGCTAAGATTAGGCCTAGATATTTGACCTGCTGTAGGCAAAGCTGGGCCTTCGACCTAGACGCCTTGTACCCTGGATTAGCTAGAAAGTTCAAGAGATCTAGAGTAGCCTGCTGGCATGAGGCTTCTGAACTAGTAGCCAAAAGTAAATCATCCACATACTGAAGGACCAGAGTGCCTGGACTTGAGAAGTGGCCTAGATCTTGGGCCAGTGCCTGACCAAACAGATGAGGGCTATTCCTAAACCCTTGGGGGAAGACTGTCCACATAAGTTGGGATGTGTGGTCTGTGGGATACTCAAAGGCAAAAAGAAACTGGGAGTCAGAGTGCAGGGGAATACAGAAGAAGGCATCCTTGAGGTCCAGAAGAGTGAACCATTCTGCTTCCTCTGGTATTTGAGAGAGCAGGGTATAGGGGTTGGGTACAACTGGAGATAGAGGAATTACTGCTTCATTGATGACTCTAAGATCTTGCACTAGTCTCCACTGACCGTTCAGTTTTTGTAGTCCTAGAATTGGGGTGTTGCAGGGACTGCTGCATTTCCTTACTGAGCCTTGAGCTTTTAAATGTTTAACAATATCCAGTAATCCTTTATGAGCTTCAGGCCTTAAGGGATCTTGCCTTTGATAAGGAAAAGTGGTGGGGTCTTTTAACCTGATTGGGACTGGGGGGGCATTTTTTGCCCTTCCAAATTGTCCTTCCAGTGACCAGACTTCAGGGTTGATTCCCTCTTCAAGTTGGGGACAACAAATGGGTAACTTGTTCCCCATATTAAAGTAGACAATAGCTCCAGCTTTGGCTAATATATCCTTCCCTAATAAGGGTGTGGGGCTTGCAGGCATGATAAGAAAGGCATGTGAAAAGAGCAAAGTCTCCCAATTACAACTGAGGAGGTGGGAGAAATACCTGGTTACAGGCTGTCCCAGGATTTCTCTGATGGTAACGGACCTTGAGGACGGTCGTCTGGGACAGAAGATTAACACTGAGGTCACGCCAGTCCAGGAGGAAGTCAATTTCCTGGCCTTCAATGGTTAAATGTACCCAGAGCTCAGTGAGGGTGATGACATGAGCTGGCACTTGCCTGGGCATCCTCAGTCCTGTTGTTGGATCATCTGGTTGGGGGCTTCTGGCCCAGAGAACGTTTGCCCTCTGGGGCAGTGTGCCTTCCAGTGATTACCTCAGCATAGTGGACATGGACAAGGGGGCGGCTTGCTTCTCATTGGACAATCTTTTTTAAGGTGTCCTTGCAAACCACACTGGTAACAAGCCCTGCTGGGTGATTGGCCTACTCCATTTCCTGTCCTCTCTGAACCACCAATGTTTGTTCATCTGAGGGCCATGACTAAGGCTGCGGCCTTTGTCTGATCTTGCTTTTCCTTTTGGGCCTGTTCCTCTTGGTCCCTATTGTAGAACACTGAGGATGCCAGGTTTAATAATGCCTCCAGATTTTGTTCAGGGCCCAGGGCTCGCTTTTGGAGCTTTCATCTGATATCTGTGGCTGATTGGGTAATAGACTTATCTTTTAGGATCAATTGATCCTCTAGGGAGTTGGGTGACAGGGGAGTATATTTTCTTAAGGCTTCCCGTAGCCACTCAAGGAAGGCAGAAGGATTTTCTTCCTTTCCCTGAATTATGGTGGATATCATTGAATAATTCATGGGCTTTCTCCTAATTCCCCTTAGTCTTTCTAGCACACAGGCCAACAGATGTTTATGACTGCAGTCCCCATGATCTGAGTCAAGGTCCCAGTGGGGATCCATACTGGGGATGGCTTGCTGACTGGTAGGGAATTTGTCCCTTTCTTCAGCTATCATTCTATCATGTACTTGACTAAGCTACCAGGTATCTCCAAAGTCTCAGCTAAAGCTGCATTCTTTTCATTAAAGGCCAGAGTTTGATCTAACAATAGCATGCTATCTCTCCAAGTGAGATAGAAGGTTTGCCCTACACCCTGTAGGACATCTGTGTACCTATCAGGGTCATCTGGAAACTTCCGTAGCTCTGCCTTGATCTGCTTTAAATCAGAGAGAAGGGGACATGTACCTGGGTTGGGCCAAATTCCCCTCCCCCTGCAGCTTGAAGGGGACATAACCGATAGCCTGAGGGTTTTTGGAGATTTCTTTGCTTGTGTCCTTCTGGGTGGGGGAGATTAGAGGAGGCTTATCATTAATAGGAAGGGGAACTATAGGGAGGCTAGGATATGGAGGTAAGCTGAGAGGTCCTCCTGTGGGATGAAAATTGCAAGCTTTGCATAGTTGTGGATTATCCTTCAATGAAAAGAAAGCTTTGACATAAGGTATTTCACTCCATTTGACTTCTCTTTTACAGAAAAGGTCAAGCTGCAGGATAGTATTGTAATTTATACTTCCCTCAGGTGGCCATTTTTCCCCATCAGAGAGAGAATACTGGGGCCAGGCCATAGTGCAGAAAAAAATGAGCCACCTCTTTTTCAGGGTTTGCACGTCAAATTGGTCCCAATGGCTTAGGATGCATTTCAAGGGTGAGCCTGTTGATGCCTGAGTGTTTCCCATCTGAAAGACAAAACTGCCTGTGGTTTTGGTTTGTTTGTTTCTCCCCTTTCCCAAGAACCCACAACAGTCCCTGGAGCCTGCTGATAGGAATAGATGTGCTCACCAACGCAGCAACAGAAACACTAGTTTTCCTCCTAGACTAAAAGGAGGACCGAGAAAGGTTGGATTTAGTGGCCCTTACCGATGCATTCTCGAAAACCTTTTAGAATCCTAAGCATTCTCCTGTTAGTATTGGGACCTTACCGCTGTCCTATAAAGATAAGGATGTTATGCTCCAAAAATGAAGTGGAGGGCCATACACTGAGGGAGGGAAGGGATCTCCAGAGTTGGAAGAGTGATGCCTTTTGTCCTCACTTATATGAATAGGAAAGATAACATTTCTGAAGTTCCCCATATCCTAGCTTCAGGAATAACTTTTGTTAGGCCTGCTAGTCTGAGGAGGGATCCTAAAATTCCAGATAGTCCCCCCACCGCTGATGGGGCTTTGGGCAAAAATTATGTCTTTCTGATTGGTGAGCCTGGGTGCCTAAAGAAGGGACTAGAGTCCTGGAATTTATACTAGAAATCATTCTTATAGGAGTAACTAGAAAAGCACCAGAGACAGGGAGTGTTTTTTTGTTTTTTTTTTTTTTTTTTTTTTTTTTTTTTTTTGAGACGGAGTCTTGCTCTGTCGCCCAGGCTGGAGTGCAGTGGCCAGATCTCAGCTCACTGCAAGCCCCGCCTCCCGGGTTTACGCCATTCTCCTGCCTCAGCCTCCCGAGTAGCTAGGACTACAGGCGCCTGCCATGTCGCCTGGCTCGTTTTTTGTATTTTTTGGTAGAGACGGGGTTTCACTGTGTTAGCCAGGATGGTTTCGATCTCCTGACCTCGTGATCCACCCATCTCGGCCTCCCAAAGTGCTGGGATTACAGGCTTGAGCCACCGCGCCCGACCAGGGAGTGGTTTTTAGAAGAAGGACTAGCCTCAGAGAAGAAAGGTGAGAGGAAGTTTGTCTGACAGGTTTGTCTGACAGGCATTAGGACCCAGGAGGCAAGGGTCAGGATAGATAGGATAGATGAGCGAGTCTCACTTGAGTGACATGACTTTGAGAGTTCCACTCATGGCTGCAGGGTCAACCAACTTGTTTTTGGGACCCTGGAGCTGAATGGCTTTCCTCTCTGTTGACCCTCAGCTCAGCCCAGAAGTACAGGAAAGGCAGAAGCTGGTTCCAGGCAAACCAATGCTCCCAACTCGGAGGAGTTGGGAGTTGTTAGAGTGCCCTTTCCCAGAATGCTTGACACCCATGTCTTTAGTCCGGTGGCCGTGTTAGTCACTTTTAACTGGCCAACAGGTGCCCGGAATTTAGCCCCTGAATTCTAAGGAAAAATAGGACAGAATAGCAAGTGAAAGGGATCCAGTGGTACTCACCGCTTGGTGATTGTCCCTTCGTGGTCATCAACATGTGTCTGAAATTGGTTCCTTCTGGTGGATTTTTGGTCTTGCTGACTTCAAGAATGAAGCCGCAGACCCTCACGGTGAGTGTTATAGTTCTTAAAGGTGGTGTGTCCGGAGTTTGTTCCTTCAGATGTTCAGATGTGTCCAGAGTTTCTTCCTTCTGGTGGTTTTGTGGTCTTGCTGACTTCAGGAGTGAAGCCATAGACCTTTGCAGTGAGTGTTACAGCTCTTAAAGGTGGTGCATCTGGAGTTGTTTGTTCCTCCCAGTGGATTTGTGGTCTCGCTGACTTCAGGAGTGAAGCCACAGACCCTTGTGGTGAGTGTTACAGCTCATAAAGATAGTGTGGACCCAAAGAGTGAGCAACAGCAAGATATATTATGAAGAGTGAAAGAACAAAGCTTCCAGAGTGGAAGGAGACCCGAGCAGGTGGCCAGTTTTATTTCTTTATTTGGCCCCACCCACGTCCTACTGATTGGTCTGTTTTACAGAGTGCCGATTGTGCATTTACAAACCTTTAGCTAGACAGAAAAGTTTTCCAAGTCCCCACTCAACCCAGGAAGTCCAGCTGGCTTCACTTCTCACCTCCTCACTGTATGGGGCCTCCCTCTGGGAATTTCAACAACTCTAGCCAGGGTTTTACAAACAGATTCTGATCTCTCTCTGGGGTAGAGCCACCAGTGGGAGGGGTGGCCACTGTACCTGCAGCTTAGCTGACAGCCATTCCTGCCTGCTGGCTCTGGAAAGTCTGGGTGGTCTGGACATGGAGGATTCCCCCAACTGCAGCATACTCACTCTGCCAAGGCTCAGCCTGACACCTCTTTAAGCAGGACTCTGATCCCATTCCTTCTGATTGGGTGAGACCTCAAATAGGGATTTCCAGACACCTCCTACAGAAGAGTTCTGACTGGCATCAAGTTGGTGCCCCCCTGGGATGGAACTCTCAGAGGAAGGAGCAGGCTGCCATATTTGCTGTTTTGTGGTGTATGGGGGTGGGGGATAAAATGGGACTCGTATTTCTTACTAATATATTTTTGACTTGTTTGAAGTTTCATAAGTGAGAATGTAATACTCATGCAGTCATTCAAAATAGAAAAAGACAAATTATATTTTCTCCACTGTATTTACTTTCTGCCTATAGCTTTTTAACAACCTTTTGTTTTTATTTTATAAAAATTATTTATGTTTCAGTTGGACAATGTGACATACATTGTGAAATTGTTAACAGTCAAGTTAACTGAAATACCCGTCACTTCAGTTACCTTTTCTATGTGTGTGTGATTAGAATATTCAAGATCTAAAAGTTTTAGTTATGTAGAATGAATAAGTTCTAGAGATCTCATGTATGATGACTGTAGTGAATAATACTGTACTATATGCTTATGGATTGATAAGTGTTAATGCCTGTCTCACAGTACCAAAATCTGGAGCATAAAAGCCAGAGGCAGATGACTTTTTCTCCATCTGCTGCAACTGCTCTTGCCTGCCAGGGTCTGTCTTGGGTTTCTTATGCTCAAGTCCAGAACTTATGGTTCTAGCACTCTGTGAAGACTCTTCTCATTGCAATTTTGAACTCAGTTTCCCATTCTCTCTAAGATTTTGTTGAGATAAGGCAATTCTTTCATTGTAGTGTCGATGCTTTTATTTGCCATATAATATAATTATCAATCTTTTAAAATTGATCTGTCATCATCATAGAATCTCCTTACAGAGAAAGAAACTGGGTCTCAGCGAGCTTGACTGACAAATGCATATGGCCCTATACTGGCCTGTGTGATCTTGGAGCCTCTGTTTTCTCATCTATGAAATGAATAATTTGTAATTAGTGATGCACATGATCTTTTTCAACTTTATCCATTCATTGTACTTAATCATAGATAAAAATCTATTACTTTCAATGGCATACATACCCTAGATATAGGTAGATATGTTTTATTGTTTATTTTTTGCCACGTGTTATTGGTTACATACCAATTACCATCACAGCTTATGCTGGGTTATGGAAACAGAAAGACCCAATTAAGCAAACCTCTGAAGCCTCAAGACAGAAATTAATATTTTCCCAGAGAAAGCATGAATAAACACACACATGCACACACACATGCACTAAGTTGCTTAATAGACCAAACCAAAATGCTTTGTATTTGATTGCATTATAAAATAATTTCATATTAACATTTAATGATTTCTTAATATATAATTACAAAAGCATATTTACATATAAAAGACCAATACAATTGGTAAAACCTAATTTATGTAACCTTGAGCATCATGTTCATCTTACTTCACAAATTAGAATATATTTCTTATGGATTTTGTAGAGCAAAATCGATTATATTCTCAAATGATAAACTATGCATTAGCTGAATGAACATCTTAGATACAGAATGTTGACAAGCTAAATATATGAGAAAGAAGGAAGGAATATACCCAGAAAAGGAAAGAAAGACAAAAGCTAATGAATATTGTAGGCTACTGGCCTGTAAAGAAGTGTTTTTCACATTAACATTGTTATCTTCCTTGAAATACGAGATTTATACTAGAAAAGATTTTTTAGGACAGATCCCTAAGTTTCAAATCCAAGTTTCTACCATGGAGCTTAAAAATTTGACCCAGCAATCTCATTACTGGGTATACACTCAAAGGATTATAAATCATTCTACTGTAAAGACACATGCACACATGTGTTTATTGCAGTACTATTCACAATAGCAAAGATTTGGAACCAACCCAAATGCCCATCAATAATAGACTGGATAAAGAAAATGTGGCACATATACATCATGGAATACTATACAGCCATACAAAGGATGAGTTCATGTCCTTTGCAGGGACATGGATGAAGCTGGAAGCATCACTATTAGCAGACTAACACAGGAACAGAAAACCAAACACTGCATGTTCTCACTGAACATGCAGTTGAGCAGTGAGAGCACATGGACACAGGGAGGGGAATATCACACACCAGGGCCTGTCAGGGGGTGGGGGACTAGGGGAGAAATAGCATTAGGAGAAATACCTAATGTAGATGATGGGTTGATGGGTGCAGCAAACTACCATGGCATGTGTATACCTATGTGACAAACCTGCACATTCTATACATGTATCTCAGATCTTAAAATATAATTTTAAAAAAATGACTACCCAGTTTTGATTTATTTGGAAGTTCTTTAACAGATCAGGTCATACTAAATATGCTGTGACTTCACCAGTTTGGGAATGAAGCCATCAAAGACAGTACCTATTTTATTTCTATCTGGCTGATAAACATTTATGTTATTTAGCCATTTAAGTTATTCACAAATTTAATACAATTCCAAATATAAGATTGTGTGCATGTATATTTTTGTGTATTAATAAGGATTTAATAATAATTCTCATATTTATGTGAAAAACTAGGAAGAAAAAAATACTTGAAGATTTTTAAGATGAGTGAGGAATGGGAACTTATACTGCCAGATTCTAAAGCCAATTCTAAAGTTAAAATAGTTATAGTGGAATTGTAGTAGTTCCAAAATAGATGGAAAATTTTAAATGAACAGAATTGAAAGCCAAGAAAGAGACCTAATATATAATAACCATGTTGTGTTAAGTCAGTGGTAAAAGATGAAATCGTTGATTAGTGGGTATGAAAATAGTTAAGATATTTTAAAAGTTATTAAAAATAAGCTTCAGAAGAACTAAAACTGTTAAGAATAAAACATTAATTTAGAGAAACTAGGTAAATGTCTTTATGATGCTAGACTATCAAAGGGCTTTGTAACATGAGATCAAAAGGAAAACCATAACTAAAAGAGAAAAAGAGTTTGACTTCTTACAGGATGTAAAAGACTTCTGTATATCAAAATACAACATAAACATTTAAAAGACAAGTAGCAAACTGGAAAATGTGTTTACATCATACACATTATCCTTAATAAAATAATAGTTATTTCTTGTTAGTTAAAACAACCAACAAAGAAACATAACCAACAATGCAGTAGATATTAGGCAAAGGAAAAGAATAGTAAAATCTTAATGAAGAGGTAAAAATGGTTAATAAATATTAAACACTTTGTTGATTGTTTAAGATAAAAGAAAATGACATAGAAAATGTTTTATTTACTTATTTATATTTTGCATTGTCCTAATAAGTATTAAGATATTTACAGAAATGTTTCAATATAAAAAATAGACATAAAAAGCTGAAAATATTGGCAAACGCAAAAGCTAATAAAAAACAGCAGCAGCAGCAACAATAAAATAAACAAGAATAGATAATGAAGTCAGAGAAAAGATTACTATCTGTATCAGTCTGGGTTCTCCAGAGATACAGAACCAATAGGAAACATATGTATTTTATTGGAAATATGAAAAGAAAAATATATGTATGACTTTCTATTTGCTCTGAAAAAATGGAATGTCCATAGTCATACTGAGTGACTTATAGTTAGTAAATTACACAACTAGGCAGTATGATAATTAATTTTATATGTCAACTTGACTGGACTAGGAGGTTCCCAGATATTTGATTAAACATGATTTCTGGGTATGTCTGTGAGAGTGTTTTGAGATGAGGTTAACATTTGGATTGGTAGAATAAGTAAAGCAAATTGTCCTCCCCAGCGTGGATAGGTCTCATCCAATCTGTTGAAGGACAGAATAGAATAAAAGGTTGAGTAAGAAAGAATTATTTCTTATGCCTGACTGTCTTTAAACTGGGCCATTGGTCTTCTCCTGCCTTTGGATTTGAACTGGAACTTACCATCAGCTCACTTGATTCTCAGGCCTTTGGCCTTGGACTGGTACTATACCATTGGCTCTCCAGCATGCCAACTGCAGATCTTGGACTTCTTATAATCATGTGAGCCAATTCCTTATAGTAATCATATATATATACACACATATATACACACACACACATATATATACACACACCCATATAGATATACACGTATGTATGTGTATATGTGTATATATATAATTTTCATATAATGTTTTAAAAATATAAAAATAACCTAAATTTATAAGAGTCATGTAAGGAAGAAGTCATGTGTGGCCACCTGTTACTGTGTATTGTTACACTGACCCTTAAAAGTAAGTTCAGGAAATAAAAATGTGAATTCTAGAAGCTTTATGAGTTCATCTGTAACATTTTCTATGAAAATTATTCATAAAACTAAGATATTGATTTCTTAACTTTGGAAGATGCAGTACCTCTTCAACTTATATTTGCCTTTGACTTATATAGTGAAGGCAATGCTGTGTGCACACTTGGTGCTCAAAAATTTTTTAAGCATTAAGCATTTTTTCTTAATGCTTAAAACTTGTTGTTCTTCCATTTACAAACCTGAATTCATTTTAAGATATTGATTGCTCTAGTTTTGATACCATTTAGTGTATATATTAATGTTTATTTTTTGCTTAATGTCTGCATTTGGACAAACTTTGTAAGAAATTGCTTCTGGAAAAAAGTACAATAAGTTAAATGTGTGGTTTTATAACTGCGAAATGTTGATTAATCTTAGTAATTTAAAATTAAGCTCCTCCATTCCTGACACAACTGGTGTTACTCCTCCCTCTGCCTTCTCATGATGATCCAGAGATATTTAATGCCTTGAGTTGTGCTTGAATCTTTCTGTCACCCTCCTTGTCTTAAAGAATGAATCAGTTTTGATGTATGGTTCACAGAATAGAGACAGGACTGTCAGGGACTTTGTGTGCGGAATTGTTAATTTAAGGAATCCACTTTGTACCTAAGTATTAGGAGCACTGACAATGACTTCGTCCGTGAAATCACTGTTAGAAAGCATTTGGGGCCCTGAATTACCAGGTCAGTTATTGACATACGTTTTTCCTAATGATTGAGCCACATTTACATTATTATGAGTCATTATTACTTTGTGTTAGTCTTCTTAGTCCAGAAAACAGCTGTAGTATATATAGATTTCCTAGGCTGATCCAAAACTTGACTGGGTTTTTAGAGCATGGGTAAAAGAGTCGCCACCATAGGCAATATTAAAAATTATGTTAGTGTTTTAACAATATACAGGATCTGATTCCCCAAACTTACCTTTAACATGTTTGCTTTTTTGATAGCTAGCTATTCTCTCAGTCATCTGAGCCCTCTTTTGGAAATCTTTTACTCTTGCTTTGTTAAAGATGGCCCTGGGCTGAGTCCTGATTACTTCTTGTAATTCCACAAATAACAGCACATTAGTCAACCTGTGCTGGTAAACTCACTATCTGGGGGAAAAAAAGGTCTGATTTGTAGAGTTTGCTGATTTCTGTGGTGTAAATATTTCCCACCATGGCCAATTTCAGCTACAAACAGTGTATCAATCAGTTTACAATTTCCAGAATAAAAATCAGCTCTCTGTAAGCAAATACTAGCTTGAGCACAAACAAGGCTGTGTGTGTGTGTGTGTGTGTGTGTGTGTCTGTGTGTAAATGACAGTCCATTTGGAAAAAGGGTTGAATCTATTTAGGATTCCGAGAGCTGAAAAGAAAAGATAAAGAGAGGCTCAGAATTACCCAGGGACTTGTTGCAAATTTACTTGCAGATTGTTAAAATTTATCCCTAATAATCACTCAGATCTTTTCTGGAAAACTTAAAAGCTTTCCCATGAACTCTTGGCTGTGAAAATTCCAGTTTACATCCTTTTGGCCTCTGGAATACCTCTGCATTTAAATGTATCACCGGCTGCTTCTAACTTTTCTTATATAAGAGTGTCTGTAAATAGTGTCTTGATGCAAGGTCAGCTTAAATGATGGGTGACTTGAGATAAATATCTTTCATAGCTCTTGCTGCAAATGAGGTGGGAGAAGAGAGGATAGAATTTTTTTTTTTTCATTTTGTTCTTTTTTTCCTTACTGTTGAGGGTTGTTCCATGCTTGGATAACAGAGGTTAGTGTAATGGATAGGAAGCCAGGTTATTAACTATCATTGAGCATTCATGAACATAGAAAAGCTGAGGTGAGGGTGTAAGGATGGGTACAAAGAGACAGAATTTTGCAGTCAAGGAAATTATAATATTGTTGGTCTGCAAGATAGATGCACATGTCTCTGGTTGCTAATTGGTAGTTGAAGTTTCCAGCATTAGGGCTAAATGGGATTTGATAGAAATAAGGTTAGAACAAATGTTGACTGGTGTCAATTCTTAACCTCCGTGAATCAATAGGGACATTTTAAATTTATGTATCAGACTGGCTTGAAGCGTTAGAGATAGAGTAGACCCCAGTAAATACTTTTATTTACTGACATTCGTCACTTTTCAGTAATAGCCAAGAACAGTGACTAACACTTAATGAGTACTTACTGTGTCAGGCACGCTGTTAAACACTATACAGCATTATTTTATATAATTCTCACACAACTCCATGGAAGATATATTAGTATTGTTTTATAATTAGGAAAACGAGGGCTTAAAGAAGTTGAATGTTTGATTCAACTTAAAACTATGTATTTCTAAATCCATTTGTCAATGTATAAATTTATGTGTATTTTATTTGCAAGTTATGGAAAGAAAGTGGTAAGGAAATTAACAATATTTAGCAGATGTGTGTCCTAAGTTTAGAATGGCATGATTTAAGCTGCCTGCCAGATTTTATGTGCGTGAGGGGTTCCTTCATTAGTTTGAGGTACTGCCTGGTGGTCAGGTCCATAGCATGTGGCATTACCCTCATCATAATGCACAGTGATTGCTTGGCCAGCAGTCACAAAATCCTTTTCAGTTACTATGTATACCCTTCAAGTATCCTGAGATTATGCCTTATGGAGTCCTGTGTCCATCTCAAGTAAAAATCGTGACTAAAAAAAATACAATGTGAGCCAGAAGGCCCACAGAAAAAGAAATAGAAAAAGGCTGACACCAATGGAGTAAAAATCTAGGCTCTCAGATGCATTTAAAAAAGTGAATTAATGAGCATTATGGGTTTTATCTTTCACCTTGATGTGCAACACTTTGTATGCGGTAATTCCCAGTGGCTTCATGCCTTATGTCTATTGTAGATCTATTGGACAGTCTCAGGAACTCTGTTTCTGTTCATGAATAAACATTTTTAATATGTTCACATATTTACATAAAGTGTTTATTTACAGTTCATATTGATGTGATACAGAAAAAAAAGGGGAACATAAACTTGTTTTTTTAACCTACCAAAATATATCTCCTTTTTTATTATGTCAAATTTAAGTTTAAGTGTTTTTGAATCACTTGCCACTTTCCAAGAACCTAACCAACATGTACATTGAGAGATGTTAACATATATGTCACTGAGTTGTTTTTAAAGAATCAAAGCCTCACAAAAAGAAAAAGGAAACATACAAAATAGGAGGTATTACCACTCAGAGTCAGGAGAATCTAGGGCAACAAGTAAAATGTACTTAGATAATTCTTATTACTCTTGGAAAGAAGTGTTTTGATTTTTAAGAAAAGGTGGCATTTTCTCAGTGAATTCATATCACAACTGACCTTATAAAAGGAACATTGAACAACATAGTATTTTTATCTATATCTTTACATCACACAGATAGGTGGTTTTCAAATGAGTTTTTTTTTTTTTTTTTTTTTTTTTTTTTTTTTTTTTATGTCTACCCTCAATAACAATCCCAGGACATAAATAAGTGAAGGTAGTTCTGTTGGAAGTAGGTTGACCTAATGAGCATAAAAATGATAAAGTATTTGGAAATGCTGAAAATTCTGTGGGGTGGTGAACAATGAATTGTGGTGGGCAGTTAATGAAAACTTCATAGAGGAGAAGGCATGAAAATACCGATGATAGTGATGGTGGTGACCATGGTTATGCTGGTTACTAAATGTGAGCCAACAAAAAAGCCTATGAAATAGATGCTATTACTGTCTGCAGCTGATTCAGAGAAGATGAATAGTTTGGCAACAATCACAAAGCTAATAAAAAGTGAAACTGAGGTTTAGACTCACATGTATCCCATTTCAAAGATTACAATCTAATTCTAAAAATAAGACATATATTTGAAATAAATGGATAACAATAGCAGACAATACATAGGGACAAATGAGGACTCTGAACCATGAGTATAAGAGAAGATCTAAAGGAGATAGAGTTTCTGCTGTTGAGGTTAGGCCAGGCTTCCTGGAGAGACAGCAAAGTAGTGTGCCTCCTATTCTTTACTCAGTCACAACCTCACATTGTGTGAGCTTTCCACAATTGTATGACCAACCTGAAGACCTCAGGGAATGCTCTCAAACAGCTCACAAGGGGAAAGAGGCATTTTTCTCTATAAATAAATTGTCTGCCATGTTGGGTCAAATGTTTCCACTCGCTTATATGAAAACAAAACTCATCTCTATTAAAGAGCAAGTTATATTTTGCATTCTGTGATTTCCTACACAATCCTCTTCTCAAGAAAGATTAGGTTATTATTGAATCATCTCTAGTCTGAGGTACTATGGTGTACACTCACTGGAATGGATCATTTATTTTAGGAGCCGGAATGTAGAAACCAAAGGTCATAGGTATTTGGCTTCATTTATTTTCTGGACTTAAAATCTATTAATGACATATTCTAAATTCAAACAACTGCAGGGAAGAAATGCTTTCCACTTTCAGATTTTTAAAATGTGTTTTAGTAGATTATCTCATTTTCTGTTGTGGGAATAACATGTGTTTTGGAGTTGTAATTATGTATAATTTTGTCAATTTCCATGTTTTATGCAGTATTGTGCCCTGAATATCTAATACAAGTGTAATATGAATGATTAATTCATTAATGTTTCATACTAGCAGAAGACAGCACTTTGCCAACATGTTTGCCATGACAGTAGGTGAACCTTTATTGCAGATTTTAACTGGGGTCACAAACTATACCCTGCAGGCCTGATTGGGTCCACTGTCTGATTTTTATAAAGTTTCCCAAGTTTTATTGGAACACAGCCATGCTTATTCCATCACATATTTTCTGTGGCTGCTTTCACAGAATAATGGCAGATTTGAGTAGACCATATGGTCCACAAAGCCTAAAATATTTACTATCTGGTCCTCTACAGCAAAAGTTTGCCAAGCCCTAGATTATAACATCGTGACTCAGGAAATGCTGTATTTTAATCTTTCTTTGCCTATTCCCAAACCCAGAAAGGACTTGAAGTTTTCATAAGTAGAGCTGATAAGACTCTAGCAGTTGGTGCAAAATGATGAGAAAAGCACAGCTAGTGAAGACAGAAAGGCTTGTCTTGAGTCTTGGTTTAACTCTTCTTTACCTGTGCTGCCTTACGCAAACTATTCATTCTTGCTATACCTCAGCTTTCTTATTGGTGACACACACATATATATGTCACCAATATATATGTATGAATATATATGTCACCATATATATGAATATATATATTCACAGATTATTTTCAATAACATATTTAAAGTCAATACTATTATTTTTGTAGCTAAAACATTTCTTATTTCTGTTCTAACAGTAATAGCTTATTTTAGAGTTGCCTTGGTTCAGATTAGTGATTTATTTTTCAATCATGTTTTGGTGACATCTTAAGTAATGTTTGGGAATCTCAAAGCTGGTTGTATAGTTTACTAAGTAATTATAATTCAATTTTATAGTATCCTATGTTACTATATGGTCAGTTAAAGTATTTCCAAGAACACATTGAAAACAATAAAAATTTGTGGAAGGCATTATGTTAGACCCTGAGCATATAAAGATAAGTAAGACTTTGATGTAAAGAAGTTCTAAACTGGGAGGCAGAAGTTGGAACAGGGACACGTGATTAACACACAAGGAATTGGACAGCGGTACAAGGAAGACACTAATGAAATTCTTAGAGTAGAATGTACTCACAATATGCTAGGTATCAGATGTAATATGAAAAATCAAATGAAGACTTTATAGAAGTAAAGAAATTTGAGATGAGCTAAGAGAAGGGAAAGCGGTACATTCCATGGAAAGGGGATACCAGGGAAGAAACCGAAAAATAGGGAAGCAGAGGGGTGTTCTGATAACAGGGAGGAGTGTTTTGACTGTGGCATACATACATGTGTAATACTAGTGGGAGGCACTATCAGAAGAGAACACTAGGGCCAATGCACTTGAGGGCCATTAAGCCAGAACATACTGCAATTATCAGTGTGAGTTCCAATAAAGGCTTAAATTGTGTAATGACACTGTAAGTGAGAAAAATCATTTTAACAGTTGATGCAGCTTTTTCTGAGTGCTTACAGATGCTTGTATATTCTCACTTTCATCTGGTCCTCATAACCTTCCTGCAGTAAGTAGTAAATTATAATTCTATAATTTAGAATTATGAAGAAAAACTGGCTTAAGAGGAGAAGAGGATATATTTGACTTAGATCTTGTGGCATTTGAAGGTGTGATGAGTGATCCAGTGGACCGCGCTTAGAAGAATGTTGGAAATATAGCTGCGGGGTCAGATGGCCCATGCAGAAACCTTTCTCCTTCTCTGCAAGATTAGTAAGCTTTATTGGCATCCCTGTGCTGCCCCTTCTCTTCCCATGTCATTCTGGGCTGTTTCAATTGCTTGATTGTCCTCCCACTGACTGAGGGGCCACAGAGCTTTAGAAAAAAGAGAAATAAGGAGCAGAATGGTAATTACACCTTCTAGGGCCATGAGCTTCTATCTTCATCTCCCTTTTGGAGTTCGGGGAGAGTGTCTTGGATTTTATGTGAACCCGACTGTACTTTCCTTGGACAGCCTTGGACTTGGGATTGATGGGCAGGAGTCAAGTTGTGAATCCTGCTGTCTTGATGTTATCAGAGGTTTGTTATCTTTTTCATTTCAAGACGTACCAGAAGAACCTGGGGGTACCTGTGAAAATACCTGGGGAAGTAGAATTTAAACACTAGATATATGGTAAGTAAATATAGGCAATTTTTTCTTAAAATAAATGAATTGATCACACAGTGGAAAGCTTCCTGATTTATTCTACAATGTAAGGGTGGACACCTAATAGCTTAGCAGTTCTCTGAATATTTTGCTAGGCAAATCTTCTTGGACAAAGTATTTATTCTATGGAGAACAACATTAGATCAAGAGCTGAGAGATATAGGTTTTTTTCTAACCTGGTTCTGAGGCAAACTAGATGAGTAATTATTTATAAGTTCATTTTCTGTAAAATGTGACCAAGTACCCTGAGTTGTTAAGAAAAAAAAAAAAAGCAAATGTTATAATAAACACTAAAGTACACTCTGAAGAAGCTCTACAAAGGAGGAGCTCGTCTTCCCTTTGTTTTGACATCTCCTTACATTCTTTTACTCTCCTAATCCCTTTCATTTCTGTTACCCTTTTTTGGTCTCTCAAACCTCTGCCAGTTCTTCCAATCATGAGCCAAGAAGTAAACTTAGCAAAATGTATTCTTCCATCATCACTGCCTCTCAACTGCCTGAAAGGGTCAAAAGTGATATGACAACAATGTGCTTTTGAACCTGCAAAGTTCTTTAAATAAAAGGCAGAATCCTAATATAATCCTACAGCATTGACATAGGAGAAAATTACTATAATTATGCAAATTAAAATAAGTCAACAAGTTTCAGAACACAATGCACGATAAGTAATGTTTTTAAAAATAACAGTAACTGAGCCTGGTCATTTGCACTTGATAATAGGCTCAGGAGGGAGCCTAGTGTCTGAGAAGAAACAGCTGTGGTAATAGATATATTGTGACTTTGATAGGTTCTCCCTAGTAGTTTTATTTCTGTATTTGCTTCAGATTATAGAAAGCTCCCAGAGTGCCCTGCTATTGAGATTCCCATCATTCCCAGGGCTTTAATTAAGTCATTGGATTTGACAGAAGTTGAATTGAGGAGGCCTACCACCATGTCAGTTCATGCCAGGGTGATATTATCAGGACCCTGGCAACTATGTGCTCAGGCTTTAACTTACGTATGGAGCTGTCTCACTGTGAAACATAAGGCACACATGCCTCCATGTGATTTTAAAAGGCATTGAATGTGGTCTGTTATGGCAGTAAGGTCTTCAAAGAATCCAGAAGACAGGATGATACAAAGTGGATATTTTGGCATCATGGAGCAATGAGCTTTGAAATCAGAAGTACGCAGGCTTAAATCTCATACCTACCATTCATTAGTGGGGTCATCTCAGGAAGTGATCTAAATTTTCAGAGCCATGAATTTCTCTTTTCAAAAATGAGAATAATCCCAGCTATCATGGGAGTAATGTGAAAGTTAAATGTTAAAAGGTCAATAAACCCTGAGCCTAGCAGGTATGTGGTAGGAGTTTAATAAATATTATTTCCTTTTTATTCACTGTAGGAGTGTCCTTCCATTTCTTTCCACTGGTGAATCTTTGAGATATAGGTGTTATTTCTTGGTTTTAGAACAAATTTGGCCCTGAGAGCCCAAGGTTGGCTAGGGTTGTAACCACTTTCATTTAATTTTGGAAATAAATAAAACGCCATTTGCAGTATGTTGGCGTTGTGGCTTCCCTCTCATGGCTTCATCCATCCCACATATACCTTGCTGAATAACAGGTGTCAATGTTTTATCCCAGCAAAACTGGAAGCAGCTGCAGCAACATGCTAGCGGAATCGCAAGTGTTCATCATGTATAGTGATTTATGGTTTTTGTCTCTCTTTAGGAAGCCTCTTGATGCAAACCAGCTTCCATTTCCAGAGAAACAGGAAACACACCCATTTCACAATGAGTAATAGAACTTACTTTAGTCCAAACCAAATCTAAGACTAAAGTTTGGGTATACAGAAAGTGTGTGATTTAGCACACGTTGTTCATAGCACAAGCACCTTAAGATCAAAAGTTTCCTTTCTGGCCGGGCGCAGTGGCTCATGCCTGTAATCCCGGCACTTTGGGAGGCCGAGGTGGGCGAATCACAAGGTCAGGAGATCGAGACCATCCTGGCTAACTCGGTGAAACCCCGTCTCTACTAAAAATACAAAAAATTAGCCGGGCGCGGTGGCAGGCACCTGTAGTCCCAGCTACTCAGGAGGCTGAGGCAGGAGAATGGCGTGAACCTGGGAGGTGGAGCTTGCAGTGAGCCAAGATCGCGCCACTGCACTCCAGCCTGGGCGACAGAGCGAGACTCCATCTCTTAAAAAAAAAAGTTTCCTTTCTTTCATATTTGTTACTTTTTTCTATGCAAGCACAGGACTTTTCCATGGGTTTCATTATTGTTCAAGGAAAAAAAATTAACATGCTGGATCAATGAAAACTTTTGTCTACTAACGAGAAAAATAGGAAAGGAGTGGGTAGGTCAGGCCTAGTTGGGCCATACACCCTCTACAAAGCCAGTTGCTCCCTTTCAGCCCCTAAGAAGAGTGTCCAGCCTTGTTGAACATTAAGCTTCTTCCTAGTATTTATTCATCTGGATAGAGGCTTTGTCTACAAAGCCAGCAGACAAAGTTGCTCCCTTTCAACCCCTAAGGAGAATATCCAGCCTTGTTGAACATTAAGCTTCTTCCTAGTATTTATTCATCTGGAAAGAGGTACATTATCCTGACAGGTTAGAGCCAGTCCTGGCCAAAATTGGGATATAGAAAAGCTTGATCCTCTCAGGGTATTTTTCTCACATTGTGGCTTTCCTTCCTTTTTCCTCGCTACCCAGTCATGGAATTCTCTCCTTAGCAGGACCCAGACTTATATTTTTCCTCTTTCCTCTATCTTGCTCCTCTTATAAAAGTTTGATATCTGTCGTCATCAATGTTAATGACTGCCAAACTTCTTCTAGAGACATTCATATATGAACAGAGATAATTCTCTGAACATATTTCCTAAAGTTGGATCTTAAGTAACAAATATATGTGAATAAAATGTTTTCAGGCAGGGACCCAGTCTTTCTCCATTATTCAAATTATATCACATGAGATAATAAGATGCCCCAGAAAAATGGGACAGGAGCTAGTTCTTTTACGAACTTGCACTTAAGTTGCATCAGTTTAAACTATGATGTATGTTCAGTTAAAAGATCATTAAAGTAGATTCTGAAGTGCATGATGTATTAGGTTGTGGTAGAACAACACTCCCACTGAGAACAACAGAAAAATGGAAGAAAATATAAAAAGGATGTATTTGAAGAATTTGGTGAACAGTTGAGGTAACTTAGGGGCCAAGTTACTAGGAAAGAAGGTAATTACTGAGAGATGAGTTGATATTTTGTGAGCCGCTTTCCTTCAAGAGATATTTATCATTCTTGGCCAGTGGAGAGAGTCTAAAAATCCTAGAGGAGGTTGCAGCTAAGAGGCAGAGAAGCCAGCAGAACTTCTGATAAATTCACACTGCAGAGACAACAACAATTGAAACTCAGGGTTATGAAGGCTCCTAGGACTTGAGGGACCAAGATGCCAGAGAGAGGGGAGATGCTGGAGGGACCAAGATGCTAGAGATCCCCAACCTTTACAGATCTTCCCTTGAGTTTTTGTGGAATTCTTAAGTTGGGCAGAGCAAGAAGTTAAGAAGCAAACCAGAAAGTCATACTCTGACAAGCAGAGTGGGACATCTTTGGGCAGTCTCATGGAGATAAAGAGACAAAGAATTGGAGTCATGACCTGTTAAGCAGAAAGAGCTTACTAGTCTCTCAGTAACGACCCCTGGAGGGTTCACATCGGAGGGGTGAACCAGAGTTGGATGAAGGTTTACAAAAATGTAACCCAGCCATGATCTACTTAAGTCTCTACTGGACTGTGGTGATCTGCCCCTAGCTCCTAATGGGAATCTCAAAATGCATACAATCTTTATGGAAAAAAATTTACCAGTTGCTTTTGATTTTTAGTAAAACCAGAACGTTTGGCTTAAATGGTAAGAGAAACTATTTTGATTGGGCATAAAGATGAATCTATATTTCGAGGGTCTTAAAGCTTAACCTACACCCTTCAAGAGCCTTTTAGTGTTGGGAATGATGATGCTGGTCTGAGCTGGTCTGAAGGCAGTAGGATAAACTTGTTCATCTTTAAGTGTCTAGAGTTTCATGATTTAATATAATTTATTACCTATATCTAGGTAACAATATTCTCTCCTCCCAACCCTATTCTCAGTGCAATGTGAAAAGACATTTTAGATGTGGAATCTAGAGATCACAAAAATTAACATCAACTTATTTGTGTTTCAGCTTCTTCTTCTGTACTTCAGGTCTCACTCTCACCACAGGTAGGGGATAACTGCAAAACATATGAGGTAAGACACAGAGGGCTTTATGATACTTGGAAAAGGCCAGGACCTTAGTAAAGATCAAGAGTTCTTATCATTGTATTAGAGAGTAGAGCAAATTTAGACCTGTTTTGCACACAACTTATACACCACAGTGAATAGGCAAGGATCTCATTTGGGTGACTGAGCCAGAGATTTAATGTATACCAAAAAGAAAAAAGGGCTGTAATTGTGGCCATTTGGTTAACTATATAAAACTAGAAACCTACCACTTAAGAGGTATGGTCTAAGTAGAGCAGTGATACCTGTGGGCATCAGATAGATGCAAAATCTGGATGGAACAATTGTGTAGCTTATCTAGGCAATAAGATTGTCCGGATCTTGTATTTTTAACACATATGTGATAGTAATTTCTAAAATAAAATTAAAACTCCATTTTCAGTTAAAAATATTTAATGTACAATGTAGAAATCAGCTCTAAGCAAGACATTGGTTGTGGAATTTTCTTGAGAAGTCCAGAATTCAATGCATGAATCTGCAGTGAAATAATCATCCCATAATTCTTCAGGGGCAGTTCAGTCTGGGACAGGTGTGTATATCTGTGTATTGTCCAGGCATATGGATAGTTTCCTTCCAAATAATAAAATTTAAAGATGAGATAAACCATTATGCATTAGCATGAGACAGTTTAACTGGAATTAAGGTGTAAGCTCCTCCCACCCACTCATTCACTACTATGAAGAGAATGTTGCAATAAGAACAAAAAATCATGGGGCATAAAATAACACTCTACCCAGGCCTCAGGATATCCTGTTTGTTCCAAACTCTTTTATTTTAGTCCCTGCACATTATGTAAATGATGTAAGCAAGTGTTAATGATATTTTTAATAGAATTGATTCAGAAGGATTATAAGCCAAATACTTTAGAAATGAGTCATGGCAATTTAATAGGTTCAGGTACCGGTCATTTATTTTCCAGAACTGTGTTGCTCATTCCAGTGGGAATAGTATCAGAGAAGAACAGTCTATAAATCCTTTTATTTATTATCTTCCTCCTCCTAACTTTTTTGTGTGTGTATGTTGTGAAGAGTAAAAATTGTGACCTTGGAAATGAGCTCTTCTTGAAGAGAGTCTTGTTTGTTTCAATACATAGGGCTCATGAGAATGGTTTTGGCCATATTATTATCCTGTGTCTGGGATGGTGTCTGGCACAGAGTTAATACTCAGTGACTATTTCCTTATCTTTTGTTGACTGACCAAATAAAAACTGGAAAGACTGACTGAATGCCAAGGACTTAGTCAAGGTAGCTAGGGCAAAACGGAGTGAAACCAGCTTCCAGATGGCAGGCCAAGAAGACAAGGATGCGAAATCCCAACACCTATAAGATGGCTTAGAGAAATTTTAAAATAGAAAATAGAGTTCCTTATATTCTCCCTGCCAAAGGGCAAAAATTGTCTATGTTAAGGGGGATACTGAATGTAGTAATTGGGAGAATTAGGGACCTCACTGAGAGTGAGAGCAAGTGGAATGAAGGAGAGAGAAATATCACCAAGTAAAACTGTGATTTGGTTTATAAGGTACTCCTAAGTGAAAATTCAACCTAGACAGGGTTTTCCTGTTATAATTTTTTGAAGTTTCGAATCACTCTCCATCTAACAGAAAATGGCAAGTAAAAAATGAAGAACAAATTTTTCTGCACCATTTGAGGGTAAGTTGCTGATCTCATGTCCCATCAACTCTGAATACTTTAGCGTGTATTTCCTACCATCATGACATTCCCCCACATAACCACAACACAATCATCAAAATCAGGAAATTGACATTGATACATAACTACTGTATAATTCTCAGACCCTATTTAAGTCTTACAATTTTCTCAGTAATGTCTCTTTAGAGCAAAATTATCTTGTTCAGAATCATATCTTTCATTTTGTTGTTGCATTTTTTTTGTATCCTTCAATCTGCAACAGTTACTTCATCTTTTTTTGACTTTCATGAACTCAATACTTTTGAAAATTGTAGGCTAGTTATTTCGTAGGTTGTCCCTCTATTTGGGTTGGCCTGATGTTTCCTAATGAATACAGTCAAGTCATGCATCTTTGGCAGAAATATCCCAGAAGCAACATTGTGTTCTCACTGTTTCCTATCAGGTGCATACAATTTGTATTTGTCCTATTACAGATGCTATTACTTTGATTACTTGATAAAATCTTCACCACTGAAATGTTACTCTTTTTCCCCTTTGTAATTTGTAAGTATGATGGATGGATATTTTGATACTGTATAAATATCCTATTCCTCATAAAATTGGTGTCATTCATTCATTCTTTTCCCCATCAAGCTTTCAACTTATTCATTCATTTATTTGTATCAGTAAGGATTTATGGTTTCCTAGTCAAGTGATTATAATTTGTAATTTTCATTATGTTTGAATTATCCCCAATTTGTCCAGATTTTCTTCTTCAAGCCAGTTTCTGTATCTTTTAGATGTATCACTATTATTTTCTGAGCACTCCTTTGCTTTCTGGTATTAAAAAGGCATTCCAGACTGATTGTACACTTTTTTGCCTTGGTCCCAAAATGAACCATTTCTCCAAGGGTTCTGGCTCCATTTAGTGGTACATAGTACTTAGAAAATAGTTTCTGTGTGCTTATTGCTATTGAGGTGTCACTGTTCCCAGGCCCTCTCATTTACATTTATTTCTCTATATACACTTATATGTTTATATCTCTATATATCTATTTATTTATATCTCTAGCCGTCTATCTATATATAAAAAATCATGAGCTCAGGCTGGCCGTGGTGGCTCATGCCTGTAATCCCATCAGTTTGGGAGGCCAAGATGGGTAGATCATGATGTCAGGAGATTGAGACCATCCTGGCCAACATGGTGAAACCCCGTCTCTACTAAAAATACAAAAATTAGCTGGGCATGGTGATGCTTGCCTGTAATCCCAGCTACTCGGGAGGCTGAGGAAGGAGAATTGCTTGAATCAGGGAGTTGGAGTTTGCAGTGAGCTCAGATCATGCCACTGCGCTCCAGCCTGGAGACACACTGAGACTCCATAAAATAAATAAATAAATAAATAAATAAATAAATAAATAAATAAATAAATAACAAAATAAAAAATATGAGCTCATACCAACACCTCTCACTGTGAGATGCCTGGTTCCCATTATCCTTGAAGTATTTGCTTATTTAACCAATCTTCATCTTTGTAATCAATTTTCAAGTAATACCAATCCCCCAGTCCTTACAAATGTCTCCTCACTCTGCTTGGGCTTTGACACCGTTTTCTGCCACCCCACACGTAAATACACTTCTCATCCTACCCATCTCCGGTTCATAATTCCAAACCACTGCTGCCACTGGTTTGGGGTGTGGAGGTGGCAGGGCTGGTGGGAGGGCTTCTGACCCCACTCAAGAGTTTACACTATGCTCTGGACCATGTATCCTCCACTCTGGGTGAGGACATTTACCTTACCTAACTCTCACAAATGGTTTTAGAACTGAATTGTCCTAGAAGGGAATGAAAGAAAAGAGAAAATAAAAAGGAAGAAAACTTTTTACACATCCTAAAAATAAAAATGTCAGCTTTCTCATTATTGAAACATCTTATCTATTTGATATTTTTGAACCAATATAAATTTAAAAAACATATAGACCCTCTGTGTTTCTAGGATTTGAGGGATGAGCATCTATTTTGGGCTTCACTTTGTAGATTTGGGTGCTTGGGTTTTGTTGATCCTTTCTGTGTTTGAGTGAGATCATGGTTTTCAAACTGTTCTCCACAGTCCCACATTCTATGGACATCTCTCAAGGGTGCACTGATAAAGTGTGGGGTGTGGGGATATTGCAGAGTCATAGTGACTTGCCTTTGTTTCTCACCCTGCTCCTACCAGAAAATTCTGTTTCTAACTGTTTCATATATCAGATTTCCACATGAGATTTCAGCCGAAAATAAAAGTTTTCAAATAAAGTGTTTGAAAACCAGAGTTAGATGATCTCTCTGAGAGTGCCAGCTGGGAATTATAAGAATTAAGCTTTGGGCCGGGCGCGGTGGCTCAAGCCTGTAATCCCAGCACTTTGGGAGGCCGAGACGGGCGGATCACGAGGTCAGGAGATCGAGACCATCTTGGCTAACACGGTGAAACCCTGTCTTTACTAAAAATACAAAAAAATTAGCCGGGCGAGGTGGCGGCGCCTGTAGTCCCAGCTACTCGGGAGGCTGAGGCGGGAGAATGGCGTGAACCCGGGAGGCGGAGCTTGCAGTGAGCTGAGATCCGGCCACTGCACTCCAGCCTGGGCGACAGAGCAAGACTCCGTCTCAAAAAAAAAAAAAAAAAAAAAAAAGAATTAAGCTTTGAAATCCCTACTTAAGTACACATTTTTTCTTCATAAATATGAGCGATGATAATTTTCTGTCATTTAAAAATGTTTTTAGCATCCCTGCATGATTATATATATATTTTAGATTATTTTCAAAATATGGAAGAATGAAAAACAATTACCTGTCTCCTTACTACAATGCCCCTGACACATCTGACAAAACCACCCTCAAGATATCAAAGTGTTTTCTTCCAGTATTTTTATTGTGCTTTATTATTTTCATAATAATTGTAAGCATAACTTATATATAATTACCCTCAACGATCAGGTTTCTAAATATATGTTTTCTGAGATCTCAATTTAAACAAAGTATGAAGCAGTTTTCATTTATTAATTATTTTTTTCACTAAAATATGAAGCTCCTAGACTGTCCTCATTGATCTGAATTCTGGTGGGAGAAGCGACTGATCTCAAGTGTGGGAAGCATTCAAGACGCAGAGTGCTGTGGGAGCTTGTGATGGGCAGAATGCTGTGGGAGCTTGTGATGGGCAGACTTTACTTATTCTGGGGCAGGGGCAGGAGTAGGCAAGAATCAGTGAATACTTTTTGGTGAAGAAACATGTAAGGGGAGATATAAAGGTCAGTTAGCTGGTGAAAGGTGAGGAGCTGGGAAGGAGAAATGATTTCCAAACACAGAATGCAGCCTTTGCAACATCCCTGTGGTAGGAAGAAGTAGGGTGTGTTCAAGGAGCCAAAAGAAATCCAGCATGGTGGAAGCGTGGAAAACTAAGTGCTACAAGATGATATGAGAGAGATAGTTAGGGTGCAACTCAGCTATTTTAAAGATTTGGTCTTTATCTTAAGTGGAATGGGAATCACTAGAAGGATTGAAAACAAGGAAGTCACATGATCAAATCTGAGTTTTATAAACAAATCTCTGGATGTTTTATAAAGAATGAATGTGGGTTGGTGAGAGAGGATGCATCTCAACTAGATAGGAGGCTACTGACTATGTGATAGATGCCAATGATTTGGACTAGAGTACAGTCATTTGGGTAAAGGGGTAAGGAACAAATGTCTAAGACATAGACAACTCAGAATTAGGTGACTGATTTAATGTGGGAGTGAGGGCAAGTGGAATGTGCCAACCTCCCCAAAAGGCCTTCACGTAGAAGAATCTGCTGCCCAATGTTGACCACTTGCCCCTTGTGGATAGGAGGTTGGGGTCTCTCTGGGATACTGTGGTTGAGGGAATCAGCACATCTCTTTCACCCCTGTGGCCACAGTGATTACTACACAGATAGGCACACCTCTCTTTGGCCCATCATACCCAACAAGTTTCAATTCTGGGACTTTTGTTTACACTATCAAGGAAGTGGACTCATTCTTTTTCGTGACTTTCAAGGTTCAGAGGACTTAGGGACTACAATTGTTGTCCAGACTTGTCACTTTTTGGTTGATACAAAAAGTACAGCTGAAATGAGATATACTGAAAATATGACATTATTTGAAACCTGAATCAAGCTGTGTCCTTCCTCCACACATTTTATATGTAAAAGTCAAAAATACTGTTTCTTATATGACCACTTTGGGATGAGTTTCCTATAATTTGCAACTGAAAGTGTCCTCCCTGATATGCAACTGAAATGGAATCCTCCATTTAATGTAAACTCATGTTAACAATTTAATTTTATTATAAGACTTTCTTCCGAAGATATATTTAAACAAAGTTGATATCATATACCTATTTTGATTTGATACTCTATACTGCTCCCTTTGGGTCTTGGTTTGCATTCTTTCAGAAATAAACCATAAGACAAGGATATAATTGCAAATAATTTATTTGAAAAGTTGTCCCAAGAAACCCCAGCAAGGAATTAAGATAAAGAAGAGAAGGAGGTCAATAAAATAAGAAGGTTACCATTTCAGGTAGCTGGAACTTAATTCAGCAGGGGAGTGTCTGGGAGACAGTGTAGAACATACCTCAGTGTCATCATAACAAAGGGGAGAAGAAGTTAATGAGTTTATTCATAACTTCTTTACCCATCATAGGTTGAAAATTGCTTGAAGGAAATTAACTTTGATACATTCAGTTTGCTGTACATATAGGCCAACATAGTTCCTGTGTCAAAAAAAAAAAAAAAAAAATAGTGCTGGGGCAGTTGTAGGTATTTCCAGTAATCAGCCTTTAGTAAGTGGAGATGAGTGCAGAAGAGAGTGGGCAGAGCGCTAATAGTATCTGTTATCCACTCCTCAGCCCCTAAGAGACTCAGATATTTTATCATTCAGTTCTTATTTTCAGTACCATACATATTGCACTTTTCTGTTATAACCATACTTCTGACTATTTCTTACCAGCACACTTAATTTTCAGAAATCTCCCACCTAAAAGACAGTTTCTATATTTCCCTCTAGTTATTTTGTTATTTACCATCACTGTTTCACATCAAAACTTTTCAAAAGAGTTGTATATAGTTGCAGTTTCTACTTCCTGACACCTGTTTTCTCATTAACCCAATCTATCCTTGTCACCACACTGAAACTGCTCTTATGAAACTCACTGGTAATTTTCATGATCCTAAAATAAGTGATTATTTCTCTATGTTCATCTCACTCAACCTTTCAGCATAATTCAAGAAAGATGTGACTCTTTCCTAAATAATGTTTCCTTCTTTTGATTTAGTAAAAATGTGTTTTCCTACCTAATTGAAAGGAAACTTCTCAGTTTCTTTTAATAGCTCACTTTCTTGTGCCACCTGTGATTGTGTCAAAGTTCCATCCACCTATATATGCCCCTCTACTTAACTCATTTAATACTCTTGGCCACTTTACTGAGCTCTGGACAACATAGACAACTATTTGCTCTACTTGGCATTTGGCATATCTAGCAGGTATCTTAACAAGTCCACAACAAAACTCTTATTTTTCATCAAAACCTCTTCATTCACTCATCTTTTCCATTTCAGAGAATCTCTGTTACTTCCCTAGCTGCCCAGACAAAAATTTTTCAGCCATTCCTGATTTCATTTTTCTTTACCTCCCGCATCTGACTCCATGAGCAAGTTCTTCTGTCTCCAACTCAAAAGTAAGCCCCGAATGTGCCAGTTTCTCCATATCCATCTCTACCATCCTAATACAACACATTATTATCTTTCCCCAACCTACTTAGAATAGCCTCCTAACTGGTCTATATCTCCATTCCTATACCCTTATAATCCACTTTTATACAGCAAGTCAAGTGATATTTTAAAAATCATATATTATGTTACTTCCTTCTTAGAATCATCTAATGATTTCCCATAATACTTAATAACAACAACAACAGAAACAACACAATCTGGCTCCTCTCTACCACCCTGATTCATTCATTTCTACTGCTTTCTTCTCTGCCCTCTGTTTACTAGCCACCACACTTGTCTTCCTATTTTAGTGGTTCTTAACAGGGGCAATACCACACCCTGGAGGTGTTTTTGTAGTTTATGGGCGCATCTTTGCATGCTATGACATTTGGTATGATTACTGACAGTGTGTGGATCAGTAATTCCACATTTCCTGCCATGTGTAGGGCAGACCCATGAGAGGAAGCACAGTTCTGTATCCTGCATGGCTTTCAAATATCCTGATAGGTATTCGTGCAGGTAAAAAATTTACTTGTAATTATTTGGACCTAAAACCTAATTCCACTTTACATACAAGCAAAAAGTATTTTTGCATAATTTTAATATACACTAACATTTCTAGAAATGCAAGTACATTGTAAATTGAGGGAAGAGTGTAATTTGTTTTGTTAGAAACTCTATCAAGAGTTGCTCACCATTTCAGAAAATCACATCACCAATGGCAACGCCATTTGCAGTATTTGAGTTGCCAATGTAACACACCTGTACCCGACTCCATTTGTAGTTGTCACATTCATGCTGATTCTAAGTATAGACACAAACATCTGACTATTTCATATGGCTTCTTGTTATAATACCTGAACATTTTCATATAGAAATAGGTATCATTTTAATATAAATTATCTTCCTATTCTCTTTATATTGATGGCATTATGTTAATATTTTTGTAAATTATTTGTGTAAATATATTTGAGTTTAATTTCAGGGCAATAAAGGGGATCTTACATTCTGGGCCTTATAGGTTTAGCTTGCTGCTCTAACATTTTAAGCTTGATAGACCCAAAGTAGTCCAGGTGCTGGTTACATTCACCATAGTCCTGAACAATGGACAAATTCCTTCCATAGATATATAGCAGGAAGGTAGGATGATGTGCCAGTTTCTGAGAAAATTCTTTTGTCTGTCTGGAATTAGTCTAGTACTGTACTGTCAGAGGCAGAGACTGTCAGCTGTTTAATAAAACATTTTTATTCTTTGTCACCAGCTAGACTGTATTCTCCAGCATCCTTTACCACCAGATGTGGCCAAATGACTGGGGAAATAGAAAAGTTTTATTTGCAGCATGTACTATTTTCAGAGTTCTTTTTGTCTTTGTGTAACTCTTACTTCTGGGGATCAGAATTTCAAAGGTACAATGTGCATTGACATTTTCACCCTCCTTTCTTCCCAATTATTTCCTGTGAAAGGATTAGAAAGATTGTAGGGTACAAGGGTATGTTACAAAAACAGCACTCTGATTACCCAAGAAAGGGGTGTAATACAGAAGTGGTGGCACCTTTTTTATTTTATTGTTTTGTCTTTAGGTGTTACTTTTACTGGGTCAAATGCAGAGAGTGGCATTGGAAGTTAGTGGTGTAGAACAATTTTAAATGAAGATCAACTGTATTTCTTTAACATACCAGATAATAGCCTGTGCAGTCATCTCAGGCTTATGTTGATCCATAGAGAAATGTTAATGGACAGAAGAATGTAAGTCCTGTATTTTATATAAAGGCTATAACGTATGAAGCATTTAGAGGGGATGAAAAGCCATATTGCCCTTTGATGGAGCAAGTTTCAATGGACTTCAGGTTTCCACAATGATGACCCACTGTCAATGAGATCACTTGGCTGGAGTGCGAATATGAGCAAGTATTTTGGGAACTTCTCTTTGCCATTCTCATTGGGATTTTCTTTCCTTCTGGCTATTCTCGACTGCTCAGGACACTTGGAGTATTTGCATACCTTCCAAATGCAGGCAACTTTTCAGGATATCTGTGAAATCGTATTGAGAGGGTAAAAAATGTCAACTCCCCGCTGTCAATTTCTCAGGGGCAACCTTCCTTCTAGGAGGCTCAGAGTTTAGAGTTACACAATCTATTCTTAGGAAGTAAAACACCTTATTGTTCTTCAATGTTGTTATCAATCTTCAAGCTCAATTACCATGGCTATGTATTAAGTATTGGAGTTATGACTGATTCTCTGTTCCAGTAGTACTAACTAGTACTATAACTATTTGCTAAGAAGATTCAGGGCAATACTATAATGACAGCTGAGGGACTGTTAGCTAGACCTTCATAAAACTTATTTTCAGAGGAGCCACCTATTAGAAAACATCACTGACATGCTGGATACCATCAGATAGCACTCTAAGATAGCACAGGACTAAATCAAATATTTGTTCTTCTGTGAAATTTTTATCTGTCTACTTTGGCAGGTCCAGTTAATCCTTCCTCCAAAAATAATTTGTTCATACTTTATAGCACTGATATTGAATTATTATTATTACTAATAGTAATAGCAGCAGTTAGTTGGCAGGTCCTGTCCCTTATTATCCTATATATCCTCATGGTTCAGTTCAATGCCAAGCATATGGTAATTCCTCTTCAAATATTTGTTGTAATGAATTCCTGAATGCATCCGTGTATTCATAAATCAATGAATGCACCAGCTTGAATGAAGACTGAATATGGTTTCTCCCACATCATGAGTGGAGTAGATCACTAGTCCTATTGAAATGGGAGAATAGTGACCTTCCCATGACAACAATGATTTTAGATTTTATTGGTGAAAGGAATGTAGCCTGATGTTATTTCATAGTATCCAGCTTTCTGAAAGAGGGATACAAACTAAAGATTAAATTTTAAAGTATCAGGAAAAAAGTGTTAAGGTAAGAAATTATAATATAGCATAAAATGCTAAATGAACATAAGAACAAAGATTTGATCTTCTTTTAGATGTAATTATTTAATTTAAAAAGCACAGCAAATTGAAGATTTTTTTTTCTCTTTCTTCCTTGGGGCTGCTGCTTTCTATGGGCAAGGGAACTCCAGACTCTAAAGATCATGAGCGCAGGGTCAGGATGTGTATTTACTTACCCTTACATCACCAGTTCTCCACACAGAAGTAAGAATATATTAGATTCTTAGTAATATTTGTCAAATAAATGGATCAATAAATGAAACATGTTAATTTGACTGTAGTTTTCTTATCAGCAGATTTATAGGCACGGAGCCAGTTTCTACGGAAAGTTAGTTATAATAACTTTCATAGTTTCACGCACAACCTTGGTTTTCCAATCTGATGTTTTCATTAAAGACTTATTATTTAGAAATGTGAATTCTCTTGGCAAAGGTTTCTACCACAACAAATTGTTTTTGACTCCAGCTGCCTGGTGCTTAAGCTTAAAAGTTATTTCAAGTGGTTCCCTAGCACTTTGTCCACAGCACTACTGTAGCACTTTTCACACATAACTGCATTTATAAAAAGCCCTTGCCAAATTCAGTTTCTCTTTCATGAAATTGTACATCTGTGAATTTACTTTTGTACACTTTTCCACAATCAGGAAAATCTTGCTTTGATTACATGCACACCTGTTGGGGATAATTTGAAAAAGAGGGAGTAAGGAGTTGCAAATTTGAAAAGGCAAAAAAGAAGTAAAGCAGGTGGCAGAGCAGGAGAATGATTTTTAAAATGCAGCTTTGGGAGAAATAAAGGTGGCTGAAGCAAAGTTAGAATTGCATCCCATTGGCTGGAAGAAGGAGAGGTGCATGTGTTCTAGCCCCATATTTTCTTAAGCAGAGCGAAAGTTCTATGAGTGGGTAGAAGGAAAACCTAAGAGGTAATTTTTTGATATGCTTAGTAACTGAAATAAAAGTTGCCTAAGGCTTTTTCCAACCAAGTTACTGTACTTCTTTGGGGTCACTGTGTGATCCAAGAGACAGGAGTCAAGGAGTCATTCACCCACCCACAAAGCCTTTCAACTTATGTAGAGTATAATATGTACAGGGCAGGGCTGAGGCATATTGTCTACCATAAGGCATAATAAATAAACAGGTATGTTGTTGAAAATGCTGGGGAGATGTTTTAATATGCTATTCTTTATTGCTTTTTTTCAATAAAGAAAAAAAAACTATATTTATAAAAACTTTCATAGCTTAATCCACAACCTTGATGGGCTAGGCTTAACGTTCTCTTAAAAGCTTATTTATTTTTACTTTTTTCTGGAAATGTGAATTCTCCTGACACAGGGATTTTTGGAGCTGAACCCTTTTATTGGAGAGAAAAAATATATGTTTGTGTAGCAATGTACAAATTGCATGAGTCACAAAGATGCAAAAATATTACTTTCTTTATGTTTCTGTAACTAGATAATTTTTTTAATTTTACATTAAATTCTAGGATACATGTGTAGAATTGTGCAGGTTTGTTACATAGGTATACATGTGCCATGGTAGTTTGCTGCACCTATCAACCCATCATCAAAGTTTTAAGCCCTGCACACATTAGGTATTTGTCCTAAAGCTTTCTCTTCCCTTGCCCCCAACCCCACAACAGGGCCTGGTGTGTGTTGTTCCCCTCTTTGTGTCCATGTGTTCTCATTGTTCAACTCCCACTTATGAGTGAGACCATGCAGTGTTTTGTTTTCTGTCCCTGTGTTAGTGTGCTGAGGATGATGTCTTCCAGCTTCATCCATGTCCTTTCTAAAAACATAATTTCATTCTTTTTCATGGCTGTGTAGTATTCCATGGTGTATATGTACCACATTTTCTTTATCTAGTCTATCATTGATGGGCATTTGGGTTGGTTCCATGTCTTTGCTATTGTAAATAGGGTTGCACTAAACATATGTGTGCATGTGTCTTTACAGCAGAAGGATTTATATTCCTTTGGTTATACACCCAGGAGTGAGATTGCTGGGTCAAATGGTATTTCTGGATCCAGATCCTTGAGGAATCACCACACTGTCTTCCACAATGGTTGAACTAATTTACATTCCCACCAACAGTGTAAAAGTGTTCCTGTTTCTCTACAGCCTTGCCAGCATCTATTCTTTCCTGAATTTTTAATAATCGCCATTCTCTTTGGTGTGGGATGGTATCTCATTGTGGTTTTGATTTTCATTTTTCTAATGATCAGTGATGATGAACTTTTTTTCATGTATTTGTTGGCTGCATAAATGCCTTCTTTTGAGAAGCATCTGTTCATATACTTTGCCCACTTTTTGATGGGGTTCTTTCTGTCTTGTAAATTTGTTTAAGTTCCTTGTAGATTCTGGATATTAGACCATTGTCAGATGGGTAGACTGCAAAAATTTTCTCCCATTCTGTAGCATGCCTGTTCATTCTGATGCTAGTTTATTTTGCTGTGCAGAAGCTCTTTAGTTGAATTAGATCTCACCTGGCAATTTTGGCTTTTGTTGCAATTCCTTTTTGTGTTTTCATCATGAAGTCTTTGCCCATGCCTGTGTCCTGAATGGTATTCCTTAGGTTTTCTTCTAGGGTTTTTAATAGTTTTGGGCTTGACACTTAAGTCTTTAATCCATCTTGAGTTAATTTTGGTATAAGGTGTAAGGAAGGGGCCCAGTTTCAGTTTTCCACATATGGCTAGCCAGTTTCCCCAGCACCATTTATTAAATAGGGAATCCATTCCCCTTTGCTTGTTTTTATCAGGTTTGTTGAAGATCAGATGGTTGTAGATGTGTGGTGTTATTTCTGAGGTCTCTGTTCTGTTCCATTGGTCTGTATGCCTCTTTTGGTACCAGTAACATGCTGTTTTGGTTACTGTAGCCTTGTAGTATAGTTTCAAGTCAGGTAGCATGATCCCTCCAGCTTTGTTCTTTTTGCTTAGGATTGTCTTGGCTATATGGGCTCTTTTTCAGTTCCATATGAAATTCAAAGTAGTTTTTTCTAATTCTGTGAAGAAAGTCAATGGTACTTTGATGGAAAAGCATTGAATCTATAAATTACTTTGGGCGTATGGCCATTTTCACGATACTGATTCTTCCTATCCATGAGCATGGCATGTTTTTCCATTTGTTTGTGTCCTCTCTTATTTCCTTGAGCAGTGGTTTGTAGTTCTTGAAGAGGTCCTTCATGTCTCTTGTAAGCTGTATTCCTAGGTATTTTATTTTCCTTGTAGCAATTGTGAATAAGGATTGATTCACGATTTGGCTCTCTGCTTGTCTATTGTTGGTGTATAGGCATGCTTGTGATTTTTGCATATTGATTTTATATCCTGAGACTTTCCAGAAGTTTCTTATCAGCTTAAGGAGTTTTGGGGCTGAGATGATGGGGTTTTCTAAATATACAATCATGTCTTCTGCAAACAAAGACAATTTGACTTCCTCTCTTCTTATTTGAACACGTTTATTTCTTTCTCTTTCCTGATTGCCCTGGCCAGAACTTCCCATACTATGTTGAATAGGAGTGGTGAGAGAGGTTATGCTTGTCTTGTGCTGGTTTTCAAAGTGACTATTTCCAGCTTTTGCCCATTCAGTATGATTTTGGCTATGGGTTTGTCATAAATAGCTCTTATTACTTTGAGATTTGCTCCATCAATACCTAGTTTATTGAGAGTTTTTAACATGAAGGGATGTTGAATTTTATTGAAGGCCTTTTCTCCATCTATTGAGATAATCATGTCGTTTTTGTCATTGGTTCTGTTTATGTGATGGATTACGTTTATTGATTTGCATATGTTGAACCAGCCTTGCATCTCAGGGATGAAGCCGACTTGATCCTGGTGGATAAGCTTTTTCATGTGCTGCTGGATTTGACTTGCCAGTACTTTATTGAGAATTTTTGCATCATTGTTTATCAGGGATATTGGCCTGAAGTTTTCTTTTTTTGTTATGTCTCTGCCAGGTTGTGGTATCAGGATGATGCTGGCCTCATAGAATGAGTTAGGGAGGAGTCCTTTTCAATTGTTTGGAATAGTCTCAGAAAAAAATGGTACCAGCTCCTCTTTGTACCTCTGGTAGAATTCAACTGTTAACTAGTCAATTTTCATCTTGAGCCCCCTTTTCAGTCTGAAGCAGAAAATTTCATTTAGCTACTTACAGTTTTAGTGGTTTTGCAGTGATTTTGATTTTAAATCCAATCAAATTGAAGACTTCTTCCCCCTCTGATTTCTCTTGGGGCTAATGTAAATCATAAACTATGCCAAGATGTAGCATTTTTGGAGATGGCATTCACTCCCCCATGTTGATCTACTCTGTGCTGACTCTAACTGAGATCATAATCCTGTCAAATGCTTTTGTTGTCTGCATGTCTGGCATTTAAGGACACTCTAAACTGTTTTTCTTACAGAAGGAGCCCCATCCCCTTTTCAGACTGAAATTTTATAATTTATACTGTAGCAACTTACTCTCCCTATGACCCACCAGAAACCTCCCTTCCTGTTGGCTTTGTATTATATCCTATGAAATTCTTTGCCATATTAGAAAATATTGGATAATCCTCGATTCTGACTGGATCCTTCTATGATTCTGCAGATAAAACCATTATGAATTCATCCATCCATCCATCCACCCACCCACCCACCCATCCATCCGTCAATCCATCCAGTGGGGCAGCTAACAAACATTTATTAAGTGTCAGGTGCTAACTAGGCACTGATAGTAGAAGGTTCCTTCCTGAAGGATTTTACTTTTTGGTAGTATATAAGAACCAAAATCAGTGGCCTGATGCTCCACAAAGCTTAGACACAGAAAACTAAGACCATTTCCTCCTCACAACTTACTGTCTGCATTAACATAACTTACGTTTTCTATGAAACTCTTGCCCAGGCTGTTGGGTTTAACTTTTCATGGAAAGCATCAACATACAGTTTGCATCCTCAAATTATTTGAATCCTTTATCTCAAAAATCCTTGCCTTGCTGTTTCATGATCTTCACCAAATCCTAACCACGCCCACCTTTCTTGTACTACCATCTCCAACCTCCAAATTGAAAGACCTACCTTACCCCAAACTTCCAATTCCCAGTAAATTGGGACACTGCCAAAGCACTGTTGTAGGGGAAGGGCATCCTGCCTTACGTTGTAAGCAATGAACTCAGCTTTGCCTAATCAACAGTTGTGTGGTTGTATTTGGGAAGCCAGCACTCAACAGTGGTGTCATCATAATTCAGTTGCAAGCCCTGCTTTTCAGAGGAAGATTAGTTAGTACATAAAATTAGCCTCATTAGCTGTGAAAGATTATTTTAAATACATGTTTATGCATGATCAAAAGTCAGGCCTTTCATTGCTAATTCATGATATGGTTTGGATACCCAACAGAGATTTCTTCTCAATGGATATTTAAAATGTGATCTTTTTTGGCCGGGCACAGTGGCTCATGCCTATAATCCCAGCACTTTGGGAGGCCAAGGCAGGCAGATTACCTGAAGTCAGGAGTTCGAGACCAGCCTGGCCAACATGGTGAAACCCCGTCTATACTAAAAATACAAAAATTACCCGGGCATGGTGGCACACACCTGTAATCCCAGCTACTCAGGAGGCTGAGGCAGAAGAATTGCTTGAGCCCAGGAGATGGAGGTTGCAGTGAGATGAGATCATTACACTACACTCTAACCTAGCCAACAGAGTGAGACACTGTCTCTAAATAAATAAATACATATATGCATAAAAAAATAAAATAAAATGTGATTTTTCTTTCTTTCTTTTTTTCTTGAAATGGGGTGTTGCTCTGTCACCCAGGCTGGAGTGTAGTGGTGCGATGTCAACTCACTGCATCCTCCATCTCCCAGGTTCAAGTGATTCTTCTTGTGCCTCAGCATCAAGTAGCTGGGATTACTGGTAAGCACCACCATGCCCATCTAATTATTTTTTCATATTTTTTAGTAGAGACAGGGTTTCACCATGTTGATCAGTCTGGTCTCAAACTCCTAGCTTGGCTCAAGTGATCCACCCACCTCGGCCTCCCAAAGTGCTGGGATTACAGTCGTTAGCCACCGTGCCCAGCCTAAAATGTGATCTTTTTAATCACCATATTAAGCTTTACAAATGCAGATGTTAGTCATGCCTCAGGTATTGAGGTTAGGTCCTCTGGACAATGCTAGATGCTGAGAACTCTTTGCCTGTGCTGCAGTCAGACTCCAGTCACTTGCTGCTGTGATTGGGTTCCTAAAATATATGACACAGGAGACACTATTTAAATATACTCCTTATTTTTGACTAAGGCTTTAGCTAAGTCTTGTCCCTTCTGTCTGCTGGCCTTTCTAGGTGAAGTGGGCTCAACAATAAAAATAGTCTCTAAGACATCTTTGCTAAGTATATGTATGAGCAACATTGGCCAGGTTCTTAGTTGTAGGCAACAGAATCTGACCTAACAAGTGTAGTTGGAAAGGGATTTATAATAGTTCACAAAATTATTGGGAAAGTTAAAAGTACAGACTCTAGGTTGAGCTTCTGGGAACAATGCCCAGAACCACACTGAAAAGCTGGCTTGCTAAGGAAGTTGCTGCTGCCATTGGCCTCAGAACCCCAGTGCTTCTGCCACAATCAGAAGGATGTTGCATTGGGAAAGTGTTGTCACTGCTGTTGGCCTCAGAAGAACCAAACACCCCGCCATGATGCTGTTTGAGAGCAGTTTTCAAAGTGTGGTCCCTGAGGTAGCAGCATCAGCATCACCTGGTAACTTGTTAGAAATGCAAATTCTCTTACCCAGCTCCAGACCTATGTAATCAGACACTCTGGGCATGAGGCCTAATGATGTGTGTTTCTGATTCAGGCTAAAGTTTGAAAACTACTGCTATGTGAGATTGTTCAGTTTATTTCTGAAGTCTTGCACACATGCAGGTGTATCTGCTTGGCAGAACATAGGTCATGCAAAGAACTCTATGACAGAGGATACTGGGAAAAGAAGTCTGTAGCAGTCCTTCCCAAAATTTAATATGTATCTAAATCACCTGGAGATCTTGTTATAATGCAGATTCTGATTATTAGGTCTGTAGAACAGTGCCAACAAGATCACAGGTGATAACAATACTCTTGATATGTGGACCACAATTTGCATACAGAGAGCCTGTAGAATAGAAACAATGCTAGAAGAGAGGTTGGGGGATTGCAACTCTCCCAATATGCAATATCTTCTACCCAACCTGTCTTTTAATAAAAACCTATAACCTCCAAAATTTGCAAGAGGAAGAGATCCTCCACATGGGGAAGGGACTGATTAATCATCACATATTTCGCTGCCTTTACTTGAATTAGGAATCCATTATCTCCTTTCTTGGAAAACTTTGAGGTATCTGGGTATTGTATTTTAGAAGAAAGGTTGGATATTTTTAAAGCCTAAATTAAGCCAGACTTGGTGCATAGTTCTCTACCTTTTTCACTGAATCTCTTCAGTCTTAGAAGACTGCATCTTAATCAGAAAATAAGCCCTATACACTCAACAACATGGTCTTGCCCAGGCTCCTGTTGTGACTGCCGCTATTGAGTGCCCACCTGCCAAGAGAGCCTAAAGTCAAGTACTGATATGGGAGCAATTCCTGAAGGCTTCATCTGTCTACCTGGTAGCCAGTTGATTACATTTGATCTCTTCCTTCATGGCTAAAGGAGTGCTTTATTTTCTTAGGAATATTCTCACATTTCAGGTACAGGTTTTTCTTTCTTGCCTAGAGGACTTCAGCCAGCATTACCACTTTTTTGACTTACATTTCTGCCTTGTCATGATATCCCACCCAACATTACCTCCAACCAGAGAACCTTTTCCAGAAAAGAAGTGTCACTGGTCTTATGATATGCCCATTATGTGAAACCGTGGCTGTGCTCTAGAAAGGAATGTCAATGAGGACAAAGAAAACTATATTTGGAGCCCAGAAAATTCACTAGGTTATCTCTAAGTATTTTCTTGCTCAATCATCCTGGTCAATGGAAAACCATGAAAACCCGATAAAGATCACGAAGAACTCATATTTCCCAGTAATGATGATTTGGGTCACCTCACTATCTAAAGAGCCCTGTATAATTGAGGTGCTTACATAGGATAAGGGAAGAGAGAATAGATAGTGGCAACTATGATTTACTAGCACTGATCTTGTGACCAGCTGTAGAAGCAGCAACTGTAGCAATTCTGTTTTATGTTAGTGATATAGTTTGGCTCCGTGTCCCCACCCAAATCTCATGTCAAATTGTAATCCCCGTGTCAGGGGAGGTGCCTAGTAGGGGGTGATTGAATAATGGGGGTGGACTTCCTCCTTGCTGTTCTTGTGCTGGAGTTCTCATGAGATGTGGTTGTTTGAAAGATTGTAGTATTTCCCCCTTTGCTGTCGCTCTTGCTCTCTCTTGCTCTCCTGCTCTACCATGGTAAGATGTGCTTACTTTCCCTTTGCCTTCTGCCATGATCGTAAGTTTCCTGAGGCCTCCCAGCCATGCTTCATGTGCAGCCTGTGGAACTATGAGTCAATTAAACCTTTTTTCATCATAAATTATCTGGTCTCAGGTAATTCTTCATAGCAGTGTTAGAACAGACTAACACAGTTAATTAATTTGCTTCTTTCTCCCTTTCTTTACTACCTCCCCAACTACTTTCTGTGGAAAAAAAAAAAAAAAAAAAACTGACAATGGCTTATAATTTAGGTTTCAGGTAATAACATGGTCATGATAAGTAGCTCATGGGACTTTGTTGGGGAGACTGACTTCTTGTCTGAATAAAGGATCAAAGTGGATGTAGGAGTGAACTAATTGCCTTTGCTAGGTATCTTTTTGTTGTTTCTCCAGATGAACTCTCCTCCTCCTTTCACCTCTGTGCCTAAGAAGATTGGCCAGGAAGAATTATGTCATCTTTCTTCTCTTCTAGTTTCTCACTCTGTTCATGCAATGGGGAGCACTAGCATGAGTTCTAAAGAAAAGTAAAGTTGGGAAACTTACTTTCCTGATTCCCCATGGGTTTTCTGGGTAGTAGCTACTACCTAAGCCATAAGCATACTTTCATAAGCTACTTCCATAAGCCTGTCAGATGGCCCACTCCACACCACTCTCTTGCCCCTGCAGGCCTGATAGGTAATGCACCCACTGCCCCTAGCTCTGGAATACTGTGTGCTCCTTTATGTTTTCTTAAACCTTTCTAACCCAGGAATAACTAACTCCTTTATTAACTTTCCTTAAATCACTCATTTCAAGAGTGGCATCTGCGTACTGCCAGGACCCTTTCTAATTCTGGGGTGAGGTTTGACAGTTCCCTGCTAAAATGACCAAGATTTGAATTCTACTATCTCCTTTTGTGGCTGTAGAATAATTAAATTTACTTTCAAATTATTCCGGGTAACATTTAGTCATGTAGAATATATTGTTTCAAATATTCTACCATTTTGGCCTGAATAGGAGTTGTATGGAGCTAGTTTTCAGTAGACTAAAACAAGTGACAGTCTCTAACACAAAGAGTACCATCAGCTTATGCTATCACCATCCAATGTGCCTTGAGTGACTTTACATGCTTACTAACCAGTGGTTTCTAGCTTTATGTCAACATAGTCCCTTTTCAGATTTCAACTGTAAGGGGAAACAATACGTTTTCCATGTATTTTCTTATTAGATCACATTTTCTTTCTTTTATGTTCTTAATTCTAACATTTTAATTTTGTTGGAAATTAAGTTGTAATAATATGTATATTTGCTTGTGTGACTTGCTACAAAACTATACTGAGTTTCCTGACAGGATAGAAACCATACCTATTTTGCTTATTCTTAAATATCCACATAGAAGACACAATAAATCTTCGTTTGGCAAATAAATCAAACCCATTTTTGCATAGAAAAAAAAATATAGAGGTTCTAATTTGGTTTATATTACTGAGAAAGTCTGTACATAGTCAGACAACCTATGTTATTTTCACCACAAAACCAACATTTTCAGTAATATTATATATGCTCTTCTCTTGGTGTCACAATTGAAATTATAAAAATTTATTTTTTAATTGGGAGTAAAATGGCTCCTAAATCAGTTGTTTGCATGGACCTGCTTGAAAGTGAATGAACAATGAATAAAAGAGCAAATGAAAATGAATAAACGGATACTGGCCCTAAGATGAAAACACATAAGAGAGACAAGTTGCAGCAGTATTGTGGCCTGGGAAGTGTGGGGGAATGAAGGCATCGAATTCATCAGCCACAATCTTTTAAGGTAAAGCATACAGAGAATGTTTCATTCATTTCACTTATCTACTCACTTTTATTTGTTGCTATCATTAGTAAATATTGTATATGAAGTCCTATGCGCCAGACATTTTTTAGGTACTGGGCATGTATCAGATAGTGGAACAGACACGGCCCTGCTTTCTTTTAGTGTCCTGTCAGAAGATATTCTTTAGACTTAAAACAGTACTTCCTGTGCTATCCTTGTTTTGTCTCAACTTCGGATTGATTGATAATGTCTTCTGCTAAGACTTGTAGAAGCAGGGGCTAGCAATTCTTTTGTGGGCATGAGAGAAAAAAGGAAAATAGGGGTTTGTAGAGGGGAGCTGGATCCTAAAAAGCAATTCTATACAATTGATTTGAAAAGCAATGGTGAACTAAGGAAAAAAACTGAGCCCATGAGCCAGCTAAGATGCTCTTGGCTTCCTGATGGGCAGGGTGTCATTATTTCTTGGTAAATAAAAGCACTGAGATTATTTGGTCAAATTGATAGAGAATTTTTGAAGAGGAATTATAGTAATTCCCCCTTATCTGTGGGATATACATCCCAGTACCCCTAGTGGGTGTCTGAAACTACACATAGCACTGAACTGAATATATGTTATATTTTTTTCTTTTTGATAACTGAAATGGCTATGAAGTGTCTAACAGGCAATTCAAGGGGTAGAACCTAATCTCCCTCTCCATGAATGTGAATGGATTTAAGGCCTCACATCTAATAAGTTAAATAAAGTAGAAGTAATGGTGTACAACTTCTGACTAGGGCACCAAAAGCACTGGGACTTCCTCATTACTTTTTTCTTTTTCTTGGATCTTCTGCTCTGAGGGAAGCTGGTTGCCATGTGGTGAGGACATTTTAGTAGGCTTATGAATAGTTCATGGAGGGAGTTACCAAGGCCTCTTGTCAACCTGTAATAAACTAAGGCTCCATTCAATAGTTATGCCATTGAGGCTTCTTGGAAATGAAGCCCTTAGCCCAGGCAAGTCCTCAGATGACTGCACCGCCAGCTGCCATCTTGACTACCACCTCAGGAGAGCCCCTGATAGCTAAGATGCTCTTAGCATGATGATAGTGTAAATCATCATCATGTAGTCATTCCCTGGAGTTCAATGATCATCTCTCCCCAGATCACTTTCATGTACCTTTTTCTCCAATCACCTGACTGCTTGCTAATGGTTCAGTCTCACCAAGTGGCCAGAGAATCCTGAGTGTCTAGTTTGTACCTTAAATTCAACAGATACTACATTAGTATAATATTTTCTTCTGAAACTGTGTTATTCACCAGTTACTCAGATCAAAACCTTGGTATTATCTTTGAATCGACTTTCCTCCTAGGTACCTTGACCAATGGAATTCATTTCTGTAAGGTGGAGTCCCCTACTACAACTCGGCCTCTTACTATTTTTACCTAGAGAGTTGGATTAAATAATTTACCCACCTTCAGCCACTCCTTGTGTTAACCCAATTTAATACAACTGCCAGGCCAATTTATTTTATTTTAAAGCACTTCAGTTTATTTTAAAGCACAGCTTAACCTTGGCGACTCCTTATTACCTGTGGAATACAGTTCACATTCCACGTGGTATTCAAGACCAACCTATCCCTCTAAGTTCCTAAACTTCTGCAAGCAGAACCAACTGCTTTCAAAAGTACATATTATAGTGTTCTTATCTGCATGTCTTATGTTCCATTTCCCTGGAACGCCCCATTTCCCAATTTCAAAGTGTTGTAGTTTTTTATCTATTGTTTGCCCTTTACAATTGCCACTTCTTTGAAGACATCTCCCTTGATATACCTTTTTAAAACTAATCCCTCTGCCTTCCATAATACCTTTGATTTCCCTTCTTTTATCTTAGATAAATATGTGTTTATTATATCATCTGGTAGATTATAAGTAGTGTAGTTAAATGTTTAAATTTCATTTTGTTATTATAGTATATTTTTAGAAATCATCTCAATACTGTGTTTTTAGTTTTATTTTGATATATAGGATTTGGGAGTCTGATCCTACCTCTACCACTATTTTGTTTTGCATTTTTTATCTTCTGTTTCCTCATCTGTAGAAAGGAGGTAGCAATAGTGTATATTCCATAGTTTTGTTTGGTGAGGCTCAAATGAGACTCTAATCAAACTCTTAGAGAGTGCCTCATCCACCAAAAGCTCGACAAATGTTGGCTATTGTTATACAATGACTGAGATAGAGGGAGGTTAATAATTAGTTTGTACCCCGAATATATTTATGTCCTAGTCTACAGCCTTAATTACCTGGGATTCCTAAATAATCCTAATGAGGTAGTTGTTGTCTATGAGCAACTACCTCATCAGGATCATAATCCAAGAAAGGCCAAGCAAACACAAATATGACTCCTCCTTGTACACAAAGTGTTTCCTCTCCTCCATGCCTTTCTGTGAATTACCTCACAAAATTCATTCACCTCCCGAAGATGACTCGGATTTGATCCTGTCCTTTGAAAGGTTTATAATCTAGTCGGAAGAGATAGTTCTATATACACATAACTGTCATACAAAGTAGACTGTAATTTCAAAGAGACATGGCCTTAAAGGATGAGGATGATTTCAGTGAAGTAGAAGACATTGGAGAAGGTCATCTGTAATAAAAACTCTTGAGAACACGGCAAAGGCAGAGTGGTGGAAAAGTTCACCCTGTCTTTGGAGATTATTGTTTGAGTATTTTATTCTTCTTCTACTTACCTCTCAGATAAACTTAAAACTTCTAAGGTAGAGAAAATGAAGGAGTAAGCTATCCAGGAAGAAAGCCACTCAAAGGAACTCTCTATATAGTCAAGAGTTTCACTTCTGTAGTAAAAGAACAACTGAGGCAGCATCCTCCAGTCATGTTCTCTAAATTCTGCTGTATGAAGTAGTTATAATGATGGCAAACTTGGATAGTACAAATAGAGAAAGGATAATACTATGTGTTTGTTGTCAATAACATATGCTAATTACCATTCATGAAAACAAAATGAGTCAATCACAGCAAGTATCAATATCTTCTCCAATAATTGGAAAAATGCATTATAAACAACCTATAATAAAGTTTCAGGTAGGGTTTAGGTATCTTTCTTTCAAATATATATATTACAAGTCTGTGTGTTTACTGTAACCAATTGTGGATGTAATAAAATGATTGTGACATTAATTTGTAAGCTATGCTTCCTTTCCTCTTAAAGTGCTTATAATATTTCATTCTCCTTTATTGACCCAATTTCTTAGAGAGAAGGGTCTCAAGAGGCCTTTTTTTTATAACGCTTATAGAGAAAGTGGGCATTTTTCTTTTTAAAAATCATATTAAAATAGGAAAAAGTACTTTGCCAGCATGATATATTAACATAAAACACGTGGAAAGTGCTGCTGTCACAAAATAGCTTAGACTTTTTTTCCATGAATCCAATTTGTCATGGTGTTCTGAATTTTAGCATAACTTTTTCAGTAAAAATGACTCTTCACTCATCTATGTGAACAAATGGGACTTTAGGCATAGCATCACAAGAGGATTTCCTATGCTATGTTAAGACCCCAATATAGGGACATTCCATTGTGAATATAAATAACCCCAGTCCCTCTAAGCATGCCTCTCCATATGCTTTTGCTTAACAATGCAGCAGATGCCGTGGATGGAAACCACCTCTTTAGCTATAGGCAGGCCAGCAAGCTTCTGTCACTGTGTTCTCACTGGTAGGTCATTGGATGTGAATGCCAATCGGGCAAGTCTCTTGGCAGTCAAACTTGCAGGCGGCTTGCAGGCTTGGGGATATTTTAGGGCTGCTCTACCTTAAAAGCCTGACAGGTTTGTTCTTTTGTCCTGTGAGGCCATATCAATTTCTTTTCTAGGTCTGATGCTTCAGAGAAATCTCTTGGGACTGAAAAGGAAGAAAGACCTAGATGAAGACATAAATACAAATTGGCATTCATTTTTTTCCAATGTATTTCATAAAATGAGCATTGAGAATCTGTGCATTTTCTATGAATGTTCCCCAATTAACCCCTCTCATCATATATTCATAGAGGCTATGGAAATTGTTTCCTAGATGTTGAAAATTTATTATAAAAATTATTAAGAGGCTGAGAGATTTCTGGATTTAAACAACCCCTAAAATTTAAACTCTTTTGGGAAAACCCCTGATGCCAGGAGCTAACTCTTAATGAGGTATTAGTGATGTTTGCTTTACCATAACCTAGGCTATGAAGAGAGAGGATGCTGCCTTCCTCCTCAGCCTGTCTCTTTTACTCAAGGCTCTATTGTAGGCATCTATTTCTGTTGATCCTTTTTGATGATTGTTTCCTGCTTCTTAACATGCTGCCAAATCCTCTCTCCCTACACTGTAATAAAGACTTAAGAGCATGGATTTTAATATGCTTATTTACTTGTTTTACTAAAAATAGAATTCTTGGCATTCAAAATCCTGTTGTTTTACTTATGTAACTGTGTCTTCCATTACCTTTTGTTGGGATTGGTTTAGATGATATGTATACCTCTTTAAAAAGTAAACATAAATTTTACAGAAATTAAAACTAGAATTAACCACCTTAAACTTATGGTTTTAAAATGGCAGCACAGAAGCAAGCTGGCTTCACTTCTGCTCCCCACGCAAAACCAAAAGCAAGTATACAGTGCCAAGATTTCATTGATTACAATGCAGGACTCAAATGTGGCCTCAGGGATAGAACCTGAGGCCACAGGGAAATGAAAAAGTTCTGGCAGACAGGTAGGATAATTGGACTTCACATCTTCAATATCCCCCTGATATGGTTTGGCTGTGTCCCCACCCAAATTTCATCTTGAATTGTAACTCCCACAATTGCCACATGTCATGGGAGGAACCTGGTTGGAGGTGATTGAATTATGGGGGTGGGTCTTTTCTGCACTGTTCTCATCATAGTGAATGAGTGTCATGAGATCTGATGGTTTTAAAAATGAGAGTTTCCCTGCACAAACTTTCTCTTTGCCTGCTGTCATCCATGTAAGACATGACTTGCTCCTCTTTGTCTTTTACCTTCTGCCATGTTTGTGAGGCCTCCCCAGAACCTCTTTCTTTTGTAAATTTCCCAGTCTTGAGTATGTCTTTGTCAGCAGCATGAAGATGGACTAATACAGTAAATTGGTACAAGGAGTGGGGTGTTGCTGAAAAGATACTCAAAAATATAGAAGCAACTTGGGAACTGGGTAACAGGCAGAGGTTAGAACAGTTTGGAGGGCTCAAAAAAAGACAGAAAATGTGAGAAAGTTTGGAACTATCTAGAGACTTGTTGAATGGCTTTGATTAAAATGCTGATAGCGATATGAACAACAAACTCCAGGGTGAGATGGTCTCAGATGGAAATAAGGAACTTGTTGGGAACTGGAGCAAAGGTGACTCTTGTTATGTTTTAGCAAAAGACTGGTGGCATTTTGCCTCTTCTAGAGATTTGGGGAACTTTGAACTTGAGAGAGATGATTTAGGGTATCTGGTGGAAAAAATTTCTAAATAACAAAGCATTCAATAGAAGACATTTGGTTTTATAAGGGAAGCAGAGCAAAAAAAAGTTGGAAAATTTGCAGCCTGACAATGTGATAGAAAAGAAAACCCTATTTTTCTGAGGAGAAATTCAAGCTAGTTGCAGAAATTTGCATAAATAATGAGGAGCTGGATTTTAATCTCAAGATGATGGGGAAAATGTCTCCAGAGCAGGTTAGAGGTCTTCACAGCAGCCCCTCCCATCACAGGCCCAGAGTCCTAGGAGAAAAAAAAATGGTTTCGTGGACTAGGCCTTGGGTCCCTGTGCTGTGTGCAGTCTAGAGACTTGGTGCCCTGTATTCCAGCTACCCTAGGCATGACTATAAGCGGCCAAGGTACAGCTTGGACCATGGCTTCAGAGGGTGCAACCCCAAGGCCTTGGCAGCTTCCATGTGGTATTGAGCCTGCGAGTGCACAGAAGTCAAGAATTGAGGTTTGGGTACCACTGCCTAGATTTCAGAGGATGTATGGAAACACCCGGATGTTCAGGCAGAAGTTTGTTGCAGGGGTGGGGCTCTTATGGAGAACCTTTGCTAGGGCAGTATGGAAGGGAAATGTGGGGTCAGAGCCCCCACACAGAGTCCCTACTAGGGTACCACCTAGTGGACCTGTGAGAAGAGAGGCACCATCCTCCAGACTCCAGAATGGTAGATTCACTGACAACCTGCACTGTGTGCCTGGAAAAGCCACAGACACTCAACACTAGCCTGTGAAAGCAGCCAGGAGGAAGGCTGTACCCTGCAAAGCCACAGGGGTGGAGCTACCCAAGGCCATGGGAACCCACCTCTTGCATCAGCGTGACCCAGATGTGAGACATGGATTCAAAGAAGATCATTTTGGAGTTTTAAGATTTAACTGCCCTGCTGGATTTCGGACTTGCATGGGGACTGTAGGCCCTTTGTTTTGGCCAGTTTCTCCCATTTGAAATGGCCGTGTTTAACCAATGCCTGCACCCTCATTGTATCTAGGAAGTAATTAACTTGCTTTTGATTTTGCAGGCTCATAGGCAGAAGAGACTTGCCTTGTCTCAGATGAAATGTTGGACTATGGTCTTCTGAGTTAATGCTGAAATGAGTTAAGACTTTGGGGGACTGTTAGGAAGGCATGATTGATTTTGAAATGTGAGGATATGAAATTTGGGAGGGGCCCGAGGGGTAATGATATGGTTTGGCTGTGTCCCCACCCAAATTTCAATCTCATCTTGAATTATAATTCCCAGAATTCCCACGTGTCTTGGGAGGAACCTGGTTGGAGGTGATTGAATTATGGGGGTGGGTATTTCCTGTGTTCTCATGATAGTGAATGAGTCTCACGATATCTGATGGTTTTAAAAATGGGAGTTTCCTTGCACAAACTTTCTCTCTGTCTGCCACCATCCATGTAAGATGTGACTTGCTCCTCTTTGCTTTTCAGCTTCTGCCATGATTGTGAGGCCTCCCATGCCACATGGAACTGTAAGTCCAATAAACCTCTTTCTTTTATAAATTACCCAGTCTCTGGTAGGTCTTTATCAGCAGTGTGAAAATAGACTAATCTACCAACTTCCATTCTGCCTGGCAAGAAGCATGCAGAAAATCTTTCCCCAACTTATGTTTTCTATAGTAAAAATAGTGAGATTGAGGTGGTCAATGAATTTTCCCATAATGTTGGGTTCCCTGGCAGGACATCTGTTCTTTCCGGAACCCAAAGGAAATATAATGACTGCCTGAAGAGAGAAATATCCCTGAGGACTGGTAGAGACAAAGGGGAGGTTGGGCTACCATCCCTAGTCCTATAAACTCTTTTTTATAACTTGACCAAAGGAGACACCAAATCAAAATGGCTATTCAGAAGCACCACACTGTAAGAGGTATATTTCATAGATCTCTTGGCAATAACTCCTAGCCAGCTTTCCCACACTGCTGGGATAATTCTTTTGAGATTGCTGCCTTTTGGGAGGGTGGAACTCCAATCATTTACTGAAGCCAAGGTGAAACTGGGCTTAAGGTACCACCTACAGCCAAAAAGGAGGCAGCTACCTAACAGTAAAGATTTGCTAAGCAAATAGAGCCAATAAAAAACAAAACAAGCCAGGGAGAGAAAATGGAAATAAGTAAGTAACCCTTCAATGCAAATACATACAAGTAATAATAGCAAACAGGGAACTATGATTTAGCCAAAAGGAAAAAGCAAGTTTCCAATGACTGACCTTAGTGAGACAACAATTTATGAACTCTCTGACCAAGAATCCAAAATAGCAGTTTTAAGGAACCTCAGTGATATCCAAGATAATACAGAAAAGCAATTCAGAAATTTATTAGAGAAAATTAAGAGATTAAAATAATTTTAAAAATCGAGAAATACATTTGCTGACATGAAGAACTTATTAGAGGCTCTCACCAGCAGAATGGACCAAGCAGAGGAAAAAATGGTGAGCTTGAAGACCATATATTTATAAACACACATTCAGTGGCAAAAAGAAAAGAATGAAAAATGAAGACCACCTATGAGATACAGAAATTACCCCAAAAGACAAAATCTAAGAATTACTCTTTTTCAAGAGGGAGCTTAGTGATAGCAAGGGTTAGAAACCTTATTCAAATAAATAATAGCAGAAAACTTTCCAAAACTTGAGAAAGATATAAATATTCAGGTACAGAAATATCTGAGAACACCAAACAGATTCAACCCAAATTCTATCCAGCACATATAATAATAAAACTCTCAAAAGTCAAGGACAAAGAGATGATCCTAAAAGCAGCAAGGGAAAATAAGCAAATCACATGTAGAGGATCTCCAATTTGGCAACAAAGCTCTCAACAGAAACTGTACAGTCCAGGAAGGAGTGGAATGACATTCTCAAAGTACTCAAAGAAAAAAACTGCCATTTGAGAATACTGTAACCAGCAAAATTATCCTTCAAAAATGAAGGAGAGATGAAGTATTTCCCAGAGAAACAAAATTGAGAGAATTTACCACCACTAGACCCATCTTACAAGAAATGGTAAAAGGAGTTCTTCAATCTGAAAGAAAAGAAACCACTAACATGCAAAAAGAAAACTTTTCAAGGTACAAAACCCACTGGTAAACTTAAGTACATGAATAAAGCCAGAATACTCTATTACTGTAACTGTGGTTTGCAATCTGCTTATAACTCTGGTATGAAGCCCAAAAGACAAATCTATCAGAAACGATAATAGCTACAACAACTGTTAAGAGATAGGTAATATAAAAATATGTATATTGAGACAACTCAACATCAAAATGTGGGGGGAGATGGAGTTAAAGTGTGCATTTTTTGTTGTTGTTGCTTTTGTTTCTGTTCTTTTCTTTGTGATCCAACTTGTCGTCTCTTTAGAATAACTTGTTATATCTATAAGATTTTTTTTGTAAGCTTCGTGGTAACCACAGCACAAAAACCTATAATAGATTCACTAAAAATAAAAAGCAACAAATTAAAACATACTACGAGAGAAAATCACTTAACCACAAAGGAAGACAGTAAAAAAGGAAGAATGGAGTCTCAGAGCAACCAGAAAACAGGCAACAAAATGGCTGTAGTGTGTCCTTATCTATCAAAAAATAACACTGAATGCAAATGGTCTCAATTCGCTAATTAAAGGTCACAGAATGATCAAATGGATAAAGAAGCAGAACCTTCAAGAAACCCACTTCACCTATAAAAACACATGTAAACTAAAAGCAAAGGGGTTGAAAATGATATTGCATGCAACTGGAAGCCAAAGTAGTAGCTATACTTATATCAGGCAAAGTAGATTACAAATCTAAGATTGTAAAAAAAGATAAAGAAGGTCAGTATATAATGATAAAAGAGTCAATTCAGCAAGATAATATAACAATTATAAATAGCTATGCACCCAACACTGGAGCTCCCAAGTAAATAGATCTAAAGGGAGGATAGATTAGAGTACAGTAATAGTTGGGGACTTTTAACATCCCACTGTCAGTAATGGACAGATAACCTGGACAGAAAATCAACAAAGGAACAGTGGAGTTAAACTACACACTAGATCAAATAGACCTAACTGACATTTACAGAATATTTCAACCAACTGCTGCAGAATACACATTTTTTTCATCAGCACATGAAACATTCTGCAGGATATTCTATATCTTAGGCTACAAAATAAGTCTGAATAAAAATTTTAAAAATCGTATCAAGTATCTTTTCTAACCACAATAAAATAAAACTAGAAAGCAATAACAAGAGGAACCTTGAAAAAAAATACATATACATATGGAAATTAAACCACATGCCCCTGAATGCCCAACAGGTTAATGTACAAATGAAAAATAAAATTAATAAATTTCTTGAAACAAATGAAAATACAACATATCAGAATCAATGGGATATGGCAAAAGCAGTACTAAAAGGGAAGTTTACAACAATAAATGTCTATATCAAAAAAGTAGAAAGACTTCAAATAAACAACCTAACAATGCACCTCAAGGAACTAGAAGATTAAGAACAAGACAAACTCAAGATTTGTGGAAAGAAAGAAATAATAAAGATCACAGTAGAAATAAAATTGAGAGGAAAAAATACAGAGGATCAATGAGACAGAAAGTTACTCTTTTGAAAAGATAAACAAAATAAATAAATCTTTAGCTAGATTAAGAATAAAGAGAGAAGACCGAAATAAACAAAATCAGATATGACAAAGGAGACATAACAACTGAGACCTCAGAAATACAAAGAATCATTAGAGACAATTACAAACAACTATACATCAACAAATTGGAAAACCTAGAGGAAATGGATAAATTCTGGAATACCTAAAACCCACCAAGATTAAATCATCCTGAGATTAAAAGAAAGAAAGAAAAAAACCTCAACAAAACAAAAATATCAACCAAGATCAAAGACTTAATAAAAAGTCTCCCATCAGAAAAAGCCCAGGACCTGATTGCTTCACTGTAGAATTCTGCCAAACTTTTAAAGAATTAATATCAATCCTACTCAAACACTTGAAAATATTTTAAGAATAGGAAATACTTGCAAACTTATTCTCTGAGGCCAGCATTATTCTGATATCAAAACCAAACAAAAACACAACAACAACAAAAAATAAAACTACAAGCCAATATCACTGATGAGCATTGATGCAAAAATCCTCAACACAATACTAGCAAACTGAATTCAACAGCACATGAAAAAGATCATACACATGATCAAGTGGAATTCATTCAGGAATTCAAAGATGGTTCAACATATAACAAATCAATAAACAGAATCCACAACATTAACAGATTCAAGAACATAAACATTATTTCAATAGATGCTGAAAACACATTTGACAAAATTCAATATCACTTTTTAATAAAACCCCTTATCAAAATGAGTAGAGACCCAGGTAACCAACCTGCATGTGTACCTCCTCTATCTAAATGAAAGTTGAAATTAAAAAATGGGTATAGAAGTAGCATACCTCAAAATAATAAATGCTGTATGTGACAAACCCACAACTAACATCACACTGAATGGAAAAATTGAAAGCTTTTCCTCTAAGGACTGGAACAAGACAAGGATGGCCCACTTACATCGCTTTTATTTAACACTGGAAGTCCTGGACAAAGTAATTAATTAGGCAAGAAAAAAAGGCATCCAAACTGAAAAGGAAGAAGTCAAATTAGCCTTGTGTACAGACGACATAATCTTATACCTAGAAAAACATAAAGGCTCCACCAGAAAAACTCTTAGAACTGAACAAATTAGAACAAAATCAGTAAAGTTGCAGAATACAAAATCAACATACAAATCTTAGTAACATTTATATATGCCAACAGCAAACAACCTGGAAAAGAAATCAAGAAAACAATCCCATTTAGAACAGCTACAAAAAATAGAAAATACTTAAGAACAAATCTAACAAAAGTAGTCAAAGATCTATACAAAGAAAACTATAAAACTCAGATGAAAGAAATTGAAGAGGACACAATAAAATAGAAAGATGTTCCATGCTCATGGATTAGTGAATCAATATTATTAAAATGACAGTTTTGCACACAGTAATTTACAGATTCAATGCAATCCCTATCAAAATGCCAATGACATTCTTCACAGTAATAGAAAATACAATTCTCAAATTTATATGAAACCATAAAAGACCCCAAATAACCCTTGCAGTCCTGAGTGAAAAAAGAATAAAGCTAGAGGCATGCCACTACCTGTCTTCAAAATTTACTACAAAGCTGTAGTAACCCAAACAGCATGGTACTGCTGTAAAAACAGACACATAAAACAATGGAACAGAATAGAGAATCCAGATATAAACCCCCATATTTACAGCAAACTCATCTTTGACAAAGATGCCAAGAACATACATTGGGGAAAGGACAATCCTTTCAATAAATGGTGCTGGAAAAACTGAATAACTTTATAAAGAAGAATGAAACTATACTCTTCACACTATATACAAGAATCAAGTAAAAACGGATTAAAGACTTAGATCTAAGACCTGGAGCAATGAAAACACCAGAAGAAACCATTGCAGTAACACTCTAGGACAGTGGTCTGAACAAAGATTTTTGTGTATATGACCCCAAGAGTACAGGCAACAAAAGCAAAAATAGACAAATGGGATTATACCAAGCTAAAAAGCTACTGCACAGCAAAGGAAACAATCAGCAAAGCAAAGCTACAACACCTAGAATGGTAGAAAATATTTGCAAACCACCCGATTTGACCAAAGATTAATAACAAGAATATGTAGGGAACTCAAATAACTCGACAGTAAAAAATAATAATAATAATCCCATTAAAAAGTGGGCAAATGATCTAAATAGAAATTTCTCAAAAAAAAAAAAAAATACCAGAGACCACCAATCTACACTCTATTTTCATGATATCCACTTTTTTGGAGTGGGAAGGGAGAAGATGAAGGAAGAACCAAAAGAATATAAATATTTATTGCTATTGAAGTGTACACTTAAATTGATAAAGATGGTAAATTTTATATGCATCTTTTACCTCAAAAATAAAAATAAAAGTAAATATTAAACATATTTCATGTTTTTGATAATTCTTTATAATTCAATACTATTTGTAAGTTTAAATTTCTTACTTGTCCCTAATTAAACTTATGGTAAATGTTGGGAATATGTTACCAGTGCCCTAGAGACGAGGAGGCTAAACTGAGAAAAATTAAGTGATATGTCCAAGGTCAGAAATCTGTAAAAAGTAAACAGAGGATATGAACACAGAGCTTCTGGCTCTTAGACAAGAAGTATCAAACTTTTATGTGAATCAGAATCACCTGCAAGACTTCTTAAAACACAGATTGCTAGGCTCTATTCCAAGTTTCTGGGATTCAGTAGCTCTGAGATGAGACTTGAGAATTGGCATTTCTAACAGGTTTTCAGGGACTACCCTTTGAAAACTGCTATTCTAGACTAGTACCTTTCCAATTTGTATTTTTAATGTCCTTTTTTATCTCTACGTGGCTCTGTTGCATTAGTAAGTTTGGTGGGATGTATATTTGAAAAAATCTTGCATTATAAGCTTGAGCTAGATTTACTAACAGCTAGGATACTGTCGATGAGTGAGGGAGAAGTTGGCTACTTAGTATGAATAGTGGGTTGTCTTAGTCTGTTTGTGCTGCTATAGAGGAATACCTGAGGCTGGATAATTTGCAAAGAGAAGAAGTTTATTCGGCTTACTGTTCTGCAGGCTGTATGAGAAACATGGTGCCAGCATCTGGGTCTGGTGAGGGCCTCAGGAAGTTTCTACTCATGGCGGAAATTGAATGGGAGCAGAAGGGGAGGTGACATGCAGAGATCACATAGCAAGAGTGCAGAAGCAAGAGGAAGGGGAGGGAGGTGCCAGGCTCTTTTTAACAGTCAGTTTTTGCAAGAACTAACCGAGTAAGAACTCACTTATTACTGCATTCGTGAAGGATCCACCCCACAACTCAAACACTGCCTACCAGGCCCCATCTCCAATATTGGAGATCACATTTCAACATGAGACCAGGCAGGGTCAAACAAACCTTATCCAAACCATAGTATGGGTTAAAATCATAAAAATATATTCAATTGAGGTAAAAATGATCAGGAAAGTTAGTCTGCCATGTACAATACATTTGCTACCTTTTTTTCCCCAATCCTTGACTTTTTTTTTTTTCTGTTGAGACAGAGTCTATCTCTGTCACCCAGGCTGGAGTGTGCAGTGGCGCGATCTTGGCTCACTGCCACCTCCACCTCCCAGGTTCAAGCGATTCTCCTGCCTCAGCCTCCCAAGTAGCTGGGACTATAGGTGCGTGCCACCACTCCCAGCTAATTTTTTTTTGTATTTTAGTAGAGATAGTGTTTCACTGTGTTGGCCAGGATAGTCTCAGTCTCCTGACCTCATGATCTACCCACCTCGGCCTCCCAAAGTGTTTGGATTACAGGCATGAACCACTGTGCTTGGCCTATTATATTTACTGTTATAATTACATAGTTTATAGGTAGATATTATATATTTGAACAGTTATCTGATAATATCTGATAACAATTCGTAGGCTATAAGTCTCCTTCTGCATGTTACATTCTTCTCTCACCTTAGAACAGTATTTCCCTGAATGTGCTCCTGAATGAAAAACTATTTATGCTAAAATTACTTAGGAATGGATTGTATGGTCATACTTGGGGAGGTCCTATGACATTAAATGGGGTACTTTATCTTCAGGACTTCTCAAAACTCTCAATATGTTAATGTACATTATGACTCTGCAAGAGGGGGAAAGTGATTTTTCTGTTTCCAACTTTATATGGCCTTAGTGCTTTCTTTTAAATGAAGGATATTGAATGACTAGTATCACACTTACAGCACTGGGGAAACACTTGCATAAAATTAAAAAAAATCCTTTCTGAGAAATAGTAGCTCTTTTAAATGTCTTTCTTCATCTGTAAGTCAATTCCCATGTTTAGGAGAATATCATTCTCTGATTACTCTTAGTCAATCAGACTAAAATATTTGACTTAAAAATATTTTCTATGTATTTCCCTTACATAAATGGAGCTGATCCCAATAATAGGAACTTACAGAAATACTTTTTTATAACTCAGTTTTCCCATTATTTACCCCCATTTAATTACCCCATTTAATGGCATACGACTTCCCAAAGTATAACTACTCTCTTCTTCAGTAAAAAAGTCAGTCTTTTCCTTCAAAGGGATATATTTAATAGATAATGGCTTTGTAAGATAGCATGGCTCTAGCTTCTTGTTTGCCTCTACCTAGCAACTTATATCAAATACAGAAATAAGAAACGCCAATGGGTTTATCCAGTGAGTTTCTTAGAATATATTTTTAGAAAGCCCGTGGTTCTAGTAGGGGAAAAAAAAACCACAACAATTTAAGAAAAGCTTAATTGATGATTTAAGTATTATTATCCCTATTTTCCTCTTTCATTTAGAAAAATTTAAAGTAATTTCTCACATCTGAAGATGAATCTACCTGGTTCCACTTATTTTGTTTACCATATTTAACTCTAAAATCCAAGATTTGGACTCATGATTCTTGGTCCTGGAGTCTATATACTTTCTTTCACTAGACATCCCCTGAGTTGTGAGGAAACCAAGGGAAACAGCAGTCACATTCTGCTGAAAGTATCTTATTTCGAGTAGAAAACCTATGACATTTAGCTTAACTGCTACTATTTTGTCTTATTTAAATTTTCCAAAATATTTATTTACCAGTTCTTGACAAAAATGATTAGTTTCTGCATACTTTAACATCTTTAATAATATTGAGTGTCTTCTATGTGTCTGAATTGTACTAGGTGTTTTACGTTTACCATCTTTAATTTTTGCCACAAACTGAAAGGTACGCAGCAAAATCTGAGATCCAGTGAGTTTACCTAACTTGGGCTGAATCCTAGAAAACAGCTAAATTGGGTTGAGACTATAGTTTCCTTTTTCTCTATAGTTCAAATCCTTTTCACTATACCTTGCTTTCTCTAAGCTGTTCATCTGTAGACTACATATGAGACTATTTTACTATCTAGCTTTCTCTATTGGATTTTATATTTTTTTGGAAATGGAGAGTACTTTTTCCGTATAGAAGGCCTATTGCCTAGTTTACTCTTACACTGTCAGTGGCTAATGATTTATTGACTCTGGAATTAATAAAACATTGTCCCACACCTGCATTAACTTCAAGCCTTTCATATCAACCAGAAGGGTTTACTTTTCTGTAAACATGGGGCACCATGTTCACAGAATTGAGTTTCTGTCCTGATCTCCGTTCCCAGGAATTTGGATGATGTTAGAAATGCCCAAAGTCTAACTTGAACACTTGGACAAGACCTCCTGCTATCCTGTGAGAGTTCCCCAAGGAAGATCATACAACAGAACTAAGGGATCAATGTATTATTAGGTGCAGCTTTGACATAATTACAGAAAACTGAGCTGGACTTTCAAGAGAATTCTTTTTACAGATTAAAAGGCTAAAGTGTGTGTTGCCCTGCACTCAACCCAAAATCTCTAGAGTTACATGTTTATTAGACAAACAAGGGCTCAAATCTTTTGATATCAACTAGCCAAATAGAATGTTGCTTCTCTAGGCATTTCCAAGGTTTAAAGTGAACTGACAATTTTATGCTTCTGAGAGAAATGGCATACAAGAAGAGGCAAAGTGACCTTCTGTCCGTATGGCTTTTGATATATTCTAAGTTTTATTCTTCATTGAGCTTTTACCAGAAAGTTTATATGAAATTTGTAATTTTCTATTAGGCAAGAGGTTAGATGCTTAATATGATTTGTTTCGTATTATGTTCATATATATGTTCAGACTTTGAACATATATATCCCCAACATCTAAGTCTTGCGTTCACTTAGTATAGCATGTCAGGTTTCATCATTATGTCCTCTGTTTTATTGAGCCTCAATATGAGAAGTAGTAATGTAAAGAATATTTGTTTTTTAATTCTTTGTAAAATCATCATAAAAATTTTATTTGTTACCTTTTGATTGTGCCTTAATTTGGTTTGAGAAAAAAGCTGTATCTCTTAAAGAACGAATGTTTCTTTTTATTATGATGAATAGAAGTATGTAGTTTTTGTTTGTTTGTTTGTTGCTATTGTTGTTGTTGTTTTGCTTTGCTTCTAGGAAACTCAAGACTCAAAACTAAAATTTAAAGCTTAAGCATGGAAATTGTTTTAAGGGGTTGATATGTTTTCTTCATTATAGCTGAAAAATTTCTTTTTATATTGATAGTTTTCTATTATAAGTCTAAAATCCACATTAAAGGAGGATTAAATTATAAACAACTAATAGAGATCCAAAATCAAAGCCTATATTTTTAAAATGAGACTTTTCAAATGTACCATCTATTTACCTATCTATGTTGTTCTTACCCCCATATTGTTTTTGTTTCAGATTTAGAAAGCTGAATTTATTGTTACAGCAAAAGTCTTAAGCATTACTCTTTCAAAGCTTGAATTGAATATTTATTTAAGGAAAAGCTTGCAACATTCTTCTAAAGGACAGAACTTACTAATTAGATTTTGGTTTAAAAATGATGAAATGCCAAGTCTTAGTTCACAGTTTATTTTAAATTTTATGAGAGTTTGCACTTGCCTTCTTTTCTCCTCCTGTCCTTCCCTGAAACATTCCAGTCATTATCACATCATATTTATAGCAGTCTTTCCTCTGAAAATGTGTTCATGGAACACTGACCATGTTTCATATATAAAAATGAATCCAAAGTAAATTGATTGAAAATATGCATATTGTGTTTGAGTTAAGATGATGTCAAAGCAACCGGGTGACTTGGTTACCTTGGCACTTTAGATGTTCAACAAATAGCATTATTTGGCCAAGTCTGTGCTAAAATGAGTCCAGGTAGTTACTTGGCATTTTGGAAAACACAAAAATTGACTAAAATTTGCATTTTTCAACTAGTTCTGTTGGTGCCCCCTAGGATAATTAGCTTCAGGTGTTTTCAACAGCATGGTCTTTTGGCTTGACACAATTTGCTTTTCTGATTACATAGGGAAAATGATATCTTATGCCCTAAATCCCAAATATATGAACCAAACATTGCTAACTTTTACAGTTCTGCTCTTTTAATTAACCTGTATGCATTTACAAATATGCACATCTACCCTCTAATACTTGCACATACTTTGTGTATTTAATTGGCTATACGCATGAATACCACTTACTTATACTGACTTCTTTTCCTTGTTGAGTTTCAGAAGACATTTTTCTGCATTATCAGGGATCTTAGAATAGATGCAGGAGAAAATGTTATTAAACCTGTAACAAGATAACCTAATTTGTCAAATCTGAGACTATTGGAACTGACAGATTGAATGTTAACTTTCAGGACAAATGTTGAAAATAGCCCTGGAACAAAATCTTTGGAGAGAAGCTGTTAATAAATTGCCAAAGTACTTGAATTATGATAAAATGGGAAGAAATAATATCATTTCTTCCTGTTTATGATTAAATAGCTCATAGATTTGAAAAGAACAAAGAATAATTTATGTATTCTAATTAAAGCTGAGTTCCAGGTTTGGTGATGCTTGTTCTGGATTTCACTTTTCCCAAGTGTGTTGTGAGTAGCTGGATCAAGATGATTCCCTAATATATATAACTTCTACGACTAAATGACTGTATCTTTAGTATTCTGATGCTTAAAAGTGGCAGTATAAAATAAATACATTCAGAATTATGAAGTTTACTGGCTATGCTGTCACTGTTATATTTATTAGCATAGATTATAAAGTGAAATGGGCATTTGGCAATTTTATGGTCTATTGATCAAGGTAGGCTGCATGGAAAGATAATTTAGGACATAAAGTGAACTGGTTAGCTGGACTGTAAGTATTGATCGAATATTCAGATAATTAAGAGCTCATACTTCACCTTCTTGCTGTCTGCATAATCCCTGAATATATGACCAAGACAGATAAAATACTTACCCATCACTGGTATGTTATTTTGTATGACACAAACCAAATTGACACAAGTCCCTCCTTCCTCCCTTTTTATATTTGAATTATGAGGCATGACGAAAAGTTTTCCACTCTGCCTCCATGGTGCCTCTAATGGCATCTTTAGCCCTGGACTCCCCTGAACTTCAGGAGCGAGGATGCCCCTTTGACCAGCTGCAGGGTGGCCTGCTCAGCTGAGTTCTGTATTGAGGGCAAGGAATCTCTTTTGTTTCACACTCTTCAAGCCTTTTCTGGCCGGTGTTAATTTGGCAGGAGTGCACACTTGGGCTCTTGGGCTGCTGCCAGTCACTTGGTCCTGAAACTGGAGTTAGTAGTATCTTGCCAAAGATTAGACTGAGAAATCTGGATGCAGGCTGGCAATCCAAGCAAGCAACCCCAGCCAAATTGGCACAGTTGGGAAAACCTTGGAGAATCACAATTATTTTAGACAAAATACAAAGTTTGTGAGCTTTCTAAACATTATGTAAATTAGCCTTGATTCCTAATTCACAGAAGCACAAAAGTCCATCACTTTTGGCGTGTATGTAAATGTATTAGTGCCCTGATTCATGTCAAATCGAACTTTGGTTTGCAAAGAGGAAATTAAATTGTGCTGCTGTAAAGATGCTTCAGTACCTGCATCAGCAGACAGAAAACTCTGGTGCCTCAAAGCATTCCTCAGAATTCTGGTTCTCATCTCCCTTATGCAGCAGGGGCTGCCCATCTGAGAGTGTGCATTTGTATTGAGGACCCTGATATGGAATATTAATAGTACCATTGATGGAGAACCTACTCTTCATGCCTCATGTACTGTCTCATCATTAAGTTAATCCTCACAATGGTCTTGTGAAGCAAGCACTGTTATTGTTCCTGTTTTCATCTCAGAGAGCTGCAGTTCAAACCTGGTTTCCCAAGTGCCAAAGGTTGTAATTTTATCCTAATGGATATTTTGTAGTACTTTTCAAAGTTTGGTGTACCTAGAAATCCCCAGGGGAGCTTTAAAAATGCTGATTCCCAGATCCTGAGCATAGCAATTCTGATTTCATAGGTCAGGTCTGGTGTGGGACCCTAGATGTCCTATGTAACAAGTGGCACAGGTGATTCTGAGTCACAGTGGAAGGGCCAACCTTTGAGAAACACTGCTCTGTAATATCTTCATCGCACCCAGGTGTGTAAACTGGTGTTGAAGTAAGGTATCTTTTATTTATTTTTATTTTTATTTTTTGTGACGGAGTCTTGTTCTGTCACCAGGCTGGAGTGCAGTGGCGGGAGCTTGGCTCACTGCAACCTCTGCCTCCTGTGTTCAAACAATTCTCCTGCCTCAGCCTTTTGAGTAGCTGGGACTACAGGCATGTGCCATCACGCCCAGCTAATTTTTTATGTTTTAGTAGAGAAGAGTTTTCACTATGTTCGCCAGAAGGGTCTCGATCTCCTGACCTTGTGATCCACCTACATTGGCCTCCCAAAGTTCTGGGATTTCAGGTGTGAGCCACACTGCACCTGGCCTGGATATGTTTTTCTCCCCAGATTACTTGTTATATGATGCTCAGAATCCCCAGCTGCAATCCATTCTGTGGTGTTGCACTGACTTTACTTAGCAATACCCCAAACTCTTCTTTTTACTCTTCTACAGGCCTCTTCCTCCTTAGTTTACCCCATAGTGCTTAGGTTGCTGCATTCAGAGTATCACTGAAACATATCTACTTAGAAACCTCCAAAGTAATCTGAAGCATAAAAGTTTTATTTGCAGACAAACTTTACGTACCAAACATGCTTACAAGTCCTATAGCAAAACAGATAAATTCATTTCCTCTAACTACTTGTTTCAAAGTTCTGGGTTCATAATGCTTTCCCTCTCTCAAAAGAAAATAATTCTCTTACCACACCATACAGTCGTTTGAGATCTTAAAAAAAAATTTTATAATTGCTTACATATCTTAATCTACAGCTCTGAAAAATAGGAGCAATTTTTTGTGACAAATAATCTGGAAATCTGCAGTCTTTAATATATCGTAAAGCACACTTGTGTCTTTATTTATTTCGTTGAACACATTGTGTTTCTTGTTTAGCAGAAAAAAATGCTTTAGTAAAGTTCAGGACTCTTGCCTCAAAGACGGGACAGAATTTGATTGGAAATGTGAGAGTTTTAAAAATATAAACAGAAAATAAACAAATAAAAAGAAACATTTAATGAGCTTCAAGAATAGTTTCCTTAAGGCAAAAGGAGAATTTCCATATTTATTCTGTATTTTGCCCAAATACAGATTGATAGTAATATAAAGTTATACTCAAAAAGATAATTCAATTTTTAGAATTTTGTTGCTTATAAAAACAACTTAATGGTATGATGCCAACTTATGACTTTAAGATAAAAATGATTTCTTTTGAACCAGAGTCTCTTATTTTATAAGCAAAAATTTCCTATAAAAATTGGATGTACTCAAATTAATCAATGTAACTTATGGATTTTCCATTTACATTTACTCTGAAATTGATTTCAGAGGATTTTACATTTTACTTGATTTAGCATCTAGCCTGAGTGGCTGTATTTCTTTAGTGAGTAGCTAGACAAAGTATTTGTTGCAATTCTGATGATGACTTATGATTTGAAGAATGGGGGAATCTAAATGTCATCACTTGATGATTTTAATTATGCTTGAGTGCTATTCTGCAAATTTTTTTCTTAAGGTATTTTCTACAAGTCCTGTTGTGGGATGATATTCTTAAAGTTTCAAGGTACAAGAAGCAAGAAAACAGTGTTTTAGCACCTCTGTGATACTTTAGGTTTATAGCTTTTTAATTTGTAATTTGATTAAATTAACAAATATTACCAAGCAGTATGTCAGTGCAGAGAGATAATATACTTTTGCTGAGTTGCTGTTGTTTGCGGATGAGGGAATAAATGCATCCTAGGTCACCTTCACATCGCATAAGACATAGATCACACATACATGAAGGATGTGACTGAATTTGTGGCTTCACTGAACTTGTGGTGCTACTGAATAAAGGCAAGTTGTAAATAGAGCTTTATCATGCTTATTCAAGTAACTTATTTTTATACAATAATGTTAATAATGTTTCTTATGAAGTCAGAGGGCAGAGGTGATTATTTGGTAGTTTTAGATGGTGGCTTGTTGTTTCTGAAGGGAGCAAAACAAACAGAAGAACATTTGGAAGGTTTTGGGGGGTAGTGACAAGAGAAGGGAGTAGTTGGAGAGATAATGACACAAGAGAAAAGTAAAGGAAGAGGTGAAGGACTGGATGGATGGAATAGAGGAGAATAGAGAGCTCATTTCAACTGGGAAGACTAACACAAGAGATAAGATGGGAATCAACAAGTTGTGTGCAGTATCAGAAAGGAAGAACTTAAAGTATAATAAAAAAATTTAAAAAAAAAGAAAGGTGTATTTGAAAAAGTCAGAACTCTATACTGAAGAGTAAAAATAAGTGAGGTTAGAGAATATAAGAGAGTTATTTGGTGGAGGGCTTGGAATTCTAGATTTCAGAATTCAGATTTTTTAATAGGTAATGTGGTTACCTGAGGTTGTTATAAAAGATTCTGGGACTTGCATATATAACTATGTAGAAAATAGTAAAACAAAGCCAAAGGCAACAAAAACCCACATTGCCTCATGAAAACAAATGGTCAGAGCTAAATAGCATCTGCCCCCATGAACTCTCTAGCTAACTGGGTTCTCACCTAAAACTCCTTTTATCACTTATATTACCTACCTGACTCCTGTGGATATCTGAGTTTGCAACCCAGGTCTGAGGAGTTGTAGGGAAAAAAGGTAGAATTTGGGACTCACATCACTTATTTTTACAGATGATAGGTGACCCCCAAATGCTGCTACTCCTCCCAACAGGTAGAGAGACCAGGTGGCTCAGTCACAATACATCTCTGTCAATGGGCCACAAATCACCCACTGACAAAGGAAAATGTCAGTTAGTAACCTGCAGCATTGTTTTGAATGATACACAACAACCACATAAAGTTTCCATGTTATTGACTGAACTTGACATTCATTGTATTGGCATGCCAGAGAAATAGCCTGATGCAGAGATATAATTCAAATCAGAACTTGGGCTCACTGGTTGGAAGAAGTTTCTCTGTGACACCAGGCTTATGGAGTTTTTCAAGATAGTCATCAGAGTAGAAACATTGTCCTATAGTTAAAAGATCTGAACTGTATTTCTGCCTGAGTACCACCTTTGGAGATTTTGGTTTAATTGGTCCAGCGTGAGGGCTAGGTATCAATATTTTCTGAAACCTCTCTATGTGATTGTGTAGTCAGGTTTGAAAACTGTTGATCTAAGTCATTGACTTATTGTATGTTTCTTGATCATGTGGCTGATGTGAACAAAGTTGGATAGTTGCCCAAACATGTGATACTAGGGTAGAAGTTTCTTGGAGCAGAGGCAGGAAAAGGAAACACGTGTCTTAAAATAGCAAACTGCATTTAGATAATAAAAATCTGTAATTCGTATTAAGAAAAAGCAATCACGTAACTAGGAAAGTCGTCAAAATATAAAGTCTAAAAATTGATTTGTGGCAAAAAGGAAAGAAAGAGGAGTAAGCTGAGTAGCTAAGAGTGAGGCCAATGTATATTTGGGTATGAATAACATTTCTAAGTGAGCCACTTGGGGCTGAGTTCAGCCCTCAACTGTGAGTGGAGTCTCTTTCCCAGTGTTTCTCCTGCCTGTTGTGCAGACAACAAAGTTACAGCGGGTCAAATGTCAGTAGAAGTAGCTTCAGCTGGCCGGGTGCGGTGGCTCAAGCCTGTAATCCCAGCACTTTGGGAGGCCGAGACGGGCGGATTACGAGGTCAGGAGATGGAGACCATCCTGGCTAATACGGTGAAACCCGTCTCTACTAAAAAAAAATACAAAAAACTAGCCCGGAGAGGTGGCGGGCGCCTGTAGTCCCAGCTACTCGGGAGGCTGAGGCAGGAGAATGGCGTAAACCCGGGAGGCAGAGCTTGCAGTGAGCTGAGATCCGGCCACTGCACTCCAGCCTGGGCGACAGAGCGAGACTCCGTCTCAAAAAAAAAAAAAAAAAAAAAAGAAGTAGCTTCAGCTTCAGAAGTCTGAAAGATCATCATGTTACTGCAAAGAGTATATAGAACAAGAAATGCACTTAAACTCATTACATTTGGAAAGGCATTTTAGAGCACCTTTATCCCCTCTCCTCCACCAAAACAAAAAGTTCATGTAGAATGCCAGAAATCAGTGTACCTATTTGATGAATAATCTGTTCTCACTCCATCTCTTTTATACTACCTCTTTCCCTTCTCTCCCTCCTCTCCCCATTTGCTTCTCCCTCTCCACTTTAAGTCCCTTATCCTAAAGCAATATTTAAACAATTGTTTTCTCTCAGTTCACATTAGGTTTCACTTTTAATTTGATGCTTTAAAAACCTCTAGTTCTGCTAAGCCACCCTTTCTCCTTCTGGGGTTCAGCTGTAGCTTTGGAATCAGTCAAACTGGGTTCAAATCCTAGTCTCATTACTCATGAATTGTATGACCTTGCTCAGGTTACTTAGCCTCTCCAAGCTTTGATGTTCTCATCTTTAAAATAGAGATATATCATCTGTCTCTTAAGGTTCTTGTGATGATTGGAGAAAGTACCTCATTCTGTGCTTATATATAGCAGCTACTCAAAAACACTCACCTTTGCTTTGGTTTGCTGGAGAGAGAAGATAAACACAAATGCCCAGTGCTGCATGGGGACCTAAATCAAAGGGGGAAGAACTAATTCCTCTAGGAGATATGCATCAATAGCAGTCACTTTTGATTTAAGTATTTTCCTGTAAATTTTTACCTAGTTTCTGTGCTCTAGAGACTGAGTGGTTAAAGTTGGCATGGGGTGTGAGTTTGATGGATTATGCCCAATTTTGTTTCACAATCTTTACATCCACCAGTTGTGAGATGTAGATAGCATTTTTTACTCAGAGGAATGCAAAACTATGGGAAAATCACAGCCTTGACACTTTGCTCAAACATAGACATTATTTCTTACTTTCATTTTAAATACCAATGCATGATTTTTTTTTACCTGAGGTTTTGAGATAGCTTAAAAATTTTCAAAAGGTATTAAATCAATTTTGTTTCTGAGGCAGAATAATGTAAAAGCTTTTTTCCCACTTTTGATTGATGAAATTGGCTGCCATTGACAATGAGCAGTCAGAGTTGCTATGTTTTTAAAAGTGTGTCTATGGTTACTTTAATACATTTGTTTATGTTGAAAGTGTCCTTTTCATATTTTCATCAGAGGATGCTGATGATGTTATATTATTTATCTAGCCTAGGGTTCAGAATAGAGTAGAAACAATTTATTTTTCATTATTCATTTGTACATCCAACAGATATTTATTGAAACTTTTTTTGTGAGGAGGACAGGGTTTGTGCTTCTACATGATGTAGGTCCTGAGAATAAAGACTGCTTTTAAGGCTCTATGGGTACAAAAAAACAAACACCAATACCAAACAAAACAATGTTTATATAGAAGCAGCAATGTATACTAAAAAGAACATGGCTTTAATGTCAAACAAATCTGGCTTAAATATTGTCTCTGCCATGTACCAGTTGTATGCTCTTGAGCAAAGAATAATCCTCCATAGTTAAAAATACCTCCCTTGCAGGGTGCAAATGAGAATGATCAGTAATGCATGTAAAGGGCTTCACAAGAGCCTGACACATAGTGGGTACAGGCATAAGAAAGTCACTATTACTCTTAATATAATAATGTTATTGGTTAGTCACAACAGGCGATATTATGATTATTCACATTTTAAATGTAGTTGCCAAGATTCAAGATAGTTAAAAAAAAATTGTCTAAAGCTACATAGTTTCCAAACAGCAGTGCCTAGATTCAAACAAAGCCCTGTCTTCAGACTCAAAACCTGAACTTCATCCACTTTGACTCATCCCACATACTATGCCACTGGCTGTACTTTAAATGTTTTCTGTTAGTGGCTTATATCAGTACACGTGATTTGGAGGACATGATAGAAAATATTTCAGGAATATTGATATCCACTATCCCGAATTTTTCCACAAAGTAAAAGAAATACAACATAATGTAAGAAGGATGGTCCTATACTTGATTTGAGATGATAATAAGCATTTATGGCCAAGTTTGATGAATAACTACCTGATACATTATTGACAATTGATGATTGATGTATATTTATTGAATAAAATGCCAAAAATTATCACTAGAAGTCTATTTGGATGACCTCTGAATAGCTTCTCCGGAAAACTCATTCTGAAAGTAAAGAGATCTCTGGACTGAAATTGATTTGCAAAGAAAGACTTAGGACCGGATGCGGTGGCTCAAGCCTGTAATCCCAGCACTTTGGGAGGCCGAGACGGGCAGATCACGAGGTCAGGAGATCGAGACCATCCTGGCTAACATGGTGAAACCCGTCTCTACTAAAAAATACAAAAAACTAGCCGGGCGAGGTGGCAGGTGCCTGTAGTCCCAGCTACTGGGGAGGCTGAGGCAGGAGAACGGCGTAAACCCGGGAGGCGGAGCTTGCAGTGAGCTGAGATCCTGCCACTTAGCTGTCTGGAATTGGGGAATTATCAATACACAGAGACTGTGAGACCCGTTAGAGGAGAATGAATGCTCAGCATAAATTTCATTGTTTGTGAGCATATATTGCACAACTTCTGTGTATTCACAGGAATATTTGATGGGAAGACTTTGAAGGAGAGAGCTCAATGTGTGGGAAAATAAATCAGTAAACTTGGGGGTTATAAAAAATGGAACTCCATATGAATTCTCAGGTTATGTTGTCTGGGAATATTTGTATGATAGACATTGTTACAAAAAAATAGTCCATCTGGTCATATTGCCCATGCCATGGTGTTTTGGGGCCTGATTGCAGTAGATTCAGTGCAGCAACTTATCTTGGACAGCAACTGAGCTACATTGTTGTTGATAACCACTCATTGTTTCCTCCACTTGCAAGTTCTCTGACTGTAATATCTTCTCATGTCCCAGTAGTCACCTGTCCAAATCTTGTTCATTACTCAAGGCCCAGAATTAAATGCATTCTTTGCCATGACATTTTGATAATGTCCCAATCTGGAAAAGATAGCATGGTGGAATGGAAAGAAAAACCGTGTTGGAGTCATTAAATCAGGATAGGGTTTGAATTGTAGTCGTTACTTAAAAGTCCCTTTATCTCTCCAGTGTTTGTTTTTCTTTCTGAAAAGTAGAATGAGAAGGCCATCCTTCTTCACAGTGTTCTTATGAAAGTCAAATGAGATGGTTTTTGAGAAAGTGTTTATGGTTTTAAAATTACAGCATTATGGAAGCTTGACAGCTGATGGAAAGAGTATGAGATTTTGATGTCAGACAAAGACAGAATAGTTACAGGTTTTTAATTTACTTGTGATCTTAATTGACTTAACTATTTTTTATGAGTGGGAAGGGGGTGGGTCAACATTTTTGAATCTAAGGTTTTATGTAAAATAAAGAAAACATGCTACCTACTTTTTAGGGCGGAGGCAGATTATAAATGAGATAATATATTTAAAATATATGCTTCATAGGGGATACTCGGTAAATGTTAGTTTTGTCCTTTTTTAACAGAGAAATGTTAGTTTCTCTCTTTTTAATATCCTGCCTTTTAATCTCTTTTATGCCTTCTATTTTAATTATTCATGTGCTTTTCTCACAATCTCTACAAGACTAAGATATTTGAGAACAAGGAGTATGACATTTATGTTTGCAGCCCTAGCATCCTAGACAGGATTCTGAGCTTAATAAAACTCAATACATTTTTATTGAGTAACTAAATGAAATAATTAGTAGGAAAGTCATATTCTTTGCCCAAGATATCTTAAAAGAAGTGATGGCCATTAGAGTAGTTAGTTGAAGAGTTGGCATAAGAAGAGATATAGCAATTAAAGGTAAAGTATGGAAGCACCAAAGTGGAAACCACAATCTGACTGTGAGACTCACACTGCTGCTTGGAGGAGCATGTGCAGCACACAGAAAGGCCAAAGGCAAGGTATATCTTATACTTTGTGATTCAAAGATTGATTGCATGAGTACAGTCATGTAAAAGAACTTTGGTCTTTTTAGGGACTAAAATGTGTACATAACAGAAAAAAGAAGCAAACAAACAAAAAGTTCAAATAACCTAATTGTCAGTTTGCTTCCCCTTATGGCCCACTGAAGTATATTTGAGAAAGAAGAGGTCTACTGGACATGCACAGCTAACTTGTTCATGAAGGAGTTCATCCTCAGCATCAGGTGCTTCTGCATGTTACTCCAGCTCTGAGTTGGATCAGCAGGCTAATCACCCAAAACATCTGGGCACAGTTCCCTCTGTGGAAAACTGGGTCTTAAGGATTGACCTATGTCCTTGTGAGTTTGCTCAGAATGATGGTTTCCAGCTTCATCCATGTCCCTACAAAGGACATGAACTCATCCTTTTTTATGGCTGCATGGTAATTCAAGGTGTATATGTGCCACATTTTCTTAATCCAGTCTATCACTGATGGACATTTGGGTTGGTTCCAAGTCTTTGCTATTGTGAATAGTGTTGCAATAAACATATGTGTGCATGTGTCTTTATAGCAGCATGATTTATAATCCTTTGGGTATATGCCCAGTAATGGGATGGTGGGGTCAAATGGAATTTCTAGATCTAGATCCTTGAGCAATTGCCACACTGTTCTCACTCGTAAGTGGGAACTGAACAATGAGAACACTTGGACACAGGGTGGGGAACACCACACACCAGGGCCTGTCATGGGGTGGGGGTAGCGGAGAGGGATAGCATTAGGAGATATACCTAATGTAAATGACGAGTTAATGGGTGCTGCACACCAACATGGCACATGTATACATATGTAACAAACCTGCATGTTGTGCACATGTAACCTAGAACTTAAAGAATAATTAAAAAAAAAAAAAAAAAAAAAAAGAATTGGCCTCATCAGAGGAGCAAGTGTGGGGCCAAATCCTCCCCTCTGTATTGACCTGTTCCCTTTATTTTCTACAGTACCACCTGCTCCCCTCCAGGCTGCATGTGCTTAGCTTATTGACAACTACTAAAAGTTGGGATAATCAGAGGAATTTCCACTTAGAAAACAAAACTGATAGAAGTATGTTCAGTATAACATTTCCCCATAATTCAGAGAAAAGGAAACTAAGAAATTAAATCTCCACCGGTTATACTCAGTTTCTAACTTTGATCCTCTTTCTTCACATTTAGACCTTTCTGAAATTCCCTCCTAATCTGTGTTATTCAGAATATCTATTACTATGTATCAAACTACCCCAAAGCATAGCGACTTAAAATAGTATTTACTTTCTTCACAATTTTGCAGGTCAGGAATTGACGAAGGACTCAACTGGGAGGTTTGTCTCTGATCCATGCAGCATCAGCTGAGGATGGAGACCTCACCTCGAAGCTGGGTTCTTCACTCAGTATCTGTAATCTTTATCTTCTTTCTCTCTCCACATGCATCTCATTTTCCAGGACCTGTCCACATGGCTTCCCTGGGCTTTCTTCATAGCACGGCAGTCTCAGGGAAGTCAGCTTCTTTCTCCAGAGCTGGTGTTCTAGGAGGCAGGAAGAAAAAGCTGCTAACTCTTAGGATCTGGACTCAGAAATACGTGTGCTATCACTTCTGCCATAACCTACTGGTTATGTAAATCATAGAGGCATTCCAGAGCCAAGTCTTTGCTTAGACCCCATCACTAGATGAAAGAAGGGTCAAAGACTTGAGAGCCTTTTAAATCCATACATTTGCAGTTTTATCTTCTGGAAGTCCTAAACTGTTCCCACAAAGTCCCTAGGAGTCACATCTCCTTCCCTGCTTTCCTGGTGGTACATTTAGTAAAGTCTGAACTATTCATTCAAGTCAGGTCATGAGTTATAAACTTGCCTTTTTATTCTCCTCATTATCCTGGAGGTAAATATTGACATGGACATAGAGGTATGCCTTTCCAAGACATACACTAATTCTCTAAGACAGTGCAATTTAAATCTATAAAAAGGAAGAAATATTTTCCTGAGCTCCTCCCTTATTTACAAGGCTCTTTTTCCATAGTGGAATTATTTTTTCCCATTTTCATATTAAACAGTCTTCATTACTTTTCTTAATCCTGTGTTTATTCTTTATCCCCAATTCACCTGTAATTTCATATTATAATATCTCAGATTAGGAATAAAAAATTAGACCTTTGATAAATCAAATATATCTTAATATCCAAGTCTTTAGGAAAAAATGGCAGAAAGGTAATGGACCAAATAAAGCCTTGGAAATTGCTGTTAAAATAGTTTAATTAGATGAAGAGATAAAGACATCTTGTGCCTGCATTTTGGGAGGAAAAGGCATGATTGGTCCTTTTAGTTATATAAAGCATATTTCTATGTTACCAACATCTTGTTCTGTAAAGTGAAGTAATACATGCATCAGAACTCAAAAAGACCTTGGGAATATCTGGCTCAGTGTTTTTCAAACTTTTTAAAAATCAGCATAATTATTCCTCCCAAATATTTAAATGAAATAAAATTGGTTTCAAACATGTAAAATATATAAAGGGAGGGCTACTACAGTTTAAGTTGAATATAGTTGAGGTGCTGGTAGGCTGGACACGGTGGCTCACACTTGTAATCCCAGCACTTTGGGAGGCCAAGGCAGGTGGATCATGAGGTCAGGAGATGGAGACCATCCTGGCTAACATGGTAAAACCCCGTCTCTACTAAAATTACAAAAAATTAGCCAGGCATGGTGGCAGGCACCTGTAGTCCCAGCCACTTGGGAGACTGAGGCAGGAGAATGGTGTGAACCTGGGAAGCGGAGCTTGCAGTGAGTCAAGACCATGCCACTGCACTCCAGCCTGGGCGACAGAGTGAGACTCCGTCTCAAAATAATAATAATAATAATAATAATAATAATAATAATAAATTAGAATAATAATGTTGAGGTGCTGGTACCTCAGCCATCATTCTACTTTTTCGTGTTCCTCTTCTCCTCCAAGGTTGCCTATGGTTAGTTTTTAAGAAAACTTAAAATTCAGTGTAACATAACCCAGTCCCTCATAATATGGTAGAATCTGAGGTCCATTTTGATTAGATGATTGGCCCATGGCTAGTTAATAGTAATAATAATAATAAGTACTCATGGCTAACATATATCAAGGAATGGCCCAGGCCTAGGTGCTATTCTAAGCATTTGGCATGGTTCAAAGCATCTAACCTCCACATCAACTCAGTGGTGTGGACCCTCTAATTATCCTCATTTTATAGAAGAGCGAACTGAAGTCAGTGAGCTGAGATAATTTGAAGCAAATCTCAGACTAGACCTGAGTCTCCTTAACCTCAAGGACAATGTTCTTGTCACCTACGTTTCTGTCTCTCATAGCAGACACCTTCAGAACCACTCTATAATGAAAACTGAATTTTAGCATTAACAGAAGCATACAATGCATTATTAGTCCTCTGTTTTCTTAGGTTCTTTCCAGGGATTTAACAAATCATTTAGAGGCCAGAGACACTTACATCTTTGATATTCCCACAAGCCCTCAGGACCTAACACAACCTCCAGTCTGCTGTAGTTCACATACTTCAGTACCTGAGAGGTTGCCTGAAAAGTGGCCCTTACTGGGAACCTGGAGATGTGAAAATCACTAAGATATGGAGGAAATAGTGATGAAGGAAAGAGTTGGAAAAGCCTTTCCAGTATCCATGTGCAGAATTAGATTTGTGTACCACCTGTGATAACTGGAAAAAATCTCATCTTTTCCTTTTTCTATTTCTCTAGGGTACAGAGACTCTGTCTTCAAATATATCTTGAGGTTCCCCTTGTGTATGTCAGGACTTGCATACATATTTGTTGAATTAGTGGACAAATTGGCAGCATTATCTCTTTCTCTAATTAACCAAGTGACTGAGGCCAAACAGCTCTCCGCCTTCCTCCCTCCCCAGCCTGCTTTGCTTTTAATGACACAAGAGCCAGCTGCAGAGTGATGGGGAGAGCCATCTGCAAATTAGCAGTTGAGGGATACAGAAGAGGCCCAGGATGTCTGAGTGACCTATCAATTTAATAATCCACTTGCGGTTAATTGAGAATGAGATTCAATTAACACATTTTGTACACTGTTCATCTAAAAATTTTAATAAATTTAAAATCATGAATAAATTATGCAGCTCTGATGCATGGTACATGAATATGTGTCTAGGTGAGTGAATTTGTTTAATTTGGGTTAACATAAGTAAGAGGTATTAACTTTCTTATCTGAGATTCGATGGGTAGCTAGGAAGAAGATGGTAATTGAAAGGCTAAGCTCAGTGAAGCCATGAAGAATACTCTAATTTAATTTAGAACAGAAGGTTCAGATCTTGTGAATTCTGACACATGCATGTATGGAAAGAAGGAAACACACTTTTAAAATACTACTATTTTAGGTGGCATGAAGTCTTTAGCTCAAACTTTTAGACCCAATTTAGTTAGATGTATAAATGATGATTCTATCTCCTAGGATGGCCTATAAAAGTGAATATTTGTTCAACATTTTAAGATCGTCAAATTGAGAGTGCTGTGTAAATACTGGGCCAGATTAGCTCGCCATGTGTCTCCTTGTGTGCACAGAACTTTCACTGACTTCAGCGGGTGGAATGTGGTGGGAGAATCTGGCTCATTATTAGTTTTCATATTTTGATTTGATCAACTGTTGTCAATTACAGACATTGGTAATTACCCACAGGAAAGGAGAGGAGGGGGAAAAAACTTGCTATCATAATATTTATCTTATCAGTTATGGTATTTTCCTATATCAAAAAAATATTGTGGTGAATTGTGTAACACAGCAAGTGCTGATTTTACAGTACCCTTGACTTGAGTGTATATTTATACAGATTTAAAAAATTTCTCAAATAAAATCCCCATGCTTATGGAGTGGTGCTGCTTCACTTATCGCTGTGCCCTGTTAATCTTCCTTTAACCCTTCTACCAATTCAGATATGCCCCTCAGATTCTATCCCCCATTAAATCCATAGTCTAGGTCATTGCTGTCTAAACACGTTCTGTGATGAAGAAAATGTTTTATATCTGCACTGTCCAATGCAGTGTACAATAGCCACATATGGCTACTGAGCACTTGGAATATGGTGAGTGTGACTATGGAACTGAATTCCTAGTTTTGTTTTAATAAATTTAAAATTAAATACTCACATGTAGCTATTGGCTGCTGTATTTCCGGGCAGTCCAAACTCATGCCTTAATTATTGTGACATCCTATTGACTACTCTTCTTACTGCAGGACATTTGTCTTCAGTTTCTCTTATATACCACCAAATTAGTGATCTTTAAATTCTGCTTACATCATGAAGTTCCTACTTAGAAACCTGTGGTGATTTCACATAGTCTGTCTACTACAGTAACCTACAGAGCACAATGTGCCCCAAATCTGGCTGCCCATTAGAATCACTTGGGGACATAATGTAGAGTACATGGTTCATTAGGTCCCTGATGGAACCTGGGAAGCTGATTCTCAGCCAACTTTAAGAATACCAGTCGTAGTATCTCCACTTTTCTACATATTCATTGTTGCCACTCTAGGTAAATTTATGACCATGCCTTACCTGGAATCCCATAATGTTCTTCTAACTTTTCTCCCTATCTCCTTTCTTGCCATTCCTTCCTGCTTCCCCTGACCATCATTCTCCAAATAACAGCTTAAGTGATCTTCCTAATAGTTCAAATAGAATATGTTATTCTGACAGTTCAAACCCTCAAAAGGCTTCTCATTGCCTATGGAATAAAATGCATTTTTCCCAAATGCTCTTGGTCTACAAAAGCCTACATGGTATTCTTTCCACCTGCTACTGAAACCTCATTATTTTTTTAAACTTGCTTTCTCTTGCTTACTGTTGGTATGTTCCTTCTTTGAATACATTAAGATTCTTCTCATCTCAGTGTCTTTGACTTGCTGTTTTCTTGGACCATTCTTTCTTGGGAACTTCAGAAGTTTAACACCTTCTTATTCTTAACATCTCAGCTCTCATCACACTCCAGAAAAATGATTCCTTTTCCACACTATCTGTTGTCTCTGTCCATCTTAGTTACCTTCTATACACACTCTTTTTATGTCCATAAGTACTTATTAATTTTCAATTATCAAAAATTATGTTTTATTGGTTTAAATGTCTATTACCTCCTGTGATTAGGAGATAGGTTCTATAAGAGCAAGGATTTTATCTCTTGTCTTAATGCTGTTTTCTAAATCACAGTCATTTTCTTAGTTTATATTTGCCTTAACCTTTTCTTCAAACACAGTAGTTTACAAAATGAAGTTTTAAGACCAGCAACATTAGCATTACATGGAAACATATCAAAATGCAGTTATGTGGCTCTACCTCAGACTGTGTGAATCAGAAACTCTAGGGGTAGGGCCTAGCAATCTGTACATTAGCAGGCTCCTCAAATGCTTTCGATACATGTTGAAGTTTGTGAATGGCTACTTAAACACATACCATCTACTACCTTTTTCTTTCTTTTATGAGACAGGGTCTCGCTTTGTCACTCAGACCTTTATCTGCAACTCAATATAATAATAAAATAAATTTAAGAGTTTATGATCCATTTCTCTGAACCTTCCCCTCATACTTCCTTTATCTTTCTATGTGTTACATTCTGGGAATATAGCACAACTATAAATCTTTCCACTTATTTATTCTTCAGTTGTGCCTCCTCTGTCATTCTGTGGATGTGTCTTTGTCTATGGAGTCCTGATGAATGAGAAGTCCTGATAATTATTGAAAAACATTTGAATCTAATGGTTAACTAAGACTACATAAACTCAGCAAAACCTAGATTCAGAGTCAGCTCAACTACAGATCAGGTTGACACAACTCTCGTTGCTAATGCCTGACAGAAGAAGAGGTATGCTCTTTACCGGGAGTAAATCTTATTTCTGTAATCTCTACTCTGCTTTATTTTTTAATCACAAAATGCCTTGTATACAATGAAAAGTTATGAAGCACACAAAGAAGCAGGAAAATGTGACCCATGAAAGAGAGAAAATAGTTAATAGCAGCATGTCCAGAGACGGACCAGATAGTGTAATTAACTATCAGATGGAAACATTAATTAACTAATTAACAGATGGAAACATTAAGAAACTATGAGTACATGCATTAAGATCTAGTGAAGAAGTTAGACATTATTTCAGAAGAAATGGGTAATTTCATTAGAGAAATGAAAATATAAAAATTGAAATATATATACACATCAGAAATGAATCACACCTTGATGGTCTTAATAGCAGACTGGGTACAATAGAGGAAAGAATTAGTGAATTTGAAGGTAAGTCACTATAAAATTTTAAGTAAACATAAAATAGAAAAAAATAAAAGGAAAAAAGCATCTAAAATTTGTACCTAGAGTTTTAAAAGAGGAGAAGTTCAATAATGGCAGAAGAAATATTTTAAGATGTAATAGCTGTGATTTTTCCACAATTAATAAAGATGAACCCACAGATTCAAGAAGTTTAATAAATCCCAAACATGAGAAATACAAAGGAAGTCATACATAGGCCCATTATAGTCAAACTCCTAAAATCCAAACATAAAAGGAAAAATTAAAGAGCAACTAGAGAAGAAAAAGCAAAATGATACCAGTGACAGCTGGCTTCTTATCACAAGCAATGGAGACCAGAAGAAAATGAAATAGAATCTTTAAAGTGTTAAAAAATAATTGTCAGCACAAAATTCTAGATTCAGTAAAAATATCCTTCAAAAATGAAGATGGGATAAGTAGATTTTTCAGACAGACAGAAGCTGAAAGAAAATTTTCAACAGATTTTCTCCACATGAAATGGTAAAGAAAGTTTTTCTAGCTACAGGGAAATGATGTAAGATGGAAGACTACACTTGCAGGAAGAAATAAAAAGCATAGAAATGGTAAATATGTGGGAATATATAAAATATCTTTAAAATGCTATTATTTTTTATGTCTGCATACTTTTAATGTACTTAAATTATCATTTACTAATTAAGGCAAAAAATAATGTATCTTAGAGACTATAGCATCAGTAAAACATATGACAAAAGAAACTTAAATTTGGGAGGAAAAATAAATTCAGTTATAATGCTATAATGTTTTTATATTTCTTTAAGAATTATATTACATGAAGGAAGAATGTAAAAAGATAAAGTATATATTGTAATCTCTAAAGGAACACTGAAAAAGTAATACAGAGTATTACAGCTTTAAAGTCAATTGAGGTCATAAAATTGAATGTTAAAAATGCTGATCCGCCTGTAATAAGGGGAAAAAAGAGGAACGACAGAATAAATACTGGATAAGACAAATAGAAAGCATATATAATAATGAAAGGCATTAAGTTAGCAGTATTATGTTAAGTATATGAGAATCAAACACCACATGTAAATAAAACAAACATTGTTGAATTTTTGAAAACAAGAACAACTCTATGCTATGAATAGCATATACTTTTTATATATAAAGATACCTCCACGTTAAAAGTAGAGGATTTGAAAAGTTATGCTATATACTCCTTACAAGTAAGGAAGCTTAAACAAAAGTAATCTTAACGTGAAGAGTCTTAGAAGTAAAGATTAGAATTTCATTAAAAGGTCAAATTATTAAGCTGACTTAACCATCTTAAATGTGTATATACCTACTGGTAACAGAGGTTTAACATTCAGGTAGCAGAACTTGATAAAAAGCTACAGATAGAAAAATCCGCAAAAAATAATGATATATTTAGCACTATTAGTAATTATTGAAACAAGTAGTTACAAAAAAGTTAGCTTATACCCTATAAACTATTTCAATTGACTTGACTTAGTTGCTATTTTATAGAACACAGTACCCCCAGTTTCAGAATACGTATTCATCGGTATGGCATATGCAGCATTCACTAAGATAGAGTATATGCTGAATAATAAAATGAGTTACAATATTTATCGAAGTATTAAAATCATATGTAGTTATTCCTTGACCAGTATGAAATTAAGTTAAAATCAATAAATGGTGAGTTATCTGAAAACTCCAAATATTTTCAATTTAGCAAAGATACATTCAAATAATCCACAGATTAAAGAAGAAATTATAAGGAAAATTAAAAAAAGTTTTAAATATTTCAAAATTAATTATAATGAAAATACAACACATAAAACTGTGTGGATGCTGCTACTGTTAAACCATTACTTAGATAAATATAGGTTTGGCATTTATAGGTTTAAATGTACATATTCTAAAAGAAGAAAGGTCTAAAATTAACAGCATAAATGCTGACCTAGGACTCTAGAAAATAAAAGGAAATTTAACCCAAAGTAAGTAGAAGAAAGAAAATATTAAAAATGAAAGCAGAAATGCATGAAATATAAATGGATGAGCACACTTCACTACTTCTATTTAACATTGAATTAGAAGTCCCAGCCATTGCTTGTCTGGTTCTTTATAGACATTAGTAAAATTGATAAACCTGTGGCAAGAATGACCAGAACAAAGCAGAAAATACCCATATAAGAAAAAAAGAGAGACATCACTACAGACTCTACAACTTATTACAACTGAATCAAGAAGAAATAGAAAATCTAAAGAGTTTAATATGTATTAAAGAGATTTAATTAGTAACTCAAAATCTTCCTACAGAGAAAACCTCAGGACCAGATGTGTTTATGTTTTAATTCTATCAAACATTTAGGAAATATATAATCTAGGCTTTATACAAATTTTGTCAGAAAATAGACTAGGTAGGAGTACTTCCCACCTTAATTTATGAGGTCAGCACTACTGTAATACTAGAACCTGATAAGGCTATTATTAAAAGAGAAAATTTAAATCTAGTATCTCTCATGATTATAGATGCAAAAACGCTTAACAAAATATTGGCAAACTGAATCCAGCAATATATAAATGAATGATACATTACGCCCAAGTAAGTGTTGCTTGGAGAATGCAAAGTTGGTTTAACATTTTTTTAAAAAGTCAGTCAGTGTAATTTGCCACATTATTGGAATAAATCAGGAGCATTGTTTATCTCAATAGACCCAGAAAGAATTTTACCAAATTCAGCACTCTTCCATAACATTAAGACTCAGCAAGTGAAAAATAGAAAGAAACATCCTAAATCTGATAAAGAACATCTATTTAAAAATCTTTCCCATGGTTTTAATTTTAATAATGAAACAGTAAATTTTGTCACCAAAATTGGGATCAAAACCAGAATATATTCTTTCACTGCTTCTGTTTAACATTAAATTAAAAATTCTAGCCACAACAAGGCAAGAAAAAGAAATAAAATGCCCTAAAATTAGAAATAAGTAAACTGCTGTCATTTATAGACAACGTTATTGTTTACATAGAAAATCCAAAAGAAGTAACCAAAAAAGTATTATTACTAATAACTGAATCTAACATGATTGCAATATAGAAGTTAATATAAGAAAATTTTAGTTCTATATACAAGCAATGAAAAATTGGTAAGTTAAACTAAAATAACATTTACAATAGCAGCGCAACACATTGAATACAGAGTAATAAGTAGAATGAAAGGTATGGGGCTTGGAAATTATGAAACACTGATTGGAGACATTAGAGAAAACAACTGAATAAATAGAGATATATGCCATGTTTGTGGATTCAAAGATTTAATATTACTAAGTTATCCATTCTGTTCAAATTAATCTTGAGATTCAAAGCAAGCTCACTTAAAATCCTGATAGGCTTTTCTCCCTAGAAATTAACAATTAATTTTCAAATGTATACAGAAATGTAGAGAATCTAGACTACACAAAACAATCTTGGGAAAAAGATTACAATAGCAAAGTTTTCATTAACTGTTTTCTAGATTTACTCTACCTACTATAAAGCCACAGTCATAAAGACTGTGATAATTGCCTACTTGGATAAACAGGTAGAGTCCAGAAATGGACTTATGCACAGTTGATTGACTGTTGACCAAGGTACAAGGGCTTATATCTAGAATATACAAAAGATCTCCAAAAATTGACAATAAAAAGACAAACAATGCAATTAGTAAATGGAAATTACACTTGAACAAACATTTTACAAAAAAAGATATAAGAATCTCTGATAAGCTTATGAAAATGTGCTCAACACCATTGCTCATCATATAAATGCAAATTTAAGCCACATGATATCCACTAGAATGGTTAAAATAAAAATGACTGACAACACCAAATGTTCGTTAGGATGTAGGGCAAACAGAAATCTAATACATTACTTCTTGGGAGTGTCAAATGGTACAAACACTTTTGAGAACTGTTTGGCTTTTTTTTTTTTTTACAGGGTTAAACTTTCATCTACCCTCTGTGATAGCAATTCCATTCTTACCCAAAAATACTTGTACAAGAATGTTTATAGGTGCTCTCTTCATAATAGGCTTGAACTGACAATAAGCCAAACATTCTTCAACAGGAGAATGGGTCAATAATATGTGTCATAATTATATGGTGGAATACTATTTGTTAACTAAAAATATACAAGCTAATTATGTATACAGCATAGACACAAAGGTACTAGGTTGATTGAAAGAATATGTATTTATTATTTCATTTATATGAAATGAAGAACAGATGAAATTATTCTGTGGTGATTGAGATCAGAAACTTGTTGCCTATGATAGAGAAATTGAGTGAACAAGCAAGAGAGAACTTTCTGGAGTGATATAAATGTTTTAAATTTTGTTTTGGAGTATTAGTCACACAAATGTACGCACTTATCAACATTTATCAAACTAAACTGTTAATACCTGGACATTTATTTATATAACTTATACTTCAATTTTAAAAATGTTATTTTGGGGTCTCCTGTTTGTTGTTTCCTCAGTTAATTGTTCTCATTCTTAGCTCAGCCCTTTTATTTCATGGAGTTGGTTTTCTTAAAATGTTTCACAATTCTTGATCAGATGTCATATTTGAATCAGTAACTCCGAATGCATCTGTCTGTAGATGTGACTCCATTTACTATAGACTACATAATTGTAGGACAATGGTAAACATGCTATTGGTGCATTATACCAGTTTATTTCCTAAACATTGACACTCTCTTTTCCTCATGACACTGGACATTCTGCACAGCCTCTTTGTGCCATATTCACATACTCAATGCTGCAGCATTCCAAAGATCTCTGTTGTTGCTTCTGTGCGTACGTGTGTGTGTGTAGGGGGGAGGGCGGGGGGGGGGGTGGTATTGGGGGCAGGGAGCAATTGGTTAATCTGCTAAATTTCTTTAAATGTTTCTGACATAACAGATCACTCTGATTGTTGCCTCAGCTTTCTGAGTGTGGAACAACTTTAAAGCCCCTTCTACCTTTAGTGGCAGTTCTTTTTCTGTGCATATTTATTCCAATTGCTTTCTATTTGGGAGAGATTTCTTAAAATTTTTGACATAAATTTAACTCTCTCATGGTTTCCAGTGCTATAATAAATTTACAATTTAGGAAAAGGGACTTATTTTCTTCATTTTTGGAGATTTGAGTTGGGACTTAGAGATAAATACATTGGCTATATTTGCCATCTTAATCCAATTTCCCAAGTCAGTTTTAATTTAGCAGCTGTGCTTGCTGCTTTACATACTGATGCATGTAGTAACTCTCATTATCACTTTCATGTGCCCTGTATAATAGTTTATGGACCTGGCAGTGGCTTGGACTCTTGCTGTTTGTAAAATAAATATTCACAAGTTCACAAAAGTAAATATGGATTGATCTCTAATGTACAAGCAGTTTGAGGAAGGAGACTATTCCTTCAACATGCTTGCGTTAGCAAGAAATGAAATTGATACTTTAGAATATCCACCTAAAGATTCAACTCCATAGACAGGGAGCCCCAAACTGAGACTGTAGGAGATCCCTACTCAACATTGCCTAAAATCTCCCTAAGCACCTAGCCCCTGATTCTTTATCATTGTAATGTTGACCTAACACTTTAGGAGGCTGTGTCTATAAATGAAGGATGTGTTTGTGCACTAAAGTCAAGTGCTATTTGCTGAGGATAGTGTGACTTCCATTTGACTTTCTTTCTGGTAAAAGCAGATGGAAAAGGTTTTCTTTGGTTGTTTGCTTTCACATTAAAAACAAATACTTACTGCCAAAAACAAGGATTGGAGTACTGCAGTTCCCCCTCACAGCTGTTATTTAGAGGTGGTCCAAAACTCTTCAGAGAACATTAGGTAGTACAAATCCATAGGAAGCCAGTAGTGAAAATAGCATTTGCTGGCTCTTATTTTTTTGCCCACTGTTACAGGTCATTTGTAACACCTAGGGCAGATATGATATAGAATTTACAAATGCATGAAGAGGTCCATTTTATTGACAAATTTTCCATGTTACAAAGCAGGAAACTCAGTGAAGCACAGAGTAATTAGGCAACTTAGATTTATTTTGAAAAGAATGTAGAAAAGATTTTATGAAAATCTGAGGCCTTTACAATGTTATTTGAAGGAAGACTACACTTTTGTTATTATAATAAATTGGCAATAAGCCAATAATTTTTGCCAAATGAAATTTAGGTGCTGTAGTTACAATTTGCAAAAGGTACTTTAACCAAACGGACATGTCTGACTTTATTATTAAAATAAATATTTATTGTAAAACAATTTAAAAATCCCTATTTCTACAATTCAGAGGTCATCATAAAAATTTTTGAGTTTTCTTATCTAGATTTACTGCTATATTGTAAAAATCATATACTTTTATCAAGAGATTTTACTTTTACTTAACATTCTATCTTTAAAAATAGTTTTAATAGATAAGATGCATATTAATATGGGTGGAAGTTTTTTCCATCTACTGAACAATTTTATTTTTTCTTTCCAATTATAAATTACAGTGTAATCAATACTTTTGCAAATAAATCTATGGGTGAGTAATCTGGTTATTTCCTAGAAGTTGGTTCTGAGGAGAATGAACTGAATCCAAAAGAGGTTGTATCCATGATCAAGCTTTAGCTTCCATCTCCCAAGTTATTTCTAGTATTCTGCTGATCTGAGGAGCTGAGTCAATATTTCCTTATTCTCTCATTAATCTTAATAGCATTCCCCAGGAAGTTGAAGAGGATGACCATTCTTTAATGAGAAATATATGAATAGTTGTGCTTCCTTACCAAAAATCTCTAAATAAACTCCTAAAATCTGTTGTGTGATGAGAATATTTTTTTCAAGCTTCTAATAACTGTAATCAAGTTGTTGCTAGAAATCTGGCTCTAACTTACACTCCCACCAAAGTTATTGTAACCTTGATTGAATATGATTTTTCTTTAGAAATTCTGACCGTTTGACATCAACAAATGGCATTTGAATTCTCACTTTCATTTGCATATATTTGTTTACAAAAAATTTACCAGCCATTTGTATGTCCTTTTTTGTAAAATATACGGCTGTGTGTTTTATCCATGTAGCTTTAAATGGTTAATCTTTTATTTATATAGATAAATTAAAAGCATGTACAAATTGACATTAAGGGCATCACTATGTTTATTTAAAATGTTATAATTTGATGTATTTTACAATTTTATTTGATATTGTTTTGTAAAATACAAATATTTATGTATATATTTATAATGTATATTAATCTTTTTCTTTTTGATTCTTTCAAATCTTATGTAGCATTTTGAATTATTAAACTTTAAATCTATTCTATTCTATAGATATGGCTGATGTCAGTGAAAGTTTTGTGCATTTTAGTAGATCAAGTACGTTCAGATGAACAGATTTAATTTTGATTTCTAGCTGCTTTCTTCAAAGAGTGTCCCATTATATATTCTCTGTTATTTACAATTAACTATATTCAAGTAAAATTGTAAAATATGCAATTATCATTAGGTAGTTATTAATGACCTACATGCAATTGTTAAAGGCTTGTTAAGACTCTTTTTTCTTCTTCTAGTTTTAGCCCCAGAATTTTGTAACGTCCAAAGATAGGCCAACCCCAGATCACTTTTATCTTAGGACTCTTGAAACATTGAGTTACTTGGTTTGAAGTTACCAAGCTAAGTTCAGCAAACAGGTTTGAAGGACAGGTTCTGATGACTTGGAATTCTTGGTGCTGAGTTGTTTTTTGCCCAGAGTCAGTGCAATGCTATCCATTCTGCATTTCAAGTAAACGGTAGTCCAGTTGTGCTCATGGATCTGTCATCAAACACAGTTCAGATTTCAGCTTTAACTTATCTAAATATAGTCTTACTCTGAGTGACAAGATCCTAGTAAGTGGCATTCTCTGCCATCCTCTTTGATATTGTTTCTAGCAGGATGACTCATGGCTCTGCTCTGCCCTAGAAAATGTTTAATTACACTAGGGGCTTTTCATTGAGTAAAAACATCATTGACGGATCAGCTGCCACCCTGACAAGTTGGATTGTTATTCTGCTGTCTGAAGGTCACACAGGCATTTACTTTTGTAACACTGACCATCTGAAGGGAATTTCAGCTAGATTTCTAGACAGTCTGATGCTGCCAGATGGAAAGACAGTAGAAAGTTCAGAAATGTAGACATATTTGGGTGTCTTAGTGAGATCCCATAAAGCTTTGAATGTTAAAAAGCTTAGATATTTGTTGTGTTATAAACTTTCAGAGGGAATAAAAACTAATTCTACTTCTTTGGGTTTTATACTTTATTCTAACAAAAGCACACACATATATAGTTTTGATATGAAACTTGACGATATATTTGGCAATTTAATTACAACACTTTGAAACATAGGTTTTATTAAAGAAACAATTTCCTTTGGTTTCAGTGACCACTATTCCTGTGAATGACACATGCCACCAAACCATTAAATTTGGGTACTTGGGTTCCCCATTCAAAAGGCTACCAGGCAGCTAAAAATGGTCATGAAATCTCCATTCTAGCCTTGGTGCAGGTGTCTGTTGTAAAATGATCTTCCTTTGGCTTGAGTGACTGTCACATCCTCATTTCTCACATGGAGCTGTGTGCATTCTGAGTGCACACTGGGATGAAAAGTGATTCTGGTGATGAGGATTATATTGCTCCTTAGTATGTTTCCAGAGCAGTCAGAATGCTTTCTTCCCCACACATGGAGAACACAGGGGGCTTCTTGGTGATAGGTTTTTATTGATAGCCTTATGATTGATAAGGCTAATGCTGCCTCATTTGCTCCCTCTTATATTTTCATTGATGGGAACGGGTTCAGGAAGCAAATTAAAAAAAAAATGTAAATCTTTCAGCAAGAAAACTTTCTTCTCCTTTAATCTTTCTCCATTGTTACTTCCCTATCTCACCTTCTGACCCAGAATTCTTAGAAAATAACTGCTCTCACTTTTAAAAACAAGAGATGTGGGAGAAATAAAGTTCTAGATTTTACTATTACCTTTGACTCTTAGAAATCAGCTCAAGTGGGTAGAGAGACTTGTGAAGACCAGCATTTGGTCTGTAAACAACACTAGTGGTTGGTGATTACACAAGCCTGAGTCTTTTCAGATTTATAAATTTAAATTGTTGTGCTCAGATACCCCTGAGGATATCTAGAATCTAGATCAAAGCCTTTGCTTCCTCAAGTACCAAATGGTTGGTGGTTTTGTACCACTCTATCTAGCCAATTCCAAGGTTGAAAAGGTGGAATTGAGAGTTTACATACAAAAAGCTGGGATCCAGTATGCTGGAGTAAGACCCATGTTTCCTCATGGTCACTGAACTCCAGCCTTTTCTCTCTAACCTCTTCCTGGACCACAAAGGACTTTTTTGGATCCTATACATTTTTGCCTTTATGTGCTCCTTCTTTCATAAAAAGTGTTGAAATTTTTTCTTACAACTATATTTGTATAAAGACAAATACAATTCAGACTGGATTCATTATGACATATTTATTACTTTTATATGCATTTTTCTTTCTAATTTAAAAAATAAAAATAAAAAAATTTATGGACTCTTAAAAGTATCATAGCTCCTATGCACTGTGTCTAATAGATAACTAGGGCCTGCCCTAATATGTGTGACCAAGTACATTGTTCTTCGTTCTGTCACTTAGACCATAGGCCTTCCCTAGTTTCAGGCCCAGACCCTGCTCAAATATTGCAAACCATTCCATGTGGGATGCTCCCATGACAATCAGCTGGCAAATGGTGATATATTTTAACTGGGAAAGACTACCCATTACCATGACTCCATTACCTCTAAATATTGCTGTTTGCTGAGAACCACCAATGCCTCACTCAGCCTTTAAATTCAATCCTTTTGGGTACTTACACAGGGCTGAAGTACACTTGGGTAATGGCAGCTCTGTGATTTGCGCCACTAAGTTATTTGCCAAAGAGCCCAATCCTACAGACTGCCTGACTTCCTTTCCTCTGTCATTCATTAGTGTTGCAATATGTCTTATGCAGTCTAGTAGTTAGTCACTGACTACTGGCAAGGCAATGGCAGGCAAAACAAGTACCCTATCATAGGCAAATTTTGTAACGTAAAAACAATTTTCTTCTTTGTGGCAACTTAGTTCCAAGTTAGAGTTCTTGGTCCCCTTAAGCCTTTCATCCGACTTTTCCTTCACTATTCAGCTTCTCAGATAGTTGTTTACTTCATCTGTGGCTACTTTTGTTTCTGAGATGAATTCAGCAAACACCTGTTGAAGCCCTCTCTTGTGCTAGGAGCTCTGCCATGTGTGCCTGAATGGCCTACAGACTCTAATTAAAGAGAATAGGCATCCTGAAATCATGGGATTGAAATTACAGTTCAAGACCTTTTGTTGTTGGTGGTTATGGTTTTTGGTTTTAGTTATGAAAATAATAATGCTTTTGGGCAAAAAAAAAAAAAAAAAAAAGTATCCATTTAGTTAAGTATATGGATGCAAAGAATGAACATTTAGTATTATCTCCCTAATTCTAAAATTTATAATTCTCCAAAGATGATGGCCTTTAATTTTTTGGGTCTTTTTTTTGTTTTCCTCTGTTACTTTGAAAAGGTTGTATTTCTTCACTCTGACCCACCTTTCCTTCGTCTTTTGTGATACTACTGTAACTGCCCAATGGGATCACTCGCTACTGTCTAGACAGAGCTGATTTATTGAGACAGGGGAATGGCAATGGAAAAAGAGTTATTCATGCAGAGCTGGCTGTGCAGGAGACCAGAGTTTATTATTACACAAATCAGTCTCCCGGAGCATTCAGGGATCAAAGTGTTTAAAGATAATTTGGTGGGTAGTGATTTAGGAAGTGGAGAGTGCTGATTGGTCAGGTTGGAGATGGGATCATAAGGAGTCAAAGTGAGGTTTTCTTGCTCTCTTCTGTTCCTGGGTGGAATCGCAGAACTGGTTGAGCCAGATTACCACTCTGGGTAGTGTCAGCTGATCCATCCATTGTAGGGTCTGCAAGTTATCTCCAGCACTGAACTTAATTTTACAATAGTGATGTGAATAGTCTGGAGAGCTTCATACTCTTGCAGCCAGAGGCAGGATGACCCCTAAACTGTAATTTTTAATCTTGTAGCTAATTTGTTAGTCCTACAAAGGCCGACTGGTCCCCAGGCAAGAAGGGTGTCTTTCTGGGAAAGGATTAGTACCAATTTCGTTTCAGAGTCAAACCATAAACTGAATTCCTTCTCAAAGACAGTTCAGCCTACACCCAGGAATGAACAAGGACAGCTTAAAGGTCAGAAGCAAGATGGAGTCTACTAGGTGTGATCTCTTTCAGTTTTATAATTTCCTCAGTTACAATTTTTGCAAAGATGGTTTCAGGATGGGCTGCATGCTAGGAGCTGGGGCCTTTGACAGAGGGATAGGGCCAACCCACAGCACACGGATAGAGAGGGTGCTGCAGAATAGATACACCAAGTTCACATTCCTCCTCTCCAATCTCCTGGTTCTCCCCATTGGACAAACCCAACCAGAAACTAGTAGACAAGAGAACTGTTTACTGTAGTCCATGTGGATTAGCCTCTGGAGCAAGTACAGGATAGAGAAGGATGAAGGAAGGGTGCATCTACAGGGGCAAATGAAAGACACTAGCAGCTATTCTATGCACAATGGAATGATTTCCCAAGTGCCAAATGAAAATTTCTCTGGAAATTCCATGGTACAGAGATGTAAAATATTTGAGGTATTTGAATACAAATTGATGAACACATATTTTGAAATGCACAGATATACCACAAGGGTCATAGGGACCTTAGATTTAGAAACTGGAGACATATGCAAGTGAATAAAAAGAAGTTATTTCCAAGATATCAGAGGTCGCATATTTATAAGTATTCCCTCCATGTCCTTAAACTGAAAGACACATAAGGAAGCAAATCAGAAGAGACAAACCACAAAGAGAAATCTCAAAGAGAAAATTTTAGGCTCAGAACAATTAATAGGAAAAGCTCTTAGCAAGGAAAGTAGACAAGAAAATGTGAAAGTAGTGAAACCGCCTTTGCAAAAATTGTAACTGAGGAAGTTATAAAAGTGAAAGAGATCAAACCTAATGGCCCCCATCGTGCTTCTGACCTTTAAACTTCCCTTGCTCATTCCTGGGAATAGGATGAACTAACCTTGAGAAGGAATTCAGTTTATGGTTTGACTCTGAAACAAAATTGATGATAGCCTTTTCTCCAGAAGACACCCTTCTAGCCTGGGGACCAGTCAGTCTTTGTAGGACTAACAAATTAGCTCCAAGATTTAAAATATCCGGTTTAAGGGTCATGCAGCCTCCGGCTGCAAGAGTCTGAAACTCCCCAAATTGCTCCTGGGGATAACATCACTATTCTAAAACCTAAGATCAGTGCTTGAGATATTTCGCAGACCCTCCATTGGATGGATCAGCTGACACCACCCAGAGTGGTAATCTGGCTTATCCAGTTCTGCCATCCACCCAGGAACAGAAGATAGCAAGAAAACCTCACTTCGACCTGCTATGATTTCACCAATCAATACTCTCCACTTCCCAAACTCCTGCCCACCAAATTATCTTTAAAAATTCTGATTCCTCAATGCTCGGGGAGACTGATTTGAGTAACAATAAAACTCCAGTCTCCTACACAGACGACTCTGCATGAATTACTGTTTCTCCATTGCATTGCCTCTGTCTGGCTAGATCGGCTCTGTCTAGGCAGCGGGCAAGGTGAACCCACTGGGTGATTACAACACCTTGAAATTCTATCTCCAAGTTCTAGTGGCTGATTCCTACCATGCTCCCTCTGGCCTGGAGTTTGTGATAGTGGATGTGAACCCTGAGACATTTCACCTCCCTTCTGGCTTTTTCTAAGCTCTTCCTATGTTATAAGAAATAGCCCGTTTATTAAAATTTCCTCAACTATCTCATTTGAGTGTGCCATTTTTTTCCTTTCCTGGCCTTAATCAATACACCTAAAATTTATTCAAAGTGTTTGGGGGATATTCCTTAGGTTCTCTTTTCTCTAACAACATAGATTTTGCTTGGTCCTTGCTTGTTTGTTTTAAATTCTCTGTAATTGCTATCAGGGTCTTGCAGCTGAATCTGCCATGAATAGCATTTGATGGACTATGGTAATGGTGGTGGTGGTGGTGACAAGAAGATTTCATTGTCTGTTTACTTCAGAACATTTTTTCCTTGCTGAAATCTGAGATTAAAATGGCTTTTCCATTACAAAGCTCCAAAACATTTTCTGTATATTAGTTAGAATCCTCCAGAGAAAAAGAACCAATATATATTATGTTTAATATGTATATATGTAATATGTATTATGTTTTATATTATGAAATATAATATAATACTCAGGATGTAACTGTTTAACTTCCTCACATCTAGGACAGACAGTTAAAATAACAGCTCAACTAGGGAAGCCTACTGTGTCATGGGTGCTAAACATCTGCTGCCTGTTCACTTACTGTAATAAAAGCAATGTTCTCTTTCTCTCTCTCTCTTTTTTTTTTCCATATTATCTCCCCTCATTTAAGAGAAAAAATATGTTACATTTTGGATTTGTTAGTTAACAGCAGAGACAACTTCGCACATTAAAGTATTCTAGCAAAGACTCTTTAATTTTTACAACATTGAAATTCTTCTGACATGTCCCATGGTTTTTTAAGTCACTTTTAGTTTTTTGCATTTTAAATCAGATTCAATTATAAAAACACCTTTTACATTCTGTGAATATCAGAAACCTCTGCTTACTATTGTTCGAAGAGAAATTTGAAACAGATTCTATTTATATTATGTTTATATATTTTATATATTTATATTATATATTTACATAGAATATTTTCTTAATATAGCCTTTTTAGCCTTTTTAGTTATTGAGTCTTTAAAATGTGTGTTACTAGAATGTTCCACAATTAGGTTTCTAGATGGAAGATTTGTGGCTGATAAAATTGTTCTTCTTATGTTCAGGAGATTTCTACATGTCCTTGCATCCCAAATAATGACTTCATGCATAAGTCGAATAACCTTTAGTTGATTAAAATATTTCATTAGTCAGAAAATATCTCTCCTTGGCCCTATCAAATAATTGAGGTATTAATTTCCTTTCTTAGATCCTTCAATCATGGACAAGGGGATAGTCAATAAATTCTGTGATTTGGAGGAATGCAGTGAAAGGAATTGTAATGCTTTCTGGCACACAAAGCAGTGTTTTTTTTTTTCTAACTAACTGCCATGGCCTTTCATCCCTATGACATTTAGCACTGAGCGTTAGGCAAAATAGAATATTGATATTCAGTGAGATGTATTTCAAATCAGTGTTAATTGTTTAGATCAGTGGATAGCAAACTATTGTCCATCGGCCCAAATCCTGTCTGTTTTTGTGTAACCTATTGCTAAGAATGATTTTTACATTAAAAAAAGAAAAATAATACTTTATGACATGTGAAAATTATGTAAAATTCAAATGCTAGTCTTCATCAGTATGGTTTTATTAGAACACAACCACATTCATCCGTTACATGTATATAGGTGCTTTCACAATACAGTGGCAAATTGAGTAGTTGCCACAGATACTGTAAAGTCTAAAAATATCTGGCTCTTACAGAAAAGTTTGCTGACCCCTGCTTTAAATAATCAAGTAGAGTTTTTCCTTTACTTAAAATAATAACCTAATTGAAAAACTTAATTTTCTTGGTAGCTACTGAAACAATAATGATTGACTAACAGTTTTATAAGAGAATAATAGGCATTCTAGTATTATTCCCACAGACAAGGCCATTTCTGGGAGATAATGGAATTATTTAAAATTGTTTAGAATTTATCTCTTGTTGATTATCAGATATTGGAATATGATGACAACTCATATTTGCCAGTGCTTCTGAATAGCTTTAAAACCTTATTTAGGACTTTTTAGTCTCTCAATATAATGCAAGAGCAAGAAAGGGAGCCCAAATCATTGTTGACTTCAGATTAAATCAGTCTCACCATGTGTCTCATGAAATAATGACTACTGAAGGTCTGGCGTGGTGGCTCACACCTGTAATCCCAACACTTTGGGAGGCCGAGGCAAGTGGATCACCCGAGGTCATTGAACATTCCAATCCTTTAGTCATGCCTTGCTCTATCTTGTGACTAGCCCCATCCTAAAGGTATCTAGGAAATACAGCCACCAGTCATCTCATTAGCATGCAAAAAGACACATTGCTACAGAAATTTGAAGGTTCTTAGAAGCTCTTGTGCCAGGAATCAGGACTAAGACCAAATATTACAACAAAAGATACTATCAGTCAGAAAATTTCAAGGATTTTAGAAGCTCTGTGTCTGAAATGAGGGCAGAGACCAAATATATATTTCTCATTCTGTCACCAATATAGTATGGATGTATTTTCTTCATCTTTGTACTCAAAATGGGCCCCAGCAAATATAAGAACAGGTGTTTCAATTATGGTCTCATCCATGACTCTTGATTCTTGATGAACAATTGCACATAATATCTTTGTTTTTTTTTCCCCCTTGCAATCTAGTTCCCAGCAGGAAATTTACTGAGCTGCCAACTTCTGATCATCTAATTGACTCAGAAAGAATCTGAATGAGTTTCTAAATATCCAACCGAAATCAATTGTGACTCTCTTTATTTTAGGCCCCAGGCAGATTGAAATTGAGACAATAAATGGAAGCACCTCATTCTGAAAGAATGAGAGTTGGCAGCTTTGCAGCAAACATCACATACATATGCCCTCACACTCACCAACACATATACACATACAGCACACTCACATACACACTCATTTACAAAGTTTTATATTTGGAAAGAATACGTAATTGGATATATGTTTGGCATCTTAAAAGTCCTAGCTTCCTATAATCCATGATTTCAGCAATCTAGAAAAACGTTTCATCCAATAAAATAAAATATTAGGACTATATTAGTCTATTTTGTGTTGCTTATAACAATACCTGAAACTGGGTAGTTTATAAAGAAAAGAAATTTATTTCTGACAGTTATGAAGGCTGAGAAATCCTAGGCTAAGGGGCTGGTAAGAGCCTTCTTGCTGGCGGCTACTGTGAAGTCTTGAGTCATTATGGGACATCACCTGGTGAGGGGGCTGAGTGTGCTAGCTCAGGTTTCCCTCCCACTACTTCTAAGCCACCAGTCCCACTCTCACAGTAACTCATTAATCCAGTAACTCATTAGTCCTTTAATTCGTGAATAGATTAATCAATTCACCTCTTAAAGCCTTACCTCTCAATACTGCCAAAATGGGTTTTAAATTTCAACATAAATTTTATAGGAGACGAACACTCAAAGCATAGCAAAGACTATTGCTGGTATTGGAGAGCCACAACTAACACATAGCTTAATTACTTAAAGATGTTTCTACCCTTAGTTTCTGCCAAATGTCTTGAGACTCTTTCTTTTCACTGTATTTTTCATTTTCCTCATGGAAAAGTTTTTCCCAAGGTTCTTCTATTTGTACACATTTTATATTTAAATGTTTTCATTAAATTCCAATTTGTGTGAAATAGAAACAACAAGAATTTCAAACAGTATTGTTATGGGTTGAGTAGCCCATCTGCTGTTCTATCTTCTTTTTCTAACAGTTAGAGAAGGAACAACTGTGAGAATAAACAAAGTATTTAACACCATGCCTCTGTGTTAGAATTCTAAGTATCTGAACCTTCAGAAAGGAGGAACTGACTCTTCAATTTTCATTGTGGTGTGCAATCATGATGAGCACTATTAGGAACTGTGATTAGAGGTGAAGCATTTGTAGCATTCTAGTGAACATCAAGTGATTAAACAAACACACACCCTGAACCATTATTTTCAGGAGAATGTTTAATGGTGGGACAGCAAAGTGATCTGGCTGCAATGCAGTGAGAGAACTGTTTCAGTTCAGATCCTTGCAAAGGAGGCTCTTTCCAACAATGGAGTTCCCCAAACCCTATTCCTATCCCTCCCAAAAGAAGAGAGAATGTGGTGGAACCGCAAGAACAACACAAGAGACCAGTTGTACACAGACAAAGGCCATTTCTGACCCAGGTAGGAGACCAGAAACAAGCACTTTGCAACCACATTGGAGGAAGGAACATTGGTGGGTAATAGTTCAAGACACAGCTTGGACAGAACTTTGTTCCCAAGCCCAGTTTATGGCCTTAGACAGATAAAAGCCAAATAGAGTGTAGAACTGAAGTGGCATCATTGTCTGGGTTAATACCTGAGGTTTGGTGCCACATACCAAGAAAATCAAGGATATGGACGTACACAAGGAGTGAGTTTGAGAGCAGAGGTTCAATAGACAAAAGAAAGAGAAAAGAGAATAGCTCTGTCTCCTGCAGAGAGGGTGTCCTAAGTGGGTCTTCTGGCTGGCGGCAGAATGCATAGGTTTTATAGACTGGCTTGAGGAGGCAGTGTCTGATTTACATAGGACCCAAAGATTGGTTGAACCAGCTGTGCCATTTACAAATTGCACAAAGAGGCCTGCCACCCCAAACTCATCTTTTGTTATGCAGGTGGGGTCTCTTCCTGGCCTAGGCCATATTGTCTGTTCCTTGCCATAAATGTTGACAAAGAAAAGGGAAGATGAAGCCTCCATGTTGAACATTCCTGGCCCCCAGGTAGCCTTTTCCTATTGGCAAAGTGGCCAGCATTCACCCGTGGAAGCTTCAGCTTGCTTATCTATGTCTGCAGCTCAATTTTACAGGCTGCTCTTTCTTTAAAAAGAAATGATTTTGGGGCTGTTTTTCATTAAAAGGAAACCCTTACTGAGGATATCCTTACCCTAACTATCTGCCTAAATAATTTCTTTTTAATGTGCCTGTATGGAATCCACTAAAGATAATTAACAAAATTTGGACAATGCATTGGAAAAGGGATGTGCTTGTCAGAGGCATTGGAACCAGAGTAACACCATCTTGAATAGGAACTGGGTAAAATAAGGCTGAGACCTACTGGGCTGCATTCCCAGACTGTTAGGCATTCTAAGTCACAGATTGAGATAGGAGGTTGGCACAAGATACAGGTCACAAAGACCTTGCTGATAAAACAGCTTGCAGTGAAGAAGCCAGTCAAAATCCACCAAAACCAAGATGGCGACAAGAGTGACCTCTGGTCATCCTCACTGTTACACTCCCATCAGCACCATGACAGTTTACAAGTGCCATGGCAACATCAGGAAGTTACCCAATGTGTTCTAAAACACATTATATACAATAATACACCCCTTGTTTAGCATATATTCAAGAAATAACCATAAAAATTGGCAACTAGCAGCCCTCAGGGCTTCTGTGTCTATGGAATAGCCAATCTTTTATTCCTTTACTTTCTCAATAAACTTGCTTTCACTTTACTCTATGAACTTGCCCTGAATTATTTCTTGCGTGAGATCCAAGAACACCTCTTGGGATCTGGATCAGAATCCCTTTCTGGTAACATCTTTCTGGCAACCATGGGAAGGATAATAGTGAGGAAACCTCCGACCCAAAGGCTAACTTTGGGCAAGTAGTGGGATCTGATAACATCTTTCTGGTGAACCACAGAAGGGACAATACTGAAGAGACCCCCTGACCCAGAGGAATATCATCTGCATGTACCAATTGGCTGACTTGGGTAAGTGGGGTGCATATACCCAGGTAAAGGATGAGATTGGGTTAGAGACCCAACTTAGGGGAGTTAAAGACTCTAGAGGTTAGAGTCCTTCCTAAGATTTAGGGGGTTAGTGGCCCTTCTGAGCAAAGATCCTCTCAGCTAAGAATGGGTTTGGCATTATGGGATGTTAACTGCTATTCTCTTTGGATTAATCTACCTTGCACTCTCTGCTGACGGCTGTGGGTGACAGAATTAGGCACGTATGGGATTATGGGACATGTGGAACTTTTTTCTCTCCTTAAAGAGGGAAACCTGAGAGCTGATGGGACTGCTGTACAGGATCCCTTTGCAACTGACAAATGACAGCCTGGACTTTTCAGTGTCACTGCAATGGGTGGATCTTTCTCTGGCCTCCCTGAGCTGCTCACCTTCTCCACCATGCTGCAGGTAATGCTTTTCTCTTTCTCCTTTCCCTTTCCTATCTTTTCTATTACTCAGAGCTATCATCATGCCCAGAGACCACATGTTGAAACTCCTGGTGGGAGGTTGGGTTAATGATGATGGGGTCCAACCGGGGACATGTTTGAGCCTTGCCAGTTTGATGGTGGGTGCTAATCTATGTTTTGTCACATGTATTTTACTCTGGCCAGAACAGAAAAAGATAATTTTCCTTTGTGTTGTGGCTTGGTCCCAGGGCTGTGGTGCAGGCAACTGGGTCGCCAGGGCTGCTCAGGGAGAGGGAACCCAGAATCCTGGCATATTGGCAAAAGAGTAAGAATTTTTTACCAGACTACTGGTCTATTTCTCTCTGTCTGTGTAAACCATTTGAATGAACGGTAAAAATCACTGTTTATCTCCTCTGTAAAGTTTTGATTAATGGGAAAAAGTATTTGTGAGGCTAGTGTTCAACTGTAGTGAATTTAGTGTGCTTTGTGTGTCTTTCTGTATTGTTTTGTCACAAAGAGGGGTACCTCAGGATAGAATGAAGGCCTAGGACCCTATCAGCCTGCAGTTTAAGATGGCCAGCAAACTGGTCAGTTACAAACTTTTCTGTAGGCCTCTGAAAAGAAAAAAAACAACAACTGGATAAAGTTCCTTCTCACCTCATTTCGTGTTCTTGGGAGCTTGACCTTGTAACCACGTTGTAGTACTTTCTCTTGGTTTCTGCCATCACAGTCGTGGCCTGGGTTCAGAGTTCAATTCCTGGCTAGTTTATTTTCTGTCTATTTATTTATATGTATGATGCATGTGATGCTTATATATGAAAGAACTTTAATTAATTGGTTTAATAATAATAAGCCTAAATCAAATACTTTATCAGAAAAGTAAAAAGTGTAATGCCCCTTAGTTTACATGACTTTAGTAACCTTTGGGAAATAAAAAACAGTTTTACATGCAAGGCATATAAGAAAAGTGAAATGTGTTTTTGGTAAAAGATTATAAGAAGTTATGGGAATGTGGATTTTTCTTCCTAAAGTGTCAAAGGATTGTTTTAAGTCAGATAGGGTAAAGCTGAAGGTTTGAGCAACTTGTGAAAGGTCTATAAAAATTAATCATGTAAAAAAAATTCTGTGTGTGAACATATTGGCTAAAGTTAAAGGAGTATTCAGTTTTTCCATAAATTGAACATTGGAATAAAAGCACAGCAGAGCTTAGAGCACTGATTTGCTCTTAAACAAAAAATTGTAAAGGGTTATAAAAGGTATGAAAATCTTACCTTATGATCATACTAATTAAATTGGATAGATTTGTCTATAAGGTTGTATTAAGAATTGGGTTTAACATTAATAGTACACTAATATAAAGGTGAAATTTGCCTTCTTTGGTATAAAAATCATACAGGAAGCACTGTCAAATATGAAAAGGTGTTTGACGTTCTTTGGGCTGTGTTTGTATAAATTTGTTATTGGTATATGTTTCAAAATTATGGGAAACTCCTATAATCCTAATATGACTTAGTGTATGTCTTTAATAGTTATAATTGTTAAGTAAAATGTTTTTGAGTTTTTGCTTAAAGTGTTTCTGATTCTTTGTTTTGTTTTTCAGAGTCAAGGAAACTTTTCTTGTGAGCTATTTACAGCTTTTAACAGTTGAGTAAAGTATACTCCTGTGAACAGAATTTGGCACATATTTGTTTCTCTCTACCTGATTTCTCCAAAATGTGGAAACTACTTGTGAGCATTCTTAACTCATGCAATATAGTTATTTGCATAAGTGCAATAAGAATCTGTTTTCTTTTCAACAAAACACAATTGGAGAAACTGGTTATTTTAGTGAGGCTTTGACTGGAATGGCATGCTTTCCTATAAGGAATCAAACTTGACTTATAGAGCCAATAAAAGCCCCTTGGAAAACTGGCCTCATACCTTGTCTACACAGTCCCTGTGTATAGTTCCTGACCTCTGGTAAGTAAAGAATGTCACTTTGTGACAGTCCCAGGAGCCCCAAGTTATCCTGGGACCTTAAGAGGAGAGACATTTACCCAACTCATAGGAATTTGAGGGCACAAACCCATGGCAGGGCTCAGCCCTAAAAAAGTCTTATCTGAGATTCTCTCTATGGAACAGAGTTCCATCAAAGCCAATTTAATAAGAGCGTACATGAAAAATAATTATTCTTGCTACACTTTATGCAAATAAGCCAAGTATAATAAAGCAAATCAGTTTACTGTAATTTGTTTTTAGTGAAAATGGGAAACTGTAGAGAGAAAAAAAAGAAAAATTATGTTTTAAGAACTATGGTACCCCTGTTATTCTAGTCTCAGTGGTTTTTCAGTTTTTTTTTTTCCTGCAATTTAGACTAACAATACTTATTTCTGTGAACCAACCAGTGATCTCTGACTACAGTTCAGAAGAAGGAAGAGGGATGAGTAATGCCAAAACCTGGGTCAATATTCTAATTCTGGACACATTGGAATAAACTAGCAACCCATATCAGCTTGGTTCCAACAGTTGCCAATTCATGGAAAACTTTCTAATTTAGTATACTTGGGATGATTTTGCTTATTTTGCTTTAGTGTTATGGAATATATTGCTATTGCACTCTTTGTGTAGGAATGCAGGATAAGCTTACTATATGTTTTCTAAAACTGAACGGTTATTAATCTTCCAGATACCACCTTTTGTTGGAACTCAGTGTTATGAATAGCCCTTGATATACTGACTCTTTCTGACTGAGTTCCTCTCTACCCCAAATACAGGAGATCCTAATAGTTAGGCAGGAATATCATCACCCCTATTCAGAATGAAGAAGTTACAGAAGATGGATCTTTGATCCTCTGCAACCCTTAGGATTAAGGGTTCTATTGTAAAAGGTGGGGGGGATATGTTGGAGACATTTGAACCAGAGTAACATCATCTTGAATAGGGGCTGGGCAAAATAAGGCTGAGACCTATGGGCTGCATTCTCAGACTGTTAGGCATTCTAGGTCACATGTTGAGATAGGAGGTCGGCACAAGATACAGATCACAAAGAGCTTGCTGGTAAAACAGCTTACAGTAAAGAAGCCAGCCCAAACCCACCAAAACCAAGATGGCGACAAGTGTGACCTCTAGTTGTCCTCACTGTTCCACTCCCACCAGCACCATGACAGTTTACAAGTGCCATGGCAACATCAGGAAGTTACCCTGTGTGTTCTAAAAGAAACAGCATGAATAATACACCCCTTGTTTAGCATGTAATCAAGAAATAACCATAAAAATTGGCAACCAGCAGCCCTATGAAGTATCCATTCTTTTATTCCTTTACTTTCTGAATAAAGTTGCTTTCACTTTACTCTATAGACTCACCCTGAATTATTTATTGCATGAGATCCAAGAACCATCTTTTGAGGTCTGGATCAGAACCCCTTTTCAATAACATGTTCATCCATAGGAGACAACACACTGTTTAAGGTTAATTTCCAGTTGCTCCTCACTGGATGTTGATAGCATAGTATTTATAGCTGTGTGTAATTATGCTCAGCAAAAATCCTCAAAACTAAGGATTATTCTTTTTAAGAATATAGGGAGGTTATTAAGTATCAATAATAACAACAATAATAACAATAAATAATATTTAATAATAACAAGAATTAAAAACCTTGTAAGTGTTAGAAGTGTCAATGCTTGTTCTTAGAACAAGTATTAAAAACATTGTCTGATCTTCAGAATATGAGAATATTCTCAATAGTCGTTCCCATTGTCTTTGCACCAAGGAATCTGCCCCTAGACCCATATTAGATATTTTAGGTGGTAAACAAAACACAACAGAACAAAAACACAAGTATTTAAAGGAAGGTACTGTTATTCTAAATACCTCTTGTTATGTAAGCAGTACCCCATGAGAAGGTCACATTGTCAGCAGGGGGGTAGATGGCTCCTGTAGTCAGACAGAGCTGGATTCCAATCCTTGCTCTTTCATTATCCATGACTTATGCAAGGCACTTAGATTCTGTAGATATCATTTTCCTATTTGTTTCAGGGATGTGTTGACTACCCATGACTGCTGTGACAAAGTACCACAAACTGAGTGGCTTAGAAAAACAGACATTTATTTTCCCACAGTTCTAGAAGCTAGATATCTGAAATCAAGGTGTCAGTGGAGGTGGTTCCTTTTAAGGAGTCTAAGGGAAACTCTGTCCCATGCCTCTTTCCTCACTTCTGATGACTGCTGGCATTCCTGGGTAATCCTTAGTTTGTAGATGAATCGCTCCAATCTCTGCCTCTGTCTTCTCATAGCATTCATCCTGTGTGTGTCCAAATTCCCTCTTTTTATAAGGACACTGGTCATACCAGATTAAGATCTGGCTTATCTTAACTTGAATACATTTGCAAATGCCCTATTTGCAAATATGATCACATTCACTGGTGGCAGGAATTAGGACTTCTACATATGTTTTGGGGGAACACAATTCAACCACTAACAGGGATAATAATCAAATACCTTCTTCAGAGCACTGCAAGACGGATTAATTAACTCATTAATGCAGTTCGCTTGGAGTAGATTTGTGCCCATGGTGAAACATTTTTTGGCTTCCCCAATATGCAGTATGTGTGGCTTGGTAATACAGGCAAGCTCTGTTCCTGCTCCACACCACTGGCTCCACTACCATCTACTCCACTTGTTATCTTGGCAAGTTATTATCATTATCACAAATATTACTGTAGTGTTGCCCTCACATTGCTGCTTCTGTGTGAGTGTGCTAAATCCTGTGCAAAACTTGATGCTGTCCATGAACTTGCTCTCTGTTCTAACTGTTCCAAGTTCTGTTTGGAAGTGGCATCGAGCTGGTATGAACTGGAAATCTGAATGGCTGTATGAACACAAAGACAGATGGCAGGATCCCCATTGGAATGTGTGGCCAGCACATGGCTGCTATTTGTTTTCACTCTCGAGTAGTCAGCAGACACACTGTGACTGTACTGCAGCTGCAGTGAGATTTACTTCCAGAACTTTTCAGGACTGTGGGGCAGTGCATGGCAGGGGTTACTTGGACAGGTGAAGTCCTAAGAAGGAAGCAAAGAATCTTTTCATTCTTTGGGAACTCAATATAGGAGGCAAGTTTCCTAGTAAATGAGTAGATGTATTCTAGTTTTCAAGATAGGCTTGGAAGCCAAATTTCTGCTTCCTATGTAATTCTAACTTTGACTGGAATTTAACCAGGCTAATAATCAAGTTTCTTTGCGTCCCTTGCAGTGTAGTTCAAAATTGGCCCCTAAGCGTTTTCAGATACATCTTGCTTTTTCTTGACTCTCGTGTTACCAAATTTCTTGCACTCCTGACACATGCACAATTTTCCTGGAACGAAATTTCAGTTTACTTCGCCTGGATAATTTCCACCTTCTTAATTTCAACTCAGGCTTCTGTCTTTCTCAAGGAGCCTCCTTCACACCCCACCTCTTCCCTGCTGTCTGGGATCCTGGGCATCTATCTTATTATTTACCAAGTTAAATTAAACTTTTTGACCTTTATTCTGGACAATATTTTTTTCATTTTGAGTCTAAGGGTTGATGAAGTAGTTAGAGTTCAATAACTGTTAGCTGGATTAAATTAGACTGAATTTCTTAAGAATGATTTTTAAAAATACCTCTCCGTCTCTCTCTCTCTCTCTCTCTCTCTCTCTCTCTCTCTCTCTCTCTCTCTCTCTCTGTTTCTCTACCTCTTTCTCTCTTGGGAGAAAAATAACCAAAGATGTAAAGTCCTATTTAGTCCTCTTTCAAGGAATGAATATGTTTCTTTAATTAGGGTGGACATAAAAAATTTCAAGAGAGCAAGAGGTAGACTAAACTATATGTAAAAGGCATTCATTCATTTGACAAATATTTACTCAGTATCTTCCTACATTGAAGATACAAGATGTAAAGCTTTGTTCCTAATTGTAAGAAGCTGTCAATCAAAGGGTGAAACATGTAAATAGATAATTTTGGTATAGTAGATGAGAAAACCAAGGAGTTACCCCTATGATGTCATAATCAAAGGTTCAGAGGCTTCCAAAACATGGGAAGGAAGTCTTCTTCTAATAGCACCTAAATAAAATTCTGTTTCTAATGTCTTACCATCCATACACTTCATAACTATGTCTAATTTTGTTTGCACCTCTACTATTCCACTTAAATGGCTTTGTTGAAGTCAATAATGACCTCCATGTTGTAAAATCCATTGATATTTTTCTTTTTGTACTATTTAACTTATCAGAAAAATTTAACATAGTTTCTCATGCTCTTTTAGAAATACCCTCTTCTCTTGGGTTTCTAAGATACCCCACTTTCTGGATTTTTCTCCAGTGCCCCTGATGACTCTCTTCCCCATTCTCCTTTATAGATTCCTGACCCAGAGGCAGGTTGGCTGTGAAGCTGATAAAATCATAAGTTTTAGGACCCCTCCATTGCATGGACCTCTTCCAAAACCCCAAGAAAAGGCTAACATGGTCACATGTTTTAGCAAAATTTGCAAAAGTAAAATATTTTAACCACAGGGGTTAAAGCAACAGTCATTTTTTCACTCCAGCTTCCCCATCCCGCTTGCCACAATGTTCAGTGGTGTTAGATTGTCTGCAAGCATTTTGGGAATCCAGTCACAGGAAGTTTGGGTGGAGGATATCTTTCCTTTGGATTTAGTGGGTTACATGTATGCGATACATATAATCATGTCATGTTAATGAGGCTTTTGCCAAACATCCCATTGGCCAACTCGCCTGCTGCTAGGACATGAGGGCACAGGGCCAAAGGTAGCATCGTGACATGAATGTGTCTATGGCCCCAACATTGGGTAAATATTGGTAGTATAGAGGAGAAAAATGCTAGAAGAAAGACCAGATTACCTTTCTATTCTCCCAGTGGAAAATAATATTATAAAATCTTTGTTGTATGAAAAATAATTGAAATATATAGGAAAAAATAGGGGGAAAACTATTTGAAAGTGGATCAGGCAGTTAAGACTTCCAAATATTAATCAATCTTCCTGCATTATGTGATGTTGGTGGTATTTATCCTAATTTTTACACTTGTAATTTATTGCAATTAATTTATCATTTTAATGTATCCAATTTTGTGTTATAAATTTTTATTATTTTTCTTGAAGAAGGCCCTCTAAATTACATAATCCCATAAAATCTAAGTTCATTATTGAGTTGCCCATACCTGCCCTCTTAGCTCACTAATGCTTACATCCTTTCCTAGGTAATATTGTTCCCATGGTTTTAAAAGCCATTTATATGCATATGCATCTCTGTTGGTTGATTTGGATCTGGCTTTGATCACAAAAGAACTAGAACCTGGAATATTTTTAAATACCTTCTTTATTTTTATTAAATTTTTAAAAATTGAAAGACTAACAAAACGGGCTATGAACTCTGGTTCCAACTCAGTATGACCCTTGGAAAATGGGCCAGCCTCTTTAATTCCCTCATGTCGTCTTTGCAACATTTTATATCACACAGGCAGATCCTGAAGAACACAATTAAATACTTTGTTTCAAGGCTTATGATGATTGATAAATAAACAGTTCCTTTGTTTTTATATGTTGAACTAAATTAAGTTAGTACAACCTGCCAACCCATTTAGCATTTGAATTTTAGGGAAAGGAAGCAATTCTAGGGGAAACAGTGTTTTCAAAAGTGGCTGTAGAGACATGGAAGTGGGTTGGGATTGACTGAAAGAAGACAGATTTATTGGCAGGTTTGTGAGTCTGGGAATGCTTGGAAGAGGTTACTGATATTCTTGAGATAGAAGAGGGAGTCCAATTAGTAACATAGATACACTTTGAATTCATTCCAGTGGGTTATTGTACTGATTCTGAATCATCAAGTACTTTATTATGTATCTATGTATTATTTGTTGTAGTTAACTCTGGTATCAATTCTTTTAGAACTGTGGTTCTTATACACACCCTGTCTTTGAAGCATTTTCTCCCCTATCTGTTAAAGCCCAGAGAACAGCAATAATTTTAGGTCAGTACTCAGACTTTCCTAGTCATTATGCTGTCCACAATTGGACTGGTACCCTGCATAGGTACTGAACTGGCCTCCTTTGTAGATAGGAGGAATACAAGAAAAGGAAGTTTGAGGAGGCTATATTAAGAATGGGATATGGTTGGATTCACTCCAGGATAAAATCCTAATAAATAAGAAGCAAAAGTGAGAAGAAATCAGAGTGTGTGATCAGATAATTGATATTTTGCGGAGTAAAAGGAGGGCTGCTGCAAAACTGTGCATCACTGCCCATCTGAATGTGTTCTGCCTCTTGCATGCTCATGTGTTTGTGTCTTCCTGTCTATGAATCATTATGTGTCTGTGGTGTTTTTACATATCTATATGAAGAATAAGTGGGTTGATCCAAGTGAACTCTGAGGCCTCTATTGTGTCTGGAATTCTATAACTCTGTCATTTTGTGTTTTTATCAGTGTTCACTTGTATATTATTGTATATGTGTCATAAATGCATCCTGGGTATTTTTTGCTCTGTACCTGCAAAGTTATAATGGAAGTTAGTGGGAGGAAGTTTTTCCTCCAACCTTATGACTTAATTAGAGTTAGATAGATGAATGGAAAAACTTCTCCCTTGTTTTCTTGCTTCCTGGCCAATCTTGGAACTGCCAAAACTTGGGAATTTTTACAGATTGAATCAAAGGTGATTTCACTTGTGATTGTTAATTTTGTATCAACTTGACTGAGCTATGAGGTGCTCAGATATTTTGTCAAGCATCATTTTGGGTGTGTCTGTGAGAATGTTTTCTGGGTAAAATTAACACTGGAATCATCAGTTTCAGTAAAGGAGATTACCCTCCCTGATATGGATTGGCCTCATGCAATCAGTTGAAAGCCTGAATAGAATAAAAAGGCTGAACCTTCTGTGAATAAAAGGGAACTTTCCCTGACTTACTGCCTTGAGCTGGAATATCAGTCTTTTCTTTCCTTCAGGCTCAAATGGAAACATTGGCTCTTCTTAGGGCTTGATTTCGCCAACTTTTGAACTGAAACTTACACCACCAGCTCTTCTGGGTCTCCAATCTGTTGGTTGCACATCTTGGGATTTCTCAGCCTCCATAATCACATTTGTCAGTTCCTTATAATAAATATCTTTACACACACAGATACACACACACACAGATACACACACACACACACACACTCTTGTTGGTTTTGTTTCCCTGGAGAACCCTGACTAATGTAACACCTAAGAAATCTGTGAGAATGAATGCAGTGGGTTTCTGAAGGCCTGCTTAGAAATGGGGCTTTGGGAGTGACTCTGGGGAATTATAGACAGAGAAAGAGAGGGTCTAAGTGATTCACAGTCACCTCCCACCTGGCTTAATTTCAAGGAGGGAGGTGATTCTAATCATGATTATAGTAGTTTAGATTTTGCCTGAAATATGTCCGTGGGAAATTTCAAAACCTTTGTGAGGAGACTGCCCCTGAATTTTGTGTAGCTAAACGTGGCCCATACAGGAATGAAATTCTAAACCCTTGAAATTTAACTTCAGATTTCCTTCCTTATTTTTTGGTGAGAGCTAAATCAGTAGAGTGTAGTGGAAAATTTGCTAGACTGAAATGTAGACCGTGTGCTCCAGCTCTGCCTGTTTCAGCCAAGTGGAGGCTGTTTTGGCTCCTTGGGATTCACTCAGTTCTCTCATCTTTGATGTTGAGATAACACATGCAGGTCACAGTATTGCTGTGCAAATTGGGCAGACTAAGGAATTAGAAGCTGATTTCTGAACTGGGATGGACTGTTGATGTGCACATTCACACCCAAGGATTTTTCAGGAATAGTAAGCAGGTGTTATCATGGAGCTGAAGAAGTCCTGGAAAAGTGAAAACTGAAGTGTTGGTGCTGCCTTATCATAAATTGGAATCTGATATGCAACCTTTTAAATCTGTATCAGGGATAAGTGCAGGGTCAGTGACTTGTTTTAACTTCTTTAACCTCTTTAAATCTCAGTGCCTTCTGTATAATGACCATGGTGATGTCTCCCAGCCTGCCTCTGGGATTCCCAAAAGGACTGATAGAAATGTTGGGGGCCAAAGTTGGTGAAAGTGTAATTTAAGAGATGATAGATAATATAGTAATAAATGTACATAAACTCTTTGATCCAGCAATTTCCTCAGATCTATCATTCAGAAATACTCAACACATACCTTCAAATATATACACACACATATGTTCATTACAGCATTCTTTACTAGAGCAGAGAAACATCCTAAACAGTCACCAGTCATAACTGTTTAAGTTAATAAGGGTTTATAAGTCAAAAGAAAATATAGTGAAACTTTAAGAACAATAAAGTAGATCTATGTGTACTGACATGAAAACATATCAGATAATATATATATATATTTATTCAGATACAAACACATGTATCTGCATGGAGACAGTGTGTGTGTGAGAGAGAAAGGACCAAAAGAAAATCACAAAACTGTAACATATAGCACAATCCTCTTTATTATTTTTAAAGTTCCTGTGTAAGTATATCGACACATAAGAAAGGAAATGCATAGAAAGTCTAGAAGGATGCATCAAGCTCTTAATGATGGTTACTTCTCTGGGTGGGTATTGGGATTTGGACAGAAATATAGAAAAGATTTTTCACTTTACCCCTATATTCTTCAGTATAATTATATATCCATATAAGCAAAATGTAAAGAAAAAATATATAATATTAGTGTTGTTTAAAATAGATAACATGTATACAAGTGTAAGGTACCAATAACACTTGTATAAAACTATAAAGCATGAAGATTACAACCTATTTCCTTTTCACATCACCTAAATGAGTATATTTCCAATGATTTATTCCAATAATCTCACTTGTGTTTTAGCTTTTATCTATTTTAAAAATAAGAATAGACTACAGTGAAAATGCCTCTTTATTGGGTTTGTGCATTTTGTCCTTTTTATGTCTTATTCTCCTCTCATGTCCCCTAAAACAGTGCTTCTCCAACTTCCATGCATAAAAATCGACTGGAGGACTTGTTAAAGCACATATCTGACCCCCAACAACAAAGATTCTGATGCTGTTAAAGGCATTCAGTTTTATAAGAAAAGCAAAGCATAAAAGTTTGGAAAATTTGCAGCCTGAAAATGTGACAGAAAAGAAAATCCCATTTTCTGAGGAGAAATTTAGGCTGGCTGCAGAAATTTGCGTAAGTAACAAGGAGCCAAATGTTAATCCCCAAGACAAGAGAAAAATGTCACCAGGGCACGTCAGAGGTCTTCACAGCTGCCCTCCCATCACAAGCCCAGAGACTTAGGAGGAAAAAATGGTTTCATGGGTTGGGCCCAGGGTCCTTGTGCTGTGTGTAGCCTAGAGACTTGGTGCTCTGTTTCCCAGCCACTCCAGCCATGGCTAAAAGGGGCCAAGGTACAGCATGGGCTATTGCTTCAGAGAGTGGACGCCCCAAGCCTTGGCAACTTCCATGTGGTGTTGAGCCTATGGTTGCACAGAAGTCAAGAATTGAGGTTTGTGAACCTCCATCTAGATTTCAGAGGATGTACGGAAATAGCTGGATGTCTAGGCAGAAGTTTGCTACAGGGAGGGCTTTTCACAGAGATCCTCTGATAGGGCAGTGCAGAATGAAAATGTCAGGTTGGAGCCCACAAAGACAATCCCTACTGGGGCACCATTTGGTGGAGCTGGGAGAAGAGGGCCACCATCCTCCAGACCCCAGAATGGTAGATCCACTGACAGCTTGCACTGGAAAGGCTGCAGACACTCAACACCAGCCCATGAAAACAGCTGGGAGGAAGCGCTACTCCACAAAGCCACAGAGGTAGAGCTGCTCAAGACCATTGGAACCCACCTCTTATATCAGCGTGACCTGGGTGTGAGACATGGAGTTGAAGGAGAACATTTTGGAACTCTAAGATTTGACTGTCACCACTGGATTTCAGACTTGTATGGGGACTGTGGCCTCTTTGTTTTGGTCAGTTTCTCCCATTAGGAATGGCTGTGTTTACCCAATGCCTGTACTCTACCCCCTCCCACTGTATCTAGGAAGTAACTAACCTGCTTTTGATTTTTAGGCTCATAATTGAAAGGGACTTGCTTTGTCTCAGGTGAGACTTTGGATTGTGGACTTTTGAGTTAATGCTGAACTGATTAAGACTTTGGGGGACTGTTGGGAAGGGATGATTGGTTTTGAAATGTGAAGATGTGAGATTTGGGATTGCCAGTGGTGGAATAATATGGTTGGCTGTGTCCTCACCTATATCTCATCTTGAAATCCCATGTGTTGTTGGAGGTACCCAGTGGGACATAATTGACTCATGGGAGCAAGTCTTTCCCGTGCTGTTCTTGTGATAGTGAATAAGTCTCAGGAAATATGATGCTTTTAAGCAGAGTTCCCCTGCACAAGCTCTCTCTCTTTGCCTGCTACCATACATGTAAGATGCGACTTGCTTTTTCTTGCCTTCCACCATGATTGTGAGGCTTCTCCTGTCATGTGGAACTGTAAGTCCAATTAAACCTCTTTTGGCCGGGCATGGTGGCTCATGCCTGTAATCCCAGCACTTTGGGAGGCCAAGGTGGGTGGATCACGAAGTCAGGAGATTGAGACCATCCTGGCTAACACGGGCATGGTGGCGGGCGCCTGTAGTCCCCGCTACTTAGGAGGCTGAGGCAGGAGAATGGTGTGAACCTGGGAGGCGGAGCTTGCAATGAGCCTAGAGAGCGCCACTGCACTCCAGCCTGGGCGACAGAGGGAGACTCCATCTCAAAAAATAAACAAACGAACAAACAAACAAACCTCTTTCTTTTGTAAACTGCCCAGTCTTGGGTATGTCTTCATCTGCAGCACGAAAATAGACCAATACACTTTAGAAATGAGAAACAGAGACCCACAGAGATTCTATGACATATCCAAGGTCACAGAGTTTCAGACAAATGAAAATGAGTACACATTAAGGTTTTATCCCCCCACTTCTTTTGAAAGAAGCCTTCTGCACCCATTAGCCAATCAATGTGACAGTATTCACAGCATTTTTCATTACTGCAGTTCTTGTGAAAGTTAATTTAGTGTTCAGGGCTTTTTTATGCCTTTCAAAACATACCATAAAGCAGAATTTTTATTTTAGTTATATGTTGGACTGGGCTACCATACTAGTAAACGCTTCCCTGTTAAATGAATCCTTTTATAATATTTTTACAAAATTTATTACTTTCCTCAATTCTGTCTTCCCCTATTCAGGAACCATCTCATTGTCCCTGTCTTTTAACAGTTTTTAATTTAGAAGATTATTTCTAAATCTTTCTGGGTAGTCTCTTCTCTTTCTGTTTATTCCCACCTTCACCCTGAAACTTAATTGTGTGTTAAATCTCTCGTAACCTTGGCATTCCTAAATAATTTAAATGTAAAATAATTGGAAATGGGGATAAATTAAGGTATTTTTTTAAAAGCTCTTATAGAAAGTATTTTTTGGGGGGTCAATTTCTAATGTACCCTTGACTTGGACAACATGTTCCAGGGTAGATTTTTTAATTTCGTAAGACAGTATTGGGAAAAAATAAAATGGTATGTTCCAGTCTTTCTACCTTCTCCCCTACAATATAGTATTCTGATCTTCCAGCTGCACAGAAGAATCTGAAACTAAAAGTTAGAACCCATTTTTCAAGGAAACTTGATCCCCTACCAGGGCTCAGTGACATATTTCTGGACTATTTTGTGACCAGGGATTCTTTGACATTGTAAGAAACCATATAGCACTTGCAGAAAAGAACCTGGAATCTGACTACAGAAGGGAGTTAAACTTCATTCAACTCTCAACACTTTTAAGCTTGAGATAGAATTCCTTGGAAGCCCCTTGTTTGGCCACATGGCCTAGATCTAGACCAGCATGCATTCTTCAAGGATGCCTTTCTCATTTAAAAATGATCCCTTGCCCTCCAGACAGGAGACAGGATCTTCTAATTTCCTGAATATTTTATAGATTTATATTTGTTGGTTTAAATTTTTCATGCCTTATTTTGAAAAGGCTTCTCTGCCCCTGCACCACTCTCTGGACTTCATCCACCAGATGTGTGTTGTTGAAAACAGATAGATCCCTGTGTACTGTACTGGATGTAAATAGAGGCTCCATAAAATCAAATGCCAAACAGGATCAGGTACATAATGTAAATGGGTGTGGCAGCTCTGATGATGACTGAAGTGAGCTGTAGAGCACATGTTCTGTCAAAAGAGAGGAGGGAAAACATGAATGTCTATGTGAAATGTCCCAATTCAAAATGGAGTTTGCTAAATCAAACTTCTTTTAAGAAATGTGAACCAAATCTTATAAACTGGATTTGGCTTATGGTCCTCTAGTGTGTGATTTATGTTTGTAGATTAGCTTTTCTTTTATAGGTTATATAAAGTGAGTGAAACAGTGATGACAATTATGTGAATGTACAGTATTAGAAATTACTATTAAAGGAATGCACCGTCTTTCTCAAAATAATTTTTCTTTACTTTCTTTGCTTTCTTTTCTTCTATCTCATTTTATTCTTGCTTTCCTAAAATAATACAAAAGACTTTTTTTAATGCCAGTCAGCCATGTATATGTATATATATACACATATATGATCATGGGTTATACAATATTATATATGTTAAATCAATATGAAATGCATACACGTGTTTATAATGTCATACTACATTTCATATATCATATAAGAACTATCATATATAATAATCATACATTCATGAACGATTTGAAATATACTATTATTTGCACTCACACATCTTCCATCTTTATTTGGAAATAAGATATTTGGCAATGCAAGCATTTAGAATACAATTGTAAACTTAGAAATAAATGTGAAAAAGTCATCATAAAACCTCTGTACTTCCTTTGCAAAGAGAGATGATGTTTTCTTCTAGACAATCATGTACAACATAAGGCAGCACATTGGAAGCAGCACATTGGACAGGTGTGGTGACAAAGATGACTCCTTAGCAGCCTGTGCATCCCACTTTCCAAAAAGAGGTGGGCATGCTTTCAAGCAGAGTCTTAAACTGTTGGCTTGCAGGCCCAATTACAATGCTCTTAAATGATTTGAATGTAATGCCTTTCCAGTTTCATGGCCCTCACCACTCTAATAGGAGGCCCAGCTTTCTTTATGGACATTACATGCCTAGTCTTTGAGGTCATTTGCATTTGCAACCCTTGTGTTAAGAGCATTACAAAAGACACCACAAAGGTTGTGTGCCATCAGAAAAATGGAAGAGGCTTTGAAAAAGCCACCTCTGCAGTGCTGAGTCCAAGAAGTATTTTGCAGAGGAGTAAATATCAACTTACTTTTTCATTTGCAGAAATCTTTGGCACCTCTTGTTGAGCACTAACATTTTAGGGTTAGACAACAGCATGTCTCATTATACGTTCCTTTCTTTCTTTCCATAGGAATCTTTCCTTTCTTTTCTATGGCAGTGGCCCCTAACCCCTTTTCTTTCGGTTACTTTCACTCACTCCAAGCCTGGATAAGGAGTAAGAGTCTTTTGACTGACCTTGTCCTGCTGTTCCTCTGAATGCAAGTATTTTCATTTTATAGACATGGGGTGGGTGTGTGTGTGTGTGTGTGTGTGTATGTGCACACGTACACTCATTTCTAATTCCTAAGACGAAGCTTAAGAGGGATAGTGACAAAAATAGCCAAAATAGAAGTTACACTACTTGAACAAATTAAAATTTTATTTTAATTCTAGCCAGCCTTTTCAGAATGCCCTTCCTATATAGTACTGAAAACTTTTAATAACATAGCTAGAATTTTATTTTAGATGTGCTAGCATAAGCTACATAGACTTTAACTCAAAGTAGAATCAGAATAGAACTGCTACTAAGCCCACTGAAACACTCTATTCCTAATAAAACCTATTTACTTACCTTGCTCCTGAGCTTGAGCCCTTGTGCTTGACCCCTCAAGGCTCTTGAAGTGCAGAATCACTTTCTACCTGCCTGTGTGCTGAAGGCTTGTGTCTGAGGGTTCCAAGCTATTCCATAATCATTTTTGTAGACATCTCTTCCAACCCTCAGTGAACGCTCAGGGTAAAAAGGCTGTTTTCTCTCTGGTCTAAAGATTCCTCCTCTGGACTTCAGACTACCCTATGGTCACATTTCTGGAAACTCAACTAGTGATCTCCCTTGGAAGTCATGGGGTCTCCAGGTCATGCTGTGTCTCACAGTGACTACAGTGTTTTATTAAATGTGTCAATTACTACTTTTAGAACCCAGGTCTCTGATGAACCATGCCTGATGTTTCTAGTTCTACTCCAGAGGAATAGTGGTCAATTTAACCCAGACAAATATAGCTGGACATCGGTGATTTAACGCAGCATTTTCTAAGACATGTTTTGTAAAGCCATACTAATATTCCACAATTAAATGCTTTTAGGAAACCTTGAATACTGTCACCCTTTTGGGAAAGTCACCATTTACATAACATATTAAGGGCTCTGAAATCTTCTTTAGTAAAGACACCTGATCAGTTTTTGATGCTAAGTATGTTCCAACTTAATTGGCCATGGAATCATCCCCCTCCCCACTGCTTCCCACCCATACAGTGACTTTTTAACATCATTTAATATTTTAAAGACCACTGGTGCAGAAATGTAGACACTTTCTGGTGTCATCTTGCAATACTACTTTTTTTTTTTTTTTTTTCCAATCAATGGCTTCATTCACTTTCCTAGGTGACTATTTCAGCCCATCATCTCTCTCCTCAACTTCCAATAGCCCTTCCACTCTCTTCATTCTGGACTGATGACTTGATTCTCACTCCAGTCACTGAGAAAATAGAAGCAATCAGAGAAAACTTCTCTATCCACTCATTACCAAATTTTGCACATTACTTGCACCTGTGCTATAGATTCAGCCTCCTCTCCTGTTATAGTGAATCAATTGCCTGCACTCTGATGTGAGGTTAGCACTGCAGGTGTCATGATGAAGCTCATTCCTTTTTAGCTGCTTGAGAACTTTGCTCCTCCAGGGATGCCATTTCTTTCCTGCATCATTAAATTCCTCCCCCACTACATTATTTCCCAACATACAAACATATTATACTGTCTCTTATATCAAAACAAAACAAGACAAAACGCCTCTCTTGATTCCCATATACCTTTCCAGTGAGTATCCATTTCCTCTGCTTGGTGTACAGGAAAATTCTTGAAGGAGTTTGCTATACTCAATATCTCTCTTATCTCTTTTCATCTTCTCTATAATTTTGCCCTCAGGAACAGTTCTTATTTGGCATGACCCTCGAGGTTGATAAATCAAACAGCCAACTCTCAGTCCTCATTTACTCATACTCAGGCTTTGAACCAGTTAATCATTCCCTCCTTCTTGAAGTTCCTTTTTTCCCATGAGTTGAAATAGATCTAGATGGTTACTTATTTCTGGCACAGCAGGCAGCATGACTTTCTTGTTTGCATCGGTTCCTCTGTCTCCCAGTTCCATGAAGGTGTTGCAAAGGCAGCCTAAGTAGATGCTGTACAACACCTTGTTGGTGTTCCAGCTTTCGAGCTTTGAGTTTAGAAAACTCCAGTCTTTTAAAGTTGCTGACAACAAACCTGCCTGACCTTTGACCCACAGAAAGGTGATCATTTATTACCTTGGTCAAGAAACAAATCTGCCCTTTAACTCAGAGGGAGATACTGTTTTAGCTTTCAAAGCTGTTTGGTATGCAAACATCTTTTAAAAGGTCCTTCCCAACAAAGTTCTCACATGTAGAAACATCACAGAGAATTGTTTCTCAACCAAAACTCCCACCTGGAGTTCTCCTCTGGTATTTATGTGGCTTTCTCCTCCCTCTTTTCATTCAGATCACTTTCAACTGTCACAGGCCTTCTTTGACCACCTCCCCTTTTCTTCTTTGTTTTTCTTTGTAGCACTCAGCCCTATCTGAAATGATACTGCATATGAATTTAATGCTAGGTTGGCTATCTGCCCCATTCAGATGCAAATTCCAGGTGCCCAGAACTTTGTTTTGTTCACTGTTGAATCCCAGCTCCTGGAAGAGTATTTGACAGGGTAAATGATCACTAAATTGTTGCTAAATGAATATATGGATAATTCTGTTCAGTAACCCTGTCTACCTCCTTAGATTTTTAGAATGAATCACTCAGATGTACCATCCCCATGCAAAGAAGTAAGACTTTTAAAATTATTCTTTCAATATAAAAAAGTAGCTTAGCCACAAAGGGAACATTAATGCACACAATTTGTACAAAAGGAAGAAAAGAATAATTTGTTAATGTATCCCTTTGTGAACCAAAAGTGTTCTCTGAACCTTGAATAACAATAAAGAGACAAGTATATTTTAAAATTATTTCCAAGGAAAGTGGTTAACTATTTTAGAAAACCTTAAATCTTTAAGAGAAAGGCTTCAGTCATCAAGAACATTTACTAACAAATATAATTGTGTGATTGTCTTAGTTAATTAATGAACTATGCTCTATTGCATTATCTGGTTCAGTCATTGACAGAATATACTAAAAATAAACAGAATGCCTTTGCTGTAATCTAGCCTTGTAATTAGATTAAAAACAACAACAATGACAACACGCAATTGATTCACGTAATTTTCACTGAATCTTGTCATATATGACAGCCATGTGTCCTACCCACACAAGCCTTAGCAAGTGTTTTTTGTTTTTTTTTTTTTTTAAGTGTGTGTTATCTTGCCTGATTTATTTTAAGATCCAGGTTCTAATTGTAGTCAGATAATTAGCCAGGTGATCTCTGTTGGTTTATTTGATTTCTCCATCCATTTAGCAGTCACTTTAGTCTTGAGTACAGATTAGAAGAAAACTTCTCTTCTTTCAGTTCTCGAGCCTATTAAGGTTTTGTTGTTGTTGTTGTTCCAGTAGCGTTAGCGAGGTGTGAAGTTGATGAGCTCCCACCCTCTGTCCACTAGTTCTTCAATGGATTAGAAGCTCAAGAATAGGAAGATAACATTTCAGCAGCAGCAAACCCAGGAAGCGGAGCATCGTGGTCTCCGCCTGAATCACTGATTGAATCATCTGTGTGCCTGGGACAGTAGGCAGGCTGATTTCAGGCCACCATATGTGTGTGAGGCCTGGCTGTGTTCTTCTCCTGGACTTTCCTCTGGGTGCTAATTGCTTTAGTGAGAGAAACTGTGCAAAGCAATTAAACAGCCCCCTTCTCTCACAGTCCTAGCTCTCAAAAACTAGGGGCTGGGACAGGGCTCCTGCTCTCCCAGTGGGTTGCAAATTGCTCAGAATGAATAAATACATTTGTTCACTTTTCAAACTGTGACCAGCCACCTGGTCTCTTGTGTTGCTCTCAGAGCAGAGAAGGCAGATGACGGGCTCCTCATTGCTGAACTCCAGCCCATAAAAATGCTTCACCGCACTCTGAGCTATTTTTGCAAGGACATCTGTTGCCAAAAAAGAATTTTAATTAAGCAAAAACACATCTCTGTTTTGTCCATGGCAAGGAGGCTTGTGAAAGCTTTCTTGTCTCAGATGCATGCTAAATCTGGAGAAATGGAAGCCTTAAGGTATTTTGTGAGGGACATTTTGCTGCTCAATTTGAGGGACACAACAGATTTTCCATGGGAAGAAAATTATTGGAAGTGCATGTTTGCACTTTTCAAAATAAGGCCCAGACTGCATTAATAATTAATTGTATATAATATAATCTGACATGTTACCCCACGGTTTGATAAAGTCGAAAGCTATTTCCACAAGGCAACTTGCCAGTTCTTTTGCTCTCTTCCAATCTTCTTACAGGTGATATTCATCATTTTAACATCAAGCTTCCAGAACACCACATTAACACATAAATTAGAGGACCTGGTGCTGCGCTGGCTGTTATAACTAGTCTAGATGTAATTGTCCAATCAGAAAGGAAAAAAAAAAAAGTAAAGTGATAAACGAAGTCAGAAAGCAGGTTGTAGACATTAATACTGCATAAATTGCTTAAGATTGGGTTGGAGAGTGGGGAGGCAGCCTATCTCTAGTTTTCGTAAATGCAAGTATATTGAGTGCTTTTTTCACTCTTCAAACAGTGACATAATAGCAGATACAAATTCTTCATATATGAAATTGATTCTGTAACCATATACCCTTCAAATCCCTTAAGTGCCTTTCGGGGCACCCTCTCTGGCAGCACAAGCATATCAGACAAGCTGACTACAAGAGGGGCACTTTCAAGGAGCAGGTCCCGAGGGGCATTGCTGGGCAGCATGGCAGGATGAATTACCTGATAATATTAAGGTTGTTTCTGACCACTTCTATTAGGGGTTGGGGTCACTCATTTGCCCTCTCCGAGGGTGGACAGAGATTATCTGGGCTGAAGCAGAAGGAGCTCGTATTTCTACACGATAGGATCTTTGCAGACAGGAATCTAGCTGTTACATCAAGGATGGTAATACAGAATCTCATATTATACAAGAAACTTACAGTTTCTTTCGACTCTGAAAACTTTCTGACAATTCAATATCCACTTTTTGAGATTTACTCATCATTAGGAGTAGCAGGGGGAAACAAAGTGTTTTATATTTATTTATTTATTTATTTTTAGTTTTTCCTTTCTAAGGATGGTGGCCATTTTGTTTGTGATTACCAAGGTACTCACTGTCCCCCTGCCCCCACCAATTCTTAACAAGATTAGTTTTGTCCTACCTAATGCATAATATAAAAAGCATGAATCTCCCAGGTCCTAGTCCCCTCACCTAAATAAATATTTATGGAATTAAAGTGCATATTACTAATCCTTTCAACACTTACCAGTTTTATAATGATTCTTCTGAGGGCAGTGATGATAACTGCATGTGCAAATTTAATTTCACGTTTGCTTTCAACGTCATTTTCTTTAGGCTTGCCATTGCAAGTTAAGAAGAAAAGAAAAATATATTAGCTAACAAAACTGCCAAATCCCAGGTTAAAAGCTTTAGAAACCACTAAATCCAAGGCCTTAATCAATGTCATCAGAACTCAGCCTGTTCTTCTATATGCTTTCCTTTATGATGACATTTTCTCAGGCAGGCCTTTCTACTTGATGGTGTCAAGCAGCTCCTGCCTCAGCTTACCCTTGCAGCACTTCCTTTCTGTTGATTCCAGCAAAAAACTAGACTCTAAGTACTCTGGTGAGAGCACAGACTGATGTGAACTGCCTAGGTTTGCATTCTGACTCTACCCTTCACTAGCTATTTGAGCTCTTCCAGGAAATTTATACTCTGTGCCTCAGTTTCCTTATCTGCATATTAAAGATAATAGTGTTTCCTACTTTGTAGGCTTGTTGGAAGTATTAAATATGTTTAATGCATGTGCCAAGCATATGAGATTTATTATATACCATCCATGAAAATTAATACTGTGGCTGGGGTATAGAATTCATTGATTGGACAAACCTGAGTCAAGTATCTTCTCTGGAAACTAGGATGTGATCTTCTCACACTTAAATCAGAAGGGTGAAGAATAAAAAGAGAGTTATTCCCTAAAACAAATCTGGGAATCTCTTATAAGCCAGATAACTGATGCCAACAACCTTAGTAATTTATTACAACTAGCCAAGGGATTCTACAGTATTGGCATTGCTTAGAATCTAATCAAACAAAATAGTGGAGGTGAAAATGTTTTTTAAATAACAAAACACAGTAAGATCTCAATGTGATTGGGTCATTGACTTGCTCTAGACACTCAGTAAAAGCACACACTGTTCTAAATCCTAAAAATGGATGTGCAGCAGATCTGGCCTTTCTTATCACGGACTTCACCATATTATTGAGAACACAGACACTGAGGCACAGCAAATAACTGACTTGTGTTCAACAAGAAACAAGGGCAAAAGAGTCTTATATAAATAAACAATGGTGAGGTCGGCAATTAGGAAGACATCAGAGTAGCTAGTTCTAATCATAAAAGATTTATTAAAGGAAATCATTTGCTAATGGAAATTCGAAACCACAGAATAAGGCAATATTGAATTATTAACCCCCAAAATAACTTTTCCACACCCACATAATACTGAACTTGAGAGATCTGTTGCACTGAATCTAGATTAAAGGAACAATTCAACCACTTCCCCAATCATCAAAACATTTTACCTGGCTTAGGCACTGTGGGCACTTTTCTCAGCTAAGCTGTGGAATATAGTCACATTTTTCTCTTAGGATTAATCATGAAGCCATACTGATTCCTTAGTGGGTCATCAGAATCTTTTGGAATAATGGAAAAAGGCATGATAAAAAGCCGTTGTATATAACTTCAGCATTAGTTATCACTCCCTTATCTTGCTTAATGTTTTTTCATGTATGACAAGTGGCCCACTCTTTCATTTTCTGAATAATAGGCAAAAGGAAAAGTTAATTTTTTTTAACTGATTGAACATGAATACTCATGGGTCTTTTGTAAGGCAGACTGCTCAGCTAATTAACATAGTAACATCAATCAATATGATATTTAGGAAACTATGTGCTAAGACATCTGTCTACTGACTTGTAAAGGTAAGTCAGCACACAAGAGGTGAGTCGTGGGAAAATTGGTTTTTCTCAGAAGCAATCTACATAAAAAGCACAACATGGTCTTCAGTTAGCCCCTGCCCTTTGTAACAGAGAATGTTTAGTCTCAGATGCCACACTTAGTGGGAGCTGCCAAAGTCATTACATAATTTTAGTCTCCAGCTACACTTTATTTTGTGTAGTTTAATAATTTAAAAATAGCATATGCTCCCTCCTTCTTCCTTACAGTAATAAGGTAAGGAAAAGGGAAGCAGCAGCTGTGCTTAAGGGTGGATGGTTAGGGATCCTCAATGGCCCTCATACAAAGACTCTCAATAAACTGGCATTCTCAATAAAACAGTGCATTTGCTCGCAAGCAAGTTGGCCGAATAGGAACAGCTCCAGCCTCCACCTCCCAGTGCGAGTGACACAGAAGACAGGTGATATCTGCATTTTCAACTGAGGTACCAGGTTCATCTCACTGGGGAGTGCTGGACAATCAGTGCTGGTCAGCTGGTGCAGCCCCATCCGTGACAGCTGAAGCAGGGCGAGGCATCGCCTCACCTGGGAAGCGCAAGGGGAAAGGGAATCCCTTTAGAAACTGAGACACACAACACCTGGAAAATGGGGTAACTCCCACTCTAATACTGCACTTTACCAAGGGTCTTAGCAAACGGCACATCAGGAGATTATATCCCACACCTGGCCGGGAGGGTCCCACGCCCACAGAGCCTCCCTCATTGGTAGCACAGCAGTCTGAGATCTAACTGCAAGGCAGCAGCTAGGCTGGGGGAGGGGAGCCTGCCATTGCTGAGACTTAAGTAGGTAAACAAAGCCTCCGGGAAGCTGGAACTGGGTGGAGCCCACCGCAGCTCAAGGAGGCCTGCCTGTCTCTGTAGACTCCACCTCTGGGGACAGGGCAGAGCAAAAAGAAAAGTGGCAGAAACCTCTGCAGATGTTAATGACCCTGTCTGACAGCTTTGAAGAGAGCAGTGGAACTCCCAGCATGGAGGATGAGATCTGAGAATGGACAGACTGCCTGCTCAAGTGGGTCCCTGAACCCTGAGTAGCTTAACTGGGAGACATCCCCCACTAGGTGCAGACTGACACCTCACACCTCACATGTCTGGGTACACCCCTGAGACAAAGCTTCCAGAGCAAGAATCAGACAGCAACACTCGCTGTTCAGCAATATTCTATCTTCTGCAGCCTCCACTGCTGATACCCAGGCAAACACGGTCGGAGTGGACCTCAAGCAATCTCCAACAGACCTACATCTGAGGGTCCTGACTGTTAGAAGGAAAACTAACAAACAGAAAGGACACCCACACCAAATCCCCATCAGTACATCACCAGCATCAAAGACTAAAGTCAGATAAAACCACAAAGATGGGGAAAAAGCAGGACAGAAAAGCTGGAAATCCAAAAACTCAGAGCGCATCTCCCCCTCCAAAGGAACGCAGCTCATTGCCAGCAACAGATCAAAGCTGGATGGAGAATGACTTTGACGAGTCGAGAGAAGAACGCTTCAGTCAATCAAACCTCTCAGAGCTAAAGGGGGAAAAATGTAACCAGCACAAAGAAACTAAAAATCTTGAAAAAAGAATGGAAGAATGGATAAATAGAATAATCAATGCTGAGAAGGCCATAAACGAACTGACAGAGATAAAAACCATGACACAAGAAATACATGACAAATGCACAAGCCTCAGTAACCGACTCAATCAACTGGAAGAAAGTAGCAATGATTGAAAATCAAATGAATTAAATGAAGTGAGAAGAGAAGTCCAGAGAAGCAAAAGGAAAAAGAAATGAACAAAGCCTCCAAGAAATATGGGATTATATGAAAAGACCAAATCTACATCTGATTGGTATGCTTGAAAGTGAGGGGGAAAATGGAGCCAAGTTGGAAAACACTCTTCAGGATATCATCCAGGAGAACTTCCCCAACCTAGTAAGGCAGGCCAACATTCAAATTCAGGAAATACAAAGAATGCCACAAAGATACTCCTCGAGAAGAGCAACTCCAAGACACATAATTGCCAGATTCACCAAAGTTGAAATGAAGGAAAAAATCTTAAGGGCAGCCAGAGAGAAAGGTCGGGTTACCCACAAAGGGAAACCCCTCAGACTAACAGCAGATCTCTCGGCAGAAACTCTCCAAGCCAGAAGAGAGTGGGGGCCAATATTCAACATTCTTAAAGAAAAGAATTTTCAACCCAGAATTTCATATCCAGCCAAACTAAGTTTCATCAGTGAAGGAGAAATAAAATCCTTTACAGATAAGCAAATGCTTAGAGATTTTATCACCACCAGGCCTGCCCTACAAGAGATCCTGAAGAAAGCACTAAACACGGAAAGGAACAACTGGTACCAGCCATTGCAGAAACATGCCAAAATGTAAATACTATCAATGCTAGGAAGAAACTGCATCAACTAGCGAGCAAAATAACCAGCTAATATCATAATGACAGGATCAAGTTCACACATAATAATATTAACCTTAAATGTAAATGGACTAAATGGTCCAATTAAAAGACACAGACTGGCAAATTGGATAAAGAGTCAAGATCAATCGGTTTGCTGTATTCAGGAGACCCATCTCACAGGCAGAGACATACATAGGCTCAAAATAAAGGGATGGAGGAAGATCTACCAAGCAAATGGAGAACAAAAAAAAGCAGGGGTTGTAACCCTAGCCTCTGATAAAACAGACTTTAAACCATCAAAGATCAAAAGAGACAAAGAAGGCCATTACATAATGGTAAACGGATCAATTCAACAGGAAGAGCTAACTATCCTAAATATATATGTGCCCAATACAGGAGCACCCAGATTCATAAAGCAAGTCCTTAGAGACTTACAAAGAGACTTAGACTCCCATACAATAATAATGGGAGACTTCAACACTCCACTGTCAACATTAGACAGATCAATGAGACAGAAAGTTAACAAAGATATCCGGGAATTGAACTAAACTCTGCACCAAGTGGACCTAATAGACATCTACAGAACTCTCCACCGCAACTCAACAGAATATACCTTCTTCTCAGCACCACATCGCACTTATTCCAAAATTGACCACATAGTTGGAAGTAAAGCACTCCTCAGCAAATGTAAAAGAACAGAAATTATAACAAACTGTCTCTCAGACCACAGTGCAATCAAACTAGAACTCAGGACTAAGAAACTCACTCAAAACCACTCAACTACATGGAAACTGAACAACCTGCTCCTGAATGACTACTGGGTACATCAAGAAATGAAGGCAGAAATAAAGATGTTCTTTGAAACCAATGAGAACAAAGATACAACATACCAGAATCTCTGGGACACATTTAAAGCAGTGTGTAGAGGGAAATTTATAGCACTAAATGCCCACAAGAGAAAGCAGGAAAGATCTAAAATGGACACTCTAACATCACAATTAAAAGAACTAGAGAGGCAAGAGCAAACACATTCAAAAGCAAGCAGAAGGCAAGAAATAACTAAGATCAGAGCAGAACTGAAGGAGATAGAGACACAAAAAACCCTCCAAAAAATCAATGAATCCAGGAGCTAATTTTTTGAAAAGATCGACAAAATTGATAGACCGCTAGCAAGACAAATAAAGAAGAAAAGAGAGAAGAATCAAATAGACGCAATAAAAAATGATAAAGGGGATATCACCACCGACCCCACAGAAATACAAACTACCATCAGAGAATACTAGAAACACTTCTGCGCAAATATACTAGAAAACCTAGAAGAAATGAATAATTTCCTGGACACTTACACTCTCCCAAGACTAAACCAGGAAGAAGTTGAATCCCTGAATAGACCAATAGCAGGCTCTGAAATTGAGGCAATAATTAATAGCCTACCAACCAAAAAAAGTCCAGGACCAGATGGATTCACAGCTGAATTCTACCAGAGGTACAAGAAGGAGCTGGTACCATTCCTTCTGAAACTATTCCAATCAGTAGAAAAAGAGGGAATCCTCCCTAACTCATTTTATGAGGCCAACATCATCCTGATACCAAAGCCTGGCAGAGACACAACAAAAAAAGAGAATTTTAGACCAATATGCCTGATGAACATCGATGCAAAAATCCTCAATAAAATACAGGCAAACTGAATCCAGCAGCACACCAAAAATCTTATCCACCATGATCAAGTGGGTTTCATCCCTGGGATGCAAGGCTGGTTCAACATATGCAAATCAATAAATGTAATCCAGTATATAAAAAGAACCAAAGACAAAAACCACATGATTATCTCAATAGATGAAGAAAAGGCTTTTGACAAAGTTCAACAGCCCTTCATGCTAAAAACTCTCAATCAATTCGGTATTGATGGAACGTATCTCAAAATAATCAGAACTATTTATGACAAACCCACAGCCAATATCATACTAAATGGGCAAAAACTGGAAGCATTCCCTTTGAAAACTGGCACAAGACAGGGATGCCCTCTCTCACCACTCCTATTCAACATAGTGTTGGAAGTTCTGGCTAGGGCAATCAGGCAAGAGAAAGAAATAAAGGGTATTCAGTTAGGAAAAGAAGAAGTCAAATTGTCCCTGTTTGCAGATGACATGATTGTATATATAGAAAACCCCATCATCTCAGCCCCAAATCTCCTTAAGTGGCTCCTTAAGCTGATAAGCAACTTCAGCAAAGTCTCAGGATACAAAATTGATGTGCAAAAATCACAAGCAGTCGTATACACCAGTAACAGAGAAACACAGAGCCAAATCATGAATGAACTTCCATTTATAATTGCCTCAAAGAGAATAAAATACCTAGGAATCCAACTAACAAGGGATGTGAAGGACCTCTTCAAGGAGAACTACAAACCACTGTTCAATGAAATAAAAGAGGACACAAACAAATGGAAGAACATACCATGCTTATGGATAGGAAGAATCAATATTGTGAAAATGGCCATACTGCCCAAGGTAATTTATAGATTCAATGCCATCCCCATTAAACTACCAATGACTCTCTTCACAGAATTGGAAAAAACTGCTTTAAAGTTCATATGGAACCAAAAAAGACCCCACATTGCCAAGACAATCCTAAGTCAAAAGAACAAAGCTGGAGGCATCACGCTACCTGACTTCAAACTGTACTACAAGGCTACAGTAACCAAAACAGCATGGTACTGGTACCAAAACAGAGATATAGACCAATGGAACAGAACAGAGCCCTCAGAAATAATACCACACATCTACAGCCATCTGATCTTTGACATACCTGAGAGAAACAAGAAATGGGGAAAGGATTCCCTATTTAATAAATGGTGCTGGGAAAATTGAATAGCCATAAGCAGAAAGCTGAAACTGGATCCTTTCCTTACTCCTTATATGAAAATTACTTCAAGATGGATTAGAGACTTAAATGTTACACCTAAAACCATAAAAACCCTAGAAGAAAACCTAGGTAATACCAATCAGGACATAGGCATGGGCAAGGACTTCATGTCTAAAACACCAAAAGCACTGGCAGCAAAAGCCAAAATTGACAAATGGGATCTAACTAAAGAGCTTCTGCACAGCAAAAGAAACTACCATCAGAGTGAACAGGCAACCTACAGAATGGGAGAAAATATTTGCAATCTACTCATCTGACAAAGGGCTAATATCCAGAACCTACAAAGAACTCAAACAAATTTACAAGAAAAAAACAACCCCATCAAAAAGTGGGCAAAGGATATGAACAGACATTTCTCAAAAGAAGACATTCATACGGCCAACAGACACATGAAAAAATGCTCATCGTCACTGGTCATCAGAGAAATGCAAATCAAAACCACAAAGAGATACCATCTCACACCAGTTAGAATGGCAATCATTAAAAAGTCAGGAAACAGGCTGGGCGCGGTGGCTCAAGCCTGTAATCCCAGCACTTTGGGAGGCCAAGACGGGCAGATCACGAGGTCAGGAGATCGAGACCATCCTGGCTAACACTGTGAAACCCCGTCTCTACTAAAAAAGACAAAAAACTAGCCTGGCGAGGTGTCGGGCGCCTGTTGTCCCAGCTACTCCGGAGGCTGAGGCAGGAGAATGGTGTAAACCCAGGAGGTGGAGCTTGCAGTGAGCTGAGATCCAGCCACTGCACTCCAGCCCAGGTGACAGAGCGAGACTCCGTCTCAAAAAAAAAAAAAAAAAAAGTCAGGAAACAGCAGGTGCTGGAGAGGATGTTGAGCAATAGCAACACTTTTACACTGTTGGTGGGACTGTAAACTGGTTCAACCATTGTGGAAACCAGTATGGCAATTCCTCAAGGATCTAGAACTAGAAATACCATATGACCCAGCCATCCCATTACTGGGTATATACCCAAAGGATTATAAATCATGCTGCTATAAAGACCCATGCATATGTATGTTTATTGTGGCACTATTCACAATAGCAAAGACTTGGAATCAACTCAAATGTCCATCAGTGACAGACTGGATTAAGAAAATGTGGCACATATACACCATGGAATACTATGCAGCCATATGAAAGGATGAGTTCATGTCCTTTGTAGGGACATGGATGCAGCTGGAAACCATCATTCTCAGCAAACTATCACAAGAACAGAAAACCAAACACCACATGTTCTCATTCATAGGTGGGAATTGAACGATGAGATCACTTGGACTCGGGAAGGGGAACATCACACACCGGGGCCTATTATGGGCAGGGGGGAGGGACAGGGGAGGGATGGCATTGGGAGTTATACCTGATGTAAATGATGATTGATGGGTGCTGATGAGTTGATGGGTGCAGCACACCAACATGGCACAAGTATACATATGTAACAAACCTGCACGTTGTGCACATGTTCCCTAGAACTTAAAGTATAATAAAAAAAAGAATAAATATATAAATAAAACAAACAACAACAAAAAAAAAACCCGGTGCATTACTAAAGCAAATAAAGTCTCTAGTCAAAGCTCCTCCCCAAGTCACCACAAATAGACATGCAATCTAAATAAATAGCATTGTGTTACCTATGAAAACATGATTTCAAGGCAGATTCCATAGTTCTCTAGATCCAACCAGTAAATTCTCCACTGCCCCTCTAAATAGAAAGTATGGGGCTGCTATTGGAAAGAAGCAAATCTCACAATAAGCATTTTACCATTACAAAATCTGAGACGGACTTGAGCAAACTCAAATAGATTTTTCCTGTTGTATCTATTCAGCTGTACTACCCATGTCAGTGCTTAGAACAGTATACTGTAGTTTTAAGGAACACCATCAAAAACAGGATATATAAGGCATTACTTAGCTACTTATGGGATTAAGCTATGAATGGGATTTTTGAGCCAAATTACCAAAGACTGTGATCTTTTAAGATTCAAGTTGGGAAGGTCAGACATCTAGAATGGTGAGGTAAAAGCCTCCAAAAATTCAATTCTCTATAAAAGCAAAAAGAACATGGCAAAATAGTCAAAATCAACATTTTTGTAGCTTTTGAAATTAACCAAAGGCTTAACAGTCTACAGAGAGTTTATTCAAGAAAACTAGATAAATCTTGATAAAAACATTGAGTTTGGTAGAGATTTATTTATTAAATTATGGTAAAAACACATAAAATTTATTATTTTAGCTATGTACAATACAGTAGTGCTATGTTACATTGTTGTGGAATAAATCTCCTGCAAAACTGAAAATCTTTACCCGTTAAAAAACTACTTCCTGCCTCTCCTGACCCTCACAACTGCCATTCTACTTTCTGTCTTTATAACATTAACTGCTTTAGATATCTCATTTAAGGAAATCATATAGTTTTGCATTTTGTGGCTAGTTTATTGCATTTTGCGTAGTGTCCTCAAGGCTTTTCCATGTTGTAGAAGGTGGCAATCTTTACTTCTTTTTTATATGCCATTTTAGGTATATAAACCTTTTTCTTTATCCATTCTTTCGTTCATGGACATCAGGGTTGTTTTTACATCTTAGCTGTTGTGAATAGTGCTGCAAATACCTCTTCAGGATCCTACTTTCAATTCTTTTGGTTATATACTTAGAAGTGGGATTGCTGTATCATATGGTAACTTGTTTTTAATTTTTTGAGGATCTACTATATTGTTTCTTACTGTGGGCATGCTATTACCACCAACAGTTCACAAATTATCCATTTTTTCCATATTATTAGCAAAGTTTCTTTTTACTGTGTAAAAAAGCAGTTGTTCTTTTCCTTTGTTTTTGTTTATTTGATAGTGCCATCCTTATGTGTATGAAGTGATATTTCACATAGTTTTGATTTCCATTTTGTTAATGATTAGTGATGTTGAGCATCTTTTCATACGTTCATTGGGCATTTGTATATCTTCTTTCAAGAAATGTGCATTCAGGTTCTTTGCCCATTTTAAAATCATGTTTTTTGTTGTTGTTGAGTTGTAGAAGTTTTTATGTGTTCTGGATATTAACTTCTTATGAGATACATATTCAGAAACATTTTCTCCCACTCCATAGGCTGCCTTTTTATTCTATTGATTGTTTCCTCTGGTGCACAAATGTTTTTAAATTTAATACAGTCCCATTTGTCTGAATTTGCTTTTATTTCCTGTGATTTTGGTGTCATATCCAAACAAAATCATTCCAAATCCAATGTCATGAAGTTTTTCCTTTGGAAATTTTATAAGAGTTTTACAGTTTTAGATCTTTGTTTAAGCTTTTATTTCATCTTGAGTTTTTTTTTTTAATTTTTTATTATTATTATTATACTTTAAGTTCTAGGGTACATGTGCATAGCGTGCAGGTTTGTTACATATGTATACTTGTGCCATGTTGGTGTGCTGCACCCATCAACTCGTCAGCACCCATCAATTCATCATTTATATCATGTATAACTCCCAATGCAATCCCTCCCCCTCCCCCCTCCCCCTTCCCCATGATAGGGCCCGGTATGTGATGTTCCCCTTCCCGAGTCCAAGTGATCTCATCGTTCAGTTCCCACCTATGAGTGAGAACATGCAGTGTTTGGTTTTCTCTTCTTGTGATAGTTTGCTAAGAATGATGGTTTCCAGCTGCATCCATGTCCCTACAAAGGACGCAAACTCATCCTTTTTTATGGCTGCATAGTATTCCATGGTGTATATGTGCCACATTTTCTTAATCCAGTCTGTCACAGATGGACATTTGGGTTGATTCCAGTCTTTGCTATTGTGAATAGTGTCACAATAAACATTCGTGTGCATGTGTCTTTATAGCAGCATGATTTATTGTCCTTTGGGTATATACCCAGTAGTGGGATGGCTGGGTCGTATGGTACATCTAGTTCTAGATCTTTGAGGAATTGCATACTGTTTTCCATAATGGTTGAACTAGTTTACAATCCCACCAACAGTGTAAACGTGTTCCTATTTCTCCACATCCTCTCCAGCACCTGTTGTTTCCTGACTTTTTAATGACTGCCATTCTAACTGGTGTGAGATGGTATATCATTGTGGTTTTGATTTGCATTTCTCTGATGGCGAGTGATGATGAGCATTTTTTCATGTGTCTGTTGGCTGTATGAATGTCTTCTTTTGAGAAATGTCTGTTCATATCCTTTGCCCACTTTTTGATGGGGTTGTTTGTTTTTTTCTTGTATATTTGTTTGAGTTCTTTGTAGATTCTGGATATTAGCCCTTTGTCAGATGAGTAGATTGCAAAACTTTTCTCCCATTTAGTAGGTTGCCTGTTCACTCTGATGGTAGTTTCTTTTGCTGTGCAGAAGCTCTTTAGTTTAATTAGATCCCATTTGTCGATTTTGGCTTTTGCTGCCATTGCTTTTGGTGTTTTAGACATGAAGTCCTTGCCCATGCCTATATCCTGAATGGTACTACCTAGGTTTTCTTCTAGGGTTTTTATGGTATTACATTTAACATTTAAGTCTCTAATCCATCTTGAATTAATCTTCGTATAAGGAGTAAGGAAAGAATCTAATTTCAGCTTTCTACTTATGGCTAGCCAATTTTCCCAGCACCATTTATTAAATAGGGAATCCTTTCCCCATTTCTTGTTTCTCTCAGGTTTGTCAAAGATCAGATGGCTGTAGATGTGTGGTATTATTTCTGAGGACTCTGTTCTGTTCCATTGGTCTATATCTCTGTTTTGGTACCAGTACCATGCTGTTTTGGTTACTGTAGCCTTGTAGTATAGTTTGAAGTCAGGTAGCATGATGCCTCCAGCTTTGTCCTTTTGACTTAGGATTGTCTTGGCAATGCGGGCTCTTTTTTGGTTCCATATGAACTTTAAAGCAGTTTTTTCCAATTCTGTGAAGATACTCATTGGTAGCTTGATGGGGATGGCATTGAATCTGTAAATAACCTTGGGCAGTATGGCCATTTTCACAATATTGATTCTTCCTATCCATGAGCATGGTATGTTCTTCCATTTGTTTGTGTCCTCTTTTATTTCACTGAGAAGTGGTTTGTAGTTCTCCTTGAAGAGGTCCTTTACATCCCTTGTAAGTTGGATTCCTAGGTATTTTATTCTCTTTGAAGCAATTGTGAATGAAAGTTCATTCCTGATTTGGCTCTCTGTTTGTCTGTTACTGGTGTATAAGAATGCTTGTGATTTTTGGACATTAATTTTGTATCCTGAGACTTTGCTGAAGTTGCTTATCAGCTTAAGGAGATTTTGGGCTGAGACAATGGGGTTTTCTAAATATACAATCATGTCATCTGCAAACAGGGACAATTTGACTTCTTCTTTTCCTAACTGAATACCCTTGATTTCTTTCTCTTGCCTGATTGCCCTAGCCAGAACTTCCAACACTATGTTGAATAGGAGTGGTGTGAGAGGGCATCCCTGTCTTGTGCCAGTTTTCAAAGGGAATTTTTCCAGTTTTTGCCAATTCAGTATGATGTTAGCTGTGGGTTTGTCATAAATAGCTCTTATTATTTTGAGGTACGTTCCATCAATACCGAATTTATTGAGCGTTTTTAGCATGAAGGGCTGTTGAATTTTGTCAAAAGCCTTTTCTTCATCTATTGAGATAATCATGTGGTTCTTGTCTTTGGTTCTGCTTATATGCTGGATTACATTTATTGATTTGCGAATGTTGAACCAGCCTTGCATCCCATGGATGAAGCCCACTTGATCATGCTGGATAAGCTTTTTGATGTGCTGCTGAATCTGGTTTGCCAGTATTTTATTGAGGATTTTTGCATCGACGTTCATCAGGCATATTGGTCTAAAATTCTCTTTTTTTGTTGTGTCTCTGCCAGGCTTTGGTATCAGGATGATGTCGGCCTCATAAAATGAGTTAGGGAGGATTTCCTCTTTTTCTATTGATTGGGAATAGTTTCAGAAGGAATGGTACCAGCTCCTCCTTGTACATCTGGTAGAATTCAGCTGTGAATCCATCTGGTCCTGGACTTTTTTTTGGTTGGTAGGCTATTAATTATTGCCTCAATTTCAGAGCCTGCTATTGGTCTATTCAGGGATTCAACTTCTTCCTGGTTTAGTCTTGGAAGAGTGTAAGTGTCCAGGAAATTATCCGTTTCTTCTAGATTTTCTAGTTGATTTGTGTAGAGGTGTTTATAGTATTCTCTGATGGTAGTTTGTATTTCTGTGGGGTCGGTGGTGATATCCCCTTTATCATTTTTTAGTGCGTCTATTTGATTCCTCTCTCTTTTCTTCTTTATTAGTCTTGCTAGCGGTCTGTCAATTTTGTTATCTTTTCAAAAAACCAACTCCTGGATTCATTGATTTTTTGGAGGGTTTTTTGTGTCTCTATCTCCTTCAGTTCTGCTCTGATCTTAGTTATTTCTTGCCTTCTGCTAGCTTTTGAATGTGTTTGCTCTTGCTTCTCTAGTTCTTTTAATTGTGATGTTAGAGTGTCCATTTTAGATCTTTCCTGCTTTCTCTTGTGGGCATTTAGTGCTATAAATTTCCCTCTACACACTGCTTTAAATGTGTCCCAGAGATTCTGGTATGTTGTATCTTTGTTCTCATTGGTTTCAAAGAATATCTTTATTTCTGCCTTCATTTCGTTATGTACCTAGTAGTCATTCAGGAGCAGGTTATTCAGTTTCCATGTAGTTGAGCGGTTTTGATTGAGTTTCTTAATCCTGAGTTCTAGTTTGATTGCACTGTGGTCTGAGAGACAGTTTGTTATAATTTCTGTTCTTTTACATTGGCTGAGAAGTGCTTTACTTCCAATTATGTGGTCAATTTTGGAATAAGTGCGATGTGGTGCTGAGAAGAAGGTATATTCTGTTGATTTGGGGTGGAGAGTTCTATAGATGTCTATTAGGTCCACTTGGTGCAGAGATGAGTTCAATTCCTGGATATCCTTGTTAACTTTCTGTCTCGTTGATCTGTCTAATATTGACAGTGGAGTGTTGAAGTCTCCCATTATTATTGTATGGGAGTCTAAGTCTCTTTGTAAGTCTCTAAGGACTTGCTTTATGAATCTGGGTGCTCCTGTATTGGGCGCATATATATTTAGGATAGTTAGCTCTTCCTGTTGAATTGATCCGTTTACCATTATGTAATGGCCTTCTTTGTCTCTTTTGATCTTTGATGGTTTAAAGTCTGTTTTATCAGAGACTAGGTTTACAACCCCTGCTTTTTTTTGTTCTCCATTTGCTTGATAGATCTTCCTCCATCCCTTTATTTTGAGCCTATGTATGTCTCTGCCTGTGAGATGGGTCTCCTGAATACAGCAGACTGATGGGTCTTGACTCTTTATCCAGTTTGTCAGTCTGTGTCTTTTAATTGAAGCATTTAGTCCATTTACATTTAAGGTTAATATTGTTATGTGTGAACTTGATCCTGCCATTATGATATTAGCTGGTTATTTTGCTCGTTAGTTGATGCAGTTTCTTCCTAGCCTCGATGGTCTTTACATTTTGGCATGTTTTTGCAATGGCTAGTACCAGTTGTTCCTTTCCATGTTTAGGGCTTCCTTCAGGGTCTCTTGTAAGGCAGGCCTGGTGGTGACAAAATCTCTAAGCATTTGCTTATCTGTAAAGGATTTTATTTCTCCTTCACTGATGGAACTTAGTTTGGCTGGATATGAAATTCTGGGTTGAAAATTCTTTTCTTTAAGAATGTTGCATATTGGCCCCCACTCTCTTCTGGCTTGGAGAGTTTCTGCCGAGAGATCTGCTGTTAGTCTGATGGGCTTCCCTTTGTGGGTAACCCGACCTTTCTCTCTGGCTGCCCTTAAGATTTTTTCCTTCATTTCAACTTTGGTGAATCTGTCAATTATGTGTCTTGGAGTTGCTCTTCTCAAGGAGTATCTTTGTGGCGTTCTCTGTATTTCCTGAATTTGAATGTTGGCCTGCCTTACTAGGTTGGGGAAGTTCTCCCGGATGATATCCTGAAGAGTGTTTTCCAACTTGGTTCCATTTTCCCCCTCACTTTCAGGCACCCCAATCAGACGTAGATTTGGTCTTTTTACATAATCCATACTTCTTGCAGGCTTTGTTCATTTCTTTTTCTTCTTTTTTCTTTTGGTTTCTCTTCTCGCTTCATTTCATTCATTTGATCCTCAATCGCTGATACTCTTTCTTCCAGTTGATGGAGTCAGTTACTGAAGCTTGTGCATTTGTCACGTATTTCTCGTGTCATGGTTTTCATCTCTGTCATTTCGTTTATGACCTTCTCTGCATTAATTATTCTAGCTGTCAATTCTTCCACTCTTTTTTCAAGATTTTTAGTTTCTTTGCACTGGGTATGTAATTCCTCCTTTAGCTCTGAGAAGTTTGATGGACTGAAGCCTTCTTCCCTCATTTCGTCAAAGTCATTCTCTGACCAGGTTTGATCCGTTGCTGGTGATGGGCTGTGCTGCTTTGAAGGGGGAGATGCGCTCTTATTTTTTGAATTTCCAGCCTTTCTGCCCTGCTTTTTCCCCATCTTTGTGGTTTTATCTGCCTCTGGTCTTTGATGATGGTGACATACTGTTGGGGTTTTGGTATAGGTGGCCTTCCTGTTTGATAGTTTTCCTTCTAACAGTCAGGACCCTCAGATGTAGGTCTGTTGGAGATTGCTTGAGGTCCACTCCAGACCCTGTTTGCCTGGGTATCAGCAGCAGAGTTTGCAGAAGATGGAATATTGCTGAACAGCGAGTGTACCTGTCTGATTCTTACTTTGGAAGCTTCCTCTCAGGGGTGTACTCCACCGTGTGAGATGTGGGGTGTCAGACTGCCCCTAGTGGGGGATGTCTACCAGACAGGCTACTCAGGGGTCAGGGACCCACTTAAGCAGGCAGTCTGTCCCTTCTCAGATCTCAACCTCCATGTTGGGAGATCCACTGCTCTCTTCAAAGCTGTCAGACAGAGTCGTTTGAGTCTGCACGGGTTTCTGCTGCTTTTTTTCTTGTTGTTATTTAGCTGTGCCCTGTCCCCAGAGGTGGAATCTACAGAGACAGGCAGGTTTCCTTGAGTTGCTGTGAGCTCCACCCAGTTCGAGCTTCCCAGCGTCTTTGTTTACCTACTTAAGCCTCAGCAATGGTGGGCGCCCCTTCCCCAGCCTCTCTGCTGCCTTGGGGTTAGATCGCAGACTGCTGTGTTAGCAATGAGGGAGGCTCCGTGGGCGTGGGACCCTCCCGGCCAGGTGTGGGATATATTCTCCTGGTGTGCCCGTTTGCTTAAAGCCCAGTATTGAGGTGGAAATTACCCGATTTTCCAGGTGTTGTGTGTCTCAGTTCCCCTGGGTAGGTAAAGGGATTCCCTTCCCCCTTGTGCTTCCCAGGTGAGGTGATGCCTTGCCCTGCTTCAGCTCTCGCTGGTTGGGCTGCAGCAGCTGACCAGCACCAATTGTCCAGCACTCCCTAGTGAGATGACCCCAGTACCTCAGTTGAAAATGCAGAAATCACCGGTCTTCTGTGTTGCTCGCGCTGGGAGTTGGAGACTGGAGCTGTTCCTATTTGGCCATCTTGCTCCGCCCTGAGTTATTTTTTATGTATGGTGCAAGATAAGGGTCCACCTTCATTCTTTTGAATTCTGATACTTAGTTTTTTCAACATCATTTGTTAAAGAGACTGTCCTTTGTGCATTGTATGATCTTGGTACTCTTTCAAAGGTCATTTAACCGTATGCATGGGAGTTTATTTCTGCACTCTCTATTTTGTTTCATTAGCCTGTATGTCTGCCTTTATGCCAGGACCATGCTACTTCAGTTACTGCAACTTCGTAATAAGTTTTGAAATTAAAGAGTGTGAAACCCCCAATTTTATTCTTTGGAAGATTATTTTGTCTATTTAGGGTTCCTTTAGACTCCATAGGAATTTTAGTATTTCTTATTTTTTCTGCAAAAAACACATTGCAATTTTGATAGGCATTTCATTGGATCTGTAAATCACTTTGAGTTGAATAAGTAGTTTAACAATATTAATTATTCCACTTCATAAGCACAGATGTGTATTTATTTGTGTCTTCTTTAATTTCTTTCAGTGATATTTTGTAGTTTTCAGGGTACAATCTTTTGTCCCCTTGGTTAAGGTTTTTTTCTAAGTATTTTATTCGTTTTGATGCTATTGTAAATGGGGTTGTTTTCTCAATTTTCCTTTCAGATTGTTCATTGTTATTGCATAAAAAGCAGCTGAATTTTGCGTGTCAATTTTGTAGCCTGCAACTTTATTGAATTTAATTGTTAATTCTTTTTTTTTTTTTTTTTTTTTTTTTATTATACTTTAAGTTCTAGGGTACATGTGCATAACGTGCAGGTTTGTTACATATGTAAACTTATGCCATGTTGGTGTGCTGCACCCATCAACTCGTCAGCACCCATCAATTCATCATTTATATCATGTATAACTCCCCAATGCAATCCCTCCCTCCTCCCCCCTCCCCCCTCCCCATGATAGACCCCAGTGTGTGATGTTCCCCTTCCCGAGTCCAAGTGATCTCATTGTTCAGTTCCCACCTATGAGTGAGAACATGCGGTGTTTGGTTTTCTCTTCTTGTGATAGTTTGCTAAGAATGATGGTTTCCAGCTGCATCCATGTCCCTACAAAGGACGCAAACTCATCCTTTTTTATGGCTGCATAGTATTCCATGGTGTATATGTGCCACATTTTCTTAATCCAGTCTGTCACAGATGGACATTTGGGTTGATTCCAAGTCTTTGCTATTGTGAATAGTGCCGCAATAAACATACGTGTACATGTGTCTTTGTAGTAGACTAATTTATAATCCTTTGGGTATATACCCAGTAGTGGGATGGCTGGGTCATATGGTACATCTAGTTCTAGATGCTTGAGGAATTGCCATACTGTTTTCCATAATGGTTGAACTAGTTTACAATCCCACCAACAGTGTAAAAGTGTTCCTATTTCTCCACATCCTCTCCAACACCTGTTGTTTCCTGACTTCTTAATGATTGCCATTCTAACTGGTGTGAGATGGTATCTCATTGTGGTTTTGATTTGCATTTCTCTGATGGCCAGTGATGATGAGCATTTTTTCATGTGTCTGTTGGCTGTATGAATATCTTCTTTTGAGAAATGTCTGTTCATATCCTTTCCCCACTTTTTGATGGGGTTGTTTGTTTTTTTCTCGTATATTTGTTTGAGTTCTTTGTAGATTCTGGATATTAGCCCTTTGTCAGATGAGTAGGTTGCAAAAATTTTCTCCCATTCTGTAGGTTGCCTGTTCACTCTGATGGTAGTTTCTTTTGCTGTGCAAAAGCTCTTTAGTTTAATTAGATCCCATTTGTCAATTTTGGCTTTTGCTGCCGTTGCTTTTGGTGTTTTAGACATGAAGTCCTTGCCCATGCCTATGTCCTGAATGGTACTACCTAGATTTTCTTCTAGGGTTTTTATGGTATTAGGTCTAACATTTAAGTCTCTAATCCATCTTGAATTAATCTTCGTATAAGGGGTAAGGAAAGGATCCAGTTTCAGCTTTCTACTTATGGCTAGCCAATTTTCCCAGCACCATTTATTAAATAGGGAATCCTTTCCCCATTTCTTGTTTCTCTCAGGTTTGTCAAAGATCAGATGGCTGTAGATGTGCGGTATTATTTCTGAGGACTCTGTTCTGTTCCATTGGTCTATATCTCTGTTTTGGTACCAGTACCATGCTGTTTTGGTGACTGTAGCCTTGTAGTATAGTTTGAAGTCAGGTAGCGTGATGCCTCCAGCTTTGTCCTTTTGACTTAGGATTGTCTTGGCAATGCGGGCTCTTTTTTGGTTCCATATGAACTTTAAAGCAGTTTTTTCCAATTCTGTGAAGAAAGTCATTGGTAGCTTGATGGGGATGGCATTGAATCTATAAATAACCTTGGGGAGTATGGCCATTTTCACGATATTGATTCTTCCTATCCATGAGCATGGTATGTTCTTCCATTTGTTTGTGTCCTCTTTGATTTCACTGAGCAGTGGTTTGTAGTTCTCCTTGAAGAGGTCCTTTACATCCCTTGTAAGCTGGATTCCTAGGTATTTTATTCTCTTTGAAGCAATTGTGAATGGAAGTTCATTCCTGATTTGGCTCTCTGCTTGTCTGTTGCTGGTGTATAAGAATGCTTGTGATTTTTGCACATTAATTTTGTATCCTGAGACTTTGCTGAAGTTGCTTATCAGCTTAAGGAGATTTTGGGCTGAGACAATGGGGTTTTCTAAATATACAATCATGTCATCTGCAAACAGGGACAATTTGACTTCTTCTTTTCCTAACTGGATACCCTTGATTTCTTTCTCTTGCCTGATTGCCCTAGCCAGAACTTCCAACACTATGTTGAATAGGAGTGGTGAGAGAGGGCATCCCTGTCTTGTGCCAGTTTTCAAAGGGAATTTTTCCAGTTTTTGCCCATTCAGTATGATATTAGCTGTGGGTTTGTCATAAATAGCTCTTATTATTTTGAGGTACGTTCCATCAATACCGAATTTATTGAGCGTTTTTAGCATGAAGGGCTGTTGAATTTTGTCAAAAGCCTTTTCTGCATCTATTGAGACAATCATGTGGTTCTTGTCTTTGGTTCTGTTTATATGCTGGATTACGTTTATTGATTTGCGAATGTTGAACCAGCCTTGCATCCCAGGGATGAAGCCCACTTGATCATGGTGGATAAGCTTTTTGATGTGCTGCTGAATCCGGTTTGCCAGTATTTTATTGAGGATTTTTGCATCAATGTTCATCAGGGATATTGGCCTAAAATTCTCTTTTTTTGTTGTGTCTCTGCCAGGCTTTGGTATCAGGATGATGTTGGCCTCATAAAATGAGTTAGGGAGGATTCCCTCTTTTTCTATTGATTGGAATAGTTTCAGAAGGAATGGTACCAGCTCCTCCTTGTACCTCTGGTAGAATTCAGCTGTGAATCCATCTGGTCCTGGACTTTTTTTGGTGGGTAGGCTATTAATTGTTGCCTCAATTTCAGAGCCTGCTATTGGTCTATTCAGGGATTCAACTTCTTCCTGGTTTAGCCTTGGGAGAGTGTAAGTGTCCAGGAAATTATCCATTTCTTCTAGATTTTCTAGTTGATTTGCGTAGAGGCGTTTATAGTATTCTCTGATGGTAGTTTGTATTTCTGTGGGGTCAGTGGTGATATCCCCTTTATCATTTTTTATTGCATCTATTTGATTCCTCTCTCTTTTTTTCTTTATTAGCCTTGCTAGCGGTCTGTCAATTTTGTTGATCTTTTCAAAAAACCAACTCCTGGATTCATTGATTTTTTGGAGGGTTTTTTGTGTCTCTATCTCCTTCAGTTCTGCTCTGATCTTAGTTATTTCTTGCCTTCTGCTAGCTTTTGAATGTGATTGCTCTTGCCTCTCTAGTTCTTTTAATTGTGATGTTAGAGTGTCAATTTTAGATCTTTCCTGCTTTCTCTTGTGGGCATTTAGTGCTATAAATTTCCCTCTACACACTGCTTTAAATGTGTCCCAGAGATTCTGGTATGTTGTATCTTTGTTCTCATTGGTTTCAAAGAACATCTTTATTTCCGCTTTCATTTCGTGATGTACCCAGTCGTCATTCAGGAGCAGGTTGTTCAGTTTCCATGTAGTTGAGCGGTTTTGATTGAGTTTCTTAGTCCTGAGTTCTAGTTTGATTGCACTGTGGTCTGAGAGACAGTTTGTTATAATTTCTGTTCTTTTACATTTGCTGAGGAGTACTTTACTTCCAATTATGTGGTCAATTTTGGAATAAGTGCGATGTGGTGCTGAGAAGAATGTATATTCTGTTGATTTGGGGTGGAGAGTTCTATAGATGTCTATTAGGTCCGCTTGGTGCAGAGATGAGTTCAATTCCTGGATATCCTTGTTAACTTTCTGTCTCGTTGATCTGTCTAATGTTGACAGCGGAGTGTTGAAGTCTCCCATTATTATTGTATGGGAGTCTAAGTCTCTTTGTAAGTCTCTAAGGACTTGCTTTATGAATCTGGGTGCTCCTGTATTGGGTGCATATATATTTAGGAGAGTTAGCTCTTCCTGTTGAATTGATCCCTTTACCATTATGTAATGGCCTTCTTTGTCTCTTTTGATCTTTGATGGTTTAAAGTCTGTTTTATCAGAGACTAGGATTGCAACCCCTGCTTTTTTTTGTTCTCCATTTGCTTGGTAGATCTTCCTCCATCCCTTTATTTTGAGCCTATGTATGTCTCTGCATGTGAGATGGGTCTCCTGAATACAGCAGACTGATGGGTCTTGACTCTTTATCCAGTTTGCCAGTCTGTGTCTTTTAATTGGAGCATTTAGTCCATTAACATTTAAGGTTAATATTGTTATGTGTGAACTTGATCCTGCCATTATGATATTAACTGGTTATTTTGCTCGTTAGTTGATGCAGTTTCTTCCTAGCCTCGATGGTCTTTACATTTTGCCAAGTTTTTGCGATGGCTGGTACCGGTTGTTCCTTTCCATGTTTAGGGCTTCCTTCAGGGTCTCTTGTAAGGCAGGCCTGGTGGTGACAAAATCTCTAAGCATTTGCTTATCTGTAAAGGATTTTATTTCTCCTTCACTTATGAAACTTAGTTTGGCTGGATATGAAATTCTGGGTTGAAAATTCTTTTCTTGAAGAACGTTGAATATTGGCCCCCACTCTCTTCTGGCTTGTAGAGTTTCTGCCGAGAGATCTGCTGTTAGTCTGATGGGCTTCCCTTTGTGGGTGACCCGACCTTTCTCTCTGGCTGCCCTTAAGATTTTTTCCTTCATTTCAACTTTGGTGAATCTGGCAATTATGTGTCTTGGAGTTGCTCTTCTGGAGGAGTATCTTTGTGGCGTTCTCTGTATTTCCTGAATTTGAATGTTGGCCTGCCCTACTAGGTTGGGGAAGTTCTCCTGGATGATATCCTGAAGAGTGTTTTCCAACTTGGTTCCATTTTCCCCCTCACTTTCAGGCACCCCAATCAGACGTAGATTTGGTCTTTTTACGTAATCCCATACTTCTTGCAGGCTTTGCTCATTTCTTTTTCTTCTTTTTTCTTTTGGTTTCTCTTCTCGCTTCATTTCATTCATTTGATCTTCAATCGCTGATACTCTTTCTTCCAGTTGATCGAGTCGGTTACTGAAGCTTGTGCATTTGTCACGTATTTCTCGTGTCATGGTTTTCATCTCTGTCATTTCGTTTATGATCTTCTCTGCATTAATGAGTCTAGCTGTCAATTCTTCCACTCTTTTTTCAAGATTTTTAGTTTCTTTGCGCTGGGTACGTAATTCCTCCTTTAGCTCTGATAAGTTTGATGGACTGAAGCCTTCTTCTCTCCTCTCGTCCAAGTCATTCTCTGACCAGCTTTGATCCGTTGCTGGTGATGGGCTGCGCTCCTTTGCAGGGGGAGATGCGCTCTTATTTTTTGAATTTCCAGCTTTTCTGCCCTGCTTCTTCCCCATCTTTGTGGTTTTATCTGTCTCTGGTCTTTGATGGTGGTGACGAACTGATGGGGTTTTGGTATAGGTGTCCTTCCTGTTTGATAGTTTTCCTTCTGACAGTCAGAAGGACTCTCTGTTGGTCTGTTGGAGATTGCTTGAGGTCCACTCCAGACCCTGTTTGCCTGGGTATCAGCAGCAGAGGTTGCCGAAGATAGAATATTGCTGAACAGCGAGTGTACCTGTCTGATTCTTCCTTTGGAAGTGTCCTCTCAGGGGTGTACTCCACCCTGTGAGGTGTGGGGTGTCAGACTGCCCCTAGTGGGGGATTTCTCCCAGCTAGGCTACTCAGGGGTCAGGGACACACCTGAGCAGGCAGTCTGTCCGTTCTCAGATCTCAACCTCCGCGTTGGGAGATCCGCGGCTCTCCCCAAAGCTGTCAGACAGAGTCGTTCGCGTCTGCACCGGCTCCCGCTACTTCCCCTGTTGGTCTTCAGCTGTGCGCTGTCCCCAGAGGTGGAGACTACAGAGACAGGCAGGCTTCCTTGAGCTGCTGTGAGCTCCACCCAGTTCGAGCTTCCCAGCGGCTTTGTTTACCTACTTAAGCCTCAGCAATGGCGGGCGCCCCTCCCCCAGCCTCGCTGCTGCCTTGCGGATAGATCGCGGCAGACTGCTGTGTTAGCAGTGAGGGAGGCTTCGTGGGCGTGGGACCCTCCCGGCCAGGTGTGGGATATATTCTCCTGGAATGCCTGTATGCTTACAGCGCAGTATTGGGGTGGGAGTTACCCGATTTTCCAGGTGTTGTGTGTCTCAGTTCCCCTGGCTAGGAAAACGGATCCCCTTCCCCCTTGCGCTTCCAGGTGAGGCGATGCCTCGCCCTGCTTCAGCTCTCGCTGGTCAGGCTGCAGCAGCTGACCAGCACCGATTGTCCGGCACTCCCTAGTGAGATGACCCCAGTACCTCAGTTGAAAATGCAGAAATCACCGGTCTTCTGTGTCGCTCGCGCTGGGAGTTGGAGACTGGAGTTGTTCCTATTCGGCCATCTTGCTCCGCCCCCCCTTAATTGTTAATTCTAACAGTTTTTTTGTAGAATCTTTCAGGTTTCTTATAAAAAGTTATGTCATCTGAGAACACATCATTTTATTTCCTCCTTTCCAATTTGGATGACTTTTATTTTGTTTTCTTACCTAATTGCTGTGAGTAGGACTTCCAGTATTATGATAAATACAAATGATGACAATGGGCATTATTGCATTGTTTCTGATCTTAGAGAAAAAGCTTTCAGTTTTTTTTCTATTGAGTATGATGTTAGCTGTAGGGTTTTAATATATGGTCTTCATTATATTGAGGTGATTTCCTTCTACTGCTAGTTTGTCAGGTATTTTATAATAAAAGATTATTGAATTTTGTCAAATGCTTTTTTTTCTGTATAAATTGTGATAATCTTGTGATTTTTTTCCCTTTCATCCCATTGATTTTCATCTGTCGAACTATATTTGCATTCCAGGAATAAATCCTACTTTGTCATGTTATATAATTCCACTTGGTCATAATGTATAATCATTTTAATTTGTAATTTGGTTTGCTGGTATTTTGTTGAGGATTTTCACATCAATATTCATCAGAAATATTGGTGTGCAGTTTTCTTTTCTTGTAGTATTTTTTGTGGCTTTAGTAACAGGATAATGCTGGTTTTACAAAATGAGCTTATAAGTGTTCCTTCCTGCTCAATTTTTGTTTGAAGAGCTTGAGAAAGATTGTGTTTAATTCTTCCTTAAGTGAGTGGAAGAATTCCTCAGTGATATCATCTGGCCTGGGCTTTTTTTGTCTTTTATGCGAGGTTTTTGGTTACTCACTCAATCTCCTACTGATAATTGGTTGATTCAGATTTTCTATTTCTTCATGATTCAGTCTTGGTAGATTACATGTTTCTAATTTGTTGGCATATAATTGTTCATAGCAATATCTTGCAGGGACCCTTGAAAACAATATGCTAAGAATAGATAGGGCTCAAGGACAGTATCTTCAGTTGAACTTTTAATGAACTCCAGTAGGCGCCAAGAAGGCGGACAAATAAGGAGGAGCCTAGAGACAAGGAGCTAAGCAGAAGGTTACATCTGGGTAGAGAAAGTTTGTTTTGCATTGTGTTATTTTTGCTGACATGGGGTTTATGGAGTATAAATAAAGTGAGGCAGAGGCTCTGGGCGTGGCCGCCATGTTCTCTGTTTGTCTTTGTCTCTTGTGTCTGTTCATTCTCCACCACCCCCAGTGCGGTCCCCAGTAAGTGGCACAGCGAGCAGGGTACGCACGGGTGAGTAGCGGGGAACAAGAAGGGGAACCCCCCTAGGAACCCCCCTTACCCTAGGAGCGGGTAAAACCCGGAGATTGTTAAGGGGAACCTTCTTGAGCTTTCATTATGGGGAATTCCAGTTCCTTGGCCTCAGAATATTTGAGATTATTACAAGGGCTTTTACTTTCGGTTGGGGTTGATACAAAAGAAAGAACTTTGTGGAAATTGTTTGCTCATGTGGAACAACATTGTTATTGGTTTCAATATCAAACTGAAGTGCAATTAAATAAGCGAGAATGGCAACAGGTTGTTAAGACCCTTCGTCAAGCTGCACCAGCGTGGCGATGTAATGTCGGCATCTTTGTGGGCCCTCTGTGCCTCTATTACTCAGGCCTTGGAGCTCTTAGAGACAGACTCTGAAAAAGGGGAAGCTGGGGATGAGGAGTTTTTGAAGTCTCTGATAGCCATTTCCCCTCCTTTAGATAATCCTATAACTGGTGGAGAAGGTCCTTTGTATAATCATGTGTCTCAGGAAAAGGAATCAGAAATTCAAAAGGAGCTTCAGCCGGTTGTTCAATTGCTGCAACAAATTTTACAATTGCAGTTATCTCCCCCTCAACCTTCTCCTCCACCCACTCCTGTTTTTACTTTTCCCGTGGTTCATCCACCCCCATCAGCACCCAAGGTGGAAGAGGAGGATAGTTTTCCACCACCACCACCGCCGGTGGAAATGCTGCCTCGTTCAGGCATGGTTTTTGCTGTCCCCGCTTCTACGGCTAAAGCTGTAATTGAGGTATTGGATTCTCAAGAGGATGAGGATCCTCTACAATTGTTCCCCATTACTAGGCAACCTTTTGGCCCTAATGATCAATTTCCTCAAGGAGGTATAAATGTGCAGTATAATGTCCTTCAATTTAAGTTCCTTAAAGAAATGAAGGCAGCTGTTGCTAATTATGGCCCTCAATCTCCTTTTGTCATGGGGCTTCTAGATTCTTTTTCCTCTGAGAATTTGTTTTTGCCTCTTGATTGGGAGACTTTGGGGAAGGCTGTTTTGGACCGCTCTCAGTGGCTTCACTCACGCAGTTGGTGGCTGGAAGATGCCAAAGAACAGGCCCGCCGCAATGCCGCTAGAAATCCTCCAGGACCAACAGAGGAGCAATTAACCGGTACTGGTCAGTTTGCTACCGTAGCGGCTCAATCTGGGCTCGATGACATGGCATTATCACAAGTTAAAGGACTTCTTTTAAAGGCTTGGTGTAAAGTAGAACCATCAGGAAAAACTGCCTTGTCTTTTATTAAGGTTTTGCAGGGTGCCAATGAACCTTATCCTGATTTTGTTGCTTGGCTCCAAGATGCTATAATAAAGACTGTGGGTAATGGGGCAGCAGGCAAAATCCTGGTAACCACATTAGCTTTCGAGAATGCTAATCAGGAATGTCAGAGGTTGTTGCGTCCTCTAAAGGCTGCTGGAAACTTACAAATAGAAGATTTTATTAGAGCCTGTGCAGGAGTGGGAGGGGCTGCCTATAACGCACAATTGTTTGCTGGAGCTCTATCTAAGGCCCTCATGGGAAAAAAGGGAGTTTGCTTTCAATATGGAAAGACTGGTCATTTTAAAAAGGAGTGCCGTAAGTTATCTAATAAGAACGACTCCTCCCAAGTAGGATCTAAAAGGCTTCCCACTGAGCCTTGTCGTCGTTGCGGCAAAGGGCGACACTGGACTAATGAATGTCACTCTAAATTGGACAAAAACGGTAATCCTTTAACCTCCGGATCGGGAAACTTGCAGAGGGGCCCTTCAGCTTGGGGCCCCAGCAACAATAAAAGCCCTCTTCATTTGCAATTTCCAGTCAGCTCGGGGGTCCAGCATCAGCAGGCCAGTCAGTCAATGTTAACCCCCAATTTTCAGTAGCTCAACTTTTCTCTGCTACTTCTGGTAGCGCCACTGCTGATGTGGCAATTTTGCAGGCCGTTGAACTCACCCCAGAAATGGGAGTTGTTAAATTGGCTACAGGTGTTTTTGGGCCATTACCTCCACATACTGTTGGATTGCTTATAGGACACAGTAGTAGTATTTTACAGGGTTTACAAGTTCATTTGGGTGTTATAGATTCTGATTATAAAGGGGAAATTCAAATTATGGCACAGGCTCATAAACCCATGTCCCTTAAAGAGGGGCAGCAGATGGCACAACTCCTTTTACTACCCTATTTTCAGTTCCCTTCACGGAAGCAAGAAAAAACCGGAGGTTTTGGAAGCACGGGTAAACATATTTTTTGGGAAACCTTAGTAACTCAACAAAAACCCTTGTTTCCCCTCAAAGTAGAGGGACAAATTTTTCAGGGCTTGGTTGACACAGGAGCTGACGTTTCCATTATTGCCTCCGACCAATGGCCTTTACAGTGGCCTAAACAGCCTGTTGCTGTGTCTCTTACTGGATTAGGTTCCACCTCTGAGGTGTATCAAAGTTCTCAATCCTTGAGTTGTTGAGGGCCAGATGGTCAAACGGCCCAAGTCCAGTTTTATATTGTTCCTATTGCCCTAAATTTATGGGGGCGAGATTTATTGCAACAATTTGGAGCTTTTGTTTCTATTCCTCATGTCTCTGATTCTGCCAAGAATATGATGTTCCACATGGGCTACAATCCCCTTGAAAAGTCTTTAAACATGTAGCCACTGTTCAGCAGCCTCAAGCCCTTCCCTTGACATGCAAAACTAACATTCCTGTATGGGTTGAACAGTGGCCTTTAACACGTGAAAAGCTTGAGGCCTTGGAAAACTTAGTTCAGGAACAATTATCCTTAGGTCATATAGAACCTAGTACTTCTCCATGGAATTCCCCTGTTTTTGTGATAAAGAAAAAAAGTGGTAAATGGAGACTATTAACAGATCTTTGTGCTATTAATGCATGTATTCAACCCATGGGATCCTTACAACCTGGCCTTCCTAATCCTTCTATGATTCCTCAAGATTGGTTGCTCATGGTTATTGATTTAAAGGATTTTTTTTTTTTTCTATTCCTTTGGATCAAAAGGATTGTGAGCATTTTGCCTTCTCTGTCCCTGTTTTTAATAATTCTCAGCCACTTTCTCGATATCAGTGGAAGGTTTTACCTCAAGGTATGTTAAACAGCCCTACCTTGTGTCAAGAATTTGTCCATCGGGCCCTGGATCCTGTTCAAAAGCGTCATCCTTCTGTTCTTTTGTATCATTATATGGATGACATTCTTCTTGCTGCACCCACCAAAGAAAAGCAGCAAGATGCTTTTGCATCATTACAAGCTCAGCTTTCTTTCTACTCACTTAATATTGCCCCAGACAAAATTCAAGTGGATTTTCCTATTCAATATTTAGGTTATACCTTGGGAGCATGAAATATTCGACCCCAAAAAATTCAAATTCGACGCGATCATTTAAAAACATTAAATGACTTTCAAAAGCTTTTGGGAGACATTAATTGGATGCGTCCTGTTTTAGGAATACCAATGTATCAATTACAACATCTTTTTTCTATTCTAGAAGGAGACAGTCACTTGGACAGCTCACGTCATTTAACTCCTTTGGCTTTACAGGAACTCCAGCTTGTAGAAGAGCAACTTCAAAAGGCCCATTTACATTATATCCTTCCCAATGTTCCCCTTTCCTTTTGTTTATTTCATACTTTACATTCTCCCACAGGAATGATTCATCAAACCAATCGGCCGTTAGAATGGATCTTTTTGTCCAATAAAACATCTAAATGCTTGACTACTTATATCGACCGTTTAGCTGAACTAATCATCAAAGGACAGCATCGCTGTCGACAACTCTGGGGAGGAGATCCTTCCTTAATTATCTCTCAATTCACTCATAATCAGATTACTTATCTTCTTGCAACTTCTGATTCTTGGCAAGTTGCTTGCGCCTCATTTGTTGGACAATTTTCTACCCAATATCCTAAGTCTCCGATCTTTTCATTTTTCAGACAGCATTCTGTGTTGCCTTTCTCACCAATATCTGTATTTCCTGTTCAAGGTCCTACCTTTTTTACTGATGCTAGTAGCAATGATAAAGCTGGATATGGGAGTGTTCATCAATCTCGAGGTACAGTTTATCCTTATCCCTCGGTACAACAGGGAGAATTGTTTGCTATTCTCATGGTCTTACTTGATTTCCCTATCACTAGCTGTAACATTGTTAGTGATTCTCAATACGCCGTTTATGTTACTTCTTATATTTCTCAGGCCACTTTATCTCTTTGTGCTACTTCTTCTCTTCAAAAACTCTTTTCTTTGTTGTCCTCTACTTTGAGCCAACGTCGAGCTCCTTTATTCATCACTCATCTTCGTTCTCATTCTCAACTTCCTGGACCGTTAGTTCATGGTAATACTCAGATTGATTCGCTTTTAATCGGCCACCTACAGGCTGCAGAACAAGAACATGCTCTACATCACACTAATAGTTCTGGCCTTCAACGACGGTTTCATTTAACTCAGTAAACAAGCTCGTTCTCTTATTCGAGCTTGTCCTTCTTGTGCTCCTTTGAGCCTTCCATCTTTTCATCCTGGGGTTAATCTGCGAAGTACTCAAGTTAATCAGATTTGGCAAATGGATGTCACACATATCCCTTCTTTTGGACGATTAAAATATGTTCATCATACCATTGATACTTTTTCTCATTTTCAATGGGCAACTCCGTTGCCATCTGAAAAAGCTGATTCTGTTATCACTCATCTCTTAGCTTGTTTCACCATCATGGGCATTCCTCTTATACTTAAAACTGATAATGCCCCTGCCTATGTCTCTCATAAATTACAGGTTTGCTTACAGCAATACAATATTCAACATATCACTGGTATCCCGGGCAACAGTCAAGGTCAAGCCATCATTGAGTGTGCAAATTTAACCTTAAAAACTCAGCTGCAGAAACAAAAAGGGGGAAATGAGTCCCCCAGAAACCAGATTCTGAAGGTTCTTTTTACCTTAAATTTTTTGAATCAATGGAGACAATTGCAGGACTCCGCTGCCGTAACCCATCTTTCCTCACCTCCCTCGGTGATAGTCCCCGCCGACAATTTAAGGGTTTGGTATCCTAATGAAGAAGGTAAGTATGCTCAAGGGCAAGTTCTAAAACAGGGACGGGGCTATGCTCTTGTCTTTACAGGGAGCAGACCTGAGTGGTTTCCTACAAGGCGATTGAAACCCTGTTGAAAATAAAACTGGACTCAGCATGCATCTTTTTCTTTGTTGGATGTGCCTCGGTGGGGGACTTATTTCCCTTAGTGAGGCTTTGTATGAATATTGGACTTATATTCCCTTTCCACCCTTGTATCAGGGAGTCGCCTGGGGGGAGGTGGAAATTAAGGTTTTCACCAATGACACTACTTGGATGCCGTCCCCCTATATGGACAAGGACACCATAGAACGGGAAATGGGAATAATAAACAGCACATACCAATTTGGAGTGGAAAGCCTTCCAATTTGCATGGGAAATAGTCCTTATTGTCTCCGGAAATCGCATGAAGCTTGGGCTGTTCGCTATAATCATAGCCATGTGGCTGCTAATACTGTTATTATTGTAACTAGATGTTTTCAGTATAATCATACTGTATATAGTAATGAGACTATTCCTAGTTCCTTACCTTTTTGTCCTATCCCAGAGGTTTCCCCTAATATTGAGGTGCTGGAGTGGCAGCACTGTCGGGGATCTAAGCCCTGGATTTTATTAGAATACAATGGGATGCAAGTAACTGACTGGAGTGTGCACGGTGATTTTCAAACAAAATTTAGTCACATACCTTTAAAATGGCACCGGGTAAATAAAAGTATTGCCGCTGACAGTAATGAAACCTTAGTATGGCGTGAAGGAGGCCTGTCGCCACCTATGCCTCATCTTAGACACTCTTTACAAGTACAGAGTCATCTTTGGAAGTTAATAGCTGCAGGTGATGCCATTAGTACTTTTGTGGGGAATATTTCCCTTAATCTTTCTAACCCGAATAATTCCTTTCATATTCAGTTACATCGGAATTCCTCCCAATATATTATTGCTTGTGTCCGTAAGCCTTACCTATTATTAGTGGGGAATTTGACATGGGATAATGATACAGGGATTGTTAATTGTACAGATACGTGTACATTTTTGTCTTGCCTCAATCATTCCTGGTGGCACAACTTTACTGGGGATATTTATATCCTCAGGGCTCATAAGGAAATTTGGCTACCTGTCAACCTTATGCGACCGTGGTGGGCATCACCTCTTGAGACTTATATTTGGACTTCCCTCCAGTGGACCCGCCGTGCCCTTGGACTTGTCATTGCCTCGGTGATGGGCCTTGTCACCATCGCCTCCACTGCGGCCATAGCAGGACTCGCTCTACATCAAAGCATACAAAATGCTGAATTTGTGCAGCAATGGCACAAGCAATCTCACTGGTTGTGGCTTCAACAACGAAACATTGACTCTCAACTTGCTGAAAGATTGGACAACATGGAACAAGCCTTAACGTGGCTTGGAGATCAGCTCACTGTCCTCAGTACTCGGATAACATTGCAATGTGATTGCAACTCCACTCAATTTTGTGTAACTCCTGTGCCTTTTAATATCTCTCAGAATTGGACTGAAATCCGAAAATTATTAGTAGGCCATAAAAATATTAGTTTGGACATCCAAGAACTCACTCAAACCATTTCCGAAGCATTTTGACAACAATTACATGTATTGTCTGGAACCGCTACCCTGCAGGAGCTGGGTCAACGCCTTGCTGCCCTTAACCCATGGACCCAGATGAAAACATGGATTTCCACAATCTCTGGAAGTATATTGCTTTGGGCACTCGGATTGGGTCTACTTCTCCTGGTGATCCGATGCTCCCTCCATTGCCTCCAAAAACAAAGGAAAAAACAAGAACAAGTATGGGCTACCTTTCTAGGATTGAGGCAAAACAAAAAGGGGGAAATGCAGGGACCATTGAAAACAATATGCTAAGAATAGATAGGGCTCAAGGACAGTATCTTCAGTTGAACTTTTAATGAACTCCAGTAGGCGCCAAGAAGGCAGACAAATAAGGAGGAGCCTAGAGACAAGGAGCTAAGCAGAAGGTTACATCTGGGTAGAGAAAGTTTGTTTTGCATTGTGTTATTTCTGCTGACTTGAGGTTTATGGAGTATAAATAAAGTGAGGCAGAGGCTCTAGGTGCGGCTGCCATGTTCTCTGTTTGTCTTTGTCTCTTGCGTCTGTTCATTCTCCACCACCCCCAGCGCGGTCCCCAATAATATCTTATAATCCTCTTTATTTCTTTGGCACCAGTTGTAATATCTCTTTTTTATTTCTGATTTTAGTTATTTGGGTATTTTTTCTTGTTAGTTAATCTACATGAAGATTTGTCAACTTATTTCATCTTTTTAAGAAACCAATTCTTACTTTCATTGACTTTTTAATTCTTTGAAATTCTTAATTTCAATTGTTTCTTCTCTAATCATTTTTATTTCCTTCCTTCTGCTAACTTTGGGATTCATGCATTGACTTCTTTCTCATTTCCTTCTGTGTATCTTTTACAGGTATTTTCTGTGTGGTTTTTATGGGGATTACATAAAACATCTTAAACATACAGCAATCTGTTTTAAACTAGTGTTGACTTAACTTGAATCGCATGTAAACACTATTTGTTTACATCTCTGCCCCCAAACATTTTATGTTATTGATTTTGCAAATTATATATTTTTATACTGTGTATCCATTAAAATAAATTTATAGTTCTAATTTCCCTTTTAAATACTATACCAGAATTAGAAGTAATTTATGCATCAACATTACAAAACTGTAGGATTCTGTGTTTGTCTATGTCACACATGTACCAGAGCACTTTGTATTTTCATATGCTTTTATGTTGCTATCAGTATCCCTTTCTTTCAACTTGAGGAGCTTTCACTAGCATTTTTTGGAGTGCAGGTCCAGTGGTAATGAACTCCCAAGGCTTCTGTTTATCTGGGAAAGTCTAAATTTCCCCATCATTTTTGAAAGAGTTTTGTCTGATGTAGCTTTTCTGGTTGGCTTTTTCTTTTGTTTTGTTTTCCAGCATTTTGAATATATCATCTCACTCTCTTCTGGACTGTAAGGTTTCTGCTAAGAAATCTGCTAATCTTATGAGATTATCATGAAATATGACAAGTTGCTTTTCTGTTGTTGCTTTGAAGATTCATTTTTTGTGACTTCTGACAGCTTGATTACAATGTGTCTTAATACAAGCTTCTTGGGTTTAATTAGTTTGAGTTAATTAAGCTTCTTAAATGTGAAGGTTCATTTTCTTCACCAAATTTGGGAAGTATTTGGCCATTATTTCTTTACTGGCCTCTTTGTCTTCTTAGCTCTTGCTTGTCCTTCTGAAATTTTCATAATGTATATGTTGGTGTGCGTAATTGTATCCCACAAATGCCTTAGGCTTTCTTTTGTTCATTTTTTTTTCTATTTGCTCCTCGCCTCAATTATTTCAAATGATCTGTCTTCCAGTTTGCTGTTACCTTTTTCTGCTTGATCAAATCTGCTGTTGAACCCCTCTATTAAAATGTTCAACTCACCTATATTCTTAAGCTCTAAAATTTGTTTTTAAAAATAGTTTCTATCATTTTGTTGATATTTTCATTTTGTTCTTGCATCACTTTTCTGATTTTGTTTAGTTTTGTGTGTTCTCTTTTAGCTCACTGAACATCTTTATGACAATTATTTAAGATTTTTATTTTAGGAAGCATATAGCTCTTCATTTCTTTGGGTTAAGTTTTTGTAGTTTTATTTTGTTCCTTTAACTGAACATGTTTCTCTGTTTCTGTGTATAGTTTAAAATTATGTGTTAAAATTTGGACATTTGGAAAAAGTCACCTTAGTTTTTACTGTCTTTTTACAGGGGAAGACCATCGCCAATCAGCCTAGCTAGATATGCTGGGGGCATCTGAAACCTTTTCTAGGGGTATATCTTTTCTGGGCTTGAGCATGTAATCCCCAACTAAAAGGTTTTGTTCCTATTTATTCTTAAGCGATATAAAATCTCTTGCTCCTTCTGTTGTCTTTGTGCAGTAACATAGTCTCTCTCAAGCTGCAACAAGTTGCTGCACTGGCCATTATTCTCAGTAGCCTCCAGACATTCAAACTATGCTGGTTCCTATCAGTGCTCTCAGTCAGGAGAGACAGAAACTATTCCTTTGTCCATTCCCCAAAAACCAAAATTGTTGGTACCCAATTTTTTCTTCTCTTTCCTTCCCAAGTTAGAAGCTGTGAGTTAGGAGTTTTCTCCTAATAGTAGTACGCTCCACTTGCTAGGGATGGGACTGTAACTTTTCTTTTTGTATTTTTTAATTTTATATGTTTATATTTTATATTTATTTTACTTGAATTGCATGTAAACACTCTATTTGTTTAGATCTCTGCTCCCCAAACATTTTATGTTATTGATTTTACAAATTATATCTTTTTATACTGTGTATCCATTAAAATAAATTTACAGTTTTAATTTCTCTTTTAAATACTATACCAGAATTAGAAGTAATTTATGCATCAACATTACAAAACTACAGGATTTTATGTTTGTCTGTATTATACATGTAGCACTTTTCTTTTTATATGTTCCTTTTTAAATTATTATACTTTAAGTTCTGGGATACATGTGCAGAACCTGCAGGTTTGTTACTTAGGTATACATGTGTCGTGGTTTGCTGCACCCATCAAACCATCATCTACATTAGGTATTTCTCTTAATGCTATGCCTCCTCTTGTCCCCTACCCCCTGATAGGTCCCAGTGTGTGATATTCCCCAACCTGTGCTGATATGTTCTCATTGTTCAACTCTCACTATTGAGAGAGAACATGTGGTATTTGGTTTTCTGTTCCTGTGTTAGTTTGCTGAGAGTGATGGCTTTCAGCATCGTCCATGTCCCTGCAAAGGACATGAACTCATCTTTTTTATGGTTGTATAGTGTTCCATAGTGTATATGTGTCACATTTTCTTTACTCAGTCTATCATTGAAGGACATTTTGGTTGGTTCCAAGTCTTTGTTATTGTGAACAGGGCTGCAATAAACATACACCTGCATGCGTGTTTATAGTAGAATGATTTATAATTCTTTGGGTATATACCCAGTAATGGGATTGCTGGGTCAAATGGTATTTCTAGCTCTGGATCCTTGAGGAATCACCACACTGTCTTCCACAATAGTTGAACTGATTTACACTCCCACCAAGAATGTAAAAGCATTCCTATTTCTCCACATCCTCTCCAGCATCTGTTGTTTCCTGACTTTTCAATGATCACCATTCTAACTGGCATGAGATGGTATCTCGTTGTGGTTTTGATTTGCATTTCTCTAATGACCAGTGATGATGAGCTTTTTTTTTCATGTTTCTTGGCCACATAAATGTCTTCTTTTGAGAAGTGTCTGTTCATATACTTTGCCAACTTTTTGATGGGGTTGTTTGTTTTTTTCTTATAAATTTGTTAATTTCCTCGTAGATTCTGGATATTAGACCTTGGTCAGATGGATAGATTGCAAAAATTTTCTCCCATTCTGTAGATTGCCTGTTCACTCTGATGATAATTTCTTTTGCTGTACAGAAGCTCTTTAGTATAATTAGATCCCTTTTGTCAATTGTGGCTTTTGTTGCCATTGCTTTTAGTGTTTTACTCGTGAAGTCTTTGCTCATGCCTATGTCCTAAATGGTATTGCCTATGTTTTCTTCTAGGGTTTTTATGGTTTTAGGTCTTACATTTAACCGGGTCCAGTTTCAGTTTTCTGCATATGGCTAGACAGTTTTCCCAATACCATTTATTAAATAGGGAATCCTTTCCCCATTGCTTGTTTTGTCAGGTTTGTCAAATATCAAATGGTTTTAGATGTGTAGTGTTATTTCTGAGGGTTCTGTTCTCTTCCATTGGTCTAGATATCTGTTTTGGTACCAGTATCATGTTGTTTTGGTTACTGTAGCCTTGTAGTATAGTTTGAAGTCAGGTAGAGTGATGCCTCCAACTTTGTTCTTTTTGCTTAGGATTGTCTTGGCTATACGGGATGTTTTTTGGTTACATATGAAATTTAAAGCAGTTTTTTTCTAATTCTGTGAAGAAAGTCAATGGTAGCTCGATGGGGATAGCACCAAATCTAAATTACTTTAGGCAATATGGCCATTTTCACAATATTGATTCTTCCTATCCATGAGTATGGAATACTTTTCTATTTTTTTGTGTCCTCTTTTATTTCACTGAGCAGTGGTTTCTAGTTCTCCTTGAAGAGATCCTTCACATCCCTTGTAAGTTGCATTCCTAGGTGTTTTATTCTCTTTGTAGCAATTGTGAATAGGAGTTTACTTATGACTTGGCTCTCTATTTGTCTATTATTGGTGTATAGGAATGCTTGTGATTTTTGCACATTGATTTTGTATCCTGAGACTTTGCTGAAGTTGCTTATCAGCTTAAGGAGTTTTGGGGCTGAGATGATGGGGGTTTCTAAATATACAATCATATCATCTGCAAACAGAGACAATTTGACTTCCTCTCTTCCTGTGTGAATGCACTTTATTTCTTTCTCTTGCCTGATTGCCCTGGCCTGAACTTCCAATACTATGTTGAATAGGAATGGCGAGAGACGGCATCATTTTTTTGTGCCAGTTTTCAAAGGGAATGCTTCCAGCTTTTGCCCATTCAGTGTCATATTCACTGTGGATTTGTCATAAATAGATTTATTATTTTGAGATACGTTCCATCAATACCTAGTTTATTGAGTGTTTCTAGCATGAAGAGGTGTTGAATTTTGTCGAAGGCCTTTTCTGCATCTATTGAGATAATCAGGTGGTTTTTCTCATTGGTTCTGTTTATGTGATGGATTACATTTATTGATTTGATTTGCATATATTGAAGCAGCCTTGCATCCCAGCGATGAAGCCAACTTGATCGTGGGTGATAAGCTTTTTTTTTTTTTTTTTTTTTTTTTTGAGGCGGAGTCTCGCTCTGTCGCCGGGACTGGAGTGCAGTGGCCAGATCTCAGCTCACTGCAAGCTCCGCCTCCCGGGTTTACGCCATTCTCCTGCCTCAGCCTCCCGAGTGATAAGCTTTTTAATGTGCTGCTGGATTCAGTTTGTTGCTGGAGGATTGGATTTTTGCATTGATGTTCATTAGGGATATTGGCCTGAAATTTTCTTTTTTTGTTGTGTCTCTGCAGGTTTTGTTATCAGTATGATACTGGCCTCATAAAGTGAGTTAGGGAGGAAGCCCTCATTTTCTATTGTTTGGAATAGTTTTAGAAGCAATGGCAACATCTCCTCCTTGTACCTCTGGTAGAATTCAGCTATAAATCCATCTGGTCCTGGGCTTTTTTTGGTTGGTAGGCTATTAATTACTGCCTACATTTCAGAACTCATTATTGGTATATTCAGGGATTTGACTTCTTCCTGATTTAGTCTTGGGAGGGTGTACATGTCCAGGAGTTTATCCATTTCTTCTAGATTTTCTAGTTTATTTGTGTAGAGATGTTTATAGTATTCTCTGATGGTAGTTGGTATTTCTGTGGGATCAGTGGTGATACCAACTACCATTCTGTAGTAGTTGGTATCACCAAATATGGTAGTAGTGGTGATACCAACTACCATATCCCCTTTATCATTTTTTATTGTGTCTATTTGATTCTTCTCTCTTTTCTTCTTTATTAGTCTGGCTAGTGGTCTATCTATTTTGTTAATCTTTTAAAAAACCAGCTCCTGGATTCATTGATTTTTTTTTGAAGGGTTTTTTGGTGTCTCTATCTCCTACAGTTCTGCTCTGATCTTATTTATTTCTTCTGCTAGCTTTTAATTTATTTGCTTTTGCTTCTCTAGTTCTTTTAACTGTGTTTTAGGATGTTGATTTTAGATCTTTCCCACTTTCTCCTGTGGGCATTTACTGCTATAAATTTTCCTCTAAACACTGCTTTAGCTGTGTCACAGAGATTCTGGTACATTGCATCTGAATGTTGTTATTCTCATTGGTTTTAAATAACTTCTTTGTTTCTGCCTTCATTTCGTTATATACCTAGTAGTCATTCAGGAGCAGGTTGTTCAGTTTCCAAGTAGTTGTGCAGTTTTGAGTGAGTTTCTTAATCCTGAGTTCTAATTTGATTGCACTGTGGTCTGTGAGACTGTTTGTTATAATTTCCATTCTTTTCCATTTGCTGAGGAGTGTTTTACTTCCAATTATGTGGTTGATTTTAGAATAAGTGCTATGTGGTGCTGAGAAGAACGTATATTATCTTGATTTGGGGTGCAGAGTTCTGAAAATGTCTATTATGTCCACTTGTTCCAGAGCTGAGTTCAAGTCCTGAATATCCTTGTTAAATTTCTGTCTTGTTGATCTGTGTTATATTGACAGTGGAGTGTTAAAGTCTCTCACTATTATTGTGTGGAAGTCTAAGTCTCTTTGTGGCTCTCTAAGAACTTGCTTTATGAAACTGGGTGCTCCTGTGTTGGGTGTATATATATATTTAGGATAGTTAGCTCTTCTTGATCCCTTTACCATTATGTAATGCCCTTCTTTGTCTTTTTTCATCTTTGTTGGTTTAAAGTCTGTTTTATCAGAGACTAGGATTGCAACCCTTGCTTTTTTTTTGCTTTCCATTTGCTTGTTTGATCTTCCTTCATCCCTTTATTTTGAGCCTATGTGTGTCTTTGCATGTAAGATAGGTCTCCTGAATACAGCACACTGATGGGTCTTGACTCTTTATCCAATTTGCCACCAGTCTGTGTCTTTTAATTGGGGCATTCAGCCCATTTACATTTAAGGTTAATATTATTATGTGTGAGTTTGATCCTGTCATTATGTTGCTAGCTGGTTATTTTGCCCATTAGTTGATGCAGTTTCTTCATAGTGTCATTGGTCTTTACATTTTGTTATGTTTTTGCAGTGGCTAATACAGTTTTTTCCTTTCCATATTTAGTGCTTCCTTCAGGAGCTCTTGTAAGGCAGGCCTGGTGGTGACAAAATCCCTTAGCATTTGCTTGTCTGTAAGGGATTTTATTTCTCCTTTGCTTAGTTTGGCTGGATATGTAATTCTGGGTTGAAAATTCTTTAAGAACGTTGAATATTGGTACCCACTCTCTTCTGGCTTGTAGGATTTCTGCAGAGAGATCCTCTGTTAGTCTGATGGACTTTCCTTTGTGGGTAACCCGGCCTTTCTCTCTGGCTGCCCTTAACATTTTTTCCTTCATTTGAACCTTGGTGAATCTGACGATTATGTGCTTGGGGTTGCTCTTCTTGAGGAGTATCTTTGTGGTGGCTTCTGTATTTCTTGAATTTGAATGTTGGCTGGTCTTGCTAGGCTGGGGACGTTCTCCTGGATAACATCCTGAAGTGTGTTTTCTACCTTGGTTCCATTATCCCCATCACTTTCAGGTACACCAATCAAATGTAGGTTTGATCTTTTCACATAGTTCCAAATTTGTTGGTGGCTTTGTTCATTCCTTTTCATTCTGTTTCCTCTAATCTTGTCTTCACACTGTGTTTCCTTAAGTTGATCTTCAATCTCTGATAGCCTTTCTTCCACTTGATCGATTGGGCTATTGATACTTGTGTATGCTTCATAGAGTTCTCTTGTTGTGTTTTTCAGTTCCATCAGGTCATTTATGTTCTTCTCTAAACTGGTTATTTTAGTTAGCAGTTCTTGTAACCTTTTATCAAGGTTCTTAGCTTCCTTGCACTGAGTTAGAACATGGTCCTTTAGCTTGGAGGAGTTTGTTATTACCCACTTTCTGAAGCCTACTTCTGTCAATTCATCAAACTCATTCTCCTTCCAGTTTTGTTCCCTCGCTGGTGAGGAGTTGTGATCCTTTGGAGGAGAAGAGACATTCTGGTTTTGGGAATTTTCAGCTTCTTTGCTCTGTTTTTTTCTCACCTTCATGGATTTCTGTATCTTTGGTCTTTGCTGTTGGTGACGTTTGTATGGGGTTTTTGCATGGTTGTCCTTTTTTTTTGGATATTGATGCTATTGGTTTCTGTTTGTTAGTTTTCCTTCTAACAGTCAGGCCCCTCTTCTGCAGGTCTGCTGGAGTTTGCTGGAGGTCCACTCCAGACCCTGTTTGCCTGGGTATCACCAGCAGAGGCTACAGAACAGCAAAGATTGCTGCCTGCTCCTTCCTCTGGAAGCTTCCTCCCAGAGGGGCACCCACCCGATACCAGCTGGAGCTCTCCTGTATGAGGCATCTGTTAACTCAGAGCCAGCAGGCAGAAATGTTTAAGTCTGCAGAAGCTGCCCCCAGAGCTACCGCTTCCCCCAGCTGCTCTGTCCCAGGGAGATGGGAGTTTTATGTATAAGTCCATGACTGGGGCTGCTGCCTTTTTTCAGAGATGCTCTGTCAAGAGAGGAGGAATCTAGAGGCAGTTTGGCTACAGTGGCTTTACAACACAGTGGTGGACTCTGCCTAGTCCAAACTTCCCAGCTGCTTTGTTTACACTGTGATGGGAAAACTGCCTACTCAAGCCTCAGTAATGGTGAACACCCTTCCCCCAACCAAGCTCGGGCATCCCAGGTTGACTTCAGACTGCTGTGCTGGCAGTGAGAATTTCAAGACAGTGGATCTTAACTTATTGGGCTCCGTGGTGGTGGGATCAGCTGAGCACGACCACTTGTCTCCCTGGCTTCAGCCCTCTTTCCAGGGGAGTAAATGATTCTTTCTTGCTGGCATTCCAGATGCCACTGAAGTGAAAAAAAAAAAAAAAAAAAAAATCCTGCAGCTAGCTCACTGTCTACTCAAATGACCACCCTGTTTTGTGCTTGAAACCCAGGGCCCTAGTGGTGTAGGCACCCGAGGGAATTTCCTGGTCTGTGGGTTGCAAAGAAAAGCGTAGTATCTGGGCCGCAGGGCACCATTCCTCATGGCACAGTCCCTCATGGCTTCCTTTGGCTAGAGGAGGGAGTTCCCCAACCTCTTGCACTTCCTGGGTGAGGCAATGCCTCACCCTGCTTCTCCTTGCCCTCCATGGGCTGCACCCACTGTCTAACCAGTCCCAATGAGATGAATCGGGTACCCAGGTTGGAAATGCAGAAATCAGCCACTTTCTACATCCATCTTGCTGGGAGCTGCAGACAAGACCTCTTCCTATTTGGCCATCTTGCCTGGGAATCCTTTTTACCTGTTTTAATGCAGTTCTATTGACTTAGTGCTAGCCTGGACTGCTGCAACGTCTTGACTGGTTTCTTGTTTTCTCACAAAGGCTATTTGGTCTAAGGACAACAGTATACTTATTGTTGTTAAGTCAGCATCTTCAGGGGGAAAGAGGGCCAAGGGCCTCCTATTCTTCTATCTTGTTGACATTGGTTTTCCTAAGTTTTGTGGTTTTAATCTTCCCTAGTCCATTAGCTCTCTCCTCAGTTTCATGGTAATCTTACTAACAAACAGCCTTGCAATCACTATAGTCATAAAAACAGCAACCTAACAGTCATGAGAAAGGACAGAATGAGTCTGGACTACCCAAAGTTTTCATTCTCAGAGAATTTTCATTATTTGACATGTATGGGAGTTCCCTGGAAACCACCACTTGCAGAATTTGTCTTTATTTGCATTGCTTCAGGGCTTACTCAATCAAACAGCTTTTCCTCAGGAGCATTTTTTCAATAAAATCAGTGTCAATTGTTTAACATGTAAGCTGCAGAAGCTGGCAATAATAGTTGGGACAAACAGGAAGCAGATCAAAAAACATAAAAGAAAAGACTGGGGAATGAGATGCCCATAGGAGGCTTTGAAAAACTAGCACATGTTTCTGAGAACTTAGAAGGAAACATACATGTATAGGCTTGTGCACATGTCCAGGAAAGCCCCTATTCTCTTACATCTGGTTGATGTTGAGGCTTTGTATAAATAGGAAGTGAAGCCTAAGGAAGATGTATAAACTATCTGCTGGAACATTGAAGTTGCCTCAACACAAACACAAAGAGCTCCTCAGTAAAGATTGGGAGACTTACTGGTTTAAGTCATTTAAGAATCTTTCTATTCAATCACAGCAGATCATTCAGCTATAAAAGAGACTTCAGTGCCCATATACAATAAAGGTTATAGACTTTAAATAATTAGTTCAATAACGTCATTTAACAAACAAACATCAGCAACAGCAGCAGAAAAAAACAATAATTGCAGCAACAACAAACTGTATCAATAAAAAAATCCTGGATGACTCGGCTAAATTTCCAGACCTGGTATGTTATTACTGAGATAGTCAAATATAAAGGTGTCCCCGGAGACTCTCCAACCAGCCTGTGCTCTGGAAGGAGTGCACATGGGTGTAGTCTCAGCAAGTTTGCATCGTTTGTAGGGAGGAGAAGCCTAGCTCCTATTGTTTCTCGATAGTAACCTGGGATTCAATCTGTGAGATGGGAACCTGGTAACAGGAACCTCTCTCAATTTGCTGACTTTTTTTTTTCCTTTCTGCCCAATATGTTCCATTTTTCTCACCCTTCTATGTGTCTATGAGCCTGGTCGTGTGACAAGGAACCCACTTTTAGCTGGACTAAGGAGAAATTTCCACAACATTACTATTTATAATGTCCAATTTTCAAAAAAAAAAAAAGTCTGATACATATAAAGAAGAGGAAATCATGGCCCATAAACAGAAAAAACAGTCAATAGAAAATTCCCCTGAGGAAGTTAAGACATTAGACTAAATAGAAAAACAATTTGAAGTAACTATTTAAATATGTTCAAAGAACTGAAGAAAACCATTGCGAAATAGCTAAAGGAAAGTATAAGATAGTATCTTATCAAATAGAGAATATCATTTAAAAAGTAGTAATTATTTTACAAACAGAAATTCTGGCCGGACGCGGTGGCTCAAGCCTGTAATCCCAGCACTTTGGGAGGCTGAGACGGGCAGACCATGAGGTCAGGAAATTGAAACCATCCTGGCTAACATGGTGAAACCCCGTCTCTACTAAAAAAATACAAAAAAACTAGCCGGGCGTGGTGGCAGGCGCCTGTAGTCCCAGCTACATGGGAGGCTGAGGCAGGAGAATGGCGTAAACCCAGGAGGTGGAACTTGCAGTGAGCCAAGATCCAGCCACTGCACTCCAGCCTGGGTGACAGAGCAAGACTCCGTTTCAAAAAAAAAAAACAAAAAAAAAAAAACAAAAAAAAACAAACAACAACAACAAAAAAAAAACAGAAATTCTGAGTAAGATAATATGATAAGTGAAAGAAAAGTAAAGCCTTTGGAAGGGCTCAACAGTGATTAGAACTGAAAAATTTCCAAAATTGGATGAAAAAAACAATCTACACATTCATGGAGCTCAACAAACTCTAACTAGGATAACTCAAAGAATCTACACTAAGACACATTATAATCAAACTGTCAAAAGACAGAGATAAATAGGGACTCTTGAAAGTATCAAGAGAGAAGTGGCTTATCGCATACAAGGGACTCTCAATAATGACGGATAATTTTTCATGAGAAATTGTAAAACCAGGAGGCAGTAGGATGATATATTTAGAGTGCTAAAAGAAAAAAGAGTGGTGGCCGGCGAGACTATCCAGCAAATTTTATATCCAGCAAAACTATAATTTTAAAAACTATAAAAAAAATTTGACCAGGCATGGTAGCTCATGCCTATAATTAATCCCAGCACTTTGGGAGGCCTTAGGTGGGCAGATCACGAGGTCAGGAGATGGAGACCATCCTGGCTAACATAGTGAAACCCCATCTCTATTAAAAATACAAAAAATTAGCTGGGTGTGGTGTCATGCACCTGTAGTCCCAGCTACTTGGGAGGTTGAGGCAGGAAAAATAATTTGAACCTGGGAGGCAGAGTTTGCAGCGAGCAGAGATCACACCACTGTATTCCAGCCAGGTGACAGAGCGAGACTCCATTTAAAAAAAAAAAGAAAAAATTAACATATTCCAGATAAACAAAAACTAAAAGAATTACTCCCTAGCAGACCTGACCTATAGGAAATACTAAGAGGAATCTTTTAGGCTAAAATGAAAGGATATAAAGCAGTAGCTGAAATTCACATGAAGAAACAAAGAACACTGGTCAAAGTAAATATGGTACATATAAAAGAAAGTATAAATGTATTTTTGTTTATAATCCTTTTCTCCAACCTAATTTAAAAGACTATTACATAAAGCAATAAAGTTCTGTTGATGAGCTCATAATGAACACAGATTGAATATGTATAATAATAACACAAAGAAGGGGGGAAATTGAAGCTATATAGTTATAAAGATTTTACATTTGAAATTATATTTTATATATTTTAGTTATATATATGTTCTTTGAAATTAAGTTGGTATTAATCTGAACTAGGTTGTTATAAATTAAGATGTTAGTGATAATCCTCAGGGCAACCACTGGGAAACTAACTAAAAAATATAGTAAAGGAAGTGACATAAAAGTTAAACTTGTACACTAGAAAACACCTATTTAGCATGAAGGAAGGCAATAATAGAGAAATGGAATAAAAAAGATAAAACACAGAAAAACAGAAAAATGATAAGTACTAATCTTAGCTTATTAGTAATTATGTTAAATGTAAATAAACTAAACAGTGCAATCAGAAGTCAAAGATTAGTAGAAGAAATAAAAACACATTGTCTAACTAAATACTGTGTATAAGAGATACACTTTAAAGATACAAATAGGTGGCCGGGCGCGGTGGCTCAAGCCTGTAATCCCAGCACTTTGGGAGGCCGAGACAGGCGGATCACGAGGTCAGGAGATCGAAACCATCCTGGCTAACACAGTGAAACCCCGTCTCTACTAAAAAATACAAAAAAAAAAAACTAGCCGGACGAGGTGGCGGGCACCTGTAGTCCCAGCTACTTGGGAGGCTGAGGCAGGAGAATGGCGTGAACCCGGGAGGCGGAGTTTGCAGCGAGCCGAGATCCAGCCACTGCACTCCAGCCTGGGCCACAGAGCGAGACTCCGCCTCAAAAAAAAAAAAAAAAAAAAAAAAAAAAAAAAAAAAAAAAAAAAAAAAGATACAAATAGGTTGAGTGTAAAAGGATGGAAAAAAGATATGCCATGCAAAGATGTGGAGTGGTTATACCAATATCAGACAAAATAAAATGTACGAGAAAAAATTACTTGAGATAAGAAAGGACATTTTATAATAAAAATGTCAACTCACTTGAAAAAATAGCAATTACAAACATCGATGCACCTAAGAAGAGAACCTCAAAATGCATGAAGGAAAACCTGACAGAATAGTAGAAAAATAGAGATCATCCTACAGTAATTGCTAGAGACATTTTTTTTTAAGTGTTACTTTCAGTAATGGCAAAAACAACTAGACAGAAAATCAAATGAAATGATGGTCAATATCATTAGTCATAAGAGAAATGCAAATCAAAATCACATTGAGATACCAATGTATACCTACTAGGATGGCTAAAATAAAAAAGACAGATAACCATTAGTGTTGGTGAAGACATGGAGTAATTGGAGCCTGCATACATTATTGGTAGAATCATAAAATAGTGCAGTCACATTTTAAAATACTTTGGCAGCCCCTTGAAATGTTAAACTTGAAATGTTATCAGATCAAGAAAATTGAAAACATATGTCCATATAAAACCTTTGCATGAATGTTCATAGCATCATTATTCATAACAGCAAAACAATAAAAACAATTCAAATGTTCATCGACTGATAAAAGAATAAACAAAATGTGGTACATCTGTACAATGGACTATTACTCAGTCAAAAATTGGATGAATTACTAATATATGATATGACAAGGATACACCTTGAAAGCATTTTGCTATGTGAAATAAACTAGGCATAGAAGTCCATATATTGTATAATTCCATGTATATCAAATGTCTGTAATAACAACAATAGCTAATAGATTAATGGTTGTAATAGGATTGGGGGAAGAGGTATGGAGACTGTAGTGATGAGATAGATAGTCTAAATCACTTAGTGGTGGTGGTTGCGCTACTCTGTACTAAAGGTGCTTAATTTTACACTGTAAAGGTGTGAATTTTATGGTATGTGATTTACACCTCAAAAAAGCTGTTACTTAGAAAAGTTTTACATGGGACTGAGAGTTTCACTGTTAGCTTTTGTACAAGAAAACTTGGTTGAGCAAACAAGCAAATGATTCTAGTGACTCAGTAAATAGTGACTCAGCAAATAGTGGTATTTATTTTCTACTAAGGAAATGGCTATAATTACAATGATTACAATTTGAATAGATTACTTATATAAGTATTACAATAGTTTCTCTCTTTTGCCCGTAGATGTGTTTCACTCTCATTGACTCTTATTGCTTAAGTGAGTAGATTTACATAAATTACACAATGTAAACCCTTTCAACCACATTTGGAACAAGGCTTGTCAAGGGCAGAAAAGAAGGCATAGGCTTATCTTGGTGGATCACAGAAATAAGCTAGCTGCACCTCCTGTTTGATAACTATTTCTTACACACCCATTTCTCAATAGGCATTCTCGAAGAGTTGAGAGATATAATTCTATGAGTCAGACCCAATAAGGAGAACCAGGCCAAGTTCATGTTGCCCAGAGGAAGTATCTTAAATTTTCTTTCTTTTTTTTCTGGCACCTTCATATGATTCCTATCTTGGGAGTATAAAACTGTGTGTGCCAACTTTTAACAACTTTTATGTTCTTGAGAACTTAAAAAAAGGTCTTGGCAAGAAAATCTGCAAGTATAATGATGGACCCTGAAAGAAGCTGGGGTGGGGTTCAGTGAGGGAAAGGAAAATCAAGAACTAAATGTAAGACTCCTTGCCACAAAACTATAAGTGGAACACATACTTTTCTAGCTTTTTGCCTTGGTGATACTCTACTTCCCAGGAAGACTCAGTATGCACTTAGCAGCGTGAAAATACAAGATGGTTTGAAAGCGGGGCACTATTTTGATGTTGTGGTTTTGTTACATATGTATGTCTGTTATTCAAGTTTCTAAATTTTTTCTCAAACATTTCTGAGACTACTGTTCAGACGAAAAGTTGAGTTCATTGTGAAGTTTTGTAGATTTTTATTATTAATTTGTTTTTAAGACATTGCTATTAATATGTCATTTTTACATAGATAGTTTAATATAGATATGTCAATAATATAATATGAATATATAAATAATATATAATAAATATATGATGATACTTAAGTATATTATATGTAATTAAATACTACATACATATATAAATAATGTATATAAACTATATATACATTACATATGTAAATTATATATACATGTACATATACACACAAACATGTGTGTATATATACTTATGTGTATGTGTGTGTATGTATATACACACATTATTTGTGTGTGTATGTATACACGTTACTCAAGAGATGACTATCAATTCAAAAATTATTTTTGTGGCCAGTAGGATTAAAAAAGACTTTATGTTTTTGATATGAAAATGAGCTAAAGACACAGCAAAAGTATCTTTGAAAATATGAAATTAGCATTCACGTTCAGAGGGCTGATTAGAGTCCCATTACTTTGGAGGTTGAATGTACTGATTCACCACTGTGATCAAATTTCTCCTTTCTCATTGGTTTTCCTGTGGGATTACCAGCAACTTCTAGGGAGCCCACATAAGGAACTAGAACCTAGGGAAATAATTATAGTCAGAGACAAAAAAAAAAAAAAAATAAGCCTTAGACTTTCACTTTCAGAGTTACTATTACTGGGGATCCTGAAGGTCTTGAAGACTAACATCTGCAGGCTAACAGGAGCAAGTAAGCAGGCAGAACAGAAGTACAAGTGAATGGGTGTTGGTTAGGAAGGTATCAGAGGAGAAAGGACTGAAACTGAATCAGAGATGATCTGGGTTAGGGTCAGGGATCCAGGAAAAGAAAGGGCTCAGGGTAGAACCCTGAATCAACTAATAGAAATCCAGAATGAGCCCTATGCAGTGCTGGTGGGGAATAGGATTAAGACTGAGAAGTTGAGGTGATGAAGCAAAGTATAATCAGGATTTAGCTTTTGTTTAAGGCTAGATTAGAATCTAGGAGTGGATGTTATAGGTTAGCAAAATCTGGAATTAGATGCTGAGAAGGTAGATAGAATTCATAAAATGGAAGGGGCATGGGCTATACCTACTGAGATGTATCTCTACTTTTCTGGGGATCTTGGAGAACTATGAGATTGTGTGTGAAAATGTTATCATCACCATCATCATCATCATCATCATCATAACCTCAACCATTTATTCGTATTTATGTTCCAGAAGCCAAAAACTTACAAAAAATGTTTAATTTAATCCTGTACTTTAAATTTTATCTCAATTTTATATTTTAAAAAACCCAGATATCACTGATGGTTTGAGGATTAGATAATTTGTTCACAGGCATGTAGGCAGTAAATAATAAAGCCCAAACTCAAACCTAACTATATTATCTGTGTTCTTAATAATGGGACACTCTACTTCAATAGCACATCTCCTCCATTAGTATTCAAGAGGATAAAATGCAATGGAAACTGCATGAAGCTTAAGATAAGCTTAGCTTACCACTCGTCTCGGGTAGTCACTGTAGTTTAAAGATGAAGGGGTAGGTTTGGCTGGATATGAAATTCTGGGTTTAAAATTCTTTTCTAAAGAGCTTCTGCACAGCAAAAGAAACTACCATCAGAGTGAACAGGCAACCTACAGAATGGGAGAAAATTTTTGCAATCTACTCATCTGACAAAGCGCTATTATCCAGAATCTACAAAGAACTCAAACAAATATACAAGAAAAAAACAAACAACCCCATCAAAAAGTGGGCAAAGGATATGAACAGACATTTCTCAAAAGAAGACATTCATACAGCCAACAGACACATGAAAAAATGCTCATCATCACTCGCCATCAGAGAAATGCAAATCAAAACCACAATGAGATACCATCTCACACCAGTTAGAATGGCAATCATTAAAAAGTCAGGAAACAACAGGTGTTGGAGAGGATGTGGAGAAATAGGAACACTTTTACACTGTTGGTGGAATGTAAACTAGTTCAACCATTATGGAAAACAGTATGGCAATTCCTCAAGGATCTAGAACTAGATGTACCATATGACCCAGCCATCCCACTACTGGGTATATACCCAAAGAACTATAAATCATGCTGCTATAAAGACACATGCACATGTATGTTTATTGGGGCACTATTCACAATAGCAAAGACTTGGAATCAACCCAAATGTCCATCTGTGACAGACTGGATTAAGAAAATGTGGCACATATACACCATGGAATACTATGCAGCCATAAAAAAGGATGAGTTTGAGTCCTTTGTAGGGACATGGATGCAGCTGGAAACCATCATTCTTTGCAAACTATCACAAGAACAGAAAACCAAACACCGCATGTTCTCACTCATAGGTGGGAACTGAACAATGAGATCACCTGGACTCGGGAAGGGGAACATCACACACCGGGGCCTATCATGGGGAGGGGGGAGGGACTGCATTGGGAGTTATACCTGATATAAATGATGAATTGATGGGTGCTGACGAGTTGATGGGTGCAGCACACCAACATGGCACAAGTATACATATGTAACAAACCTGCACGTTATGCACATGTACCCTAGAACTTAAAGTATAATAAAAAAAAAAAAATCGCAGGAAAAAAATAATAACACAAAATCATGCACACACACGTACACATGTTCATGTGTGTGTGCTTGTGAAGGACATCACCAACCCATGAACAGTTGTTCCATCTGAACAGAGGGATGAGAAAAGGAGGACTTTCATTTTGTGTACCTTTCCAACAAAAAAAGCAAAAGTAAAAAAAAAAAAAAAAAAAAAAAAAAGAATTTATAATTTCCCCCATACACATGTTATGTACTCAAGGCAAAAGTTATTCTTTTCAGAGATGCAAAAGAACACATTAGAAATTTTCAAAACATTATCTGAACAATTGTGTATGACCGAAAGTCAAAGTAAACTGCATAGTTTTTTTGAAAACCTAGCTTAAATGACATAGAGTATGTGTGTTCATGTACTCACATGTGTATGTTTCTGTTGTCTTGGTCCAATAAAATGTAAAGAAAAACAACACTTGGAAGATATTATGGCAATATGATGGATACAAAGATAGAATTGCCGCATCTAATTTATGAAAAACTGCAGAGGCATGGGCACTCTGATCGAGAGTAAATAAAGGAACTCCATGACTCTGGAAAAAAAAAAAAAAAAAAAAAAAAAAAAAAAAAAAAAAAGATGAAGAGACAGGAAGATGTGAGAAAGGGATTGATGTGCTATAGAGAAAACACAAGCAGAACTTATCCTGCTCATTAGATATTATACCCATTTTAAAATGCTGCCTATATACCTGTATCCTGATTTTGTGTATGTGGGGATAAGAAAGCATAACCTATGTCACGTCTTTGTCACATAAGCTCAAAGGCAGTCAGAGCTGGAAGGGTTCTCTCAGATCCTACAGTCCAACTGTCTTACTCTATTAGATGACTTCCAAACTCAAGCTGAACAGAAACCTCCTCTATTAAACCCTTCCCAACTCCAAAGCCCCAGAGCAGAAGTAGTTTCTCTTCCTTTAGGGCTCCACATTTTTCCCTTTGGCTGTGAGAGTACTGGCTGTGAGAGTGTTTTGTTATGCTTTGTTGTTCACATTGCTGCCCCATTGTTATTGAGATTGCAAACTATCTAAAGGCAGAAATTCTGACCTAATCTTTTTCTTCTCAGTACTTACTACCTAACACAGAGGGACATGTAGTTATCAAAATGTACTGAATTGAATTTTATGACCAATCTAAGTGCCAAGATGTTAAGCAATTTGCTCATGTCACATGTAGATTTATAGCCAAGACCAGGAAAGATTTCTCCTACTGGTAGTTTATGTTGGGTATGTATTTGTCTCTGTCTCTTTGTATCAAGTATGTGAAGGTGGGGAGGGTTGCTTAATGTGGTATCCCAGGCATGACTTTCTAGTCATGTTCCTTTGAGCATAGCGCTATCACTCTTACTTTATTCGTTACTGCTCAGTACTATTTAATTTATTTAAATTTATTATTATTTTTTGCTGTGTTGGCATCTATAGGGCAAGGATAGAGTTTTTAAAATTTACTTAGCATATTACCAAGGACAAGGCTACTCTACTGCCTCTTGTCTTTGATAAAAAGATGGGAACCCTAATTTAGGAAGGGCTAAATTTATTTCTATGCAATTTCATGGGGAACTGGTGACAATTTGGAATTAGAATCTAGGTTTTTTTTTTTTTTCTGAGCTCTCACAGCATTAAACCATCCCTGAATAGCCTCAGAAAGTGCTCTGAACAAATACGTTATGACTATAAATGCTTAGAAAAAACGTGTCCACAAACAAACCAAAAATGACCTTATATGTTTGTATATAACTGTGTATGCATATGTTTTTATGAGTTTGGAGAAAGGTGCAGAGGTCACTCTACATTGGCTTTCTTGAGGGAAAGTTGTGGTATCAGAGGAAATTTCATTTGGAGGTTATTGACTTTTAAAATTCATATTTGTGTGGTTTCACAGAAAAATTAATACATTTTTGCTTTAAATTCTGACTGACTGAATTTGACATCTGCACATGTTCTTTTCATTTAGGCCCACCTAGTAAGCTCCTTCATTATAAGGAGCAGAGATAACTCAGGATAGCAGAAGTAAAGGATACTTGCTGAGACTAATGATGAGGGAGCCACATGACTTCATGAGGACCCAGAGATGGGACCAGCGGGACAGCCTGGCTTCACAGAAACTTAAACCTGGGGTTGAGACTCTGGGTTCAAGAACACTTTCAGGATTTCAGAAAAACCATGCAGGACTCATTCTCGCTCTTGGAATTAATAGTTACACTCTCTTGCGGTGTTTCCATTCCTGCTCCACTACCAAGTAACAAATTATTCCCAGTTTCTCAGTTAAATTTCCTAACAGGGAGAGAGTATTGGCTTAGCTTATATAATATCTTGAAGGGGAGGGCTGTCATACCTTCTGAAACATTATTTTCCTTTCTAGCCTAAGTATGGGATACAAAGTTGTCTGTCTGTCAGGTGCACCCCTTGGTACAACCTGTTGTCTGGGAAGTGGACTCATGTGTTGTAAATCTCATGGGTATCGGAAGAGAGAGGAAGGCTGACTAGCTCTTGAGTTTGGTAAACCCATCCAGTGCTTATATTTCTTGTGTGCTTTAGCTCCTAGAGAAGGGAATAATCTATACATGTGTCTCACTTGTTATTTCTGGGTTAATAGTTATTTGTTGGCTGTCGTTTTCTTTGTTTAACTCTCATTGTATTCTGGTGAGGTTGCCTCTATTTAAGTTTGCTACAGTCACTAGACTGCAAGCTCTCTAAGAAACAGGAATGTGATTGCTTAATGTGGTATTCCAGGCATGTAGTATTAGGCCCAGCTCATGGAGATCTTCAACAAATATTTGTTGAACGAGTGGATGGCCTGTAGGACAACTGTGATAATTCCTGTTTGTTGAAACACGATGTTGTTCAATTTCCAAGAGCCTGAGTTCCTTCTTCTGTTAACCTGTAACTGATATTTGTCCTTTGTTAATGATTCTTCAAAGCAATGTTGGGTCTATCAGGTCTTCAGGGTATTGACAGGATTATTAGTATCTTGGAAAATGGTTATGGAAACATGGCAGTGACCGGCAAGGCAGGGCTGAGCAGGCCTGCATGAGGTGGGAGGCTGAGTAACTTGTTGGGGTTGGTTGTGTAACATGAAAGGCAATCCACCTATTTGGAAATGTAATGTGAAAAGGAGGCTATGAAGATAATATCTGTTTCTATCTCTGATTTAGAAAGCTCAAAAACAGCTGTCAAACTCTGCTTGGGCCACATTCACATCCTGCCTGTGATATGAATCTTATGGGGGTGATACCCACACAATCACGGAATTGTTCCAAGCCGCACAATAAGCTTGTCGTAGCCTTGGGCTCTCTCGCATGTTCTGACGGCGACATGGAGACGCCGGAATAGTCTGAGAGGCCATTTTCTCTCTACAGAGTTTTCAGGACATTTCTCAATGCCACCTATCAAAGCTTAGTTTCTTCCCACGGTACCTTGCCTGGGAAAGTGTTATTCGGGGTGCACTTGGGTGGGAGGCATGACGTCAATATAAAGTCACAGACTGCCTAAAAGGTCAAAGACTTCCCTTTGCCCCAAGCTCTGCTTATGCTAGACCAGTCAATCTGCCTGTTCTCTAGCCTCTTAGGAAACATGTCAATAGCATGAAAGAACACAGAGCCTACATCTGTTTTGGCCAGGATCGCATAAAGGCAGCTCACAGTAGCTTAAGTCAATGACATTTCAGGAAGCATTTTTAATTCTGTCAGTCCTTCTCAGGGTCTGCCTACCCTACATGGCATATATCACAGATAGGAGAGTAAAGGGAATGGAATGGAGATTAAAAGAGTTGATTATTTTTAAAGATTGTACACAGTTACTGCCAAGTGGTCGTGAATGGAGACAATGATATGGATATTGTACAAGAGAAATTCTTGACCTCCTTTGCCTCAGCATTCTAGACAAATAAGACAAAAGAATTGTACATAATTATCAATGGTTATTTATTTCTCAATAGCTTTGTGGTTAAGAGCATGAGTTTTGCTGTCGTAAAAACTGGGTTTGGATCCAAACTTCGACACTTACTAACTGTGGAGTCTTGGCTAAGTAAGTCCCTTAAGAGCCTGAATTTCCTCACATGTAACAGGGATAATCAAATCTCCCTTTCATGTTTCTTGTAGGATTAAATACATTGAAGTAAAGCACCGAGGACAGTAGATGGTATGGTGATAGATCAATAAGTAGAAGAAGTAGAAGTTTGTGATATAATTTCACTTGAGGAGTACTGTCTTAGCTTAGATTTGCCTGCCCTTTTTCTTACCATTACCCGGGTTTCTATAATGCTTTTGATTGATAGGAACTTTCAGAGAAACGCTGAGCCAGGGCTTGGTCCCCAGTGAATATTAGACACCACCATTGGCAAACAATCTAGGGAAACAGCAAAGCCTTATTGATACATTGCTTCTGAATCCCATAATGGCTGATGCCACTGCTTCCTTGTAAAATGTGGATTTACCTACTCTCTTTACCTCAATTTGATTTGAATGATTTAGCAGATATACCCACAGATGTCTCTCACACTTGGACCTACATATTACCATATGCCCTGTGTACCACAGTAAAGAACTTTCTTGCCATTTGAATTTGTCATAAGTTGCTTTAAGTGTTTATTGATACTGATGTCATTACTTTACTCATCAGCTTTGTGAAGTTTTGGCCACTGATTTTTAGTGTCCCAACTATGAAATGTAATTATTCGGTTTTGAGCATCAATTCTGGCCATTTCAAACCCTGAATTAATTAATTGGCTCTCAATCCGTAAATTTCTTGATATATAAGACCAAATACTTTAGTTGTGAAATGATTTATTTTACTAACTACCTTATTTTTATGAGGCTATGTATGGCACAGTATAGTGATTAAGAGCACAAATGCTAAGGCAGATCTTTCAGGTTCTAATTCTAGAAACATCACTCTTTACTATATATGTGACCTAAGAAATGTACTTAACCCCTCTGGACCTCAATTTCCTCATCTCCATAGAGTACTTATATGGGTTAAATGAGTTCATATATGTAAAGCACCAAACATAGTAAGTGCTAAGGAAGTGTTAGTTATTATTATTATTGTTATGTGCATAAAACAGGCTGGCCTCTCCTCTTCTGGGTAAGGGCACTAATCAAATTGTAATCATTATCTTGGTAGTATTTAGTTCTAGAACCCTAAAGGGAACCATCTGATGAATGCTTCTGCTGGCAAGTAGGACTAGGGGTTAGACTAGTATCTGCAGAGCTGAGGTTGGGAAAGAAACTTCTTATACCCAGAGCTGTGGGTTTGCTGGATACAAGACAATGTGATATGCTGAAAGTCATTGGGGTATTTGAGAAGAGGAATCATACAAGTCACAAAAACAAATATGGGGCATAATATGTAAAACTGGTGTGGAGAAGGCCATGAGGGTGAAGAAAGAGTCACGGACATTGCAACAGAGGGTCATGGGCTAACTGCAGGAGCTAGTCTCAGGATAATTCTTACTGTTGCATGGGTGGGTTGACTACATTCAAAAGAGAAAGAGCAGCCATGATTATCCAACAATTATTTTCTCTTTTAGGTTAGGTTTGACATTTCCCTCAATTCTCTTAATTCATGGAAATCCTTGGCATATTGTAATGTATTCTTGACATTAAAAAAAAGTTTATATTGGCAATTCCTATGGCCCAGTAAATCAGGTTCTAAGCTGCTCATGGTGCCCACAGGGGTCCAGGATTTCTTCAAACAGTAACTTAGTGTTTGTGAATATAGAGAACTTTGCATTATATTCTTTGTCTTTGTTTGTTTGGGCTGCTATAACAAAATACCATAAATTGAGTAGCTTATAAACAATAGAAATTTATTTCCAAAAGTTTTGGAGACTGGAAGATCCAAGATCCAGTCACTGGCATATTTAGTATTTGGTGATGGCTCACTTCCTGGTTCAAAGCAGGAAACTTCTTGCTGTGTCCTCACATGGCAGAAGGGAATAACTAGCTCTTTGGGGTTTCTTTTATAAGGACACTCATCCCAATCACAATGGTTCTACCCTCATGATCTAATCACATCCCAAAAGCTCCGTCTCCTAATATAGTCACCTTGAGGGTTAGGGGTGTGTGTGTGTGTGTGTGTGTATATATATATATATATATATATGAAATATGTTAACACAATAGCATTCTCCAATACCTGGAAAATAACAAATAGCTTCTAATTCATGGAGACAACAGATTACATAAATGACATAAAAATTAACCTCCTACACATGCTAGTATAATTAAGTATATACTATGTGTTAAGTGTGATCATTGTTTTTATCATCTCATTGATTCCTTAGATAAATTCAATGAGTCAGATATTATTGAATTCATTTTTATATAACTGATATGTTACTCAGATAGATTATATTATTTGCTTTAAGATACCAAGAACTGACTTAGGTGAAGAAGGATCACTCTGGGGTAAGCTGAGGGCAAGAACAAAATCAGCAAGGTCAATTAGATGACTACAGCAGCAGCCTACATGTGAAATGGTGGTGATGTAGACCTAGGTAGAAACAGTGGAGATGATAAGAAATTGTCAGATACTGGATACACTTTGAAGGTAGAACTAGCAGGAATTCCTGACAGAATAAATGTGGATAAGGAGAGAAAGTAAGGAATCAAGAGTGACTTTAGTTTGTTGGCCTAAGTGAAATAAAAAAATTACCACACCTGAGATGAGAAAGGCTTAGGGGAAGCAGATTTAGAGGGGAAGGACAGGAATTCCACTTGGGGCTTGTTAAGTTTGAGATGTATATCAAACATCCAAGTACACATGTCAAATAGGCAATCTGAAATTCAGGAAAGAAATTTTGAATGAAAAGCACAAGACCCTGGGTAAAAAAATCACCCTGAGAGTATACATAGAAAAGAGAAAAGAACCAAAACAGCTCCTTGGGCCACGTCTCTTAGAAATTGGGGAAAAAGGGAGGAGACAGCAAAAGAGAATGGAAAGGAGTAGCTACTGGAATAGGATGGGGGGAAAAAAGATTCTGGCAGCCTGGAAGCCAAATCCAAAAAGTATATTAAAGAGATGAGTGTAATCAACTGGGTTAATACACTGCTACTGATCTATATGAAGACTGAGAGTTGACCATTAGACTTCACAACATAGAGTTCATTGGCGATCTTGAAAGTAAATGTTTGATAACAGGGGTGGATGTGGAAATCTTTGAAAGAACAAAGAGCTGATTGGAGTAGATTTAAGAGAGAATGAGAGAAGATTTGGAGGTATGGGGGGGTGACACAGATTTAATTACTGATGTATAAAGTTGTGTACATCCACAGAAACTGGGGAAGATGTATGTGAGAGCAGGATTTTGACCTTGATCTCCTGTCCAGTTCATTATGGCACATTTTTGAAGAAGTTTTTGTGAATTAGAACATATATATTTAGTTTTTTCCCCCTTCTAGCCACTACCAAGGAAGTCACATTTTAATTGTGCATTCTGTCACAATTTCACCCTAAGTGGAGATATTGTGTTGGGAGTTGGCCATATTATGGTGCTAGGGGTGTGTATGTGACTGTAGACCCTGCTCTGACAGAAAGGCAACACAGAGTCCACTCTCAGGTTTCCTCTGGTTGGGTTGGGGAGTGAAAATAAATTTTCCACAGAATAGAGTCTAAAATGGTCATCAAAATAAGGTTGAGGGTTGTTCTGTAGCCTATGAGACTAATATCAGAAGCAGGAGTTTCCAGTCAGGAAATTGAAGAATCAAGAGAATAAGGTTTGGCATAGCTTTCTTTTGAGTCTGTTTGTGAAAGGAAAATCTGAGAAAAAAAAATAGACATCTAAGGCTGTTGCTTATGACTGTGCTGCCAAAAATAATGAGTAAAGAGCTATGTGTACCGATGCTTCTCAACTTTCAATGGAGTTACACCCCAATAAATCCATCATAAATTGAAAATATATAATTCAAAAATGAATTTAATACACTTAACCTGCCAAACATCATATTTTAGCTTCACCTATGTTACACATGCTCAGAACCCTTGTATCAGCCTACAGTTGGGCAAAATTATCTAACGTAGAGTTTATTTTATAATAAAGTGTTGAATATCTCAAATCACTTATTGGATACTATACTGAAGGTGAAAAATGAGGATGATTGTATCAGTACTCAAAAATAGTTTTTACTGAATGTGTTTTGTTTTTTTACTGTCATAAAGTTGAAAAATTGTAAGTTTAACTGCTATAAGTTGGGGACCATCTGTATATGCTAAAGGATGAGTAGACATAGTCTAGGAAGGCCCTTGTTATTGGATTTGAGAACTTGACTATATTGTCATCAATATGGTAAGCGACTCTTACAAACAACTGATGGACCATTTCACTAATTTCAGCATTACAATCACTCTTTGCTTATTAAACTGATTTAAATGTAGGAAAGAGTTGCCTTATATGTTTATAGGGTCTCTCTCAGATTATAAATCAATTAGGACAAACAACAGAGTTCTTTATTCTATCAGTTTCAAATTCATCACAATTCTGAATTTATTGTGCTTTCAGTCAACATTTTTAATAAGCTCTCTTAATAAGTGAGGAACAATAGGAGATGGGGCAGGTGGATAAAAATCTGTGGCAACTGGGCTGGTAATTGGGAGTGGTTGGGCAAAAGTCTTTCTTTGGCTGTTGTTGTAACAACTGTCAGAGAGTGCTGTAGGTGATTCTTAAGATTTCATTTTACTTTTTAAAATTTCCTCTTGAAGATTAATCATTGTTTGCCAAGTTTTTACCTGAAGAAATTAGTTTCTCACTGAAACTTAAAAAAAAACCCTGTGTCTTATGTACCTTACTTTGTGGTCAAGTTCATACCCTTATGCCTGCTTATCAAATTAGCATTTATGAACCAACTAGGGTTCACAGTATTTATTCCAAAGCCTCACACCAACTATTACATAAGTAATAAACTAATAAAGTACTACCTTTGTTTAAAAGCTGTGACTTTTGCCTTCCATTTCCTGGATTTTATTAAGTAATCAACAAATATTGAAATATAGAAAGAAATGCAAACTCTTAATAGCTGTCTACATTTTACATAGTATGAATCCATCATTCTTTGCATTTAAAATATATTTTCTAGTAATAAACATTTAGGTTGTTTCCAGTTTGTACTGCTACAATGCTATAATGATTAACATTGTTAATGTATCTTTTTAATTTGTAGGTATTCTTTATGTTTTATTGCCATTAATCCTTTGTTATATATCTTGCAAATATATTCTTTTAGACTTTTTTCCTCATTCTTACCTTTGCTTGTCTTGTTAGATCTTGTTGATAGCATATACCAATCTCTGATACAAACAACATTATAACTATTCATGCAGGAACTAACACTAAAATTTACAAAACAGCTAACTAAGTGATACACATTCAGAACTAATGATCAATTAATGCATAGCTCTACCTCTGTGTTTATACTAGGTGTCTTGCCTAACATTGTTTATCAGTTAATGGTATAAAAAGGGTCTCATCTAATTTGTCTAAAATAACTTTAGGAAAAGTCCAGGATCTATTAATATTGGGAGAGCATGTCTATCTCTCAGAGATGGTGTGAAAAATTATTTATAACACAATGAGAGTTTTAAGCTCTTGGAAAAACAATATTTTTAGAAACAATAATGGTTGATATTGATTTAAACATTAATATGATTATTTTAATATGTTAAAACTTTTAATGTTTAATTCATCATTTATCATGTCACTATTCTACATTACCCATTTAGTCTTTCCATTTGTATTTTAAATCTCAGAAGACTAAAGGCTGCTGGACTGAAAACCTGTCAGACGTGGTCATTAGTATTATAAATTACACCCTTATCCGCCCATCATTATGCAATGACTTCATTTCTCTATATATGAACTTCAGAGATGTCATCAGACTGGTTGACTCAATGAGTCTAGCACTTGTCTTCTCAATAAAGAAGGACCAAAACAGAAAGTAGATTACCATACATAGAATAAGGCATCAGGGGAAAATGCTGGAATCCAGCAGTGACAGGGACTCTCTAAGGCATGAAAGCTTGATTTGATTTGACTTTTTTCTATTTTTCTCTACTATTTTTTTTCTTGTTTCCAGTAGAGCTGAAAGTCATGGACACTAGAGATGGCAGCATAGAGAGTGAAGTGACACATCTGGCAGGATAGGCTCAGAACCAGCAGGGACTAGGGACTCCCCACTGCAGGGAATAAGTAAGTAAGAGATGCCCAGAAATTTGTATTCTCATCATGGACATCTGCATTCCTAACTACAGGAAATCTCCTCTGCCCTCATAGACCCTTAACCTAGTGTGGGGAGCTGTCTGGAATTCATGAGATTGCATTATTCCAGAGAGGGAATTCATGCTGGGTCCATCCCATAGAACCCAAGCTGCTGAGGCACAGAACCATTTTGAGAGTGGAACCATCACTGTATTATATCCTACCTGATAGTTCATTATCTTCTGTATGCCCATGTCCCAGGGCCCCATCAATATCTCCCACATTCACCCAGAGGACTGCAGCATTGTGGTTCCTGCTGGATCTGAAGATGTGGCTATGTTGCTGGCAACCAAGCCCATGCAGTACTCTATGGGAATCAGATAGTCCATCACATCAGGGAGGTGGCCTCCACAACACAGGGAAACCAAGTATGAACTTACCAGCACCTAAAAGCAGTGTGCCTGGGGCCACCATCACTTACATTAACTCTGCTCGCCTCCGGCAATTGGGCCATCATGCATTCCTATGCCTCACCTGGAAACCTTGGAGTTGGCCTGTTCACTATATATAAACAATACCAGCACCCAACTAGCCCAGCCTCCCACCCCCCACCATGGACACTGCTGACACATATGCGCACCTCCCAGGGGCCCAGGGAATGGTCTGACTACCCAACTGCTGATATTGCTAGGGCCCACATGCCTATCTCGGTGTTCAAGGACCAACTCACCATCATCACTGCTAATGTCTAGTATCCCACCTGGGGACCCAAGGAGCAGACCACCTGGCCCACCAGTACCCATGCACCCCACCTGGAAACCTAAGAGTCAGCTGACCTGGAACCCAATGTTGCCATTGCTGACACTCACATGTGCCATCTGGAAACCTGAGGGCCTACCCACCCAGCCCACCACCCCCACTGTGGGTTCTTTGCATCCTGCCTGGGATAGACCACAATAAAATAATGGTCAAGAATTTCAGCACCTCACTTTCAGCATTAGACAGATTATCTAGATAGGAAATTAACAAAGAAATATTGGACTTAAACTGCATTATAGACCAAATGGACTTAAAAGACGCAAAACATTTTATCCAACAGCTGCAGAACATACATTCTTCTCATCGGCCTGTGAAACATTCACCAGGAAAGACCACATGTAAGGCCACAAAACAAGTTTCCAAAAAATATCTAAGAATCAAAATAATACCAAGTATCTTCTCAGACCACAATGGGATAAAACTAGAAAACCAGACAAGGGTGCAACAAAAATGAAAATTACGGGCCGATAGTCCTGAAAAGCATAAGTGCAAAAATCTTCAACAAAATACTAGCAAGGCAAATTCCACACCACACCAAAAAGAAAATATAACAGAATCAAGTGGGATTTGGGTAATAACCCCAATAGGCATAATACCCAATACCATAATACTGCATGTTAAAATCCCAAAAGATCAAAATCCCAAAAATATAATTCTGCAAGAAATAATTTAAAATTTATTTCTAAAACATTTATTTACATTTTCAAATAGGAATTTTATTTGAAATAGGAATATATTTGAAAATATAAAAACACAGAACAATTCATAGGTCACTTAACCCCCAAAAAATAAGGAATAACACACATATTTTATCAAACATAAACACTCAGGTATACTAATGACAGTTGCACAGGTCTAACAGTTATGAGCAGGTGAACTGTATTCATAAAGAAATAGATCAAAAGAAAATGTATAAATATATGGTATGGCTCTCCTTGGCTGGTGAATATGGTCACGTTGATTTTTTATGTGACAGCCCTTTTTGAAAATTTTGTATGATTTGAGGTAAACTGATCGAGGATTCTGTATTACATTTTCCATATTCTGTGCTTGCTGTGCATCTGTGTTGTTTTGAGTATGCAGAAATCCATTCCACATGCATTCATATAGAAACCACAAATTTGGTGGAAATAATACCAGTGATCTAATGGCAACACTGTTGCATAAGTATCTTCTTATTTTACTGTGCACATAATTGTTTTCAAGCCAGTTAGTAACTTCACTGCCTTATTCAGGCAAATGAAGCTTTAATTCATTAAAATCTGGAATTTTACCAGCTGAAAGGAATGTCAATGTAGACAAATGATGTATTTTTTAACTGGAGTTTTTGTTATGTTCATATGACATGGCCAGTCCACTCATGGGAAATTTTTACCAGATGCAAATAAAGATAATAACAGAGTAATGTTTCCACTTAACATGATGCAACTATCCTGTATATAACCAAAACACACTACTCATGTCCTCAGAATTTGGCTTTAGGGTTTTTAAAATTCAGGATTTCACACTGGGATTGTGATTTTCAGGATTTCAGGTGTTATGGATTTGAGACTTTCAGGATTTCGACATTTAGGGATTTTTGTATTTTTGAATTTCAACATTTAGAATTATGGTAGGTGGGATTGTGTCTTTCAAGGTTATGATTGGCACTGGATCAAGTGGGATTTATCCCAGGAATACAAGGATAGTTCAACAGATACAAATCAAAAAGTGTTATACACCACATCGACAAACTGAAGGACAAAAACCATATGATCATCTCATGAGATACAGAAAAAGCATTTGATAAAATCCAACATTCCATCATGATAAATAAGAAACTGAATATAGAGGGAATACTTTAAAACAATAAATACCATATATGAAAAAGTCCATGGCTAACATCATACTGAAGAGTAAAAAATTAAAAACTTTCTAAGTTCTGGAACAAGATAAACATTCTCATTTCTACCACTTTCATTAACATAGTACTAGAAGTTTTAACCAGAGTAATTAGGCAAGAGGAAGAAATAAAGGGAATCCAAATTGGAAAGGAAAAAAAGTCCGTGTTTGCCCATGCCATGTTATTTTATTTACAAAAATCCAAAGACTACACCAACAAACAAAAACAAAAACAAATAAAGTTAGATCTGATAAACAAATTCACTATAGTGGCAGATTAGAAAATTGACATACAAATATCAGTAGCATTGCTGTAGGCCAACAGCAAACAATCTGAAAAAGAAATCAAGATATCAATTCCGTTTACAATAGTTACAAAAAAAAACTAGGAATAAATTTAACCAAAGAAGTGAAGTAACTCTACAGTATCAACTTTAAGACAGTTATGAATGAAATTGAAGAGAACACAAAAAATGGAAAGAAATCTTATGTTCATGGATTGTAAAAATTAATATTGTTAAAATGTACCCAAAGCAGTCTACAAATTTAATGACATTCCTATCAAAATACCAATGATATTCCTCATAGAAATAGAAAAGACAATCCTAAAATTTGTGTGAAGGCACAAAAGACTCTGAAGAGCCAAAGCAATTCTGATCAAAAAGAACCAAGCTGGAGACTTCATACTCTTTGACTTCAAATATACTATATAGCCATAGTAACCAAAGGAAATGATACTGGCCTACAAACAGATACATTAACCAGTAGAACAGAATAATGAACCCAGAAAATAAACCCCGCATTTAGAGCCAATTCTTTTTTTTTTTTTTTTTTTTTTTTTTTTGCCAAAAATACTAAGAGCATATTTTAGGGAAAGAACAGTCTCTCTCTTTTTTTTTTTTTTTTTTGAGACGGAGTCTCGCTCTGTCACCAAGGCTGGAGTGCAGTGGCCGGATCTCAGCTCACTGCAAGCTCCGCCTCCTGGGTTTACGCCATTCTCCTGCCTCAGCCTCCTGAGTAGCTGGGACTACAGGCGCCCGCCACCTTGCCCGGCTAGTTTTTTGTATTTTTTAGTAGAGACGGGGTTTCACCGGGTTAGCCAGGATGGTCTCGATCTCCTGACCTTGTGATCCGCCCATCTCGGCCTCCCAAAGTGAACAGTCTCTTTAATAAATGATGCTGGGAAAACTGGATATCCATATGCAGAACAATGAAACTAGACCCATTCTATCACCATATTACAAAATAATGCAAAAAGGGTTAAATACTTATATGTAAGATCTTAAACTATGAAACTACTAGAAAAAGTACTGGAGAAATTCAGGACATTTGTGTGGACAAAGATGTTCTGTGGTAAAACCTCAAAAGCACAAACAATACAAGTAAAATTAGACAAATGAGGTTACATAAAGCAAAAAGCTTCTGCACAGCAAAGGAAACAATCAGCAGAGTCAAGAACACCCATAAAATGAGAGGAAATATTTTCAAACAGTCCATCTGACAAGGGATTAATAACCAGAATATGTGAAGAAACTAAACAACTCAACAGGAAAAATATAAGATAATAAAAAGTGAGCAAATGATCTAAGTAGGTGTTTTTCAAAAAAAGACATAAATAGCCGACAAGTATATGAAAAAAAGCTCAACAACACCAATCGTTAGGGAAGTGCAAATCCAAACCACTATAAGAGATTACCTCACCCCAGTTAAAATGGCTATTATCAAGAAAACAAAAAAATAACAGATGCTGGTGAGGATGTGGAGAAAGGGGAACTCTTGTACACTGTTGTTGGGAATGTAAATTAGTACAGCCAGCATGCAGAACAGTATGAAGGTTCCTCATAAAATTAAAAGTAGAATTACCAATTTCACTACTGTGTATATATCCAAAACAAAGGAAATCAATGTATCTGCACTTCCATGTTTATTGTAGCTCTATTTGCAATAGCCAAAATATAGAGTCAACCTAAGTTGATTTAATCCATTCAACCGATGAATGGATGAAGAAAAAATGCAGTATGTATGCACAATGAAATACTAGCCATAAAAAAAAAATCCTTCATTTGCAGCTACATGGATGAGACTGAAGGACATTATGTTAAATTAAATAAGACACACAGAAAAAGACAAATATCCCAAGTTCTGTCTCATATGTGGGAGCTAAAAGAATGGATCTCAAGGAGGTAGAGAGTAAAATGATTGCCAGAGGCTAGGAAGCATAGGGGAAAAGGAGGATGAAGAGAGGTTGAGCAATGGCTACACATATACAGTTATATATAAGGAATGAGTTCTAGGGTTCAACAGCACAGTAGGATGATCATTGTTATCAATAACTTATAAATTCCAAAATAACTAGTAGAGAGGGTTTAGGATGTTCTCAACACAAAGAAATTATAAACATTTGAGATGATGGATATCTTAATTACCCTAATTTGATCAGTAAACTTTGTATGCATGTATAAATACATATGCAATTATTATGTATCAGTAAAAATGTTTAAAATTTAAAAAGAAATATGATATAAACAGGTAGTTCATATTGTATTCCAAGAAAACCCTTGGAAAAAGAGAAAAATGAATATATGAACTTCAATAGGATCAGATATTAATCAAATTCTGTCAGAAGGCAAGATATGTGTCAGTAATTTGGTCTGTGCTGCTCATACAGAGAATCCTTGGGTTAACTGAGTGATGAGTTAAGAAGAGCAGAATCCTTGCAGGGTTAACATCAAACATCCCATCTTTTCTTTTTACTTACTCCCAAAACCATTAAAGCCAGGAACAGGATTTAGGTTGTTGCAGGAAACATGCTTCCCAGAATGAAACTTAACTGGGGGCTGAGAAAGAGATCAGGGACAATTGGATAATGACTATTCCTCCTCTTACTCCCAAGAGGATGCAACCCCAGGGACTTTTAAATTTGGTTCAATAATTAACAGAGCCTCACATCTACAAACCTCTTCTTAACTAGAAGCATAGCAAACATAGATTATGTAAATTCTTCTTCATTAGGGATATAAGCCCAAATATAAACAGACTATGGTAAAGCACAAAATGAAGCCTTTCGACATCCCAAACAGACAGTCTCACTACCACCATGTCACTTCTGTTAGGCCCAGTGATATCCATCAAAGGATGCGGCACTGATATTCCTCATCTTTTCATGCTCTTTGGTCTCCTCATTTGCAGCAAATATTGGAATCTTTGCTAAATAAATCAAGAGTCTACTGTATGAATGATCTCCCTTTTTGTGGAAGCCAAACACACCTGAAATGCTGAGATGATGCTTAAGTAAAGTTGCCTTGCTCCACCTAAGTAAGACCAGTTATGAACCTGATTTTTTAAAGCCTTTGGATCAGGTACTGTAGTAGTTACTTTCATTCTTAGTAAGCAAACCATAATCGAACCTTGGTATGCCAATGACTAAGCCTTTTAGACTAAGCCTCCCAGCCCACCTTGTAGGAAGGGGTAGCCGTATAACTAAGATTGATAGTTAAAATAAAAAAGGAAAATTATTTGATAGGCTTCCAGGAAGTAAAAAGGAGGCAGAAAACAAGGGCAAGCTTTTGCATACATACCAGCTGCAATTGATTCCTGTAGCCTAGAAGTGGCTATGACCAATGTAGCTCCAACAACTATCCTAGACTTGCAATGATATTGGAAGTCACATCCTGAAGATGGTTGAGCAGAAGAATAGAGGGGCCTGTGTCTCTGTGGACCACAGAACTGTTAATTAGTCTTGGACTGTCTAGCTCTAGAGTTCTTTTGAGGAAGAGATAAACTGACACCTTGTGTAAGCTATTTTTAGGTTTTCTTTTACATGCAACTTTTGTGTTTTCATTGCAAAAGAGAAACACAGTAGCCAAAAGATGGAAATGTGTATTCATTTAGTCCAGGAGATGCAGTAGTTTTCCCTTTAACTGTTCATTCTCAATTGAATATACTTGCTGTTGCCATACTAAGACAACTAATTTGATGCTGTAACACCAAATATGAAAGAAAGGCAGTTTTTGTTTTGAGGTTGTGACTCTACTTTTTTGGATTCCTGGCATGTTATATTTTGATTACCTTTGGAATATCTAAGACAAGCAAGGACAAAAACTACTTTCTACATTAATCTTCTCCCATTTCTCTTATCTAATTTCCATGGGCAATGCTGTCCAAAAGTACATCTGCAGCCAGTAATTGGTTTGTTATTCAGTTTTGATACTGGCCAGGTCACCAGTCATTAATCAACTTAATAATCCCCCACCTCCTAGAAATTATAAAAACACAGCCACACAAAAACATTGGGGTTGTCTGGTTGTATTGCTGGGGACAGTGGCATACACCCACGCAGCCATCAGAGGCACAGCATCCTCTGCATCCTTTGGCTGTGTTGCATCGAGAGGTGCATGAGCAAGCATGCGCAGGCACTCTGGCTGCTGCAGCAGTGGGGGAAACTCCAGGCGTCAGCACAAGCCCTGTCTCCGTGCAAGCCCATGGCTTGATCAGGTGCAGTGCAAGCAGCTTCTGCTCTGGGCAACCACATCTGGATGAGGGGAATGTAGTCATTCTCAGAAGCTTGGGGACATCAGAAACCACAGAGCCCCAAAGAGGGTGTCACAGCCCTGGCTCGGTGAGCCCCTAGGTCTGGGTTCCCCAAAGGACCACAGCTCTTTTCTCCTTCTCATCACCTGCAACATAGTGGGGGTGGGACATGTTTCAGCCCTATTTGTTACAGCTCTTTCGGTCCCTCTATTTGGTGGGTCCCCAGTTCTCTGCCTGTGTCCAGGAAGAATGAGGTATCCAGACAACTGGAGGGTGAGCAAGGCAGAAATGAGCTTCATTGAGTAACAGAACAGCTTTCAGGAGACCCAAAGTGGGTAGCTCCATTCCTTAGGCAGGCGGTGCTGAGGAGTGTCCACCTCTCAGCAGAGAGGAGATCCGCAGTGAATAACTGTTTCCCACAGCTGGTAGTCCTGACATCTGAGTCTGGCTGGATCTGGGGGTTTTATGGGCTCAGAAGGGAGGAAGTGCATGCTGATTGGCTCATGGACAGCCATGGGCAGGCCCAGAAAAAGGACTGTGAGTTCTCCCTCCAGACTGCAGACTCCCTTTGGAATAGGCAGCCTGGCTTGAAGGTGGAGTTTCACTTGGGACCCACCCCTTTCTGCCCAGGAGTCTATTTGCCAACTGCTGCCATCAGCATGCTGTCCTTGGCACTCAGGCTTTTCACGTCAAGGGGTGCTTGCAGGCCTATGCCAAACCACCCTCAGACCCCTCCTTGGCCTCCCTCCCGTGCTTGTCTGATGCCCAATGTCCAGAAGGAGCTGGTATGTCAGCACTGGCCTGAGCACACACACACAACTGGGTCACAACAGTGCCTGACACACCCAGCTCAGCCATAACTTTCTCTCACCCCGGAGCGGGTGCCAGGAGTGGGGAGAGGCGAGGCAGCGGGAGCAGGCACTTCTAAGCCTGTGGGGAATTGGGGGCTTCCTGGGACTCCAAGAGCCCAGGAATGCCTAGTCGGCAGCTATGGCTAGGTGGCTTAAGTTGAGCCAGGGAGCATGGGGCTCCTGCTCCTTGACTCAGTAGGGGACAGGGCTCCTGCCCGTTCCTGGCCCCCACCGGCTCTGCGGAACACACATTCCCGGCTGCTCCTCCCTGCTGCAGCCAGCATTTTTGCAACGGCTGCTCCAGACAGGTCTTGGTTGCCATCATTACCAGTTGACGGTATGTGGGGGGGGGGGGGGGGGGGTTGGATAAATCACTGTTGGATGCACAGTGAACATCTGGAAATACCACAGGGCAATTACCTCAGCAATTCCTTATCTCTATTAGTGTGTTATTTTAGTTAATTTAAACAAATTCTGCTGCTTTTTGCATTTTCTTTCATGTTGGCAACATGAAGTTAAAAAATGTTTCATAGTGTTTAGCATGGAAAATAAAAGTAAAACAAAAAGTAGTACTGAACTTTTTGGTACCTCTGTATTAGGGGAAGAAAAATTTGACCTTGTCCTGGAAATGACTGGTAGGCTGTTAAATTACTCTATGTAGATGACATGTATGCACATGCATGTGTGAGTGTGTGTGTATAAGTGTTCATTTTATCATTGAATTTCCATTTATACCTGAAGGTGTCTTTTTCAATGTTCTCTTCTGTGTATGCCTTGCTTTTTTCTATTTTTCTCTCTAGCTATCTTTCTCTTTGTGAGTTTTAGAGTTTCTTAATATTTATGAATTATTATTTCTAATTCTTTCCTCTAAATCCCATTCTCTTTCCTTGTGTTAACAATAGTTCTGTAATTTTGTGCTATCTTTCCCTATCCCTCTGCCATAATCTTTTTGTTCTATCTTCTGAATATAAGGTCATGTTAGTGAAGTACAAAATATGTTGTATTTTCTCTATTAAAAAAGATGTACAGTTTGAAGTAGCTGTCTTAACACATTAGCTCTTGTCTCTCCAAATTTTAATACAATGGCACGTATAAATATAAATAAATATTCTTATAACATCATATAAAAGCAGATGGGATATTCTCATACCAAAAAAATTGAGTCATTCCTGTAATATACCAGCAAATGAAATCAGCTGCAATGTATATGAACTTTAAGCCTTTAGTTAAGTAGAATTCTAAAGTACTCTAAGGTCAGAGAATGTGGAGGCTGGGAAAAGGAGAAGGCCATAGAGAGTTGGACAGTAGAACAGTTCTATTAGTACCTTCCTCTTGGATTAGCTGGCTCCACTATTTGTTGGGTGTCAAGTTGCCTCACTTGCCAGATACCTTTGACAGTTCTGGTGCAAGAGATTCCTGGAATGGGTACTTCAGGCTATCAAACCAGGATAGTTCTCTATCCGACTTATGCCATCTAGGAGGAAAGAGAAACTGATACCTATTTGACAAATGACCAATACACGGTAAGAAAATCTGCTAAATTTATGTACTCCTTTTTACTTTCCAGATATTTGCATAGCCCAGGTTCTTCCAATCAGAACCTTCATTAACTCCTAATGAAAGAAATATTTTTCACTTGGACTTAGGACATATATAAATATATCATTTTCTAGGATAAGTCAATCTAGGCCTTCATTGTAACCTTGATTATGAATCAGTCTAGATTGTCACTACTCAGGCAACAACAAACAAAATCAGGCAGCAACAAAAAAGAAATAAAAATATTAAGGAAAACTACTGATAATGGGAACAAATAGTTAAAAGAACATAAATATATAAATATAATTATTACTGCTACATACATTTTTGGAGACATGAGTAAATATATTAAGCTTACTAAAAGCCAACAAGAAAACTAATAACAACAATAACAACAAATTACTCTAATAAGGAAGTTCTCAGAATTCACAAAACAATCTTAAAGATACAATAATTGATTTAAGACAACATGTAGAAGGTAAGCTGAATACCAGAATGAACAGAGCCAAAGTATGAATCCATGAAATGAAAATAGAATGAAGGAATTCTTCTAGAATGCCACAAAAAGGTCAAAGAGATAACAGATAGAAAAGAAACATTAGGAGGTACAAAAATAGATACGTTAATTTCATTATCGTTGTAAAGAGAATTTCAGAAGAGATAGAGGAGAAGCAATACTTAAAACGTAATGGAAGAACACATTCCTTAGCTGTGAAAACTGGCTAGCCATCTGCAGAAAACAAACTGGATCCCTTCCTTACACCTTATACAAAAATTAACTCAAGATGGATTAAAGACTTAAACCTAAGACCTAAAACCGTAAAAACCGTAGAAGAAAACCTAGGCAATACCATTCAGCACATAGGCATGGACAAAGCCTTCATGACTAAAACACCAAAAGCAATGGCAACAAAAGCCAAAATTGACAAATGGGATCTAATTAAACTAAAGAGCTTCTGCACAGCAAAAGAAACTATCATCAGAGCAAAAAGGCAACCTACAGAATGGGAGAAATTTTTTGCAATCTATTCATCTGACGAAGGGCTAATATCCAGAATCCACAAGAAACTTAAACATATTTATAAGAAAGAAACAAACAACCCCATCAAAAAGTGGGCAAAGGATATAAACAGACACTTCTCAAAAGAAGACATTTATGCAGCCAACAAACATATGAAAAAAAGCTAATCATCCCCGATCATTAGAGAAATGGAAATCAAAACCACAATGAGATACCATCTCATGCCCGTTTGAATGGCTGTCATTAAAAAGTCAGGAAACAACAGATGCTGGAGAGGATGTGGAGAAGTAGGAACACTTTTACACTGTTGGTGGAAGTGTAAATTAGTTCAGTGATTGTGGAAGACAGTGTGGTGATTCCTTAAGGATCTAGAACCAGAAATACCATTTGACCCACCAATCTCATTACGGGGTATATGCCCAAAGGATTATAAATCATTCTATGAAGAGACATGAACATGTATGTTTATTGCAGTGCTGTTCACAATAGCAGACTTGGAACCAACCCAAATGCCCATCAATGATAGCCTGGATAAAGAAAATGTGGCACGTATACACCATGGAATACTATGCAGCCATAAAAAAGGATGAGTTAATGTCCTTTGCAGGGACGTGGATGAAGCTGGAAACCATCATTCTCAGCAAACGAACACAGGAACAGAAAACCAAACTCTGCATGTTCTCACTTATAAGTGAGAGTTGAACAATGAGAACGCATGGTCACAGGGAGGGGAACATCACACACTGGAGCCTGTTGGGAGGTAGGGGGCCAGGAGAGGGATAGCATTAGGAGAAATATCTAATGTAGATGGCAGGTTGATGGGTGCAGCAAAGCACCATGGCATGTGTATACCTATGTAACACACCTGCACCTTCTGCACATGTATCCCAGAATTTATAATAACAAAAAGTTAAAAACAATTTGGAGGGATATCTGAATGTCAACAAGGAAAACAAAACTAAATTTCAGAAGGTCTATGATAGAAAATCCTAAAACTTCAGAGAGGAAAATTCTAGTTTGTTGTATAGAATAATCCTCAGACTGGCATCAGACTTCTCATCTGCAGCACAGGTATTAGAAAGGAAAAGAAGGCCAGGCACTGTGGCTCACGCCTGTAATCCAAGCACTTTGGGAGGCCAAGGCAGGTGGATCATGAGGTCAGGAAATCAAGACCATCCTGGCTAACACAGGTGAAACCTGTCTCTACTAAAAATACAAAAAATTAGCTGGGCATGTTGGTGGGCGCCTGTATTCCCAGCTACTCGGGAGGCTGAGGCAGGAGAATGGCATGAACCCGGGAGGTGAAGCTTGCAGTGAGCCGAGATCGCACCACTGCACTCCAGCCGGGGCTACAGAGCGAGACTCTGTCTCAAAAAATAAAAATTAAAATTAAAAAAAAAAAGGAAAAGGAAAGATTTTCTTCAAAGCACGTGGGAAACATAATTTAGAATGCAGATTTTTTTCATATTGTTAAAATGCCATTTAAGAATAGAGGCCAAACAAAAGATGCTCAACAATGTAAGATTTCAGAGATCACCGGCTGGGCGCTGTGGCTCAAGCCTGTAATCCCAGCACTTTGGGAGGCCGAGACGGGCGGATCACGAGGTCAGGAGATCGAGACCATCCTGGCTAACACGGTGAAACTCCGTCTCTACTGAAAAAGAAACACACAAAAAAACTAGCCGGGCGAGGTGGCCGGGTAAGGTGGTGGGCGCCTGTAGTCCCAACTACTCGGGAGGCTGAGGCAGGAGAATGGCGTGAACCTGGGAGGTGGAGCTTGCAGTGAGCTGAGATCCGGCCACTGCACTCCAGCCTGGGCGACAGAGCAAGACGCTGTCTCAAAAAAAAAAAAAAAAAAAAAAAAAAAAGATTTCAGAGATCACCAACAAAATAATTTTAAATGAATTACTGAGCATATACTCTAGCCACATTTGGAAATAACATTCGAAATCTTTTTCTAAATAAAGATGTTGGATTGATGAACATGAGAAATTAAAGCATGCTAAAAATTTTATTTTTTTTTAGGATGAAGATTAAATAATATTAATAGTAATTGGAAATACACTAAATATGCTTTAAAAGTGAAAATCACAGTAAACAAAGAAAATAAATTATTTCTATAATTCATTGGTATGAAAGAGAAAAAAGAAAAATAAAAAACACTCAATTGTCCTAAGTCAATCCACAGTAAAGTCAGGGATAAGACAGTAATGCCTATCAATGTTATTGTTCCAATTTGTTCTGTAGAACCTAACTAATATGAGTTTACAGAACATGAATATTAGAAGAAAGAAAACAAAAGTGTCAGTATTTGCAATGTTATGATTGTTTACATAGAAAATCCTGACAAAATAATTGAAAAACATTAAGACTCTAATAAGAGTTCAGCAAAATTCCCACTTATTGGTTCTATGAACAACAAGAAAATAACTTGACTATAAATGAGCAATTACCAATTAGAAACTGATAGAAAAATGTAATTTTAATGAGTAATAAAATTATAAGATATTTAAGAAGGAGCTTAGTAAAAGTTGTATATTAAAAGTATCAAGAAAAGTTGATTAAAAGATAAAACAGAAACTTGAGTAAATGGACAAAAACGTGATATCTAGATGTAAGATTGACTATCATAAAACTATCAGTTTTCAAATTAATCTGTAGTTTTAACTTAGCTTCAATCAACATCCTTCTGGCAGTGCTTTCTTTTTTAATTTAACTTTTTATATTGAGTTCATTTCAAGTTTATAGAAGTGTTTACAAAAATAGTACAAAATCCCCATACAAATTTCAGTCAGCTTCTTCTTAATATCTTACAGAACCTTAGAACATTTATCAAAACTAAGAAATTAACCTTGGTAAATACTATTAAGTATTTACCCTCATTCTTCTCTTTCACAACTTTGGCACCTTCGAGGAGTACTGATCATGTTTTGCACACTGTCCCTCTGTCTAGGTCTGTCTGAAGTTTTCTCTTCATTAGATGGCAGGTTATGCATTATTGGGATGGATCCCACAGAGGTGATATGCTGGAGTGCATCATCCCAGGCTATGCATGAGGTTGGTTTGTAATGCTGGTGATATTAAACTTGATCACTTGATTAAGGTGGCATCTGCCAGAATTCTGCACTCTAAGATAACTATTTACTCCTTCATAATGACAAATACAGTATCAAAACAGTGCTTGAGTGTTTTTTCTTAAGCTTTACAGTATTCACTAAAAACACTGTTTTTAAAAATCACCTAATAAACTCCTTAAAATTATTAAATTATGATCATATGATTCATTTGTTTCACCCTCAAAACATTTAGCTTGCTTCTGCTTAAGTTTTTTTTTTTATTTTTATTTTATTTTTATTTATTTATTTTTTTATTATACTCTAAGTTCTAGGGTACATGTGCATAATGTGCAGGTTTGTTACATATGTATACTTATGCCATGTTGGTGTGCTGCACCCATCAACTCGTCAGCACCCATCAATTCATCATTTATATCATGTATAACTCCCCACTGCAATCCCTCCCTCCTCCTCCCTCCCCATGATAGGCCCCAGTGTGTGATGTTCCCCTTCCCGAGTCCAAGTGATCTCATTGTTCAGTTCCCACCTATGAGTGAGAACATGCGGTGTTTGGTTTTCTGTTCTTGTGATAGTTTGCTAAGAATGATGGTTTCCAGCTGCATCCATGTCCCTACAAAGGACACAAACTCATCCTTTTTTATGGCCGCATAGTATTCCATGGTGTATATGTGCCACATGAAAAAATGCTCATCATCACTCGCCATCAGAGAAATGCTTAAGTTTTTAAACATGAATTTTAGTAACCATTGGTACATCTTGCTGGCAGTGATGTTTGCTGTTGTGTTCTAGCGGTGATCTTCTGTTTCTGTCATTCTTTTTATGTTTATTAATTAGTATTTTTCTGTAAGAAATAATTGCCACATTTATTTATTTGTTTATTTATTTTCATTTTATCTGTATAGTATAGAGTCATGGATATTTATATTCTCTGTATTATAATACAATATTACTGTTATTTATTTTGTTGCTCAAGGTGTTCCATCATTGACCATTAGGAGCTTTCAGGTTGACTTTTATAGTTTTTTGATAAGTTTCTATCCTTTTGCTTTTGACCACTTCTTATTTCTTCCTTTTGAAAACATTTTTATTTTTAATTTGTGGGTACATGTGTTTGTATTTATGGGGTACATGAGATGTTTTGATACAGGCATGCAATGCATAGTAACCACATCATGGAAGATGGGGTATCCGTACACTCAAGCATTTATCCTTTGTGTTATAAACAATCCAATTACACTCTTTTGATTATTTTTAAATGTGCAATTAAGTTATCCTTGACTATAGTCACCCTGTTTGCTGTAAAATGCTAGATCTTATTCATTCTTTCTAAGGGGCACTTCCATACTTTCTGGCATGGCAAGATGCTTCAGGTTCGCCTTGTATTTTATGTGCCTTGGCTTTTAAATAAACCAGTTCTCCAGTGGGCCCTGGTTCCCTTTATTATAGAATAGTGTTTAGAAACCACGAACTGGGTATTAGGTATGCTGATTGCCACTGAGGTGTCACTACTTTCAGTTCCTGTCACTAGGCAGAGCTAGGACACACACACACAAACACACTGGTGTATATAGGCTTATTTATCTTTATTTTTCTATCTATGTATCATCTATCTACCTGTCTTTTGTAACCACATGTCTGTATTGATACCTCTGCCATTCTTCTAGCCCCACAGCATTCATTCTAGTCTTCTTCATTTCCTTAATTGTAGCTACTTGCTCTATGTCTCCTTATACACAGTACATTTACTTATTTGTTCAAGTCAAGCATAAAAACAAAGGAGAATCAAAATTTCTACCCTATATTCCTGTGAGAAACAATTTCCCAGCTACAGCATAGTGTTTGAGTATGGACTTTCCATCTTTAGCTTTATGGTATCCAAAGTACTGCTCCAAAGTTGCTTAATCATCTTGTTTCTTCCCATTCTCTTTAATATGATAATGTGATTTATTTATAATATAGAATCATTTGTCATAATTCACATTTCATCTTCCTTCCTCCCACATATACATGTTGGCTGGTTTAATTTTTTAAAAATTCATATGCATTAAAGAAGACACAAATAAATGGAAAGACATTTAATGTTTATAGACCAGAAGAATTAATATTCTTAAAATGTCTGTGCTGCTTAAAGCAATATACAGATTTAACATAATCCCTATCAAAATTTCAATGGCATTCTTCATAAAAATAGAAAAAAGAATTTTAAAGTTTGTAGGGAACCACATACAACTCTGAATCACAAAAGCAATACTGAGAAAGAAAAACGAAGTTGGAGGTATTATACTTCCTAATGTAAAATTTTATTACAAAATTATATTAATCAAAGCAATATAGTACTGTTACAAAAACAGAAACATAGACCAATGGAAAAGAATAGAGAGCCAAGAAATAAACACATGTAGTCAACAAATTTTTGACAAGGGTGCTAAGAAGACACAATGGGGAAAGGATAGTGTCTTCAATAAATGGTACTGGAAAAACTAGGTTTCCACATGCAAAAGAATGAAACCGAATCCTTATCTTGTACCAGACCAAAAAAAAAAAAAAAAATCAACTGAAAATAGATTAAAAATCTAAATATAAGACCTGAAATCACTCCTAGAAGAGAACACAGAGGAAATGCTTCTTGAAACTGGATGTTGGCAGTAATTTTGTGAATACCACACCAAATAGCCAGGCTACAAAAGCAAAACTTAATAAACGGGATCACCCCAAACCAAAAAGCTCCTGTACTGCAAAGGAAACAATCAACAAATTGAAAAGGCAACCTATGAACTGGGGAAAAATATTTGCAAACCACATATCTGATAGGGGGTTTATATTCAAAATTTATAAAGAACTCTTACAATTTAATAGCAGAAAACAAATAACCCAATTGAAAAGTGGGCTAGAAGCCTAAACAAACATTTTTTCAAATAAAACATTAAAAAGGCTAATAGATGTATGAAAAGTGTAAAATATTACTAATTATCTAGAAAATGCAGATTAAAATGACTATGAGATATAACACATTAGGATGGCTATTATCAAAAGACAAGATACAATAAATGTCGGCAAAGGTATGGAGAAAAGGGAACCCAGTACACTGCTAGTAGGAATGTAGATTGGAACAGCCATTATGGAAAACAATATGGGGGTTCCTAAAGAAATTAAAAATAGAACTACCATATGATCCAGCAGTCTCTCTTCTGAGCATATACCCAAAGGAGATAAAACCTTTACCTTGTAAAGCTATCTGCATTTCTCTGTTCATTGCAGTATTATTCACAATAGCCAAGTTGTAAAAACAACCTCAGTGTCCATAGATGGATGAATGGGAAAAGAAAATGTGTACATATACATATTCCATTATATAATGGAATATATATATTAATATATAATGGAATGTATATGTACACATTTTAAAATTTATTTATATATAATGGAATATATCCATACAATATTCCTATATATGAATATATAGGAATATAATGGAATTATATATATATATGAATATACAGGAATATAGAAATAGAATGGAATATTGTTCAGGCTTGAAAAAGAATGAGATCCTGCCATTTGCCACAATATGGGTGGACCTGGAAGACATTATGCAAAGTGAAATAAGCCAGACACAGAAAAAGTTGCATAATCTTGCTTATACATGAAAGCTTTAAAAAAAAGGTCAAATGTGCAGAGATAGAGAATAAAACAGTGGTTACCAGGGGCCAGGGAGGAGAGAGGAAATTGGGAGATGTAGGTCAAAGGATCTAAAGTAGCAGATAGGTAGGACGAGCAAGTCTAGAGATCAAATGTACATCCTCTAATGAGGACTATCATTAATAAAATTATACTGGGGATTTTTGTTAAAATCCCCAAATTTTGTTATAAATTTTGTTAAAATTTCTGTTATTTTGTAAATAAGAGTGTAGCTTTTTTGGTCACACACAAAATGTAACTATGTGAGACGATGCATATGTTAATTTGCATCACTATAGTAACCGTTTTACTATCCATCTGTATCCCATAATATGTTGTAAACCTCAAATATACACAGAAAATTTATTTAAACAATTTTTATATGCAATATGTTTCACCCTTTGTATGGTATGTAGTTTCATAGATTTTAGGAAATGTCAGAATCTACCACCATATTTACCCTTAAATTCCCTTATGTAGATAGCATCTCTTCCAAACCCCTGAGGCTGGCAAACCACTGATTCATTTTCTGTCCCTTATACTTTTGCCTTTTCTGGTGTGTCATATAAATGGGATCATGCACTATGTGACTTTTGTGTCTGACTTATTTCACTTAGTAAAATGTATTTATGATTCATGTATATTGTGTGAATCAATGGTTTGTTATTTTTTATTGCTAAATTATATTCCATTGTATGGCTATTTCATAGTTTTTGTATTCATTAGTTGAAAGAGGTCTGTTTTTCCCCAATTTTTACCATTTGTGAATAAGGTTTCTGTAAACATTTGTGTATAGTTTTTTTTTTTTTTTTTTTTGGATCTGTGGGTTAGATTGCATATTTAATTTCATAAGAAATTGCCATACTTCTGTTTTCAAAATGGCTGTAGCATTTGGAGTTCTCATCAGCAACTTATGAAAATTCTAGTTCCTCCATGTTCTTGTCAGTGCTTAATAATGCCAGTTTTATTTTTGGAGGTGGGGAGGCATCCTAATAAGTGTGTTGTGGTATCATTTTGTAGTTTTAATTTGTACTTCCCTAGTTATTAATGATGTTGAATAACTTTTAGAATTTTTTTTTTAACTTTTAAGTTCAGGAGTATCTGTGCAGGTTTGTTACATAAGTAAACTTGTTTCATGGGGGTTTGTCATACAGCTTATTTCATCACCCAGGTATTAAGCAGAGTACACATTAATTTTTTTTTTCCTAAATCTCTCCTTCATCCCACCCTCTGCCCTCCAATAAGCCCCAGTGTGTATTGTTCCCCTCTGTGTTCATGTGCTGTCATCATTTAGCTTCCACTTATGAATGTAAACATGCAGTATTTGGTTTTCTGTTTCATTGTTAGTTTGCTAAGATAATGGCCTTTAGCCATTATCCATCCTTGTCCCTTCAAAGGACATGATCTCATTCTTTTTATGGCTGCATAGCATTTCATGGTGTATATGTACATCTTCTTTTTCCAGTCTATCTTTGATGGGCATTTAGGTTGATTCCATGTCTTTGGTGTTGTGAGTAGTGCTTCAGTGAACACATGCATGCATGTGTCTTTATAATAAAATGATTTATATTCCTTTGGGTAGATACCCAGTAATGAGACTGCTGGCTTGAATGGTATTTCTGTCTTTAGTCTTTGAGAATTGCCAATGGTTGAACTGATTTACACTCCCACCAACAGTGTATAAGGGTTCCCTTTTCTTCCCAACCTCACCAACATCTGTTATTTTTTGAATTTTTAGTAATAGCCATTCTGACTGGTATGGGATGGTATCTCATTGTGGTGCTTAGTTGTCATCTAGTAATCATCTTTACTGAATTGTTTTTTCAGATATTCTGCCCATTTTTATTAGAATGTTCCAGATTTTATTATTGCATTTTTAGAGATTTTATATGTTCTGGACATTAAGTCTTTTCTCAGAAATGTAATTTGCATATGTATATATATTCTTAGCCCATGGCTTGTCATTTCATTCTTTTTACAAGATCCTTCAGGTATAAAAGACTTTTCATTTTTAGAAAGTCCACATTTATCATTTATTTTCTCTTGTGAATTATATTTTTGTCTTAACCCAGTGCCATGTGGGTTTTTTCCAATGGTTTTTAATGAAGGCTTGTGTTCCTCAGTGGAGACAGGGGAGGGGATCAGGCAGTGTTTCTTGCTCCTCTTGTGCAGCTGTTATCCCCACACTTCCTCAGCTCTTTCCAATCATTTCTGTCAGTGCACCACGTGGGGTTCATGAAGCGATAGCCTGCAAGACGTGTGGCCCTCAATGGGTTTCATTTTGTCCTGCCAGCCCACACTCAGCTTTTACTATTTTTTTCAGCTATTCTAGCTGAACTTTTTGCACCATGTTTGCTGTCTATGCCAGGTGAGTGAAAGCTCACATCTCCATTCTTCCTGCAAATCTCATCTTCCCTGAGATGTTTGGAACTATTGTTGTGTCTCACCTCTCTAATGGGTTCAAGAAAAAGCACAAATTTGAAGTCTGGCTCTTTTTGATTGCAACGGTAAAAGTGATCTCCTTTTACTTCTATGGCTCTGGGAAGCAGCTGGAATTATATCATTGGGATTTTTGAGAAACTAGAATAGCTGATTTCTAGTAAATGGAGAAGAGTAGCCAAGAAATGTTTAAAAAGAAAAATAAAGCAAGATTTGTATTTCAAACATTGTATTACAAAGTTACCTTATTGTATTTTCAATAATATTATTCCATGTGATACAGCTACCTTAATTGAAACAGTGTGATTTTGGTACAGAAATAAGCACAACAGATCAATAGAACAGGATTGATTTTTCAGAAACAGGCCCTATAAATGTGATAATGTAATATATGATAAATGAGATAATTCAAATCACAAGAGACACAAATTATTTACTAAAAGATTTAGAAACAATTGACTATCCATTAAAATAAATTGTATTTTCTATATTATAATATTCACAATATATTCCAAATATACTAATGATCTAATTATAAGGTAAACTAAGAATAAAGGTATTATATGTATGAAATTATAAAGACAACGCTTATGTAATTTTCAGCATAGGGACAACTTTTCTAAGGAAGGTTCAAAACCTAGACACACAAAGAAAAGGACTGAGCATTTGAACCAACTAATAATCCAAATTTTAAAACTTCTGTATAACACAAAACACCATAAATAGAGTTTTAAAACAGTGACAGGACAGGAGAAAATATTTGCCTTGTCTATATGACTCCACAAGTTAATACAAACATTACTAAATAGCCAAAGGAAATTATTGACCAAAGATGTAAATTAGCAGTCCACAAAAGAATTGAAATGACCAGTAAACAGAGGAAAAGATACCCAGCCTCCTACTAATCAGAAAAATATAAAATAAAAAACTGATGAGATTTTGATTTTTACTCATAAGAAGGCCAATTTTTTAAGCAAATTTATAAATAATTCTTATTGATGAAAGTATGAGGAACTGACCACTTTTATATGCTTTTGATGAGAAAGCATGTTTAAAGCATGTTTGCTTTTTTTAGGAGTTTAACTGAATAGTATTAATCACAGTTTAACTTATTCACTCCCTGGATTCCTTTGTCATAAGAAAAGTATCCTATGTGAGTTTGCTTATGCAATTCAAGCAACTTATTGACTCAACTGAAAAATTCAATTGAAAAAAAATTCAGCAAAGACACATTAGCTTCAAGTGAGTCTTGATAAGCAAGGACCCACTTTCCTGCTCATTCTCTGTTCTCCCTTTTTTCCTATGCTTGCCTCCACCTGTGATCTGGAGATGATGCCATGAGCTGAGTTATGTCCCCTTCAAGAGTCATATGTTGAAGTCCTAACACCTAGGACCTCAGAACATAACTGTATTTGGAGATAGGGTCTTTAAAGAGGACATTAAATTAAAATGAGGTCCTTAAGGTGAGACTTAATCCAATATGACTGGTGACCTTATAAGGATAATTAATAAATGAGGAAATTCGAACACAGATACACACAGAGGGAAGCACACAGGGGGATACACACAGAGGGAAGACGACGTGAAGACACAGGGAGAACATAGTCATCTGTAAGATAAGGAGAAAGACCTGGCACAAGTCCTCCCCTCATGTCCCTTGGAAGAAACCAATCCTGCTGACACCTTGGTTTCTAGCCTCCAGAACTGTGAGAAAATAAATTTATATCGTTTAAGCCACCCAGTTTGTGGTTCTTTGTTAATGGCAGCCCTAGCAAACTGATACAGATGGTATCTGACGTCTCCCAGGGCTGCATTTTTCCTATATATGTGCAAAAAAGAGTAAGTATCTCAGAATTCTTATCAAAATTCCTGAGTTTCATTTGATTAGAACAGATTTAAGGTGTGCACCATCTTCTAAATCCATCAGTCTTATCAGAGATATTAAATGGGCTTAATTCATTGCCTTAATTCACAAGCTCTACTTCTATTACAATCTGATTCCCAGACGAAAAGAGGTTGAGTGGAATATGAGGGTTATTGCAAATGGGAAGCAAAGAAGGGATGCCAGGTGAATGTCTTCTCTGTTCTTTGACCTGCAACCACTCTTCTCACTAACTGAAGGAAATGCCGACATATGTGTCCAAAGGGCCCATGTGAGCTTTCCATTACGCTATTTTTTGTTACTGTGTAAAACTGGAAGCAACCTCAATGACCACCAGTAAAATAATGACTGGCTAATCTGTGATAAAACCACAGAATGGATTAGCATGCCTTGTATGCAAATGTTAAAAATAATAAATTATATTAACATGGTTTGAAATGGAAAGATCTGCATAACCAAAATAAAAAATGTGAGTTCTATACAATATCTACATTATTGTAATAATTATAAAAAAGCAAACATTGTGTTTTTGCATGTACATATAGGTATTTATGTGCATTTAAACATGTCTAGAGGGATATCCATCTAACTGACAACAATGGTCATGTCAGAGGAGAATTAGGGTAATTGATTATGGGAGCTTTTGCTTTATTTGCGGTTGTTGGCTAGTTATGAAAATACACTTGGGCAATTATTGTTTGTGAAACTAAAAAATAATAAGGTGCTTAGTACTGTGTCTGCAATATAATGAGTACTTACTAACGCTTAGCTATTATTATTAAGGATAGGTGGGCATATCCCAGATCACATTTCTGCCAATGTATATATATTAGAGAAGGGGAAACAGTGCCTGACAACTAGATTACATATATGTGTTACATTTACATGTGGGTGTAAATGCACAGTATAGGTATAGAAAGTCCCTCACCAAGTTGGTGACCGGATTGCCATTGTGTGGGAGCACACAGAGTAGGGAGGGGAGAAAGGTGGCCTCTGTTTTTATTCTGCCTGTTGTATTTTAACTTTTCACAAATATGCATTGTTTTGGTACCATTTGAGATACTCAAACCCACTTATGTAATCCTTGGTTTGCTTCTATAATCTATATTCTCATTTACTTAAAAAAGAATCTCAGCAAGGAAGAGCAATGTGCAAAAGCATTAATTTGAGCCCTGTTTGTGTTCCTATATTTCAGTCTATTAAAGGAGAATGAGGATTGTTTGTCAAAGCAGGGCCAGCTGGGATTCTTTGGCTGACTCCCAGATGCGACTGTGAAGAAGCGGATATTGGGTGCTCTCCCACCTCGTCAGGAGCCGCGTTCTCCTGCCTGCTCTTGGCACCCCCTAGCATCCTGTGCCCTGCTAAGGTGTTAACTGACAACTGACAGATTTTACTAAGAGCCTACTCTTCCCAGTAGTATTTTCACTTCAAAAGTTGACTTAAAAACTTAAAAAAAAAAAAAAAAAAAAAAAAAAAGTCCTCTGAGAGTCAAGGCATAAAGTTTTTTCACTACAGCTCATAAATAGGATCACAGCTCCACCATCTCCAAGGCAAATAAACAAATGCTCCCTTGACCCTGGAGATGCCATTAGCTACCATCCCATGTTTATCAATTTTCAAGCAAATTTTTCAATAGGAAATTTCATTGTCTCTTCTACTAACTGTCCAATCATTACAACGCTAATGAAATCTAGCTTTCCTCTTCTCCCCTCAAATTGCACTCTTTAAGATCACCATTGTTAAGATCTAATTTCCAATTCGAGGGACTTTTCTTCAGTGTAATTCAGTACTCTTTGGGAGAGTTGTGTTGCAGCATTATAGTTTTAAATTTGTCTGTCTGTCTCTCTCCCTATCTTGGTGGTGTAGTTCTTTATGTCTGAGTCTCTGCCTCAACCATCTTCATAATACTGTTGTCTTACATAATGGTTAGCCCATGTTATTGCTTACAACATATTTGCTACCTGATATCTGTTGAAAGACTAAATGATTTGGGAGGACCAGTGTTGGTCACATAGTGGAACTGAATAAAATTTGTGCAAAGGCCTGACAGGCAGTGGAAATGTTAGACTGAGGGAGGGATTTTGAGCAGGTTAATTCATCTATCAGTCCTTTAATAATTCTACCTACTCACTCTTAAGATTGGCTCTGATTGCACAAATTAGGAAAATACAAAGGTGTACCCTGGCTGGAGCAGGAACCAGAGTTCATTGAGGTTTGATTGAAAGAAAAGAGTGGCATCTATAGTATAACACTGAGTAAAGCATGGAGGTCAGAGAGGAGGAGAGAGTTATTCTGATAGCAGAGCAAGAAAGTGATTCTAGTGCCCAAGGTTTTAATCAGACATTATGTTAGGTAGGTACAAAAGTAATTGTGTTTTTTGCCATTCCTTTTAAGATGTCAAAAACCACAATTACATTTGTACCTACCTAATACTCATTCCTACATTCCTTTTAATGGCAAAAACTGCAACTACTTTTGCACCAACCTAATACTCATTTCTACGCCCCAAAGACGCAGGACAAACCTTTTCAATAATGTAAATACACATAAATTTCTGAAGCAGTGGAAGTGAAGATGGCCTTTAGTCACTTTTAATGGCATCTCTAAGCAAGTCCTGAGTCCTGCTGAAGAGATAGGCATAGCATCTCAGCCTTGCACATCCTGAGCTCTGTTGAAGAGATAGGTACAGGATTTCAACTTTACACATTAGTTTTCAAAACACTGTAGTAAAAAATCCTGCTCCTGAACATCCCCCCACTGCTCATACATCCCCCCTACTTATTGACCCAGGGACCTCTTGTTTTTGTCTTACTATAGCTCAAATCCTGTTTTGGGGGTGCTGGGAAGGGATAGTGCATAGGGAGAAGGGGCACACCACCCAAGGGATAAATTTGCTAAGGTGAACTACCAGTAACTTTCCTTCCATTGAACACCTCCAAACTTAGACAGCATAATTTTACATAGAGCCTACCCTGAGTGTAATAGAAATAGAGCCATTGTAATAGAAACATGTCATAAGATCAATGTCTCCCACTTCTAAAACAAACATCTTGGCTGTGCCTCTGTGTTTGTTTTGGCTTCAGAAGCTGAGTCCTTTATCAAACAGTAGGAGACTATTATCTGGTGATAATGTATTTTGATTCTATTGTTATCTTAAAACTGGTTTATTCTGGGCCCATCCTTCTGGTATGTTTGTTTAATGACATGTTTAAATATCTTTGTAAGAGCTGTATTAAAATGACAGATATTTTATGTTGCCAACATAAACCACAATCTCCAAGGCTGATGATAAACTCCAGTCCTGGCCTCAGCTACTATAGGCTTTGAAGCTCTTAGCTGCTTTTCAAATGTTGGCATCGCTGTCAATCATTCTGTATCAAACTTATAGTTTGTGTGAGGAAGCCATTTGTTAAATTGCAGCCTCCTAGACTCAAAGAACATTTACCAAATGCTTTCAGATAAAATGCCATCTTATTCTGTAAAATAGTGGGAAGCTCGCAAAGGGAAGAAATACCTGAGGGAAATAGCAAATTGCAGGAGAGAAAAGTGACATAACACATTACTCTATTCTCTATTGCACTTTTGATAAGAACTGAGAACAGCACTTAATTCCCCTGTTTTCTATGTGTGTTTGTGTTATTCATTTGACTAGATAAAGCTCTTTGGGACGGGGTACAGATACCACACTGGTAGTCTCAAAATTATGAAGGAATGTCCACCCTACCATGGCAACTCAGTGTGGTGACTCCTGAGCCAAAGGAGCATCTTTCTGGATTTTCCTCATATTCTATAATCCTTTCCTCTGCTTTTGAGTGACCCTACTCTTCTCTAAGACTAGAAGGTCTTCTAAATTATGGGAAAATGTATGGCAGAGATGGTTAAAGGTCAGTGAATATTCCTTTTTGTCCCCCCCTAACACTATCACCGGTCTCCTTCTCCAAGGTTGCCTGGTAGCTGGCCCCATAGTCCCATTATATTTTCATAAATCCTTTTTGTGTTTACCCCTCTCATCCTGTTATTTTAGTCAAATATGCAAAAGATGCAGATTGAGGATTCCCTCTGAAGTGCCAACTCAAATGTCTATCATTGTCACCTGCATTTTAACTTACAGGATCTAAGCTAGTGGTTCTCAACCAGGGAATAGCACAAGTGCACAAAGTGGTGAGTGAAACCTGAATAATACATCTGTCAATACACAGTACATTATGTTTGTTTATATATAATATGATATAAAATTATTTCTTCATGTATCTTTTTCAAATGTATGTTTGCAGTAGGTGAAACAATATATTACCAGTTAATCACTTCTATACAGAGAAATTGAAATTGGAAATCATCTTGCAGCAGAGTTCTCTCATTATAGGAGGATTTACTTGAGTAATTCTTCCTAGTTAAGCAGTTGCTAGGCAAGAAAGTACCATTGTGCTGGGGGAATCTTATAAGAGAAACAATTTTGGTCCCTGGCCTCTTGGTTTTCAGAGTTAGTCTTTGGGGAGAAGGATGAAGAAAAGCCACGATATTGTTTATGAAGGCTGGGTGTAAGATTCTAACCTCCTATCTCTGAGATTAGGAGTGATGGAAACCTACCTGGGTGGACAAAGCTAGTTGGTGCTAAAGGATGCCAAAAGTCCTAGAGAGGCTCTCACTATAAATTAAATGGCTGGCAACCTTGTCTCAGTATAGATTCTGGCGCTTTTGTAGGAGATTAGAGCTAGTGTGGCATGTGTCCGAGCCAAGATATACCTGCAGACCCTGCCACCCTTTGGAGAAGAATGACTGAAGGTACTAGTTATCGGGGGAAACCCCACCCCTGATATTCAATGTGGGTTCTTTTTCTATTTCCCTATGTGTCGGCTTGTCTGATAAATAAAGAGAAAGAATACAAAAGAGAGAAATTTTAAAGCTTGGTGTCCAGGGGAGACATCACATGTGAGGTTCTGTGATGCCCCTGAGCCATAAAACCAGCAAGTTTTATTAGCAATTTTCAAAAGAGGGAGGGAGTGTATGAATAGGGTGTGGGTCATAGAGATCATATGCTTCACAAGGTAATAAAATATCACAAAGCAAATGGAGGCAGGGCAAGATCACAGGACCACAGGATGGGGTGAAATTAAAATTGCTAATGAAGTTTTGGGCACACATTGTCATTGATAACATCTTATCAGGGGACAGGATTTGAGAGCAGACAACCGGTCTGACCAAAATTTATTAGGCAGGAATTTCCTCGTCCTGATAAGCCTGGGAGCACTACAGGAGACTGGGGCTTATTTCATCCCTTCGTCTTCGACTGTGAAAGAGAGCCGCCCCCAAAGCAGCCGTTTCAGAGGCCTACCCTCAGGGGCACATTCTGTTTCTCAGGGATGTTCCTTGCTGAAAAAAAGAATTCAGCGGTATTTCTCCTATTTGCTTTTGAAAGAAGAGAAATGTGGCTCTGTTCCGCTCAGCTCACTGGCAGTCGGAGTTTAAGGTTATCTTCCTTGTTCCTGAACATTGCTGTTATTCTGTTCTTTTTTCAAGGTGCCCGGATTTCATGTTGTTCAAAAACACATGTTAACTGCACAATTTGTGCAGTTAACACAATCATCACAGGGTCCTGAGGCGACATACATCCTCCTCAGCTTACAAAGATGATGGGATTAAGAGATTAAAGTAAAGACAGGCATAGGAAATCACAAGGGTATTGATTGGGGAAGTGATAAGTGTCCATGAAATCTTCGCAATTTATGTTCAGAGATTGCAGTAAAGAAGGGTGTAAGAAATTATGAAAGTATTAATTTGGGGAACTAATAAATGTCCATGAAATCTTCACAATTTATGTTCTTCTGCCATGGCTTCAGCCTGTCCCTCCGTTTGGGGTCCCTGACTTCCCGTAACACTAGGAGTCTTGTTTGAGGAACTATGGAGTTGCTGACAGGAGAGATAATGACAAAGGCATCACTGCACACTACATTCGTGTTCCTTGTGCCACAGGGTATTATTGTTCAATAGCAATCATTCAACACCAATATGGCAGTGGTCATGAACTGGTAGGATTTTACAGTTCTTTCTCCACTTGGTGTTTAGAAGAACATGATATATTTTTTCCAAGTAGGCCCCAGTATTACCTAATAGGATTAATGGAAATTTTGCTAATAGAAGCCTATGGAAATTTGATGATAAATTGAAAAAAAAGAGTTATTACTATATTTGTATCCCAAGCTTATAAAGTGGATAACACTACTTGAATATGCATACTACCATGATTTGAAATATTCAACATTATTTAAGCACATTATTGAATACATAATAGTCTTTTGGAATTTTGTATTTTATTAATCAGCAGATACCCCATGGGAATTTGAAAGTTTATCAGTATAAATAAGGGATTCCTATTATCACGGGGAATTACTAAATTAAGAGGAGTAGCAAGCAAACAACCTTAAACTTCATATGAGTTTTCCCTATTGTTTCTACTACTCAAAACTCGTAATAAACACATTTTTAAAAGGCTGTACTTGCTCCAGGGGCAGTCATTAAGGAAAGATCTGAACTGCATTTTACTACTGGGGGAAGGGAGAAATTCTATTTGAAACAACCAGTGGGAACTTGTTAGTCTTTAGAGCCCTTAGAAGAAAAGCAAGAGGTGACAGGTAGCCAGATGTGTTAGTTTGCTAGCACTGCCATAGCAAAAAACACAGATTGGGAGGCTTAAACAACAGAAATTTATTTTCTTAAAATTCTGGAAGCTGGAAGTTCCAGATCAAGATGTTGGCAGGTTTGGTTTCTCCTGAAGCCTCTTTTCTTGACTTGAACATGGATCCCTTCTTTTTGTGTCCTTACATGATGGTCCCTTGGTCTGTACATGTCTCTATCCTCATTCCTCTTCTTACAGAGACACCAGTCATACTGGATTAGGCCCCACCCACATGACCTCCTTTTGCCTTAATTATCTCATTAAAGACCCTGTCTCCAAAACTAATCACATTCTGAGGTACTAGGGATTAGGACTTCAACATATGAATTCTGGAGAGGGACACGACTCAGCCCATAACACCAAGTGAGACTTTTGAGACAGGCCCCAAATGATAATTACAGCAAGGTTATAGGATCCATAGTTTTTCTTCCTTGGGACTTGATGCCATGTTCTGAGCTCCCAATAGCCCTCAAGTCTCTGAAATCTCAGCCTTTGCTGTGTTGGGGCAGGGCTGTTCAGCTCCTGTTGGAAGGTGAAGGAAGAAGGAGACATAAGGCTTTTCTATGTCATGATCAGTTTCTTTTAGATTATCTTTTCATATCTATAGATTTCTTTTAGATTTTCTTTTCAGATATGTAATTGGATAAAATGGCTTTCTAGAGTTGGCTGATTGTTTACCACAATAACGTTGTATATATGCTTGCTAACTCACAAAAGGTCAAACAACTATTATTGATAACCTAGTCATAGATCCTGTGCATCCTTTACTTTTGCCTTTGATATTGATTATAATGCTTCTTAAATATGTTTTGATTGATTACTTTTTGGCTCACAGCGTTTTTGTAAAACATCTTCAGGCTGCCTCAGGCTGTGAGCAATTCTGGAGGATGGTCAAGTTATACAAGAAGGAGAACTGACTTTACATACTTTTCAAAAATTCTGGTAGTCATGACTGTGGTCAACTAGATTGAGCAGAGACATAATCAACATCAAATTCATGAATTCATGCAAGAATCCTTACAAGAAAAATGATTACACTTTTTCTCTTAACAGAAACAGCTGGTGTCAATGATGTGGATGGCTGAAGTTTTATTTGTATGACAGCGGTTGGTATAACAGCCCCTCTGCTTCTTACATTTAAAATACCCCATAGAGAAGCTTGCTACTGAGAGAATGCCAAGGCATGGGCCTTAAACTCCACAAGAGGCAGAAATCCTGGGAAAGCTCCTCTTCTTGGATTGAACGAGGGAAGGCTGTTTGGTTTTATTGTTTTTTTTTTTTTTTTTCTTAATTGAACCCTCCCGTGACTTAACCATTTCCAAGAGGACCTGTAAGATTTTGATGAATATAATTGCTTTTCATTTTTACTGAAGAAATAATAAGAGAAAATGGGGAAAAAAAACCCTGAAATGAAGGTTGGGTTAGTCTTAGTGAAGACTAAGATATTGAATGCTTTTAATTTGTTTGTAGTTGAAAAAGTTTTCTTCTTAAGTTTCTTGGGGAAATTTACTCTTAGAAGGGATTAAGTAATTATATGGCTGAAATAAGAATTTGGGGTATTAAAAAAATAAAGCAAGGTGCTTTATGGACCTCTCCATAAAGAAGAATAAATAGTGATAATACAAGTAGTGGCTACTTGCAATCTGCTAGGTATTGGGCATACATTATTTAACTTAATTCTTACAATTCTCTACAAAGCCTATTCTTAGCTCTATTTTTATATTAAGAAAACAGATGATCCAGGAGGTTAAATAACTTCCCCATGGTCACAGAGTTAGTGTGGTAAAACCTGAATTTGAACCCAGAATATCTGGCTCTAAAGCTGGTGCTTTTAATTGTGCCCTTAACTATTGCATTATAATGTCATTGCTGGCCCCTAAATGTTTCCTTAGGTCTTTTGATCTAACTCTTCTCAGCCTTGACTACTTAAGAAATAGAAAATAATGTAAATTTACCCTCCTCTACCTACTTTTTTTCACATTGTTTGGCTCCATAATCTATATAACTCACCAGTTCTTGCTTCATACCTTACGATTTTGAGGAAATCAAGCAAAGAAATAAGACTTTTTAATACCTGTTCAAAATCCAGTGTGTTTCATCATTCATTCACATCTTCACTGATATATGTGACCACTCATCGGTCACATTTAGAGCAGCTAATTTGCATAGTTTTAAAGTACAAATATCGATTCTTTTAAGTAGCTGTTCCCTTCTTACTTTTTAAAATTATAATATTATCTCTTCAAGTAGGTATTTCACAGAAGAAAAAGTGAATATATCCACATCTATCTTCATTTGAAATGTGACAAATGGGTGTATCCTGGAAACTCCTCTGTTTTTTCAGTTAGTTTTCATCATGGTGTGACTGGAAATAGCACTAGATTACAATTGGATTACAAGAAGTGAGATTAGAATTTAGCAATAGGTTTTTAATTCTTTTGCTACTTTGGATGTATAAGAAAAAAGACAAGGCCATGAAAACTTCTGACTCAAAGATAGAGGCTGTATATTCAATATTATTTACAAATAGTAACATTTTAACGAACTAGATGACTTGAGGGATGGAGAAGGTGCTTGTTAATGGACTCTCCTGGAAGCTTCAAGATTATCCATTATGCTCTTTATTTCAATCTTATGATGTTACCATGAAACTTTTTGACTATTCTCTTTTATGATTGATATCTTGGAGTATACCAGACTCATTGTCTGAATAGCAAAGAGAATATAGAATTTAAAAATGTAAGTAATACCAATCCCCAACAGAGTCATATAAAATGGAACTTGCACAGTGCAACTGCACTTTAAATTTATCCCTTTCTGGCAAGTGTCTGCTCCATTCAGTTGAAACAAATAGTCAGTGGCCAAAGAAGTAAGGTGGTTGTAGCAGTATAATATCTGGTTGTGGTATTAATAGTACTTCATATTAGCTTTGAGTGACAGTATTTATGGAGTTATCCTTTTTTAGCATATGTGTGTTTTTAATAGAAGCTTGACCTTAGAAAGAAAAGATATCCCCAGAATCTTTAAAATTACAGCAGCAACAATATAATATACTTTCTACATTCAGCTTGCCGTGACTTATTTCTACCATCACAACTGAAATACTTTCTTTTGATGAAGAATTGGGAGAAAAGAATAACATCCTTTAATTTTATGCAATAATGAGTGCTATGACAAACTGTTAATTGCTAATATTTTTTGTAGCTATTGTAAAAGGGATTGAATTCTTGATTTTTATTCTCAGCTTGGTCATTGTTGGTGTTTAGCACTGCTATTGATTTTGGTACATTGATTTTGTATCCTGAGACTTCACTAAATTTATTTATCAGATCTAGGAGCTATTTGGATGTGTCTTTAGGGTTTTCTAGGTACATGATCATATCATTGATGAACAGCGACAGTTCATCTTGTCCTATTTGTATCTCTTTATTTCTTTCTCTTATCTGATTGCTCTGGCTAGGACTTCCAGTACTATGTTGAATAGAAGTGGTGAAAGTGGGCATATTTATGTTTTTCTACTTGTCAGGGGGAGTGTTTTAAACATGTCCCCATTCAGCATAATGTTGGCTGTGGGCTTGTCACATATGGCCTTTATTACTTTGAGGTAAGTGTTCTTCTATGCTTATTTTGTTGAGGGTTTTTGATAAAGGCATACTGGATTTTATAAAATGCCTTTTCTGTGTCTATCTTTTTAACAATATCTGCAAAAAATACAAAATAGTTAGGAATATGCTTAACCAAAGAGTTGAAAGATCTCTACAAGGAAAACTACGAAACACTGCCGAACGAAATCATAGAGGACACACATGAAAACCCATCCCATGCTCATGGGTGGGGAAAATCAATATTGTAAAAAAGACCACACTGTCTAAAGCAATCTACAGATTTAATGGAATTCCTATCAAAATACCATCATCATTCTTCACAGAATGAGATAAAAACAATTCCGAAATTCATATGGAACCCAAAAGGAACCCACATATCAAAAGCAATACTAAGCAAAAATAACAAGTCTAGAGAAATCACATTACTTGACTTCAAATTATATTACAAGTCTATAGTTACCAAAATAGCATGGTAGTGGTATAAAAATAGGCATGTTGACCAATGGAACAGAATCCAGAACCCAGAAATAAAGCCGAATACTTACAGCAAACTGATCTTTGACAAAGCATACAAAACATAAATTGGGGAAAGGATACCTTATTTAATAAATGGTGCTGGGAGAACTGGCAAGTCACAAGTGGAATGAAACTGGATCTCCATTTCTCACTTTATATAAAAATCAACTCAAGATGGATCAAACACTTTAAATCTAAGATCTGAAACCATAAAAATTCTAGGAGACAATATTGGAAAATCTCTTTTGGACATTGGCTTAGGTAAAGAAATTAATAACTAAGACCCTGTATTAGATCATTCTCACACTGCTCTAAAGAATGACCTGCAACTAGGTAATTTATAAAGAAAATAGGTTTAATTGACTCACAGTTACACAGGCTGTACAGGAGTCAGGTCTGGGGAGGCCTCAGGAAACTTACAATCATGGCAGAAAGACTGATGGGAAGCAAGTACTTCTTCATACGGCAGCAGGAGAGAGAGCAAGGGGGGAAGTGCTACACACTTTTAAACAATCAGATCTGATAAGCACTTACTATCATTAGAAGAGAAAGGGGGAAATATTGCCCTATGATCCAGTCACCTCCCACCAGGTCCCTCCCCCAACATGAGGAATTACAATTCAACATGAGATTTGGGTGGGGACACAGAGCCAAAACATATCATTCTGCCCCTGTCCCCTCTCAAATCTCATGTTTTTCACATTCAGAATACAATCATGCCTTCCCAACAGTATGCCAAAGTCTTAACTCATTCCAGCATTAACTCAAAAGTTCAAGTCCAAAGTCTCATCTGAGACAAGGCAAGTTCCTTCCAGCTATGAGTCTGTAAAATCAAAAACAGGTTAGATACTTCCAAGATACAATGGAGGTACAAACATTAGGTAAATAGACCGGTCACAAGAGGGAGAAATCAGCCAAAACAAAGGGGCTACAGGCCCCATGCATGTTCAAAACCCATCAGGGCAGTCATTAAGTCTTAAATTTCCAAAATAACTTCTTTGACTCCATGTATCACATTCAGGTCACACTGATGCAAGAAGTGGGCTCCCAAGGCCTTGGACAGCTCCACCCTGATGACTCTGCAGGATATAGCCCTCACAGCTGCTTTCATGGGCTGGAATTGAGTGCCTGCATTTTTTCAGGCTCACGGTACAAGGTGTTGGTGCTTCTACAATTCTGGGGTCTGGAGAATGGTGGCCCTCTTCTTACAGCTCCACTAGGAAGTGCGCCAGTGGGGACTCTGCATGGGGACTCCAACCACACATTTCCCCTCCACACTGCTCTAGTAGAGGTTTACCATGAGAGCTATGCCCTGTCAGCATACTTCTGCCTGGACATCTGGGCATTCCCAAGCATCCTCTGAAATCTAGGTGGAAACTCTCAAGCCTTAACTCTTGTCTTCTGCATACCCACAGGCCCAACATCACATGGAAGCTGCCAAGGTTTGGGGTTTACACCCTATGAAGCAATGGCCCAAGCTGTACCTTGGTCCCTTTTAGCCATGGCTGGAGCTGAAGTCACTGGGACACAGAGCACCATGTTCTGAGGCTACACAGAGCAGCAGGGCCCTAGACCTGGCCCACAGAACCATTTTTTCTCTCCTAGGTCTCTGGGCCTGTCATGGTAAGGGCTGTTAGAAAGGTCTCTGAAATGCCCTAGAGGTATTTTGCTCATTGTCTTGGCTGTTAATATTAGGCTCCTCTTTACTTATGCAAATTTCTGCAGCCCTGAATTCTTCCTCAGAAAATTGGGTTTTTCTTTTCTAACACATTGGTTGAGCTGCAAATTTTCCACACCTTATACTCTGCATCCCATTTAAATATAAGCTCCAGTTTCTGGTCATTTCTTTGTTCATGCAAATGAATATAGGCTTTTAGTAGCAGCCAGTTCACTTCTTGAATGCTTTGCTGCTTAGAAATTTCTTCTGCCAGATACCCCGGATCATCTCTCTCAAGTTCAAAGTTTCACATATCTCTAGAGCAGAGGCACAATGCCACCATTCTCTTTGCTAAAGCATAGCAAGAGTGACCTTTGCTCCAGTTCCCAATAAGTTCCTCATCTCCATTCGAGACCACCTCAGCCTGAACTTCACTGTCCATATCACTGTCAGCATTTTGGTCACAACCATTCAACAAATCTCTAGGAAGTTCCAAACTTTTCCTCATCTTCCTGTCTTCTTCTGATTCCTACAAACTGTTCCAACCTCTGGCCATTACCCAGTTCCAAAGTCACTTCCACATTTTTAGGTATCTTTATATCAATGCCCCACTTCTGTGGTACCAATTTTTCTATTAGTCTGTTCTCACACTCCTATAAAGAACTACCTGAGACTGGGGAACTTATAAAGAAAAGAAAAGAGGTTTAATTGGTTCACAGTTCCATGGGCTGTACAGGTGGCATGGCTGGAGAAGCCTCAGGAAATTATAATCATGGCAGAAGGGCAAACGGGAAGCAAGCACCTCTTCACATGGCAGCAGGAGAGAGAGAGAAAAGGGGGAAGGTATTTTAAACAAGATATCATGAGAACTCATTATCATAAGAACAGCAAGAGAAAAATCTGCCCCTATGATCCAATTACCTCCTACCGAGTTTCTCCCCCAATATTGGAATTTACAATTCAGCATGAGATTTGGGTGGTGTTATGGTTTGGCTCCATGTCCCCACCCAAATCTCATCTTGAATTGTAATGCCCACATGTTGAGGGAGGGACCTGGTGGGAGGTCATTGGATTATGGGAGTGGTTTCCCCCATGCTGTTCTAGGATAATGAGTGAATTCTCATGAGATACGATGGTTTAAAAGTGTGGTGCTTCCCCCATTTCTCTCTCTCTCTACTCCCACCACCATGTAAGACTTGCCTTGCTTCTCCTTCACCTTCTGCCATGATTGTAAGTTTCCTCAGGCCTCGCCAGCCATGCAGATCTGTGAGTCAATTAAACCTCTTTGCTTTATAAATTAGCCAGTCTCAGGTAGTTATGTATAGCAGTGTGAGAACAGACTAATACAGGTAGGGACACAGCCAAACCATATCTGACCCCAAAAGCAAATGCAATAGAAACAAAGATAAAGTAAATGGGACCTGATTAAACTAAAAGGCTTCCATACAGCAAAATAAAGCATCAGCAGAGTAAACAGACAACCCACAGAATAGGAGAAAATATTTACAAACCATGCATCTGACAAGGGACTAGAGTCCAGAATCTACAAGGAACCCAAACATATCAGCAAGAAAAAAAAAAAAAAAAAAAAAAAAAAAGCCCATCAAACAGTGAGCGAAAGACATGAATGAACATTTCTGAAAAGGAGATATATAAGCAGCTAACAAACCTATGAAAAAAAATGCTCAGCATACTAATCATCAGGGAAATGCAAATCAAAGACACAGGGAGATACCACCTTACTCCTGCAAGAATGGCCACAATTGAAAAGTCCAAAAACAATACATATTGGCAGGGATGTAGTAAAAAGGGAATATTGCAGGTACTGGTGTGATCCTTTGTGCTGATCTCCATATTAAGGAAGGCTTTTTCAGTAGGACGGAGCTGTGGCTAAGGATTTTGATTATCCTCCTTCAGAAACAGTTCATCAATGAAGTCTGACAGTATAATATGTGACTTTATTATTTAGCTTAAGTAAACCAATTATTCAAGTTGTCATCATATCTCCAAATCCAGGAATCCATTTCTTCTTTTACATAACTTTGCCTATTTTCACTCTAAATTAATTTCAAAATTTAGCCCTCTTAAGTTATCTGACTTCTCTTTTCTCTGAATTCTTGGTTTCATTTATGACAATACCTACCCCACACATAATTATGAAAGCTAATTTATTATGAAGGCAACTGAAAGCATATAGTACAGCTCCAAGCACCTTTTAGACATTCAATAAATTATGTTTGTACTTTGAATACGAATATCTTCTTTGAAGTATTTTACCATTTTATTTTATATTTTTGATGACTATAGGTACCATAGCATACTTGATTTTCTGAATAATTTCATCCCAATTTCAAACGATTGTTCTCATTTTCAAATACTCATTTACATTTTCTTCTAAGCCAGCAGACCATCCTAAAAATTCAATTTTTCAGCATCAAAACTACATCTCCCAGATGCTTTTACATCTCTGAGACAAAAAGCATTTTTCAGACTATGGTATCTGATTTCTAGTTATAGAAAATATCCATTAGTACTTAAAGTATATACAAAACAACTCTTTATTATAAAATTGGAAGTGATGTTTGTCATAATGTTGCATTACAAGTTGTATTACAGTGAGATATAGTTACTTTAAGTATTGCAGGTGTCTCTTCAAGGAGAACTACAAACCACTGCTCAGTGAAATCAAAGAGGACACAAACAAATGGAAGAACATACCATGCTCATGGATAGGAAGAATCAGTATCGTGAAAATGGCCATACTGCCCAAGGTTATTTATAGATTCAATGCCATCCCCATCAAGCTACCAATGAGTTTCTTCACAGAATTGGAAAAAACTGCTTTAAAGTTCATATGGAACCAAAAAAGAGCCCGCATTGCCAAGACAATCCTAAGTCAAAAGGACAAAGCTGGAGGCGTCACGCTACCTGACTTCAAACTATACTACAAGGCTACAGTAACCAAAACAGCATGGTACTGGTACCAAAACAGAGATATAGACCAATGGAACAGAACAGAGTCCTCAGAAATAATACCACACATCTACAGCCATCTGATCTTTGACAAACCTGAGAGAAACAAGAAATGGGGAAAGGATTCCCTATTTAATAAATGGTGCTGGGAAAATTGGCTAGCCATAAGTAGAAAGCTGAAACTGGATCCTTTCTTTACCCCTTATACGAAGATTAATTCAAGATGGATTAGAGACTTAAATGTTAGACCTAATACCATAAAAACCCTAGAAGAAAATCTAGGTAGTACCATTCAGGACATAGGCATGGGCAAGGACTTCATGTCTATAACACCAAAAGCAACGGCAGCAAAAGCCAAAATTGATAAATGGGATCTAATTAAACTAAAGAGCTTCTGCACAGCAAAAGAAACTACCATCAGAGTGAACAGGCCACCTACAGAATGGGAGAAAATTTTTGCAACCTACTCATCTGACAAAGGGCTAATATCCAGAATCTACAAAGAACTCAAACAAATATACAAGAAAAAAACAAACAACCCCATCAAAAAGTGGGCAAAGGATATGAACAGACATTTCTCAAAAGAAGACATTCATACAGCCAACAGACACATGAAAAAATGCTCATCATCACTCACCATCAGAGAAATGCAAATCAAAACCACAATGAGATACCATCTCACACCACTTAGAATGGCAATCATTAAGAAGTCAGGAAACAACAGGTGTTGGAGAGGATGTGGAGAAATAGGAACACTTTTACACTGTTGGTGGGATTGTAAACTAGTTCAACCATTATGGAAAACAGTATGGCAATTCCTCAAGGATCTAGAACTAAATGTACCATATGACCCAACCATCCCACTACTGGGTATATACCCAAAGGATTATAAATTATTCTACTACAAAGACACATGCACACGTATGTTTATTGTGGCACTATTTACAATAGCAAAGACTTGGAATCAACCCAAATGTCCATCTGTGACAGACTGGATTAAGAAAATGTGGCACATATACACCATGGAATACTATGCAGCCATAAAAAAGGATGAGTTTGCGTCCTTTGTAGGGACATGGATACAGCTGGAAACCATCATTCTTAGCAAACTATCACAAGAAGAGAAAACCAAACACTGCATGTTCTCACTCATAGGTGGGAACTGAACAATGAGATCACTTGGACTTGGGAAGGGGAACATCACACACTGGGGCCTATCATGGGGAGGGGGGAGGAGGGAGGGATTGCATTGGGGAGTTATACATGATATAAATGATGAATTGATGGGTGCTGACGAGTTGATGGGTGCAGCACACCAACATGGCATAAGTATACATATGTAACAAACCTGCACGTTATGCACATGTACCCTAGAACTTAAAGTATAATAAAAAAAAAAAAGAAAAGAAAAAAAAAAGTATTGCAGATGTTGCCTACTACTTTTCTTTTTGTATTACAGTTACTTGTCAATGTAGATATTGTATTTTTCATATTGGCCTCTAGTTTCCATATGAAAATGGGCAATGTCTTACTCATCTTTGTATTCTCTAGGTACTTGGTAAATATGCATAGAAAAAATAGAAAAATACCCAAGGAAGTAGGTTCTAATACAAACAGGATGAACTTAATTTCAGAATGCTTCTTTTTTCATCATCAATTGAAAAAAAGGTCACATAAATCAAGGTATTAACATAAAAGATGCACTATTATTCCAGAAATGTGTTCAGTAGGAGCATCCTTCTAGCTATTTCTTGGCTATATTTCTGATAGAGATGTATGTTAGTGGATTAGTAAAGCAAGCTATCTAAAATCGCTGAAACATCTGTCATTGTTTGTCTCCTTGGTTATGTTAATTCTCGTAGTTTCTATGACAGTGGATAAAAGTTCTTCTTATGTCATCTTGTAACTGACTTAATTAGGGTCCTATATGGGCTTCAGGGAAGACAGTGGGATCTCCTAGGTGCTATGGAATTCTAGTCAGACATATTTTGAGGACAATCTACATAGACTAAATCACAGACATTTTGTTGGAAACCTTTATAATTCCATAATTGTTTCCTTTATCCTTATATAACCATATTATCATTGAACCTCTGAGTAGCAAATAATGTTTTCCTATTAATGAACCTCTGTAGGTAATTTTCTATATATTTTGCATGAACACTTTTAATGATAGAAAACCTGCTCCAACAAAAAGCAGCTTTATGGAGCCCAGATTTGTCTCTCTATAATCTCCACACCTTGGTTTCCTCTCTGTAGTCATGCAAGTGTAACATACATTTTCTTACTTCCTTCTGAAAATGTCTTAAAATATTATGTGACTTGCTACAGTAAGGATGGCAGTGAACCAAGCGATAACCCTTTTCCTGGTCTCTGAAATTTCATGAAATATCATCACCCTGTTTGGATCTTCTTTATATACAGCAATATGAAATGACATTTTCTTGTGTTTTCACATTTTTGGGTCAGTGACATTCCATCTCTTAATTAGTGTTCTGTTGCAGTTGTATGAATATAGATGTGCTCCCTTGGCATTTTATTGGCGATTAACTAAGAAGTTCTTCCTAAGACTATTAAAACATTCCAGTTTTCTTCTTCAGCTTCTTGTTTTTCACGTTTATTAAAATTTACAAAATTTAAAAATGTAACATTACTAAAAATATGATATATCCACATAGTCATTAAGGTGAAAGGGACTGTGGAGGTTTGCAAATTCTTTCATGCCATTCCCATCAGTGGGGAAGTCTAATTCTTTTCCCTTTGAATGAAAAATAGAATGCAGTGGAAGTGCTGCTCTGTGAATTCTGAGATGAGGGTCTAAAAAGTAGTGGCTCAGCCTGACTCCCTCTTGGGACACTTGTTCGTGAAACCCTGACACCATCCTTCAAAGACAAAATCTTTGAACACATGAAGAGGAGTCAGGTATATGTTCTGAGATACAGCTGCTAGCTGAAGTCCCAGGCAGCAACCAGCATGAACCACCAGGCATGGGAGGAATCCTTTGAGATAGCTTCTGCCCCAGACACTATCTGACGGCAACCTATGAGAGACCCCAGTGAGAAATAACTAGCTAAGACCAGGTACCCCTCAGAACCCTAAAAGATAACATCAATAGATGACTGTTGCTTGCGTATGAGGCTAAGTTTGGAGTAGATTGCTATGCCACTGAAGATAACCAGAAAATATTTTAGTGCCACATAGGAAAATGCCATAACTAGACCAAAAACATGGGGTGTTAACTTTGGAAATAAGACATAAGCAATAGTTGGAAGAGGCTAAAATTTGTTGGTATAGTTTAAAGGGTCTTGAGGAATTTGTCAGTGAGAAGCTAAAGCAAGTGAGTAAACAGTAATTAGTAGCTGGAGGAAAGTCTAATTTCTTTTCCTTTGAATAGTAATAGAATGCAGTAGAAGTGATGCTCCATAAATTCTGAGACAAGGTCCTAAATGGCAGTGCTGCTTCAGCCTGGCTCTCTCTCCACATACTTACTCTTGGAACCCTTGTTCCAAGATAGAAAAGAGACCCTTGTTATGCAGTGGTGGGAAGCTTAGCAACACTATCACCCATTATAATTTAGAAAATAAATGTAGTTAATGAAGTGGATGATCTGTTTAAGCAGATTTCTAGGCATAGTGTTGAAGATTCCACTGATTTCTTCTAGCTGCCTATAATAAAATGAGTAAGGAACCAAAGAAATAAGAGCTTAAAAATAAACTGTTAAATATAAAGAAGCCAGGACTTGGGTTTCGAAATAAAACAGTTTCTCATTCCCAACCTCTCCAGATGGTAAACTATTCTCAAATTAGGAAATAGCTTTCAGGCAAAGATCAAATCCAGGGCACTGTCAGGAAAACACAATCTAAAAATGACTTTAAAACACTTTCTAAGACTTCAGAAAGATTTAAGGTGGTGCCTCATATACCTTTACAGACAGATAAAAAGGCTATCTAAGAATTTTAAGACCATGCATCACAGTTTCTTTCTTTTCATTAAAAATTAGGGCTTCTAATAATTTTTAGGGCACTGTCCCCTAAAAATGTTACCAGGAGCTCAAAGTAGAGAAAAGTTACATCAAAACTATTTGTATAAATGGTTTTTGCTAAATGGAGTGAACCCTAAAAGGGATTCATAGAAAATCCATAAAAAATTTAAGATAATAATACTAACAGAAACACTGCCAGCATGGACTAAAAGAAAAAGTAACAATAAAAAATGAAAAGAGATCTCGGTACCCCCAAAATTCTTGGGAAGGAAACAAGTGAGGAAGAATATTCAGCTGTAATAATAGGTTATGTTTTAGGTGAAAGGAAGACAATTCAAAGGATGGAACCAAGACCCAGAAGATGGAACAAGTAGCCGTGGAGAATCATTACAAGGCATTAGGAATAAACCCTGGTCAAGGATCTGGGAATATGTGCTTGGCTGGATTTCAGAATTACAACTGATCGTGACTGTTATGCATTTCCCATTTTCCTTTTTCTTTATTTTTTTTCTTTTTTTTTTTTTTTTTTTTTTTTTTTTTTTTTTTTTTTTTTTTTTTTTTTGTACAGGAGCGTATATCTTGTGTCTCTCCCACCACTGTATTTTTGGTGTGTGAGAGGTACACAGTTTATTTCCTAGTTTACACGTATTCAGATCCAGCACCTGAGAAAACATACTTAAGGTACCTGAATCCAGTTTAGATAACATCCTAGATATTACTATTGAATATCTAATCTATCAGACTGAAGGTCTGATAGATTAGATTTTACAGGAAGCAAGTGATTTTTGCATGTGGGATAATGTAAATAATCTCGGTCCAGAAGGTGGACCTAATTTTCCTTTCCTTAAAAATGACTAGGCTTAATGACTCACTTGTAACAAATAGAAAGTTGCAGGGTGAGTTGCAAGATTTTCAAGGCTAGGTCACTCCTTTGTCCCAAGTCTCTCTTGAGATACTTGCTCTTGGAATCCAGCTCGTGCCATGTTGTAAGGAAATTCAGGCCATTCGGAAAAGTCATTTGTAGGTATTCCAGCTGATCACTCCAGCTTAACTCTCAGTTAACTAATATGACCCACCAGGCAAGTGAGTAAGAAAACATTCAGGATGGCTGCAGTCATAGTTACCATCTGAGAGAGACATAAGAGCCCTCAAGAAAGAGCCATCTAGTTGAGTCCCATCAATCTCTGGGAACTGAAAGAGATAAAAATAAGTGATGTTCTTTAATGCCATTAAGTTGGGGATAACTTTTTTACAGCTATAGGTAACTAACAGGGGCTGATCTATGGGAACTTATCCAGAGCAGTCTTCAACATATAGTATTAAATAAAGAAGGTGCAGAGGTGAGTGCATAGTATGCAACTGTTATTATTTTGTTGTGTTTTTTAAGTATGTCACTTGAGACTCTTCCTCTTGCCTCAAAATTGGTAACTAGGATGTGAAGCTGAGAATGAAGGGGCTTTAATTATTCCACATTCAGAATAGAGCTGAAAACAATTGAGATTATATCCTTCTGAGGGCTTATCTACTAAAAGCTGAATGACTCTGCTGTGCTAGCCAACTTACCCTACGTGGCGATGATTGGGAGGGTTTGGGCAGGCATAAAAAAAAAAAATTGACAGCTTTGCATCATAAACTTAGAAGTAACATACTGGACCTTTTCTCTTCTTTCCCATGGAAGAAAGAAGAGGATTGCTTCTCAAATCCCAAATCCCTTTCCCATTCCAAATGAGGACTCAAAAAGATTTGCTTGTAAACATTGAGTGGCAAGCAAGAAGGATGATTGGCATGTTTTCTTGAACTGGGCAATCTACTTATGCAAAGGAGTTTCTGACCTGCCCTCTGTACCCATGTGAGTGAGAGTAGAAGAGTTTTGGAGAGAGACAGATGATTGGGGAGAGAGAATGGCAGTGAGATAGTCAGTTCTCTAGTGTTTATCCTGGAAAGGATGGGTAACATGGACATGTGGAATGTTGAACTATCTTGCTGGTGCACCATCACTGAAAAAGAGGTCTCCAACAGTAAGATAATATGAGATATATTGTGGAATGTTGGTAAAGAAGATGTGGAAGGATTCTGATTGAGGCCATATCTACACTGAAAGAAGGGAAGAGATATTGCAACTTCTTGCTGTAAAGCCTGGAACTCCCTGCCACACGCACACTCAAATAAAAAAAAAAGTACCTATCAAAAATATCACTAGTAGATGCCTTTGCTATACACAGAGCTTAGCCAGCCAGTGAAGCTAGAGAAACAGAGACAGCTAAAAATATTTACTATCTGGCTCTTTGTAGAAAGTCATTGTCAATCTCTGGTCTGAAAAAATTGACATCGCATACTAATGAAAAGAAAATTGGAGTATCTATGTTAATATCAAACAAAATATGTCTCAGGGCAAAAAATATTTCCAGGAATAAGAGAGGTCATTTAATAATTATAAATGGGCCAATTTATCAAGAGGACAAACAAATTCTAATACTTGGTATATCTAATAATAATGCAGTTACAAAATATTTGGTAGAATATTTGTAGAACTGCAAAGAGAAATAAACATATCTACAATTATAGTTGGAAAGTTTCAAACCCTCTTAATAATTGCTAAAATACAAGTAGACAGAAAATTAGTAAAGATATTGAGAACACAAACAGCATTATCAACCAACTTGACCTAATTGATATTTATAGACCATTCTACCCAATAGCAGCAGAATATACACCTTTTCCAAATGCATGCAAAACTTTTTTTCAAGATATATCATATTCTGGACCATTAAGACATTACTCAGTAAATTTTTAAAAAACTCTTTAAGTAGTAAAAAATATACTCTCTAATCACAATGGAATTAAGTTATAAGTCAAATAGAGTATATTATCTGAAAAATTCCCCAAGTATTTATTTGTAAAATAAGTAACACACTTCTAAATGCCTATAGAATTAAGAACAAAATGAAAGGAAAATTAGAACCTATTTTTAGCCGAACAAAAATGAAAGTATGACATATGAAAATTTGTGAGATGCAGCTATAACTTAGAGAAAACTTTTCTAGCATTATATGCCTATGTTACAAAAGAAGAAAGGTCTTAACTTGAATATCTAACCTTGTTTCACAAGAAACTAGGAAAAAAGAACAAATTAAACCCAAAATAAGCACAAAAAAAGGAAATTAGAAAAAATAAGAGCATAAATCAACAAACTAGAAAACAAACAGAAGACAGACATAAACAAGGATATCCCAAGTTACTCTTTAAAGAATCAATAAGATTGATAAACCCTCCAGCCAGAATGGTCAGGAAAGAAAAAAAAAGATAAGAATTTCCAAGATAAAAAATGAGAACATGCTAGACATATATGTAGACATATATTATAGAAATGTAGACATATAGAAAATGAGAATATGTAGTCATATAGGAATCAAAAGACAATAAGGAAATACCACACAAACTTTATGTTCATACATTTAATAACTTAGAAGAAGCAAACACATATCTTGAAGGGCACGCATTACCAAAGCTCACTCAGAAAAGAAGTAGGTAACCTGAAGAGTTCTAAATCCATTAAAGAAGTTAAATTTTTAAGTAAAAATATGTGCACAAATAATGCTCCAAGTATGGTTTCAGTAGTGAATTATACAGAATATTTAATAAAGGAATATTACTAAATCCACAAACTCTTTCAAGAAACTGCAGGGGTAAAAGCTTTCCCAATTTATTTTATGAAGCCAGCATTATCCTGATAAAAACAAACAAACAAAAGACAGAAAAAGGAAAGAGCTATAGACTAATATCTCTCATAGACACAGATGATTGCATTCTTAACAAACTTTTACTATATCAAATTCAACAATACATAGGAATAATAGTATATCATGACCAAATAATATTTATTCAAGGGATGCAAGCTTGGCTATACATTTGAAAATCAATCAATGTAATTCATCATATTAATGGACTAAAAAAGAAAAGCCATATGGTCATCTAAATAGGTGCAGAAAAGCATTCCACAATATACAATAATTTTTTAAATTATGTAAAGTTCAAATAGAAATTCCCTCAAGCTGATGAAAAGCCTCTATGAAAAACCCAATAGTCAATATCATTTTAGTGGTGGAAAACTGAATGTTTCCCCCTAAGACTAGGACCAAAGCAAAGATGTCCATGCCCATAATTTCTATTCAACACTGTACAGGAGGGTCTAACAAGTATAATAAGGCAATAAAAAGAATTTAAAGGTATCCTGATTGAAAAAGTAAAAGAAAAGCATTATTTACTTGTAATGGCATAATTGTGTATAAGGAAAATCTTACGGAATGAATCGGAAATGCAACTAGAATAGAGTTAGCAGAGTCACAGGATACTAAGCCATTATAGAAAACATATTATTTTTCTGTATACTGGTAACAAGCAATCAGATATTTAAATTTTGAAAATACCATTAATAGTAGCATCAAAAATGGGAAGTTCTAGGTTTAAATCTGGCAAAAATGTGAATGAACTCTACGCTAAGAAGTACAAAATACTGCTGAGAGAATTAAGGATGAACTAACTGAATTAGTTAAAGAATATATACCTTGTTAATTAATGAGTAGACTCAATAGTGTTAACATGGCAACTCTATCCATATTCATCTGTAGCTTTAATACGATCCCAGTCAAAACTATTCAAGCTATTTTTGGTAGAAATCACACAAAGATTTTAAAATTTATGTAGAAATACAAAAGACCTAGAATAGTCAAAAACAACTTTGAAAAAGAAGAATAAAGTTGAATAACTTAAACACTATTTGATTTCAAGACTTGTTATAAAACTACAGTACCCAAGTATGGATCATTAGAACTGGACAGAATACTCAAAATAGGATCACACATACAGTCAACTGACTTTTTACAAAGGAACAAAAGCAATTTAATTGGGGGGAAATTATCATTTTCTTCAACAAATTAGAACAACTTGACAGACTTAGAAAAACAAAAAGCAAAAATAACCCTCCTGTACAAAACCACCTTGGACCTTACTTCACACCACATACCATACCATAATTAACTTGAATTGGATCATATACCAAAATGTAAGAGCTACATATACAATTACTGGAATGAAACATTGGAAAAATATCTTAAAGATCTTGGGTTTGGCAAAAATTTCTTAAATATAATGCAAAAAGCATGAACTATTAAATAATAAAATCAATAAATGTATCTTAAGCAAGTTTAAAACTTTTGCTCTTTTAAAGCCACTGTTATGAAAATGAAACAGCAGGCAACAGACTGGGACAAAATACTTGCAAATCATATATCTGACAAAGGACTTGTTTCTAGAATATGCAAAGAACTCAGAAGTTAGTAATAAAAACACAAATAACTCATTTAAAAATGGACAACATATTTAAACAAACCCTTCACCAAATATACAGATGGCAAATAAGAACAAGACTATGTGCTCAACATCAATTGTCATTACAAAATGCAAATTAAATTCTACTGAGCTATTCCTTCATACTCATTAGAAAGGCTAAAATTGTAAAAAGATTGACCATATTGAGTGTTGGCATGACTGTGGAGCAACTGGAACTCGTATACACCAGTTCTAGGAATATGAAATGGCATAACTACTTTGGAAAACAGGTTGCCTTTTTTCTAAAGTTAAAATATACATTCTACCATATAACCCAGCCATTCTATTCCTAGGTGTTAACCATCATGAATGAGAAAATATGTCCACAAAGACTTGTTCATGAATGTTCGTAGTCAGAAACTGAAAACAACCTAAATGTCCATCAACAGGTGAATGGATAAACAAATTGTAGTGCATCCAGAATGTGGAATACTACTCAGCCATGAGAGTGAAAGAACAATTTTTACATGCAATAACATGGATGAATCTCAAAGTAATTGTGATAAGTGACAGAAGCCAAACATAAAGGAGTACATACTCTACTGTTTCACTGATATAATATTCCAGAAAATATAAACTATAATGAGAGGAGGCACATCAGTATTTCCTTGTGGATGTGGGTAACAGGAGGGAAGGATGGTTTACAAAGAACTTCCAGGAAACTTTTGGGAGTGATGGATGGGTTTATAATTTTGATTGTACTTATGGCTTCATTAGTGTTAAAATATATCAAAGTTTGTCAAAGTGTACATTTTTTTATGTACAGATTATTGTATCTCAATAAGTTTGTTATTTGAAATGACTAAGTTTTGTTTATCAAAGGACAAAATTCAGTTAAAAGGTAAGCTACAGACTGGATGAAGGTGTTTGCTACACATGCACTTTACCATGGACTTATAAGTAGAATATATAATGTGTTCCTATAAATAAATAAGAAAAACATACAGGGGACCCCTTTTTTGATCGGACAAATATTTATACCGGTACTCCACAAAAGAAGATACTCAAATATTTAATAAATACAAAAAGTTGCTCAGCATTATTTATTATCGGGGAAATACAAATTAAAACTACAAAGAGATACCCATCAAGACAGCTAAAATTAAAAGAACTAACAACACCAAGTCTTGGCAAGGATGTGGGACAATTGGAACCTTTATCTAGTGCTGGTTTGATGTTTATTGTTATAATCACTTTGGAAAATTGTTTGACAATATCTCCTAAGTTAAACATACATATACCCCACAACCCTGTAATTTCAATTCTGGGTATTAACTAACAGAAATGATTGTTGATGTCCACCCAGAGTCATGTAAATAATGTCTATAGTAGTGTTATTCATGGCAGCACTAGTCTATAAATAATCAAAAGCTCAATTAATTTTAGGATGAGCATGTAATAAAAATATACATGCTAACACAAAAAAATAAACCACTGTTCACACAAGGGCATGAATACATTTTATAGACATGTTGAATAAAAAAGATAGAGATAAAAATGATAGAGATAAAAACTAGGTTATGCTATTGTGTTAGTCCATTCTCGCATTGTTATAAATATCTGAAACTAGGTAATTTATAAGAAATGAAGTTTAATTGGCTTATGATTCTGCAGATTGTATAGGAAGCCTAGCACCAGCATCTTCTCAGCTTCTGGTAAGGGTCTCAGGAGGCTTAGAATCATGGTGGAAGGCAAAGGAGGAGCAGGCATCTCACATGGCAGGAGCGGGAACAAGAGAGAGAGAGCAGGGGTGAGAGCCACGTGGCAAACTTTACAACAACCAGATTTCAGGAGAACTTACTGACGATTGTGAGGTTAGCACCAAGCCATGAGGGATCCACCCCCATGACCCTAGCACCTCCTACCAGGCCCCACCTCCAACGCTGGAAATTACAATTTAATATGAGATTTGGCAGGGACATTTATTCAAACAATGTCAGCCATCCATATGGAGTTTTTGAGAACTACTGATTAAAAGAGGCAAAAGCAAACTTTATGGGACCTGGAAATAATCTAGTTACATGATTATGTATTTTGTAAAACATCATCAAATGGTTTTTTAATGCTTTTGTTTTATATAAGTTATTTCATTTAGAAAAAGAACTAATATGTATAAATCCCTACAGGTGTCAACTCCTCAAAAAACTGAATTTAAATAAATATATACACACATACATGTAGACACACATAAACTTACAGATAAAAAAGCAGATACTTGCAGATGTGCAAATAGAATATTCCTGAAAGGATACATAAACCATTGATCACAGTAAAAATGGAAACTGTTTTTGCTTTTCAAATCACACCCTTTTGCATCTTTTGAAATTTCTATCCTGCACATGTATTTTCTGTTCTAAACAAGAAATAAAGGGGAGCAGCAGGAAGAAAATATTCACAAAATAGTACACCTATCCCCTAGTGTCTACTTACCTTGTATTAATCTTTTGCTTCTATAATCTAGTGATTGACATAATTCAGAAAATGTTTAAATGACCTAATTTTACATGTAGAAAATTTTATAGAATTTTCTGATGTGTGGAATAGATTTTTACCATAAATGCTTATAAATATAAGAACACAATGAAGATTTGCTGATAGAATTGTTTCCCAGTACATTCATAATACCATTGAGAGTCCCTTCTTCTTCATCACAAAATGTCAAGTAAGGGAAAAGAAGACTTCGAAGTATTGGTCTCATTATTCAAGAAAATGCTGCAGCGCGCTTCTCCTCTCATTATTAGGGGGCTGAGATTTTGCAGTGCATGTTAGATGAGCTTTTCTGTTTTCTCTACCAATTCTTTGAGCCTTCTTTACTTTTTGCAGAGGCATAATTTGGGACTTCATTTGGCAAAAAACTTAATTAGTAGTAAGAATCCCAAGGCTCAAGATGGCCTAAATATCTGTTAAAGGCAAATTCAAAGAACTGAAATCATTGATGGATGTTGGGAAATTGCTGTACATTGACGTTAGATGTATTCTCCAGGTAAGTTTAAATCAAATTGAAGAAAAGCATGTGAGTTTCCTTGCATTGGCTCCAGCTAAGAGAATCGTATGCCTGCGTGGCCTTTCCAGGGATGTTAGGAGCCAATGTTGAAACTGTACTTTAAAGAGCACCAAAGTTAAAATTCACAAGCTAAGGAACAACTTGTTTTCACAGCAATGAGAGCTGGCATTGCAAACACTTCTCTGTGGTGACTTACATACTTATTCAGTGATTTAGACTGCTTCTCTGGCACGGGTCAAATGGCATATTAACATGGGATATAATCCTTTCTCACTCTGTAGGCAATGGCTCAGTGTGATATTGGCACCATATTAAGCTTCATTAACCCTACAACACGTTGCCTTCTTACTCTTGGCACTCTCCTGCAGGCTGCAGGCAGTAACCCATGAGTAATCTGATTACCTACAACCGACTGTAGCCGCATGGAATGGAGGCTGACTACAGAGTGGAACACAATTATAGTCTTTTGAGATTCAATTAGAAAGCTGTTGGTAAAGCTTCGTTCAGAATTCTGAAACTGACTCCAGTAACCCCTTGTGAACTGCACATTTCTTTAAGGGCCCATAGTAAATAATGAACTTAAAAAGCTTTACCTGTTCCTCATATGTCTTTTAGAATTTGTCTTCCTCAAGTACATAATAAACCAGGTTTGCAGTTAGAAACAAGAACTGTTTGTTTCCACAGATTCTACCTGGGCTATTTCTTGCCTTCTCCAAAAGGGGGAAACGTTATTTATCTCTTCCACAGAGTTATTCTGCTCTCAGGCTTCTTTATGAATGGACATTTAAAAGAAATGCTACTTAGCATGGAGCAGACATTATCAAAGGATAACTGTCCTTTAAATAAAACCTGAGGTTAAGAAAGATTAAGCTTCACATTTAAAAAACCAGAATCAAGACAAAGATGTTCTAGACTGGATTATGTCATTCTGGGACATATCATAAGCATCAATTATGCTAGATATCATATCCATAAGATGTCATTCTTTTCTTGCTGGTGGTCTGAATATCTAATTGTGCATTTAAAATGAAGTAGTTAGCCGGGCGCGGTGGCTCAAGCCTGTAATTCCAGCACTTTGGGAGGCCGAGACGGGCAGATCACGAGGTCAGGAGATCGAGACCATCCTGGCTAACACGGTGAAACCCCGTCTCTACTAAAAAATACAAAAAACTAGCCCGGCGAGGTGGCAGCGCCTGTAATCCCAGCTACTCGGGAGGCTGAGGCAGGAGAATGGCTTAAACCCTGGAGGCGGAGCTTGCCGTGAGCTGAGATCCGGCCGCTGCACTCCAGCCCGGGCAACAGAGCAAGACTCCGTCTCAAAAAAAAAAAAAAAAAAAAAAAAAAACAAAGCAAAACAAAAATGAAGTAGTTAAAAAATGCATATTGGAAGACGCAGCACTCAGTAAGAAGATGTTTCAAGTAAATTAAAACATATTTAATAATAAAGTGTTTGTTTACTGTATTATTTTTGTCCCCAAACTTGATTCATCTTGTTTATTCAATGTGAGATTTGATTTTTTTCTTCTTCTTGGAATTATGAGTTTTGGAGACATATTTGAGCTTGAATCCTGGCTTTGCCACAGTCTAATAATTAAATTAACTCCTTGGGAGTTATTTAATTTTTTTGAACCTCAGTTTTTTTTCTCTTCTGAAAAAGGGAATAAAAATACCTACCTTCTGACAGTGTTGTAATGATTAACCAATAGCACAGGATGAGGGGGTCGGCACAGGGTATGACACAGAGTAAACACTCAACACAGTGCTTTTCTTTTTTACCAATTTTCTAGATCCCACTGGAAACTTCACAGGCTTGCTCTGAATTCATATCTTTGTTTTTGTCACTATGTATCCAATATCAGGCATTATTACAAAAATATCCATTTTATATCATGAAACTGGAGGAATCATCACTAATTATTGAAGTGCATTGCTTTAAGGCATTTACTTGAGTTCCTGAATTTCGGTATGTGGTATCTGACTTTGAGTGAATATGAGATTTTTTTTATGCTCACTTTCCTTTCTTCACAGGAAATGTGAATATACAATCAGTAAATTAAATTCAATCAAGTTCCAAAAAACTCAAGCTAACATTTCTGAGTAATGCCAGTTCCTTGGCCTCTGTGAGGTGAATTCATAAAAAGTCTGAAAAATGTAGACATTTTCAAATCTGAAAGTTGAATACTTACAAATGCTCAGAATATATGAAAATCTCTCTACTTGACTCTGCAAGTGTACAGCTAGAAAACTACTGAATGCTAAATGCATTCTTGATAATGTTGAAAGGCATGACTAAGGAACTCCTTTCCTCCCTTGACTGCACATTACCCTGTTTCTAGTGAATCCCCACTGGTACTGGCTCCAATAGCAGAACTAGTAAGCATTTGATAACTAGCGATGTTGGATACCATGTCACCCATTAGTGTCCATGAGTCAGATGCCTTAGTTAGGTCCAGCAATCACTTACAATAATTTAATCAGACTTGCATTTATCATTTTGTGTTCCAATGTGATACATTTCACTTTATCATTATCCACAGTGAGTCACCCTGTGTCAAAGGAACTGGCCAAGCACAGCATTCATTATTAATCACCAAGGTTTTAGAGACAGTTTTCCAAAGTTTTGCCAACACATTTTGCTAGAGTTCTGTTAACATAATTAACTACAGCTGGGTTATTAATACAGGAAAGCCAAATGGAGCCCTGAGGTTCCAAAGTATCTTAAATTGACCTGCTTTTCCAAGAATAATCCTAAAAACAGCACTGGATACACCCCCAGGCATGGGCGGGCATGGCTGGAAGAGGAGGAAGCTGGTATGCATTATTTTTAGTTCTTATTTTTCACTTGACCCTTAGGCATGTTCACATCGCCAGTGGGAAATCTAGATCAATAACAGTTCAGAGGAGGGAAATGGAAGGTCTTAAGTGGTTGGTTTAAATTTTTCAAGCATCTGATAAAATAGGCTCTTAGAGAAAGTATAGAAACTCAATTGGTAGATTGTTTGGTCGATACTATTCATAACTCCCTTGAAAGTATTGTCATTCTTTTCTTTTTTCCTTTGTTTGCCTTTATTTTTATTTTTATTTTTTTTGTCTCCACTCCTGCAGTAATATAATCAGCAGGACAAAACTTGGCAACAAATTGGTATTCTCACTTGCTTTCACATTTTTTTTCTCCATTTTTATGTCTTCTTTCATCCATAGCTAAGACCCTATTGCTACTACCTGGACTAACAGATTTAAGACTCCTCTGTGCCTCCACAGATACGGCCTTTGTAACCAACTGTATTACTCCTGTCAATGCATTTATCTCTTTCTCGTGTAGATCTCTTTTAAAACACTACCTGCTGCCTCCAGGAGTCTGTTCTTATTTTTAGGTCAGTTTCAGTGCCTTCTTGTGTTTCCACTACAACATAACCTGCCTCTTAAAATATTGATAAATAAGAATGATTTAACTAAAGCTTTGTTTCATGAAGAGAGTGTCAAATTCTATTGGATCCACATAGTTAAACTGCCTCCACAAGCCCTTGAAGCATCTCCGTTCTTCTCCCAAAATTGCTCTTTCAAGGCACTGCTTCATCCTTTCTTATTCTTATTTAGAGAACTTTCTTGTTGTTTTTCCATTGCATTCTCACTTCATTTTCTAGTTCAGCAAAACAGAGCGTCTGCCTCAGCATCCATGCTAGGTGGGACGGGGTAGGAGTGGTGGTACAAACAACAAATCATTTTATTGTAAGTCACGTATACATTATTTCTTTTTAACCTTCTCAACACTCCAATAAGAAAATGAAGTCTTAGAGAGATTTAGTACCTAAGGTCAAAATTACAGGGCAGAACTAGGATAGAAACCAGGTGAGGCTGGCTCTGAAGTCCTTCTCCTTCCCAGTAAACTAGTATGTGAGATTATTTTAGGTGATGGTTAGGCTGACTTTCAAAAATTTTAGTAATTATGTATTTATTGTAATACGTATTTTAAAATATAGTACAGAAAATGTGATTTTATAGACACTATTTCTTAATTTAACAAAAATAAGCGAGTTGATTCAAAGTTGTTTTCAAATACCCTGTTATTGAAATGGTAGTACCAGTGGCCCATGGATATGAAAAAATATTTTGAAGATGCATTCAAATAAAGTTGAAGAAATGCCATCCTTGAGCACACTGAATTATAGTTCTGCCAACTGCTCTCTAAGAGTCTCCATACTATATTTAATTGAATAGTCTTTGTGCTTCTGTGCTACCTTTTCCATCCAAAATGTTCACCTTGCTCCATTTCTTGCTGAAATCCTGTTTAGTGGTACCCCCTTCAGCAAACCTTTCCCAGTTGGCCCTCTTCTTAATATCTTCATTCATACACTGACATGGCACTGAATAGTTACTCTTTTAGAGGACAGTCATTGATGTATATTTTCCCTTCTATTCACCTTGCGATCGAACACTTCCTCATTTACATTTCTTTAGCTTCCTTTCTCATAGTTCATTCCATAAAGTAGAAAGGGACCTAGTAGAAATGTGATATAGGGAAGTGTGATGGTTAATTTTATGTGTCAGCTTGACTGGTCTAAGGGATGCTCAGATACTGTAATCATGGGTGTGTCTGTGGGGGTGTTTCTGGAAAAGATCAGCATTTGAATCAGTAGAGTTAGTATAGATGGCTGTTCCCTGTGTGGGGCATTATCTAATCAGTTGAGAACCTCAGTAGAACAGAGAGGCAGATAAAGGGTGAATTTTTTCTCTTTGAGCTGGGAAATCCAACTTCACCTGTTCTCTTCTGCCTTCAGACATTGGCACTTCTGATTCTTGGGCCTTTGGACTGGGGCTTACATCATTGGCTCTCCTGGTTCTCAGGTCTTTGAGTCTGGACAGGAACTACACCACTGACTTTCCTGGGCCTCCAACTCGTGTAAGGCATACTGTGGAATTTCTCAGGATCCATAATTGCATGAATAAATTCCTCATAATAAATATTTTTCTATATATATACACAGATTCTATTGGATCTGTTTCTATGGAGAACCCTGACTAATATAGGAAGGAAGTCAGGGATACTTGGGTTTAAATGCCACCCCCTTCAACTTATTAGCTGTGGGACCCTGGACCAACAGAATTTGAGTCTCTGTGAGGATTAGGTAGCTTAATATATGAATATAACATGAGCATTACATCTTACCAGAAAGTCAATACATAGTAGTACTTTTGGTTTCACTATCAACAAATGTCTTCTGAATAAATAAAAAATGTACAAAAAAGATTGACATAAAAATTGTATTAATTTATTGAAACTGCACTCCTGATTGTTACATGCCCTTGCATATAATTTGGGTATTACTCAGATAAACAATATTTAATAAAAGTATCCATTTGCCCAAATGCTCATAAATTTATATTAGTCAGAACTTTTTTGGATGCACATGACTGAATACTAACTCAAACTAGTATTAAAAAATTTTTTTAAAAGAGAGAGAAAAGGGAGATTTCATTTAGACATAACTGGATCTAGGATCACAGGTAATGTCTTCAGGGCTCCACCTGCCTCTCTCTCTCTTTTCTTTCCCTCTATGGTGGTTTTATTTGTAGGTAGTTTTTCTCTAAGTGCAGACAGTAAGACCTTCAGCAGCACTGGGCTTACCTAACCCTTTCAACTAATATTCTCAGGTGGAAGCCTCTCTACCAGCATAAGTATCAGTTCTATTCAAGGTTCATTTCCTTTAACTGTAGCCTTAGTAATCTCATTAATTCAAGTGTCTTTTAATATCATCTCTCTGTGGTGACTCCCCAATTAACTCTTCAGTCCAGAGCTTTCTCATGAGCTGCAGACTGAATTTATACAACTGTTTAATACAAAATCTCCATTTGGATGTCTAATAGACAGCTCCAACTTAATGACCCACAAATTTCCATTCTTCCCCATGAAACTTGTTCTACCTATAGCCTTTATCATCTCAATTGATAGCAATTTATCTTGTGCACAGTCCAAAAACCTTGGAATCATTCTTACATTTTCTTTTCTCTTATAACCACACATTCAATCCAATGTGAAATCCTCTTGGCTCTATACTTAGTATGTATACAGACCAATTCTTACCATTTTCATTGCTACCATCCAGGCCCAAGCCATCATTACTTACTTGGATATTGCATTAGCCTTCTACCGGTTTTCAATTTTTACCGTTGTTTACACTGAGACTATTGATAATCTTTTTATAACCTGGTAAGCGAAGTCACTCTCCTGTTCAAAACCCTACAATGGCCCCTCCATTTCTTTCAAAGGAAAAATCAAAGATTTGGAGTTGCCTGCAAGGCCCATGTAACTTGTCCCTTGGCCTCCTGTCCCTCTCCTTCTGTTCTTCCCTTGACTAGCCTGCTTCAGATCACAGTCTCTTGATCTTCCTAGAGCCTGACCAGCCTGACCAGCACTCTGGTCTAGTTTAAGACATTCACACATACTATTTGTTCTGCCTTTCATGTTCTTACTCCAAGGATTTGTTTCACTTAGTTTCTTAGCTCCTTCAGTTCTTCACTCAAATACCACTTTCTCAACCAGGCCCTGAGCACCTATTTAACCCATGGTGATCTGCATCATGCCAACCAAAATGGCATTCGGATTTCCTCTTTTTGATATTTTTCAACCTTCCTCTACATTTTAGTTTTCCCTGCATTTCCACTTATCTGTATTGCTCTTAAAGTTTCCTTCTTTCGTAGCACTCATCAATTTCTAACATACTATATCATGTATAGTAGGCCCTTCATATCTGTGGATTCTGCGTACTTGGATTCAAATAACTGTGGGGAAAAAATTGCACTTGTACTAACATGTACAGAATTTTTCCTTGTTATTATCCCTAAATAATACATATCGTAACGATTTATATTACATATACATTGTATTAGGTATTATAAGTAATCTAGATATGATTTAACATATACAAGAGGATTTGCATAGGTTGTATGCAAATACTCCACCACTTTATATAAAGGACTTGAGCATCACAGATTTTAGTGTCTTCAGGAGGTCCTGAAATCAATCCCCCATATTTGCTGAGGGACAATTGTACTTTTTCTTTTTTCTTTTTTGAGATGGGGTCTCACTCTGTTACCCAAGCTGGAGTGCAGTGGTGCAGTCACAGCTCACTGCAGCCTTGACCTCTTGGACCCAAGCTATTCTCCCTTGTCAGCCTCACAAGTAGCTGGGACTACAGGCACATACCATTCACCTGGCTAACTTTTTGATTTTTTGTGGAGATGGGGTCTCACTTTGTTTGCCAGGCTGGTCTCAAACTCTTGGGCTTAAGCAATCTTCCTGCCTTAGCCTCCCGAAGTATGAAATTACAGGTGTGAGTCACCACATCCAGCCTGTACTTTTTAACACGATTATTGTTCACTATCTTTACTTGATGGAATATAAGCTACATGCAGTCAGAGATCTCTCTCCATTTTATTCCCTGATGCTTCCTAAATTAGTTCTCTATCGCTGAGTAGCAAATTATCAACAAATTTAGTAGCTTAAAACAGCAGACACTTATTGGTTCACAGTTCTCCATGGGTCAGAAGTCTGACATGGTTCAGCTGGGGTTTCTGCACAGGGTCTTACAAGGTTGACATCAAGGTTTTGGCTAGGCTGGGCTCTTATTTGAAGACCCTAGGGAAGAATCCACTTCTAAGCTCATCACCATGTTGATAGAATTCAGTTCCTCCCTCCTTGCAGTTGTAGGGCTGAGATCTCCGTCCCTTGCTGGCTGTCAGACAGAATCCTCTCTCTCAGCTTTCCAAAGACTCCTGCATTCCTTCTCACAAGGGGCTCCTCCATTTTCTAGCCTGCAATGCTACACTGAATCCTTAAACTTTGAGACCTTTCAACTTCCCCTTCTTCCCCAACTTCTGTTTTTCAGGGCTCATGTGATTACATTGGGTCCACCTGAATAATATAAAATAATCTCTGTAGTATTGACTAGTAACCTTAATTGCATCTGCGAAGTCCCTTTTGCCATGTCATATAACATGTGCACAGGAGTAACATCAGGAAGAGCAGGCCATGGCCCCGAATTCTTCCTACAACACTTGCCAAGCACCAAGAACAATTCCTGCCTGGCACGTAGTAGATGTAAGTGAACGTTCAACAGTGGACGCCTGAGCTAGAAGTTTTGCTTGAAGAAACTTGGATGTTTGCTTGTTGCATTTGGAAGAAAAGTTTCTGAATCCTTTCAATTTGTTTGTATGGTAATATAAAGAAGTGCTTGTGATTTGTTTTCATCTTTGAAGGAGAAAGAATCAGGAAGTGAGAGAGGAAGGAGACAAGAAAAGAGGGAGAGCCAGGGAGGGATCCTGGTTTGGCGAGAATAAGAGAATGCCCAAAGCTATCTGCATAGGAGCCTCTGACTTTTTGTTTCACCAAAGCTGAAAATAGAAATTTTTCCACCTTTGTTAATATTGCCAGTGCCAAGACTCTCACACTTGGGTGCCAGATGTGGTTTTCCAGACTCTTGGAGCTGTAATTGCTTAACAAACCAGATACTCTCAGAGGTTTGCTTGTACCTACAGTCACGTACTTGTGTCTGTAATAGGAGTTCTAGTAGATGTGGCATGTTCACAGGGGCAGCTGGGAACTATGAGGCTTGGGAAGGAATCTGGATTTTTTTTCTTTCTTAGCAATAACATTATCATTTTATCTTTATTACATTTAAACACAAGATATTTAAACTTAAATATGAGAAATTACTTCATTTCCTACATGAATGCCTAAACTCCATAGGGAAATTGATTTGGTAATTATGATAATGTTTGACTATGAGAAAACTTTAGATTAATTGAAAATGATAAATTAGTCATTTTTCAACCTTGTGTTTGGCTTCACTCAACCATGGATATGTTGCCAGTTTAGAACTTTTCTCTTCTTCTCCTGAGTGAATTTTCAGAGTTCAGGGATCTGTTCAAAGTACAGGGGTCCAGCTGGCCAAACATCTATTCCTGTCTGGCTGTTTCTAGCGGTTGAACATAAAAACCATTTCCCTGACTGAGTCGACAGCTTTGGATGCCCTCCAGAATTATTGTTCTGCATGGCCTTTTCACCTTCTGATGAAATTATGTGGAAAAAAAAAGAACTTGACTTTGGGAATCCATAGGATTACTTAAGAAAAAAATCATGAATTTTTTCTCTCTCTTCTCTTTCCAATTTTGTCAACTCTTCCACTAGTTCTTATTCATCAAGTCATTTAACAAACCTGGGTTGAATGTTTCCCTAGATGACAGACATGAGCTATACATTTGAGACAGATTTGGGAATAGGTTTGGTACAGTTTGGTTGATTTGAATCCTCCAAATCTCATGTTAAAGTGTGACCTCCAGTGTTGGAGGTGGGCCTGGTGGGAGGTATTTGGGTCATGGGGGCAGATCCCTCATGAATAGCTTGGTGCTGTCCTAACAGTCATGAGTCAGTTCTCACTCTATAAGATTATGTGAGATCTGGTTGTTTAAAAGAGCCTGGCAAGTCCTTCCTCTCTTTCTTGCTCCCTGTTACCATGTGATATACTGGTTTCCCCTTTGTCTTCTGCCATGACTGTAAGCTTCCTGAGGCTTCACCAGACGCCTACAGATGCTGGTGCCAAGCTTATAGAGCCTGTAGAACCATGAGCCAAATAAAACTCTCTTGTAGATTACCCAACCTCAGGTATTCCTTTATAGCAATGCAAATGGACTAACACAAGGTTCAAATAGTTTCAATTTGTTGACTGAAATATGGTGAAGAAAGTTGGCTAGGCATGAGGGAAGAGAAAGTGGTTTTGGGGAAACAGGGGAAGAACTCTTGGACCTAGAGCAGGAGTGGCCAAACTATAATCTCTATATGACTCGCAAGTTTAAGACTGTTTTCCATTTTTAAATAATTATTTAAAAAAGCAATAATAAAAATTTTGTGACACATGAAAATTTTATGAAATTCAAATTTCAGTGTCCACATATAAGGTTGTTTTGGAACACAATAATGCTCATTTATTGTGTTGTCTCTGTCCATACTGGTAGAGTTGAGTAGTAGTGATACAGGTAGCTGGGGCCTGCAAAGTATAAAATATTTATTATCTTGCCCTTTACAGAAAAAAATCATCCAACCACTGGACTCTGAAAGAGGATTAAGAAAGAGGATTGAACTCCCATTCATCCTTTAGAAACTGAAACAAAATAGCAACTATAGAGCAGCAGGCTGTAGTAGATGACGGAGAGCTAAGGCTCACGGGTTTATAGATTGGATTCATAGCTGGTCAGAAGAAAGGAAAGGGAAATGACACATCTGGCCATGAAAGGAGAGGGGTGAAGCATTCTGGGGCTTAGTCCTGGCAATGCATGGATGCTACTTCCTCAAGTGACAAGCAGTCTGTGTTTTATGCTAAAACGGTAATAGAAGTTATTGGAATTCTTTAGTGACAAGGGATAAAAATCCTATTCTAAACCAAAAGAAAATGTATTGTCTCATATGTCAGGTTTCAGGTGATAGAGCTCATTCTCCAGGCCTTGCTGGTCTGTGTAACTTCACTTTGCAAGCGTGCTGTTTCCATGTGGCAGGTAAGATGGTTGCCAGCCTCAGGCTCACAGCTGTTTTGTTTAGAATAGTCTTAGAGAGGGCTTGGCATGTTTCACATACTCATTCCTGAATCACTTCTTGAGGATGAAATGAGAATAGAGAATTCTGTTTAGCAAATCTAGATGACTACAGGGAATGGATTCTGAGCTGGAAAAAGGGTTTCTGTTACCAGAAGAGTGGATAAGGTGCTGGACAGACAATAGATGTCTGCTTCAGTGAGATGGTGATGGAGAAGTAGCACTAGTGCTGCTAGCAGAAGGATGGATGTAGCATCTTGGGCAGCATCACCAGCACTAAAAATGCAACATCATTGGGCATGGTTGGACAGTATCTCAGTAGGTGGGTGGGCCAAGAACTCAAATATAAAATAGAGACTGGCTGCATGTTGTGAACTGTTTTTGAGATCATGCACATACACTAAAACTAGGAAAGGGGCCTTGGACAAAGCCTGAAGTCACAGGGAAGTCTAGCAACAATTTCAGATTTGTGATTATGAAATCCTTGCTTATAGTCTCAGGCTAAAGTAGTTTGTAGAAATACCTGTGACACAGAGATGAATGTGGCTGGGGCTCTCACAAAGTGCAATCTGTTTCGCTTATTCTAATGGATAGAAACACAGATAAACAGCTATAATTCAATGAAGTTTAAAAGTGCCATAATGGAGTTACATGGTGAGATCTTAGAAGGTATAACAGAAAAGATAGGGTTTGGGTTGGGTCTTCTGGAAGAGTTACCTAGAAGGTCAATCAGGAAAGGTCCTTAGGCAGATAAAACAGTATGTGCAAAGGGATGTGCATTTCAAAGAGCAAGTAGCAAGTAGCTCAGTGTGGCTAAAGAGGAAAAGGTTGAACTATTCCACAATTACTTTTGTACCAATCTAATAACATTTATTGAAATACACACTCTGTCCAGGCACTACTCTGGGTGCTTTAAATCTCTGTCTTGTTTTATATATAGCATAACCCTGGCTATGGTAAAGCCAGAAGATGAGGTTAGATATTTAAAAGAGGGCTGCAGGATGATTAAGGCTTCTTGTTGGGGAAAGTGGTTGGAGAGTAATATTTTTAATGGAAGCAGAATTTAAAAGAATTAGCATCTGATTATTAGGGAAGGTAGTAAGTTCAGATTTGGAAAATTTTAGTTTGTGATGCTTGTGTGATAATCAAGTGGCAGTGTTTAAGTGGCAGCTAGAAATATGGATCTAGCTCTTAGAGAAGTATTTCAAAAATTTTCCTTCTACTTTTCTTTTGCTATCCCTGGGAGCTCAAAAAAACCACTGCAATTGCTCATTATGAAGCTTGAGAATTTCTCTAGATCTATTTCCTCTGACTATTTACAGCATACATTTTTTATTCATTAGCCGTCCTGACTACTCATGCACCTTTAATTTTCTGTGGAAATATCTGTATGATAATCTCTCATCCTGGATCTGAACAACAGCTTTTGCATTAGCCACTCAGTGTTGTTCTGCAATTCTTTGCTTATTGCTTGGATTTAGCAACCTAGCCTTCTTCTTGGCTCCTGGATTGGACCTTGGTCTTCTGTGGATTCTATTTTTAAAATCTGATCAATGGCCAAAATCATTACAAAGATGACCATTATTCTACCTTTTTACCATCCATTATTTTTCCTAGGCTTCCATGGGTAAGGGAACAATAGCTAATATTATATATTGAGAATAATAATTGAAGTCCCACGAGTGTTTCTAGTGTGACACATGAGTCACCTACTGCATGAGAACCAATGGGAGAGCTTGTTAAGAAAGGAAAGGAAAGGAACGGAAAAGAAAGGAAAGAAAGAAGGGAAGAAGGCAAAGGAAAGGAAGGAAGGAAGGAAGGAAGGCAGAGAGAGAGAGAGAGAAAGAGGGAAAGAGAGAAAGAAAGAAAGAAAGGAAAGAAAGAAAGAGCGAGCTAAAGAATATGGAATCTCTTGGGGGCAAAGTCCAGAGTCTGCTTTTTTATTTTTTTCCTAGCACCATGATGATTCTAATGCACAATCTTAAATTTGTGAACAGATTTAAAGCAAGAAGAAAATAAACCTAGAGTGGAAACTGGACTATTTAAAAAATGAGAGGTTGAGAAAGTTAAAAATGATATTTTCTTTATAACATGTTTTGCTGAAAAAAAGATTAATACAGATTGATTAGACAATACTTAAAAATAATGAAAGATTTATAAATATAAAATCAAGGCAACTCATAATTCCACATATAAAGAGACTTAAAATTAACATTTTGGTAAGTGTTCTTTTAATTTTTTTCTAGAGTTTTCCTATTATGTACGTATATATGGGTAATGAACTTAAATTTCATCTCTAGATTGTGGTGTTCTTTTCTCACTCAACATGTTACATGTATTTTTGAATTTGATTTAAATTCCTCAAAAGTATTTTTTGAATATATATATAAAATATATATACACACACACACATATATATATATATATGCACAATGTCTATCTTACAGACATATTCTTCTAATATTGACTACTATTGTTGTGTTTGTGTCTAGGCCATTTTGCTAATCCTCTTAGTCCAGCCTGAGAAATGGGCTTCTTGCCTTCTCTAGCTTTGTGTTTCTGAGGATGAAGCAGGCCTGAGATTCTACTTGAGTTGAAATAAGTGATGACATACATAATCAACAGAAATTTTAGCAACACTATTATGGGAACAGAAACTGGATTTAAAAAATAAGAATGGTTGAGGTGATGGGTATTCCAAATGCCCTGATTTGATCATTACATATTGCATATAGGTATCAAAATATCACATGTACTCCCCCAATATGTACAACTATTGTATATGAATAAAAAATAAATATAAATGGAACTCAGATTGGGAAAAAAAGTAACCAGGTTGAGAAATGAATGAAAACTAATGAAGCCGTGGCTGAGAATATAAATTACTTTTTCAAACAATAGAAGTAAAGGAAAATAAGAAAAGACTGTGACAGGTCAAAGGGAAACAAGAAATAAAGACATTGTTTTGGAAGTCAGAGATACTTGAATATGTCTGTTGATTGGAAAGAATGAGTGGTTAAAGAGAGAAAGATTGAAACTACAAAAAGAAGTTCTTGAAAATCAAGTGTTTAGGCCATAGAGGATAGAAAGCGTGAGTGTAGATGGAAGTGTCAGCCTTGGAAAGGAGAAGAGACAAGGCTTCCCCTGAGCTGGAAAAGACAAATAGATGGACAAATGCAGTGGGGTGAACAGGAGGGACTTTGATGTATTCTTGCATAACAATACAACCTTGGCCTCAGAAGGAAAGCTTCTGCCAAGCATGAGGAGGTGAGACTGTGAAAGGGAAGGGAGATTGCCAGGAGTGGTGACGGGCATGCAATGTGGTAATGGGAGAGTGAGGAACTAAGTGAAAGGAAAGGGGCCATAGAGGATGAGAAGCATACAATTTTACTATTCCAAACAGGATAGCCTTGTCATTTTCTTCAGAGATGCCAGGTAGGCAAAAGGAAAAAAAGGAAGGGTGGTTCAAAAAGCAGATTGCTATAGGGTTAATTGAGTAGAGGCACTGAAAGATGGCACTATTCTTTTTCCCTCTCACCTAGATTATTCTAGTGACAGAATCTAACTCATGGGCTATGACCCTGTCTTTCCAATTGCACAATTCTCTTATATCAGTTTAGTTATTCAATCATCTACAAACCCACTCATAGATAGCCACGCACTGACTCTCCTCACAGTTGTGAAACTCTTATGTTGTTTTATAACTCTGCTCCCACCCCTACAATGCACATTCACTCACAACTGAGGATGTATGTGTGGCCTATGATCTTGGTATGTCTCATGCTGTACTATTTTTCACTTTCTTCTTCATATCTTCTGACACTTCTACTGAAACCAACCTGTTGATAAAACAGTACTGGGTTGAGAAGCCAGTTACTCTGGAAAAAAAGGAGAGGACATGAGGAAGAGTAGGGAGAATAGGGTTGCCTAAGAAACATACAATGAGGCTAGAACCTATGGATGGACAAGATCAGGAAGAAATTCCTCATGTAAAATCAGAACGGCGATGTTATATGTTGAGTTGTTTAGCTTTCTCTGCTGTAAAATGATTCATATAATCATCAGTACTAGTTATCATGTGCACACACAAAGAATGAGTGGAAGATGGGAGGATGAATTATAGTTTTTTCATTTATTAGCTGGTTGCTTTACTTGGGCATATTAGATTCTGTCTCAGCTTCCACATTTCTGAATAGGTATAATGACATTTACCTTGTAAGGCTGTTGTAGGCCCCTCAATAGATACTATTATTCTTGCTCCCAAGATACTATTATTCTTGGCATGTGATAGATGAACCATGATGGATAAACTAAAGTATAAGCAGGTATTGGCAAATGTATTCATGGTAATGATTATTTATATCAATTTTCCTGCTGGGAAATCTTTTCAATTTTATTAGGGGTCTCGAGTGCTTGAGTTTGAAGAACTTCTTACCTATTATGAGAGAGTTTTGTTTGTTTTGTCTGTTTTTGTTTTGCAGTGCAAGTCATATCTTGTAGGCAGGGCATGGCTAACTGGTAAGGTGGAAGGAGAAACTGCGGGGTCTAAGACCTGAAACTTGACTTACCTGAAGGAGTGAAGCATGTTATGGGGACAAACTTACTTTTAGGTATGGGGATAGAATCCAGTCTAGAAGGCAGACCAATATTTGAGGTGTGCAGCCAAAGACTCTTGGTCTGCAGCCCAGGTCGTGGAGGCCTGATAGGAAGTGCAACATTGCCTTGGTGGATGGAGCATGGTAGTGATCAGTTGCAGAAATCCCAGAGGGCAGTGTTTAGCATTTAATCAGATGGTTCAGTGGCTATTTTCAGGATAGTTTATCAGTAGAAGACAAGCTTTTGGATCAAAGTGGCTGATAAGCCTTAAGAAAGAACTCAAAAATTCTTATAAGTTCTAAGGTGCAAAGTCTACGAAGTCAGGACAAAAACTTGTCTATGAGAAATCAGATTAGGGAGAGAAGGGGATAAGATCTTATCACACGATGTAATTGAAGCTGAGGGTCAGAGCTGATTTTTAACAAGAATGACAAGATGCTGAGCATTGTGTTGAGCTCTTGAAAGCCCATCCTCCTTCCCACATTCCCTTGATTCCAAACATGAATACAAACCTAAGGTCATTACTGGTCCTAGCATATTTGTTCTTAGCACATAGGAACCCTGCAAATAGAAGACAGGTAATTGAATGTAGAGGCAAGAAAACTCCAGAGGTTGGGAGCCATGCTAGGCCTAAAATGCTTCTACCTTCCACATGTGGCAATGGGAAGCCAGACCTGGGAATGAGCCGTTAACAGTATCAGATCTGTAGATGGCTGCCTCATACAATCAACAGACATTTATGCTGTCACCTGTCCCTTTGTATCCAAGTTCCTCAACATGACATGAAAAGTCCTTCACAGCTCAACCTTTCCAGTCACATCTCCTGTCTCTTTCCTCCCTGTTGTCTGGGAAATGCCTATTCATCCTTCAAGACCCAGCTAAAATGTCACCTTCTCTGTGGAACTCACCTAACTCCCCCAGGCAGCATGAATCATTCCTCCTCCATGTTCTGCAGTTGGAGTTCATAGTGCCCCTTATAATTCATCACATTATATCATCTTCATCTCTTTACACCTCCATCTGTCCCACTAAACACTGAACTCCTCCAGGGCAAAGACTGCTTTATTCATTCTTGCTTTCCAGCACCCCATTTTATTCTTGCTGCAATTTTATGTGACTGCTCAAATAGTATACTTTACCCCAGAGTGTGAAAATGCCCAAAGATATCCAGCTAGTTTGGAACAGAGCTGAGATTAGAAATCCAGGTCACCTGGTTTCTAATTTGATACTTTTCCTACCACGTTGTTCTACCTCCCCTCTAATGGTCATAGTGATCTTCTAAATTTTACCGCACCCTTAGAAATATTTAGACATTGATTCACTTATTTGATGTTTACATCATTAATCTGAAGTTTGTAGAGGGGACCTCATTGCCTCCTTTTAAGATTCCTGAATTGAGGTGGTTAAGTGAATTTTTCAAAGTCTCAAAGCCAGTCATTGAAAAATGCTCTAACTTATGCTTATGCTTTTACTACCAGACCACCCTGTCATTTAGTAGACATTGTGATCTATTTGACATCAAAACAACAGGCAAAAACCTGCAAGATGATCACTGCTTGAATTGTTATTTACTCTTTCTGCAGTTGCAGAAAAAAGTTAGATCTCTCCCTAGAGGGATTTTACTAATGTGGTGACTTATCAATGTTCTTTTTTCCACATAAATGTCGTAGGAGTTAAAAGTCAGGAAGCTGGAAACAGGGGACCACCTAAGGCATTGTGAATTCTTTCTCAATCAGAGTCTTTGTCTAACTGGCATAGCTATTTGCTTGACATAAGAAAGCTTTTTACTATAGTATATTTTAAAGAAAGGCATTTTCTGTTAGCACTCATTTCCCTAAAGGAAATTTTTATTGGGAATATGAAACACTATTCTTAAGGTATATACCCAGTGTGGATAAGTCACATTTCATTCTTGTTTACAAGGACAGGGTTCTGCATAAGACCATATGGTACCATGTGGACATGTTAAAGGCAACAGTTGTTTCATAAGTTATTTTTAATGTACTAAATAAGAGCCCCAGTGACTTGAAAGGTTATGTCTTTCTCAATTTCAGTATAAGTGGTATACTCTATTCTTAGTCCCTGTAAAAAGTTTTCTTCTTTTGGGAGGACATGTTTGCTAGCAACAAAAGATGCTCTCTCAAAACCATCTAGATCTCAAATATTTATATAGTTAAGAAAATGTCTAGAATAAAATATTTCCAGCCCATTGCCCTGATGTACTGCATTAAAAATATCATGCTAAGTCTAATTAGTTACACATGTAGAAATAAATGTGGGACTCAGTAATTTAAGATTTTTGTGCACTTTTTATAATGAGAATAGGGAATAGAATTTCTCAATAGGGAACCGGAGTAGGGGTCTGTAAGCCTGCAATTATATAGAATAACCCTGGTGTTTATGAGCAGATGCAGTTGTATGGTTAGTCCCAAGACTCACTGAAAGCCAAGACAGACTTAGGTATTACTACCTTTACTTAGAGGAGGATGTGTATATACATATCTTATAGAAAGAATGTTTTTATTTTCCCTCCATGAAGATTTTGTTGCTATTAGCTTCAAAAACAAATGAGCAAGGCACAGACATATATTTGTAAGTAAGACGCAAAAATCTTACTTGGTCGAATTTCATGAGGTTTTGAAATTTATTTATGTTAGGAAAAGAGAAAATTGGGCTAACATTGTGTACCAAACACAATCCATTGGCAAATGTATGGCATTTTTTTCTTTAGTCATAATGAAGTATTTGTTTGAATTAAATTTTTTTTACTTCGTTTGATGTAGTAAAGGAAAATGTGTTTGAATTGCTTCAAGAATGTCAGAAGATTGATATGGCAGACTGATTGCAAAAATTGATTACAGTTATTCCTCTCACTCCCACATAGTCAACTCTTGCAAAGTGACTTTGCATTTCCTCTCATCAGAACATGATTTCTTTCTTTGCCCTTAAACTGAGATGGCCTCATGGTTTGCTTTGGCCGACAGGATATGGCAGAAATGATGATGTGCTGATTCTGACCTTAAACCTCAAGAAGCTTTGTGTGCCTCTGCTCTTCTTCTTGGACATTTACATCCACCATGAGAATAATCCCAGGCCTGTCTGCTGGAGGGCAAAAGACCAAATGGTCTCTTGAGTTAGTCAACCCAACTGAGACCTTCCTTAACTGGCCAACTCCTAGCCAACCTGTACCTGATCACAGACACATGCATAAGCTCAGTCCACATCAGCCAATTTAGAACCACCCAGTCAGCCCACAGACTTCTGAACAAAACTGAATGGTGTGGGTGTCCCTGAGGTTTATGTTTGCTTATTACATAACATTGTTGTGGCAAAGATAAATGATAAAGTAAATATTTTTATATGTTGACACTTTCAATCATGATATAGAAGCCCCTCTTGTTATTGAAACTTTCACTTAAAAATGTACATAGATAAATGAAATGCTACATTCCAAAGAAAAAATGTGTCAACTTTGCTTTCCACCAACAGATAGTGTACTATGCCCAGCATATAGTAGCTTATTGACCCTACCAACACATAAACTTATAGGTAGCCTTTCAGAAGACAATCTGTTTGTGGTCCCTCTTAAGTTAGCCAAGATTTCCTCCCTTCCCTTCCCTTCCCTTCCCTTCCCTTCCCTTCCCTTCCCTTCCCTTCCCTTCCCTTCCCTTCCCTTCCCTTCCCTTCCCTTCCCTTCCCTTCCCTTCCCTTCCCTTCTTCCCTTCCCTTCCCTTCCCTTCCCTTCCCTTCCCTTCCCTTCCCTTCCCTTCCCTTCCCTTCCCTTCCCTTCCCTTCCCTTCCCTTCCCTTCCCTTCCCTTCCCTTCCCTTCCCTTCCCTTCCCTTCCCTTCCCTTCCCTTCCCTTCCCTTCCCTTCCCTTCCCTTCCCTTCCTTCCCTTTTCTTTATCTTTTTTTTAAGACAGAGTCTTGCCCTGTCTCCAGACTTGAGTGCAGTGGCGTGATCTTGGCTCACTGCAACCTCTGCCTCCTGTGTTCAAGTGATTCTCCTGCCTCAGCCTCCCAAGCGAGTAGCTGGGACTACAGGCACCCGCCACCATGCCCAGCTAATTTTTGTATTTTTAATAGAGATGGGGTTTCATCATGTTGGCCAGGATGGTCTCGATCTCTTGATCTTGTGATCTGCCAGCCTCAGCCTCCCAAAGCACTGGGATTACAGGCATGAGCCACTGTGCCCTGCCATAGATTTCCTTTATTCATAGTAGAAATATAAACCCAAATTATTTTATAAATTAGCTTATATTTCTTTCCTACTAAGACATTAACCTCTCTCCAGGTTTTTTGATACTCATTGTTTTTCCCTCTCTTCCTACTTCTGAAATCATGATCAAATGTTGCTCTAAGGAAGAATTTATCCTTTGGAAGGAGATATTTTATACATCTGATAAACCATAAGGTTCCTTCTAGTGCAAAGCCAGACGAGCAAGTAAGCCATTTTTACAGGAGAATTTACTTTTTAGAGCAGAATGTGGGCTGATTTAACAGTCTAGAAGACAAAAAAATGAAACTAGCCAAACAGGGTTGAACAATGGTTTAGCTGGATAAAGTAGAAGCCAAGGGAATCTGGAGGAGTATCTGAAACCCAGAAGACATTCAAAAACTATGAATTCATAATGAGGAAGTGGCTTTTCCTGTTATCTTACTAATTTTTTATGAAGAACCTTAGAACTTATAATTCAGTGATTTTGTCTTTTATTTTAAAAAGATACTAAAACAATGATTTATCCAATTACATTAATTGACAATAATTAGTAATAAGAAGTGTGATCTCTATTTCTGAGCATTTTGTGGTTCACTTGGAAAGATGGAAAACACTGGCACAGGGCAACATAAGGAACTTTACCTTATGTTTAGCAACACAAGCAAGTAAATACTGGAAAAATCAAATCCATGGCATTCCGGAATAAAGGAGTTAACAAGGAGGTATGGGATTGTACACGAAGTGTAACTTAGCTAGAAAAGCTAAGCTCTAGTGTGTATATTTGTTGGGGGAGGAAGGGGGGCTTAAGAAAGTGAATATCAGTCTTTTTCAGTAGGTAGAAGTACCTCAAATCCCTCGAATTATACTTAGTAAGTGAAAGAAGCACTTTGCAATTTACACTCAGTCTCTTAGCCTCTGGAAGGAGTTTATGCAGCTTTCAAAGGTAAATAATTTAGACCCAAGGGAAAGCTTACACATTGAGAGGATCTGCTCCAATGTTTGAGATGCTTCTGGGAACATCACTTTCTTAGACAGTAGAATACTAACAAGCCAATAGTGGGAAAGTGAAAATTAACTTACAGGCGACACTGGAATTGCCAACTACTTTGCCTCTTTTAATTTTTTTTTGTCTTCCTGAAAAAGATGAATTTGGTACATAGTAATTAGCCGCTCTGCTTTGCTTCCTCTCTGCAACCTGGTGGGCCCTACCTTATGGAACAATTGATGTTCTGCACTGTAGACATTTCTTGACAAATGGTGAAAGCGTGTGCTCACCCAGATGGATAAAAACACCACCAGTAATGACAGGAAGCAATGTTGGAGGGCAGGATTGCTGTGGATGTGCTGTTCCGCCAGTTAAGGTGTTGGGAGGTTTATTCTTTCTTTTTCAAATCTTTTGGGAAGGTGGATACAGCAGTTCAAGAAAAGAGATGCCATGATTCTGACAAGTTAATTTAGCTTTCACTTCTGAGTATTATATGTATAGCAAAGAAGAAAAACCTTAATTTTCTTTGTACTGTCTGACAAAAAAGAAACACAAGATAAACGCAGGCAGATTCTTTCAAAGGTGTCCTTATTACTGATTCCGAGGTTGCAGAACAGAGGTTTTATAAGCCTAAATCAGAACAAATGAAAAGTCTCAGCTTCTTTTATCTTTCTGTAATTTACATATGTATGTACATATATCAATAGATATAAGAATGTTATTTACCAAAATGTGAAAGCTAAAAAACTCACATTTGGGTTCCTCCCTATGGTAGGCTTCCTCTATTTCTACTTGATTTCACCAGTGTGGAAAATAAAATTTATCCATTGTGGGGGGCAGAATTTTGGCCCCCATGGTCTTCACTCCTTGGTGTTATACCTGTGGTCATGTAACATGGCAAGTTTGCAAGTGTGCAGATGTAATTATGCTTATTAAAGAGTGAATCTTAAAATGGGGAGTATCCTAGATTGTGCAGGTAGACCCAACATAATCACATGAACCTCAAAAACAGAGGAGGAAGTCACAGAGATTCAATGTATAGAAAAGATTCGATGTCCATTTAAGATTAGTTTCAATATTAATTTCACGATGAAGGGGGCGATATGTCAGGAAAAGGAGGACCTTGGTCCTACAATCACAAGGAACTAAATTCTGTCAATAAACAATGGGCTTGGAAGAGGGTCCTAAGCTCTGGATAAAATCCACAGCCCCTGATACCTTAATTGTATGTCAGTGAGATTCTAAATGAGAATCCAGCTCGACAGGCTAGAATTCTGACCTGTTAGCTAATAAGTGGGTGTTGCTTTAGGCTGCTAATATTGTGGTGATTTTTTATGGCAGCAATAAAAACTGATACATTCAGATTTTACACAAATTATTATCTTACATGGAAAGGGACCTGGTTATAATTTGTTATCCTTTTGTTGTAGAAGCTATATGCTACTGTTTCAGTAAACCCACTGTGATGGTTAATATTAGGTGTCAACTTGATTGAATTAAAGGATACCTAGATAGCTGGTAAAGTATTATTGCTGGGTGTGTCTGTGAGGGTGCTGTTATAGGAGATTAACATTTGCGTTAGTGAACTGGGAGAGGAAGACACACTCTCAATGTGGATGGGCACCATCTAGTCAGCTGTCAATGCAACCAGAACAAAGCAGGTAGAAGAAGGTGGGATAAGCTGGCTTGCTGGGTCTCCTGACTTTCATTTTTCTCCCATGCTGGATGATTTCTTCTATTCCTCCTGCCTTTGGACATCAGACCCCACGTTCCTCAGCTTTTGGACTCTTGAATTTACACCAGTGGTTTGTAGGGGGCTCCTGGGCCTTCCACCACAGACTGAAGGCTGCACTGTGGGCTTCCCTACTTTTGAGGCTTTGGGACTCAAACTGAGCCACTACTGGCTTCTTTCTTCCTCAGCTTGCAGAAGGCCTATGGTGGAACTTCACCTTGTGATCATGTGAGTAAATTCTCTTTAATAAACTCCCTTTCATGTATACATATATGCTATTCATCCTGTCCCTATAGAAAACCCTCACTAATACACCCACCTAATTATAGATACTGTGTATATAGGTATAGATATATGCATATATGTGTATGTATGTGTGTGTATACACACGCACACACACACACATATATATGCATATGTAGACAAACAAGTTTCCAAAAGAATTCATCCCCCCTACCCCCTCAAGTGGGCCTTCAAGTGAGTTCTGAGTTATTTCTTAATTGAATCAATTCAGGTGAATTGAGAGGCTAACTGAATTTAAGACCTCTTGAAACGGAATTCTAGCTGGATAACTGGGGTCAAGGATTGGAGATCTAGGAAGAGAGACTACAATGGACATCCCTGGCTTGCTGCCTAACACTGTCTCTCCTTCTTCCTGATATATAGTCTTTGTTTGTCTTTGCAACACCTACCTTCTACAGAGCCCATGTACAGATTTTATCCTTAGTCATATGGTTTGGGTGGGACTGAATTCACCCCTACTTCCAGGGATGGACCTTGATTGTATTAGGCCAATCTGAAAACTACTTACTTATGACCACAGTGAAAGGTTTAGGAGTGAGTCCATAGCTCAGTCCCCTGTCAATCAGCTCATCATATTACATTGCCCTGAATTGGTCCAAGGATATCGGTCCATGTTCTAAGTTAGTCCAGTTAGAGTGAACCTAGAGGATTTTGCTGACGATGTTGGAGTATAGACTCCTCTGTTACCTACTTATGACCACAGTGAATGGTTTCAGATCGGGTCCATAACTCAGGCCCCTGTCAGTCAGCTCATCATATTACATTGTCCTGAATTGGTCCAAGGATATTTGTCCAGGTTCTTCTAAATTAGTCAAGATAGAGTGAACCTTGAGGATTTTGCTGAGAATGCTGGAACATAGACTCCTCTCTTCTTTGCAAATACAAACGAAGAAGCATGCAGTCCCATTGTTGCCAGCAGTCGTTTTAGGACCACAGAGTGAGAACCTGCTTGTGATTAGGGTCGGCATAAAGCATCAAGAATGTGGAGTGGAGACAACAAAAATGCAGAAACAGCATCCTGAGCACTGTTTGGCCTCTGAATGAAGTCTATTGTGCCCCTGGACTCCAGTAAATAAGTCAGTATGTTTCTTTTATTCTTTATAAAATTAAATTTGTCTGGGTTGGTTTTCCATTGCTTGCAACTAACATCTCTAAATTGCAGAATGCCGAGAGATAGATAAGTCGAAAATACACAACTCTTACTGCTCCATGTTGCCCAGGACTAGCTAGGAGTGTATGCCTCTTTTAACATTTTGCTTCATCTAGTATCAGAATCCAAGTTGTAATTCCCCCCTGAGAGCAACTTTTCTCTGAGTAAACAGTGCTGTGAGATACTGAGAATCTCACATATTTCTTTTGCTCATTCTTTTTAGTACGTGCTTTCTTTGATCATGAATTTTGTTTGTAAGTAACATACTTTTTTCTTTACATAATAATTCTCAAGTGATTATTCAGAGAAAGTTGATGAGAAATGAAGATGAACTACTGAGGAGAATAAACTGTTTGGCAGACTTCTCATTTGGGGGGCTGTACTTCTAGCTGATATTTTTCTCTTTTTTTGAGACAGAGTCTCACTCTGTCATGGCTCATTGCAGCCTCAACCTCCTGGGTTCAGGTGATCCTCCCACCTTGGCCTCCCAAGTACCTAGGACTACAGGCATGTGCCACCACGCCCAGCTAATTTTTGTACTTATTGTAGAGATGGGGTCTTGCCATGTTGTCCAGGCTGGTCTCGAACTCCTGGGCTCAAGAAATCCTCCCACCTAGGCCTCCCAAAATGCTGGGATTACAGGCATGAGCTGCCATGCCCAACTTTTATGTGGGCTTTTATGTTTTGAGCTATTCAATTGATCCTCTGTCCTTGCATTTGTCCTGCATCCATATTTCTACCTGATATATTTCTCCTTCTCATTTCCACAGCAGATTTTGCAAAATGGTGAATGAAAAATCTCAAATGTGCTAGTACTAGCTGAAAATAAAAACAAAAGATAATCTTGATCTCCTGTTGTACATCCCCTTGACAATTTGCCCTGAAGTAATCCAGAGAGGTGAATTGAGAAATCTGTGTCACTCATACACATATTTGAACAGAGCTGCCAAAGCTTGTCTAGGCAAGTTTTCTCACTAGGTAAAAATCTATTTATGACAGAACCTTGTTCATTTGCTATCAATGTCACTTTATGGGAGTATGTACATTCACACATGTGAATTGTACACATTCTATACAAAAAAATTCTTATTTATGGCATAAAGTCCATTTCTTTTCAATTATAAACTATAAGAAATGACTTTATATTAAAAGGAAATTATAAAATAAAAATAAATTAGATTGATGGTAGACCCATATGTGTTCTTTCTACTTCAAAACCCTTCTTTATGAGGGAGAAAATTATTTAGTTTACAATAACTGATAAAATACTTAAAGTACACATACCTATGAAGAAGGTAACACAAACACAGACCTCTTTAAAGTAAGATTTAGTGGCAGTTAAAATTTCTTTCCTTTAAAGAAAGCTTAATAATGGGTGTGATGATGAAGACCCACAGAAATAAGTACAAAAATATGGAAAAGGGAGCCTTCCAGAAAGTAAAATTATTTTTTATGCTTTATCTTATGACAACAAATTGAACTGTGACTATTTTTTTCCAATGGAAATCATTTGTCAAGGACTGAGAGGATAGTCAAATCCATTTCCCATATTTTGTGGTGGTTGCTATATCCTCTCCTAAGTATTACCTAATGCAGGATTAGAACTGATGGAGGGAAAGTAGATTTGTCCTTAGAACCTGCTTACAATTTTTAAATTGAAAACTCTTCTTTAGATAATTAACTTCTAACATTTTAACCTTGTCAACTTCCTCCTTAATGCCTCAAGCCAGTGTTACTCAAATATCACGTTGGACATTAGCTGGCCAATTCAGTTGGGAGGCATTCTGTTAACCAGGGTTCTTTGCAGTAGCTTTTCTCAGGATCTTTACTATGTGCATGTACATTGTCAATCTCATAGAGAGATATGGTGTATCCAGAGATTTCTAAGCCCATAGATAATCTTTTTTATTTCTTCCAGAACACCCAGTTATAACATATATGACGTAAGTGTTTCTCAAAAAACAATTGTAGATATTTTCTTTAATAGCAAAAGGAAGACTGTGCTATTGTCACTACTTTGCTCTTCTCCAAAAAGTTGAGCTTCTGTCTGACTCTTTTCCAGCTTTTTGACCACAGTTCACAAAATAGATCAGAGGTGATGGTGCTTCCAAGCAGTCCAAACCTATCTCCAGTATTGAGCAAGACAATTCATAGCAAAACCCAAACCCAAGTGGGGTTGGTAACAATACTTTTCTTATCCAAGAGATTTCCTTCTACCAACCAGGAGAAAGATTAGTTTTTCTCCCAAATTTCTCCCTCCAGAATTAATTTTTCAACCCAGAACAAAAAAAGAACAGAATATCAAATAATTTAGAGTGAGAGATAAAGAGCGATACCTGGTTTTGTTGATCCAGTCAAATCCATTTTTTCAGAGTTAAATAGAAAATAATAACAAACTGACTAAATGTGAAAATTAGATTGCTTGGTTCCCATAACAAAGTAATCATTTGTTTTCAAACTTTGCATTACTTATGTTGATACTCCTGGCTTTTTGCTTCTTGCTCATTTCCTTGGAAATCAGTATTTTTATTCTTTGAAACATTGTTTTGTTTTGTTGGATTGTTATGAGTGCTGTTGTCATATCAAGTTCACAGCTTTTATTACCTAGAAGTGAACACATGCTATTCAGACAGTATGTGGTCAAAAGTATTCAATCGCAATGATCAAGTATGGTTAAAATAAAAAATCAAAAGGTCAAAGGATTTTAGAAAGATGAGCCTAGAATATCCATGCTGTACAAGATAAGTGAGTTCTCAGTTTAGGGGTGTGTGTGTGTGTGTGCACGCGTGTGTGCATGCACATGTACTCACATGCTAAGAATCTGAAGGAAGGATAATGGAAACAAAATTGCTGATAGCTTCCTAAAGGACAGAAAAGTCACCATGCTGTGTACCTGTTCTTCAGCTTTATATTAGACTGTAAACAGAATCAATAAAAGAAGGCTTCAGTGAGACTAATTTTAATGCAATGTAAGTAAGAATAAGAACTGAACCTAGATCTCCTGATGCCCTGTCCAGTGCTCAGGAAGAATGTTAATAGTCTTCCTTCTCCTAGTCTTATTTCTTTCATGTTATATTTTCAATTCCTCTAAACTGATTGGCTATGTTAATTGTGCTCAGTGAAATCTGCTTTTATCATTGTCATAAGAGAGTTCTAATAACCACAGGCTTATACAAATTAAAGTTATGTTATAACTTTCTCATACAGTTTCCTCCTTCTGTTTTCCTAATTCCAGTGAGCCACCTCTCAGCTAAGTTTGCAGTCCCCTTATTTCTAATTGTTCTGTATCCAAGACATCCTCTGGAACAATGACTTATTGTTCACAGCACTGTTTTTTCATGATGTTTTACCTTGAGTCCTTAATTCACCTTAGAATAACTTCATTTCTTTTGAAAGGGGACTGCATAGTATATAAACAATAACTTCATATTCTTTATCACTGATAAGCTACCTTAAAAGAGATGGAAAGAACTCGGAGTCAAATGTAGCCCCTCTGCCTCCATTTTTTTTTCTTATAATTTCCTTTTGTTTCTTGTGCTCAGTTCTCCATGAAGAGATGGTTGAAGCAGTCTAGTTTTTAGCACTGTCACCAGGGCTGTATGTTAAGTTCAAGTTGTGGTTTTCCAAGAAGGGCCCGACTTTGAAACATCAACATTTAGACTACTGTATAGAAAAGAAAATAGAAATGAACCACTTGGGAAAGCAATTGGGTTAATTACTGACATTAGACAATATGGGCAATTTATAAATATTATGCACTTCTACTACCAGCTCAACAGAATGTAGTTCAAGTGTGCTGAGCTCTGTGCTCTGGTAGCAAATTTTCTTCCTGTTTATGTAAAACATTGGCTTGCATTTTGGCCAGTGCATGAAGTCTTGTGGGACTCCCTTAAGTCTTTCAACACATGCAAAGTGAAGAATTAAGAATATCCACACCAGGTCAACACATATCTTAATGATTCTGTCTTAAATTCTTTCTCCATGTATGGACCAAAACCAAATGCAGGGCTCTGTTGATTTTTTTTTTTTTTTTAAGTTCCAATGAAATTAACATGGGACACTGTCCCCTAGAATCTAAAACAACAACAACAATGCCAAAAGCCCTTCAAACCCTGAAGCCATGAAAAACACAAATGAGTATGTGTAATGGTCAGAATTGTTGGCACTTGAATTAAGAGAAGAACTTAGATATCACTAGGTTTAGATGTATTCAAGATATTGAAAACTATTTTCCATCTTAAATTATCAAAAGGATGAACTGCTAATAGGAGTAAAAAGCCTCAGAAGGCAGTTGGACAAAAATGACTAGTAATGGACTGACAGCAAACTGGTAATTATACAAAACTGGAAAGTTTTAAGAAATATTTGGTTCGTATATCCTGAGTGTTAGCTTTGAATCTGGCTCACTGTTGTGTAAGTGTCCTCCCCCAATATCTTTTGCAATACTTGGTCTAACTATTTATTTTTCTCAAGTTTGGAAAGGAATAGGGTAATAAACCACAAAACAGAATTCAGTTATGAAAAAAATAATCTCCTTATTAGTACATTTAGGAAAAATGGTTCATAAGTTATAAAATAACTCCTCCCTGGAAATACTTTAAATTAGATTCCTTCTACAAAGATGTGCATGGTGGAGCTGAAATTGCTGGTGTTTACACCGTAGTTGACATGCAGAATTCTCTGAAGGTCTTGTTTGGTACCTCAAAAATCTTCTGCGCCATCTAATGGAAACAATGCAAACTGCAGCTTGCTTTGAAGGACAAGAGCTTCAAATTCTTCACAGATCAAGGCAGAATAGATGAAAGTTATAGAATGTAGTAGATCAGATACCATCCTCTAAATGTAATGGCTTGGGGGAATTGGCTCTCAGTTGTATAGTGTACACAATTCAAACATGCCTAGGGTATTATGATTTCACCATGCAAATATATTAAAATACAATGTATCCATTCATAGTGCATTTAATAACAGACAATGGAGTGAGCTCATATGATTTGCCAAACCAAGATCCAGGATATTCCAGGTTTTATTTTTTTAAGTAAGTATTCATTTCCAAGTTTGTGCTGTATTTCTTTGTCATGTCTATGCTACAGGTACAATGTAATTTAATTTTCAAGGTGTTTACCACATTCAAAAACTGTAAATGTCATGAATTTTATGTCAGAATCTACACCTAAAATTGTAGACTCAAATGCAAACATGGATGCGGAGGTAATTTAAGTTAAAAGGGAAGAGAATGTGGTGGAGAAAGTAGGCTGTCTTGGCAAAATGGAAATCATACTCCCTGGGTTCAATGAGTGATACTCAGCAACAGCTCGTTGTTGTCGGGCAATAATGTCCAGCCAAAGTCCAAAATCTGTACTCTTCTGTATATTTCCTTATTTTGTAAATACTTGTTCAGACCCATAAATACATCCATGATCCAGATATGACCTAGGTCTAAGAGCCATCATTTGTGATTCCAGGTTTCTCATAATCCAAGGCAACACAATGAGAATACAGCAGTAAATCCCACAGTTACTGGAATCATTTGGAACACAAATCCTTTGAGAAATAAGTGCTCTCATACTTTAATTAATATGCATAGATTGTTTTAGCTGTACATGGCAATGGAGAGTATCAAATCACAGATATTGTCCAATCTTTCTATTACTTCTGGCCAAGTAGTTCTAAGGCTAAACTTCACTGAATCCATAGCCAAATCATTGCCTGTACAGCCCTGAGATAAAGGCAGCTGTCCAATTTTGTCAAACCGCAGTTTCTAATATTCCAGACCCTTGAGTTGGAGACAAGCTCACCCCAATGACAAGTGGCTTCAGAGGGCCAGCGTTTGAAAGGTATTTTCACATGATTATCAAGACACGTTTATGTTTCTTGGGCAAATAAAGGAAAGGAACAGCTAGCACTTCATTAGAATTCAAACCTGAAGAAAACATAAGGAATAATGAAAGACGTAAGAGACATTGGCTATGAATGAACCCAATTAAAATCTGCTTTTTTTCCTCCTAAGAACATTTTAGATTTCAAATTGTTGTTGTTTTCATACATTTCCTCTGCTCATCAGAGTCCATTGCTCTCTACCCTACTATTTTGAATGATTTCTATAGATGTAGTTCATCTAAGTAATATGGGTTTGCTGGTTTGCCCCCCCTTTTTTTTTTCTTTTCTTTTTTTTTTGAGTTGAGTCTCATTCTGTCACCTAGGCTAGAGTGCAGTGGTGCAATCTCGGCTCATTGCAACCTCTGTCTCCCAGGTTCAAGTGATTCTCCTGCCTTAGGCTCCCAAGTAGCTGGGATTACAGGTGTCCACCACCACACCTGGCTAATTTTGTGTTTTTACTGGAGAGAGGGTTTTATCATGTTGGCCAGATTGGTCTTGAACTCCTGATCTACCTCAGGTGATCTGCCTGCCTCTGCCTCCCAAAGTGCTTGGATTACAGGCATGGGCCACCGTGCCTGGCTTGCCCCTTTCATAGGCTCACAGAGCCTAGGAGAACATCTTTCCCTAGCCTTAGGGCAGATGAACACCTGATCCAGACACTTTCTAACAATGCCTTTCATGACTTACTGGCATCTTGCAGATCAAAATGTCCCATCTTAATAGCCAGTGTTGACCTCCCTAGTCAATGTTTCTTTCATAGAACTGGATCCTCAGTTCAGGAAACACTTACTTGTCCAAAGTCCAATACATATTGAGAACTTAGTACAGTATTGGGCATGTGGTGTCTTCAATAAATGTAGGTAATTATTATTCTTATTTAAGGACTGCCAGAAGAGCAGCTCTTCTGCACTTTATAAGAAGCAGTTCAGGACTCTGCAGTGCCACAGGAGCTAGCAAAGGTCAGATCTACCTCCTTGTATGTGTTGTCCCTGGTGTTTTGTGGGGGTGGACACCCATGCTTCATCAGGCATTGAAGAAGGAGAAAACAGTAGTGTTGAGCCATTCTAGCTAAAGGGACTGGTCTAAACATTATTATTATCATTATTAAAATATTTCAGCCAGGCACAGTGGCTCTCACCTGCAGTCCCAGCACTTTGAGCAGCTGAGGTGGATGGATCACTTGAGCCCAGGAGTTCAAGACCGGCCTGGGCTACATAGCAAAAGCACTTCCCTACAAAAAATACAAAAATTAGCTGAGCATGGTGGCACATGCCTGTATTCTCAGCTACTTGGGAGGCTGAGGTGAGAGAATCACTTGAACCCAAGAGGTCAAGGCTGCAGTGAGCCGTGATCACAGCACTGTGCTCCAGTCTGGGTGACAGAGTGAGACCCTGTCTCAAATATGTATATAGTTACATCTATATATTTTATATTCATTTCTTGCCCATTAAATGTGAAGTATCTTAAAGGCAAGAACTATCTTTTTCCTTTGCAATGTTCTGTATCCCATGTCAAGTTATATATGTAAAAGGTTTTCAGAAAATGTAGTGACAAATGAGTAAATGAATATGATGCCACTTATTTCAGTTTTATTATAAATGTTTGCTTTGGCACCTCAGATGATTAATGCATGTATTACATATCATATTGTATTTGTTGTAAATTGATATTCTTCTATATAGAGGTTAGGGTTCACTGATGGCAAAGCATTACAATCTTAGTAAAATATAGAAATCAATGAACTAATGTTTACTAAATAAGTGAATTCTATGCTTGCGTTGACCATTCTATGAGATTTAGTATTGCTTACTTAGTAGCATATTGAAGTAGTTAGCAAGTAGCCTAGATAAGGTTAAATTATTAATCTTTTTCTTTAATACTTAAATGGGACAATTGGGTAATTTTTTTGTTTTGTTTTGATATGGAGTCTTGCTCTGTCACTCAGGCTGGAGTATAGTGGCACGATCTTGGCTCACTGCAACCTCCACCTCCCGGGTTCAAGCAATTCTCCTGCCTTAGCCTCCCATGTAACTGGGATTACAGGTGCCCATTACCATGCCTGACCAATTTTCATATTTTTAGTAGAGATGGGGTTTTGCCATGCTGGCCGGGCAGGTTTTGAACTCTTGACCTCAGGTGATGCACCTGCCTCGGACTCCCAAAGAGCTGAGATAACAGGTGTAAGCCACCACACCTGGCCCAACTGGGTAGATTTTAAAGCATATTCAATTGACGCTTGAACAACATTGGTTTGAACTACAGGGGTCCACTTATATGCAGATATTTTTCAGTACAAGTTAGACCAAGTGTGCCTGCCTCTCTTGCTGCCCCTTCCATCTTCTCCACCTCTGTCACCTCTGCCAACTCTGAGACAGCAAGACCAACCCCTCCTCTTCTTCCTCCTCCTCATTCTTCTCAATGTGACAATGAGGATGAAGACCTTTATGATGACGCACTTTCACTTAGTGAATTGTAAATGTATTTTCTCTTCTTTATGATTTTCTTAATAAATTTCCTTTTCTCTAGCTTACTTTGTTGTGAGAATACAATATATAATACAAATAACATACAAAACATTGATTAACTCACAATATATGCTATTGATAAGGCTTCTGGTCAATAGTAAGTAGTTAAGCAGTTAAAAGTTGACTACTAATAGTAGTCCAAAGTTGCACATGGGCTTTCTACCACACAGGGATTTGGTCCCCCAAACCCCCACATTGCCCAAGCATCAACTATAATTAGAAATGGGTATCTCCAAGGTCTAAACTAGTCAGGAATTTTTTTAGTATTTGTATTTCAGATTTATGCATTTATTTATTTTTATTGATGTTTAATAGTTGTGCATATATTGGGGGAACATGTGATATTTTGTTACCTGTATGCAATGTGTTATGATTATAATCAAACCAAGATAACTGGAGTATCAATCACCTGACATGGTTATTATTTCTTTGTTTTGGGAACGTTACAATTCTTCTAGTTACTTTGAAATACATAATAAATTATGAACTATACTTTGCCTACTGTACTATCAAATACTCTAACTTTTTCCTTTTATCTAACTGTATTTTTATACCCCTTAACCAACTTATCTTCATTTTCCCTCTCCACTTCTTTTCTCTGCCTTTGGTAACCAACATTCTACTGTATACGTCTATGAAATTCACTTTTTCAGCTCTCACATGTGAGTGGAGACATGCAATGTTTGTCTTTCTTGCCTGACTTATTTCCTGAATATAATAACCTCCAGTTCCATCCATGTTGCTGCAAATGACAAGATGTTATTCTGCTTTATGGCTGAGTATTATTCCATTGTGTATATATACCACATTTTCCTTATTCATTCATCTGTTGATGGACATTTAGACTGATTCCAAATATTTGTTATTGTACATAATGCTGTAATAAACATGAGAGTGTAGATATCTCTTCTATATACTGATTTCCTTTCTTTTGGCTATTTACCCAGTAATTGGATTGCTGGATCAAATGGTAGTTCTATTTTTAGGTTTTTGAGGAACTTCCATACTCTTTTCCATAATTGCTGTTCTATTTTACGTTCCCACCAACAGTGTAAGATCATCCTTGCCAGCATTTATTAGTTTTTGTCTTTTTGACAATAATCATATTAACTGAGGTGAGATGATATCTCACTGTGTTTTTGATTTGCATTTCTCTAGTGATTGATGATGTTGAACATTTTTTATACCCCTGTTGGCCATTTGTTTGTCTTCTTCTGAGAGATGTCCTTTTAGGTCTTTGACCCATTTTTAAATCAGGTTTTTTTTTTCTATTGAATTGTTTGAGTTCCTTATATATACTGATTATTAATCCCTTGTGAGATGAATAGTTCGAAAATATTTTCTCCCATTCTGTAGGTTGTGTCTCCACTCTGTTGATTGTTTCTTTTGCATTACAGAAGCTTTTCAGCTTGACGTAATCCCATTTGTCTAATTTTGCTTTTGTTGCCTGTGCTTTTGAGATCTTACCCAAAAAGTCTTTGCCCACACCAATATCTTGTAGCATTTTTTCAATGTTTTCTTTTACTGGTTTTATAGTTTCAAGTCTTACATTTAAGTCATTAATCCATTTTTGAGTTGATTTTTGTGTGTGGTTATAGATTGGGGTCTAGTATTCTTCTGCATGTGGCTATCCAGTTTTCCAAGCACCATTTATTAAAGAGACTGTCCTTTTCCCAACGTATGTCCGTGATGCCACTGTTGAAAATGAGCTGGCTGTAAGGGTATGGATGTATTTCTGTGTTCTCTAGCTTGTTCCATTGGTCTTTGTGTCTGTTTTCATGCCTGATTACCGTACTCGGGATTTTCTAAATGATTCATGTAGTACACCTTGCACCACTCTGACCCTTTAATCTTTTCTGACTTCTCATTTTTGCTGTTTCATTAATGAGGCCCAACATGCCAGATGTTATTTCGAATTATGACTGAGTAATGACTCTTCACTAGCACTATTCCCTGTAGGAAATATTTTTGCGTTAATATCAACTTCACCTTGTTCTGGACTCTTACATGTACTATCCTTCAAGTCAGGTTTGATCTTTGGTCTTTTCTGTCACTGATAATAAGTTCTCCAAAATTTGAATCTGAAATATTAATTTTCTCCATACGAAACTCAGGCATAGGTTCTTCCATTCTGTTCTAACAGTTCCCAGTTTTTAAAGATACATTCTAACATCCTCACGACCTTCAACCTTGTGCAAGCCCAGTTCCCATTCCAGATCTGAGAAAAAGTCACACAAAAACAGTTTCTCTGCTCTAACCTTGTTAATAGAATGAAAACATATTTTATGAGGTTTGAAAAACTGTTATCTTATTTTTTGCAAGGTACCCTAGGAAGTTCACTGTTGGGAGTTCAGTAAATTTGAGATTTACAAAATCCATTCATTCAAAATATGTAGTATGCCAAAATATTATGGGAAGATGGTTCCCAAGAGTGATTGATCTGATTTGAAGACTCAAGTGGCAAAGGTTGCTGGGAAGAGAGTAGGGAAAGGCCATTTCTCTCAGCTGAATCATAGGCACTAGGGATTGGTTGAGAACATTTGAGTGGAATGAGGCAATTCCTATGGAATGAACCTTGGCCAGAAAGCACACTGGTGTTGGACAGAGGGAGTGCAATATCCATGCCTTCAACTTTTTTGGAGCAAATCTTAATTAGCCTGATTCTCTCTCTTTGGCTTCACTGTCTTCTAGATTTGCAAGGAAAGGCATTATAATATGAACACCTGAAAGCCATTTTTCTCCTTAGGGTTGAGGGCACCTTCTGTTGTACAGCAGAAACTATTAATTCACATTTATTCTCATAAAAGCATTGTATTTTTCTAGTTTAAAAAGAATACATACCCATTCTAGAAACTGGGAACTGCAAAAGGACAAAGAAGAAAATTACAATACCCAAAGTGGATAAAATAATTATTAAATCTTTGGTATATTTCTTTTTGATCATGTATGTATCTTTTCACCTATTTATAATCATGCTATTCTGCTTTTTATTACTTAAAATGCAATACAAACTTTTTATTCATTTTTAAATGCTTTTAAAGTATATTTGGGATATATTGCATATCTTTATGATTTTGCTTATATAAACAGACTACAATTTGTTTAATCATCTCCCTGTGTTACCCACAGTGGTTGTGATTGTTTGTAATTATGTTTTATTTTCTCTCCCTTGTATAATAGAAACTAAGTGTAACTTCAAATACTAAAGGTAGATTCTCCCATCCTGTGAGGTCATTAACCTGGAGTGAAAATTATACAGGAAGGATTGAGACAACAAAAGTCTGCGTATCCATAATAAAGTTCGAAATTGGGCAACAATCGGCTTAGCTATGAAATCAAGCATCTGTTGTCAAGTTCAATTTTTTTTTTTTTTTTTTTTTTTTAAGACGGAGTCTTACTCTGTCATCCAGGCTGGAGTGCCCTGGCACGATCTCAACTCACTGCAAGCTCTGCCTCCTGGGTTCACGCCATTCTCCTACCTCAGCCTCCCGAGTAGCTGGGACTACAGGCGCCCGCCACCACGCCCAGCTAATTTTATTGTAATTTTTTTTTTTTTTTTTTTTTTTTTTTTTTTTTTTTAGCAGAGACAGGGTTTCACCGTGTTAGCCAGGATGGTCTCAATCTCCTGACCTCGTGATCTGCCCACCCCAGCCTCCCAAAGTGCTGGAATTACAGACCTGAGCCACCGCGCTCGGCCGCCAAGTTCAAATTTAAACAAATCACATACAAAATTATCTTTATTTAAATGTTTTGCCAAGAGGATGTTTGGAAATTGGAATGGTTTAGTATCTGAAGGTAACTCTAATTTTCATTTTTAGTCTCTATGTTAAATGCTGTGTAATGTCTTCTTACAAAATTTCATTAGACGGGAACTCTGGTACTCTTCATTTATGCATATTCATGTTTTTATTTAAAATACTCTTAACAAATGATTCTTTTATCTTTATAATATAAATCCAATCCAATATTTATAGAGTAAAATAACAATGGGCATTTCTGTATTTTGTGCTCAACATATTGTTCATATTGAATTCTCCATAGACAGCAATAAGAAAACAATACCAACCCATCAATATTAAATACTGAATCTTAATCACAAATGAGTTATAATTGTATTCAATTGCAAATGGGTTTTTTCCCCTCACAGCACAATTAAAACTTACTCGCAGATTTTTTCATTAGAAAATAAAATCAGCTGCTTATTTCTAAAAATGTATGATGACAAGAACAAGGATATTTTATTTTTCTGCTAGTTTTGCTTCTTGGAGGCCATAATGCTCCGGCTTTCAGTACTCAATGCAAGATATCATAAAAGAGCAGCATTATAAACTACTTTAGACATTAGTTGCCAAAGAACCTAAGGTGTCTTCCTTTTGAATATTTCTTGGACCCATGAACTTTGATATTAAATCTAGAACAGATTTTTGTAGTAGTTAATGCTGGCCTTAGCGCACCCTTCCCACTGGGCTTTTTGTTTTGCCGGGGACAGGAAAGTATTAAACATTAAAAAAAAAATTACTGCCTTTATATTCACTCTCACAAAACAAAGCAAACAAACACGACTTCAAAATCAACCTGGAATCACTTCTCAAACATTCTGGTTGAAGCCTAACTTGAAAGACAGACAAGAGAGAGAGACTAGAGTTTGGCAAAGGTGAGACAGAAATTTATCTGCTTCTGGTAAGAAAAAGCCTCATTTCACTCTCTTGAGAGGTCTTGTCTAGACACTGATACCATCGTCCTGGTTGATGAACTAGTTAGAAATATTTCTGGGAGGCATTTTGCCAGGTCTTGGATGACCAAGTTACTTGGCTATGCTAAGGGACTAAAAATATGGCTACCATTTTCATTCAAAGCACTATAGTTACATGTATATCTCTAGGATAGTGTTTATTAATTTAGCTTTCTGTAGTTTTGTGTTTCCTTTCTTGTCCTTTAAATTCTGTCTTCTAATTGGTACCAATCTTACTGAAACTGTTCCGGAAAATTGAGGAGGAGGGAATCCTCCTTTACTCACTCTATGAAGCCAGTATCACCCTGATACCAAAGCTACGCAAAGACATAACAAAAAAAGAAAACTACAGGCCAATATCCTGGATAAACATAGATGCAGAAATCCTTGAAAAAAAAAAATACTACCAAACTGAATTCAACAGCACATCAAAAAGATAATACACCATGATCAAGTGGATTTTATTCCAGGGATGCAAGAATGGTTCACCATATGCAAGTCAATAAATGTTATTCATCACATAAGCAGAATTAAACACAAAATCCATATGGTCATTTTAAAAGACACACAAAAAAGCATTAGATAAAATTCTGCATTCCTTTTTGATGAAAACCCTCAACAAACTGAGCATACAAAGAACATGCTTCAACATAATAAAAGTCATATATCACAGGTGCACAGCCAACATTATACTGAATGGAGAAGAGTTTAAAGCATTCCCTTTAAGAATTGGAACAAAATGAAGATATTCATTTTCATGACTCCTATTCAACATAGTACTGGAAGTCCTACTTAGAGCAATCAGGCAAGAGAAAGAAATATAAGGCCTCCATCCTGGAAAAGAGTAAGTCAAATTATCTCTGTTCACTAGTGATATGATCTTATACATGGAAAACTCTAAAGTGTCCTAGGTTTGATAAATGACTTCAGCAAAATTTCAGAATACAAAATCACTGTACAAAAGTTGATAGCATTTCTATATACTAATAGCAATCAAGAACCAATCAAGAACTCAATCCCATTTACAATAGCTACAAATATAAAATAAAATAACTAGAAACACATTTAGCTAAGGAGGTGAAAGATCTCTACAAGGAAAACTGCAAAACACTGCTGAAAGAAATCATAGATGATGCACACAAATGAAAAAACATCCCATGTGAATGAATTGAAGAACCAATATTATTAAAATGACCATACTGCCAAAGCAATATAGAGATTCAATGCAAGTCCTATCAAATTACCAATGTCAGTCTCCACAGAATTAGAAAAAACAAAACAAAACCAATTCTAATGTTCATATGGAATCAAAAAAGAGCCCAAATAGCCAAAGCAATTCTAAGCAAGAGGAAAAAACTAGAGATATCACATTACCTGACTTCATATTATACTACAAGGCTACAGTAACCAAAACAGCATGGTACTGGTGTGAAAACTGACACACAGATCAGTGAACACAATAGAGAACCCACAAATAAAGCCACATGTCTACAGCCAAGTGATCTTTAATGAAGCTGACAAAAACATACACTGGGGAAAGGACACCCTCTTTAATAAATGGTGTGGGAAAATTGGATAGCCATAGGCAGAAGAATTAAACTGGGCTATCTCTCACTATATACAAAAGTTAACTAAAGATTAATTAAAAACTTAAAGGGAACCCAAAATTTTAAAAAATCCTAGAAGAAAACCTAGAAAAAACTTCTGGGCATTGGCCTAGGCAAAGAATTCATGACTAAGTTCTCAAAAACAATTACAACAAACATAAAAATAGATAAATAGGATTTAATTAAAAAGATTCTGCACAGCAAAATAAACAACAGAGTAAATAGACAACCTACAGAATGGGAGAAAATATTTGTGAACTATGCATCTGACAAGAGCTAATATCCAGAACTTACAAGAAACTCAATTAGCTTAACAATAACAACAACCACCAAATAACCCAATTAAAAAGTGGACAAAAACCATGAATAGACATTTTTCAAAAGAAGGACATATAAGCAGCCAACAAAAATATGAAAAAATGCTCAAAATCAGAGAAATGCAAATTAAAACTACAATGAGGTACCATCTTACACCAGTCAGAAGGTCTGTTACAAAAAAGTCAAAAAACAACAGATGTTAGCAAGGATGTGGAGAGAAGGGTATGTTTATATATTGTTGGTGGGAATGTAAATTAGTACAACCTCTGTGGGAAACAGTATGGAGATTTCTCAAATTACTAAAAATAGAATCACTGTCTGATCCAGCAATCCCACTACTGGGATTCTTTTGGATTCCAAAAAGAAATCATTATATTGGCAAGGCAAGGTGGCTCATGCCTGTAATCCCAGCACTTTGGGAAGCTGAGGCAGGCAGATTACTTGAGGTCAGGAGTTCAAGACCAGCCTGGTCAACATGATGAAACACTATCTCTACTAAAAATACAAAAAATTGCCGGGTGTAAGTGGCGGGAACCTGTAATTCCAGCTACTCAGGAGGCTGAGGCAGGAGAATCGCTTGAACCTGGGAGGCGGAGGTTGCTGTCAGCTGAGATCATGCCACTGAACTCCAGCCTGGGTGACAGAGTAAGACTCCATTTGAAAAAAAAAAAAAAGTAAAAAGAAAGAAATCATTATATCAAAAAAAACTTGCACTTATATGTTTATCACAGCACTATTCACAATAGCAAAGTAATATTTTTATATATACACTCAGCCATAGAAAAGTATATATATACACATATATACACATATATACACACATATATATATATATAAAATACATTCTCTATCTATCTATGTAGCACTCAGCCATAGAAAAGGATAAAATCATGTCCTTTACAGCAACAGCACTAGAGGCTATTATTCTAGGTGAGATAACCCAGAAACAGACAGTCAAATAATGTACGTTGTCACTTATAAGTAGGAACTAAATAATGGGTGCACATGAACATACAAGGTGGAAAAATTAGACACTGAAGACTCCAAAAGGTGGGAAGATGAGAGAGAGACAAGAGTTAAAAAATTACATCTTGGGTACAATATTTGCTGTTAAGAGGTTGGATACACTAAAAGCCCAGACTTCACCACTAAACGATATACCCATGTAAGAAAACTGCACTTGTACTCCCTAAATCTATTTTTTTAAAAATCATTCTTATGTTCTCCTCAGTAGAATTCAAACACTGAGAAGAGATATCTTTTGAGCTATGTAAAATGTTAAACAAACTTCCATAGACCGTGAGCATCAGGGACTCAAAAGGAAAATGTGTGTGTGTACATGTGTACAACCATGTGTAGATTCTCTGCCTGATTCGTTTTTAAGGAAGAATGAAAATGACAAAAGGGGGAACTCTGCCACTGTTTCAATTATTTTTTCCCACTATTTTAACTGTAAAATCAGGATGCATTTTATTAAATCCTGCTTAAATGGAAATGGTGAGATTCTAATATTGAATGTGAAATGAGATGAAGATCTGCTCTGGGAGTTGAGTATTATAAAAAGTAAATTTTCAGGACTCTAGGCCAAGTTTTTGTTCTGATTTTTTAAAAAATAATCTTCAAATAAAAAAAATTTCTTAGTTTTAAAAATAGTATTATGTTATTTAAGAATACTTAGTTCTTCAGTGGTGTGTTTGAAGCAAGGTCTCAAAAGCTTTAGAAGAAACTGGTGGATATCTTATTGAACTCTGAAAAGAGGAAATATTATAATCTTTTAAAAAGAAGAGAAATTTTTTTATCCTTTACCAAAGAAAGATGATATTCTCAGTTGTAAATGAGTATAGGTTTTATCTCTAAGTAGAATACTCCTCTCCTCCCATTCCTTTCTTTTCCCCTTGCCTTTCCCAGGTCTACCTTCCAACTGAACCCATTAATGAAAGAAAGGCCAAGGCTTGGGGTTGTCTAAAAAAATTATCAGGGGCATCATTCATTCACTGAATATTCTGTTACATTGTGCATTACAATACTCTTGTGCCTGGTTACCAGCAAAAATCCCATTCCAGCTGGAGAGAAATCTGTCCTGTCACATCTGTGAGAGCAGTGTTTTTTAGACCAAGTTTGTATGCATTCTAATTAAGTGATTTTCCGTAACTGTGAACTTTAAAATAAAAGTGACATTCTACTTGGTGGTCAAGTCATGTGGTTTCTGGTGGCTGGAGAAAATCTAATTCTGGCCACTAAATACTCTACAACCCTTTTGCACATAGAACTGTCATTGGCTTACCATCTCTAGGGAAAGCGTTTAGGGATTTTATATTTTCAAGCAAAGAATTAATTTATACTGATTTCAGCCCAGTTTTGGTTGGTTCTTCTTGGCCAGCAACTATTGGTATACTGTTTGTGATGGTAGGTTAGAGACCCAAAAGCAGTTTGTTGCTATGGAACTTAAGGAAATATCATAGCTGGTTTAGATGATGAACAACTTAGCAAGACACAATTTATCATATTGGTATAGAAGAGATCTGGTTAGAGTTCATAATGCAGCTAGACAAGAGGAGATTCTAGCTGTGACTGACCCACATTGCTTTGAAATGCAAACTAGAAAATGTGAGGTCTGATGTTAGTCATACTTGATTTAGATGTGTAATAGGTGCCAGTTTCAAAAATGGACACATCTAATAACTTGGTCCATCCAAAATGGATGAAGTAATAATAAAATCATTGCAGGGGAGAAAAACTAAGTGATTAAAATAATCTAAGGAGAATCAATAAAATAATTTACATTAATCCCAATTTAAATTGCATTAATCTTCCTGTTAGCCATTCCATCTTATGATAAGAAGACACTACCTTTTGAAAAGGGCATGAGCTAATGTGCTGGAATGGACCCTTGGTGAATACATCTACTGAAACTTATTCTCTACACTCATCTGCCACATGGTATCTGTTGCTGCACTGGCAATAAATCCCCGGGGCTAGAGGATGAAAAACTCAGGGGGGTCTGGCAAAGTCTGGAATCAGAAATAGACCATCTGTCTCATGGAGAAATTGACAGGAATCTCAGAACAGATGCATGCACCTCTTCACCATGAGGCAGATGGATAAGGAGAGCAAATAGGACCCAAAGCTGATTCTGGGAGACAAATAAGTAAAAGGCATGGGAGAAGCCTGGTTCTGAGGATCAAGCACAAATTCATCAGTCCAAGCTTCATAGCCTTTCATAGTATGGCTCCACTCTGGCTTTTTACTCCTATCCTTCACTACTCTCCCCAAACATCATTCCAGCCAGAATTACTGATTTAGCATCATCCAGACATGACTTTTATATCCATGACATCTCTGCCTCTTTTTTGGCAATGCATATCCTACCCGTCCTTAAAGGCTCTTTTCTCTGTGAAATCTTCCCTTACACAGCTCATATGGTCTCTTTCCTTCATTAATGTTCAGCATATATTGTGTTTGCCTCTCATTTTACAATGACATTGAATTGTGCTTGGGATAAAAGTTTAGTGTTTTTTTTTTTTTTTTTTTTTTCACTGTTGAACTGTAAGATGTTATCTAACTAAACCCTATTTCTCTAATTTATCCTGAGTAAAACCGCATGGCCATACACCAGCTACATTTAGTTTCTAGAGGTATGGAACATGTTATGTTTCTTTCCACCTCATAACTTTGGCACAAGATTCTACTTGAGTATCAAGGAGAGAAAAGATTATTAGAATAATGCGATGGAGGAAACAAAGAGGTCAGCGAAGGCTGCATCTCAGGCAAAGCTGATAGCGAGACTGACTTAGGGATAAAGAAGATGTGGGAAGAGTACTTTTGGGGACAGTAAGCAGAAGACATGGTGGAGAGCCAAGAGTTTCCAGGTGCTAAAGGGAGAACAGTTAGTGAAGGTTTTGTTAATTGATAATTGACTTCCTTGATCCTGATGATCAGGTGTAGCATTTGCTTGAAGGCTGGAAGCAACAAGGTAGAAAGGGAGAGGGAACCGTATTGATTGTGATGGGCCTGGGATATGTTTTGTTTCCTGGTATTCAAAATGAACGTGAGCAGGTTTCCTTCAGTGTCTATTTTCTTGAGTTATTTTATTCTATAGTTGAGGAATATACCTAATATAAGTGGAAAAACACAATCATACCCACGAAAGGTTAAGACAGCCAGAATTAAAACCTGGGGCTTTCCCAGCTTTGGCAACATAATGAAATCCTGTTTCTACAAAAAAAAAAAAAAAAAAAAAAAAATTGGCTGGGTATGGTGGGGTGTGCCTATAGTCCCAGCTACTTGGGAGGCTGAAGTGGGAGTATTGCTTGAGCCCAGGAGTTCAAGGCTGCAGTAAGCCATGCTCATGCCACTGCACTCCAACCTGGACAGCAGGTCAAGACTCTGTCTCTAAAAAGAAAATTAATTAATTAATTAAATTAAATACTAATTTTAAAAACCTGAGGCATTCTATATATTTTATTCAGAGACTCAATATCATTCAGTAGAAGCCAACTAGAAACAAGATTAGTATATGCCAAGTGGTTAGACCCTAGTCTCTCATTTTAAAATGAGTGTCTCCTAGAATTGACAGCATACGTGTATGTGTGTGTATATATATATATATACACACACACGTACACATATATCTTTAACACATTAATTATTAACTTCTCAAGTCATATTTGTTGATTCTGTGTATAACCAGGTTTCACCAGCCTGTGGATAGGAATAAGATTGCATTGGGACTTACACTACCTTCCATTGGAATTCCAGTCAGTGTCTCAACATTCTTCTATTACTTCTGTGAGATCTTGGCACTCTCCATATTTCCCCCAACTCCACACGTTTCTGTGGTCCCAGAGGTGCTTCACTTATGTTTCTATATGAGGAAAAGCCTGTTGGGCATGGCTGCTCTAGTCAGATGTGAGCTGAACCCCTCTGACACCTGCTGTCATGTTCTCTACAGTTCTGTGTCTTTGGTTTGCATGAATAACCTGGAGAAATTGTAAAATAATGTGAAAAAATATAAGCCTAAGGTGTCCTCAAGTCAGCTGCCTAATCTCAGGTTAACCTCACTTCATACTCCTGTTCTATATGTTTACCATTAGATTTCAAAGAAATAAAAAATTTGAATAGAGAGCAAAACTTTCTTGGAACACCCAATTTGAGATTTTTTTTTGTGACACACCTCAGAAAGTATGCCCACCACCTTTTCAGCTCAGTTTCAAGCATTTCTAGGCAGCCAAAGCCTCCATTAATAGAACATATGTTCCATGAAATTATACGTAAACTTCAGGACAACATAATTATGGGGTCCATCCCATTCTTTGCCACTGACTTTGTAACATTACTGTTACAAAGATTACATCATATGTTAATAACATCTTAAAATATGAACGAAATAACTGTAATAGGAACCTAAACAATAGAGTATCTGACTCTATTATTTCTGATCAAGTGATCTGTAAGAGTAAAGATATTTCTGTCACTTCTGTCAATGAAAAGAGAAAGCTCTTGGTTATGTGCCATACTCTTGCATCATCTTGATTCCCCAGAATGGACTAAATCAATTGAAAGATAAACTCACTGTAGTCAGGCATATGCTGACATGTTGGCCCCTTCACAAAAGCTCATGGACAGATTTCCTCTAGACCCAAACAAACTATGTAAAGAGTCTGTTTTGATTCTTGTTAGCTTTGCACTCTCTCAGCAAGCTGCTAAGAAAATTCAAATATGGCTACTCTTTTGGAAAGAAATGGCATTCCAGGATCTTTCAGGGTTTTTTTTTTTTTTTTTTTTTTTTTTTTTTTAATATAAGACAAAGTTATTTTTACAGAACAGTGCTACTCTACAAAACATTCTTGGAGCAGCATAACAGTTCTAGTACATCAGTTAACTTGGAATTTGGGTTTAATGTATAGTTTGAGAGGCTTACATGAATGAAAGATTTATGTATACCTTGTGCCTTGCTGTCATGATGATGCTTGGCTCACTGTCTGTTTCTGAGGAGCCATATCCAAATACCAATAATGTTGCCCATGTGGCGTGAGCCTCACAATATTCCCAAAACCTGAAAGTCTCTCCGGTGATTAAAAATTAGAAATGTGCTGTTAATGCATATTTGTTCAATGAAATAATTAAACAAAATACGTGTGTTTTGAAAAGCTAAAGGACCAATTAAATAATTTCAAGCCTCCCATTGTTCATTTGAAAACATATTTACATATTCCAGTCTTGGCAAAGGGAACTATCTGATAGAACTGCATATGACTATTTTATGAAATACTATTTTAAAAATGTTTTTAAAAATTTACATAGATTTAATGAGATAATGTAATACCTACACATGTAGGTATTAGCTTCCCCATCAGTACAACTGGGATAATAAGACTTAGGGTAAATAATGTTTTAAAAAATACGTGGTAGTTAAGCTGAAGAACAAAGACTCAGCATGAGTTTCCTATATTTGAGTTTGCTTCCCCAAAATTCTGTAACTTGTTCTAGATGAAGGCACTGAGGTTAAAGAAAGTGGAAGGTTATATACTCTGGGCCCTCATATAAGGGTTTAGATATATACTCTGCTCTGCTTTAGTGAAAGTGTTGGCTACAGATACTCTTGCCTTAATGAGCCTGTAAGCTCAGAACATAGTCATTGGCAGAAGACTTTGTGCCAGGCACAATAATATAAAAAATCAAGGCCTGGATTTTGTCTGGACCCATTTCACATTTCAAGTTGTGAAACTGTGAAATAATCCAGAATCTTTCGAGAGTGTACAGAAACATCATTCATTATTACTCTCACTCTCTGGGGGCCTTTTACTTAACAAACATGTTTCAAAGTGATTTTGTTTTTAACTTTAAGAAGTAGGAAAAAAGAAATACCCAACAACAACCTTGGACTTATTTTGATACCTGCTTAGAAAGATCTCAGCTTTAGAACAAATTAATAAACTTATATACCACCTTAGTTTTCCCACATGATTCCAGCATAGAAAAATAATGAAATAGCAGAGAAACTCCAATTGTAGAATACACATAGATCTGAGGACTATAAGTTATTGTAGTACTGACTAGAACAAATGTATTTCTGGAAAAGAGTGGTGGTTTTCTTAAAACAGACAGACAAACAAAAGAAAAAAAAACAGAAAAGATAGAGATAATTTTTCTGAGTCTAAGCAGCAAACTACCTATAGAACTATTGAGTTCTGAGTAATGGACTTTGACTTCCTCAGTGGGCAATATTCCCTGGATGATCATGCTGGAAGATGTTATGATATGTGGAGTACTTCTGGAATAAAATGTTCTATTTCTTCTTCAAGATACTTATGTTTTTTAATAATAGAGGCAGGGTCTCACTATGTTGCCCAGTGTGATCTCCAACTCCTACTAAATCAATCCCCCAACCTCTGCCTCCCAAAGTGCTGAGATTACAGGCATGAGGCACAATGCCTGGTCTCCACGATACTTTTTAATTGTATTAGTCTGTTCTCACAATGCTATAAAGAACCACCTGGGACTGGGTAATTTATAAAGGAAAGAGGTTTAATTGACTCACAGTTCCACAGGGCTGGGGAGGCCTCAGGAAACTTACAATCATGGCAAAGGGGAAGCAAACATGTCCTTCTTCACATGGAAGCAGGAGAGAGAAGTGTCAAGCAAAGGGGGAAAAGCCCCTTATAAAACCATCAGATCTTGGAAGAACTCACTCACTCACTATCATGAGAACAGCATGTGGGTAACCACCCCCATGATTCAATTATTTCCCACCAAGTCTCTCCCACAACATATGGGGATTATGGGAACTACAATTCAAGATAAGATTTGGGTGGGGACACAGCCAAACCATAAGATTCCGCCCCGGCCCCTCCCAAATCTCACATCCTCACATTTCAAAATACAATCATGCCTTTCCAACAGTCCCCCAAAGTCTTGGCTCATCCCAACATTAACCCAAAAGTCCAAGTTCAAAGTCTCATCTGAGACAGGGCAAGTCCCTTCCACCTATGAGCCTGTAAATCAAAAGGAAGTTAGTTACTTCCTGGATACAAGGGGGGCACAGGCATTAGGTAAATATACTCATTCCAAATGTGAGAAATTGGCAGAAACAAAGGGGGCACAGGCCCCATGAAAGTTCAAAATCCAATAGGGCAGTCATTAAACCTTAAAGTGTCAAAATAATCTCCTTTGACTCCATGTCTCAAATGCAGGTCATGCTGATGCAAAAGGTAGGCTCCTATGACCTTGGGCAGCTCCACTCCTGTGGCTTTGCAAGGTATAGCCCTTACCTCCTGACTACTTTCACAGGCTGGCATTGAGTGTCTGTGGCTTTACCAGGCTCATGGTGCAAGTTGCCAGTGGATCTACCATTCTGGGGTCTGGAGAATGGTGGCCCTCTTCTCATAGCTCCACTAGGCTCTGTGTGGGGGCTTCAAACACATGTCTTCCCTCCTCACTGCCCTAGCAGAGGTTCTCCATGAGGACCGTACCCCTGCAGCAAACTTCTGCCTGAGCATCCAGGCTTTTCCATACATCCTCTGAAATCTAGGCGGAGGTTCCCAAACTTCAATTCTTGTCTTCTGCACACCTGCAGGAGCAATACCACATGAAAGTTGCCAAGGCTGTGGGCTTGCACCTTCTGAAGCAATGGTCTAAACTGTACCTTGGCCCATTTTAGTCATGGCTGGAGTGGCTGGGATGCAAGGCACCAAGCCCTGAGGTTGCACACAGCCGGGGCGGGGGGGGGGGGGGGGGGGGGGGGGGGGGGGGGGGGCGGGGGGTCCTGGGCCGGGTCCACTAAAGCATTTTTCCCTTCTAGGCCTCCATGTCTATGATGGGAGGGGCTGCTGTGAAGGTCTCTGACATGTCCTGGAGACATGTTCCTCATTTTCTTGGTGATTAATATTTGGCTCCTCATTACTTATGCAAATTCCTGCAGCCGCTTGAATTTCTTCCCAGAAAATGGGTTTTTCTTTTCCATTGCATTATCAGGCTGCAAATTTTTGAAACTTCTATGCTCTGCTTCCTCTTAAACACTTTGCCACTTGGAAATTTCTTCCGCCAGATACCCTAAGTTATCTCCCTCAAGTTCAAACTTCCACAGATCTCTCAGGCAGGGACAAAATGCTGCCAGTGTCTTTGCTAAAGCATTGCAAGAGTAACCTTTATTCCAGTTACCAATAAGTTTCTTATCTCCTTCTGCACTCACCTCAACCCGGGCTTCATTTTCCATATCACTATCAGCCTTTTGGTCAAAACCATTCAACAAGTCCCTAGGAAGTTCCAAACTTTCCCACATCTTCCTGTCTTCTGAGCCCTCCAAGTTTCTAGGAAGTTCCAAACTTTCCCACATTTTACTGTCTTTTGAGCCCTCCGAGCTGTTCCAACCTCTGCCTGTTATCCAGTTCCAAAGTTGCTTCCAATTTTTGGGTATCCTTATAGTAGCACCCCACACACTTGATACAAAATCACTGTATTTAGTTCATACTCACACTGCTATGAGGAACTCCCTGAGACTGGGTAATTTATAAAGGAAAGAGGTTTAATTGATTGAAAGTTCTGCAGGGCTTGGGGAGGGGGATGGCTCAAAAAATTTACAGTTATGCTGGAAAGGGAAGCAAACATGTCCTTTTTCACATGGTGGCAGGAGAGAGAAGTGCCAAGCAAAGCGGGAAAAGCCCCTTATAAAACCATTAGCTCTCATGAAAACTCACTCACTATCATAAGAACAGCATGGGGGTAGCCACTCCCTGATTCAATTACCTCCAACCGAATCCCTCCCAGGACATGTTGGGATTATAGGAACTACAATTCGGGATGATATTTGTGAGGGGACACAGTCAAACCATATCATCAATCATATAGATGACTATCATTATATTCACTAATGGAGGAAATTCAAAGAATAGAATGGATAATTTAAGGCTGTCGATAATTTAGATGTAACTTCTCCTTGGCACTGGAGTCTAAATTAACACTTTTAATTTGAATCATGGAATTTATAATATTTCAAGCAAAATACTAAAGCTTTACAAGTACCAGCATTGGTAACTTTCCAATTATGGCATACCACCCAAAACTGTTTGGAAATCAACTTCCCAGAAAATAAATCTCTGTTCCTTATTCCTTCTTACATTAGTTCAACAAGGATGTGCTGGATGTCCACTCTACACTATCATCTCTCCCACACACACAGAGAATTTTACAACCATAACAAGCTTTAATTTCAAGGGGTCAAATGTTAGCTCATAATTAAAGCACCCTGATTTAATCCACATCTGTTTTCCTCTCCATCCCGAATAATCTTGCTTTACAAACTGGATTTGAGGCTAAACTTTCTCATCCAGTATTCTCTGCTTCAATTTCATCCTTCTAGTGAGGAAGTCTGCCTGGCATTCTCTTCTTACCTTTACCCAGCTAACTCCTAATTATCCTATAGCTCTCCAAGTAACTTCTAATTATCCTATAGCTCTGCAGCTAACTCCTAATTATACCACAGCTCTTGATTTAGATAAACTTCTTCCAGGAAGCCTTTCTTGATGCCCCAAGGCAGGGTTAGGAACACCTCTTAGGGGTTTGCATAATTGCCTTTTTACTGGATATAACTTATTTTAGATTATCTTGCCTCCAGAGTCCAAATCATGTTGATTTTTATGCTTACATTGTGCCTAATGATGTTTAATAAGTGTTTGCTAAATGAAAGGATAAAGAAATAATTGATGGACACACAATTATTAAGTAAAACAGCACAGTCAGCAATACAAATCTCTAAGGGGAAAAGGTTCCTATGAAATAGTAACTCAGTCAAATAGCTTCTGTGAAGAAGAAAACAGAGAGAAAAGATATCTGGCTCCATAGTTAGAAGGAAACTGTGCTTGACTTCAATGTTTGCTCTGTGGGCTGTCAATCCAGGCCATCTGGAATGTGTAGCATTTTCTGGTTTTATTCCTGCCTTTGAGATAGTGATTATTACACAATTGATTTTTAAAAATATTTATGGATTGTATTCCAGGAATCTAGGATATATCTTTGCAGCATTCTAGATTTTCAAGACAAACTATGATTACTTGAGATGTTGTGCACATTGTTCCAAATCATTTTGTCTTGAATGAAATTAATCTTATGCTCAACAGTCAATTAGAGAAAATCAAAGACTCAGACAAAATCTCAATCTTGGTGTGAGGACTTCTTCACCTGTTTCTCTCCTCCCACAACCCCAGAAGAGATATCATCTTCAACTTTGTTTTTAAAGGTTTACACGCATGAAAATAGGATGGGGACAAATGTATCGTCATCTGGTAATGACCTGATGTTTCTTCACTCCCATAAGGTAGTTAGGCATCTGCTTGCTTGGCTCCTTTTCCTCCTCTACTCTCCCAAGAGAGGTTTTTCTTTTTCAGCCTTGTACCTAATCTTAGAATACAGAATCAAACAAACATAAAGAGAAAAACAAGGCTGAACAGATTGAAGGAAAAAAAGGATTCTTAAGAGCTAAGTCAACATTGCTGGGCTCTCTTTTGTTGTGGAGAATCCAGATGAAATGTCAAGTCTAGAGGAGTGTGAATAATAAGCCAGAGAAAGTTCCTGCTGTGTGAGAAGGGGGAGGGTGGGGTGAAATAGGCAGGAAAGGTGGGGAGGCTGGATGCCAGGAAGATTTTTGGAGGACTCCAAAGAGAGATTGTAGGTATGAAAGAAATGTCAAAGAGGATTATAAATAGGGATACCCTAAAGTTATGTACACATGTACTTTTTTCTAGGGAGGATATCTGTATCTTTCATAACATTTTTAAAAGGCTCTAATGATCCAAAAATATAAAAAGGTATTGGCATATATTGCATCATATGATTAAATATTCTGGTCTCAAAGAACTATTAATAGGAGCTGTAGCTTGTCCCTAGAAACATTGCAATGAATGGAGAAATGTTCAGCATATATATGTATATAAAAGCACCCATTTGAATAATATAAGATTTGTATGTCTGAGCTGTATCCTTCACTCCTTTGACCTTTCTTGTAGTAGGGAAGTGGGACAAATTAGAAAACCAGATTAGTGAGTACCTACAATGTAATAAGCCTTAAAGAAAGTATGTATAAATGAGGCCACATTTACATGTATGTTGAAATAATGATGGTCCAAAATTCTCATCTGCATTACAAATTTGATCTCTAGTTCTTTCTGGAATTTTTCCCCTCCAAATTTTTCAAAACCTCCAGGGCTTGAGATTGGTGCCTACATAATAATTCTCTGTGTTTTCTCTACAGCCAAAGCAGAAACTCAGTCAAAGACTAAGCTGCAACAACACTGAAACACTGACCTTTCTGAAAGCCACGTGGAGGTACCAGAACCTTAAGTGGCCAGAACCTGTTAACCTTGGTGGTGGCATCAAAATCCTCTCTTCTTCTGCTGGCAAGAGCCAAAGCTGCCTTTTACTGACAGCTCTGTGGAGTGGTTCTTGCATCTTGGGTTATTTCCTGCCATTGCCCATTGCAATGCAAATTTTATAAGAGGTATTCCAATACTTTGCTCATTCAGTTTTGACAAAATAAAAGGCTATCTGTTACTTCTGTCTTTTTAGTAAGACGTGTCCCACAGTGAACCTGTCTAGAGTGCAGAGTGCTATAGTTTTTTAGTGACACTGCTCTCCAGATCATGCATGTGTGCACACACACACACATACACACACGTTTTTTTCCAAAAGCACATCTGATACTCCAGGGTGACAGAATTATGGGGTTCTCTTTAAGCCACATGGTAGGCTCAGATCCTATACTCCTCTACCTCCCTCATCCTGGAGGGGTATTTTTAATTCATTGGTCCCTACTCCTTACCCTGTAATGTGTGTTCCTTTATAGGAGTCCATTAGTATTTTCCTGAAATCTCACCTCCATCCAACAACTATTCCATAGGACGTGTATTTCTACACATGTGTATCTCCGTGGAGTCTTGAGCCATGGCCTGACTCCTGGAGGAATGAGAAGAGAGTATTAAAAATAGCTTCACTTCCAGGTCTCCTGTGTAAATCACTGGTTGAAAATCAATATTTAACAGAATTAGCTAAAGATCTAAGCTACGATACAAATGGATGTTAGGGAGGGGAGTAGTCTAACTTTACTGTCCAACAGTACTGAAGCCTCAGGCTCTTGATTAAGCAATTTTACAAAAGAAAACCTTTCAAATATGATACCATTTGTTCTTTTGCATAAACCAAAGTATGAGATGTATTTTCATTTTTGGCTTCTCAGTCTGTTTGACTAATTGTCTTTATACTGTTATCATTCATTTTTGTATTTGGCAAATACACCCTTCTCATAATTTGAATTAATTAAAAATTAATTGAAAGTGCATTGTTAAATATAATTCTTATTGTTTAATAATTTCAACCAAGGTCTAAATTATTTTTTCTTTAAATAAATTATTTATATTTTTAGGGAAAAACCTTCAAAACCTTTATTCCTTTTAATACAGAGGACAAAGGGAAAATATGAACAAATCTGTAAGAATTACAAGGTGGTCTAATATCTAATATTTTAATAAACTACTACCAGAAACCTCTGTCTCAGAAAAGATATCTTACTAACATGCAAAAACCATTATAATGAATGTCTGTTGTGGGTTGCTTAGAGGGAGGATGCATTTGAATACTTAAAATATTCAGTCGACTCAGAATAACTGATGTTTTAGGGTTCCACTAAGTGAGTCTGAAATGTTTCAGAGCTCAGTGAAAGCTTTACCTCTCAGGTTTCAGCTTTGTAAAGAATAAGGACTTGTGTAGGCTCCTTACATCATTGTTTTGTAGAGGGTCAATTGTGTCTTGGTAGAATTTTCTCAGGCTAATGCATGTGAATCAGCTTCATCTGATCTTCCATGGTAGTTTCAGGGTCTGTGGAGAGTTCACATGATGGACGGACCACTCCATACCTTTAGGAAACCATCCTTACAGGGTTGACAAGAATTGCCTGCCAGGTACTCGTCAGAAATATAGTTATAATTAAATATTAATTAGGCTGCACTTTGGCCCACTTCCTTGTTGCTAAACGTCAGGCAGCACTAGATACTGACCATCTGCATCTGCATTGTTTCTATTGATAGGATTTCTGACATTAGGATTTTAAGGCTGTTTAAGAATTGATTTGCATACTCATGGTTCCTATAGACAGGATCTGTGACATTTTGTTTAAGAGTTGCATGAGATGTTTTTCAGATCCTGAATTCCAACAACCAGTTTGAAGACCCTCACAGAGGAACAGGACCAGCACGAAAATACAGCTTCTTCATGTTCCTGTCTTCAAGAAAATGACTTCACCTTGTGCTGTCTGACCAATCAAGGGTCTCCACACTTTAGCCCACTCCAAAACCCTTAAAAACTCTACCCCTAAACTCCTTAGGTACATGGATTTGAGGTTTTCTCTTAACTCCTCTTTCAGTGACCCTACGGCTGCAACTTGGTTTCTCGGCTTTGTGACTTGCTGTGTGCATCAGGCAATGAACCTAGTATGGTTACATTTATTCAACTAATATAAGGAAGGCAGCATGGGGAAAATGTTTGTTGACTTGGTCATCTGTCTTTGTTATTATCTGTACCAGAATTAAGAGCCATAGTTTTATGGGAGACAGTGAGTTCTGAAACCATTTGGGCCCTAGCATCTCTGTTGCTGTTTCTGGGCATGAAACTGAGCCTGGGTTCTGGGGAACTCTTCGGGAAGGAAATGGAGGGTGAAGAAGCCCCTTATGATCCAGGAAGTTGTGAACAGCACATGCTTGTCTTCTAATTTCTTCCTTTCCCTTTTACCCTTTAAGCATTTTAAAAACTGTTGCTTTATTGTTATCATTGTTGTTGACTAATCAGATACTGAAAAGAGTATTAACATAAAAATCATTGATATAATGTGTTATCCTTCCAGAGGCATATGCATTTTAAAAGAAGGTTGGCAGAGAAAGAAAACATGCTTAACACAAAGCAATGCCTTTCAGTCCTCAGAGAGATATTTTAGTCAGTAGAAAATACTAATGCCCACCTGCCCAAATAATGCCCTAGACTTGCTTTAAAAAGGCAATATTCATAATGTACAGATTACAAAGAAACAGATATCCTCTAACAATATCACTAAGCTCTTATGGTAAATTTCTTTCCTGGAACTGACATTTACTAGCTGTGTGTTGTTGAAGGAGACACTTAGTCACCCTGAGCCCCAGTTTCCTGATCTTCAAATGAGAATCATTTTTACCCTACAGAGTTATTCTGAGGGTCAAATGAAATTCTAGCTTACAAAGTTTTACATTGCCAAGCAAGGCTTGGTTGTGAGGAATACGAGCATTCGGCAAATGGAAAGGTTGCTATAGGGATTGAGCCATGGAAATTAACATTCTGGGAACAGCAGGACTACTGTACTCTATATTGAGTTTATAACTTATCATTCACAAACTGCCACAATGTGAATTAATTATAGAATTCAGTTGTGTGTTCTTATTTTGGAGATCTGAGTTATGGATTTCTACAGAGTCAATGTGACTATGGTAATTTCCCAAGGCAGTCTTCACTGGAGCATGTCATGAATGATGCTGAGAAAGTAGCAGCATTAACCTTGGGCCTGTTTCAGTCTCCATCTTTCTAGATCTGTGTAGATATCAGTCGTACAGGGGAGCTTGGGAATATCACCATATACAGATATGATATGGAAGAGTCTGGTAAGGTATTGACTGAGCTACCAGTGATGACCCTAAATGAGTCACTGGGCCACCGAGGGAAGGGGTGCCTGTGTTTCCCACATCAATATCATTGGTATAGACTTCTTGGATACATATGTTAGATCGTCTCTATTTCCTTAGTTTCAGTGGGATGTTTGGCAGGGCTTTATTGTGCCCACTTCCTTTCCACCGTGTAGACCCTGGATGACCTTTGTTGAAATAGTGCTTTGGGGGACATGATTCAGTCTTTACCCATTACCCCAAATATTTCTCAGTGGAAGTTTTATTTTTGAATTTCCCCAGCATCATTTTTGCCATAGATGTCCATTCTGGTATATAATAATCATGGTTTTTGTTGCAAGCAACAGAAACCAATTTTGGCTAAGGGATTTTTTGCAAGGATGTCAGTGGGAAGGGTATAGAGCCAGGACTGCCTGGACCCAAAAGTGGCAGATACAGGCAGACACCTGTCACAAAACTGGTCTATTTGAGGATGCCACTGGGAGTGTTATTGCCCTTGGAAAATGAATTAATTTGAAACCATTGTGACTAATCTCTAATCTCATCCATTTTTGTCAGTCTTTGAAGATGTGAAGTCCTGGCAGGGCATCCAACTGGCTGCACAGAGGCAATATGCTATATCCTAACAGGACAAGGAGGGGCAGGGGTTTTGGGATCAGATGAACTAACCTTTACAATCTGGTCTCATCACTTCCAAACTTTGTGACCTTGAGCAAGCCCGTCACCTCACAGAATCTCAGTTCCCAATCCCATTCGATTGTTGTCAGAATTTAATGAGAAAATCAATGAAAACTCCTAGTACAAAGCCTAACACATAGTAGGTACTCCATAGGTGGAATTATCACTGTTAGCTCAAAAAGTGAGGTATTTTCCAGAGACCCACAGGAGTTTCCAAATCCTCATATCAAGAATATTCCCACAGACACCTGTTTTTCTCCACATTTTTCTATTAATACCTATCATTAAAATTTTATCTCTTATTGGATGATTGCGTCTCATAATAAAATTAATCACTCAGATCAAAATGGTGAAAAGAAAGCAATGTTGAGTTAAAGAGATTTGACTGGTTATGCAGCATTCACTTACTTGGGCCCATAGACCTTGTGTTTGAAACTCAAAGGCCCGGGCCAAATTCCAAATTATTTTACATTAATTCCTTTGGCTTGGAATAAATTATTAATAATCATGTCACTTAAATATGTGAGTCCTGTGAGTATAGTCTGCATTGGGTACAGAAATGTATAAGACAACTTCAAACACTCTAACCTACAGCTACACTGGACAAAGACTCTGTCGTTTTAAACTCCTTTTAAATTCTGGACTCAGAATTTTATGGCTTACCCCTGAATACGTTTGAATATTTCTAAATCAAGCTGAATATTCCAAAATATCATGGCAAAAAAAATGCTGTTCTTTTTTATTTGATATATGTATATATTGTAAAATTATTACCACAATCAAGTTAGTTAACATACCCATCACCTTACATAGTTAACTTTTGTGTGTGTGTTTGTGGTGAGAATATTTAAGACCTACTCTGTTAGCAAATTTCAGGTAGACAATACAGTGTTGTTTGCTACTGTACATTAGATCCCCAGAACAGAAATAAGCTATTCTGCTTATACATACACATGTGTGTACACACACATGTGTGTACATACATATACGCATACACACATACACACACACACACATAAGGTATAGCTAGTTTGAGTGCTGGAATATTGTATTTCTCAGTAATTGTAAGGTAAGAAAATCAAAGCCCACGGGATCAAGGAAAACAGATTCTGAGGCTCACAGTTGATACCATTGCTCATCAAATTTGACTTTGTCATTAGTTTTATCCATGACACTTTACAATCCCATGAGATGTCCGTCTACTGACATATCCTGCCCCACCTTTTGATGACAAATTTTCTCTTTCCTGGACGCTTGTATGAATGGATGATACTAAAAACTGAATTGGGGGTAAGTAAAGTAGTATGAAGATAGACTTTAATGGTGTACCATAGAACATAACAGTAGTTTCATCTGCTTTGGTTAACCATTACTTAACCAATCACTCAACAATAATTTATAGATTATTTACTTTGGGTCAGACAGTGCTTGTTTCAGGTAGTAGAAAAAGGTTGTAGTATACAAAGGTTTTGGTCATGCACCTCTATCAGTAAAAATGATTTTTGCTTTCACCCCTAATATATGCTATTTATATATTATAAACAGTACTATAGTAGTATATATATATATATAATGTATATATGTATTTCAATGTTTGCAAAAGTTGACAATAAAAAGTAAGATAAAAATAGATGTTAATGTCAGTTTTTCTACTTCTTTTCACATCTGGCCCAGTAGGTCATCTTGGCCATCCACTGTGATGCTTACACTTTATTTTGAAGACCACTGGTCCAAAGAGATTGGATGGCTCTTGACAGGTAATAGAGGTAGACTTTTGGACAATAGCCAGCTTTCCAAGGGAGGTTATGATCTCAAACAAGGAACAGTCTTGATCTGTGAAGTGTCTAAACCACATCTGGGTAAGCTTGAAGCAAAACCAGTTTTCCACCCCCAGACTCTTACCAAGTGTTTACACACTGGCTCCACATTGTGCTGAGTGTGAAAGATAGTGCAGTGAGGAGGGGTTTGGCATAAACATAGACGTGAATACAGGGGTATTAAGGGGAGTTTGGAACTTGGAACTCAATTTCAAACAAATAAATGGCCGCTATTGTTCAATATTACAAAAGGTAGCAGTCATGCTACAAGAGTGCAAAAGGACAGAATCCATCATAAATGTTAAAGTCTTTCATGTAATTCAGAGCAAGGAGGATTGGAAGCATGGGTAGGATGTTGAGAAAGGGCCATTGAAACGGGAGAGTTCCCTGGTTGTCCTTGTAGTATGTGCAACAGGGTTGTGGCTTGCCTATTCGATCACTGCCGCTGCTGCTCAAAGCCCTGATGGGAGTGGGAGCATGCAGGTGGGCAGGTGCAGGAACCAGGGCAAGCACTTTTGGGCTCTGGCCCCACAGCAGCATCTAGGGGTGGGTGTCTGCAACTCCGAAAGCCCAAGTGGGCACATGTTACAGTGTGCTCTTTTAGCCTTGCAATTGCAGATGGCTTAAGTGTTAACCAGCTCAATGGACCCTCTGCCTTTTCACAAGGGCAGAGGGCCAGTATGACAGCTTTCTGTATCCCAAGCTCCTACCCAGTGTCCAAGAAGAATCAGGTCACACAAGGACTTGAAGGATGAATGCAGGGTTTTAGTGAGTGGTGGAGGTGACTCTCAGCAGGACGAATGGGGAGCTGGAAGTGGGGTGGAGAGGAAAGATGATCCTCTTCTGGAGTTCTGGCTGTCCAGTGCCTGAACTCCTCTCTGACTGCCCCCAGCCTGACTCCTCTTGGTGTTCAGATGTTCCTTCTCTTGTCTCTTTCTCTGCTGTGCCATGCTGCCATTTGTCCCCTTGTCTGCTCATCTGCTCTTGTCTCCTTCTGGAGCCTGGGGTTCAGGGTTTATATGGGTACAGGATAGGGGGTGTGGCAGGTCAAAAGGCAACTTTCTGGGTGCTAAAACAGGAATGCCTATTCTCAGGGCTATGGTTATCCAGGCTTGAGGGTGGGGTCTTTGCCAGGGAACCACCCTCTTCTATCAAGTATTTCCCTGTCTCCTGTCTGTATCACCATGGAGAAAAGCAGGTCTCAGATGAAATGTTTGGAGAGGAAGACAGGGCTCCCCTCAATTCCACATGTTAAAGTATCAGGCACAGACGTGGCCACAAGACGTTCCACATTTGAACTGGTTATAAGAGAAGAGATGTATGACAGATTCCCTTCTTCCTCTATCCGAGCTCTGCTCCCCGCACTTCACCATCCAAGTGTTTCATTAAAGAGGCTGTAGCTATTTTCGCCTTCAACACAGGGAGGAGCTGATCTGTAAAGTTTCTGACAGTTTCTTGAGTCTTTCCTGGAGCAATATTTCTGTATTTGGGGTTGGGGATATGTCTGTAAATGACCAGATGATGTTTACTGGGGATAGGTGCCATGACGTTTGGAAAAGAGGCAAGGATGGACATAGAGTTCTGGGGACTGATCAGCATCTTGCTCCCAGGAAGAAAAAAAATGAGAAAAGTACCACTTTCATTTTGTTTGCCTTATTCTTTTGGTGCATGTTTTCTGTTTCTGATCTACATGTGGACCTCTGTTTCATTATCTATATGACTCCTCCATTTTGATTGATTCAGAGGTCACTGCAGACTGCTTTACTCTATTCATCTCCCCAAATAGGATTCCTATGTCATTTACATTTTATCAAATCTTAAAACTAAAAGTTGTCCAAAATGATGTTAATCTTTCATTGATATTTGAACTGCCAGATCATGATACTAGTTGGTAGAGTGACATTTAAGTTAAAAGTGTAAAATATGTCATAAAATATCCCTGTGGTAATCCTATTAGAAAAACTGAATCACCATAGCTAATAGATTAATCATATTAAAACATAACCTTTGTTTTACCTGGAAAAAAGAGGGACATAATTAGATATTACATATAATTAAACTATATAACAAATATCAAGGCATCAGTGGCCAAATGATATATTGAAAGACTATAGAAGAGAAAGTCAAGAGACCCAAATTTCTGATCTTGTTCTTTATTAAGCTATAAAATGTTTAGTCATTTATAATACAGTTTTCTTGCCTATAAAATTAGATACATGAACTAATACAGTTTTCTTGCCTATAAAATCAGATACTGAACTAGAGTGTGAGAAGCTTTTTCAAGCATTAGTATTCTATAATTCTATATTGTAATGGTGTAGCTTATATAGTCTTGATATAAAATATTGTAATTCTCAATTTTCCAGGGGGAGAAAAAACAAATGAGCAGTAGCTCAGCTGAAAATTAGTATTCACAAAAGCAAAAATATCTGAAAGCAAGCTCCAATAGTTCCCCACCACCCCACCCCTGGAATAATAGCAGCTTTCTTTTCCTTGCATCTAGTCTGCGAAACCACCAATTCTATAGTAAGGGTAATTAGAAGGAGATATGTTTGCAAGAGAGTGCTGGGAAACATCCAGAAAATGTTTATTCCAAGGAAAAACAGAAACTCATGCAAATTAACAAGACTGTTGACTTTGAAAATAGCGTATTATTAATTCAGAGAGTACGTACTTAGCTTATAATAACTTAATAGTTTCAGAAAAGGAAAGGATGTTGCTTGTTAAGATATATCATTATTTCGGGAGGTGTGTTTTCAGAAATACTCACAAGAAGGACGAGTTGAAACGAGTTTACCTGTTTGTTTCAGCCCAGAGGGCTGTTTGGATAAATTCAGAATTCAACAGGTTCTTACACGTTAGCTCAAAAACATTTGTTTGGGTAGGTTTGAAATAACTTTTCAAAGGCCACAGTTTGGGCACCTTATTTTTTTTCTCTCCAGTTAAAGTCAATTGCAGAAGTTCTCTTTTACTTCTCTCTTGTCCTTTGATTTTTAGACTGCATTTCAAATGGTTATTGGCTCTATGAAAAACCATTAAATTTTTGGCTTATTCTCAAACATATGAGCCTCAGGTTGGAAATAACTCCCTTGTTTCAGAAAAGTAGATGCTATTGTTTCTAAATGATCCTTTTTCACTAAAGAACAGACTATAAAGAATGATTGTCTTTCTTTTTCCACTGGTAAGTTATATGGAAATACAATTCTAAATTCAGCATTTTAAAAATATGATTTTGAAAGAATTACACATAACATTTTAAGGCCAGCAACAAGTTTAACCTTTAGAACAAATAAAACAACATGAACAATAAGCATGTAATTTCAGAATGGAACACATTGCTTTCTGGCAGCACTGCTAACAATTGGCTACTGTAGGTTGTGCAATCCTTCCAGTAATATGATTTCTATATATGTTGGGTCTGTTACAGTTAAAGGCTATCATCCGGGAATGTTAGACATTTCTGGTAATTTTTCACTATTATCCATCTTCTTTGGTAACAGAATAAACAATTAGTTTAAAAATGTGTATCAATATTTTACAAATAATCTAGTATCCTATACCAATTGATTAATATATTTGGAATGATTCAAAAAGAAATGGACAATTTCTTAGAAAAAGCAAGTTAAGAAAAGCAATTTCCTCAGTCATTAAAGAGGAACTAGGATGTGGCACAGGAGGGAGATGGTGATATCCACAGATTAACTTATTCTGGAAATTGTAGGCAGACTCCTTAGAGGATGTGTAGGTAGCACTTTAGAAGGCCGAGGCGGGCAGATTGCTTGAGCCCAGGAGTTCAAGACCAGCCTGAGCAAAATAGTGAAACTCCATCTCTACTAAAAATACAAAAAATTAGCTGGGCCTGGTGACATGCACCTGTAGTCCCAGCTACTTGGGGTGGGGGTGGGTGGCGGTACTGAGGCAGGAAGATTGCTTGAGGCAGGGAGTTTGAGACTGCAGTGAGCTCTGATTGTGCCACCGCATTCCAACCTGGGTGATGAAGGGAGACCCTGTCTCAAAAAATAAACAAATAAATAAAATAAAAACTTCACTTTTGGTGAATTTTTTTTCACAATTTGAATACACAGGACCAAGGATAAAATATATTGACATTTTACGTTGTAGTGAAAGAAACACCTGATCTGATCCAAGGCTGAAACAAATCTAAGATATTACAATGTTCTTTATACATTACAAGTTAATAATACAAACATTAAATACTTATTATAGGCTATGAACTGTTTACATCATTTACATATTAGTATATTTAATACAATACACCCATAAGGTGAGTACTATTAGTACCATATGTTAAAGACACTGGACATGGAGCAGAAATGACTTGCCCGGGGTCACACATTTGGACGTGATACTTTTGGATTTGAGCCCAGACAGGGCTGAGCTCAGGGTCCCAGTACTCAACACAGCCTCTCTTGAGTCATAGAACCTGAAAGGCAAATTAAAACTCATCAAGTCCAGCCATCTACTTTTATAGATGAAGAAACCAAGGCTCAGAGAGCTGAAAAAATGTTAGCCTCAAGCCAGGAAGTAAATCTTGATTTCAAGGATTCCACTTGAGAACTCTCAACTTTGTTTATTTTCTTGGAAAAGCAAAGAACCTCATAAGGCCTTTAAACATTTATAATTAGATCGTTCCTTCTCTTCTTCTGTCTAAACAGTCAGTTGAAGAAAAACTAGCTGGAGTTGTTATTGCCCACTTAGAGGAAGATGGGGTATGTGCCATTAGCCAGCTGACCCAAGAAGCAGCTGAAGCTCAGCCAAAAACAAAACTCACACATTTCAAGCAAAGTTCTCCTTTTCTCTAAATTCATTTTCCTTCTAGACTACATTTCCTGTAAGAAGTTTGCCTTCAACTATTTGTTTTGGAATAAACAGCCCAACTTTGTTTTATCCTTTCTCTATGTTGCTTTGGGAAAATGGAAAAGGACTAGATTGCTGGAATAGTGTCTTCCTCATGGTGCTGTCATAACCTTTTTTTTCTTGCTTGAGGAAATCACTTCCATCAGGAGAGGGCAAGGGTAGGAAGAAGAGAAAGTAAAACATCTTCTATGCTTTCATGAAAGCCTTGAAATAGAATGTTAAAACTACTGGGTAAGAGCAAAGTACTAGCATGCTTCATGCTTTTGGATTCTGTGAGAAGAGGGAAGGCTAATATTCATGTGCACAGTATACTCCCCTGAAATTCACAAGCATTCTATGGAAAATTGAAATATCATGAATAAATTGCAATCACAAGTATGAGAAGTTGTTTATTACAGGCTACAGCACAGATAAAATAAGCTTTGATATTGTGTGTGCCCCATTTCTGTAGATGTAACCTCCTTGCTTTCCTCCCACTGAAGTGAACATATTGAAATGCAAATGCTTGAGAGCCATGTTACTATAGAGTGACTATGCTGACATGCTGACCTCAAACTTCCAGCCTCCAGAGCTGACAGAAAGGAGTAGTTCTCATTTAAGCTACCCAGCCCTACAGTAATTTTTATGGCAGCCTGAACTAATACAGAGATACCAGCATTGAAGGAACTGTTAATGGACAAGGGGATTAATTAAGAGCCTAGCCCTCTTGCCTCAAGGTGGGGAAGTATTAAAGGTCTGTTTAGTTGTAGAACTCAATTTAGAATCATCTGGAGTTTTATTGTGCAGCTCCACTTTTCTCTGCCCAGTGGTACTCTCTTAACTTTCCTACAGGTATTTATTCTAAGAGTACTTCCCAACGAACTTTATTGGGGTTCGGAACACAATACCCCAAAGTACAGCACTTGCCTGCTGAGTACTTTGGACTGAAGGAGCCTGTAAGGGCTTCAGAAACAAGAAGTTCTCCCTGACTTTCTCCTATTCTCCTTTCTCCTTTTCCCATTTCTCCCCCACAGCAGGTCATAGAAACCAGAACTCCTCTCCCCGCAAGTAAGCCATAAAACCTAGAAAGGACTCTAAGCCAAGAGATTGTTCTATCTATGATTTGTCCAACAACCATGTTGTATATCACAGTGAAAATTCTAAAATAGATTCCTTCCCTTAGTTGTGTGACTCTATTACTCATTCATTACAGATTACGTCAAATCACAGTTTGTCATTTCCATACCCATGGATGTACTCAGTAGAATTATTTTCATATTTGATATAGAGATACTATGTGTTGTGTACAAAAAGCACCATGAAAGGTCATTCTGAGAAAGTAGTTTAAGGACCTCAGAGGCACTCACTTTGAAATAAATGCTGGGTAAGATTGGAATATTTTATGGAATATTGCCAGTCCTCATTTCATAGCTTTTTATTTAGATTGATAGAATGTGGCCAAAGTGGCCGCCACCATGGGAGATTCATAAGCAAGGCATCTCTATAGCAGGTCTTACAAACTGGACATCATTATGCTCCACAAAGTCTCTTCTCAGTCCTTGACATGATAATACTTTTGAAATTGCAGTTTAAGTAGCTAATATCACACACATGCAAATCATATTAGACATTTAGCATATTTGAGGGAAAATGAATACTTAAAATATTAATTTTGGCACAACTGTGGTCACTGGCAGACAATGTTCCCGAGTTTTTAGGTGCCTGGAGTTCTCCTGGAATCCTCCTAACTAACAAAATGTTTTTGCCACCTGTTTTCTACATCAAATTTGATGTTTTTGTGTAAAAGACACGGGTTATTTCTGGTAGGAATAAAGCGACATACATATTTTACAAAAATACCATGTAAATTCTATATCTTACCTCCTATGTTATCGATTACACTGTCGTCAAACACACCCACTTTACCAGAGAAAGAATTCACAGGGCAAAAAAGGGGAGATGGTTTTTTCAGTACAGAAAATCCGGAAATTTCAGTTAATTCAAAGCTTTACAAACATGTTACTGGATTGTCAAATATTCTATATTTGGCTCTTGCTCTTGAAAATAAAGAGTTCCTTTGAAATGCTGTAGAAATGAGGATCCTGTCCAGCTTCAATTACCTTCAAGTTTTGTATTTCCAACTTGTAAATAATTTTTGGATGAAATCTGCAGCCATTGGCTGCATGTGTCTCTTCATGAGTTCACATGAATAAGCCTAATAACAGAACTAGACGTTTAACTTCTGTATACATCGGTTTCCCTGATTGTAAAAGATTTAAGCTAATATTTGATATATGTAATAATATATATGAAAATGTTTTGGAAAGTGTATACAGTGGTCCACAAAAGTAAATGATTATATTCTGTGTTCAATTAAATTGTCGCTGATATTCTCAAAGAAAAGTATCAATGACGTGGTGCTCCTTGGGCTTATTTTAGTAAAGCTGAAGAGGGGGACTGAGGAAAAAAGATGTTTCTGTTTGCTTCTTAACAAAGCTATTAATGCATGACTGTAGCTTTTCAATGGATTTTGATCTTGAATTTGGGGTCCATTTTGTTACCTTTGCTTATTCTATGACTGTAATAATTTATTGAGTTTTTTTGGGGTCCTACTACTTAATGTAGAAACAATTTTTTGGACACTAGTGAAAACAAAGACAAGAAAATGGAACCCTTTTTTTAATATATAAAACAAATGTCGTTTGAGTTCAAAGTACTGTTGTGGATATGGGAAGAAGTCTTCAAATGAAAGCATTCGATCAGAAAGACAGTGTCCTATTTTTGTTCAAAGCACCTCAGGCGGTCTTACCTGTCAAAATGATAAACTTATTTATTGCCTTCTAAGGACACAAATTTGAGTAAGCTCAAATTGTTCCTTCAAGTACTCCTATTACAGTTGTAGTTTTGTTAGTAATATTAAATTCAGCCAGAAGTTTTTTCACCCCACAGGGGAATACATACTTATTTGAGCTTTTAAAAGTTACATTTTTTATTCTTGACTGAGGAACATGCTAAAAGGGTTAAATACTTTTTATTTCCAAAGTGCTATACAACTATTATCCTGGACTCATAATATCTATACAAACAGGCTTGCATTTCTTGTCAGCACCACCTTTAGGTCTCAAAGGACCGAAAGGGGTTAAGTGATTGTAAAGTGAGTTGCAGAGTCGCCTATCATCCTGCATTTAACCCAGTGCTCCATGGTCGATTTTGCCTTTTTGCATGCAGACACTCATTTGCTTCAGAGACAGTTCAGGGGCTTCACTTCTCCAGGCAGGCAGGCTCATGATCTGGTTCAAATGAACACATTGCTATTACTGGTTGGGAGAAGACTCGGCATTCCATTTACTCTGAAATCATTTGAAAAGTTAGCCTTTCATATGTCAGGTGAGAAATTTTGCATAATTAATATATTTAAGAGCCATTTAGAGAGGACTTTAAGCATAATTGTAAGAAGAGTCATTTTATGAAATGAAAATTGTCACTAATCTGAGTAGCAATTATAAATCCTTAAAATATGTCCCAGGAACAATAGAGGGAAAGGAGGGTATGATGATCAATCTTCCAATGAGTCCCATGAAAAGACCGTGCTTTGATTTTTGTTTGGTTTGTTAGAGAATATAGGAAAGGATAAAAAACTATGGCCAGCATTTATTAAGCGCCTATACCATTTGGGGCCTTTTACAAAGTCCTTTATGTAAGTTAATTATATAAATTATTCTTTATAACTTCTTGATATTTTGATTAGTTTTAAGATAGAGTAACTGACTCAGAGAGGTTATGCAACAGTGAGAATTGCTTTGCAATTCGACATACTTTGATTTGAATCCTGTCTCTGGGCCCCCAATCTAGAGGCAACAATGCCTTTGGAATCAATAGGCAGAAAGGGCAAGGGAGAGAAAGAGAGCTAAATTCTGTTCAAGGATGAAGAGTATAACAGGAATATTCTAAATCTATCTAATGCAAGCCTATTGTACTAGTGCAAGCCTAGTTCCCAAACAAAATTGTAGGTGCCAGAAAACGTGTTAAAATTAAGCCAAGTTCAAAATCTAGCCGAAAGCTGATAAGCTGGAGGATTTGATTTGTGAGTGTGGCTGGGTAAGACTGGGCGTGGCTGTCATCTCTACATTAGGTCTCTGATCCACTATGTATGTGTAAATTATATGATCTACTCTTGTATTGAGGATTACATGGTTCCCTGGGCACACAGATAGGAGCAGAAAGGTAAGGACAGGAGTTTTGTGTTTGAGCCTAGAAGGCATCCTTTATAGCTCTGTTTATCAGCATTTTAGATGGCACTGCTCAGCTCCTGACATTTGAACCAGTGAAGATCATTGGGTTTCCTGTTCTGGATTCTACCCCGTAGAGCAGTCTTTTTGTGGGATTTGTTTCTTTAAATGTTTATTTCTCTCTTGCTACCTAAACCTGCCACAGAACTCAGCTTTGGCCTGTGCCACCATGACTGCTTTTAGTTCTCAGCTCCTGGAGTGATGTCTTTCCTCACTGGTTCCCTTGTATTGGCTGTGTTTGGACTCACCTCCGTTCTGTGTTTTCCCTGACTTACAATGTGTCACATCCACCTCTGCTTGGCTCCACTACCTTCCTCTGGAGTAGGTCTTTGTGTTTTGTTTTGTTTTCATGAGCAGCTCCTTGCTGCCCCCTCCTGGCTCAAATTGTAATCAAGGCTTCGTTTTGCAAACCAAAGTTGAGAGCCAAATCTTGCCATTAGATAAACTGAACTCGGTCTCAGTCTCATAGTTTTGCTACTTGGGGGAAAGAGAAGATAATTCTTCTCCCTCTCTCTCTGTCTCTCTCTCTGTCACACACTTTCTTCTTAGCCCCATAGCAATAAGAGCATTTTCTGTGGCTTTTTTTTTAAACATAAAATGTTATCTTTATTAATATAGTATACAAGCCTAATATTGAAAATTTGGAAAACACCGAAAGGCATAGAGAGAGCAAATATCATCTGTAATTCAGCTGTAATAGGTACTCACCATGTACATGATGACCTTTCCTGTCCATTTTTTTTTTTTTTTTCCCCAGAGTCTTGCTCTGTTGCCCAGGCTGGAGTGCACTGGTGCAATCTTAGCTCACTGCAACCTCCACCTCCCGGATTCAAGCAATTCTCCTGCCTCGGCCTCCCGAGTAGCTGGAATTGCAGGCGCCTGCCACCATGCCTGCATAATTTTTTTAGTTTTAGTAGAGACGGGGTTTCACCATGTTGGCCAGCATGATCTTGATCTCTTGACCTCGTGATCCACCTGCCTCAGCCTCCCTAAGTGCTGCCATTACAGACATGAGCCACCGCACCCAATCCTGTATATGTTTTCTATGTGACTCTTTATGCTTGATTTCATAGTCTGCTCTTCCTCTTAGCAATATGTCATTAACTATTTCAGTCCTTTTAAGTACTTAGAGCCTTTTTTTGCAGGCATTCATACTCATCACTTTTTGGGGGGCTCAAATTACATTATATAAGATTAGATAAACTTTTATTCAATTATTTAAGATTTAAGCTTCTGCTAGCTGGATTTTGGACATATGAACAGAATATTCTTCTGTATTCTCCCCATACTATGCAATATTGGGCTCTTATTCTGTGACGCTCAATAAATGTGGCTGACTGGCCGTTCCAAGTTCATGATGTGTTTTCCAAAATGGCAATAAAAATGGTAATGAAATGTTAAGTTATTCTCAGCTACTAAATTCCTAGTACCAGGGACATCATAAATTATCATTTTGATGATCAAAAAACTATTTAACCATAAATTTCAACTAAGTCACAATAACGTATGAATCTCTCTCCAGCCCCCTTTTCCCCATATGTTTCCAAAGTATATGCATCATGATTGAATTACCTCACAACTAATTAGAGCTTAAGAGAAAAATACAATATATGTGAAGGAAGTTTGGGGAAGTAACTAAATATAGAAGAATTATTCTAATATGAAGGGCATTTGGGGGAGCATTTACCCTCCGATACCCTTATTGCCAATAATTTGTCTGTCCATTTTGCTTGCTGTCTGGTCATAGTGAAGATAATTTATAGGTATACTTTTCTGTGAGCTAGAAAGCATTAAATAGGTTCAAAATCAATGCTGCATAACAAAGGGATGCTCAAAATTACCAGCCCTGATGTTATGTATATTTCTTGCTAATACTTCTAATTTATAGAAGCTGATGAGGTCCAATAATCCCTCAAAACTTGAAGGAGAAGCTTTGGACAGTTCTGTTCTCAGCTAATGCAGGGCTCTGGCTTGATGTGGGAGGGGCCTCTCCACTTTCTTCTCTTGGTTAAATACAAGAAACAAAATGTTAAATCAACGATGACTGGACTGAAGAAAACACTGAATTTATGTTAACTTTTCTACATTTAAATACTTACGTGAACTTGTTCACATTTAAAAAGCAGAGTACGTAAACATGTTTTTCTTTTTCTAATCAGCAAACTTTATTGTTTAAAGTGGTTTTAGGTTTGCAGCAAAATTGAGTGGAAAGTACAGATTTCCCACATACACCCCATCCCCACACACATAGAACCTCCCATTATCAATATTCTGCACCAAAAGTAGTACACTTAGTGCAATTCACGAACATACATTGGCGCATCATCACCTGGAGTCGGTAGTTTACATTAACGTTTGCTTTTGGTGTTGTACATTCTATGGGCTTTGATGAATATATAATGACATATATCCATCCTGTAATATCATACAGAATAGTTTCACTGCCCTAAAAATCCTCTGCGCACTGCCTATTTATCCCTCTCTCCCCCTAATCTCAGGCAACCATTAATCTTTTTACTGTTTCCACAGGCGTGCCTTTTCCAGGTATCATATAGTGCGATCATACAATGCATAGTCTTTTTAGACTCACTTCTTTCACTTAGCTATATGCATTTAAGATTCTTCCATGTCTTTTCATGGCATGCTGACTCATTTCTTTTTATCACAGATTAATATTCTATTGTTTGGATGCACCTTGGCTTATTTATTCACTACTACTGAAGGACATCTTGGTTGCTTCCAAGTTTTGGCTATTATAAATAAAACATTTGGTATAAACATTTGTTTGCATGTTTTTGTATGGGCATAAGTTTTCAATTAATTTGGGTAAAAAACAAGGAGTACAATTGTTAGGTCACATGGTAAGAGTAGGTTTAGTTTTGTAAAAACTGTCAAAGTGTCTTCCAAAGTGGTTGTACCATTTTGCATTTCCACCAGAAATGAATGAGTATTCCTATTTCTCCACATCCTCAGCAGCATTTGGTGTTTTAGATCTTGGCCATTCTAAAGTGTCGTGCTATCTCCTTGTTGTTTTAACTTAAAATTCCCCAGTGATATCTGACCTTGAACATCTTCTGATATGCCTACTGGCTATCTGTATATCTTTGTGGTGAGGTATCTATTTAGGGTTTGGGGCCCATTTAAAAAATGGAGTTGTTCATTTTCTTATTGTTGAGTTTGTTTTCACATTTTCAGTTGTTTTTATATTTTGTACAACAGTCCTTAGTCAGATGTGTCTTTTGCAAATATATTCTCCTGGTCTGTGGCTTGTCTTCCCGTTTTCTTGAAGAGCATGCTTTTAAAAGACAGTTTTCTTTTAACTTTATGCCCTACAGATGACCAAAGCAGAAAATTCCTCTTAACATAGTTAGAAAATAACTGTTTAATCAGAGAAATTGAATAAATTACATTTGCCTAACTATTCCTGCTTCTAAGTCAAGAAATTTAAAATGCACTATGGTCTATGGACACGTAGTATCTAGCTCTGCCTTCCTTAAATGTTAAGTGGCTATGACCTTGCAAGAAAGAATACAGCAAAGAGACTTCTGTTTCTCTAACCTTATGCCTTATGCCTCTGAATGCACTGCTTTTCTGAACACTATTTCCTGTTCAGGAATATTCCTGTCCAAGAAGACAAAGGGCTTTTTTTTTTTTTTTTTTAATCCTAAAGAGGACTACCATGACACAGCCTAAGAAACTGAGATTAAAGATGAAAAAATATGGTATTATATTTCCATTCTCTATCCAACATTCTCAAATATCTTACAAACGTTGGTAAAAATAATTTTGTGTGATGTTCTCTATAGGGCAAAACATTAAAAAAGAAATGTTCACTCTGTTCATTCTCTCTACCATGTAAAATATTCTCAAAAAAGAAAGAGCTTCACAAATTTCTTTAAAAGTGCTGTTTGTGTTATTTTTCTTTTTCTCCTTTCCACATTTTCTTAAGTATTTTTTGAGTGTAGCTGAAAGTTATATTCAGTGTTTGAATTCCATGTAATTCTTTGTGTCTTCTCTGCCTGGTCATGATAGAGAATAGAGAGGATAATAAGATTCTAATTTTATAAAAGCTATATGTGAAAGTTAATTAGAGATACTGAGTGCATTGTGCTGTTATGTAATTTCCCCTTTCTACTGTATTTTGTATAGGTATACTCATAATTTCAGAAGTATTCAGACAATTTTAGATGAAATCAATCAGGTACTTAGGCAATCAGATCATTCCAGTAATAAGTACACACACATGGGCACACATACAATATCCTTTTTGATTACTCAGTGCTATAGAAGTGTTTTATTATTATGCACATAGGCATAGTCTCTCTCTCTTCCCACCCTCTTTCTTCTCTTCTCCTGATATCCCTGTCCCTTGAAATGCAAAGGAAGAAACAGAACTCTATGATAAAAAAATTTTAGAGAACTATGACCTCTCTTGGCAAACACAACTCTCCACAAGAGAGTTGTCTGTTTTTTCCATTTCATCTTTTTTTAATGATAAACATAACAATCTTTACTCTCTCAGTAGAGAGAGATATTATAGGAGTGAACAAGCTCATAATGGAAGCAGACTTTGTGCTTCTCCTAAGGAAAAGATTAGATAGGTTCAGAACCCTGCATGATTACAATAATTTGAGAAGAGCTGTTCTTGTTAACTACTTTATTTAAGGACATGTTAGAACTAGAACTCCAAGCTCCTCAACCTGTCAATAATTAGATGTGCTAGAAAATTCCTCTATACTCCTAGTGCCTTCAGTATGTTTAAATTGGGTGAAGTCACAGTTATTAACATGATAGGCAATGACATCATTGGCTCCTTAGGCTACCTTTCTCCCTAAACATGGCTGCACAGCAGAATGATTTTGGATAGCTGCATCAGATATTGCTGCATTTTGTGGATCTGGGTAACATAGAAGCTTCCTCTTCCTCTTCTTTATTGAGCTTGGTGTCTCAGCCCTGAAATAAATTCTCAGAAATCATTAATAAAGTAATTAAAAAATGTTCTTGCCATTTCTGTGATCTCAGATTACAGCAGTTATAGTAATTGCTGTTAGTGATATGCACTCTACCCAGGGACTATTAAGGAGACTTTTATGGGTCTCTCTCTTTTTTTTTTTTTTTTTTTTTGCAATCTTTGCACCTAAAAGGCTGTAAAGGAAAGAGGGTGCTAAGGATGTTAAGCTTCAGCACTTGCTATCACCTTGCTTTTTATGGTGTTTATAAGAATGCTAGAAACTTTAGTCTTAGCTCATTTACACAGCTCCCTCCCAGGTCACTGATGTAATTGCCACCTATAGGCAGTTTGTGTGTTCTAATTAGGCTTCCCTTAAAATTTACTTAGAGAGCAAACCACTATTGCTACAGTGTGTAGGACAATTTTAAGGACTCATCATTTGCCTTCTGTGCTGGCTGCCAATAGGCCAGTTGAAAATTATCTTTTTGGGATATCCATAGCCATAATACCTGAGTCTCTTCGGGGCTCTTTTCCATAAGGCCCCTCTGTGGAAGTAGTATCTGGCTCTGGTCTTTCTGCTTCCTGTTTGAATGAAGCCAAGAAGCAGGATTATCTCTTGTGGAGAACTTTATGCATAAGGATCCAGTTTGGGCTCCCTAAAGAGCCTGAGGCTGGCTCTAAAAACAAGTTGGATTTTTTATTTTAATTTACTGTGTAGTTAGCCATTTTTTCACACTCTCTTGGTAGATGTACGTTTTCTTTTTTTCTCTTCTTTCCTTTTTTCCTTCCTTTCTTCTTCTAGTATATTCATTTATGTGTAGTTCTTTTCTGGCCAGGAGCCTAGCTTGGCTTATAGGCTGGAGGGCAGTGGCACGATCTCGGCTCACTGCAACTTCTGCCTCCCGGGTTTAAGTGATTCTCTTGCCTCAGTCTCTGGAGCAGCTGGGAATACAGGCGCATGCCACCATTCCTGGCTAATTTCCGTATTTTTAGTAGACACACGGTGCCATGTGACCAGGCTGGTCTCGAACTCCTGACCTCAGGTAATCCACCTGCCTTGGCCTCCCAAAGTGCTGGGATTACAGGCGTGAGCCACCACACTCAGTCATTTTTTAAGTCATGTACGGCCTCACTGTCTTCCTGTGAAGGTGAACATTGTTCCAGTGATGACGAAACCTTCTGTGGGTCCTTTAGATACTAACAGAGAGAGATCACTGGAGTCTTAAGAAACTGGAGTCTGAGAGGACCACTATAAAAGAAAAAAAAAAAGGAAAAAAAAAAAAAAAAAACTAGGCTTACAATTAAGTTTTAATTACCCAAGGAAAGACTGGGTTCTTTCTTCAGTAGATAGAAGCTTGGATTTTTGGAATTAGTGTCAAGGCCAGGGTAGGGATGGTATTTGTTGGGACACAAGGAGAAGGAAAGAGTAAATAGTCTTCTTTTCAAGTTAGTTTGTCATTTCTTTGCTTATAGAGAAGCAAATGGAAGAGACAGCTGAGAAACGATCTCTTTTAGTTTGGAAATCTACGAAGAAACAAGTTGAATTATTTTCACCTCATAGACATCTTTAGGAGTGCCTGAGTAGTATTAAAGAAAAGGGGAAAATGTCTTTTTTCAATTGTTAAAGTTACCTAGAATTCCCTTTAGAATAAAATTTTTCCGTATATGAGAGAGGGTACAGTTTAGTGATTAAGAGCTTGGCTTAGAAGCTAGATTATGTAGATTCAAATTTTGCCTTTGTATTATGACCTTGGGCAAGCTTCTTTATCTGCCGCTCAATTTCCTAATGTTATAATGGGGTTAAAAATACCATCCACCTCGTAAGGTTGTTATGTGAATTAAAAAAGCAAATATTTTTAGAACAACTAGAGTGCTGCCTGCCATATACCAAGCACCTTAAAAATGTTTTCTTAGTAAATGAAATGTTCAACCCTTTCTAATAAGATGGAAATTTTAATCTTAGCAGGAAAAGGAGGAGTGTCAGTGAAAGTAGCTTATACAGCATTATGCCACTAAGATGACATTGCTTATGATTTACTTTCCACGAAAAGAGTTTAGATATACGTTTTGTGGGTGGTCTATAAATTTTATTGAATGATTAAGCACTCTGCTCAGTATTTGGTCCATGTTGCTATTTTTCATATAGATTCTCTTTTACTAAACCTTTTCATTAGATTTGAACAAATAATGGTCACAGTGGCTCCCAGGATCTTTTACCATAGAGTCTTGCTATAGGAAGCACTTAGATAAAGGCATTAAATTATCATTTATTGATAAGAAGCTAATCTTGGTGAATTAATTTTTTATTTATACATTAACCTTTAATAGTCATTTAACTTCAGAAATAGTCATAGGCCTATGGTCTTTCAATCTTCCAGTTAAGATATTCTAAAATCAATCTTTTCATTTCCAGAAATAAATCCAGTGTGATCACATCATTTCTCTGATTAGAGCTATTTAGGATCTCTCCATCTGCACAAAATAAGATAAAGTGTGTTAGTTGGCACACAAAGCCTTTAATGATGAGGTCCTATCCTTTTTGGCCTAATCTTTTAGCATTTTCCACCTGTCTCTTCACTTTAGTTCTAGAAATACCAAACTTACCAGGAGTTTATACTTTCATTTTTGCATCTGACAAAAGCTGTTCTCAGTACCTGTAATATTTTTCCAACTCCTCGCTCTCTACTTTCTACCTCTCTTCTTAGCCCATGTGTCACATTCTGACTCAGTCTTTACACTTTAGCTCTCTTTAACAAAACTCCTAGGGATACTTAAGCTCGTCATCCATGTTACTGTTCTAATGAAAATAAGCTAACTGTCTAAAGTGCCTACTATGTATGAGGCTCTATTCCCACTGGTTTACATATATTAATTCATTTAATCTTAATAATAATCTGGTGAGGTTGATATTTACCCATTTCAAAGACTAGGAAACTGAATCGCCATATGGTTAAGTAAATTGCTCAAAGTCTTTCTGCTGGTTGGTTACAGAACCCAAATTTGAGGTGTACTGCACTACACTAAAATGGATACATCTTTATATGTTTCTACTTATTACATCTTTGTAAATCTGTGTGTGTGTGTGTATATATATATATATATATATGAATACATATATGTACACACATACATCCACTCTTTGTTCTAATAAATGCCTTCACAACCTACCAATATTCTCAATATTGGAGATACACAATGTTGGTAGGATGATTGTTCATTCATTAAAAATATTTAAATATCAGTAAGTGCATTAAATCCTAAGAAATTCATGTGATTTCTCAAATCTCCATTTTTCTTTTTCATCTTCTATGATTTTAGATTAATAAAAAACGTAGCAATCATCTTGCTCACTGTTTTCTTTTCCATATATGTGAACCTTTGCAGTTGAACAAGACATTATCAACCACTCCCTTCTTTAGCCATCTTTTTATCCTGACCACAACAGTCTCAACCACTACTACCTTGAAGACATAACTAACTCTGCTTTTTAAGCTGCTAGCCAAAGGGGGAGAATTGAGATGAGAATGAAACCTAGGGCCGGGTGCGGTGTCTCACTCCTGTAATCCCAGCCCTTTGGGAGGCCGAGGTGGGTGGATTGCCCCAGCTCAGGAGTTCCAGACCAGCCTGGGCAACATGGTGAAACCCCGTTTCTACTAAAATAAAAAAAATTAGCCAGGTGTGGCGGTGTGTGCCTGTAGTCCCAGCTACTCGGGAGGCTGAGGCAGAAGAATTGCTTGAACCCAGGAGGCAGAGGTTGCAGTGAGCCGAGATCATGCCACTGCACTCCAGCCTGGGCAACAGAGTGAGACTCTGTCTCAATAAAAAAAAAAAAATAATAACAGAGAGAGAGAATGAAACTTAGAATTTTGCTACTCTCAAAAAAGTATTTCAGTAACATAGTACTGTGATGTTTTAATTTGGAAGTAACATTTTCCATTAGAGAAAGTCATGTATAAGATGACAGTAAATATCAGCACAATGTAGATGACTTGATTAGTTTGCTCTATATCATTAATTCCCACATTTCTATACTGCATTTTCCTTTATATCTGATTGATTTTCTTTCAGGTGTTAAATAGTGATATGGTTAGGCTCTGTGTCCCCACCCAAATCTCATCTTGGAATTGTAATCCCCAGGTGCTGAGGGAGAGATCTGGTGGGAGGTGATTGGATCATGGGGACAGTTTCCCCGTGCTATTTTTGTGATAGTGAGTTCTCATGAGATCTGATGGTTTTGTAAGCGTCTGGCATTTCCCCTGCTTGCACTTATTTCTTTCTTGCTGCCTTGTGAAGAAGGTGTCTGCTTCCCCTTCCACCATGATTGTAAGTTTCCTGAGGCCTCCCCAGCCATGCAGAATTGTGAATTCCTCTTTTCTTTATAAATTGCCCAGTCTTGGGTAGTATCTTTAAAGCAGTGTGAAAACAAACTAATACAAATAGTTTACTCCATGGTCCTTTGCATGGCAGTAGGAATGTCATAAGCTTTGTCTTACCACATCATCTTTAATACTTTGTAACACTTTAGATAGGATCACATGGAAAACATGTATTTTTGTCACTATAAAAATATCAGTGGCCATCTCCATATTGTCAGAAAATTGAGTCAACTCACTTTAAATGTGAATCAAACTGATTGGTTACTGACAAGAGACCATTTAAATTCATTTATTTACTGTATATTTTTTACAGTAAATAAATAACAACAGTTGTTTTAGACCCAAGGAGTTACAACTTTGGGGCAATTGGATGAACTGGACATGGCCAAATTTCAGTATGTTTCAAGTATCTCTATTCTTTCTGTGACAGACATTCAAAAACAACAACAACAACAACAACAACTTGAGAATTTACTCTGAGAGTCTCAGTTTCTTTCTTTCTTTGTTTCTTTTTTTCTTTTAGATGGAGTTTTGCTCTTGTCACCCAGGCTGGAGTGCAGTGGCACGATCTCGGCTCACTGCAACCTCCACCTCTTGGGTTCAAGCAGTTCTTCTTCCTCAGCCTCCTGAGTAGCTGGGATTACAAGCACCTGCCACCACACCTGCCTAATTTTTTGTATTTTTAATAGAGACGGGGTTTTGGGCAGGCTGGTCTCGAACTCCTGACCTCAGGCAATCTGCCTGGCTTGGCCTCCCAAAGTGCTGGGATTACAGGAATGAGCCACTGCACCCAGCTGAGAGTCTTGAGTTTCTTAAATGACAATGGGAGAATCTTTTTTTTCTTACCGAACTTGACTGTATGTGCTATGTGTGTGGGTGCAGAATGTATTGCTAGAATGACCTTGTGTTTTTCCTCATTAGTCTGGACTTTGGTATCCATTCCCCCACCACCAATCTGCTTCTCTAGAAAGGCTTCCTATATAATTTCCTATTATATCAAAGACCTTGCTCAGCAGGCAGCAGTAGATCTAGGGTGGGGACTAGTGACAAGGATGGGCAAATGTGACTTTCTGTGTTCAGTTTTAAGTTCCTGTAGACAGAGGCAGCCATGAAGGATTCACAGTCACTTTCTGGGGTGAAAGTTGTGCCATGCAAATGAAATTGAACTTTCTTAATTCCAGATAACTTTGTTTACCCATCCTGCGATAACATAATCTTAGGTACTTCCTTGCTAACCTTGTTATCAGGCTCATTCGAGCAGTTATTTCTTGTTTGTTCATTCATTCAAGAAATATGCTTGGAGTACTTTGACCCATTCAGGTTAATCCACGTTAATAAATTATTTGCCTAGAGTGTGTCTGGTTACCATAAATATAAACTATTTGGGGGCATAGATAAACTTATAATTTTTTTTATATTCCCTCACTTTCTCAAATCAGTTCCTTATATCTAGTAAGGAATTAATGCCTACCTAATTAATTTAGTTTAATTGAAATAACATTCAGAAGATGTACGGCTTTCAACTGGATAAATGCAGGTATTAGAATGACTCATTTCTACAATAACTTGTCAAAGACTAGGATTCTGAATAAACGAGACCAGGGATATGAAAGATTTAATTCCAAAGGAAGGAACAGAGAGACATCAACAGTTTTTACATCAATATTATGCTTGCAAGAAATGGTTTATTTTGAGAAGCAGAGCTTGGCTACAAAGGGAAGCTTAGAAGGCTTTCTTGGGTGTTCTTAAAACAATAATCCAGGGAAGAAGCTAAAGCTGACTAATAAAGAACTCAGTTAAGTGTCAGGTTTCAGGAACCTGACTTCACTCATAGGGCATTTGTCAAACTTTGATAACCTTCCTAGGTTGGCTCTTTCAGTACACTGCCCAAGTTTAATTACATGTGGCAAATTTTACCCAAATACAGTTGTATGTTTCCCAGATGACCTGGGATCTGAGTACTTTACAGTTAGTTTAGAGAAGTAGTAGTGCTATATCAGGCTCAGAGAAGATAGGATGGTTGACTGACTTTGCTGAGGGCCAGCCCTGCCTTTGTCCATCTGAGCCTGGTTTTAGAAATACCGTGAACACTTCATTTGTGGTATCATCTCTCAGAGGTGTGTGTTCTCCACTATACGACTTGACTTCCTGCCAATAAGGAGATAAGGTCCTTGCTACTGTTATGACATATTTGTAACACTCGGATGAAATTGAAGGCTTTGAAACAGGGAATCCCCACGTCAACCTGCCACCCCCCATATTTCTTTATCTTTTTGTATGAATTTGACTTTAATTGTAGAAAGCCGCTGTTGCTGGTGTTTCTGGATGAAGGAACCATAGAAAAGGAAGCTTTCTTCAGTTGCTTTAGTGTCCAGCCTTCCTATTTATCAAGACCTAGTTATCCACTTGCCTCCTCAGTGTGTGAATTACCTCATTCCTCCCTGAAACTCCCAAAGAACCTTTTCACTATGATCTGCATCTGTTAGCAGCTCTTTTTAGAGAAATGTTGGCATGGCTTTTCCCCTCTTAAAGGATAAACTCTTTCACCTCCAGCAGATATTTGCTAGGCATCAACAATTGATTATCATTTTTTTCTTACCTATATAATGTTCTGATTCATGACACAGGACATTTTCTTCATAATCTCTTTTTTAGAATTTAATCTTTTTTAGTATTTACATTTTAAAATGCATTCAACTAGATGAAATCAGGTTAAAATTAAAGATCTAGGGCTAAAGAAAAAAAAAATTATAAGCTTTTAAAAGGTCATCCAAAAAGAGGTACAGTGAAGACAAACCATTTAGTCTTGGTGTTGGCAAGGAAGTATACGGATTGATTCTGTGCATAATTTCAAATTTTATGAATAGGTTGTATAACTTGTATTCTAAAACTCTTTGTCTGGAATTTGGAAAGTGTTCTTTCCTAGAGACAGTGTATTGATGGGGAATTAGGGTGTCAGGCTAACCAACAAAAGCTTACTCAATTTGTGAAGTAGAACTGCAGTGTGTGCTGTCAGACCACCTGGGAGTAGGAGTCAAGCAGCCTTGAGAGTTAAATGGGAGAATGGATTTTCCAGTTTCCTAGAGATGGCCTTAAGCAAAAATGTAAAATCTGTGAGATTGACACCTGGGTATCCTTCTGCAACCCTCCCTGCTTTCTCTTTCTTCACTCTGTGACTCTCCCCATGCCAACACACATTTATCCTTTCCTAAGGCATTCGTCCCCAGGCATCTCATCCACCATGCTATTTTTAAGGATCTACGTTCTTCCATCCCTCAGTTTTCAATTTTCTCAGCACATTTGCTAAGAACAAATCAGTCAGAACCAACTAAATCTAACTGTGGTGTAGAAAACCAACAATTTCTTCATAACTCCTTTTTGACTAAAAAGGGACTTATTGACCCAAGTATATAAGTTGAGGTAAATGATGCAATTATGGCAACTGGAGGTGTTGGTATGTGGAAGTATGGGCAGCACCAGAGAAGCAAGTCAACTTCCAATTCCCACCGTATAGCTTGCGGAGTCTCACATTCTGAACTTTTTGAATTTATCCTACAGATTCATGTGCTTTAACACTTGGCTCTGGCTCCAACAGCTCCAGAAAACATGTAATTAGTTTTCAAAGCGTTTTGTTTTAAAGTAATTAACATTACCTACTGAAACAAACAATGCTAAAATCTCAGTGGAAGTACAAGATACAAGTTTATTTCTGTTCACACAAGGTCCTGTGAAAGTTGGGCAGCTCTTCTCCAACAGGGGAAACAGGCTGCACTGTCATCTCAGAGTCCTTCAATTCCAGCTGTTAAAGAAATACCACAGAAGAGGGACAGACTGGACATGTGGCATAGCACTTCTCAGCCTATTATACATTGGCCAGAGCTCCATTACAGGTCTGAACCAACTGCAACGACATCCAGACATGTAGAGGAGCACATGAATAGCATGAATATTAATACTCTCTGCCCCACTGCTACTAGTGGGCATTTGTTCCTGGGCTAAGCTGTTCATCTTTTTCATGTTTTTTTCCCACCTTAAACCAGAACTTATTTGAAGTTCCAAAGTTTTTTCTCTTCAGCCCCAGTACAGTAGCATCTATGACGTGTGTGTGTGTGTGTGTGTGTGTACATACGTACATGCATGTGCTTTAACCTGGTTAATGTGTGATATAATTTATGGCAGTGAAATGGCAAGGAAGGAAGGTGGAAGAGACTAGTGGGGTATTTTGAAAGAGGAAATGAGCAATACAGGTAGAAGCAGGAAGAGCCTGGCAGACTTGTGTGTCTTAGTTCATAAGTCAGGGCCTCTCTCTAGTCCTCATCTCTTTGTTTTAATAGTAGCTCGTTAAAATCACTTCTTTTTTTCTCTGCTAGATACTTCTTCATCTGATTGTTCAAATACAAATAGACTAAAAGTTCAGAGTTCAAGATGATTATCTCCAACCCTTTAAATTTTAGGGTGACTATACTGACCAACCCCAAATATTCAGGCAACTGTTCACACAGCACAAGATATGTACATCCTTGAGAATTATGAAGAAGGAAGTCACTCCACTTAACTTCCCTTATGTGCTGGTGTAGACTTCCTGGAAGTTTCTATGAATGTCATTTACGTGAGAAATGGAAAGTGAATAGTATCTGATACATTAATGGGTTTACACAGTAGGTTCTGAGTTTAGTTTTACATATCAGGAAACACTAAGATTTCTGCTTGGAATCTTTAGGATTTCATGACTGCGCTGCTGGGTTTCAGATTTACGTGGGCCCTGTAGCCTCTTGCTTGGCCAATTTCTCCCTTTTGGAATTGGAGCATTTACCCAATGTCTGTACCCCCATTGTATCTTTGAAGTAACTAACTTGTTTTTGATTTTATAGGCTGATAGATGGAAGGGATTTGCCTTGTCTCAGATAAGACCATACCTGGATTTTTGAGTTAATGCTGGAAGGAGTTAAGGCTTTGGGAGACTGTTGGGAAGGCATGATGGTGTTTTGAAATGTGAGATGGACATGAGATTTGAGAGGGGCCAGGGACAGAATAATATGGTTTGGCTCTGTGTCCCCACTCAAATCTCATGTCAAATTGTAATCCCCAGGTGTTGGAGGAAGGGCTTGGTGGGAGGTGTTTGAATCAAGGGGGCAGACTTCCCCCTTGCTGTTCTCATGATAGTGAGTTGAGTTCTCATGAGATCTGGTTGTTTAAAAGTGCATAGCACTTCCCCCTTTTCTCTCTCTCTCCTGCTGCCATGTGAAGATGCACTTGGTTTCCCTTTGCCTTTCTGCCATGATTGTAAGTTTCCTGAGGCTTCCCAGCCATGCTTCCTGTACAGCTTGCAGCCTGCGGAACTGTGAGCCAATTGAACCTCATTTCTTCATGAATTACCCAGTCTCTGGTAGTCTCAAGGATGCTAATACACTGAGCATTCCTCTAAACTATTTATTGTGTCTTCAGTGTGGATTTATGTAGCCCCAATGTTCTTTGAAAGTTGAGGCTGCAATTCCTCAAATTGTTTTAAAACTTCTAGATTCACTTTTAAAGCTTGAACATGTTATGCCTTTTGTTTATTTTATCTTCTTTTTCATTGGAATTGTATTTATTTTTGGGTTTCCAGCAACCATCTTTTTCATCTAAGCAAAAGCAGCTGTATGCTACAAAGAAAATGAAGACAGCAGAGCTGATATTAGAACACAGCAATTGGTTTGGCTTGGGAAAGGAGAGAAAGCTACATGTACATAGGGAAACATTAGCATGGCTTTTTTTTTTCTGTAGATAAAAGGAAAATCTCTCAGCTTCTAGACAAGTCTTAATCAGAAATGTATTAACAAACACTCAGCTTATAAAGTATATGTAACAAGAGTTAACTGCACTGCCCACATTACATAGACATACTAAACCTGGAAAGATAGAATTTTTATTATGCATTGCAGGTATCCTTCACTTGAGAATTTGTAGGATACATTCATTTACTTTATTTCACTTGTTCTTTACAACAATCTCATTAGTAGGGAGGGCATGAATTTTTATGCCCATTTAATATTTAAAGCAAATAAAACCAGTGGGCTTAGGCATCTTGCTGGCATCACACTCTCCTTAAATAGTTGAGTCAGAAATGGAATCCACTTCTTCTGACACTTAGTCTCATTTTCCTTGTTTTGTAACAGTCTGAAGTTTCCTTCTCACCAAGCTAATAACTCACACCAGGAAAACCATGCATTTATTGTTTTTTTTTTTTTTTTTCTAGAGATAAAAGTTTGCTCATTTCTATGGAAAGGCTTTCTCTTGTATCTCATTCCCTTTTCCTGGAAGAGAAAATACTAACTTTTACTCCTCATTGGTGAGTAACTATCATGGAGGGTACACCATAATAGTGAAAGAGGATCCTTGTCATCCTTGACTCACATCTTACATGCAGTCTTTAGCAAATCTCATAGCCATATATCCACAGTCTATTCTAAATGCAACCATTTATCACCACTGCTGCCACTACACCTCTCTGGTTTTCATTCTTGTGGTCCCCTGACTGATCTTCCAGAGTCCTTTATTGCTGTAACCCCGCCCAAGTCTGAACTCTCCACAGCCAGCAGACCATGCCCCTCCCCTACTCAAAGCCTTCACAGGCTCTGACCTTCCTCAAAATAAAATGTTCCACAATGTCCTACAAAATACACCCCTAAGAGTCTTTTTAGTACTTTTTTTTTTAACCATTCGTTTCTTAGTTTATATCTTCAGTCCCAGTTGCCTCCTTTCAATCCTTTTAATGTGACTAGCTTTCCTTGCAAGAAATTTGCTACTGCCTGGGATTCTTTCCTTGCAAGTGTGCTTGGCTGCCTTCCTACCTTCAGTTGGTCCAGTCTCATTGCAAAGACACCTCTGCAAAGAGGCATTTGGGACCATTCTATCTCAATAAGAAGCACTCCAACACACATAATCACTTTTTATCCCTCATCATTGCTTATTACATTATAAATATGTAAGTCACTCATTTTCTTTTTCACCAGAATGTAAGCTCTGTGAGTATAGAAACTTTGTTTGACAGTCATCATGTTCCCAATGCCTAGAACAGTGTCTGGCATATAATAAGGGTTTAATAAATATTTACTCAGTGGGAAAAATGTTTTAAAAAATGAATGCCTCATGGGGTAAGACCGCTTGGATCTTAATATAGCTTGACTATTTCTTAGTTAAATAGCATTGGGTCCCCCATTTAGTTACTCTTAGCCTCAGTTTTCACATCTGCAAAATGACAAATATAATGGTCTTTGCCTCACTATTAGTTTACCGTGAACATTAAGTATGGTTATTCACATACATTGCTTCATAGATGCCTGACTTATAATGGGCTCTCAAAACATCTTGAGAACTGTTGACTCTGCTACCCATGGATAAAATGCATAGTTACAACACAATTCTGCTCTTCTCAGTGGAAATGTGCCCATCCATTTAAGACCTTCAATCAATGAAACAAGTGACTCAGCTCTTTCATTAAGTCTGTCCAGAATCTTGTATTTCAGTTTTTAGACATTGCACAATTGCCCTTCAATAGGAAATGTGACAAAAACATGTTCAGGTTTTATAGAATGCCTTTGCTTTCACTGGCATTGCTAGTAATGTGGTTTTCTTTTTGGAGATCTGGCTAGAGGCTGCTGAACCTTTCGTTTCACCTAATTTAATAGTTGGTGCCAGAAGGGCCATGTGTGAGATATTTTGGGAAGAGGTTTTGTGGAAGTAAAATCATACCCATTTGCTTGAGAGGAGGGCTGAGCCTGGGCATTAAGCTGGGCATGCTGGGAACAATGGTCCAATTTGCTTCCCTAAGCTCCTGTCTTTATGGTCTTTCTTAGAAAAGTCCAGGATCTCCCCATACTTCCATAGCCTAGTTATGGCCCTGTGCTGCCCTCTGCTCACTCTGGTGATCCTGCAGACTCATTCTGAGGCTGGGGCTGGATGGCACCTAACCTTTCTTTGCCTAGGCTTTCCCTCTGCTGGAAACACTCACACCATGGGAGTCTCATGTATTTAAGGGACTGGGGCTGCTCCTAGGGAAATGCTCTAAGTGCAAGCTTCATGGTAGAGAGAGTTAACAGAGAATATCCTTCCTCAGAAGCCTACTACAACAATGTTTATGTGGAATCAACACAGATGTATGAGAGAGGACCAGTGCTTGAAGGGTTTATAATCCATTGAGGAAATAGAGTATGACTTTTAAAAGATAATCTATAGATCAGGGTAAAAAATTATAAAAATCCGATAAATGATATGATAGAAATCTTGCTTCAGGAGACCCAAGGATAGAGGATTCCTGAAGGAAAGGTCTAAACCACAAGAGGTCCCTGTTTGACTTACTTCCACTTAAAGCTAGTGTTTTCTACAGCTGTGGATCACTGATGAGGACAATTCTTGTCAAGACCCCAGAGTTCATGAAAACCCCTTCAGAGACTTGCAAAACAGACAGATTCCAAGTCCCCACCCTCAGAATTTCTCATTTATTCAATCTGCAGTGCAGGACAAACATCTACTATAACCTTCTTCCTCTTCCTCCTCCTCTCCCTCTTCCTCCTTCTCCTTTACACATTTTATTGACATATAATTAACACACATAATATGTACATGTTTTGGGATTTAGTCCATTGAGTTTTAACAATTTCATGCATACAAAACAAGATATAGAATATTTCCATTACTACAGGGAGTTCCCTTGTCCCCCTTTCAAAAAAATGTTACTTCCTCTAACCTCCAATGCCCTTCCCCTCCGATTTCTGATTTCCAGCCACAGTCTCTTCTGGATTTTATATAAATGGAGTTATATACTATATATAGTTTTGCATCTGGCTTCTTTTGTTCAACATAATACATTTTTTCATATTTATCCATATTATTGTGTGCTTGAGTAATTCATTCTCTTTTTAGTGCTGTCTGCTATCTCACTGTTTGGACAAACCACACATTGTTTGTTATTTTCATTTTAATGGGCATTTGGACTGTGATACGGTTTGGCTGTGTCCCCAGTCATATCTCATCTTGAACTGTAATTCTTATAATCCCCATGAGTCGACAGAAGGAAATGTGGGGTTGGAGTCCCCACATAGAGTCCCTACTGGGACACTGCCTAGTGGAGTTGTGAGAAGAGGGCCACCCTCTTCCAGACCTCAGAATCGGAGATACACTGACACCTTGCACTGTATACCTGGAAAAGCTTCAGGCACTAAACACCAGCCTGTGAAGAAGCTGCCCAAGGTGGTGGGAGCCCACCCCTTGTATCAGCATGTCCAGAATGTGAGACATAGAGTCAAAGGGAATCATTTTGGAGCTTTAAGGTTTAATGACTGCCCTGCTGGATTTCACACTTGCATGGTGCCTATAACCCCTTTGTTTCAGTCAATTTCTCCCTTTTGGAAAAGGAGAACTTATCCAATGCCTGTATCCCCATTGTATCTTGGAAGTACCTAACTTGCTTTTGATTTTACTGGCTCATAGGAAGAAGGGATCTGTCTTGTCTCTGATGAGACTTTGGAGTTGGACTTTTGCATTAATGCTGGAATTGTTGCAGGAAGTCAGGGACCCTGTATGGAGAGACCGGCTGGAGCCACAGCAGAGGAACATAAATTGTGAAGATTTTATTTTAATATGGACATTTATCAGTTCCCAAATACCACTTTTATAATTTTTATGCCTATCTTTACTTTAATCTCTGAACATAAATTGTGAAGATTTCATTTTAATATGGACATTTATCAGTTCCCAAATAATACTCTTATAATTTCTTGTGCCTGTCTTACTTTAATCTCTTAATCCTGTTATCTTCGTAAGCTAAGGATGTATGTCACCTCAGGACCACTATAATATTTTTGTTAACTGTACAAATTGATAGTAAAATGTGTGTTTGAACAATATGAAATCAGTGCACCTTGGAAAAGAACAGAATAACAGCAATTTTCAGGGAACAAGGGAAGACAACCATAAGGTCTGACTGCCTGTGGGGTTGGGCAAAATAGAGCCATATTTTTCTTCTTGCAGAGAGCCTATAAATGGATGTGCAAGTAGGAAAGATATTGCTAAATTCTTTTCCCAGTAAGGAATATTAATAATTAATGCCCTGGGGAAGGAATGCATTCCTCAGGGGGAGGTCTATAAACGGCCGCTCTGGGAGTGTCTGTCTTATGCAGTTGAGATAAGGACTGAAATACACCCTGGTCTCCTGCAGTACCCTCAGGCTTACTAGGATTGGGAAACTCCATCCTGGTAAATTTGAGGTCAGACCGTTTCTCTGCTCTCAAACCCTGTTTTCTGTTGTTTAAGATGTTTATCAAGACAATATGTGCATCACTGAACATACACCCTTATCAGTAATTCCGTTTTTGCCCTTTGCCTTGTGATCTTTGCTTTTATCCTTTGCCTTGTGATATTTGTTGGACCCTTATCAGGAGTTTGTGATTTTGCCCTTGTCCTGTTCCCTCTGAAGCATGTGATCTTTGTTCTCCTTTTTGTCCTTTGAAGCATGTGATCTTGTGACCTACTCCCTGTTCTTGCACCCCCTCCCCTTTTGAAATCTTTAATAAAACTTTCTGGCTTTGCAGCTCAGGTGGGCATCACAGTCCTACCGATATGTGATGTCAACTCCAGAGGCCCAGCTGCAAAATTCCTCTCTTTGTACTCTTTCTCTTTATTTCTCAGCTGGCCAACATTTATGGAAAATAGAAAGAACCTACATTGAAATATTGGGGGCAGGTCCCCCCAATATGGAATGAGTTAAGACTTGGGGGGACTGTTAGGAAGGCATGATTTTGTTTTGAAATATGAGGACATGAAATTTGAGAGAGGCCAGTGTTGGAATGATGTGGTTTGGCAGTACCCCCCACCCAAATTTCTTCTCAATTTGTAATCCTCATGTGTTGAGGGAGGGACCTCATGGGAAGCGATTGGATGGAGTTTCCCCCATGCTGTTCTCTTTCCTGACGCCACGTGAAGACGGATGTGTTTGCTTCCCCTTCCACCATGATTGTAAGTTTCCTGAGGCCTCCCCATCCCTGTGGAACTGTCAGTCAATTAAACCTCTTTCCTTTATAAATTACCCAGCCTCAGGTATGTCTTTGTAACAGTGTGAAAATGGACCAAAGTAGATTGTTTTCAGTTTTTGACTATTGTATATAATTCTGCTATAAACATTCTTATACATTTCTTTTTGTGAACATAAGTTTTTGTTTCTCTTGGGTAAATATCTAGGAGAGAAATTTCTAGCTCAAAAGATAGGTGTATGTTTAACTTTTTAAGAAACCACCAAACATTTCTCCAAAATGAGTGCATTTTACATTCTCAATAGCAATGCAGGAGAATTCTGCTTTACCATGTCCTCACAAACTTTGGTGTCATTAAATTTTTTTAAAAAATTAAAAATGCAGAGCTCCTTTTCACGTATCTATTGATGATTTGTAATGTTTTCTTTAATGATAGATCTGTTCAGATTATTTGAATATTTTTAAAAATTTTTTGACTTTTTATTATTCACTTTTATGAGTCCTTTACATTTTTTGAATACACATTTTTGCAAGATATATGTGTTCAGAATATTTTTCCCAGCCTGTAGCTTGTCATTTAAAAAATTATTTGTTTTCATTCAAGCTGAAACATTTAATTTTAATTAAATTTAATTTATTAATATTTTCTTTTATGGTTGGTGGTTGTTTGGTCTGTTTCAATCTTTCCTTCAACAAAATTGCAAAGATATTCTCCTATATTATTTTGTAGAAGCTTTATAGTTCTGGCATTTATGTTTAGGTATCTTATCAATTTGAGTGTGTACATGTATTTATGTGTGTGTAATGAGTCAGGGAGTTGAGATTCATTTTTGTTGTATACAGATATTTAGTTGTTCTAGTAGCACTTAAGACTTGAATTAACCTAATACCTTGGTTTTATGCATTTTTAATAAGTGCTTTATATGATTCTGATGCAGAGCATTCAAGGATTATTTACTGTGTACTGCTGTGGAGGAAAGGTGAGTGGGTGTTTATTTTGATTTCCAGTTGGAGAAAATTACTAGCATTTGAGTAATAATATTATCAATAATTACTAGGAAAAGCTAAACTTTACTGAGCTTTTGCTGCTTCATCTTGATTATAATAAATACTTTGTATCTAATTTAATATTTACCCAAATCCTATGGAATAGATATTATTTTCTGTATATAAGGACACAGAGGCTCAGAGAGCTTAATTCATTGTCCAAAGACTCTCTTTAGCAAATATAGAAGCCAAAATCCAAACTTTGGTTTTCCGACACCAGAGATACTCTCCTAACTACCAGGTTCTTTGCTTTCTTCAATGGGGTACTGATTGTTTTTTTCACTTCTCACAACTGAATGTAATGATTCTTTAATGCAATTGTTCTCAAACATTTGTCTTAGGTAAACTTTATGCCCTTACAGTTATTGAAGACCTCAAAGAGTTTCTGTTATTAGGTTGATGCAAAAGTAGTTGCAGCTTTTACCATTGAACATAATGGCAAAAACTGCAATTACCTTTGTACCAATCTAATATATAGGTAATATCTAGTTGTATTTAGTGTATTCAAAATTAAAACAGAACTTTTGAAAAATGTATCAACTTCTTTTTTAAAATAACAGTAATGACTCCATTTCATGTTAACATAAATAATAAATTTTAATAAAAAACCATTTTTCAAAAAAAGAGAATAGTGATATTGTTTTACATTTTTGTAACTCTATTGTCTGGCTTAATATAAGATACACGTATGCTCATTCTGCTCTTATTCAATCTGTTGAGACATGGTCTTTTTGCTGAAATACAGTATACGAAGAAAATCTGGCCTCACATATATGTGTAGTTTTAAAAGAAGGAGTATTTTAATAGCCTTTTCAAATGATTATGACTATTCTTTGATACTACATCAAACCCAACAACTGGTGGTTTCTTAAATACTACTTAAATATCAGTGTCAATGTGGAATCGGAAACCATAGTTAATATGAATAACTTTGAAAAACTCAGTTTTAGTGAATACTTCATTCTTGCATGACTGTATAACAATATGCATTGTTCCTTTGAAAAATATAGTCTGAGTTATACAGATTGTGGTGCGTATGAAAATGCACTATTTAGATCTGTGGAGGGAATATGATTGACAGCACCTGTGACTGTCCTTCTGGAACCACCATCATGTTTGTACGGAGGTCACACTTCCCATGGCTGCTGCCAGCCAGAGGCTGCACATAACAGAAGCACTAAGGCAGTCCCACCCCACTGAGATGCAGACCTCCTTAAACTGATGAGTTTGACTCCAGAACTTGGCATTGGTCTAGTTGAAACATTCCAGGGACTGCTGCAGTCTAGAACTCTTCTTACCCCGTGCACTTTCCTTCTTCCCTCCTTCGGTGTCAGACCTGCATTGTGGTTTAAAGGCTGTCTCTGCCTTCTCTGGCTCTCTCCCTTTATCCTTCACAGGTATTCCCATCAGTAGCTTTCTTGAATGTCTACTCTGATCTTAGCACCTACTTTTCAGAGGACTAGAACAAATATGCAGATCTCCAAAGGTTGACACATTTCATTGTAAAATATCAAAAGCTCACTTTTGTAAATATCACCACTGATCCCACTGGAAAAGTTGTAAGTATTGGGAAGTTGTCAGGCAAAAAGTAGAGGATATACGTTTTTCAAAATTCTAATTTTCATTCAAAAACTTAAATTGCATCATTAGCAACATAATTGCCAGGTGTTTTCCTTGATATGGCAGCCTTACTCCATTCAATGACGTGAAAATCTCTGCCAAACTGCCAGTCTGAATAATCATAGCTTACCAGTCAGTGGCTGTTTCAAGTAAAAGTAGCACTCTAAACAAGTAGCAGCTAGTTCAGCTCGCAACTCAGATAACCAGACAAGGAATTTTTCTTGAGAAACTCATTGTACTGCAGAATGCAGCAGAAGTGTCTTTCATCCATCTGGTCCATTTCATCATGCAGAATATTTAAAAGACTTCTACTCAACGATTAAAATCTAAAAAATTCATATGTTTTTGCTGCTTCATAAAGGACATTTGTAAGTGGAATGGGCACTATGTTTCCTGCAAGTGCATGGCAGTGAAAAATACAATGACTGCTAGTGATGTTTATTGCCATTGACATGATTCATGCTCTGACCCCAGTCATTTCACCCACCATTGGTTTTGCTCCATCAGCGCAAATGTCAACACAGCGGGAAAGTCAAATGACTCCCTAATATTAATATAAAACTAGTTTTGGCCTCACAGACCCTCTGAAAATTCTTAGGAACACCCGGGGGTTCACATGCCATTTTTTGAGAACCATTTCATGAAGAAATCAAACATTGATTGAACGCTCCATAAGAACAGTACGTCTTTGTAGGCCCTGAGGATGACTATCACAAAGTGCCTACCCTCGAAGAGCCCTGGCTTTTCTAAAGGAGACACAGGTTATTAAATAGCTGGATTAGGGTTAGTGGACTATGTTACGGGGTCAGAGAGAGGATATCATGGATCTGTCTGTAAGGCTCAGAGGTGACCACGGCAGGGAGGTGATTCTTGAGGCAAGATTTGAAGACTGAGAAAGGGCTTGACCCCAAATAGAGGAGGTAGATATTCTGGGAGGAAGGAACAAATAACTATAAAAATATGGCAGTGCATGGTGTGCTGATACTACTATCTATCTAAAAAACAGTAAAAGGTATCATGTAACTATGCCAAAGTTTCCAAAGGTTTTGGTTATTTTTTTTAGAAGTTTGATGTCCGCGTTATTACCCAACATAAGGAGACCGTCAGGTGGCACCGCACCTCTGTGCCAGCTGCACCACAGACATAACCTTTCATTGTGGCCCGTACATTTTTCCTCCTGGTGGCTACATCTTTGTCATTTCTTGGAATATCATTTTTGTTTTATTTCATCTTGTTTTTGTTTCAGTGTTTTCATAGGACCAAAAAGTAAGACAAGTCTGAATATTTCCCTGGGTATAACAGAACTGTGGATGATGTCATCATCAATTGAGAATTATACTGCCTTTACATTTATGAAGCTCAAATGACCACATTGATTTGTAACTCAGATCCGGTGTATTTAATATGTGTAAAACCGTGAGTCTTGACATCTAGGCGGTTGTATTTCCAAACATGCTTATGATTTGCTAAGCCATAAAGAAACTGGATACGGCAGATCAGAAGCCTGCAGTGCAAATAAATGTATTGGTGTGGCATATATTGAATGTTTATTTATGTAAACCCAAGATGGATAGGGAGAGGCACTCTTTTAGTTCATCCAACAAATCACTATGATTCAGATGTTTCCTAACAACCACCTGGGGGAGGAGCGCAATCTTCTCATTTAATCTTAATCACTGGCAATCAGAGACATTTCACAACTGGGAAATATCACACAAATTATTAGAAGAGCAATCAGAAAATATAACAAAGGATAGAAAGAAACATAGTCTTTCCTGTGTCAGGGATTTATGCACAATTACTCAGCGTGTTTAAAGATGTTTTCATGTCACCCTCCCAGACCATCAAGTTTAAATCCAAATTCTTTTTAGCTGAAGACTGTATGGAACCATGGGCTCTTATAGACCAAGTCATTTCATACACAAACAAAATGAATGAATATTAACTCTGGGTTCAGGCTCATTTTTTACATCTCTTCAATATTTGCTGCCTAGGTAGAAGTTTCAGCTTTGCATATTCTCTTTATAAACCTGTATGTTTTTCTAGGCCAAGGAGTTTCCAAGTGTTTTGTCACCCTAGCTTTTTTGTAAGAGCAGATCAGACACGATAACTACAAGAATTTATTTCTTGAGCTCTCATCCTTGAATTTCTGAGGCCTAGGATGTTCTCTTTGTTCATCTCCATGGTGTAAGTATTTTTATACAAATTATATTAAGATCAACAACAACCATAGGCAATTCATTGGGGAGGAGAAATGAAGGCACTCTAAGAGTGTAGGAAAAAGAGAAAAAGTGTAGAGAGGCACAGTGCTGTAATAAGAGCTCCCTAAATCTCAGTGGTTTAATGCTATGGTCAGAATGTCTGTATCCCCCCAAATTCAGATATTGAAACCTAATCACCAATGTGATGGTATTAGGATGTGGGACATTTGAGAGGTGATTAGATCAGGTGATGGGATTAGTGCCCTTTTTTATATAAAAAGAGGCCCCAGAGAGGTGCCTTGCCCCTTCCACCATGTGGGGACACAGCTAGAAGGTGTGATCTGTGAACCAGAAAGCAGCCTTCGCCAGACACAAAATCTGCTTGATATTGGCCTTCTCAGGGTGCAGAATTGTGAGAAATAAGTATCTGTTGCTTATGAGTTGCCTGATTTATGGTATTCTGTTACTGTAGTCCACATGGACTAAAACACTTAATAAATTGAAAGTTTGTTTCCCTCACATGCCATTGTGAGTTGGTGGCAATGATGGTGGTGGTGATAGTGGTGGTAGTGGTGGTGTCCTGCTCCATGTACTCAGGGACCTACAATCCCTCTACCAGGTGGCTTCACCATATCCCAGGGCTCTGGAACCTACCACTGAATTATCTGTCTCCCGAAGTCCAGAGAAGGAAGAGTTGGAGAATTGCTTGCAAGGTTTGGGGGTTCAGGCATCGATATGGCATAGCTCATTTTGTTCATATTCTATTGGGTAGATCTAGGTTACATGAACCACACATAACTGCAGGAAAGGTTAGGAAATATGGTCTGGTTGTATGTCCTGGGGGAAACAGAACCAGAATCTGGTGAACACATTGCATTTTCCTGGCCATCTACATCAATTTGTTCTTAGTGATAGTTGTCAGCATTATGGGTACTTTGAATGTAGACAAAACTCAAATTTGTCCTAGTAGGCATGTATTTATCATTTTGTTTATTCACTCAACAAATATTATTGAACCTCCACTTTGAGCAGGACTTTGGGCAAGGCACTCAGTATATAACACTGAGCAGAGTACAGAACACAGAAATAACACAGTTCCTGCCTTCAGGAGCTTACAGTGTCCTGCTAACTGACACATCTATTGTCTTTCTCATCAGCTTTCTTAATTCATCCCTAAGGTGCTGACAGTATGGGAATAAGAAAGGAGAGAAAGGCAAGCAATTATCCGAATTTATTATCCCAGAGGTGGCTCTAGCAATAAGCATGTATATCAATGTATCCACTATAGCAATCTTAAAGACAAAACTGAGGAATATATAATTTATATCTTATAGTGCTTTATATTTTTAAAAGTTCTTACCCATACTGGTGAAAAGGAATTAAAATTAGCTTTGTGACTTTGAGCAAATGAATTGAACACTCAAGGTTAATTCCTGATCTACAAAATGGAAATAATACTAGAATCTACCTCTTAGAGTGACTGCAAGGATCAAATAAAATTAAATGAATAAACTGCTGAGCAGAATGCTTAATTTACAACAATATTAAAAAGTGATATTAACTAGTGCTGTCATTACTATTTGACTTTAAAAATGAAAGGTAGCAGAATATACCACCTCAAAATATAACCCACCTTGTCATAAGGGTTATTTTGAACTGAAGGCAATTGAGAAGAAGCAGATATCAGAAAAGTTCTGCCCTTTTCCTATTTGCATAAAAATAGGACATAAATTTGCAAAGTCACTGTCAGAAATCCACTGTCAGAAAGGACAAAGTTTGATTATTACCAATGATACCTTTAGACCCTGATCAGCTCAGAGACTGCACCAGAGAATCTACATCACAAAGTTTCCTAACTGGCCTTTATCTGCTAATAGTTTCCCCTATACTGTAGACCCTTAGACAATGTGGGGGTTGGGGCACTGCCCCTCTCCTTCCACTCCAGTTCAAAATCCATGTGTAAATTCTTCTTTCTCTCTTTCCTTTCTCTCTTTCATTCTCCCCTCCCTCCCTTCCTTCCTTCCTTCCTTCCTTCCTTCCTTCCTTCCTTCCTTCCTTCCTTCCTTCCTTCCTTCCTTTCCTTCTTTCTTTTCTCTTTTCTTTTCTTTTTTCTCTTTTCTTTTCTTTCTTTTCTTCCATCCTTTCTTCCTTTCTTCTTTCTTTTTGTGGAGATGGGGTTTCTCTCGGCTGCCCAGGCTGGAGTGCAGTGGTATTAACATGGCTCACTGCAGCTTCAACTTCCTGGGCTCAAGTGATCCTCCCACCTCAGTCTCTCCAGTAGCTGGAACTACAGGTGCACACAACCACACCCAGCTAATTTCTGTTTTTTTTTTTTTGTTGTTTTTGTTTTTTTTTTTTTTTTTTCCCAAAGATGGGGTTTTGTCATGTTATATAGGCTGATCTTAAACTCCTAGGCTCAAGTGATCCACCCACCTTGGCTTCCCAACGTGCTGGGATTACAGGTGTGAGCCACTGCACCTGGCCTTTGTATAACTTGACTCTCCAAAAACTTAACTACTATTAACCTACTGTTGAAAACCTTACTAATAACACAGTCAATTAACACATATTCTGTATGTAATATGTATTATATACTGTATTTTTACAATAAGTAAGCTAAAGATATAAAATATAAAGAAAATCATAAGGAAGATAAAATGTATTTACTATTATTAATTGGAAGTAGATCATCATAAAGATTTTCATTCTCATCATCTTCACATTGAGCAGGTTGAGGAGGAGGAGGAAGAGGTGGGATTGGTCTTGCTTTCTCAGGGGTGACAGACACAGAAGACAATCCATGTATAAGTAGACCCACGAAATTCAGGCTGTGTTGTTCAAGGGTCAACTGTATTCACTTTCCTACATTTCCTGCCCCTAGAAATTCAAGATCCTTTTCCTTTGTCTTGTCACTTCTCAAAAAATGTATTGCTTTTTGGCATGTAAGCTGGAATTCTAAGCTACCTCTTTGAGAAATAGTTTTTCTCCGAGTATTCTCCTCCACATATATAAAACGCACATGTTAGTAAACATGTTGGGTTTTTCTCTTGTTAATATGTTCTATGTTATAGAGTTCTAAGCTAGGAACTCAGAAGATTACAGGGAAAATTATTTTTTCCTTCCCCACATAAACAATCCTGTGACATAGGTTTCTATTTACTGTATTAACTACTTAGAACGTTACTATGTAGGCTTTTTTTTTATTTTTTTTATTTTTTTATGTCAATGAGAAAAACTATAGTTCAGAGAATGAAGTTTCTTGGAAGAAGCTGTACAGCTTAGAAATGACAGTGTCAGGGTTGGTTACTGTGGTTGTGTCCTTCCATTGATTCTGATTCTTTGCAGGGCCTACAAAGTATAGAATACTTTTGAGAACCATTTGTTTTCTTCTATTAAAAATAAACTGGGCTAATGAAATGGAAAGACAAGTAGTACTTCCTCTGGGTAACCAGCCATGACAGTTTTTACAAGCATGACACTTTTCAGTTCAGGCAGCACATAAAGCATCTACACTTTGCTGTCTTTCCACAGAGGTTGCTATAGTTTATGGATGGTGTGGGAAGAGAAGAGTGGGTGTAACATTTGGGGTGCCTGAGTTCTAATATTTGTTCTACAGGTGGTCAGCTGTATGACTTGAAATATATCACTTCACCTTTCAGAACTTTTTTTTTTTTAAATCTAGAAAATAGATATCTGGAACATTGTGTAATTACTAACCACTCCACCAATGTAGCATAAAGCAGAGGAGCTGATGAGTAAGAAGACATAGAAAATAGCTTTTGGAAAATAGAGGTGAAATGTAAGTCATCTTGAGATCTAGACTTCTGAGCCTAAGTCCTCTGATCCTAAGACACTCTGCTGTTTAAGGAGTTTAAAGCCTTCAATGTCCCTAGAAAGTAAGTAGAGTCTAAATAGTCTCTGTTGCCATGGTAGAGAAAATTCTGAAGATAAAAATTGTGTCTATATTGAGGGCTAATTATGAACAAAGATTCATATTCTACAGTGTTCTCTGTGCTGCCACAGAAACAGACATGGTGTTAGCAAGTCCTTGAATAAACTTTTATAACCAATTAATTTGTTATTCTCTAACAGTGTCCCTGTGGTCATCATAAAGATTTTACTTGATTTAGTACAAAGACCAGGGAATAGCATTTTTTAAAAATTCTCAAACCTTTATTAATGTGTATGTTCTTACATACACATTCTGAGACAGGATCTTGCCCTGTCACCCAGGCTGAAGTGCAGTGGTGCGATCATGGCTCACTACAGCGTCAACCTCCTGGGCTCAAGCTATCCTCTTACCTCAGCTTCCAAAGTAGCTAGGACCACAGGGATGCACCACCATGCCTGGCTAATTTTTAAAATTTTTTGTAGAGACAGGCTATCTCTATGTTACCTAGGCTAGTCTTGAACTCCTGACCTCAAGTGATCCTCCCAGTTCAGCCCCCAAAGTTCTGGGATTATGGGAGTGAGCCACCACGCCTGACCTATTAATGTATATTTTTAAAAGAAAGAATATTACTGACTCTAAGAATATAGTGGAAATTCCATGTTGTCTTATTGAAATGATATAGTTGCATTTTAGTTAGAATGCTACAATTCAATTCGAGTTTATAGTATCTTTTATTCTGCAAAATCAAGTCGGCAAAAAATTTCTGATTAGTCTAAAAACCTTATGTATAAAAATAATTGATAACAATTCAACTATTAGATTTGTCTAGAAAATTAAAAAATCATATGTTTATCCCATTATTAATCTTTCAACCAGTTTATTTGCACCTGTGAAGAATCACAGGGAGGAGGGCAAAGGATTAGGTTGGACTTATACCTGAACTACACTCTTTCCACCAACTGCATTTGGTACATTCACCTTGATTTTGCTTTGGTTTGAAAAAACTTCTATGAAGGATTTTATTGTCAGAGTATCAACAGAGAGACAGTGAATGTTACTGGGATAAATATAAACTAATATCAGCTACATAACTGACTTCATCTCTAAATCTCAGTTTCCTATTTTGTAAAATATCTAAGACAGAAATCCTTACCTTTAGGAGAGTCATGAGACTTAAATGAGACAGGAGCCATGAAGTGCTTGGGATTTAGTTGGCTTCAATAATCATCATTTCCTTTTCCCCCTAATGATATTACCTTCCATTAATTGTACACATTCTGTGTCATAATCTGTGCTTAAACTCTTAACATGAATCATCTCATTAATTGCTCAAAACATGACGAAGTTGAAGCTTCGGGAAATTAAATTAAGTTCCAGGTCACCAGCTTGGTAAGTGTCAGAGTTTTCTAATTTAGATGTCCCTGACACTGAAGCTCATGTTCTTGGTCATCATGTATATTTACTTTCTGTTGTGTCTTTAACAAATTACCACAGACTTAGTGGCTTCAGTGGCACAAATGTATTCTCTCACGGTTTTGGAGATCAGCAACCCAAATAAGTTTTAGTGAGTTAAAATCAAGGTGTTGACAGAAATGATTCCTTCTGGAGGCTGCAGGGTAGACTCCATTTCTTTCCTCATCCTGTTTTTGGAGGTCGCCTCCATCCTTCTCTCCTGGGCCTCTCCTCCATCCTCAGACAGTGGGGAACCTTGCTTCCATTGTCACATTGCCTTCTTCTGTGATCAAATCTTCTGCCTCCCTCTTTCCCAGCACACTTGTGACTATATTTGCTATTGCCATTCTTATATTGTTACCTCCATTGTTACCACCATTGTTACTACCTGTATGCTATTGCTCTCTGCTATTTACAGACTATATATGACCATATTTCTCTAGGTAACTTCTTAGGAGTAAAATCTTGAAGTTACTCTTGTCCAACTCTTTGTAGAAACTCAGCTGAAAATGCAATATTTTTTAAAGAATTTCAGAAAGATATTCAATTCCTACATGTCTCAAGTTACTTTAAAATCAATCCCCTGATTAAGCAGATTAGTAGAAGGGTGCCATAAATCGACTTGATCCTTTGCCCCTCTGTGGAATTGCTTAACTGTATTGTGCTTTGATATTACATCATTGGCCTACATTGAAGGACAGTGTAAGAAACAGCCCAGGTAACGCAGCCTAGGCCAAGTGTTAGTTATCAGAATTTAGTTGAACAGTGCATATACTCTTTCTTTGTACTTAGGACTTGGGGTTAATCAGGGACCTGGATTCATGTTTTTTCCCTACTTTGAGGACTCAGCTCTCTACTTTGAAGGTACTGCCTTTCAAGAGCCTCTATTTGTCATGGAATGACAAAATCCTACTTTTCCTCCCCAGAACAGAGCAGCATGTGTTCTTACAGGTGGCCACAGCATATTCATCACTTTATCACTTTTGCCATCTTCACATCGGCTCTCTGTTATGTTGCCAGATTGATTCTTGAATTCCTTTTTCTGACTTCTTTAAGGCTGTTGGCACCATCTTGGTCCATTTGGTTTAGTTGGTTTTGCCCCCACCACATCTGCTGGTATGATCACATTCATTTGCTTAGCATTAAATCGGCTCAGTACCTGGAGATCATGCTCAATTTTGTTTATAATTTTGTATCATTTGATTCAAGAGGCTGTTGGCATTTTCTGGCACTTAGATTTTTTTCATTAATATTTCTTTTTTTCCTGAGAGTTTGTGTTGTTTCTTTGAGGAAGAATAAAATGCCTGTGGATTAGAGTGTGGAGATTCAATCTGTAGCTTACTGATTTTTAAGGGCGATTCTGGGAATCTCCTTATCTTCCTATTGCTTCTTACCTGTGTAACTCATGGCTGTTATAAGGACTCGTGCTTGTGTAGTATTTTCTAGATTGCAGGGCTTTGGAAGGGAGGCATGATATTAATAGTGACATAAATATTTGTATGGAGATGGTAAGTTGACCTATCAAAAAAAGAAAAAAAGACAGCTACAAAGTCTGACGTAGTTTTGGCTGGAAAAGACATTCATGAGAGATACTCAGGGTTTGAGGATTACCCATTTCTGAGAATAGTTACACATTATGACCCAACTCCCTTGAGAAGAAGACAAGATGGAAGTGATCCAGGGACAGATTGAATGCAACTAAGCTGTCTGAGTCCCAAGTTATGTTTGAGAGAGTTTGTTTTGAATCTATATCTTTATAATAGGCTTGATTCCTATCAGTCTAGGAGCAATAGATGCATCTGAAGAAGAGAGAATGTTCTGTGTTGATTCCCAAACCTATCAAGTTATGTGCTGTTACTATGTTTATGATAGAAATATATTTCAGCTTGATGTTTTTAAAGCTATGAATAATAATTGCATGATTATGTGATAAGGGATACTCTTTGAATCCCTTAAGGTATGTTTGTTTGAACAAAGTTCATTCACATTCAGTATCATGATACTGAAATAATGACTGAATAAAGAACATTCACCTAGCTGCACATTTAGATTTAATGGCAGTTTTAGTGTAGCTAAATTTTCCAGGAGGCATTTCTCATCTTTTGTTCAATTTCTTAATGAGCGGTGAAACATTTGAGCTTTTGTCTCCTTTTGGGGGAAAAAGAGGCAGTGGAAAGATGAGCTAGAAAAAAGGGAAATGCCTGAATAATATGGATCAACAAGATGCTGGTTTATAATTTTTTACTTCAATAAAACTATTAACTACTTTATAAAAAATATTTTTTTCTTTTTACTAAAATATATAATCTGAAAGTTTCTGTCAATAGTGGCCAACAACTTAGATATATAGTTTTAGAAGATGATCTTAAAAAGAAGCAAACTTGGCCGGGAGTGGTAGCTCATGCCTGTCATCACAGCACTTTGGGATGCCAAGGCAGGTGGATCAGGAGTTTGAGACCAGCTTGGCCAATATGGTGAAACCCATCTCTACTAAAAATACCAAAATTATTCGGGCATGGTGGTGTGCACCTGTAATCCCAGCTACTCAGGAGGCCGAGGCAGAAGAATTGCTTGAACCCGGTAGACGGAGGTTGAAGTGAGTCAAGATCACACCATTGCATTCCAGCCTGGGCGACAGAGCAAGACTCCCATCTCAAAAAAAAAAAAAAAAAAAAAAGTAAACTTGAGGAAAACAAATCATTAAAAATGTTAAAGGGACTGGAGTAAGTTTGTTTGGTGAAGACCAGCTTGAGAGAGCTGCTATTAGAGGAGAAAAAAGTTTTGGAGTATTGAAGAAGGAGGATTTAGGAGGAGGGAGTAGAAGTATGTGCAGTGTGATTGATAAAGGGCTTTACATTCAATGTTCAAGAATAACTAAAAGACCTTAAGTTATCCTGATAGGGAGGGGTTCCTTAAAAGGGTGAAGTGTAATTATTGAAGTAATGACTGATTTTTTTTCCCTTATTGAAGGTGTTCCAACACAGTCTTGATTTCCCAACTGTCTGCTAATAAACTGTGATCTAGCTGTAGGCCATGAAATGGGCAAGGGGGTACTTCTTAATTTCAAGACAATGGTAATCAGGAACAGAGCCATAGGGGTTAGACAGCCCTGCTTCTTCAGTTTACCTTAGAAAATTTACTTAAGCTTTCTGAAACAGTTTCTTCATCTGTAACATCAATTTAATAATACCCGTCTCACAGTGTGTGTTAAAGGAAGGTTCTGAGGATTAAGTGACATAAAGTATGTAAGTTGTCTAACATATAATAAGTACTCAAATTATTGTAGTTACTACTGTATTTATTACTGTTGTTTCTAAGCATCTAAGTAAAATCATTGCTCTGTAGAATATCTTAGTGGTATGTGGTGAGATGAAATATTGAAGGTGTTAAATAATGATTAAAAGTTCAGTGTATGAACAAAAGGTCCATAGGAAAAGTGTGACTCAAAGGCAAACCTTTCAAGAATGCTGACCACACACAAGTACATTTTTGGCTGCAGCAAGCAGAGCAAATATACCCCAAGATCAGAGCCCATTAACAGATTCTTAGAGCCAAAGTTCTGGGAACCAACCACCTTCAGCCTAGGTCAGCTAAACCATCCCACATTTGTGAGGTGCCAGCAGTGAGGGCAGGTGCTTTCCAAGTCAGGAAATGTGAATCAGAAAGAGGATGTGATTCTGGCAGGGAACACTCTCATTCTGATAATCACTGATAGTGTTTATTTTGAACAAAAATAATCCTGCTACCTGCTCATACATGACAATACACAACCTGACACTATGAGAGAATAGTTCTGGACAGGTAGGCAGGAGTCCCATCTAGCTTAATTTTGCTACTGATGTGCTAGAAAAGTATGGCAAGATAAACACACTCATAAACTCTTGGAGCCTCAGTTCCTTCTACTGAGCAAAAGGACTGAACCAGAGGACCTTGAGGTTTCTTCAGCTTATTATTTTTCTCTGTGACAGCACATTTGTGATTCATGCATTTTTATTAGAGATTTATACCTTATTAATGATTTTAAAAAGCTTAATTCATTTTTCTCCTTTTTCATTGGTTGACCCAGATGAGCATCAAAGGTCTGAATAGGAGATTCACCGTACAGGTTTCCCAATTAACTGAATATTGGCTAGTGAGTAAATGAGTAAATAGAGTTCAAAAAGTGAGTATACAGGATTCAAATTTATAATTTCATTCACATTTATATAGGGAATATTTTCCAAAAAGGTACACATATATGATTAGTGAATATAGTCAGGCTGACTGAAAATATCTATGCATGGCTAGCTCAGGGAACCTAAGAGAAAGCTACAAATTTAAAAACAAGAGGCGACAATGATATGTTAATTTGTCCCAGGTTATTTACTGAGGAAATAAGATATTTTCTCTTTAATAGAGAAAAGTTTTTTATTTTTATTTTCATTAAGAACTGAGTAAATATTTCAGGTGAAAATTCAAGTGTACTCAGTCAGATGACTTGATCCCAAACAAAATACAGGATGAAAAGCAGGCATTGATATTTAGGGGGGTGTCCCAAGGTTGATCTTAGCTGCATTTTCCCTCCCCGCAAGATGGAATTGCTAAACAATATCATGGAATACTTTACATTTCTGCAATGCCTTTCACTAGCTTTGGAGAATGTCTTAAAGGGAAATATGTTCAGTACTTTATATTTCATTTATTTCTTCTTGTAAGAATCACAGGTTTCTGAGAACTTGTGAGAGTTGCCTTCCATATATTCCTCAGCATTGGATGTAATACTTGATGTTTCTCTTATTTTCAAATGCTTACATGCACAGTATTTTGGGTCATTAAAGTGGCATAATGGTAACCAAGGCTCCTTCTAGGTTAGTATGAAGCATTCAGGGCAGGAAAAGATTTTTTTTTATGTATCTCATAGGTACTTCACTCTATCTTAAGAAATAGAACACAATGATTGGGCTAATCTCTTGTTTAGATTTTCTTTGGTCATGTATTATCTAGAATTAAGAAAATAAAGACCTATGTTCACCACCCCCTTATCTCCCCAACATCCCCAGACTGTGGAATGTTGGGATTCATACTGTGAATGCACTGAAAATCAATTATTATCAGATTTTGTTTTCAGGGCTGCCAGACAATATTTTGGCTCAACTTCAGTCCATTTGGAACACAGCTGTTAAGTTGTTGACAAAAACTAAGGAAATATGAACATGTTCCACTCTTTCAAAAAAAATCGCATTTGCTGGCAACCAACTCAGATGGATTTGAAATTTTCTTATTGGAGAGCAAGTCAGTATCACTCTCTGGCATCCTTTTGGGCTGATCTGGTCATTCTTGTGTTCCAACACATATGGCACCCTTCACTCACCACTTGGGATTTCAGAATTTACTTTTGATCATGAACTTGAGCTTTCAGTTACTGTGTTAATAACTGTCCAAAACTTTAAGTTTCACTGGGATTTAGTGTCTCATTGATTTCTCCACATCTCCAGGATCATTTTTAAAAAGGCTTTAATGGCAAGTCAGCATTGATTTATTTCTAAAGGATTAGTGGTTATATTATACTGCATTTTTTTTTTTTGCAAATAATAGAAAAATACTATTCAATTAAATAATAAATAGTATGCTGCCCTTTAAGAAAATATGGGAATTATATATGTGTATGTAAGTATATATATATGTTTGTTCACATTAAGAATAAAACCAATAGAAAGATAAAGCACAGAAATGTTAAAACTTGATCTATCGTGGGAAGGAGAGAACAGGGTGGAGGGAAGAGGAATAGAAACTAGACTTCTTTGAGTATATATTGTTTCTTGATTTGTCTTTGGAATGATGTAGATTTTCACCTTATAAAAAAACAGAATAAAATACATATAAAAATAATTTCTAAAAATGTTTTAAAAGGAAAGAAAATAACCGTGTACCCAATGTAACTTTACGTGATGGTGAAAATGTTCTATATCTCCACTATTTAATAGCAGCCTCTAGCTACATTTGGCTAGTGGACACCTACAATACAGCTAGTATGCTGAGAAACTTAATTTTAAGTTATAGTTAAGTCACTTAAATTATATTTTTACTAGCCATATGTGGCTAATGGCTACCATACTAGACAGCACAGAAACAGAATAGGCACTACTCCAGGTGATTTTAAAATTCAGGAATTTGATTGTATATCCCTAGGACAAAAAGAACTTAAGATAACAAGAAGAACTTAAAAATAATATTAAATGATTTTAAGTTATAATACTTTTGAGAGTAATATTGTTACCATTATTCTGAGTCTGTTAGGTCTATACTGTGAGATATTTAATATATCAAATGAGTAATTATGTGCATGTCCTTGAGAACCCAGATTTTTGGCATGATTGGAAGAAGATATAGATTGAAGGTTGATAAGGTTAATTTTTTTTGTCTTTTGTAGAGACTGTGTTGCCCAGGTTTGTCTCAAACCCCTGGACTCAAGCAATCTTCCCACCTCAGCCTCCCAAAGTTCTGAAATTACAGGCCTGAGCCACTCTGCCTGGCCAAAAATGTTTGAGGCTTCTGTATGAATTTGTTATATATGTATTCTTAAGAAAATAATTTCCAACTCTGTTCAATGAATAGCCCTAGAAACAATGACTAACCCATTAGCAAGTACAACCCTAATGCTCAGATTATGGTCTCTAAATGCCTTTTGTCAGGAAAAGGAACCAGGACTCATTGGAGAAATGGATAATTCAGTGTCTGGGGCAGATAATTTATAAGATAAATCTGAAACATCTTGCCATAATTTAAAATAGGGATGCTTTCAAAAACTAGTAGGATTGTGCCAAAAAGAATCAGACACAATTTGGAAAAATTTCTACTGAACAAAGATGGAAAAATGTGTGTGCCATATGAATAACAAGGACAATTGATTAAAAAACTTCAAATACTTTAAATCATAGGTTTATACTGATACTTTAAAAGTTTAGATATCTTTGAGGGATTCTAGAAAACAAACTCATTATATTAAGCTAAATCATCAAGCAATTATTCTGTCTTTCCTGTGTGACCTGTACCTCAGGGTGACCAAAGATAATTTCTCTTTGTAACACTGTTCTCTCTAATAAATAAAGAAATAACAATGAAATAAGAATATTACTATCTTCTAGCTCTTGAGATATTATTAATAGATCTGGGCAATGATCATTAATTAATACATACATCTCAAAATGTGATAGAAGTACCCTATGATGAATATGCACTGCTTCTTTATTGGTTTTCTTTTCTTTTGTTTTGTTTGCTGTAATAACCCCGTAATGAAAATTTTATGTATGTATACACACATACACACACACACACACATATTTTCATATATTTTTATTTTATGAGACAACTTATATACATAAATGTATACATATATACATATTTTGGATACATAAAATATGTATACATACATGCATGTATGTACATAAGTTGTCTCACAAAAATAAAAATAAATGAATAAGAAAACAAAATCAAACCTACATCTGATCAAGCCTTTAGATTTAACTACCAATTTACAGAAACTAGAAGGAACAGAAGATCTGATAAAGGATTCCATAGGTGGGTAATTAATGAAATCTGACTGTGGCATTCCATAGGAAGGATCAGCAACTGTGACCTGTGGGCCAGATTCGGTTCCTCACCTATTTTTGTTAATGCTGTTTTACTGCAACACAGTCTTGCTCATTTGTTTATATATTGCTTATGCCGTTTTATGACTGAACAGCAAAGTTCAATAGTTGAAACAGAACTCATATGACTCTCAAAATATAAAATATTTACTATCTGGCCCTATATAGAAAATGTTTGCTAACCTCTACTTACCATGACAAAATTACCTGATTTTATCAATAATAATAACAATAAAATGCATCAAGAAAAAAAAAACTGGAGAAATATGTACAGAATGATGATAGGGAAACCTATAGACCTAATGCCACTTAAACAAGCCTTGCCAACCAATCATGATATATGGACATTATTTGGATCTTGATTTAAACAAATATATTTTAAAGCAACTTTTAAGAAAATCAGAAAAATCTAAATATTGCTTGGATATTGAAGACTTTAAGAAATTATAGGTGTTTTTTAAAGCTATGATATTAAAGTTATATTTTTAAGAGCTCTTATCTTTTAGGTGTTTATTCTGAAATGTTTACAGAAGAAATGATATGATTGATGTTCAGGATTTACTTTAAAATAGTCCAGGGTATAGGAAGTGGGTAGAAATACAGATGAAACAAGAATGACCATATATTGGTATTTTTGAAAGTGGTAACAGATAAATTGGATTAATTATACTGTTCCTCTACTTTTACATATGTTTGAATATTTCCATAGTAAGAAAAAAATTTAAATGTCTTTTTGCATGGAACTTACATTTTAATAGAGGAGAATGAAGTAATAAAGTAACTAAATGTAGAGTTTGCAGAGTTTGAGGAAAAAAGACATGAGGTGTTGACAGGGGATGTTGAAATTTTTGAGTCACATGGACTGTGTGGTATCTAAGCCATACACAGTACCTCTAGGTCTGGAGATGAAGCCGGCTTCCTGAAGCGCACATGGGAAAACTGAGTAGCCTGCACTCAAGAGCCTGACTTCCTGGGTCGAAATCCTAACTCTGCCACTTACTAGTTGCATTACTCAGGTTAGTTAGTTAGCCTCTCTGTGCTTCAGTTTCCTCATGGCGTATAAGCATTTGATAAATACTAAAAAAAAAAAAAAAAAAAAAAAAAAAAAAAAAAAAAAAAAAATATCATGGGGATTGATGCTGAAAGTCTTTTAAAAATTAACAGCTTTCTTATCAGAACAGTGTGTTTTCAATATTCTAAAACAGTGGTTCTCAAATTTTAATGTACATCAGAATCATTTAGCAGACTTGTTATAATACATGTTTCTGGGCCCTACCTGACTCTTCAGCCCAGAGTTCTTAATTCAGTAGGTCCAGTGTAGAGCCTGACTTTGTCTACAAAATGTTCCCAAGTGATGATGATAACGCTGGTCTCGGGACCCATCTTTAGAACTGTTTCATAAATAATTCCTTTATTCTGTTGCTGTCCATTTCAAAGGAGAAATAAATGCACTTGACTGTTTTTTGTTTTTTAAAGAAATCATTTGCTAACCCAATATTCATACCACAGAGGAAATGACTTTCTTAGGTTTGTCCCAAATTGAGAGAGTTTGCGTTTTCTCTTCTTGCCTTTTATGACTGAATGAAAGAAAACTGTGCTTATGAGGTAAAAATGACATACCAGCTGCAGATTATTTTTCCCATTCTTTTTTTAATTAAAAGAATTCAACATAGCCAGACAATTTCTCACCTACTCATCTCCATCTAAAACAAGACACCATCTGTTATGTATCCACTTAATCAGAACCATGACAAATTGGAGCACACTCAGGTCTCTGATACCATATACCACTCCCCAGGAGTTTCTGCCTAGACCTTTGAAAGGTCCTGATCAGAGGCTGAGAGGACAGCTGGCCATTAGACTGCAGCTGGATTCAATCAGAGAAGATGCCCCCAAGGACTCCCACCAAATAAGCAGGGTCAAACAGCCTGGCCAGGATGAAGTTGGAAAATGAGTTACCTGGTGTCTGGGAGGATTCTGAGTTTGATTTACTTTTCAAGAAGGTTAAGTTGTCTTTCAAAGCCAGTCTTTTTTCTCTTTGTGTCCATCAAATATGAAGCGGGCATGTTGAAAGTTTTCAGCATGTCCCCAATCTATGCCTGGGCTATCACTGGGGTGCTGCCTTGCAGACAAAATGCCTCCATACATGGAATGGAGGGTCTAATTTCTTTTCCTGCCGGTCTGAGGTGACCTGTAGACTGGAGCCAGATGATCCACACCACTTCAGAACTTCTCTCCAGCAGCTAGAAAGGTCTCTCATCTCTTTGCTGCTAACAATCCATTCGAGTTCAAGAGCCGAGAAAGCAGGTGGGCATTTGAAAGGAGAAGAAAGAGAAAAATCAGCCAGAGAAAAGGAAACAGATAAAAAGCAATGTTGTAAGAAAAAGTGTAGTTAGAATTTGGAGACTGCAGTCAGGGGCAATGGGGTTAGTAACTGAAGTTTCAAGAAATATTGTAGGTGATTTTTTTAATGTAGGGTAGAGGGAATGAAGAATAAATATAAAGATACAGAAAAGAAAAGCTATGCAGATGATAACTGAAGCCTTAAAAGGAATTTTCAGGGTTAATGATCTGCTTCATGTCTTCAAATACTTATCCATTAAAAAGTAAAAATTGTGTATATACTTTGAAACAGCTACGTGAAAGGGGTTTCCACATTTTTCTTAGTAATCCATAAGTAATGTTGGGAAAAGAGGAATATATGCTTAGTTTTGTAATGAATACAGTACATAGAACAAAATAAGCCTATAGGAATATATTTCTAGAATTCCAAAGAGAAATTGTTTATTTAAGGAGTAAGTAGGAGATAAGAAGTATTCAAAATGTTCTTAGCTCTTTACTTTTTTCTTTCTTTTATTCATTCATTTGGCAATTATTTATAAGAACCTGCTGTGTGCCAGGCACTTCAAAAAACTAGACATTTAGCAATGAATAGAAGAGAAATATTCTTCCTATCAACTTTTAGTAAGCCAAAGAATACCTAAAAAATTTTCTTGAAATGTAGATTTCTGGGCCCAAACCCAAGATTCTGACCCAGTATATTTGTGAAAAGGCCCAGAAATATGTACTTTTAAATATTAACTTTGGTAATTCTGATACAGGGAAATAGTCCTTGTAGGTGATCTCATGAAGTATTTTAATGAAAAGAAAGTTTGTACATATGGCACTTCACTCCATTTGCCTTCTTTTCTACAAAAGAGGTCTAGCTGTAAGATGGTGTTATAATTTATACTTCCATCAGGAGGCGAGGTTTCTCCCCCTTGAAGAGGATATCGTGGCCAGGAGGTACTGCAGAAGAATATAAGTCATTACTTTTTTAGCGTCTGAGGGTCAAATTGGTCCCAATTCTCCAGAACACATCTTAGGGGCATTTTTGTCTTGAGGGGAATGTTTCTCATCTGAAAAAAATCTAGTTATTTTCCGATGAGCATTAGTCCACGAGCGTCCTCTACGGTCCTAATGCTTATTCCTTTCCAGGGTATGTAACCATCCATGGACCTCTGCTTATCAGATTAGTTACGCTCGCCGATGTAGCAGTCCTGCACCCGTTTTCCTGCCTTTCTAGACCACAAAGAAAGGGGTCCGGGATGCTGGATTCTATTGGTCCTTTACCAGCGTGTCCAATATAGCCTTTGCACTTAGAGGTGAGTCCTAGAGCTCGGCTGGGTTCCTGAGTATTTCATAACAACCCAGCTGCTCCATCAAAATGCACTCCCATAAACAATAGTTCTTATGCAAATTCGTTTCAGAGAGGGTGTAGGTAACCTTTTGAGTCAGGATTGAAATGGTCTTTTTGATTCTGTAAGTGCTGTAAGACTTGACTGAGTGCAAACAGTTCCAACATTTGAGTAGACCAGTTTTTAGGCAATTCTCCTAAAGCTGCTTCCACAAGAGTCTGCCTATCAGTTACTGAATAACCATTGCGATTTTTTGGGGTTTTTTTTGTTTGTTTGTTTTTGTTTTTTTTTTTAAATTCTCAATCACCTGGGAGGAACCATCTCTTGTCCTGTCCTGAAGGGAGTTCCTCCTACGTGTGGTCAGACATTTGTATGGTAATTAAGATTTAAATCCCCTGTGAGGAAATCTGCTGGGTTAAGGGAATAATCAGTGGTTAGTGTTAAATTACCTTTTTCTAACAGAATAGCCCCATACTTTAAGATTTTTGATTTAGTAAGCTACCTTTTTGCTTTTTTGACTTAGAATAATTCTGAACTGGTGAGGTGTGCTCACAATGAGGTTTCCTCTAAAAGTTACTTTTTTACTTTCTTCTGTTATCAAAGCAGTTGCCCCTACAGATTGAATGCATTTGGGCCATCCGCCGGTCACTGGGTTAAGGATTTTTGATAGGAATGCTATGGGTTGTCAGTGGTCTCAGTGTTTTCAGGCTACGCCCTTGTTTACACTGACAACAAGGTAGTATTAGAGTATTATAGGGTCACGGAGGAGACTTTCAATTATCAATTATTGGTTTTTAATTTACCCTGGCTTTTAAAGTAATAGGGCACACTTTTTTTTTTTTTTTTTACTATTTCTATCTTTCTCTCTTTGATTCCCTCTTTGTCTCTCTGCCTCTTTCTCCTCTCTCTCTCTCCTCTCTGTCTCTTTCTCTCTCTCTGTCTCTCTCTTAGCCATTTACAAACTTGGGACCCTGGCAAGGGTGGTGGGGAACGGGTCCCACATAACTGCCCATGTTGAGAGCTGTAGACCTAAATTGGCAGGGACACCAGGGACAAGACTCCGTGGGTTTATAGCCTAGATGCCTAAGGACGCAGCATAGAGCTTCCTTAGATCCCTTTGGAGATATAATTTGTTAGAGGAAGTGAAAGTCTGAACCACTAGTACCTAGGAGGCAGGGATCAGAAGAAGTAGATTCAGAGGTAAGGAGAATTTTGGGGCTACACTTTCAAGAAAGTTGTGGTCGGGACCGAGGTGGTATGGGTCAGAAGGAAAGTTAGGGGTGCACACATGGGCAACTGTTGAATAGAGACTTCTGGCTGTGCCATGATCTCAACCGCCTAACACCGGGAGTTCGGATGACAGCTTTCTGCCTTTAGTAGGCCCTGGGCTTCCCCAGGAAAATTGAAAGCGGAAGCTGGTTCTAGGCAGACAAATGCTCCCAACCCAGAAGGGTCTGGGGTTGTTAGAAAGCCTTTCCCCAGGGAGCCTCACATCTAAGTCTGAAGTCCCCCTGCCATGCTAATCGTTTTCAACCGGCCAACAGGTGCTCGGTATTTTCCTCCAGTTCTAAGGAATGATAGGACAGAATAGCAAGTGAAAGTGGTCCAGTATTACTCACCGCTTTGGAGGTTCCATCCGGGTCACCAAAATGTTACCAGGGGTCCTTGCTCTCAGAGCTCCCAAGATGGCAGCGGGCTGCTTCCAAGAGGGCGGGCAAGCCTTGTATTCTCTGACCTGGGGTTCTTGCCCTCACGGATTCCAAGGAATGGAATCTTGGGCCATGTGGTGAGTGTTATAGCTCTATTAGAAACTGTGCGTCATGTAACAGAACCGTGGAACCCAGTGAGTAGTGTTCAGCTTGAATAGGATGAACCCGGGCACTTATCCATGCAGGAACAATGGCAAGTCTTTAGCCCGATTTGGAGCGGCAATGGGCGCCTTGCTGGATCAGGAGCACAGCAGATACCCTGCCCGATCCAGAGTGCTGGAAGTCAGCAGTGGGTCTGCGATGGTGGCAAATGGCAGTGGTGGACGGCAAACAACAATGGTAGATGGCAAACAGCAATGGTAGACGGCAAACAGCAATGGTAGACGGCAAACAGCAGTGGTGGACGGCGGGCAAAAGCTCAGCTTGAGCCATAAGAAAACACGGACCAGAAGAGAGTGCAGTTGCAAGATTTAATAGAGTGAAAACAGAGCTCCCGTACAAAGGGAGGGTCCCAAAGAGGGTAGCGCAGTGATTTCATGAAATCTTAAGGCATCAACTGTTTCTAATAGGAGTCCTGAGTGTACTTCACCAGCTTGGCTCTTTTCCCTAGGCTCTGGACCTTTATATTCAAGCCATCTCCTGGTCTTTTACATGCATGGCCTTAGGAAATCAAATGTTACTTATGGAATAAATGAAATTACCTTTACTTTCAAACCTACATGTCTTTCTACATTCCCATCTCCATGAATAACACCACCTTCTAGGTACCAAAGAAGAAACTTAAAGTTCATCCTGGGCTGGGTGCAGTGGCTCATGCCTGTAATCCCAGCACTTCAAAAGTTCATCCTAAAACCATTCCACTCTCCTTCCTCTCACAAATCCAAGTAGTCACCATGTGCTTCCAGTGCTACCTTCTTAATATCCAACATATTTATCTCTATCACTTCTGCTTTAGCTCTGCCCCCTTAACTACCATCTTAACTGTTTCCAGAGTCTTCTAATTATTCTTGGAATCTCTACAATGTACCCTTCCAGTCCACTCTCCATGCTGTTGCCAGTGTGATCTTTCTAAAATGAAACAGTAATCATGCAATTCACCTATTTATAGCCCTTTAATGGCTCTGAATTGGCCACTGACCACAATCCAAATGTTATGGAAAGGTTAAGTTAATCCATGATCTCGTGGTCTCTTGAGTGGTTTTCTCTTACAGGACCTCCTCCAACCTTCCAACACCCTAAGATTCAACCATTACTCAAGCATGATTTTCAGTCTGTGGTACCTTTGCTCCTGCTCCTTCATACGTCTAGAATGGCCTTCTTTATATTCCTACACACTTGATGAAAGCCTATACACCTTTCAACACTCACTTCACTTGCAATATCTCAAACACCCCTCCCCACCTTGCCACTCCCTACATATAATTGACATCTTTTGTCTAGGCCCCTATATTATCACATGCTTCTAATATAGCATATATGTAAAGAAACATATTTCTTCACTTGTGTGTCTCACTTGTGTATATCAGCAAGCCTCTTGAGGACACGAAGCTTGTCTTGCTCTGTGTAGAAACTATTATTACAGTGTATAGTGTATACCAGTCTTAAATGAATAAAATAATAACTCATCAAGACATATAACTGAAAATTTTCTGACATATGGATTTTTTGTATTCCATATTTTTATCTAAAAGCTATTTTTATTTGTCTTGTCATACCAAATCTGAATCAGAAGTAAAACATGGTGCTCCCTTTAGCTAATGATAGTCTGTACCTCTACATTTAACAATTAAGGCCTATCTTGAGTTCTTTAGGAAATCCTTGGTCAAAGCATGGTAGATCTTAGATTTTTGGTACTTGGCCAGAAAAAAAACTCTTGACGTACCACAGCTTCCTCCTTGCATGTAAATTTTGATTTACAATGGTTTCAGGTATTCTTTATTCTCAAGGAAATAAATTTATTACAAGCCATATTTTGTAATAGTAGAGCAATGACTCAGATTTATTAGTCTTATCTAAATTATTTTCACAACACCTGGAATAAATGGCTGTTTTCTTGTATAGGTGAAGGATTAGAGGAACAGAGACTCCAAGTGTCTGAGTGGGTCGAATATTGCTCTTCATATTTCAGATATTATTGTTTAATCCTTATTGAGCTTATTATAAATGTCAGGTCCTGTGACTAGCTCAAGGAATGCAGGGGTGAATCCACCACTGATCTTGTTCACAAAATGGTGGGGAGACAGTAATATGTTGTTAATTTGTTGCCATGATTTATTTTTTAAACAAGGGGGTCATTGCTTATTCAGCATCCTGATGTACTGGGAACTGTTCTTCAACAGGTAAGGGATAGGTTCATATTTTTCCATCTGCACTCAACCAAGCTTCCATGAGACAAATGTGGGCTATTTGGCAGATGATAACACCTCTTGTATTTCTGAAGCCCTTCATATTTACAGTTCTCTTTGCCATGCATAATTATAGTTATTTGATGCCTGGCAGTTTTATGAGAATAAAGTGGAATTTACTGGCCAGTAAATACTAGCACACTCTTTTGTGTGTCCTTGTAAGGATCACTTTCTAACAAACTTAGTGAATGACACCCTGATACTCTCTGATCAAATAGATTTCCAGAACAGTGTGCGGAAAAATATTTAAAAGAGAAAAAAGTATAGATGATTTTCCTGTGCTCCCCTCCTAATACACACTACTTTGTTGTGCCTGAAAGATAATAATGAGAAAAACAAAGCTTTACTTTCAGGTAAAAATGTCTTTGAATGAATCTTTTAGTGAATCCAGATGCTTAAATGCACATTTAGAACAGTAGTTTAAAAAATGTTTTCAGATAGAACTGTTTGCCCCTGATTTATTCCTCAAAATGATTGTCATGCTAAAAAAAATAAATCCTGACAATTACCTGAATAACAAGAGAAATCTGCGTGTGGTTAATTGTCAGTTGAAAGAAATATAATGGTGTAAATAGCACTTTTAAAACATATTTGTCTTTTCTGTACCTTAAGGTTCAAAGTTATGTCTCCTGATTTTTGAAGCACCAATCTCGAGTTGTTTAAATTCAAGGACCTCATCCGTACAGAGCTGGGAATTGCCAAGATACTAATACCTGCATTTTTATGACACATTCTAAAGTCAATAGGAAAGAGGTTTCTGAATAAAAGCCTTAAAATTACCTTATGAATTATTAATTACAGGGCATATTACCTTTGAATTATAAAAGCCCAGAAAAATGGAAAGGAGAATTGAAAAACATCAATCTCGGGTTCTTTAAAAATGTAATACCAATCATTTGAGCAGTGTACAAATCTTTTATTAAAGATAAAAAAGAGGTGATACGTTTTTTATTAACTGGAGGATATGTTCAATCCACATGATTAAAAATCTCATTACTAACTCAAGTCAGGAAAGTGATTTATTACTGAAACAGAATGGGAGGCATTCGGTTGTCCACGGCAGCATTTATCAGAAGTAGAGCTATCAGTTTGTATCTATTTTAGCATGCTTAATATTTTTTAAAGGTGGCCTTGCCATCTGTTTGAAGAATTGAAGATATTTTTCTAAAGTTGGCAAACTACCTTACAGCAAAAACATTAGCTGTTTTTTCATTTAGCTTAAAGTTTTAAGTTGTAGAAATAAAGATTATGTCTGTGCTCTAATGAAGGTAAGGGTTTCCACTGTAAAGGAAAAAAAAAAAGAAAAAGAAATAAAGGGCTAGAGTTCCTGTCCTTAATATATAAGTTCCTGTCCCCAATGTATTTTTTTTTAAAAGTTCTATTCATAAACATTTTTATAAGAAGACAACTTTTTTTTTTTTTTTTTTTTTGGTAAAAGGAGAGACAATGTCATGTATATTTGAAATGGCAGAGAGATTATTATTCTCTTTTAGATACATTGGTTCCTGTGATTGTTGCTATTTTGTTTTTAAGAGTAATTGTTATCTTTACTTTCTGAATGATTTCAGACTCTTAGGTCTTAATTGAATATCTAAGGTACTATATTTAGAAAAAAGTTCCTTATTAGTAACTAATGTTTTAGTATTAATGTTTATTTGTTCTTTAGTAAAATAATCTCCCAGATGTTAGAGGAATCAGTGAAGGCTGTTGATGTCAAGCTATCCCTCATGGACCTTTAAGGGAACTTGGAAGCTGAGTATGATTTGGCTGGATGGAAGGTGAACAGCATTACTGTAAAGAAAATGGTGCTGTCTTCTTAACATCCTGAGCTAAGGTTGAGCTTGGTGTGTTGGAAAGGTAGAAGGTGGCTTGAGGGAAAATGGGGAGGAAACATCCTTGGTTGTTCATCAAAAGCTTAAAGAGAAAAGTTTGGATTAGCTAAGACTGAACCTAGTTATAGAAGATTTAGTACATGAGAATGAAGTTATAGGAAGCCAATCAAAGCTTTTAGAACAAAAGAGTGGTGGGAAGAGAAAATGAGCCATTCAGTTGACTGGGGAGGGAAACATTTAAGCCAGGGAGAACAGTCAGAATGCCATCATAATGATTCCATGGGCAGTAGGTTATGGAACTAAGCAAAAAAGTGATATTGGTTAAAAACACCTTGAGAGAAGAATTTACTGGATAAGAAGGCAAGAATTTACAAGATAAAGTTCTTTGTCACTGCTAAAAGGATGTTCCCGATTTCAGGTGGTTATGCCAGTACCACACATCTTAGGAAGCACTTAAGAGGTTTTTTTAGAGCCTTTCTCTTCATGTATTTCTTCATGCAAAATCAGACATCAAACTCTTTAAGAACTCTGTTCTCCCAACAGAGATCATTTGACTCTTCCCATTCAGACTGGAGACAGCTGAAATTGCATCTGTGTGTTAATTTACAAATGGTGCCTTCAGGGATTGCTTATTTTAACTATCACTAGGAGCTTTGTGATAGTTATTAAGGCTGCTTTGGAATTTGGGCTTCTAACTCTGTAAATATTAAACAATAACCACCATGTTATAGGTGACTGGTATCACAATGGATGTGAAAGATTGGAAACTTAGAAACATTTTTCTCTCTCATTTAAAAAAATAAAATTTAACTTAAGAATGGTTGCCATGGATATGGTCACATTGTCTAGATTTTTTGGCACAGTTATGTGTGTATATTTTCTCTGACTTATATAGTGCATTCTGAAAAAGAAAGGCCTGTAGAGTCTCATGTCCATCTACCTATATTTATATATTTTTGAATGTGTGTATGTACGTAAAAAACAACTGTGCTTCAAATGCAGAATGCCTGTAACAAAACATCACATTCTTCAAGCTGTTTTCTCCCCTTTGAGTATTTGAGTTTAGACAAATGCCTTTTCCCTGTTCCTTTTTTTTTTTTTTTTTTTTTTTTTTTAAGCTGGCACATTCTTGTTCAATGAAAACAAGGGAGCAAGGGATTATTCTAGCCATTGAAATAGAAATGGTGTGTGAATCTGACAGCTGGAGCTTGGGTGTGAGATACTGCAATTTTTGCTATAGGGAAAGGAGATAAAATGAGGGTTTGAATTTCATAGCATAAGGGGCTACCTAAATAGCAGCTGTTAGATATGAAATCCCTGCTGAAGATTAGAAAATGGTGGGGGTTAGGTCTTCCTAAGCCCAAAGAGTTGGAGGTGGGAGTGGAGGAGTCACGTTGTTTTATTTGAAGTGGATTTTTTTTTTCCTTTTCTAACTCATGGCAATTGGTTTCTGGGTATAGAACTGCACATTCATAAATTCTCTTTACTTGTCTAGATTAAAAAAAATACCTGTAGCCTTAGAGTTTTCATTTTGAAGGAGATGAATAATATCCATAGATTATATGAGCGAGTGCATATTTTGAAATTGTTAAGATTGTTAATAACATTTCAGTGGGCTTGGTTTTGCATTTCAAGAGGGAATGTTGCAGTGAGTTTGATTTCCAGATGACATTAAAGTGATTCCTCTCTGAGTAGCACTTAGTTGATCACTTTTTAATGCAATTGTTATTCCCTTGTATTACAGATATTAGAATAATAGTATCCTATCTGTCCTACAAGATAGATACTTTCAGCACACCCATTTCCTCTCTCCCACCATCATACACCCTTCTGAGGCTGCACTCACAATGTATTCCATTCAACTTCTCAAACACAAGTTGTTATGTTTCATTTCTGGGACTTCAGAGCCATACAAAAATGTAGAAAATGATTAAGCTCCTATTCTTACTACCTCTCTGTTTTTCCTCCAGAGGAACCATTACAAATAGTTGCTTGTATGATGTGGAATAATAGATATTGTGGTGGACTCCCAAACATATTTCTCAAATTATTAGTCTAAATCAGTGGTTCTCAAACCTTTTGGTAAGAGAAACCTCTTTAAAATTATTGAAAACTCGCAAAGAGCTTTTTTTGTTTGATTATATCAATCAGTATTTACCATAGTAAAAATTAAAACTGAAAATAATTTTATGTTTATGTATTAATTCATTTAAAACTAATAGTAATATTTCCATTACATATCAACATTAATAACATATATCATGGCAAGTAAATATTCTAAGGCAAAACATTTTGCCTCAATTTGTAGTTCTTCATCTCAACTGGTAATTCTTCAAATTTCCTTCTCTTATTATAAATTATATGATTCTAATCCTTTTAATTTGTTTGAGGCTTGTTTTATGGCCTGGCATATGGTTTATACTGGAGAATGTTCCATGCACACTTCAAAGAATATGTACTCTGTTGCCATTGGGTAAAATGTCTCTATTAAGCTACAGGTATCTGTTAGGTCTAGCTGGTTTACAGTGTTGTTGGAGACTTATGTTTGATTTTCTCCCAAAGTTTATATTCATTATTAAAAGTAGGGTAAGGAACCTTGTTAAACTGTCTGTTTTTCCCCTCAGTATAGTCTGCTTTGCTTCATGTATTTTGGAGCTCTTTTGTTAGGTGCATATATTTTAAAAATTGTTCTGTCTGATGGATTGATCCTTTTATCATTGTAAAATAGCTTTCTCTTTCCATAGTAACTTTTTCCTTGAAGTCTATTTCATCTGATATTAGTATAACTACTCCAGCTCTCTTTCGAGTACTATTTGCATGGTATACTGTTGTAAAACTTTTTACATTTGATATATTTTTGTCTTGAATCTAAAGCACATCTGTTGTAGACAGCCTGGAATTATCTTTCCTCAGGTGGCCTGTGATCTGTTCCCTCAGGTCATTAGGACTTCTTGGCAAATGTCATTTCCTCATCCATGCCATATTTCTGGTGCCTGGGACAGTGACTAATACAACTCAGTGACTCAATATGTATTTGTTGAATAAATAAAATTTAATGTGATCTATCTAGAAAAAATAAATGTTATGATTTAATGTTAAACAGAGTACAAAAAAATCTACTACTACAGTTTCAGAAATCACATGCAACGAATTATTAACAACCTAGCACTTGTCAAGTTTTAGCGAGTTTTAAGAAAGCACTGACCTGAAAGCAATTTCCAGAATTGCAAAGTATAGACTTCCAACAAACTATTATTTTATAAAAGCAATGAGAACACTAGCACGAATTGTCAAAATCAACTTTTTTTCAGAACTCTGAAAGTTAACCCAAACCATGCAACAATCTAAGGATGATTCACTCAAGAAAAATGGCTGAATCTTGGTAAGGGCAGATAACTTTATGATGTTTTAACTTGACTTATTCCAATCTCCCTCTCCCCAGGTCCGCAGTAGCATCAAAAACCAAAGGAAAGGCCCTGCGTGGCCTGTTTAGAGCACAGCAAGAAAGCTTGCATTAAGGGAGTGAAGTAAGTAAGAGGAAGATACCAATGAGACTAGAGTTGATGCTAGAAGCCAATTTGTGTAAAATCTATGGGTCCTGGTAAATTTAGATTCTATTCTAAGGGTGATGGGAAGCTATTAGAAGCTGTTGAGTAAGCAAGTACCATGATCTGACTCATGTGTTAATGGAATTACTGTAATCTGTGCTCCTTTTTGAGTGGTTCACAATCTTCAGCTTTATCATTTCCTCATCTTTTTTTTCCCCCCCGCTGGAGAAAGTTTCTTTGGTATGTTAAGATGCTAAGAGCTGCCAGCTGTTAATCTAACCTAAGTAGCTAGGAACCCTATATCCATATAATAGATGAAAGAGTTTTGGGTTAAGACTTTGCTGTGTTGTTGTTTTTCATATTCATTTACGAAATCCTCTTTAAAAAACATTTGTAAAGCAAGCCATAGTAAGACTATCTTACAGCACAGAAATAATTATTTACCAAATACATTTATTTATAAAAGAGAGGAAAGAGAAGATTAATTTTCTCCCCTTTTGTGTTTCCATTTATAATAAAAGGAAAGAACCAATCCTGAAACATTTTATTGGCAATCAGAAAGTAAACTTCATGCCATGGCTTTTTTGCTATGACAGTAACAGTAACAGCAACAACAATTACCTATTTTTTTTTTTTAAATGCAAATGAAAAAAATCCTTTCTTTTTTAAAGGCTTCCATGCTAGAGCAAACACACTTGAAGAACTAGAGTAAACACGGCTATGAAGAACTTGGCAAACAAGCTCCCTAATATTAATTCTTAATGAGTTGTATCAAGTATTCCACCTACTTATTCCAATGTGGTATTATTTTATTAGCAGTTTTTTGACTGTTTCTAATTAATTTCTGGAAATATCCAACTTTTATCTAATCTATAACTATTATCTATTTTTAGTAAAGAGTTTTGGAGTTATGCCATTGCTATCTCTGGTAAGCCTATGTCTTGAGGTAGCCCTGGATGTCATATTTGAATATAATAATATTAGAGAGCACAGATTAATTTATTTTACATATTCAGAGCTAGGTTTTTGGGGAAAGTGTTATGCAAATTTATGTAAATTGGAATGCATGTTTATGTAAAACAACATGTGATTATGCATCCCTAAATTTACGAGAAAAATTCTGCTAGTCTTCTCTTAAAGTAGGGAAAATACAAATATACTCACAATCCCAGTTTGGACTAGAAATCTTGCTAGAATGGTTTGTCTGGCATGTGGAAAGGCTCTCGTGTGCCATGGCATTGGTTGAGGATTCTGTGTTTCCTTTGCTGAAACATGGTTTTCAGCTTGAATTTCAGAGAATGTTGCCAATTTTATCTCTCCTTCTCTGCTTTCTTTTATTTCTGTGATGAAAGATCTTGATTTCCACTAAGTAATTCAAAGTGGATTTGTGGGTTTTTACTCAATTTTATAAATAAACATACATTGGTTGAGGCCACTGCATTTGCCTTTTTGTAATGAACTGTCAAAAAGAGAATGGCATGTCCCCAGCTTTCTGACATACTTCCTGTGTGGTTTTTTTTTTTTTTTTTTTTTGAAATGCATAGAAATAAGATTGTTTTATCCTCTATGGCTAGGGCGACCACAGATGTATTTTGTCCAAACAAGTACTCCTTTGAAAGTGACTAGGATTATACCAGTTTTAAGGGTTGAACCAGGACAGTTCCAGCAAAATTGACATGTGATTGCACGAACTATGGTTAATCCTGTCTTTTTTTCCCCTTTGGCAAGTTTATGTGACTGGTCCATTCCATGATTCATTCTAATTTTTTTTTTCATCTCAAAACCTCACAAATTTTATCAATCAGATGTTCTGTAGAACTATCATACAAGAATGTTATCTTCATGTATCACGTTTTAACTGTTGTCAAATTCCTTTTCCTCAAGCATACTTTTATACTGTTGTTTGGCTTGATTAAGATATTAAGAGACAGAAATTTTTTTATTTGGTTTTATGTTTCTGCTTCTTGTGGCAGCAGGAAGAGAGAGATGGAGAGAGAGAGAAATTAAGATATGTTTTCCCATCCTGAAGAAACCTCAGGCATCATTTCTTCTCCTCACAAATTCTGTCAGTTGCTTTCTTTTCTCATGTCTGCATATTGCCAATCTGAGAAAAATCTTACCTTCCAGGAAGGGCTTAAGGCTGTGATAAGCAAAAAGCACTGCATGTTGTAATAACTAAATGGTGAGCTATCTTACTTGCTGGAGATGATTCTATTCTCCCAAGTCTGATGGCAGTCGAATGAGACATCTTGAAAAGAGAGGAGATCATGTGAAATTTATGAGGAGGTTCTTGGAAGGGGGTAGTGTCCTAGCAACCTGGGGGCTTAGGTGACAGAAAATTGAACACCTTTCTAGTATCTTTTATTCAATGATCTTAAACTCTTTTCCACTGTTGATCAAGTATAATAGGATTATTTATTTATTTATTTATTTTTTAAATAAAGAGATCTCACATAGGAAAGAGAGCAGAGTTGAAGCAGTTCCTGTACCTTTGAGAGCACAGGACAGAGCAATGAAAAGAAAGCTAGACTGACAGTCAGGAGAGTGTGATTCTACACTTTACTGTATTTTTGAGACTTGTTTTTACTAATATTAAAAGGTGTGTGTGTGTGTGTGTGAGAGATAATTTTCTACAAATGACCTACTCAAAGTTTGGAGGAGCAAATGAGACATTAATCATTGAAATACATCAGGCATCATATCAATGTAAGTAACATTACTATAAAGCCAGGTATCTACATAGCAGGAATGAAATAGAAGTTAATTAAATTATTATTAAATGATCAAGTGAGAGTATTAATGTGAACTTCCAATTTCTTTACCCTATTCTAGCAGATAAACTTTTAAAAAATCCCTGATCATCTGAAACATACTTAAAAAAGAGAGAGAGAGAAAGGCAAATTAATGAATCTCAGGACAAGCAACTTCCTCTCAGATAGTTAGTCATGATATTCTGTTGTCTTATATCCTTTTTGGAATAAGGCAAAGTATGAATATATGAATACATAAAAATTCATGGGTCTTGAAGAAAATCTCATGAATCAATGGTTATATCCGCATAGATCTAAAACAATGAATAAAAGCTGAACAAATACTTGGGAACATCCAGATTGCCTAAATTTTTTATATGTTACTCAGCACTGAAGTTTAAATTTCTAAAATGTTTATGATGGTCATGAGTTAAATGCAATATCTAAAATACAGTAGATGGTAACTAAATAACCATCACTTGATGTTTCAGGTGTTTTAGTTTGATTGTCCCTAATTTCTATGTGTATTTTTATTTACATTGTTCTATAATTGATTCTATTATTCATTGACATGAATTGTATGTGTGTGTGTGTGTGTGTGTGTAAAAAACCAACAACCCTAACTTTCTATTTCTTTCAATTTCTTTTTTTTTTTTTTGAGATGGGGTCTCACTATGTTGTCCAGGCTGGTCTCCAACTTTTGGGCCTAAGCGAGCCTCCTACTTCAGCCTCCCAAAGTGCTGGGATTATAGACGTGAGCTACTGCACCCACCCACTCGCATTCTATTTGTTGTGAACTTCACTTTAATCTGTATTATCACATTTTGGAGAACTTACTAAGATATCCTTATCCTTGTTAAGAGAGCAAGGTGAACTTTATTCTAACCTTACTATTTATCCCTTCAATATAAGTAATACTACTATAAAGCTATGTATCTACATAGCAGGAATAACATAAAAGTTAATTGAATTTTTTATTAAATGATCAAGTGAAAGTATTGATGTGAAATTCCAATTTCTTTTCCAAGGATATTTTATAAAGGAAATGCATGATTAAAGGGCAATAGTTACATGGAAAACACATTACTGTTTTAGTAATGGCTAAGGAAGCATGTTACACACGCTGCTTACCGTAACCCTCCCTCTCCTCCCCTCCCCCTCTATCTGGTCTGAGGCCAAAGCTTTCTGGTAGATATACAGGAGTATAGGTTGGGTTTGGAATCCAAATGGAGACTCTTTCTTTCCCCAAATTTTGAAACTCTTATATTTGAGAACACTGAGAGAGAGAGAGAAGAGAGAAGAGAGAGACCTGTTATTGGGCCCTCTTAAGGGCATTTACTCACCAGCTGCGTGATGGACAGGAGAGAAGAAAACAATTTTCTTACTCCTATGACTGCCAACCTGTTTGTGGCTATGAGACAGACAACAGGAAGAGCATGGTTTATTGCCACTAGGCCACAATAGTCTTATGCACTAGTAAAATATAGCCCAATTATTACCTCTGGTGCCTACCAGTCAGAATATCAGGTCTTCCTTTTTGGAGAGGGTGCTACTGACAGATGTGGGCATTAAGACAGAAGATCTCTTGACTTCCATAGGGGAAAAGGAGTTGTTAGCTCTCTCTGCTTTACTTAGCATTTGTCTTGCAACAATAATTGTGGGTTTCAGGAATAATCTTGTCTGTGATTTCTTGCTCTTCAAGGTAACTAAGAGTCTTTGAAAATTCTAATATAACGTATAAGTAGTGTTAGATGTGGGCTCTTTCCAGTGTGATGAGCTTAAATTCTACATCCTACAAGCAAAATAGTCAATAAAATCCATCCCTCTGTTTACAGTCTCAAAAGAAGATATGTCCAGGGAAGAGCAGCTGCTCTGTTTTCTCACTTCCCTTGGCTAATCACCGTCTCCCCACCAATCTCGTTTGTATCTTCTTTTAGTACAAGGAACCAACTAAATTGTATAAATTGAGTCATTAAATATATTAGTCAGTTAAGCCATTGCTAATTGTCAAACATATTGCAGGATTGTAGCAATACATCAAATCTTAATGATGCGCATGCTCCTTTATATGCCTCCCTGGACTTTATCTCCTGAACACATGTGTGCACACAAACACATACATGAAAGCTTACATGCACACATACACATGTTCACATGGCAAAGAAAATGCTTTCTGTACAGGGCTGTCTTTCTTTTATGTAGAATGAATTGCATATGCCAGAGATACAGTCCTATCTCTGGCATTGTCCAAGCTCATAAAAATTTGCTATCTGCTTCCCAATAAACACAGCCAAGAAGAAAAGTTAGTAACTTACCCTAAACTGGAAACCGAATAGAGATTGATATTGGATAACTATTCCAGGTTGTTCTCTATATTTTTATTGTTAGCATATTACCTAATTTAACATATTGGAAGTTTAAAACCAAGTAGAGTTATAATTTTGATTGAGCCATTGTTAAAGCTAACATTTGAGTACTTACTAGTTGTCAGTTCCTTGCTAAACATTTTGAAAGCTTTACTTCATTGAATTCTCACTCTAGCCCTCAGATGAAGCTCCTAGTACATCTCCATTTTATATCTAAAAAGAGTAAAGAAGTTAAAGTCTTATTTGTGCATGGCAGAGGTACCTGTAAATTCAAAGCCTAGACTCTTAGCAATTTATTATTCTGTTTCCTTTTCATCATTTTTTGTCTTCTTACATTGCTTTTGTTGTGTACACTCATTACAGCTGATATAAACCTGGTTATTCCAATGCATGGTTATCTATTTATGGATTGGACAGGTGATTGGATCTAAAAAGTGGCATTCATTTGTTTTATATGCCTATGAATATGTGTGTGTGTACAAATATATATATACACATACACACATACATTTATGTTCTTAATATACTCACACAATTTCTTAAGATTTGTTTTTAAGAGACAATGCAGAGTACTGAATGAAACAAACATTGCATTGTTAGATTCTGAGAAAGAACATAATGTTTAACAGTTGCTAGGCACAATGGGACAGTCTTATTCCCTCCCAGTTTATTAAAGTAATGCCATTTATTGTTTAACTCTGCCAACTATTTCAGATGGTTTTGAATACTGACTCGGTAAATGCTTTACTGAAGCAGTCACTAAGTTCTCCCACTCCTGGGGCAACCAAATTTTTATCTCTCAAGATGAAATAAAAGTGATCTGAATGTTGCCCAAATCAGCATCTGAGAGGGAGGAGAAAGGTCACTCATGAATGGAATCATGTTCTGACTACTTTGCAAAAAAGGAAGCAAGTCAAATTGTAAGTCATGCACTGCTGATTTAACGTGTGGGAACAAGAAAGACAGGAAGACGCTTAGAATGCTGGAAAAAGTTATGTGCGTGCCAGTGTCATAAAATTCTCTTTGTAATCCAAGAAAAAAATGTTATACTGTTGGAATTGATCTGAATTTGGCTGCAATCATTTCCTATTCGTATATCTTAGACGGTTATCTGCGACTCTTTTGTGATGTGAAGGATTTTGTAGCAACAATTTTCCATTAGGAATTATAAATTAATCACCACCTGAACCAGTGCAATTAGCCTAACTCTTCAGTCTGGGACTCTTCAGCTTTCCCGGGAGGGAAGCTAGAGTGTGAGGGTGATCTGGGGTAGAAGGAAGAAGCAAGCATGTTGCCAAGGCAGTTGTCCTTGGAGCTTCCCCCTCCTATTTCTTAGCAACAAAAGCAATACCCTGTCACTTACCCCTTGCTACTTGAGACATCATCTTTCTCTGCTTTGTTCCTCTTTTGCTGTCCAGTGCTAAACTAATTTTTAAATTGATTTCACAAATGCATGATGATAAAGGAAGATCAAAATCCCCACATAGGTGAGAGCTTCTTAGTGTCCTTGGAAAAGGCCTTGGTATCAGAGAATTTTTCTCATAAAATAATGCTTGAAATAGACAAAGTACCTGTCATGAGAGTATAAATTTGGGTCCTCCTAAGGAATTGATGTGTGATACCCATAACCATGATGAACACTCACTCTAATTCCGCAGCCCCATCCCTTGCTTTGTGCCTATTAGTTCTGTGACTCTGAATAACCCGAGACTTTAAGCTCTTGATTTGTTCAAACCGTGACTTCTCTTGGCAGCTAAGTGTCTCACTCTAGCCATGACCCCTCACTCACTTACTCTAGAAACTAGTACTGTTAACCTGGTCTTAGCCTTCAACAGTTTGACCCCTATTCCATCCCTATTTTGGGTTTCTTAGTTATCTTTTAGTGCAGAAAGCTTCTGCCTGTGCTATCTCATCATACAGCTATGATACTGCATGATTATATTTCTAGAATCCCTAGAGAATAGTTTGTACCTTAATTTTTTTGATAGATTAAAATGGAAGGCTTTAAAAATGAGGAAGAATAACTGAGTGCTTATTTTAAAATTAGGTAATACTGAAAGGATTTTGTTTCCTTTTTAAATTTTGTCAAGCAGCAACTGTTAAGCAGAAAGAAATGTGCTTTTGTTCACTGTTTATTCAGACATACCTTTATGATCATCTACTATATTTATGTTTCAAGCGCTATGTTTAAATGCTATTTTAATGTTTGCTTTAAATAAGAAATAATGTCATGACTTTCAATGTGATAAAACAAGAATTAAGAAAAGAAATAGTGTCTATTTTATGGGAACTTTCAAGAAAAGATGGTGAACAAGAAACAAATTAGGAGACTAGTTCAATATATTTTGGTACAACTATATTTTGGAATGTAATATATTCTCATTACACCCGAAGAGCAGGATTCCACAGGGATTAAGGGAAAGCAGCTTTATCCCTTTCCTCTGGATAAGATATTAGGTTGGTACAAAAGTAATTGAGGTTTTTACCATTACTTTTAATGCCATTACTTTTAATGACAAAAACCGTGGATACTTTTGCATCAACCTAAAGTATTTGCCCATTACTTGGATGAAGTCCAGGGGAGGTCCATGATTTTTCTGTTCATATTTTGATAATAAAAAGGCCCATAATTACTTTTAGCTGCCATCTAATTTTAATAATTAAAATGACCATTTCCACATTGAAAACTCTGAACTACATGTAGAATTAAATATATTTATTTTCCTCTGCTGCGTCTAGAGACTTCTGGTGGGAACCAGGGGTGGACAGCCTTCTCCTTCCCTGGCATTCTCTTTCTCTTCTCCACCTACATCCTTAGCCAAGACTTCTTAAATCTTCTTAATAAAGCTGGAAAAGGAGAAGTGAGAGGCAGGGAAGTTGTCACTTTACAGACATTTTTATAACTTGGCATTGGCATACTTTGGTATCTAGATAGGTGGGTATCTAGAATAGTCCCTTCCTGGAAACTGTTGGTGTTCTCTGGATGTTCACTACGGGGTTGTTTAGGTGGTGTAGGTCTCCAACATGGCACAACACTCTCCCCCTAGCTCCTGCCCCTGATGGTACATCCCACAGCTGCTTATTGCTGAGATGTCTTCAAGGTATCTCCATCCCACTTTCCTCTAGTAGGATCCACTTGGGACTTGGAAGACTTCTTGTGCTCTTGCCGTACTAAACAGAGGAGTAGTTCCTTCTGTCATCCTCATTTTCTCCTGTCACAGACTTGCATTTAGTCTTCTCAATTCTCGGTGAATTTCAAGCACCAGTCCCTGTGTGCTCTCACATCTCAGAAAATACGTATCAATTACTACCAGGTCCTTTTAAAGCCTTTTCACATCTTGAGATAGAAGGGAAATACTTCGGCTTGGCAAGGTGGCTTGTGCTTGTAATCCCAGCACTTGGGGAGACAGAGGCAGGAGGATCACCTCAGGTCAGGAGTTAGAGACCAGCCTGGCCAACATAGTGAAACCCTGTCTCTACTAAAAATACAAAAAATTAGCCAGGCGTGGTGGTGCGCGCCTGTAACCCCAGCTATTCAGGAGGATGAGGCAGAAGAATCGCTTGAACCTGGTAGACGGAGGCTGCAGTGAGCCCAGATTATGCCGCTGCACTTCAGCCTCGGCAATGGAGCAGACTCCTTCTCAAAAAGAAAAGAAAAAGAAGGGAAATATTTCTTTTCCTTTTCCCTAACAGGGTAGTAATCTGAATTCAGCAACTGTTTTCAGTGAAATATTCTCTTCTGGTCCCTTTATTTTTGACGTCCTTGTATAAAGTGCAATTTTTTACACCCCTGTATAAAGTGCATACTTATCTCCGAGTGTAGAGTTTACAGATAATTTTTATTTTTACTCTCTGTGCTTTTTTATATTTTCCAAGTTTTCTGGAATGAAATGTCTATTTTTCAATATTCTGAAAGATTGATTAACATGGGTGCTGCATATTTTAAGCACTCACCTGCACAAAGGCAGAAAATAGTATTTTCTTGCTACATGACATGTAATAATATTACCTGTTTATCCAACACAATTATATGAGTTTTGCAGTGCTGTTGTTTTGAAAGTTGTAACGTGATCTCAACTTGGCATTTTATTTGATCAATGACATTGTAGAGAAGTGCTAGTATTAGTAGTGAGAAACAGAATGAAATTTCTCCTTCATCCATTTTATGACAGAGTGAAAGGCCTTCTAGTAGAAATTTTTGCAAGAAACTGCTGTCAGCAAAGGTTAATTTGGCTTCCCTAATTCTGGTTTCCTTTGGTGGCGGGAGGGAGGAATCTCATGAGTTCTGAGAATAATGTTTATGAGGCATAATATTGTGAATACTGGAATTAAAAAGTATGTAAATATCCTGGGAAACATAGCAAGACCCCATCACTACAAAATATTTGACAAATTAGCTGTGCCTGTAGTCCTCGCTACTCAGGAGGCTGAAATGAGGATCGTGTGAGTTTGGGAGGATCACTTGTGCTCAGAAGGTTGAGGCTGCAGTTGAGTCATAATTGCACCACTGCACTCCAGATAACAGAGTTCTGATTACCCAGAGCCTGAGCAACAGGGCAAGACCTTGTCCCAAACAAAATTATGTTTAAAACATCAAGAAGGAATTCAAGTGATAATTAAAATAACTGTGGTGTACAATTGTCTGTGGTGTACAATTTCAGAGTGGAGATGGGGTGTGCAAAGATGAGTAACTGATTGCCCAATTGCCCTCAGTCTCTTTCCCTTTTAGGGGCCTATGTTATCTTAAGAGTTTTATAGCTGACAGCTAGGATGAAAACACGGCATCATTTCCAAATGATTTCACAATCACCCATGTAACCAGAATTCTTTATAAAGAAAAAAAAGAGAGCTTATGTCGGCAAATTCAAATAGAACACAAGGAGAAATTTGAAAATAAATTATTTACCTTAGAGAGGGTACCTAAGAAAACAATATGAAGAAGTATCCAGTGATTTTCCTGTGAACTTGTGTACACAGATCTAAGGTTATCCAAACAAAAATAATTTAATTTCAGTTAACAATACAAACTTAAATGTAATATGTGGTTTATGTTAGTAAGTTACTAAGCTATGCAAAACTTATCATGGTTGTATTGGAATTTGAACATAACAAGTATAATACCACTAAATTCTTTACTCTTAACCCTTTTTGCTTATGTAGTCAACCAGCTGTTCTCAAACGATGGACCTAGGGCCAGCAGCATCATTACCTGGGAACTTGTTAGAATTGTAAATTATGGAGACCCACCCCAGACCTACTGAATTAAAATCTCTAGGAATAGGACCCAGCAATCTGTGGTTTAATAAGCTTTCCAGGTGATTCTAATGCACATTAAACTTGAGACCCATCGAACTAGAAGAAACAATTTAAAGTTCCTACAGTAATTCAGTCTGATCTGGTTAAAAGTCTATGCCTGATGATTAGTGAATTGTGTTTTAATTGTATTTTGGTGAATTAACTCAGGAAGTAAATATTCTTGCCATGGAGATAAAAGAATTTTATGACAGATTAAAAACAAATATGCATCAAAACAGGGATTAGTAGATTCTTACATTATTTAATCCAGAGTTCTAAGAAAATGCCTGAACTGTATACAACTTTCTCCAGTATCCATCTATCATAATGGACACTGTCATCCACTTCAAAGAGAAACTTTTGTGAGGGATTTCTTTCATGGAGATAGCTATATTTTAATTACATTAAGCCATTTTTGGATGAGAATATGTTTTAGTAAATGAGTTGATACACTGAGCTGGTGATCATAATGTGAGAACAGGACATCGATATAGGTAACTATTAAGAGGAGCAGAAGGAAAAGTCTAGAACTTGTCTCCTGCAGGTCCTCTTTCTATTCCTAGAAAGAGGCATCAATCTGGCCCATGAATGGCTTAGTCCTGAGGCATAGAGAGACACAAAGAGAAAGACTATTCCATAATACATGATCCTTACCTTATAATGTGTCTCACAACATAAGTTCAAAGCATAGCATTAAACATCAGGAAAGGGGAAAAAGGGGAGCTGAAATGACATCAAATAGAAGATGTAAAAGAAAACAAAGTTCATTATGTAAAGTGTGAAATATTCTAGTTGTTCTGTAGTGGTACAGAAATCATAGAGAAATACCACCAGAGCAGGCCATATTTCTCTACCATAATTTTTTTTTAACCTGCCCCATGACTTCTGGTGTTCTGATGTTCAAAATTGTGTCTATGCAAAATGTGTAGCTCCTGATGGAGGCGTGTAGCACATTACCTACAGCTGAGATGGAGCCTGAAGTGCTTGAGAGGATGGAGGTGCTTGAGGTCCCTGGGCAGGATCAAGGTTATCTCTGGGTCTTTGGCCCCTTCTAGGAGATACATGTTTCCAGACCACTCTGTTGAGCTCTTTCCACCTTCCTATGGCCCTTAGTGGGGCTATTTGGCAGGGTAGAATAGTGCAAAATAGTTTGATGGTTCAAATTGGAATGGGTTTCTTAGTGGCTTCCCCAGTTCTCCAGTGATACTATATTAGTTCATCCTCACACTGCTAATAAAGACATACCTGAGACAAGGTAATTTATAAAGGAAAGAAGTTTAACTGACTCACAGTACCAAATGGCTGGAGAGGCCTCAGGAAACTTACAATCATGGCAGAAGGGGAAGTAAACACTTCCTTCTTCACATGGCAGCAGGAGAGAGAAAAATAAGTGCTCAGCGAGGGGGAAGCCCCTTATAAAGCCATCAGATCTCATGAGAACTAACTCACTCTAGTGAGAACAGGATGGGGGAAAACACCCCCATGATTCAATTATCTCCACCTGGTCCCTCCCATGACACATGGGGATTATGGGAACTATAATTCGAAATGAGATTTGGGTGGGGACACAGCCAAGCCATATCAGATACCAATGGTGAAGGAGCACACATAGGACAAGAAATACTGAGAATTTTGAAGGATTCTCAGTGGTTAGGGGTGTGCTTGGGAAAAATAGTTTTTGTCCGCAGGACTGTGCCACCGTTTGTCAGACCTCCTTCAGTTGATTTGTTCAATTGTAGAAGTTCTTGGCCTGCAGAGGACACCATATTGTTGGCAGTGAAAAGGAAACAACAAGAATACTGCATACAAGATGATTTGGAGCATTCAGGAACACTATAAAGTTTATTTGCAAGCAGTAGGTTCAGGGTAAGATGTCAGAAGCAGCATTGGAGAGTTTAATGAGGACTGATACCTGTTAGTCCATAGGAAAATGGCAGAAGCTTGGCAAGAAAATAATAATTTTTTAAAATGTAGAGTGAGCCAAATTCAGGAATTTGTCCCCATATAACTTGGTGAATTTTGCCACCTGTACAAGTAGTGGATTTTCCTCAATGTGTTCTAAAATTGCTGCTTGGCACAGTTATTCTGTGGAACCAAGGGGGAAAATAAAACAACAGAAAACAAAAAACAAAACTCTTTTCTTATTATTATTTTTGCTTTCCCACATAGAATCAACTTGTGGATTGCATAAACCACAGGATATAATTCCACTATTTCAGCCAGAAACTTTCCCATCTGACCAAAGACAATTGCAAATATGCTAAACTTGCTTTAATGAAAAGTCATTCTTTACATAGCTTACATCTACATAAGATGACAAGTCACTCAACAGATAAAGGATTCTTTGTCTGAATCAAACAATGAGCCAGCTTTTCCACAAAAAAAAAAAAAAAAAGAAAAAAATGCCATTCTATTCTGAACTGAATGCACTTTCAACTAATAATGTATTCAGTACCAAAACCAAAGGAGGCCCATCTGCTAGGAAGGCCAAAAGCCCATTGTGTGGCACATCAGTCCAGTCTGTTATGGAAATGGTCACTCTAAAACTGTTTACACTTTAAAACTGCATACTGAGAATTATGCTAACCTCTATTGACTGACTTCTGTTAAATGTGCTATTAAGAATCCAATTTACCCTGGCTTTCTCTAAAATGTGCTCAGACCAGTCAGATAGGTACATTATGATGGTCAATTGTCATAGGGTAGAAGTCAGTAGTACCTCATTAGCTCAAACACACCAAGTATTTGTTTCCAGTTTTAACAGGGGCTCCCTTGCCCCGGGATTATGGGAGTACTGATGGAGTATAGCCTTATGTGATGATGATTTGAGGTCCAGGGATAAATGCTGATTGAACAAGGCTGAAAGGCCATAAAGGGTGAACTATGACATCACTCTGCAAATCTGGCTGTGCATCTTCTGCTTAGAGTGAATATTTACAGATGTTATAACCTGAGTGTCAAGTCAAAATGAGATGATGAGTTAGGTCAATTACTACATGGTAGACATGCTAGTCATGCTAATGCTTAGTAAATATAGTATACTTTTAATTATGATTACCAACACTCACATTTATTTTCTTTTGTCACTTAAATTATCAAGATTGTTAATACATTTATCCATTCACCGGTAAACTATAATTTAATTTTCTTTCTTTATAAATGTTTCTTTAACTTATTATTGAAAAATAATCTAAAATCACCTTTGATATTTTCCTGTCCTTTCTCTAACCTTGTCTTTTAAATGATTACAGCAATAAAATGAAATTGCACCTTTTAATATTGTTCATCAGGCTAATTTACTTGAAAAAAAAGTGACACACACACACACAAATATTCTTTCAGTGTATAGGCCTACATCATCCACAATAGGTTATGGTAACTTACCATTTTCAGTGAATTCAAATTTTCAGTCGAACTACTGAATTCAACCTGAATTGAAAATCAGATCCATCTTCCTAGTGAGTAGCTAAAACCACTGCTAAAACTCTTGTCCCAGTTTTCTTGCTTTTTATCCAAACCAAAATTGGAAAAATGTTGATCATAACCTTGGGCTAACCTTCCTGTACTCGAGTACTTAGAGGAAATTGTAATTTACTTTGCATTTTCTAAAATACCCTATTTTGTAAATATTTTGCCTTTTTGACTTCTTTATTAGGTATCATACTAATTTGAGAGCTAACAAGGATCTTACAAAAAGTACTAATTTTAAAAAACACAACTTTGGTTGGAATTTCAACACTCACTCTTATTAGCTTTGTCACATTAGCTGTTTCTCTAGCTTACTTTTGGAAAAATAACAGTGTTGTTTCAATGTGAAAATACCTTGTACTGAATAAAGAACAATACAATTAGTGGTTACCAAGCACTCAATATTTGGCAAAGCCTGGAGCAAGGCCAGCAAATAAGCCTAATGGGAAGGCCTATAGCCATGCAAATATGGAGGCTGAACTCTGTCATGGCAACACACTAGGTGGCTTAGGCTTCTGCAAGAACACTAATTGGTGAAGTCCTTACTAAGCAAAAAGGAGAAAGAAAATCTCTGGAAGAAAAAAAAGTACTTTATGAATTTCTTTTTTTTTTTCTTTTTTCTTTTTTTTGAGGCAGAGCCTTGCTCTTTTGACCAGGCTGGAGTGTAGTGGCATGATCTCAACTCACTACAACCTCTGCCTCCTGGGTTCAAGTGATTCTCCTGTCTCAGCCTCCCAAATAGCTGGGATTATAGCACACATCACCATGCCTGGTTATTTTTTTGCATTTTTAGTAGAGACAGGATTTCACCATGCTGGCCAGGCTAGTGTCGAACTCCTGACCTCAGGTGATCCACCTGCCTTGACCTCCCAAAGTGCTGGGATTACAGGTGTGAGTCACTGCACCTGGCCTATATATTTAACTTTTACACGGATTATAAAATAATTCCAGGCTGGGTGTGGTGGCTCATGCCTGTAATCCCAGCACTTTGGGAGGCCAAGGTGGGTGGATCATGAGGTCACGAGTTCGAGACCAGCCTGGTCAGCATGGTGAAACCCGTCTGCACTAAAAATACAAAAAATTTATCTGGGCATGGTGGCGCACGGCTGTAATCCCAGCTACTCGGGAGGCCGAGGCAGGAGAATTGCTCAAACCCAGAAGGCGGAGATTGCAGTGAGCTGAGATCATGCCACTGCACTCCAGCCTGGGTGACAGAACGAGACTGCCTCTCAAATAATAATAATAATAATTCCTGATTTTGGTGTTAAAGCATAGCAGGGTAAAATCTGATTAGGTTAGGAAAACAAATATACCAGGTTTTAATTTATTGTCTCTGTGTCCCAAATCTATCGTTCTTTGCCTGCTATCTGATAATGGAAGTAGACTTTATAATATTTCTCTTTTGCCAGCGAGAATGATAGTCTTGCCTATAGAAAAGGCCGGGGGGACACTGGAGGAGAAAGGGGTGTTTTTCTTCTTAGTTCTATTGTTCCTTCAGGTCAGCTTCCTGCAGCATGCAACTCTATCCATCATTTGGCTCCTACAGAGTGTAGTTTCTCTAGTGCTACGGTCCCGCCCACCAATTTCTCTGGGTTCTCCAGCATATATGCCCTGCAAAGCACTGCTTCTACAGATCGTGGTTCCTGCAACAAGAACCAGTGGCCAGCAGCTTTCCCTAGTACCTCTTTCAGTGCCTTCATGACAGAGTATTGCTGGTAAGGTACCTCCCTTTGAATGACCTCTCTTGGCATTTCTTCTGTGACTTTCACAGAAAGTTCTGAGGGGCAGAACCTTCCTGGAGATAGATTCCCCTGCAGAGGAAAATCTGCAGAGGGCAGATTTTCAGGAAGTTGCACCAGCAGGGCTCCTCAGCCATTTATCCACCTTCAGGAGAGTTCTAGCTGTGCCCTTTCCAAGAAGGTCTCAATCTTAGTCTGGTTCGGCAGAAGTGGCATGGTTGACTCTTCCTTGGGTACTCTATCTCAGCTGTAGTGTAGTGGCCAAGTCCTCTTCCTACTATTCCTCCAATGCTTATACTTCTCTTTAACTCTTCCTAGCCAATTTTTTTGTTACTCTAAGCTTCTGTTAATAATTCTTGATATTAAATTTTCCCTATTCAAAATACTGTGTGATTTCTAGATACTAATTGGACATGGACTGATATGATCAAATTTCTACTTTTCCTTATCTTTTATTGAAACCATTGTTGAACATCAGTGGGCCTCCTGAAATCTTAAGAGGATAGTGAAATATGAGTAAGAATTCCATCAAATTTTAAGTATTTGTTTACTTATTGATAATTAAAAGAATTGAGAATTAATTTTGGTATCCTTTCAGAAAAGTCATCCAAATCTTAAAAGGTAATGTAACCATTAAGGTTGTTATTTTCCAGAACTTTTATATTGCTGTACAGACCCTGTTTGAATATGATTAATGCCATTAAATAAGTGAATCTGTTATTATTTTATGGGTCAAAGTTTATATACAACCTTAAATCACTATTAAAATTGAAAAATGGACCGGGTGCAATGGCTCACACCTGTAATTCCAGCGCTTTGGGAGGCCGAGACAGGTAGATCACAAGGTCAGGAGATCAAGACCATCCTGGCTAACACGGTGAAACCCTGTCTCTACTAGAAATACAAAAAATTAGCCAGGCATGGTGGCGGGCGCCTGTAGTCCCAGCTACTCGGGAGGCTGAAGCGGGAAAATGGCGTGAAGGAACCCAGGAGGCAGACTTTATTTTTCAGAAATCCATGTTTAATCCACATTTTTAACAAAGTAATTTTAGTTTATCATTGCATAGCTCTATAAATATTCTGGTTATATTTAATCACTTTTTTTTAACTTTTTTTTTTTTTTTTTTGAGAGAGAGTTTTGCTATGTCACCCAGGCTGGCCTTGAACTCTTGGGCTAAAGTGGTCCTTCTGCCTCAACCTCCCAAGAAGCTGTGATTGTAGGCATGAGACTGTTTGCTTCAGTCTCCCGAGTAGCTGGGACTACAGCCACCCGCCACCGTGCCCGGCTAATTTTTATTTTTTATATTTTTAGTAGAGACGGGGGTTTCACCGTGTTAGCCAGGATGGTCTCGATCTCCTGACCTCGTGATCTGCCCACCTCGGCCTCCCAAAGTGCTGGGATTACAGGTGTGAGCCACTGCACCTGGCCAAGATTTGTCTTCTAATTCATCTTTGCTATTTGTGTATTTACTATTTACTTTTTGGTTAGGGGCAATCTCTTTGACTTAATTATATTTCAGTTTGTCTGCCTTTGAAATATGAGTAACAGTTTGCTAAATTGAAAGCATATGGTGATCTTATAAAGAATATTTGAGAGTGAATATAAAAAATATTTAAATGACAATGAAAAGAAATATTGATATGAGATGATATAAACAGTAACACAATCCTTGTTGGAGTTCAATAATCTCCAACTTAATAATTGATGAATACAATGAAGTTACTGAACTAGTGGAAGTTTTGACAATTTGACTTTTTTCAATATAGGTTTAGTATTTGCATTTATTTTAATTCTTTCATCATTAAAGATGAGCAAATATAGTATACATAGTGTGTACTAGACATTTGTTAAGACATTATTTTTTTCACCCGCTATCTTCCATAGCATTTTATTCTATAAACAACTAACTTGATCTTGTGCAATAAATAAGATATTTTAAAATAAATCTTTGGTCTTTTAAAATAGCTCTCATGTGTTATTATCTTGTGATATAAAAAATAGAAAGGAAATGGTAGAACTACATTTTCTGCTTAAACCACTAAATAGAATTTCTGTTACAGCACAAATGAAAATACCAGCTAAAGCAATATAAAACTTTGGTCTCTGGCTATCTTATCTCTACTATCTTCCTATAAAAGATTTTTCATTAACATAAAAGTGAGAGACAAATGTGAATATCCCTACAGTTTTTGAAGGGGAAAAGCCCTTGGCCATTAACACAGTAAGACAATGAGGCTTTTGTCTCACTGCTACATTCTTCCTAATATCACTCACTGTACTATAAGACTTTTATCTACTTTTTCTAATAAAGTTTTTGGGTAACATATCACACAGAAACACTTTGTCCAAGCTGTTGGAAAGTTTGGGCTTTATTGTTTTTCTGCCCCATTTTCTCTCTCTCTCTTTCTCTCTCTTTTTTTTTTTCTCTCTCTCTGTCTATTTTTTAAGATTCCAGTGACCTTTATGTCAAGCCCTTGAAGTTGTCCCATAGGTTCTTGGGTTCTGTTCATTAAAATAATTTTTTGTTGTTGTTCTTCAGGTCAGTTATCTACTAATGTGCATTCAAGTTAACTCTTCATTATTTCCAATATAAACTTAAGTCTGTTTACTGCATTTCAAAATTTCAGATATTATAGTTTGCATCTCTAAATATTTCATTTAGTCATATTTTACATTTTATAGTTCTTTGATGAGATATCTTATGTTTGTACTCATTACAAGCATATTTTTCTTTACCACATTGAGCACTCATTATAGGTTCTTTAAAGTCTTTTTGGAATAATTTCAACACATGGGTCGTCTTAGAGTTAACTCAAATGTTCTGTTCTTTAGGGAGCCTTTCTTAAGCTTCCTAGTTAGGTTCTTCTCTGGACTCTAAGAGTTTGGGGTATACCTCTTTCTCATTACCTATTGGATTAAATTTAAATAATCTGTTTATTTTACTGTGTTCTCAACTAGACCAAAATGCAAACTTCTCAAAGGAAAGAACCATGTCTTTTTAAAAAATCCGTTCCTTCCTGTACCCAACATACTAACTGGAAAATATATTCAGTAGATGTTTGATTGATTACTTAACCAAACTCAGAGAGATAGACTTGTTAATCTTTCAGGTAAGATCATGCTTACTGGAAAGCAAGAACTTGGATTTGGGTATAAGTTTCACAGGCCAGAAACAAAATTTGGTGAATATACCTAGAGTTGGTCAAATTTTAGGAACTGATTCATGCTATCTAAAATCATAAGACATTGATGCATATATTACAGTTGCTATTAATTAAAATGCAATAGTAAATGTGCTTTTTAATGATTAATCCAGGTCCGCTTTTCAGGACTTTTATTTTGTATGTTAAGCATATTGTTTCATTTATTGTGATTTGTAAGTTTTAATGGACAACGCTAATATGTGCATACATGAAGACTTCTTTTTTCAATAGTTTTTTAGATACAAGTGGTTTTTGGCTACATAGATAAGTTCTTTAGTGGTGATTTCTAAAATTTTAGTGTACCCATCACCTGAGCATTTTACACTGTACACAATATGTAGTATTTCATCCCTCAGCCCCCTCCCAACCTTTCCCCAACCAAATCCTCAAAGTCCATTATACCATTCTTATGTGTTTGTGTCAGGACATACTATTTCTGGTGCTGTGCATTTGGAGAAGGAACTAAACTTAGTAATCAAAATATTGTTGAGTACAGTAAAATAAAAGTGGCTTTATTAAGGGATAATTCATTTAAGTTGCAAAGGATTATAAACCATTTCTATTCCTTGATAAGGTATGATCAGAATACAAGTCTTCTCTCTACACACTCTCCTTTGAAGAGTGCTAGACAAGTGCAGGTATCCTTCTGATAAGGTTTGGATATTTGTCCCTGCCCAAATCTCATGTTGAATTATAATCTCCAGTGTTGGAAGAGGGATGTAGTGGGAGGCGATTCAATCATGGGGGCAGATTTTCTCCCTTGCTGTTCTTGTGATAGTGAGTGAGCTCTCCCAAGATCTGGTTGTCAGAAAGTGGGTAGCACACAGTAACCAAAACAGCATGGTACTGGTACCAAAACAGACATAGACCAATGGAACAGAATACAGGCCTCAGAAATAACACCACACATGTACAACCACCTGATCTTTGAAAAACCTGACAAAAATAAGCAATGGGGAAAGGATCTCCCATTCAATAGATGGTGCTGGGAAAACTGGCTAGCCATATGCAGAAAACTGAAACTGGACTCCTTCCTTACACCTTATACAAAAATTAACTGAAGATGGATTAAAGACTTAAATGTAAAACCCAAAACCATAAAAACTCTAGAAGAAAACCTAAGCAATACCATTTAGGCCATAGGCATGGGCAAGGACTTCATGACGAAAATGCCAAAAGCAGTTGCAACAAAAGCCAAAATTGACAAATGGGATCTAATGAGATTAAAGAGCTTCTACACAACAAAAGAAATTATCATCAGAGTGAACAGGCAACCTACAGAATGGAAGGATATTTTTGCAATCTACCCATCTGACAAAGGTCTAATGTCCAGAATCTACAAAGAACTTAAACAAATTTACAAGAAAAAACAAACAACCCTATCAAAAAGTGGGCAAAAGACATGGACAGACAGTTCTCAAAAGAAGACATTTACATGGCCAACAAACATATGAAAATAAGCTCAACATCACTGATCATTAGAGAAATGCAACTCAAAACCACAAGGAGATACCATTTCATGCCAGTCAGAATAGTGATTATTAGAAAGTCAAGAAACAATAGATGCTGGCAAGGCTGTGGAGTGATGGGAACGCTTTTACCCTGTTGTTGGGAATGTAAATTAGTTCAACCATTGTGGAAGACAGTATGACATTTCCTCAAGGATCTAGAACCAGAAATACCATCTGACCCAGCAATTCCATTACTGGGTATATACCCAAAGGAATATAAGTCATGCTATAGTAAAGACACACGCACACATATGTTTATTACAGCACTGTTCTGTTTACAATAGCAAAGACATGGAACCAACCCAAATGCCCATCAGTGATAGACTGGGTAAAAAAAAAATGTGGTACCATGGAATACTATGCAGCCATAAAAAGCAATGGGATTATGTCCTTTGTAGGGACATGGGTGAAGCTGGAAGCCATCATCCTCAGCAAACTAACACAAGAACAGAACACAAAACACCTCAAGTTATCACTTGTAATTGGGAGTTGAACAATGAGAACACATGGACGCAGGGAGGGGAACAACACACACCAGGGCCTATTGGGTGGTAGGGGGTGAGGGGAGGGAACTTCAGAGGACAGATCAATAGATGCAGCAAACCACCATGGAACGTGTAACAAACCTGCATATTCTACACATGTATCCCAGAACTAAAGTAAAATAATAATAATAATAATAAAAGAGAGTGTATAACATTTCCCCTTTCACCCTCTTCCTCCTGTTCCAGCCACGTAAAATGTGCCTGCTTCCCCACCATCTCCTGCTGTTGTGGGAAGTCAGGGACCCCGAGAAGGGGGACCAGCTGAAGCCATGGCAGAAGAACATAAATTGTGAAGATTTCTTGGAAATACATTAATTCCCCAAAGTAATACTTTTATAATTTCTTATGCCTGTCTTTACTGCAATCTCTAAACATAAATTGTGAAGATTTCATGGACATTTATCACTTCCCCAATCAATACTCTTATAATTTCCTATGTCTGTCTTTACTTTAATCTCTTAATCCTGTTATCCTCATAAACTGAGGATGTATGTCACCTCAGGACCCTGTGATGATTGCATTATCTGTACAAATTGTTTGTAAAACATGTGTGTTTGAACAATATGAAATCTGGGCACCCTGAAAAAGAACAGGATAACAGCAATTTTCAGGGAACAAGGGAGATAACCATAAGGTCTGACTGCCTGCAGGGCTGGGCAGAACAGAGTCATATTTTTCTTGTTGCAGAAAGCAAATAGGAGAAATATCATTGAATTCTTTTCCCAGCAAGGAATAACCCTGGGGAAGGAATGCATTTCCAGGGGTAGGCCTATGGACGGCCACTCTGGGAGTGTCTATCTTATGAGGTTGAAGACAAGGGATGAAATATGCCTTCGTCTCCTGCAGTGCCCTCAGGCTTACCAGAATTGGGAAATTCCAGCCTGGTGAATTCTAGTCAGACCAGTTGTCTGCTTTCGAACCCTGTTTCCTGTTAAGATGTTTATCAAGACAATGCATGCTCAGTGGGACATGGAACCTCATCAGTAATTCTAATTTTGCCCTGGCCTTGTGATCTTGCTCTGCCCTTCTGCCCTTGTGATCTTTTATTGCCCTTTGAAGCATGTGATCTTTGTGACTTACTCCCTGTTCGTACCCCCTGCCCCTTTTGAAATTCCTAATAAAATCGTGCTGGTTTTGTAGCTCAAGGGGCATCACGGAACCTATGAATATGTGATGTCACCCCAGAGGCCCAGCTGTAAAATTTCTCTCTTTGTACTCTTTCTCTTTATTTCTCAGACTGGCTGACTCTTAGGGAAAATAGAAAAGAACATACTTTGAAATATTAGGGGTTTGTTCCCCCAATATTCTGCCATGATTGAAAGTTTCCTGAGACCTCCCGAGTCATGCTTCCTGTACATTCTGTGCAATTATAGTTTAGACCTAAAGCTGACACTATCTCATAGTTCTGGGAACACTTTTTTCTTTACCCTTAAATAACTACATATAGGTTCTTAGCTAAATGATAACCAACTTAATGGTATGTATTCATCCATCCATTCATCCATCCATCTGTCCATGTCTGAAATACATCATTTACTGAGAGCCAGGAAATTTTCAAGGCAAATGGAGAGGTACAGCCCCTACTATCATAGCACTTACAGTCTACTAGTGAAAGCTGTTATTAGATAAATAGTAAAGCAGAAGTCTCATGGTGTTATAACATAAAAGGTCAGAGAGCTTTGAAAACATGTAGTAGACAAAGGGAATTTTGAAAACATATAGTGGACAGATTTCTGATTTCTAAACCAGAAATCATGGAAGGTATCTCAGAGAAAGTGGTGTTAAGTTGAAAGCTGGAGGATAAGTTGTGGTTAGCTGAAAAAGGGATTGGTGGGAGGAGATAGAGGCATATTTTAGGAACTAAAAGGAATTCAATGTTATTGGAGCAGAATACAAGAAAGAGAGTAGTGAGAGATGAAATCAGAGAACACCAAATAGAGGCCTCTCTTTGGAAGATTTCTGAATAATATTTTTTAGAAATTTATCCTCATTGTGTTTAAAGAGTAGTTATTAATTTTTAATGCAGATAATTTTAAAAGCAAATAAAGGGATATAATCCAACTATCCAAATAACTTTTGTTGATATTAAAGCAAATGAACAAAACAAAACAAAAAAATGAAAAAAAAAATTTATTTTTCACTTAATGCAGAAAAGAATAAAATAAAAATGAAAGCCTCTGTCTGTCAGCCTAATCAAACTCCCTAAATTTAACTGTCATTTAAAGTTCCATTGAGTTCCTTCCAAGGTGGGATACAGGAATATTTATCAATCTAATTAATTATCTACCTATCTATCAATCTTTATTTCTGTGTATGATTCTGCTCTACTTCTATACATCATAGTGTATTTTGAATATTGTTTATATGAACACACAGCATTATCCGATGTTTTGACAGCTATATTTACTCAATTATGTGGCTATGCCAGTAATTAAGTTATTTTTCCTTGGTTTCAAACCTAGTCTTCTAAAACTCCTTTATGATGCGGTAGCTGGAACTCTGTAAACTATGTTTTCCTTCCCATGTGCTGTCTACCACTTTTCCTCTTTATTAATCTCTGCCTGTAAAGGATAGTAGAAGAGAAATGGAGGGCTGGAGGATGGAGAATGTCCTTTCTGTTTTCTGTCTATTTCTATTTCCTTCCTTCATTATTGCTATTTGATGTTTGTCCTGTCTCTCATCCCAGCATCACTTCTTTCTCATGAAAGTGTCAGTTAATTCAGCAGCAGCAGCAGCTGATTGAAATACCCAGAATGAACTCCTTTGTATCCTCTCAGAGACATGAGTACTGATCATGGAAGTCACTCCTCAGAAGGCTGTGCAGGGCCACATTATGACTTTCACAGGCCTTAGACACTTATGCTTTTGTGGGCTCCATCTTTCATAAAAAACATCAAAATCTATGTTTTACAACTCCATAATACAAAAACAAGTATATAAGTGTTACATATCAAAATAATTTCTTTGACCTAAAAGTTCATTTTTCTTCTGATTTTAGAACAAGTCACAACATTCTCATGGGCTCCTAAAAGTATTTTGGGCTTTGGCTCTGTGCCTACATTACCTTATGGATAAGTTGGCCCTAGGTCTCAGACTCAGACCCACTGGCTTCTCATCCTAGCTCAGAAGGACCAGTATCAGCCAAGAAGTGCTTCCTTCCCAAAGCTCTGAGACCCAGCTACATGGGTGCCCTTCCTCTAATTTGTTTTAATAATTCCAGTTTGTGTTGGCAGGTTTGATTTCTTCTGTGGCCTCTGTCCTGGGCTTGCAGATCACCACCTTCTTGTGGTGTCCTGCATGGTCATCCCACTGTCTGTGTTGTCTGTGTCTAGTCATATTAGATCAGGGTCTACTCTAATGACCCCATTTAACTTAATCACTTCTTTAAAGATTCTGTCTCCAAATAGAGTTATATTCTGATACCGGGGGGATAGAGCCTCAACATGTGAATTGTGGGTGAATATGGGGAGATACAATTCCACAATTCAACCCATAAAAAGAAGTAGATTTGCCAATACTTATTTAACCAGAATCATGAGTGGGCATTATTTTCAGCTTGAGCTATTATAGACATGTATTAGCAAACATCTTGAACATATGTCTCAATTCATATATTCAAATGCAGGTATTTATGGCACTAATTTTTTAGGAGGAGACTGCAGAGTACCTTCATTTTAGTTAATAATTTTCATTGCTATTGCCTTTTTGCACTCCTGAAATCATCATATTCTCCCTCAAAATATATGAGCATGGTGGCATTATCATCAAACTATTATATTTTGCTGATATGAAGAGTGAAATATATCCCTGTTTCACTTTGTATTTCTTTAATTATGAGTCAGGATAATCATTTCATTTATATGTTTATTGTCTATGTTTTTTTTGGCTATATATTTTGCTAGCTTTTTGTTGAACGATTGCTGTTTCTAATTGATTTTTATGTGGCAGATTTCATCTCTGCTTTCTTTAAGTGTCCTTATATTTTCACATTAACTAGATAACTTGTCATTGTCTTCAGGTCTTGCTTTCTAAATGACCTCCAACATTCTAGAATCTTTTCCACCAAAAGACAGAATTAGGAGTATCTCCTAGATATTGGGTTTATTTTGTTCACATCTAACACTTACCGTATCTCATCATACAGAATTAACATTGCTTTCTACCTTCTTGTCTTCCTTACTAGATTATAATCTTGAGAACAAGTTCCTTGGTTTGTTTCTTGAAGAGACCCAGGAAATTACGAGTGCCTGACTTTATACGATTCTCTCTCTCTCTTGTTCTCTCTCTCTCTCTCTCTCTCCATATATATGTGTAAATATGTATATATGTGTATATGTGTATATATGTGAATATATGTATATATGTGTATATGTTTGTATGTATACATATATGTGTGTGTATATATATATATATAATATAGACAGAATAACACTATATAGTTATTCAAAGTAAATACTAGTTACTGGATTTCAACCACAGCATCAACACAATGTTTTTGTACTAATGGAGTTATAAAACATAGCTTTTAATATGTAGTGGGACTATCACTCACTCCATAAATATTCCTAGCTAAAACAAATGTATGATTTCTTCTGTTTTGTAGGAAGCCCCTATATTCATTTTAATATTTCTTATTTAAAATAATTAAATAATTAAAATAATATATAGGCTGGCTAATGGATAAAAAGAGTAAAGGTTTATATTGAGCCATATCTCTCAGAGTTTTGAGTTTGAAAACCATTGATTCAAATGTGTTTGAAGATCTAGTCAGTCAGCATCCTTCATTTGTATATCTCCACGTCCTGAATTTAGCCAACAAAGTGAATATACTGGTTGTGAACAGCATGTGATACTTTCCACAAGAGCAGAGCAGAGATAGTTTTATTTTCAGTGTTAAAAAGTATTTCAATTATATATAGGTGGAGGCCATCTATGTTGCTCAGGGGTAGTTCATAATAGAGACTTGTTTTGTTTTTTTTTAGTAGAGGCAATCTATGTAGCAGTTCAGGACTTGGGCTTGGGACCTCTCAAGTTTGAATCTTAGCTCCACCACTTCTAGTTTTGTCACTTTTTCCATGCCACTTAAATGGTCTGGATCTCTAGTCTCACCATCTGTAAAATAAAGATGATGATAATATTATCTACCACAAGGAATTGCTGGGAGGAGTGTAAGAGATAAGGTCTATGAAACATTTAACACAATGCAATTAGGACACTAAGCTACCATCATTATTAGTATCATCTTCTTTTCTAGGTGGTTGGAGCTTCTTTCGAGTGTGGTGAGTTGGGAAGATTTCCACTGACCTCTGACTTTTCAAGGTTGAGGAGGTGGCACATTAGTTATTAGATTGCTATGGAAATTAAGCTCACATTGACTACAATAAGCAGTCACTGTGAAAAAGAGACCAGTCTTTCAGCCTGTGATGAAACAGCTTTTAAACTGCATATGTATATGTGTATGTGTTCCTGCACTTGTATATCTGCATGTATTCTTACACATGTACATGCTACACTCAGCCTATAAGCCTTCTCATTAGGAAACCGTGGCATATTTTGGCACTCACTCCATAAATATTCCTAGCTACTTTAAATCAAATGTGTGATTTCTTCTGCCTCATAAGGTGTCCCTGATACTCGTTTGAATATTTTTTAATTATAAAAAAAGATTTGTGAAGTGTGATATACATGGAACAGTGCCTTGGGCCTCCGTGGGGTTGATTCTGGCCAAAGATAAAAATGAAAGTAGAATTCTTAATTGGTTTTCGTGATGCCTAATTATTCTGGGGCCTGTCTGAAATGGAATGCATTTTTTTTGTGTGTGTGGTGAGTTTTGTGGCTGAAAAAAGAGACAGCTGCCTGAATGGTGAGATTTCAGAAGGTCCCCAAAGTACCCTGGTTTTCAGTATCTCCTCATCATACCTGAAATTAGAGGAACATTTCAACTGAAAAAAAATCTTTGCATTTTTCACAAGTGACTTCAGGAAATTCAAACACTGTGGAAAGAATAAACCATTCTTATTTGTTACCTTTTTGAAGGGACTTGTTTCCTGATTATTTTCTAATATAAAGGCTAATAAAGATGGACCTGTCAAACAAATAGGTAAAGACCAGGGACTTTTCAGAAGCCTGTGTTTGATATTATTGTGGAAAAACTGAAGAAACTGTGTTTTGTTTGTTTGTTTGTTTGTTTGTTTGTTTTTTGAGATGGAGTCTTGCTCTGTCGCCCAGGCTGGAGTGCAGTGGCAGGATCTCAGCTCACTGCAAGCTCCGCCTCCCGGGTTCACGCCATTCTCCCGCCTCAGCCTCCCGAGTAGCTGGGACTACAGGCGCCCGCCTCGTCGCCCAGCTAGTTTTTTGTATTCTTTAGTAGAGACGGGGTTTCACGGTGTTAGCCAGGATGGTCTCGATCTCCTGACCTTGTGATCCGCCCATCTCGGCCTCCCAAAGTGCTGGAATTACAGGCTTGAGCCACCGCGCCCGGCCAGAAACTGGTTTTAAAATATATACACACACATACTTTTTTGACCCCTAAACATATATATTTGTATGTATATTTCTATATACATGTATATTTGTATGTGTGTATCAATATACACACATATGTATTTGTATGTACATATGTACATACATGAGTGTCTGATAAAAGATTAATTTAACCTAATGCTTTGATTTTGAACCACCTAATTATACTGCTCCTGCCTTGAAAGAAGAGCATCTCTCACAGTGTGTATTAATACATACTTTTTCAAGTCTAAAATGTATTTTATTTCATTTATGTCTGTTAATGTATTTATCTCTGGGTCATATAATTATGATTTTACATTTTTATTATACTGTATAATTTTTTTAAAAATAACTATTTGTTTAACTAGAAGTAAGAAAAATAAGAAAATGTCCATTAGGTTTCTACCCACTCAAGGAACTGACTTGTAGCTACCTAATCCCCTTGATCAATCATGAAGCAACCTGTGCTTTAGAGGAATTGGAACGGAACACTATATAGTTATTCAAAGTCAATACTAGTGACTGGATTTCAACCGCAGCATCAATACAATCAGAAAGAGAATTGATAAAATGCAAAGTTGGTGTGACTTCTGAAGGATTTTAGCTTAGCAAAATAAACCCTAAAAAATCATCAAATCATTTTCTAAACTTCAATTTTGAGGAGAGGAAAATCAAAAGCTTTTACCAAACTTTATACAGAAATGAGTCAGAAAGCTTCAATTCAGTTCAGTAAACACTTATTCAGTGTCTACTGTGTGCCTACGAGATACCACAACATGCTCAAGATATGTACAAGAAATCAACGATTATGGAGAAAGTGTTTTAAATAAACAAGGAAAATGTCTGAAAGGATGTACGACAAAATTACCAGAGGCTTACTCTGCATAGTAAGATTATGGATGATGATTTTTCTCATTTTGCTTCTTTGCCTATACTTAAGTTTATACTCATCTCTCTCTCTCTCTCTCTCTCTCTCTCTCTCTCTCTCTCTCTCTCTCTCTCTCTCTCTATCTGTGTGTGTGTGTGTGTGTGTGTGTGCACATATGTCTACCTCCTATGACTTTACTATCTGCATTTTATATGGATGCTCCTTTGTGATTTTTATTTCTGCTTCCTCAATCTGCAATTCTGTCCTACTGGGTAATAACATATTAGTGGAAAGAGAGTATTTTATACAGCAAGTTTTTAACTCATCTTTCTATGCTTACCTGGATGCCATGCTATTGTCAATCTAAATGCCACCTACTTCAAGAATTCCCACCTCCTCTGTGATGCTTTCTCTGACCCTAAATCTTAAATACTTGTCTCTTTCAGTGATGAACATTTGGTGATCAGATACCTTGTACTGCTATTTATCTTAATACCTTACCCTACATAGTATGCATATTTTAGATTTCAAAGCAATTTCACATAAATTATCTCTTTTTTATTCTGTGAGATAGCCAGGGTGGATATAATCCCTGTTTTTGTTATGTGGGAAAACAAAGGATTAAGTAATTTGCCTAAATTTCTAAAGAGCCAAGACCAATAGCATAGACTTTCTGACTCTTTATATGATTTTATTTTCAGCATATGAGGCTACAATTTGTTTATTTTTATTTAGAAACCATTTTTTTTCTCTCTGACTACACTGTAAATAAACTCTGTGAGCTCAGGGACCCATCAGCACTTAAGACTATAGTATCTTAAATAGGTCCCCTATAAAATTATCGACTGTTTAATATTTTGACAATGTCTTTGAGGCAAATTAACTTATAAATCAAAGCAAATTTTCCAAGCTCATCTTTAAAAGATAAACCTCACAATACTAATTCTGCAGCTCTATCCGTCTTCAAGCGTTTATTTTAATATTTCATTTTAAGGTATATGTACTTGTTTATTTTAAGATGTAAGCAGGAAATTTAGATACAAAATCCGCATTTAGAGAGAGAAGACTTGACACTTTCTTTCAACTGAAAGGGAAAATTAAGAGAGGAATGACTTATTGAGGAGAGATGAGTGTAACTGACAAAATCTCTCACTGGAATAGGAGAAAAGAAAATCCTAGGGGGAAGAGAGAGGCATAATTAAATGTTTTAATGTAGGGGTTCTTTCTGGATTGTATATATTGCTGACAAGACAGGGGATAGGAGGCTGTCACAGGTATAAGGCAAGATTCAACAAGGTTTGCATATACTGATGAGCTGAGATTTCCAACCACCAGTGGTGTCCGAAGTGGATAAAGTCCTAGCAAGTCACTCTAACTAGAACAGCAAAATTTTGTGGTAAGAATTGATGTTTCTGGATGAGTTGGTTGGATTAAGGAGCAAGGTAAATCACTCAAAAGCTAAAGGTAGGAAATGAATACCTAAGGGAGAGTACAATTTTTCTATTTATAGCAAAAGTAAAATCTAGTTAGACAGTGATAGCAATGAACTGGGGTACTGACACATACTCTGTAGTTCTTTCAATCTTTGTATATATCATACAAACTTAAAATAATGTTTATGTTATAGTGAGTAATGAAATTAATATAATATATGTTTTGTACAAAAATAATGGTGGGTAGAAGCATGTGCCTATCTCTCTCCTTTCTTGGATAATCTCTATGGAAGGTACTTTCATTCATTCAACACTTACTTTGTCAATCACCATATAAGGTAGGCTCAATACTAGGCACTGGGGTTGTAATGGTGATGTGAGCAGACATGAGCTCTGGCTTCACAAAGTTTTCAGTCTGGTTGTGGGATGGAGATTCACAAATAAATGTAAAATTTAAAACTGCGGTAGAAGCTTGAAAGGAGAATCTTGGGTTGCTATGGAAACATATGGCAGAAAGATGAGACAAAGTCTGGATGATACAGAATTCTCATTTGAGGAAGGGACATTTGACCTGAGGTTAGAAAGAATTAACTGCATCATTGTAGGTTGGGAAAATAGTGTACAAAAATGAGTATACAAGGCAGAGAGACCACAGGGACTTCAGCATCCAGTCTAGGAATATCATGACTGTGGAAGAGCCAGTGTAGAACTGTGCATACTCTAATATCTACATGGGGACCTGCCCAATGAGCAGGCCTTGTGTCTAAGGAGAACTTGTCAACCCAGAGAACATCCTCTGCAGAGTCAGTGTTGTATGATGACACACAAGTTTTTCTAATAAAGATTTTAAGAAGAGGCATAATAATGTAACAATAGTTATAAAAAAAAGATGAATATGGTAATTTAGTAAATACCTATTTTGATGGTCATGCACTTGCAGCCTGTTGTTTATTTGACCACTGCTATCATCTGAATTGTGTCCCCTTCTCCACCCTCCACACCAAATTCTTGGGGAGGTAATTAGGTTTAGCTGAGGTGATAAGGATGGAGCCCTCATGGTGGATTAGTGCCTTTATAATAAAAGGCACCAGGGAACTTGCTGTCTCAGTCTCTCTGCAATGTGCGGACACAGCAAGAAGGTGGCTGTCTGCAAACTAGGAAGAGAGCCCTCACCAGAATCCATGATGGCATCCTGATCTCAGATTTCTAGATTGTGAGAAATGAATATCCAAGTAATTTTGTTGTGAAAGTCTGAGCTGACTAATACACTCACAAATTGTTGTTTAAATTTTTTTTAATTGTCAACATTTAAAAATGGTCAATGGCCACATATGATGGCTCATGTCTGTAATCTCAGCACTTTAGGAGGCCAAGGCAGGCAGATCACTTGAGGTCAGGAGTTTGAGACCAGCCTGGCCAACATGGTGAAAGCTCATCTCTACTAAATATACAAAAAAAAGAAAAAGAAAATTAGCCAGGCATTGTGGTGCATGCCTGTAGTCCCAGCTACTTGGGAGGCTAAGGCACAAGAATTGCTTGAACCTGGGAGGCAGAGGTTATAGTGATCAGAGATCTTGCCACCATACTCCAACCTGAGCGACAGAGCAAGATCTGGTCCAGTGTGCCCACTTTCGCACAGGATATCAATCTGGCTGGAACTGGGTAGTGTTTGCTCCCTTTTAACAAAATTCATGTCCCAGTTCACACTTTTTTCATACTCATTTCACTTTTTAAAATCTTATCCATTGTCTGGCTTTTAGCTTTCACTGGTATGGTTCCTTTGGGCATTCAGATTTGTGACCCTTTCACCACATTAATCAGATCTAGGAAAATAGTAATGGAAATTTAAACTAGAAAATATCATATACTATATTTAGAAGATAATTTTATTATTATTATTTTTTGAGATGGAGTCTCTCTCTGTCACCCAGGCTGGAGTGCAGTGGCACGATCTCAGCTCACTGCAAACTCCGCCTCCTGAGTTCAAGCGATTCTCCTGCCTCAGCTCCCACAAGTTGCTGGGATTATAGGCACCCACCACCATGCCTGGCTAATTTTGTATTTTTAGTACAGATGGAGTTTTATCATGTTGGCCAGGCTGGTCTTGAACTCCTGACCGTGGGTGATAGGAGGCCCACCTCAGCCTCCTAAAGTGCTGGGATTGCATGCATGAGCTGCTGTGACAGCCAGTAGATGATTTTTAAATCTCATATCAAAACTGTAATAAAAGGTAGGAAGCAGAAAACTTCAGAAATCCTTGGATGTGGCAGGTAAATAAGTTTTAACATCAGTTGATAGTTTGACAATTCCTTTACTAACTACCCCTTACTTTCTCTTATTCTAGTAATTATCCCCACTCCTGCATTACTGCACAGAAAATAGACTCTTTGATAATGAAAACGATGACGTGACAGAGTTGGTTAAAAAAATTATTATAATTAAAAGAGAAGAGAAAAATCATATTTTCATATATCAAAATTACTGTGATTTTCAAAAATCATTAAACTCTTGGTTGAATTATCCCAAGAGTCCTTTCCTAGTCTCACAGACTTCTTAGTCTCATTTATCTTCTTCACAAAATAAGAAAGAAGAATTTGCTATTTGTCCAATGAAAACACATACATATTTTAGAGGACAGAAAGAAATATTAGAAATTAGTCTTAGATTATAGTCCAGAAAGGATCTTGAGAAAATCAGCCAAATAGATGGAAAGAAAGAGTAAGATAGCACTCTAGGTTATTTTCTCTATTTCTTTTTTTACTGAGAATTTATGTGTGTGGGTTTAGTATCTCCCCCAGCACCCACTCCGTGTTGGTTTTCCTTGATTTTCTTCCCACCTTTTTTTTGTTGTTATTGGGAGTGGGGGCAGAGTCTTGCTCTGTTGCCCAGGCTGGAATGCAGTGACACAGTCTTGGCTCACTGCAGCCTCAACCTCCTGGGCTCAAACGATACTCCCACTTCAGCTTTGCAAGCAGCAAGGACTATAGGAGGCACATGCCACTAGGCCTAGTTAATTTGATTTTTTTGTAGAGATGAAGAGATGAGGTCTCACTATGTTGCACAGGCTGGTCTTGAACTCCAGGACTTGGGTGATCCTCCCGCCTTGGCCTTGTAAAGTGCTGGGATTACAGGCATGATCCACCATGCCCAGCCCTTCCCACTGATTTTTATTTTTCTGGTGTACTCTTTTCATTTCAGCAAATGACCCAATATTGTTCCGGTTTCCCGAGATGGAGATTTGTGTGAAGACATTTTATTAGGCTGTGCTTTATGAGTACAACACCCGTAAGGGAATGAACAGTTAGAAAGCAAGAGTAGGTAGAGGGAAAAGTACAATGTAGTTGCAAGAGAAGTCTCAGCTTATTTTATAGTTCTTGTAATTATTGTTTGCCAAAACCTCTTGAAATATTTTACTAACCAGTCTATTCCCTTGCACCAGTATTCCATACGTTCACACACTGTGAAGGTTTTAATAATTGCACTGCTACAGTGCATCAGAAGCTAGCAGTGTTCTTTATACAATCAGGGGTATGGTTTTCATGGTATTGGGCCCTTTCTACCAATGCATTCTGTATCGCTTTGATAAAAGGATATTCCTATCCTCTATCACAGAATAAAGTCAGGCTCTATCACAGAATAAAGTCAGTGGAGGTTGTCCCTGTAGGTAGTATGTCCACTCAAACATACTACTTCCGCAAGTCTTTGAGTCCCTTCGTCCACCATCTTACATGGCAGTTCTAGCATTTCACTCCATGTGAATGACTACTTTTTCTAGCTTTCCCAGCTGCTAATCCAGGGTGTTGGTGGTGCCTTTTGTTTGCTTGTTTGTTTGTTTACAACAAACAGCTTTACTGAGATATAATTCATGTACCACACAATTTACCCATTAAAGGTGTTCAATTTAATGGTTTTTGGAATACTCACAGAATTGTTCAACCATCAACACAACTAATTTTAGAGCATTTTTATCACCTTAGAACGAAACCCAGTACTCTTTAGATATCACTCCCCATTCTCCCTTTCTAGGCAAGCATGAATCTGCTTTTTGTCCTGTAGATTTGCCTGCTATATTTTTTTGATACTTTATATATATTGAGCCATATAACATGCAGCCTTCTGTGAATGACTTCTTTTAGCATAACGTTTGCAAGGTTCATATATGTCACAGCACATATTATACAACATTCCTTTTTTATTGCTGTTTATATTTCATTGTATGTATATGCCTCATTTTGTTTATCCACTTATCTGCTGGATAATTTTTGTTTTCATTTTTACTATTATGAATATTGCTTCTCTGAACATTCATGTACAGGCTTTTATATGGACATATGTTTTCAATTAGTCTGCGTACACACCTAGGAGTAGAATTTCTGGATCCTATAGCAATTCTATATTTAACCTTTTGAGAAATTGCCAGACTGTTTTCCAAAGTCGTTGTACTATTTTACACTCCTACCAGCAGTGTATGAGGGTTTCAATTTCTCCACATTCTCCTTAAAACTTGTTATTTATTTGTTTTTATTATAATCATCCTAGTGGGATGTGAGGTGGTTTCACATTGTGGTTCTTATTTGCATTTCACTCATGACTAATGATGTTGAGAATGTCTTCATGTGCCTATTGATACATAAAATAAGACTGGAGAAATGCCTGTTTTAATTTAATTTTAAATTGGGCTATTTGTTTTTTAAGTTTTAAGAGATCTTTACATATTCCTGATATAAGTTCCTTATGAGATATGTGATTTGCACATTTTTTTACTCATTCTGTGGGTTCTCTTTTAATTTTTTGATGATGTCATTTGAAAAATAATAGTTATTAATTTTAATGAAGTCAAATTTATCTAATTTTTTACTTTGTTATTTGTGCTGTTTGTGTGATAGCCAAGAAAACATGGGCTATGGCTTTTCTGGTGTGTCACCTTGGCTATGCTAAAGTGCCCAGTTGTTTTTTTTTTTTTTTTTTTGAAATGGAGTTGCGCTCTGTCACCAAGGCCGGAGTGCAGTGGTGCGATCTCGGCTCACTGCAAACTCCACCTCCTGGATTCACGCCATTCTCCTGCCTCAGCCTTCTGAGTAGCTGGGACTACAGGTGCCCACCACCATGCCTGGCTAATTTTTTGTATTTTTAGTAGAGATGGGATTTCACCGTGTTAGCCAGGATGGTCTCGATCTCCTGACCTCATGATCAGCCTGCCTCGGCCTCCCAAAGAGTTGCAGTTTTTTAATCAATACTAATTTAGGTGTTACTGTGAAGGGATTTTGCTGATATAATAAAAGTTCTTAATCAGTTGATTTTATGTAAGAGGCACTATCCATCTGGGAGGCCCTAAGTGCAGGGATGAGGCTTCTCTGAAAGACAGAAATAATTGTGGATTACAACTTTGGTCTGTATTTGTGAATTTTCATCTCGCTCTTGATCTTCCCTTACTGACTGCCTTCTCCATGAATTAGAACACACTTAGCCCCGATAAGTGTGTAAGCCAATTTCTTTGTAAAAAAATTAGGTGTGTATACATGTACATATATATGTGCATACATGTGTATGCATGGTATACACACAGGCACAATTTCCTATTGGTTCTGCTTCTTTGAGTGAGCTCTGAGTTCAGTGATATAGTAGTGTTAAATCTAGTGTTGTCAAAGGATAGTGTTTCCCTATCAACAAATTTATCTCAGTGAATATATTAACATGATTTTTAAAAAGAAATGATCCCTTTTCCAGCTTTATGTTCTGCCCTCCTCCTCTCGACCCATAGTCTCAGAATCCAAGTCCATACCTACCTCTCCAACTCTGTTGGAATACGCTGTATGTATCCTGAAGCTCCTTTAGTATATATTACCTTGGGTCTCTAAACAGACCCAACAGTCTTGCAACTAGATTATGTCATATTTTTATAATTATTGGTCTACAGCGCATTTAGGAAGGTAGGAAGGAATGTTCTCCTGCAAAGCAGATGCCTTGATATGTTCATTGGACAATAGTGGAGCACACCTACACTTTAACCAGGAGGACAGACCACTTCTTCAGGGAAGTCAGTTCAGGGGAACCTAGTGACTCAACTTTTTTTTTTTTTTTGTTTATCCACTCAAATAGCCCCATCCTACCTCTGAAGATCTCACTTCTTCTCAATCAGAACCTTGACCATAGTAATAAGATGTTCTGGTGGTTGGGAATTTGATCTTCTCTGGGTTCTGCTAATCATCTGCCTTAGTCCTGAGTTTAATAAACATGTTGTGTGCACTGCAGTTATAGTAGGTGAATGTATCTTTACATTCTGCCAAAAACGTCCACTTCTTTTTTTGTTTTATTTTTTCAAGTTGGTGATCATTTAACCTCGGACTATCATTAACTTGTTCAGTTCATTGACAGCTTCCAGAAAGCCATGCAAAGCCATAGTCTTGAACCTCTCAATCACATGACCTAATGCACTAACCAGTGCTTCCCTTTCTATCAATATTTCAATCCATTTCATTAATTGTGACAGTTGTAACAAGGGACCCATTATAGCATGCTACAATACTATCGATGTCTATCAGGGAAGGGGCCCTCAAGGCTGGCCTGTTAGCAGGTGATGACCTAGTTCCAACATCCCATTTTTAGATGTTGCTTGTAGAGCCTCAACTAACACAAATCCTCTCAGGTTGGATACCCTGGAAACAGATTCTGAAGCCGAGATCTGGGTAAAGGAAATTATTGGGAGGGTTTTCTGGAACCACACCATCTGAGGGAGTGGAAAGCAAGACTGGACAGAGAAAGAAACAGAACTGCATTCCACAACAAAGGCCTCAAATGCACCTATGGAGATCTCTGAGCTGGGGTGGCACTTTAGAATTGTTCTGAATTTTGCTCCACATTTTAGCGGGCCAAGCCTTTTTAGCCTATTATCTACCAGTCTTTGTCTAGAGGCTGTCTCTGGGAAGGATGTTCAGCTTTGGGCAAGGCAGCAACTTTCAGCTGAGAGCAGTTTCCAGGGAGGGACTTGGCTATGAGCAGTTAGCAGCCAACACTCCCAGAGGCTGGGGAATGAGTGCCTTTTTCCTGAACGTGGGAAGGAAGGATTTGGGCAGCACACCACAGCATCTGCTACATCACACCACCATCCACACAACTGCTCCGGCTCAAAACCTGGATCCTTCTTCTTCTCACATCCCACATCAAGCCATCAGAGTCCGCTTGATGAGACCTCCAAAATATTGCCTGTATTTGTTCACCTCTCATCACTTCTACTGCAAAAATTCATATCCAAACAACTTTTTCCTTCACCTGGATGACAATCTCCCAATAATTTTCCCTGCATTAGCCTATTACCATTCATCCATTTTCTTCACAACAGAATAATCTTCTGAAACCATAAAGTGTATTTCATATTTTAGAACCTTCTAATTGTTTCTTATGGCAGGTAGCATAAAATTGATGTTCATTATCATGGTCTACTCTCATCATAACAGTTGCCCTTTTTGAGTCCAGAACCTGCTAAGTACACGACATTCATTATCTCATATAATCCTCACAGTAGCCCTTTCAAGATGCTATTAATGTCACTATTTTACAGATAAAGAAACTGTGTCTTAGTGACGTTAAGTATCCATCATGACTGCAGCTGCAAACCAGTAGAGCCTGGCTTTGAACTTAGTCCTGTCTGATCCCAAAGCCTTACACAATTTTACCATCCCTGTTGTTAATATGTACATATATACAAATTCCAAACTCTTGCCCTCGTTTTAGACAAACATTGTTTTGGCTTCTCAGACAATCTCTCACCTATGAAATCATCACCACTATTAGCAACTCATTTTTTTTTCTAAGAACATAAAGTATTTAATAAATATAACTTAATTTTGTATTTTGTCTTCATGAATAGTTGGAAAATGATGGAGTCAAGAAATAATTTCAAATGGGGAAAGTAAGCCATAAGGTGAGAACTGTCAAGGTATCCAAGTTACCCAATTCTGGGAAGAGGAATAGAAATACATCACCAGCCTCTGAGCAACACCTTTTCCTACCATGGCCTCCTGTCAACCTGTGGGAGTTTCTTCATGAGAATACTATCTCTATTTTCTTTCTTTCTCTCTCTTTCTTTCTTTCTTTCTTTCTTTCTTTCTTTCTTTCTTTCTTTCTTTCTTTCTTTCTTTCTTTCTTTCTTTCTTTCTTTCTTTCTTTCTTTCTTTCTTTCTTTCTCTTTCTTTCTTTTTCTTTCTTTTTTCTTCTTTCTTTCTTCCCTCCCTCCCTCCCTCCCTTCCTTCTTTCTTTCTATTGTTTTTTTTTTTTTTTTTGAGATGGAATCTTGCTGTTGTCACCCAGGCTGGAGTGCAATGGCGCGATATTGGCTCACTGCAACCTCTGCCTCCTGGGTTCCAGCGATTCTGCTGCCTCAGCCTCCTGAGTAGCTGAGATTACAGGTGCCCACCACCATGCCTGGCTAATTTTTGTACTTTTAGTAGAGATGGGGTTTTACCATGTTGGCCATGCTGGTCTTGAACTCCTGACCTCAGGTGATCCACCTGCTTCAGCCCCCCAAAGTGCTTGAATTACAGACGTGAGCCTTTGCGCCTGGCCACTACCTCTATTTCTTAAGCCGCACACCACTACCACTCGATAGCAGTGTTGCCAGACACGAATGGAGACTTGCACTCTAGGAGAAGCAGTCTGGGGTCATTAGTGACTAATTAGAAGGATGGCCAACAGGCTGGAGGGCTTGTGAGTTCTTAACCCTCATGCAGCTTGAAGGGCTGGCCATCTTTGTGCACTTGAAAATGTTAAAACCTGATGCTTCCTTGTGAAGGTTTCTTCTGGGAGTGAGAATTCATCCACATCTTTTGAAGCTTCAGGTCTAAACCTGGGTCATTGCATTTACTCCAAGAATTGAGAGGGAGGAATTGATATCTCTTCGTGTTTTTGTTGTTGTTGTTGTGTTTTGTTTTGTTTTGGTTTGTTCAGCAAAATTGTCTCAACATTGCATGCAAATAATTAAAAATAAAACAAAAGTCAGAACAGCTGCTAGTTAGTATTTAATGTGCCCTGGCAGCAGGGCACATTCCAAAGGTTTCCCAACAGGTTGTGTTTATACTTCTACAACCTCGAGCAGGTCTAGCAATTTCCCCCAGCCTAGAGCACACTTCAAGAGCTAATATTTTCCCTACCTGAGAACTTTAAAAATGACCTAAAAAAAATAGCTAGGAATGTAGTATAGTGGCTCATTGTTGATGTTGTTGTTAGCCTACAGAAGTTAGCAGCAAAAACTATCTTCTTGTTTATTACTGAATAGATGATGAGAATACTCATTCTTTGTCAACTTCATCAGAGAAATTACCATACATTAAGAGAAGGCAAGGCATTTCAAAACTTGGTATGCAACCTATTTGTTTCTGGAAAATCAGGATAGAAACTTGAGCTTAAAAGCAATGAGAAAGCTCAAAAGGAAAGATTTGTAAATCTTAACATTCTGACTTAATATTTCTGCTAAAAATACAGTTACTGAGATCTGTTAAATGAATAATAACCAATATTTTTGTAGGCCTGTGTGTAAAGACTACTTTGCACATGCTATTGCATTTGGCTGTGTTAAGTTTTTCAGGATTCATGAAATATAGTAACAAGAAGTACCACTCTTAGTATGTCAGGAAGTGTGAAGTGTTGGTGCTCGTGGCAATAAAACCACTGAATCTTTTCCTAAGGAATTTCTTGGTATTGCATTTGTATAACAGCTGAGTTGGCTAAAGGATCCTTCCTTTTAGCTTTATTGAATAGTTCTTGGTCAGAGTTATCTATTTCTAAATGAATATACTATCTGCACACAAAGCATGCAGTGTATAGATCAAACCTTTAATTAGTAGTTAGCATAAGGAAATCTATAAGAAAGTGATGTGGTTTATGGGAAAAAATATAGGGTCACAAATCAAGAGATGGGAGTGCTATTGAGAGTAACAATAATGACAGCCAATATTTATTTAGTTTTTAGTTTGTGCCCAAAACTGTTTTAAGCTTTTTCTCTATAGCTCATTTAATCCTTGTAACCATTCTATGGATTAGATCTTGTTGCTATTTCTGACATACAGATGAGGGCACTGATGGTTAGAGGAGTTAAGAAACTTACTGAAGGGCCCTAAATTTTCAGATGGAAGAGCTGGGATTCAAAACTTAGAAATGTTAACTGTAGAGCCCATGCTATTAATGGCTCTGCTAAATTGGCTTCTGATTAATAGCTCTTCCCTTGTTAAGTGAACATGGCCAATGTCCTTTCATTTTTATTCAATCTATTGCAATGATCTGATACCTACCATCACTATTCCCATGAAGTTGTTTCCAAGATTAACTGAAATAATATTTTTAAAAGCACTTTAAAAGATAATGTGCTCTTCAAATGCAAGATGATATTATTACATTGTATACAGTGGTTAGTTACTGGGAGCAATGGTCCATTAAATGGTCAGCAATGAGTGTATTTGGTATTCTAATAAACAGAATCACAGTAATAGGCTTCTACTACATGTACACACATTAGTTCTTCCCAGAATTCATGAGCAAGTCGAGGCTCAAACTGCCTCTAAACACAGTTATTTGGAGATACATAGGCATATTTCCGGAAACAGGGAGGAACTGCTGTTAATTGTTTGCACATGCAGACATTGTCTCAAATATGATTTTGCTATTTCAGAGATTCCCTTGTCATAACCATCAAAATGACACAAGCGGTACTTTTTTGTAATCTCCATATTTGAAGCATGAAAGAAGACTTAATTCCTGTTTGAATAAACAACATAATAAGGTTATTGAGATTAGAGACCATTACTATATAAAATTATGTCTAAGTGGCAGATATAATTAACATTGGATTGTAATTACACTAATTACGAGTCACATTAAGACACTCCAGTAATGACAAAGTGAGAACCCTATAATTGAATGGAATAAGTAGGGAAACATGCTGCTCACACTAATTACCTAAATGAGCTAATATGTCTTCAGAGTGACAGTCATGCTCAATGTTATTACGCAGACAAAGCAGTTGAATGAGGTATTTTTAAATTTATTTTTATTTATTTATTTTGCTAATTTTCTTTCTTTATTCTCTCCAAGACCTATTTTGAGTCATCACCTGCTTCAGAATTTCACTCTTGAGCCAAAGAAAACAAAAACTGCAATTAAAGATTTCTCTAACCTTGTTAAAGTAGACTATGCACAGCAATCCATAAACTCAGGTAAGATTCCGATCTTAGTGTATGTGGAATGCACTAAACACTGGTTGGTTTCTCAGACTGGCTGATGCTCTCAAATTTCTCCTCTGTTCGGCCTTCCAAATCAAGCAGCTCCAGCTCACTGTGTAGTTTGCAGCATAACAATCATCATATTGTGGGTGCTGAAGAAGCAAATATGGCTTCCAGCAACCCCACTTCAGAGAGGCCCTGGAAAGTGATAAAACCTGAATTATTCAGAACAATTAGTACAAGCATTGCACTGGAACTCACATTTCAGCCTAAGCTGTTATGTGAGACTGTAAACTAATAGTGGAATATGAATTCATGGCACTGTGAATATTTTTTTTTTGAGCTGTTATTTCTTTCCCCCCTTCATATTACTTTTCCTTTATATGCCCCCAATTGTCTGGGGGCACTGCTTGGGTGAGAAAAGAAAATAAAGGGAACAGACTGAAGCTATTTAAAACCTTTCTTCCAAAAGAAGAGATTTTTTTGTTTTTAAGGCAGGAAAATCACAATATGTGGAAAATAGAATTAATGCACTTAAATTGATAAACAATGCTGAGCATAGCTTTTCTTTCTCTTGTGTTGGTGAAGAAAGAAAATTGTGTCAGGCATGCTTTTGTTAGCAGAGCTTTGGAGCAGTTTCTGTGCATTCCACTTTTTACTGTAGCCATGTAAATGGGTTTTTCTTATCTTCATCCATAAACTACAATTTTGCCTCTAAGAAACCAGGCCTATGGGTTTCTAATACAAAGTAGTAAACCAAATATACAAGATTTATTTTATTTATTTATTTTTGAGATGGAGTTTTGCTCTTGTTGCCCAGGCTGGAGTACAATGGTGTGATCTTGGCTCACCGCAACCTCCACTTCCCGGGATCAAGTGATTCTCCTGCCTCAGCTTCCCGAGTAGCTGGGATTACAGGGATGCGCCACAACACCCGGCTAATTTTGTATTTTTGGTAGAGACGGGGGTTTCTCCATGTTGATCAGGCTGGTCTCGAACTCCCAACCTCAGGTGATCTGCCTGTCTTGGCCTCCCAAAGTGCTGGGATTATAGGCATGAGCCACTGCACCTGACCCTACAAGGTTTACTAGTAAGTGGGTGCTATATTAGTTCAAAGATGACAATTTGACCCTCCCACCCTATTACTATTTGGCATGTAGCTAAGAAATAATGTTCTTTTGAAGCACTCCACTTCTAGGGCTATGTAATTCTTGCAATCACTTATATTTAGTTCAAAATTGACTTAATTTTGAATTTGAATTAGGGTTATACTCCATTAATTCTGTAGTTATATGAATTCATATAATCAAGCATTAGGATTTTACATAAGAAGATGTTTATTGAAATAAATAGTATTGGAGGCCAGGCTTCCACTAATGACCATGCAAATCAGAGACAAATGGAGCTTGGCATGTTCAGTCTAAGATAAGGGGTGGGGTGACTTAGATTGTATCTTTAGCACTATCCTGTTCTCACTGATGATTTTGCAAGTTATTCATTATTTCTGTTTTGATATGATGGCAATTTCACTGGTTACTTGCAACTTATTTAGTCCTTGAGGCTTAAAGCAGCTCAGAAACTTATTTCATTTTATATCACTACCTCCTGGTAAATGAGTTAGCCAAGTTGGCAGAGCAGTAAGATATCCCAGACCAGGGCTGGCAAACTTTTTCTGTAAAGAGCCAGATAGTAAATACTTAAGTTTTTCCGGATCACATATGGTCTCTGTCACATATATTTTTTTACAACCCTTAAAAAATGTAAAAACCATTCTTAGATTGCTATATACTAACTGTGTATATTGTATATATATTATCTATATACAACTAGTATACAGGGCTGTATACTATCAGGCCATAGGCAGAATTTGGCCCACAATCTGCTTGCAAGCCCCTGTATTAGACAAATACAGGGTATCACAGGGAAGATTGTTCTTTATTAGAAACTAAATAGAAAACTACTCAAATCAACTTTTCCTAAATACTGAAAAATGAAATGTAGACCATAGATACTCAAAGTTATGGACATTTTTATTCTATTTATACTTGAATAAGTTACTATACTTGGGCCATCTGAGTTGGAGATGGGATGGAGGCTTCCACACAGGCCACGGGGAGTAGCCTGGCCCAGGGCTGGGGGTCAGAGCCTAGGTGAAGTGAGGAGGGCATCTATGCAAAGCTGGAGATGGGGACTGGTGACATAGGGTGATAGGGTTTCCCTGTGTCCCTACCCAAATCTCACCTTGAATTGTAGCTCTCATAATCCCCACGTGTCATGGGAGGGACCCTATGGGAGCTAGTTGAATCATGGGGTGGGGAGTTTCCCATTTTGTTCTCAAGATAGTAAATAAGTCTCATGAGATCTGATGGTTTTATAAAACACAGTTCCCCTGCACATGCTCTCTTATCTGCTGCCATGTAAGACGTGCCTTTGCTCCTCCTTTACCTTCTGCCATGATTGTGAGGCCTCCCCAGCCATGTGGAACTGTGAGTCTATTAAACCTGTTTCTTTTTTCTTTTTAATAAATTACCCAGTCTTAGACATGTCTTTATTAGCAGCTTGAGAACAGACTAATACACAGGAGTTTTATCAAATAAGTAATTCTGCTAAAGGCATGGTGATCCAGGTATCAGAAGAGAGTTACAAATATGGAAATGAATAAAACTAGAATGATTTCTGAAGTTTTTAATACATATGGATTCATAAATAAATATAGATGTAAGTTATGGTATACATACACACACACACTCGTATACAGTCATGTACTACTCAGTGATATTTTGGTCAAGGACAGACTACATAAATGACAGTGGTCCCATAAGATTATAATACTGTATTTTTACTGTACATTTTCTATGTTTGGATATGCAAATACTTACCATTGTGTTACAATTGCCTACAGTGTTCAATACAGTAAAATGTTATACAGGTTTGTAGCTTAGGAGCAATAGGTTGTACCATATGACCTAGGTGAGTAGTAAGCCATACCATCTAGGTTTGTGTAAGCACACTCTGATGTTTCCGTGGTGACAAAATCGTGTAATGATGCATTTCTCAGAATGTATCCTCACTGTTAAGTGATGCATGACTACATACCTTTCCTACCTCTCTCTACTGCAAGGGCCTGGGAGCAGCAAAATCTTAACAAGAATGAACAGTCTTACTGCCCAGATCATGACTTCTCAATATTGTTCTCCATTAAATGCAACCAGGGCTCCTCGGAGAAATGATTGATTCCAGAACTAAGGCAGGAAACATATGAGTCTAGAACTTTTTTCTTTTTTTCCTGTCCTGGAAACAAACAAAAAGATCATAGAGTAACTGGGATTGTGTCAAAAAATCCAGAAATCAGTTTGAAGTGCCCCTCATCAGAATAGTCAGGAACAATTTCAGGAGAGCTGACTTGGGTAGACTGCTGTATCAAAGGGTTTGGACTGCTGGGATCTTTGTTGCTCCCCCAAAGCTTTTGCTACCAAGAAACCTATGTATGGCCAAAGCCCCAGGAGTGTTCGTTCCCTGCGAGGCAGTGCACCTTTGCTTTCCTTTTCTTCTCTTTCCTGTCCGCACTGTGACTCTGTTCAAAGGCTTGAATTTTTGCCATGGTTCCTGCTCCTCAGTTCTGCCTGAATCACAATCTAATGGTTTCAGCACTGTCATTTTCTCTTTAGTGCCAGTCCTTTTCACCTAAGAAAAGATTCCTGACCTGTATATAATCCTGCTTGGTAGCTAGGGCACTGCAACATCTGGACAAATCTTTTCAACTAACATTTTTTCCCCATCATGATATGTAAAATATGTTTAAAATGTGGTCTGAATTAGGTTCCTTCACTGGTGTTTGGTGCATATGTGTACTCCTTTGAGACCATGAGGGATTATGGTAATCCACTGGATTTCACCTTCCTTACCCTTCTTGCTTTCATGCCATCCCTTGAGCTCAATCTTGCTTGAGTGAAGGCAGTTGTAGGCAAATCAGTACTCTCAGTGTCAATCAGGCATGGTTCTTGATTTTAAGGCGCATCCTGGCACCACGTCATACTCCATCTGCCAAGTGCTTCTTTGAATGGATAGCCTTGCACCTGAGATGCAACCCAATGAAATTGAATAACGTGCTACTCTACAATTATCTTTTCTATAGTACTCTAACCATAGTTAAGAGCACAGTTTGGGAGTTGAAGCCTCACATTGACTCTAATTCTGGGCAAGTTATTGAACCTCTCTGGGCATGGTTGGCATACCATGAGGATAATGTATAAATAAAATGTGGATAACAATTCATACATTACTCATGAGGATGTTAAGAAATGGTAACAATAGCTATTTATCCAGAGATATGTGAGAGGGTGCTGTGTTAAGTGCTTTACATATATTATTTCTAATTCTTAGAATTACATTACATAGAGTATTGTATTCTCATTTTATAGAGGAGGAAATTGAGGTTCAGTGTGGTTCAGTAATTTACTGAGCTCACCACAGTAAGCAAGATGCAGAACTAGAATCCAGTTCCAAGGTTTGGCTAACTCTTAAACTAGCATATTTCATTTTGTTCTGCTGGGTGCCACTGATGGGAAGATTTTTCTCCAAAAAAACAAAGAGACACATTTCTCTGTGGCATTTCCTGTTTTCCTTTCTCAAACATCTTTTTAGTTGCAGAAGAGTTGCCAGAATCAGAGACATAATTCATGTGTTGAACTGCTACAGACTGGGAAGAAAAATGCATTTTTAATCATTTAACTCGTTCACTGCAGGTATTTAAGTGCTTCAGGTGAGGTAGAAATAGATATTTTAATGAGAAGGTGCATTGACTGGACATTGGTGGAGATGAAGGACATGTGAGGCAAGAATGGCAAGATTCTAAGGATCCTACCCTGAAACATTTTAGGTGCTTTTGAAAATGGTAAGAAGGTGAATTTAATTCTTTGGCATCCTGGGGAAAGCAAGTCTCCACAATGTGCTGAAGATTTCCTCAGGGTAGTGTTTCCTGATCTCTTTAAAGTTGGTCTTCTAACTATTCTTTAACCCAACCTATCATTTGATGCCTCAATCACATTTTTTATATTTGTGATTATTATATTTGTCTGTTTTCCTTATTTTTTTCCCTGGAATGTAGTCTTTAAAGACCAGGAACATGAAACAGTGATTGGCACATAGTAAGCATCCAATAAATACTTGTCAAATGAATATGAAAAAAGTCCAAAAAGATCCCCTACCTGTGTGTGGAGATTGAGTTCAGGAACTGCCATACTAAAATACATACCTGTTTAGGGATAGCCAGGCAAGATAATAACATGCGTAAATGCGTTTTCATTAGCATTTCTTCTGTACACTTTTAATTCTAGAAACAGGCTTAGAAATAAGATATGCGATTCCGTGAAGAAAGTCACTAGTAGCTTAATGGGGATGGCACTGAATCTATAAATGACCTTGGGCAGTATGGCAATTTTCATGATATTGATTCTTCCTATCCATGAGCATGGCATGTTCTTCCATTTGTTTTTGTCCTCTTTTATTTTGTTGAGCAGTGGTTTGTAGTTCTCCTTGAAGAGGTTCTTCACATCCCTTGTAAGCTGGATACCTAGGTATTTTATTCTCTTTGAAGCAATTGTGAATGGGAGTTCATTCATGATTTGGCTCTCTGTTTGTTATTGGTGTATAAGAATGCTTGTGATTTTTGCACATTGATTTTGTGTCCTGAGACTTTGATGAAGTTGCTTACTAGCTTAAGGAGATTTTGAGCTGAGACAATGGGGTTTTCTTTTTTTTTTTTTTTTTTTTTTTTTTTTTTGAGGCGGAGTCTCGCTCTGTCGCCCGGACTGGAGTGCAGTGGCCAGATCTCAGCTCACTGCAAGCTCCGCCTCCCGGGTTTTCGCCATTCTCCTGCCTTAGCCTCCCGAGTAGCTGGGACTACAGGCGCCCGCCACCTCGCCAGGCTAGTTTTTTTGTATTTTTAGTAGAGACGGGGTTTCACCGTGTTAGCCAGGATGGTCTCGATCTCCTGACCTCGTGATTCGCCCGTCTCGGCCTCCCAAAGTGCTGGGATTACAGGCTTGAGCCACCGCGCCCGGCCGACAATGGGGTTTTCTAAATAAACAATCATGTCATCTGCAAACAGGGACAATTCGACTTCCTCTTTCCCTAATTGAATACGCTTTATTTCTTTCTCTTGCCTGATTGCCCTGGCCAGAACTTCCAACACCATGTTGAATAGGAGTGGTGAGAGAGGGCATACCTGTCTTGTGCCAGCTGTGGGTTTGTCATAAATAGCTCTTATTTTGAGATACGTTCCACTAGTACCAAATTTATTGAGAGTTTTTAGCATGAAGGCCTGTTGAATTTTGTCAAAGGCCTTTTCTGCATCTATTGAGATAATCATGTGGTTTTTCTCTTTGGTTCTGTTTATATGCTGGATTACATTTATTGATTTGTGTATGTTGAACCAGCCTTGCATCCCAGGGATGAAACCCACTTGATCATGATGGATAAGCTTTTTGATGTGCTGCTGGATTCGGTTTGCCCGTATTTTATGGAGGATTTTTACATCGATGTTCATCAGGGATATTGGTCTAAAATTCTCTTTTGTTGTTGTGTCTCTGCCAGGCTTTGGTATCAGGATGATGTTGGCTAATCTGCTTTCTATCTCTGTAGATTTGCTTATACTAGAGTATTACATATAAATGGAGTCATACAATATGTGATCCTTTTTGACCGATCTCCTCACTTAGAATTATTTTTCTAGGATTCTCCCATGTCAGTATTTTCATTTTATTGCCAGATAATATCTTATTGTATGGATATATCACAGTTTGCTGATGTATTTGTCATATACGGGATGTTTGACTTGTTTTAACCTTTTGACTATTGTGAATAACATTGCTATAAATGTTATACATGTGTGTAAAAAAAAAGAAATAAGATATGCTATCTCTTTTCCACAAATACATGCAGGGAGGAAAGCAGGATTAGGTGGGATTGCAGAAATGGGGCTGTGGAAGTTGACGCTCTGACACAGGTGGCCAGATAGTCCAAGAGGCAGTGCAAAGATGTGGACAATTAAGCAAATGTTTCTTTTTCCAGTAGGTGCAATTTCATAGGTCTGAAGGAATTGTAGGATGCATGGTACCCAAAGTCAGATAGGCAGTGGTGTCATTGTGGTTGGCTCAACCCAGCCAAGAGCCAAAAGTTTTCCAGTGTTCAAAGGAGAAGATGGGTAAGAACTAAACAACATCAGTTTGCCTCTGAGTTCCTATGGGTCAACAGCACCTTTAGGTGATATATCATACACTAGACTTGACTTTGTAGCTTTTAAATCATGTTACAGAATTTGAGGGACTAGAAAAATATTCTCAACAATTCACTGAATGATATAAGGCTTATACAACCATATGCACCATTTGAGGCAAAACATCTCTCTATATTTTTATCTACAACTGTGTATGCAGAGAAAAAAACAGATTGGGAGGAAATTTATGAAAATGTTATTAGTGATTATCTCCAGGTGGTTAGATCTCAGGTGGTATATGGTTTCATCTGCATGTTTTCCAAGCCTTCTATAGTTAACACGAATTACTTACAGAATAGAAAAAAGCAAATATTAGGAAAAAAAACCAATAAACAAACCAGAGGAAGACTCCACTAGGCAAGAAAAATCAAAATAAATCAGACTGTGCTGTTAATTCTTCTTATGTGTTTGTTTCTTGTCCACTAGAGTGAACTTTTTTGCTCTCTCTCTGAACTACAGACTGTAGTACATCCTGGGTTGGTTCTTGGCCATCTTCCAATAAACCCCCACTCAGTCAAGATCCTGCTTTGACAAGGTCTGACCTCTTGCTCTTCACAGCATGTGACATTTAGTTGTGGTGGACATAGAGACCTGGGCTTCATTCAAAGAATTTCAGGCAGGAAAATTGAGGCAAATATCACATTTGGAGATATCCTGATATGTAATCAGATATCTCTGATATACCAGGTATCAGAGATCTTAAAGTAGAAATCTTTTACCTAACACCCTTCATGGCAACTCCACAGACTTGTACATGTGTGATAGAGAAAATGCTGAGATTTGGTAAAAATGTAAGAAATAAAATACTTAATGTGTTGGTTTATTTCTGAGATTACAATGGCTGGTTTAGAATCAGGGATGAGACTAGAGCTGAAGTTTTTCATGGAGCTGCAAAAGACAAAGACCGAGTAACCCATATCTAATTCTTCCCATTGTTGGCCTCTGGTTGTCCTTCATTCTTATTTTTCCAATTATATCTACCCTTTCTACCTCACAAGAAAGTCTATTTGTCACATTTTTGCTTCAATCATAATATACAAGTTCTTTATTTTATTCTTTGCCAGGTAACTGATTAGGCTCTTTTTTTACATGAATCCAAGTTGAGGTGTTGATAGCTGATAAGGACTAGAAGTGTGAGATGTGTTAAAATGTGTGCTGATAACATTGACATTTGCTCAGCGACCTTCAGAATCTTAAGTCTAGTGGGAATTTAAGACACCATGAGGTGCTGTAAGATAAAAAGTGTAAGAGCAAAAAGGTCTTTCATAACCCCAGATAATATAGACAACTGTCTAATTGAGCTTAACATTTGGCCAGTTCTTATTTTCAGAGAAAATTGTCTGGAATCAATCATGTTTACCTCTGATTTCTGTGTAATACCTAATATTTAAAACTTAAATTTAAAAAATTGTAACTTCTTATTTCAGAAAACTTTTGATGTTGGATTTCAAAGATAGTCTGATCTTTTTTTATATAGTTCCATTAAGATGATTGCTATGTACTCTCTCCATCAAAAGAATTGAACATCAGTGGTAGCTGTAACGTGGTATATTTGTATATTTAATTCTGTATCCTTTTGCAGGTTAGTCAAGGATAGAGAAGTTAAGTTGCTTGGAAAAAAATAAGTATAAAACTCAATGACAAAAAACGCTGATTATTTCTAAAAGGTCAATTGAAATGGACTGATTATACTTTGTCATTAAGTGGTCCTTAACCTATACTGTGCTGCTCTTAATTTCCTTGGTATGGCCTTGTGTTTGTGAAATTCACATTTAGAGTTCTGATTAGAGTTTTTTTGTATTAAGAAGAGAGAAGACAACCACTTTTTCCTTCCAATCATTTGTGCATTTTTTTCTTTTTTTCCTGCTTTGCCTTTAGTTGAACTGTTTGCCTATATCATTTTATTTTAATGCATATATCAATTTTTTGCTTTATTGTCCTCTTAAGAAACATGGCAAGTAGGAGTTTTTTTTTATTTGGCTATCTGATTGTAATCCAGAGGGGTGTGTGTGTGTGTGTGTGTGTGTGTGAAGTTTAAGAAAGTTTAAAAACAACTTACACCATGAGATCAGTTGTAAGACATTGTGGAAAATCACTTAATTTCTGTATCTGCCTTCTCATCTAAAAATTGAGAATAACAGTGTGTTTTTGTATTTTGAAAACTAATTGTAAAGTTCACAATGAAATAGTTAAGAGAGGTTTTAAAAATATAAAGTACTGCTTAAATATAAGAAAAAATTCTACTTATATTGCTTTGATTTTTCATGTTTCTGCTTTATAAATTGCATATTTTAAAGATAGGTATATTATTCAAATTTCCTATTTTTCTTTATTGTTATTGAGATAATATCTAAAGTTAAAATATCTACATAAAAATATCATAATGATATGCACACATACAAATACTTTTCCTTATTTTTTTATTTAGTGTAAGATTTCCATTTTGACTCTCAGTGAATAATAATCTTAAATTTGGCAATTTGATTAACATACATACACTTTGTATTTATAAAATTATGGTGAAGAACTTAAGTTTTGCTCATTAACATGAAATAATACAAGCTATGATTAGACAGTGACAATTCTGTTTTGCCATATGGTTAGGAAACAACAGAATTTATACTTTGAGGAGCTAAATAAGTAAAACAGATTGTTCTGCCATTGGACAAAAGTTTTACAAAAATTTGACCATTGTGCAAACTGAAAAAAATATTCAGCATGATATTACAGTCAACAATTTTAAGATTTTTTTTCCTGTGATGCTATGCTTCAATTTGTCTATTATGCTGGTCAGGTTAGCATCAGTCTTTTAAAGTTAAGACATTCTGTGCTGGATAATCCCTGTACAGTTTTTGAGGCCATTTAAAATGAGTAAATAAGTAAAGAATTTGAGATCTATGGGATTGTAGAAACAATTTTGAGCAATTTTGTGCTACAAATATTGGAAGAATTTATATTGGTAAATACTATATTAATTAAAAAAGAACTCACATTTTGCAAGAGACTTAAAATAATTAAACGAGCTCTTTGGCTAATGCTAACCCCTGTAATAAATCTGTCATTTTTTTCCTGGAACCTTGCAGTTACATGGAATTTCTACAGTCTCTGCAAATGCGACCTCATTTGGGCAGATATTTTTAAATGTTTGCCAGAAAGTAAACAGGAAGCAAATCTGAAAGTAATTTGGAAAAGTCAGAAAGATACTCTCCTTCCAAGAATCTAACTCAGTTACCACTCCTCTCCTTGTTTCTATTTAATACTCAGATAGCTTTTTGTTTAAAGAACCAGGTGACAACTGTAAGTTAAGTGGATTTCAGCACCTTCCGGACACCTCAAAATAAATCACCCAGATTCTTCTCTCCCTCCTGCAGCACCCCCTCCTCCCATTTAATAAGGAGTTGTATATGCTGCAAGAGACTATTTGATCATTGAAGAGAGACAAAATGTTCTGCTTTTCAGCACATTTTAATCCACAGCTGGTGCACAGATTGGCAGAGAGTATATGTTAGTTTTAGCTGTGAATTTTTTCAAGTTGAGGTTGCCTATATTTAGATCGCTGGAGTTTTAGGATTGCTGAAAGTAAATGTTTGAATGAGAAAAATATTGACTGGAGGAAAATACTGTTTAATAGAGGTGTTGATTTTGACCAGCCTAAAATATGCTCATGTTGGATGAACATATGTAATAGGAGAAATAAAATTGTGGGTATTACTGGGAAGATGCATTTATTCAATTACCATGCACTAAAGATAAACTAAGGTGTTTAATTTGGTGTCTAAAGGATACTTTACTCTTGGAGAAAAAAAAATGCTTTTGTACGTTCATTTTAGAAAGTAAAGTATTGAATTGTAGATATAGAGAAGCCAACACACAACCTAATTCACAATTTTAAAGTTAATTTTTCAAATTCATCAAAATCCTAAAGTAATTACTATTGATTCTTGGACTACCTTGCAAAACAGGCTGTTCATCCACAGGAGAGAATGCAGTGTTGATATATGTTATTTCTTCCTGAACTGACTGAGTTCATTCAACAAATATTTATTAAGCACCCATGAAGTGCCAGGCAATGTGCCAAGCACCGAGGATGTTTTAATTTAACTTTGATTGTTACTGCTCTGTGAGATGTAAATAAACACAATAGATTGTTTAAAACCCTGATTCTATTATATTATATTTTTTAATAACATAGATGAATTTATTTCCTAAAATTTGAGTGTTTTTTTTAGCCAGAATGTTATTTCAATAGTTTTAATAGTAGGTTTACCTAGTAGCTCAAATAATTCAGAATGTATAGGTTTTACTCAAACCTTACCTTTGTTCAGTACAAGAGGCATAGAATATGGACTCAAAGTAACAGAAACTACAGCATTATATGACTTTTTTCTTTCCAAATCTCTCTCACACATAAAGTGAGCTGAACAAAGTCAGTTCTAGTATAAAAAAGGATAACTGTTTTAAATGAGAATTATTGTTTCAAAATAAGTGTAGAGGAATGAATTGGGTTGTTTGGTGTTGGAGACCTCTACTTTAATTTAAACAAGTTAACTCACTTTTAGTTCATGTATTTGTATTTTATCACCAGATCAGGAATTATACTCTAAGTTAAACTGCATAGAGGGGGGAAATTGGCAGTATATAGTCAAAGTATTTACCATGTTCATTATCTGTAAATTTAAAAAAACACCTCAACTATGACTTTTTCTTAGGGAAGTGATCAAAGATGTAACACTATATGTACAAGGAGCGTGATAATTATGTTATTTGTAATACTGAAAAATGGATATAAACTAAATATATATTATAAAGTATTTCTTAAATAAATTACAGTACAACATAGAGGCCAGGTGCTGTGGCTCACACCTGTAATCCCAGCACTTTGGGAGGCCGAGGCCTCTACTAAAAATGCAAAAATGAGCTGGGCATGGTGGTACACGCCTGTAGTCCCAGCTATTCAGGAGGCTGAGGCAGGAGAGTTGCTTGAACCTGGGAGGCAGAGGTTGCAGTGAGCCAAGATTGCACCACTGCACTCCAGTTTGGAGACAGAGCGAGACTCCATCTCAAAAAGAAATAAATAAAATAAAATAAAATAAATTACAATGCAACATAGACTGAACATGATGGCATGCTAAGTGACGATAAAAATGGTTTTCTTAATAATGTATCATGGCCGGGCGTGGTGGCTCACGCCTGTAATCCCAGCATTTTGGGAGGCCAAGGTGGGTGGATCATGAGGTCAGGAGATCGAGACCATCCTGACTAACACGGTGAAACCCCGTCTTTACTAAAAATACAAACAATTGGCCGGGCTTGGTGTCAGGTGCCTGTAGTCCCAGCTACTCGGGAGGCTGAGGCAGGAGAATGGTGTGAACCCGGGAGGCACAGCTTGCCGTGAGCCGATAACGCGCCACTGCACTCCAACTTGGGTGACAGAGCAAGACTCCGTCTCAAAAAAGAAATAATAAATAAATAAAAATAAATAATGTATCATGAATATGCTTCTATTGAGTTCCACTGAAACTGCTTTTATTAAGATCACCAGTAAGATTTCACAGAGCAAACGGCAGGGGCCTTCCTTTTCTGCATTCATCTCACTTGACTTTTCTGCAGGAATCTTGTATCTAGCTGACCACATTGCCCCCTTTGAAACACCTTGTTGGACTTGTGACACCACACTTACTTATTTCTCCTCTGCAGTAAATGCTGAAATGCCCCAGGGATCTCCATTTTTCATACACACTTTCTACCTAAGTAACTGCGTACTTCTAATAATGCTACATACTAGTTATAGATCAGCATTTCACACGTATGTATTCACAAACTTGACTTTTGCCTAACACTTCCCAAATATATTCAACAACCTATTAGATAGCTCTATGTAGATATCTGAAAGAAATTTAAAACACAACTCTGCTAAACTAAAACCTTGATTTTTTTACCTCTCCAACTACATTGTCTCTCAATTTCTAAAAGTATATTCCATTATTATTCACTAATTTTTTCAAGTAAAAAACTAAAGATTATCTTTGACTTTTTTCTTTCTATCCAATCCCTCATCACACCCATTCCATCAGCAGGCTTGCTTACCTAATACCATATAATATCACAAAGAGAGAATAGACAGTCTAGTTAGGCACGGTGGCTCATGCCTGTAATCTCAGCACTTTGGGAAGCCAAGACAGGCAGATTGCCTGAGGTCAGGAGTTCAAGACCAGCCTGGCCAACATGGCAAAACCCTGTCTCTACTGAAAATACAAAAATTAGCTGGGAGTGGTGGTGTGCACCTGTAATCCCAGCTTCTCAGGAGGCTGAGGCAGGAAAATCACTAGAATCTGGGAGGCGGAGGTTGCAGTGGGACGATACTGTGCCACTGCACTCCAGCTTAGGCAACAGAGTGAAACTGTGTCTAAAAAAAAAAAAAAAAAAAAAGTCTGCACACCCATCCATCCATCCATCCATTTAGCCAGCCAGCCAGCATGTGTTTTTAGGACCTTGATAAAATATACACTGTCTCTGTTCTCTTTTCTAGTCCTTCTTAACTGATTCTTTTAAATGCAATAAAATTAAAGTTTCCAAGAGACAAATATCAGTAGGTTTTTCTACCATCATCTTATTCTCTTCACACTGTACTAATGAATGTATTTGTATCTAGCTTGTAATACAGTGGTTTTCAGTTCTTTATTAGTGAGTTGTCTTTTCTCAAAATATTCCAGTATTCTGAATTTTTCAAGATGAAATGTGAAAAATAAAGCCATCTAATTCTTATTGAAGACATTTGGTTGGGGGAGACATTTTCCTTTCATTTTCTAATACATGCATTTAGAAAACAAGCATATTTTTTAGATACAGGTGTTTTCATAAGAATTTTGCAAATTACATCCTGGTCCTATATATATATATCAGGGGATTGGGGGAGACTTTGGACATAAAGGGTGATAAATGGAGAGCACTATGGCTTATGTCCCCACTTTTCTCAAAGGTCTGTAATTAATGCCCTAAAAAAGAGGAAGAACAATTAGAAGCCAACTGGGCTTATTGGATCAAGGGTACTCTAAGTCCAGAGGGACATAGGGAACTCTTTTGGGGCCACAAAACAATGTCCTAGCAGAGATAAGCCATCGACAAATTTCTTAACTCTACCTCAGATCAGTGGGCACTTCTGATAAATTGAAGGCTCAAGAAAGCCACTAGTGGAAGAGTTCAGTGACTGGCAGAGGGACAGAGTATGCTACAGCAAAAGAAAGCAGAATGAAAGAAAACAAACAAACTTGGCTTAAGTGCATGTGAAACAATCCCAGAAATCACTGAAGAAAATTTGAAGACTGAATCTTTTAGATGAGAAGACAAGGGTCATCAAAATTCAAATATTCGCCATATAACTACAATTGTGCCTAAACGGTTTTTGCATGGAAAACCATAGATAACCAGCATTTTAGATATTTCTGCATTTTCCAAGTTTTTTATTGATTTTATGATTAGATTTAAGATTTTTGATTGTGTTTTCTGTGAAATCATCTGGTCTTGATTACAATCCCAATTCCATTTTGGGCGATTTATTTAACATCTTTATTCTTCCTTTAAACATCATCCAAACTGGGACAACAGTGAAGTGTAAAAGAGTATCTATAAAGCACATAGGACAGTGTCTGACATATAGTTAGTCCTACATAGATAATTACCATTATTATATTAATACTTGTTCCAGCTCATAATCTTTACATTGAAAAACAAGCAATGAAACACCCAGGAGAGACTATGGGTCAAATATTTTCTAATAAATCTTCGTAAATGACATTTTTTTCAATTTATAGGTGACTTCCTTTGTTTCCCTAAGACAATTCAATTTCAACTACAAATAATAGCAACTCCTCCTTTTATTTCTTCTTCAGTCATCAGAAGTCCTAGAAAAATGTAATCTTGTTAATGGTAGATATACTTAACTTTAATGAAATGCTTTTTATGTTTGTTCATTAGTTATAAAATTTGCTTTTGACTTCTTGTATGTCTTTTATCATTTCAATGATGTATATTTTTATTTATTTACTTAATTTTTTATGAAACAGTTTTCTAGATCCAGGGCATTAGGCAATGCAGAGCAGTGACTCTGAAAAAAATGAGTTGAAACCCTTAATTGTCTCAGCTTATTTCTTTGAAAGAGTTTCTAAGCAGTGGTGGTGTGAGGAGGAATCTAAGAGGAGCTTATCAAACTCCTGGAGTTGAGGAATTGTAGGTGAAATTCCTAAGAGACCAAGAAAGCTACAGTTTGCACAGCAGAAGTATTTCGAAAGAGAGATATGCCCAGATAAAGAACCCAGTGATCTGTAGAATGGCCTTCTTGATTATTCAGCAGAATACATTTTAATGCACTGATGTGAAAAAATTCCCCAAGGCCAGGAAAAGAACCACAGGAAAGAATTAGAGGTAACAATGGCCGATGCTTACAGAGACCAAGAAGGGTCTTGTTACCCACAAGCTGGTCTGGACAACCTTACAACTCATGGGCATTGATGCGAGTATATAGTAAACAGGTCTTGCTTCACTCATGGAAATAATTAGCCCCAGGATAAACCCCTCCCTGGTCTTGCCTATCAAATCTTACAAAGTAAGATCCAAAAGAATCAAAATGATTTTAAGTAACTTAAGTATGTCTCAGAACAAAGTTCAAGGATATTTTTAGGAATACAAAATGCCCAGTACCTAATAAGATGTGTACCAGGAACACAAAGCTACAGAAATGTAAGACCCCCTAGTAAGGAGAATAAAGACATCCAAATGAATCCAGAAATGATGCAGATAGTACAATAGCCAGACAAGGACACTAAACATTTGTTTTAATTGTACTCCATATGTTAAAAATGTTAGCTAGAAATATAGAATGCATGAAAAAAGATTTAAATCACACATCTAGAAATGAAAAAATACCATTTTTGAGATGAAAAATACATTGGATGGGATTAAAGCAGATGATTAGACATTGTGGAAGAAAAGATGAGAGGATTGAAGTCATAGCAATAGAAACTATCCTCAAATTAACACAGAGGAAATGAAAGTACAGCAGCAAATACATGAGGGAGCATTAGTGAACTGTGGACAATGTCAAGTGGCCTGATATACATGTAATCAGACTATGAGCAGAGAAAGTATCTGAACATGTAATGGCTATTTTAAAATCTAGTTTGATGAAAACTATAAATCTACACCTCCTAGAAGCTCAATAAACATCAAAGGCAAGGGGTACTTAAATGAAGCTTTTGTATTATTTAATATTAATACATATGGTTTTTAATTGTTGAATTATAGTTTGATTTTTCACTTCTGCCAATCATATATTTCACATTTTTTCACGTGCACTAAGTCTAATTCAAATGGATACCTTTTGTAGTTTCATTATTTTTTAATTTAAAATATTTAATTGACAAATATTGAATATATTCAAAGTGTACAGTGTAATAATATATGTATACATTGTGTAATATTTACCACAATCAGATTAACACACCCATTACCACCCATGCTGTACATTAGATACACAGAATTTGTTAATGTTATGACTGAAAAGATTGTACCTTTTGACCAACATCTCCCCATTCCCCTACCCACCAGCCCCTGCCAACCACCATTCTCTCTGCTTCTATGAGTTTGACCTTTTTAGATTCCACATATAAGTGAGATCATAAAGTATTTGTCTTTCTGTGTCTGGTTTATTATACTCAGCATAAGATCCTCCAGGATCATCCATGCTGTCACAAGTGTCAGGATTTCCCAAATTTTTTAGCTGAATAATATTTCAGTGTATATATATGTACAGCATTTTTAAATTCACTCTTCTGTTGTTAGATACTTAGGTTGTTTCCATAGCTTGACTTTTGTGAATAATGCTTCAGTGAAGATGGGGGTGCAGATATCTTTTTGGAGATACTGATTTAATATCCTTTGGATATAAACCTAGAGGTAAGATTACTGGATTTTTATGGGAGGTTCTATTTTTAATTGTGGGAGGAAGCTTCCTACTGTTTTCCATAATAACTGTACCAATTTACATTCCTACCAACAATGTACAAGGGTTTCCTTTTCTCCACACTCTTGCCAACACTTTTTATCTCTTGTTTATTTCATAATAGCTATCTTAATAGGTATGAGGTGATATTTCATTGTGATTTTGATTTGCATTTCTCTGATGACTAGTTATATTGAGAATCTTTTCATTTGCCTCTTGGCCATTCACATGTGTCTTTTGGAAAAAATGTCTATTCAGGTCCTTTGCCCATTTTAAAATCAGGTTTTTGTTTTTGTTATTGACTTACATTAGTGTCTTATATATTGTAGATGTTAACCCCTTATCAAATATATGGTTTGCAAATATTTCCTCCCATTCCATGTGTTGTCTTGTCATTTTGTTGATTGTTCCTTTGCTGTGAAGAAGCTTTTTAGTTTGATGTAGTCTTACTTGTTTATTTTTTTCTTTAGTCGCCTTTTCTTTTGGTGTTATATCAAAAAATAATTGCTAAGGCCAGTGTCTAACAGCTTTTCCCTATGTTTACTTCTGGAAGTTTTATGATTTCAGAATTTACACTTAAATTTTTAACTCATCTTGAGTTAATTTTTGTGTGTGGTGTAAGACAAGGGTCCAATGTTATACTTTGGTGTGTAGATATTCAGTTTTTCTAACACCATTGTGTATTCTTGGTATCCTTGTCAAAGATTAGATGATTGTATTATTTCTGGTCTCTCTAATTTGTTCCATTAATCTGTGTAAGTATTTCTATGTCATTACATACTGCTTTGATTACTATAACTTTGTAATATAATTTGAAATTAAGAGTGTGCTGCCTCTGGCTTTGTTCTTCTTCCTCAAAGTTGCTTTTATTGTTTCATGTTTATAAACATAATGTATGACTGATAAGTATGTCCTCATGAAGACAACACACTTAGCCTGTTGGTTACTGGATAACAGAAATTTCTGTTATCTGCTAAGTGTGTTGTCTTAGCCCATCATGCAGATACATACGCACAAACACACACACAAACACACATATATACACACATATATATACATACACACACATACACACATGTGTGTGTATGTATATATATGTGTGTGTGTGTGTATGTATCTGCTCCTCCTTTAGCCTCTTATTAGGTAGAAAATACAAATTTAGCCAAACCACGTAAAAGTTAAAAAGTAAAAAGTTAAAAAGTAAGTAGAAAGTTAAAAAGTTAAAAGTAAAAACTTAAAAGTAAAAGCTAAAAAGCTAGAAGTTAAAAAGTAGCCTAGCATCTGCTATATAACAGGATGTAAATAAAAGTTGAATTTAAAAAATCCACCTAATAACAAATACTATTTTAAATTATAAAAAGTAGAACCTGTACCTTTTTCAGTAGGGTAATCTCCACTGCCATCAGCTTATTGTGAACAGATACTTTGTAATGAACACATCAAAAAGATTGATTATGGGAAGTAATATTTAAGATTTCTGAAATTGATAAATCTGTTTTTTAACCTATTTTTTAAACCCTGGCTTTTTCATTAGAGAAACTCTAACAGACTTTTGTTGCTGTTGTTATTTAAACTCTGTGTCTTATTGGAAACATTATTAATTTTTAAAAACAATGTGACTGTATTTTGAATAGAATAATCACTAAAAGTAATTAGTGACTAATTTATGGACTACTTTAAATAAAGCTTTTATAATATTTAATATTAATACACATGGTCTTTAATTGTTGAATTATAGTTTGATTTTTCACCCCTTCTGCCAGTCATATATTTCACATTTTATTCAATTGGATTCCTTTAGTAGTTTCATTATTTTTAATTTAAAATATTTAATAGCTTTTTGTGGTTATTATTATTTAAAAATCAAACCAAAACTCATATCCTTCTCACCCAAAAAGTGTATGTGAGGGAGCTTCAAGCTAAGAGTGAGATTCAAATTAGTATTTTTCTAGATTCCTGGGGGAAAACAACAACAGTATATAAAGACCTATAGTTGCTAAGTTATGCAACTTTATGATTCACTTTTCTCTTTTTAAACTTTTATAACTATATGTATATATTCTTATTCAGGCTTTAATCCACCTGGTGAATCTTTTTTTTTAATTTTTTATTTTTTGGGACGGGGTTTTGTTCTGTCACCCAACCTGGGGTGCAGTGGTAGTGAAACGAGAAAAGTTCCCTTGTCCCCTTCGCAGGGCATGCGATGTGGGTGTGGCTTGCTTCTTCAGTGCCCTGCTGCTCAAACCTCTAGGGGAAGCATACAGACTAGCAGGCTGTGGGGCTCCAACCCCGTGACAGTGTCTAGTGGTGAATGTTTACAGCTCCTGAAGCCCCAGTTGGCGTGTGTTTCAGGGTGCTCTTTAGTTTTGCTCTTTTAATTCTGCCGTCTATAGATGACTTGTCTTAACCAGCTCAATTAGACCCTCCACCTTGTCGCAAGGACAGAGAGCTTTCTGTTTTCCAGGTTCTTGCCATGATGTACCACAGGAATCAAATCACATGTGGGCTGGGAGAATGAGTGCAAGGTTTTATTGAGTGGAGGTAGCTCTCAGCAGATGGGGGAAGTCAGAAGGGGATGGAGTGGGAAGGTTTTCCTCTGGAGTTGAACCTCCCAAGCAGCCTGGGCTCTCCTCCGACTGCCCCAGCCAAACTCCATATTCTTCTGCTTCTGCTGGTTGGTAGCCTGCCAGTGTGCCGGTACCTGCCAGTTAGTTCCTCTCCATGTCCAGCCGCCTGAGTGTTCTCCTGATGTGCTCCTCTCTCTGTCCGGCCGTTTGTGTGTCTGCCCGTTAGGGTCTTGGGTGTTTTTATAGGCAAAGGATGGGGGCGTGGAAGACCGGAGTGGTCTTGGGAAATGCAACATTTGCGAATGAAATGTCTGTTCTCACCAAGGTCCGTGGGGGTGGAGCCCTAGCCAGGGACCACGCCCTCCTCTCCCCAGCATTTCCCTTCCCCACTTCCATATCATTTAAAGGGACCACGCTCTTCCCTTCTCAGCACTTCTCCTCTTCTGTATCAGTACCCTCACAGATCACTGTAGCCTCGACCTCCCAGGACAAAGTGATCCTCTAACCTCAGTCTCCCAAGTACCTGGGACCGTAGGCACAAGCTATGATGCCTGGCTAATAAAAAAAAAAAAAAAAGAAAATGTGGAAATGAGGTCTCCTTATGTTGTCAGGCTGATCTTGAACTCCTGGGTTCAAGCAATCCTCCCACCTTGGCCTCCCAAAATGCTGGGATTACGGGCATGAGCCACTACACCCTGGTGAATTTTGATTCTTTTTTCAAGACTCAAAATTAGTTCCTCAGCGAAGATTATCCTTTAAACTCAGAGTTAAGCGATACCTCTTGTGTATTGCGCAGCACTGTGTGCTCTGCAGCTTCCATTATGATTCCTATGTGTTATGTTAAACTATGAGGTCTTTGAGGGAGGATCATAGCGGGGTCTCTTATACGATAATTGATACAGTGTCTGGCAGAAGGATAAATACTTTGTAAATGCTTTTTGAATAGTCATTTTTAAAGAAATTGACATGGAAAGATCACAACATTTATTATCATGTAGTTTTAAAAGAAGCTAAATCTGTTATTTTGCTTAATTCTTTACTCAATTGCTATCATTGTTTTCATTATTCCAATGACGGTGCAGGAAAGCAGACAACGTGTTTCTTTCTAAAACTGTTTTATAAATAGAATAAAAGTACTAGATATTTACTAGTGCTTTTTACACTGGTTGAAATGACCCAATTTTTTTTCATCTTTCCTCAAAATATTTTTTCATAATTCAAATAATATTTGTAGATAAAAATTAATTTCTATATTGTAAATAAAGTGTTTTAAATCATAGAATGCTATGCAGAGATGAGACAGTAGTAGGAATACTTCAAATATAATTTTCAGTCTTTACATAGTTTTTAAATATGAGTTCTACATGGTAAATTGCATAAACATGATATATTTGCCTTCTACATACCAGTTTTTAAAAAGCTTGCTGCCCAAAAAAAGAAAACAACTGAATATCATTAGAAGGTTATCAGAAATAGGAGTTACAAAAAAAATGGTCCTCTGAATAAAGATATACAAAGATGGAGAAGACAACTACGGTCCATAATGGATTTTAATAGATCTTAGGATCCTGAGAAGTAGGAATGGGCAGTGAGAAATTCAAAGAACTTGGAGTCAGGATAACTTATCCTCTGGGTCTCACTTCAAACAGGCACTGAATAAGACACCAACAACATAAAAGCACCAGGACCAAAGGAATAGTAATTTTCACATCAAGTTTTTTTTTAATTAGATATTTCTTTTTCAGATTATACCATATACACCCCTCTTTTTTTTTGCTAAAATACAGTTCCTTTGCAACAAACTTACTCTGAATGAGTTTACAAAAAGTCTTTCAAGTGTGATAAATTATAATTACAGTGAGTATGACCTGCCCAGTCATTCTTGCATGTAGTTTGCTCATATACTCTGGGAGTAGGAAATGATTGAGGGTATGAAATATTAACAGGCCTTATTGTGAGAGGGGAGCGTTTATGTTTGGATTTCTCAAAACTGCAGTATGGAAGTCCTCTATTGTTTATTTATTCTTATGTTTAGCTATTTCAATTTTGCCACTAACTTTAGGAAACTCATGTATGTGTTAGTCATCAACCAGCAAGAATAATTGTCAATTTGTAAGTCTTAATTATATTTCTATCATAAACGATATGCTTTTGTAGCCTGAATTGTGAACTTAAACCCTAACATAGTTGCAGTGTGAAGAGCTTATTTCTGTTTTATAGTGTCATGAGGTTGTTAGGAAGATTGAGGAAGATATGGCATGTGAAAGTGCTTTGCAATTTTTAGGAATGATCCAAATGTAAAATATTAATTTTATTTATTAGAGTACTTAGTGTGTGTTGGGCACTGATAAACCTTATAATCAGCATGATTTAAATTGACACTAGGAATTTCCAAATGGCATTATAGGTTTTTTATTTTAACCATTCAACCATGATTATACACTTTAGGAATGGAAAAGCTGTTTTCATTCACTGATGGAAATTCGTTAATTTAGTGAAGGAAAAAAATGTAAATTCATGTTTTATTATTTGCTGTTATCCAATTGAGGTATTAGTCTCTCTTTGGTCTTTAGCCACAGTGTATTTTCAATGTTATATTTGATCTAGCTCACATGGATTGTGGAAATAAGTAATAATAATACATTTTCATATTGATAAATAGACTATGAGTCATTTTAATATCAATAGTGAATGTGTATAGTTTATTTTTATGGCCTGGCTCCAGGTCATTACCCAGAGATTCACACAAATACATTTCTGTATTGGTACCTTTCTTTGTTACTGTTTTTTTTTTTTTTTTTTTTTTTTTTTTTTTTTTTTTTTTTGCTATTACCTTCCTTTGTTACCACCTTTCTTTGTTAGTCCTTCCTTTGGCAAGTTCACTGGATAAATATGTGATAGTGTCAATATGTCACACGTTAGAGAGACTTGATTGAGTACTTGGTAACCAAAAGATAGTGTACCATTCATGGTTCTACTTGCCTGGTTTCCAGAATGGCTTTATTCTCTGATTCCAATTGCCAAAACTATCTTCAACCATGCACTGCAATTTTTATATCTAAAGAAACAGCACAATAGAAAGCAGTGAGAAATTTGGTTAATCTGAGTTTTCTCTCGTGCATGTTCTATGCCTTCCTCTCTCTCTTTTCCAATGCCATTCAGTTAGCAATTGTTGTCTTTTCACACAACCCCAAATAGCCTCACTCCAATGCAATATTTGCCAATAGAGGGCAACTACATAGACCAAGAGGAGGGAAATTGTTTGTGTCAGTGCTTTTGTTCCCAGGAATCCATGATATTAAAAGAGAATTTTTTTCCATGTGAATTTTTATAGACATGAATTTGAGGGGCAGGTCCTAATTAAAGCAGGTTCTACTGGAGTTGATGGTTTTGTAACCCTGGTACTGTCCTTTTGGCTCAGACAATGCTCCCAGGACCAATGCCTGGGAGCTGAGCCCTTGCAGCTCACAATGATGCTGACTACTTTCAAGTCGGCCTGTGTCTCCCCCTTCTGGCTCTGGACTGGGTGGTCATTTCACAGTCTTTTCCCAGAGTTACCTTGTCAACTCTGTAAATAATTTCTTTGATTACTTACAAATCCTTAAGCCAGGATTTGAGTTCTGTCTATGCCACATAGGAACTGGCGGCAGCTGGGAAGAGCCACACTTCAGGAGCTTCCTGGTCTCATTGTGCCGTCCAGCACAGAATGATGTATCTGTGCTCGGGTTGTTACAGAACAGTCTCACTTCCCAGAGGGAGAAGAGAGAACTGGATGGAGTAAGAGCCTCCACTGCCCTTGGTGTTAGCCTTACTTATGTAACTCATCTCCTCTGCTCTAGACCAAAGCCTGGAATGGGGAATATTAACATAAGAGCACAATCCTTTTGAGCTCCTTTTCAAGCTCTTGATTTTCTTTGCTTGATTGGAGACTGTAGCTTTTTATTTTTCCCACCCTTCATTATTACGCCTTTCTTCTTCCTGACTCCATCAAAACCTTAATGACAGAAAGAAATAACGTCTGTTATTTCAGGTGAACTCTATCAACTTATTTCTCCAAGCTAAATTGTTAAATTGCTGAAGGGTGGGAGAGCTTGCAGTAGGAATTTAAAACAAAACAAAACACCACGAAATGACACTCAAGGCAACCAGTAGAGCTTGAAGGTGTATTTATTTGGGGGTGTGGAGGATAAACCAGAAGGGGTCTCATATTCAAAAAAGCAAAAGAGAAAATGAAAAATAATCTTAAAATTATTTTTGAAGGTATAGTTTTTATCCCCTGCTAGAATGTTAAATGAAAATATCATAATAGCGAAGATTTTTTTTTATAGTGGCTTCTCATAAAAAATACTCAGAAAGTATTTATTTTGTGAATGAATGATATGTAATACATATTAAAATGTTAACACCACTATTAATTTTTAGATTTCCTACACTGTGTTAAGAGAACATGAACTGTATTATTCTTCTTTGTAAAATATATGGATGTCTTCTTTATGCTTAAGTATAAGAAAATACTTATGATTATTCCATGATGTTAGCAAAAAGACACATTCTCTGTTAAGTCTCTGATCATTCAACCTTATTAATTATATTATTTCTTTTTTTCTTTTTTCAGTTATTTATCTCTTTCTGCCTGTTTGGGTGAAGATTGAAATATATTAGACTCTCATTATTATAGTAATTTTTCTACTGCTTTTAATTCTTCCACTGCTTTTCTTTTTCCTTCTTTCTTCTCCTCTTTCTTTTCCTTCTTTTCCCTTTCTTTCCTTTTTATTTCCTCTATCTTCCTTGTTCTTCTCTTTGTTTTCCTTTTCATTCTATTTACCCCTTTTATCCTTATTATTTTGTATGCTATCACAGTCTGTTCCATGGTATTTGGTGCATGGTATTTGATTTTGATTATAAACTTTATTGACAAAACAATCGTATTTATATATTTACTTCTTTGTTCTAATTGAATTGTAATTTTACAGAGTAAATTTTTTCCTTTTCTTTTTATTGCATGTGCATTATATATTATGTGTATATATATATTTGACTTACTGAAAAAATGTGAACTATTTATTTTTAGGTGTATCACATGTAGATAGATTTTAGTTGCATTTTTAAAAGTCAACGTGAATCTTTGTCTTTTATTGAGGGATATAAACACACTTACAATTACTGTCCATGTCAGGAACGTATTTTATTTGTTCTCTTGGCTTATGCTTTCATTTTTTAAATGACAAATAAAAAAACTGTATATATTTATGGTGTACAACATTATGTTTTCATATATGTAAACATTGTGGAATGAATGGCTAAATCAAGCTAATCAACATATGCATTACCTCATTTATTATTGTGGTGAGAATATTTAAAATCTACTCTCTTAGCAATTTTCAATTATACAATATATTGTTATTAACTATAGTCACCACAATGTACAATAGATCCATTGGATGTATTCCCCTTGTATAGCTGAAGTTTTATATTCTTTGACCGACATCTCCCTAATCCCCCAATCCCCAGCCTTTATTCTCTAGTGCCCTTCATTTTCTGTTTCTATAAATTTGACTATTTTAGATTGAATAGATGAGATTATGTGGCATTTGCCTTTCAGTTTCTAGTTCATGTCACTTAACATAAGTGGCATTGTTTTTTATGCCTCCTTCAGCATTTCTTGTAGTACAGGATTTCTGTAATGAATTTTTTCCGGTTTTTTATGTCTTAAAGTCCTTATTTCACCTTTAAAAAAATTATCTGGGTATAGAATTCACCCAGACAGGTTTCAGTTTTCCTTCTGTATTAATGGTGCTGCTCCACGTCTTCTCACTCGCGTTCTCTCTGATAAATAATCTGCATCACCTTTAACTTTGTTCTTCTATATAATGTGTATTTTTTTCCTCCAACTGCTTTTAAGATGTTCTTTTTATTACCATTTTAGAGTAATGTGATTATTATATACATAGGTGTAGTTATTTTCATGTATCATATCTGTGGATTTTTTAGCTTTTTGGATTTGTGGGTTTATAATTTGTATCAAATTTAGAAATATGAGGAATGTTTTTTCAAACTTTTTTTCTGTCCCCTTTGTTTCTTATCTTCGTTAAAGACTTGGATTACAGATCTGTGAAGCCATCTAAACGTGTCATATAACTCACTGATGCTCTGCTAATTTTTTTAAAAATTAATTTTTCTCCATATTTTATTTTGGGTAGTTTCTGTTTTTGTCTTCTTTACATTAACTAGCTTTTCCTTTTGCAATATCATGATGTTGTTAGTTCCATCTACTGTATTTTTGATTCCTCATACTGTATGGTAGTTTTCATCTCTAAAAGTTCCTTTTTAGCATATATATATATATACATCTTTTAGTCTCTACTTAACTTTTTGAACAAATGGAATGTGGTTATAACTTTTAAAATATCCTCGTCTGCTAATTCGAACACCTGTGTCATTTCTGGCTTATTCTCAGTTGATTGATTTTTGTTTGTCATTGTGAGCTGTATTTTCTTGCTTGCTTTCATGACAAAATCTTTTATTTGGGTAGTAGACATGTGAATTTCACCTTCTTGGGTAGCTTATATTTTTGTATTCCTATAAATGTTCTTGAGCTCTGTTCTTAAGCGCAGTTAAATTACCTAAAAAGATTTTAATCTTTTTAGATCTTGCTTTTAATCATTTTTAGGTAGGACCAGAGCAACATTATCCTAGGGCTAATCCTCACCTCTGAGACCTTTCTAAGTACACTATCAAATATCCTGTAAATCTGAACTTTTCCAGATTGACTGGTAAGAGACTGAATTCCTGGCCAGTTACTGTTTCCTCTAATTATTTCAGGTAGTTCTTCTCCAGTCTTTGTTGTTTACGCTTGTTTAGGCTGATCAGTGCCCGGTTCAGTACTTGAACCTGGGACTCTCAGTTCTGTCTCCCCAATTTAGAGAATCTGCTGGGCTCTGCTTAGGTTCCCTCTTGTTGGGCTGTAGTCTGAGAACTTTCTTAGGACACTAAGCCAAGCGATGGTAGTACTCATCTTTCTCTGAGAGCGCCCATCTTTCAGAGATCACTCGCATTCATTCCTAATGTAATGGCGCTTGCAAACCATTGTGTATGTACTGTTTGGCTTTTTATTATTGTTGTAATTTCATGTCAAAAGGCAAATTGGGTTCCTTTTGCTTCACCTTAGCCAGAAGCCTCCTTCATTTTTCTTCCTTTTTTTTTTTTTTTAATTTGGGCTTTATATCATCTTTGCATTTTGTAAAATTAAATTTGATTGTATACAATTCTGTTACACTTTTATGTATGCTGTTACACTTTTATGTATGCTTCTGCTTGATTTTAGTGTTTGAAATTCTATTTTAAATATTAGTTTTCCTTTTCATTTACTTACATTTTAAAATGAATTTTATATTTCAGTTTTCACATCCTCTGCTGTTCAGTTACTTCTTTATCAATATACTTGTATATTATCTTCACTAGCTGTGTCATATAATCTGTACGTTCTCAAAAACTTTCAAGACCACAACTCAGTTTTGAAATCAGTCTACTCAAGACTTCTAATGTTTATAACACATCTTTTCTGGTGTGGGGGAAAATGGTGAAGTTTACTTTTTTCTTTTGGTTTACCTGGATTTTCTGAATTTTTTTTTCATTGAATTTACACTTTTATTACATAAAAGTTTATTTTGCAAGAAAAATGCTTTTCTGTTCTGTCTGGATTATTCATTTTTAAAGCAGACCTTATTGCTATGCTGCTGTATTTCTGTTTACTTCTCCTTGTCCTTGAAAGGCAAGAGATTTATTGAAGCCAAATATACCCTCCCCTCAAATGAGAGGTGTGCAATGTTCTTGGATCCTCCCACTCCCCTTCTATATGGTATTCTAAAACAAAATCTTCCTTTTTCATGTTAAACTGGAGGACTTTTCATTGTAAATTTGTGTTACCATTAAAAAAAATCAAAAAACGTTGGATCCACAGGAGAGGAGCAAGGTCCTGTTGGAGGAGCTTTATTCCTTCATCCCATAATGTGTGTGTGGAGATAGCTCTTCCCCTAGGGATCAGGTTTCTAAATCCAGTTGTCTTGCTCTCACATCAGTTTGCTTGCATGAACAGCTCTTTTGATGCTGTGGCCCAACAGCCTCAGTACAACCTCCAGGGCACCAGGGAGAAGTCCCCTGGCACTGCTATCTTTCCGCTTAGTACACGTATCTTTTTAAATGCTTCAGTAAACATCTTTATCTTTCCCTTTGTATTGATTCCAGGAGCATCATTACTTCCTGAGAGTGGTAGGCACATTTAATAAATATTTTCAAATTGGCCAGGCATAGTGGCTCACGCCTGTAATCCCAACATTTTGGGAGGCCGAGGTGGGTGTATCACCTGAGGTCAGGGTTTAAGACCAGCCTGGCCAACATGGAGAAACCCTGTTTTTACTGAAAATACAAAATTAGTCAGGCATGGTGGCGCGCGCCTATAATCCCAGCTACTCCGGAGGCTGAGGCACAAAAATCTCTTAGAGCCTGGGAGGCGGAGCTTGCAGTGAGCTGAGATCGCGCCACTGCACTCCAGCCTGGATGACAGAGCGAGACTCTGTCTCAAAAAACAAACAAACAAACAAACAAACAAACAAAAAACAAAAAAAGAAGAAAAAGAAATATTTTTAAATTACTTGCTTTCTAAAAAAAAAAAAAAAAAAAAAATTGCTGGGCTCCTTTTGCTCTTGCCATTTTAATGTGGGGAAAAGCTGTACCATTACTATACCAGTTTCTTAGGAAAACATTTTTCTTATTTTAATTTGCTTTATTGTGTTTACTAGTAAGGAAAAATTTTCTTCGTGTGTGTGTGTGCTTGTGCCATTTGAAGTAAATTACATATTCAGATCCGTTAGCCATTGTTCTCTAGGATTTTAAATTATTCTGTGAAAATTTCTGTGTTGCCCCTTACACATTAAGGTTATCAACCTTTTTATATACTTTCCAGACTTTTCTTTATTGTTTACAAATACACTGAGTTTTTATTATTGTTTTCTCTCTTGCTACACACACACACACACACACACACACACACAGACCATTATGCTATAACATTTTTAATTTAATCAAATTAATAAATATTTCACTTTTTAATTTCTTCCTTTTATTTTACTGGAAGACTCTTCTTCATGGCGAAATGGGATAACTAAGTATAAATAAATCTACTTGCTTCCCTTAGTTGAATATTTGTTAACTGAATGAACAGATAAATACAGATAAAATTATAGTTTCCCTCCCACCTATCCACCCACCCTGCATAGCTTTAACCTCTTCCAAGGTCTCATGTTGTTGACATTATTAATATTTTATGCCTCAAGAAACAATGCTCACTCTTTTTAACGGCCAACATTACACCATTTTGCAGATCTGTTCAATGCCATTTCTGCTATCTCTATAGATGGAGAAGAGTTAGTAAGATTGATTGCCCAGGAGAAAGTGAAATGTAAGGTTACCCAAACTGAGGTAGTCAATACATTATCCCAAAACTTAGTGATGTGAACCATCCACTTACTATGCCTTTTGATTCTGTGGGTGAGGACTATTGACAGGACACAACAGGGAAGCTATGCCTTTGTTCTGCCATTTTTGGAGCCTAGTTGGACTCAAAGCCTAGGGCTACAGTTATCTGAAGGCATGCCCACACACATGGCTGGAGATTGAGGTTGATTGTCAACTGAGTCCTAAGCTGAAGATGTCAGTTGGAACACTTATCTGCTGCCTCTTCTTGTTGCCTGAGCTTCCACTTGCTATCATGGTGTGATCCAATAATAAATGTCCTGAAAGAAAACTGAATTTCTTTTCATGACCTACCCTTAGGAGACACATATCATCATTTCTGCTACATTCTATTTGTTAAAAATTAGTCATTACATTTGGCCCATATCCAAAGAGAGGGAACAAAGACCTGTGCTTCTCAGTGGAAGAATGTCAATGTCACTGAAAATCTATTTCCAGTTTCTTTTCCTGTTAAACTTTCTGTCTCACTTGCTTCTCACTTTCAGTGGCTCCTCTTTTCTTCATGCCAATTAAGATGTAAAATGTTGATTCTTTTCTTTGATTTTCCTAAAAGAAACTCCCACAGATATTTATGTATGTAGTTGATTTTACTGGGGATTTGGTGTTTGTGTAGAAAGGGACAAGGTTGGTAGCAGTAGAGGGAAGAACATAATAGCCACTATGAAGAAAATCATTAAAAATTTGAATATAAACAACTCTGCTATTAAAGACCCCTTGGAATGTTGCTGTCACCAAGAACATCTGACTGATCTGTATTTCTTTATTGGCATTTACCTCTATCATGTGACATGATTTTCCTCTACTCTATCACTTCCCGTCTTCTCTTTTTCTGCTTTTTTACATGCCCATTTTCTACTGGTGCCATTACTATAGATATTTAGTTATTTTATTTCATCACCAGCTTCCAGCAAGGGGAAACCATATGTAGCACCTGAGCTCCAGGTCAATTATGGGCAATCCTACAAGGGCAGAAGCTGCATTCATTTGTAATTTTAAAAACAAATTTGCCTCACCAAATAAACTATTACATGAGTAAACAAATAAGTAAGCATAGAACTTTTTTCAAACATGTTGATAATATTCTTTTTAGCATCAAAAATACCCTTTATTGCAAAGACGCTACATTTGTGATAGCTTGAGTCTGGGTGCAGAGGTCCACGCCTGTAATCCCAGCACTTTGGAAGGCCAAGGCGGATGGATCACTTGAAGTCAGGAGTTTGAGACCAGCCTGGCCAACATAGCAAAACCCTGTTTCTACTAAAAGTAAAAAATAAAATAAAAATAAAGATAAAAAAAAGAAAAGAACAAGAAAATTAGCTGGGCATGGTGACACGTGCCTATAGTTCCAGCTACTTGGGAGGCTGAGGCGGGAGAATCAATTGAACTCAGGCAGTGGAGGCTGCAGTGAGCAGAGATCATACCACCACTGCATTCCAGCCTGGGTGACAGAACAAGACTCTGTCTCAAAAAGTTAAATAAAATAAAAATTAAATATGTGATAGTTTGGGAGAAGAGCTTGACCTTGACTTTCTTGTTATCTTTGTCCTTTCTTCTTCTGGATCTTGACAATTTTACCCTAAAAATGTGTCAACCCAAGGTGAGTGCTTAAGATTTGTGAAAGTTTTACATTTTCACATGAAGTGTGAATTAATTGTTTTATGTGTAAAGGGGGTTTATGAGAGTTGAGCTCGAATGTTTAAAACAACTGTTCTCAAAGTGATATCCCCCAAAGGAAATATTTATTTAGCATTCAGGGTACCTCAATTCATTCTAGAACAATAAGGGAAAACATGATTGAGTCCTTTCCAAATTTTCAATGTTCTATGACTTGAATCCAGGATAACATTTTGCATTTTTAGTCTTCATAGACATGAGAAGTTGTAATGTGCCTGAAAGGTATTGAGTCAGGAAGATTATATTTAACATAAAATATTCTATACCGTCAACACACAAGAGGTTTTCTTTTAGTTGAGAAATTAGTTTTCAAAACCATCGACTTGATAGTAAAGGCCACCTTTGCAAGAGTGGGTTATAATAAGAAAAGTCATGCCTTTAATTTCTTCTCACTGGGAAGACTGCTTGAATCAGTGGTGAACAATCTAAGGCAATTTCCAGTGCTTATAAATGGTAAATTGTGTGATACATATTATAATTACTATGGGTTTTGAGAAGAGGAAGTCAATGAAAAATAATGAGTTAGGCTAAGCTTCATGGAACACATAGGAGAATCCTATAGGTAGAATTTGGATGGAATCTTTGTAACTAACTAATAATATGTCATAAGGGTTTCTGGTCATTTAGGAGTAGCAGTAGATTTACTGCTAAGTAAAGGAGGTGAAAACATCAGGGCTTCACTCATCTTGGTCCTCTGAGTGCAAGAATTTATACAGTATTCTAGGTGGGGAGGAGAAGCAAGGTAAGCACGCCCAAGGCTTATCTAATTAAGTGCTTCTGGCAGGTTACCTAAAGAGGTATCAAAAGCCTCCGGTTGTTTACTATGATTTCTTTTTTCATTCAAAGTAAATATTCATTTGCCTATCTATTTCTGTATCTGTGATTTTATGCTCTTTTCTTTAAAAGATTCCTCAATTTATATAACTCAAACACCATAAAACCTAGGTCCACCCCTGTTTGGAAGTTAATCATAGAATCTGCAAGCTCGAGGTTAATTTAGTGCAGTTCTCTTTGATCACAAAGAGGCAGCTGATTCGCAGCTTGTTAGTAGCAGAACTAAGAACAAACCCGGGAAGCTCTGTCCTTTACACAGCAGGTCTTGTATAGGAATCACCTTTAGTAGCTCTTCATTTGGTTTCCCAAAGTTATCTAGATCTGATCTAATAACATATGACAACGAATTATGTCATTGATAAAGTTAAATGCTTAAAATCTGCCGTATAAAATGGCTCTGGCAGCATCTACCTTTCTTCTGCAGATATTATAGTTTCTTAATTACTACACAGCTGAAATGCCTAGTGTTTAGAAATTGGAATGAGTTCATATGAGCACTTACATTATCAGGAAATATAAATAGCTCATTTATTCATGGTAGCATTACTGTGTTCCTAATATAGTTTTTATTGATGGACACTTGAACTGTATCAATCCACTTAAAATTCAGAATGGTTCTTTTGTGCATGGCTTTATGGCAAAAGCAGTATAATTTAATTTAATATAATCTTTTAAAAACAATGATGTTTGTTTCATAAATGAATATTTTATATGTTGTGTTTAATTAAAATAAAACTATGCTACTGATCTAGAAAACACAAAACAGACTTGAGTTCATATTTATGAAGTGTAGCAATATTGGCAAGGCACAACTTATCTTGTTTATGAGACACACTTGTTATTACTTGTACAGATTGCAGTCATTTTATTGCTGAGCTTTACATGGTTTACAACCCAACAAATGCAATGAAACTATCATGAGGAAAATAAGCCTATAAAATTTTTTTTTAAAAAAGAAGGTGGCACTCACAGATTAAAATGCAGTTTTTGCTGAAACACTGGTAGTTTCTGAACTATTACATCCTTTAAGGCAGTGGGTTTTCTGGATATATCTCTAAATGGAAGGGAAAAGGCTGAGATAAGACACTAGGCTATTTTTAGTGCCTCTGCTTTGAGCATAATTCCCTGGAGACCTTCTTGCTTTTGCTTTTACTCTGTTGAGAGGTTCCAGAATTCCAGGTAGACGTAGAAATGTTTTTGACAAAGAAACTATTTGCAAATGAGGAAATGGCATTTACCTGACAAAGGAAAGGGATGTGGATGAAAACATTTCTGTCTCCTAATTTAAAGTGAGCAAAGTACATACTGACTTGGTTTATATTTCTGTAAATTGTTGACATGGAACAGGAGTGAGAAATTGTTGTAAGGGTATCTGCAGGCTGTGGTGGTCTAGGTACAGCTCACATCCCATCTGTTATCATGTACAGACTCATTTCATGGGTTTTTGTCTCCTCTAATCCCCTTCGCCAGGGATTATGGATGCAGCCTACCTCTGGACTCAGGCCCACTGCAATTTTTCCTGTTTTTCTGGTTGCTCATTGCTCAACCAACCAGTACTTAACGTGTTCTTTCTTTGTGAGATAATCACAGTGGGAAGTCAGCCATGTGGTCTCACTGCCATTAGAAGTCATGCCTCATGAACCTGGGTGTCTACATAGCAGGACCTACCCACTTCAACAAGCTTCAGTACCCCAGCACCCTGTTAGGTTAATGCTGGGCCAGGATGTCACTGTGCTTGACTCTGGGACTCTACCATACTGCCTTGCTACTTAAAAAAACTGGCCCTTTTCTTATTACTGTTTCATTCCCATACCTCTTCTACTTCCCCAACCCATTCACTGCCTGCTAGAGGCTGGTGTCTTGCCTTGAATGGATGATTTTTTCCTGTATTGTGCTAATAACTATCACCTTCCAGACTTTAAATATCTCCTATTTCAGTGTCCCATCTATTAGATTTTTTTTGGTCCCTCCTTTCCCACTTCACCCCTGAGTTCCATATAGAGTCAATGATACATTTAGCTATACTTGAAATTGTATAGTGTACATGCTGGAAATGGACCATTACACCACCAAGCTATGCTCAGAGGGGTAAGCCCTGTGCCTAGATTTGTTCCTCCATACTCATAACCAATAGTCAACTTCAGCTGCATATCTGCAACATTTGTAAGTTTGAGGCCTCAGCAGTTCTCTTATTAAAATGGCCTGAATTGAAATTGGTCATGACTTCACCTGATGGTTTTCTTTTCCTGTGTACACTAAAAGAAGTCCACATAGCACTCTGCAGGCAAAATTCAATTTTAGTTATTTTGTTAATAGATAATACATGTACATGGTATGATATTCAAAATTTCCACAATCGAAGTTAGTGGTTTTTATCTGTGACACCTCCCACCTCACTTCCACTCATTCGATTTACTCACTAGATATAACCATGGTTAATAGTACTTTACCATCCTTTCTGAGATAACATATGCATATGTAGTATATACAAACATATGTGCATATGGTGAGTGTATGTGTCTATTTATATGTGTATTATATATATGAAATTACATACACATGCACACATATTTTACTCAAATGGAAGCATACTAGGAGACTATTCTGTACTTCTCTTTTTTTAACATTACACCTTGAAAATCATTCTATGTTATATATAAAGAGCTGTCTCATTCTTCTAATAGCTTTGCAATATTCTGTTGTAGGACTGTTTTCTACTGATATTTTGAGTTTTTTTTTATAATACAAAGTTACAATGAGTGTTTGTCATTTTGGGATATGCTGGGATATATGTATTAATATGAAAATTATGTGAAAGTGTTGGGTTGATGGTTCTATGTACTTATAATTTTGATAGATATTGCTAATTTGCCTCAACTGAAGTCATACTATTTTACCGCTAGAAATTCTTGAGGGTGTCAGTGTATCCTAAGGAGCATGGCAGAAAACAGATGCATGAATTGGGTAATATGAAGAAGACTAAGTAAAGGAATTATTTACAAAGTATGGGCAGGATACAGAAACCCCAAGGCTTTCCGTGGAATATATAGAGAGGTGGGGGTGAGGGGCTGAGGTTACTGCCAGGGGACCTGAGGGTGCAAGAGGAGGAAACACTCACTGGGAACTGAAGGCAGAGAGGGTTGTGTTCAGAGGGCCACCTTAAAGGGGCTGTGAATTGGGGACATGGAGGCAGGCAGCCAGAAGCAAATCCTCAGAAAGGAAGCCTAGGGAGTAAATAATTTCAACTACACTCTCCTTCCTTACTCTGATGCCTTGCTGATACCATCCATTGCCCAAACTTGACAGATGGCCAGAGATTAAACCAGACCCTTAATGTAATCCCCACAGGTCAGCCACCTGAATTACAGAGCAGGGTGGAGAAATGGGACTAGAAGTACAAACAGGACATCTCCAGCTCAGTTGACCTCTTCACACTGTCACCGACACACTGGTCTACACTATTATTCATACTATGAACCTGAGAGGTGAGATATTATGTATACATTTCTCTTAATATGAGTGGGCAGCAAATCTCGTGAAATAAGTAAGAGATAATTTCATATCTTTTTTCTTTTTCTGGGTAGTATCTATTTCTAACTTTCCTCTTTTACATTTATATGTATTTTACTTTTTATTTTTGAAATGATTTAAAATTTCAGAAGTTGCAAAACCAGTATGAAAAATAGTCAGAGTTCCTGTGTAGCTTTCATCCATACATGCAAATTGTTAACATTTTGGCATACTTGCCTTATCATTTCCCTTTTCTTTCTCTCTCACTTTCTCTCTCTTCTTATATGTATGTGTAATTATATATCAGTTGGTCAATCTAGTATGTGTGTACATATGTACAAACATATCACTTGATGTGGTGAACCACTTTAGAATGGTTGCAAACATGATACCCTTTAAGTGAGTATTTTCTGAAACAAGGCATTTTTTCCCACTTAGCTGTGTGTACAAAAATCAGGAAATCAATATTGTTCTATCATTACCATCTAATACTCAGACTCTATTCAGATTTGTCCTGTTGTCAACATAGGGTTATTCTTGTATTTGAATGTTGTTTCTCTTTAGTGTCCTTCAATCTAGTATAGTTCTTCAGTCTTTTCTTGTCTTTCATGATTGTATTAGTCAGGGTTCTCTAGAGAAACAGAACGAGTAGGATACTTATAGAGGTGTTTCTCTGACATTGCAACTTTGGTTCCAGACCACCACAATAAAGTAAATATTGCAATAAAGCGAGTCACACTTTTTTGTTGTAGTTGTTTTTTCAGTGCACATAAAAGTTATATTTACACTATGCTGTGGTGTATTGTGTGCAGTAACATTAGGTCTACAAAAGCAATGTGCATACCTTAATTAAAACACGCTTTATTACTAAAAAACGCCAGCAATAATCGAGGCTTCAGTCAGTTGTAATCTTTTGCTTGTGGAGGGTATTGCCTCAATGACTGCTGAGTTATCAGAGTGGTTGTTGCTAAAGGTTAAACAGTTGTGGTAATTTCTTAAAATAAGACAACAATGAGTTTGTAGCACCAATGGACTCTTTCTTACATGAGAGATTTCTCTGTAGCATGTGATACTCTTTGATAGCATTTTACCCACAGTAAAACTTTCAAAATAGGAGCCAATCCTCTGAAACCCTGCTGCTGTTTTATCAAGTAAGTTTATGTAATATTCTAAAACCTTTGTCGTGATTTCAACAGTGTTCATAGCATCTTCACCAAAGGTAGACTTCATCTCAAGACACCACTTTCTTTGCTCATCCATAAGAAATAACTCCTCATCCATTCAAGTTTTATTATGAGATTGCAGCAATTTGGTCACATCTTTAGTCTCCACTTCTAATTCTACGTCTCTTGCACTTTCCACCACCACTGTAGTTACTACCTCTACTGAAGTCTTGAACCCCTCAAAGTCATCCATGAGCTTTGGAAGCAACTTCTCTCAAACTCTGGTTAATGTTGATATTTTGAACTCCTCCAATAAATCATGAATGTTCTTACTGGCATCTAGAATGGTGACTCATTTCCAGAAGATTTTCAATTAACTTTGCCCAGATCCACCAGAGGAATCCCTCCCTAAGGCAGCTATAGCCTTATGAAAAGTATTTCTTAAGTAATAAGACTTGAAAGCCAAAATTACTCCTTGATCAATGGGCTGCATAATGGGTATTGTGTTAACAGGTATGAAAACAGTATTAATTTCCTTGTACATCTCCATCAGAGCTCTTGGGTGACTAGGTACATTGTCAATGAGCAGTAATATTTAGAAAGAAAGCTTAATTTCTAAGTGGTAGGTCTCAATAGTGGGCTCAAAATATTCCTGTAAACCATGTGCTGTAAAGCAGATGTGTTGTCATTCATGCTTTGTTGTACCATTTATGGAGCACAAGCGGAGTATATTTAGCATCAGTCTTAAGGGTCTAAGATTTTTAGAATGGCAAATGAGAATTGGCTTTAACTTAAAGTCACCAGCTACATTAGCTTCTAAAAAGAGTGTTAGCCTAGTTTGTTGTTGTTGTTGTTGTTGTTGTTGTTGTTGTTGTTGTTTGAAGCTTTGATGCCAGGCATTGACTTCTCTAGCTATGAAAGTCCCATATAAAAGATTTCTTTCAATAGAAGGGTGTTCTGTCTACATTGAAAATCTGTTGTATATTGAAGCCTCCTTCACCAACGATCTTAGCTAGATCTTCTGGATCACTTGCTGCTGCTTTTACTTCAGGACTTGCTATTTTACCTTGCACTTTTATGTTATAAAGGCCATTTTTTTTCCCTTAAACCTCCAGAACCAAACTTTTCTAGCTGCAGCCTTTTCTTCTGCAACTTCCTCACCTCTCTCAGCTTTCATAAAATTGATAAGAGTTGGGACCTTTCTCTGGATCAGGCTTTGGCTTCAGAGAATGTTGTGGCTGCTTTGATCTTCTATCTAGACCACTAAGACTTTTTCCTTATCAGCAATGAGGCTGTTTTGCCTTCTTATCACTTGAGCATTCACTGGAGAAGCACTTTTAATTTCTTTCAAGAACTTTGCCTTTGCATTCACAACTTGGCTAACCATTTGGCACAAGAGGACTAGCTTTCTGCCTATCTCAGATTTTGACATACCTTCCTCACTGAGCTTAATTATTTCTAGCTTTTGACTTAATGTAAGAGAAATGCGATTCTTCCTTTCACTTGAACACTTAGAGGTCATTGTAGGGTTATTACTTGGCCTTATTTCAATATTGTTGTGTCTTAGGAAATAGGGAGGCCTGAGGAGAGGGAGAGAGATGGAGGAAAATAACCAGTTGGTGGAGTAGTCAGAACACACACAACATTTAACAAGTAAATTCACCATATTTTATGGGCATGGTTCATGGCACCCCATTCCCCGCAGTTACAAAAGTAACATCAAAAATCACTGATCGCAGATCACCATAACAGATATAACTGTAATGACAAAGTTTGGAATACTCCAAGAGTTGACAAAATGTGACCCAGAGACACAAAGTGAGCATATGCTGTTGGAAAAAATGGCACCAATAGGCTTGCTTGATGCAATGTTGCCATAGACCTTTAATTTCTTAAATACACACACACACACACACACACACACACACACACAATCTGTGGAGTGTAATAAAGCAAAGTGCAATAAAACAAGGTATACCTGGCCAGGCGCAGTGGCTCAGGCCTGTAATGCCAGCACTTTGGCCGAGATGGGCGGATCATGAGGTCAGTAGATTGAGACCATTCTGGCTAATATGGTGAAACCCCGCCTCTACTAAAAATACAGAAATCAGCCAGGCGTGGTGGTGGGCTCCTGCAGTCCCAGCTACTCAGGAGGCTGAAGCAGGAGAATCGCTTGAATCTGGGAGGCAGACGTTGTATGAGCCAAGATCACGCCACTGCACTCCAGCCTGGGCGACCTTGCGAGACTCCGTCTCAAAACAAAAAAAAAAACAAACAAAAACAAAAACAAAAAACAAAGTATACCTGAAATGTATGCCTACTGAAACCTTACTTTCAGCAGGTTTACCTCAAAGCAATGCTGTGTTTATCTCATTATATCACATCACGTTGTACGCAACATTGGTAATGTTACTACTACTGGTAGTTAAATTTTATTACTTGAGTAATATAGCATCTGCTAGGCTTCTTCACTGTAGAGCTAATTAATAAAAATTTGTGCTCATTAATTAATGAATAACTAAGTATCTTGTGGGAATATGCTTTGAGATTTTCACTGAACAGTAGTCTTTCCTTCCTTCCTGCCTTCCTTCTCTTCCTTCCTTCCTCTCTCCCTTTTTTCTTCCTTCTCCCCTTACTTCTTTTCTTCCTCCTTTCCTTCTTTTCTCTCTTCCCTACTTCCTTCCTTTTGTCCCTCCCTCCATCCTTCCTTTATCCTTCCTTTTGTCCTTTCTTCATGTATTTGTGCTGATCAGGTTTTGTGCAGAGAAGCAAGACACTAGGATACATATATATATATATATACACACACACATATATATATATGATTTATTATAAGAATATCACCAAATGCAATAGTGGAAACTGGTTGCACAGTCTTGTGTGAACCTTTTGTTTCTGTGTCTGGAGCTGGATTCTGAATCCTACAGGACAGACAATCAGGAAAGGTCAATGAACATAAAGTCGGGGAAGCAAGGATAAGCTAGAATCTATAGGGATAGAATGGAGTCCCTTGGTCTCTCATCACCTCCAAGCCTCCAACTTAGATTTTGGGATGTTCTGTGGGAAAAGTCAGTGCCCTTGACCATGTACCTCTCCAGGCACCAGAGAGATGGAGGCCAAAGATCTCACAGGAGTTGGTGACCTGCAGACCTGGTTGCACCCTCTTGACACAAGGTGAGCCAATAATCTGAATGAGCTGTAACAGAATCTTGTTCTAAGCATAAAGGAATACTTCTGTTCATATACTGGCTCATGCTAATTCAGAATTATACAGGGAAGGGACTTCTTGGAAATGGAGTTACAGATTGGCCAGGTTGACACAATACAAACCCACCATGGTATTTATAACAGTATGAATTGATGAATTCCTATTTTACTCAAAGGATTACTATCTATTACAGCTATTATTTATTTTGATGCTCAAATCATTTCAGACTTGTCCAGTGGAAGCCTTTCATACTAACCCCCATATTCTTTTGACATTTTTTTCCCATTATTATTTTAGTATTTCTTTACTTTCTGGCACAAAAAGATGTTCCAGGCTTGTACCATTTGACCCAGCAATCCCATTACTGGGTATATACAGAGAGGATTATAAATCATTCTACTATAAAGACACATACTATGTATGTTTATTGCAGCACTGTTCACAATAGCAAATACTTGGAACCAAACCAAATGCCCATCAATGATAGACTGGATAAAGAAAATGTGGCACATATACACCATGGAATATTATGCAACCATAAAAAGATGAGATCATGTCCTTTGCAGGGACATGGATGAAGTTGGAAACCATCATTCTCAGCAAACTAACCCAAGAACAGAAAACTGAACACTGCCTGTTCTCACTTATAAGTGGGAGTTGAACAATGAGAACACATAGACACAGGGAGGGGAACATCACACATTGGGGATTGTTGGGGGTTAGGGGGCTAGGGGAGGGATAGCGTTGGGATAAATACCAATGTAGATGACAGGTTGATGAGTGCAGCAAACCGCAATGCATCAAATATATCATATCAAAAATAAATTTTTTCATATAAAATTTATATATTTATATGTTTATATATCCCATAAATATAAATAAACTTTATAATAAAATATTTTAATATAAATTTTGTGGCTTTTGTGCCTCAGAATTTAGGGTAGAAAAAGGAGACAGTGAATATAATATTTGAGAATAATTTGAAAACTCAAATCAGAAGCCACAGAAAGTTACATGTGGAGTATGTAGGAGCTGCTTTGAGCCCAGTTCTTCATTCTGTTATATTTCTCCTAATATTTCCTCACATGGTTTCCTCTGTATCATAAGACTGGGAACTACTCACCTGTTGAGACTCAAAACCTCTCCTTCTGGAGGAAGTCTGTGTAAATTCTCTCACCAGCCGATTATGAATAATAATTCTTTCCATTATGCTCAGCTCTGCCTTGTATTTCTATAATATCATCTCTGTTAAGAATATATTTCATTTATGTGTTTTCATGTCATAGCCTCTACAAGACTAATTTACCATAGGACAGAGATTATATCTTATTTCTCTTTGTGTTTCCAATGTCAAGTTCAGTGCCTGGCAAATGGTAAGTGCTCAATAAATGTTTGTAAGATGAATGAAAGAACTTGCCAGTTTCCCTTCAATATTATTGGCTTTTGGGTAATGAAAAGGGAGCATGTTTCCAGTCTAACCATTTAATCTATATTAATCTCCTCATTCCAACTATTAATGCAATGGTAAACCTGACCATCTTGATTTTGTTCATGTAGTTCATTTTTTTGGCATGGAAAGGGTGGGGAGAGGAGTTTCACGTGCTGGTTCTGTGCCATCCGTCAGACATCTCCTGTCCCATGCCATGTACAGACACATTCTGTTCACCAGCTGCTGATTTCTATTCATTCTCAGCACATTTGTTTCCTGGGTCAATGGTGGCGGAGCTGCTGCTGCTGCTGCTCCTGGTGTCTTTTCTGCTACAGTGTCTCCTAATCACATCACACAGATATAAAATGTGTTATCTATCCTCCCTTCTGTCCTCTGCCTTTTTCTCCCCCTCTGAGAAATAATAGGGAAAAAGGAATATGCCTGCCAGTGTATGTTTTGTAAACTTTCCCAGTCCTCGTGATTTAACCCCTAGTTTCTCTGTGAAGAGGATTAGGCACTCCTTAGAGACACCACCAGAATTTGGAATTGGAGCTAGTGCTTGGAGCAGATTTAAAAAATCACTCTGGGAATTTAAATTTGTGTACATTTAAATATTGGGGTCACAAGGTTTTACCACTAAGCCTGTAAAGGTGAATGCACTACAATTAATTAATTATTGCAGCAACAATGTTAACATTATAATTGCTGATAAGGAAAGGAAAAAATGATATAAAACTTAGAAATTTAATCTGTCATCTTTGTCACAACCTGGCTTATGAGGGGCGGCCTCGTGAGATTCTCTTAATATTACTTTTCTCCCCTTGAGCTATTAAGATACTTGCCTCCCAAAATCTACCTGAAATTTCTAGCACTTCAACCAGTATAACCTTTGAGTAGACATGGCCTCTCCCGGCATCTTAAGTCCTCCCTACCTTCCAGGCAGTGAAGAAAGGATACCTTTGGGAATTCTTCATTCAAATACTAGTATAGTCTTGAGGGGGTGGAGTGGGGAGGAAGACACTTAGATTTCATGTCTACTTGCCTCTATTTTAAAGCCAAAGCACGGTTGGCATATGCTCTCTGATCATCATTAATTCATTTTTTAAAAGTTTATTACTGTTATTAAGGACCTTAGCAGTCAATAGGCACTGAGGCTATGCAGAGACAGGGCATGGTGCCTGCCTGCCCTGAAGAGCTGCAGTCTCGAGGGAAAGGTATATATGCAAACCAGTTTTTGATTGCCCTCTACAAAGATCAAATTTTAATGTGCCCTCTACAGAGCAAGCACTGCAGGAACAATGAGCAGCTTCTTTCACTGTAAAGTCATCAACGAGGTCTTCCTCAAGGGAGTAGCTCATAGGCTAAGTGTCAAAATGAGTTAGTAAGGCAGAGAACAGGTAGGTGTTCAGATATATGTATGGTGTTTGGATATGGATTGTTCAACAACTGTAGATCTTGTATGTCTATTGGGTAGGGGTCATAGCAATAACTGAGATTTATTAAATACTTAATAGTAGATCCCTTATGATGTTATCTTTACTTCTCTTCCAAAACATTGATGGCAAGTGTTTTTTATCATAATCTACCCATTTTAAAAAATAAGGAAATTGATTTCAGAGTGATTCAGCAACTTGACAAAAACTAAGTGTATAGAAGAATCAGGATTTGAATTTAGAACTTTCTTTTTAACCATAAATGTTTTAGTATTACAAATATATGTTAGGGAAAAGAATTTAAGAGGGGGTTGCAGATGTAGAGAGATGAAGTAAAAGAAGAAGGAAGTAGCATATCATGAAGTATTTTGTGGGCCAAATTAGGAATCTTGGCTTCTATCCTGAGAATAACAAAATGCCTCTAGAGAGCTTTCAGCTAGTCAATGGCATGATCTGAATTTAGAAAGTTGTCTCTGGCTACAGGTTTAGGAGGGCCAAGCTCATAGGCAAGGAGACTTGTTATTGAATGGATTCAGTTGAGGTATGACAGATCAGTTTGCACAGCTCATTAGGAGCAGATAAGCCACACCAAAAAGTCATCTGCTTTTATAATCATCTTGATCTTACTTCCTATTCAGGTCTTTGGTGTCAGCTTGTTCCTCTTATTCCACTCTAAGCCATTCCTTCCTTTTTTTAATTGATTTCCTTCCAACCTGCTGAAGAGCTCTTGCTTCTGGAGCCTTGCATTGGACTTCTTGTTAATTTGGCATTGCCAAACCAGCAGTTGTCATTTTGATAATTTAATATTTACCTCACTGAAGTAACCTAAGATTTGTGCTCTAACTTGAATGTATTACTTTTAATTTAAATATATATCAGTCATAGATTTGAAAAATGTGCTTGCATAATTCTTTTTACCTTGTAAAAATATATAATGCTTATCTCTATATGCAATTATACCTACTGCCTGTGCAGCACAGAGAACATTAAGACTCTACTAGCTCAATTCTTTTCAAGAGAATGACAGTAGACTACCATTTTGAACACGGGAAAAAGGAAGCTGTTATGTAGCATAGCTGGCCAAGGATAAGATCTAGAAATCTAAGTGGTAGGAGCATGGCAGTAGGTGGTAAGTCAGGCTGGATCCAGAGTTAGGGATCTGCAAAGGACTTGGTGGCTATGGGTGATAAGGAAAGCCATAAATTCAACCCAAGAATTACATGAAGGTTGGAAGGCTCAGAAAGGCTTTGGGAGATCAAAGCATCAGTTAGGGAAGCTGTTAGAAGTAGACCTAGAACTTTAAATGGGGGGAGGATGGTTTACTTTGTTTCCTCTTCTGTGTTGGCTTTTAGGTATGAGCTGCTCAGAGTACACAGCTGTGGCTATGGCCAGAGGACAAGTTAGTGTTCTCAGTGTATAGCTTGATCCTCATGGAGTGAGACCAGAGCTCTTGGGTGGCTGGTCAGGAGCCTCTCACTGAGAAGACAACTGAACTTACTTCTTACAGCGGTGCCAAGATGATTGGTCTATTCTGAAAATGCAAGTCACAACCGGACAGCCCAAATAAGTGTATGACAAGTCCTAAAGATCTTTATATAGAGCTCTGCAGTTTATAAAACTCTTTTCATAGACAGTATGTCATTTGATCCTTATATCACATCTGTAAAAATCTGTCTTTAATATTAATGCCATTATATTAATAGAAGGGCTTGGACCAGATCCTCTAACAACAAATCCTGTCTCTCATTGAAAGACTCTGGTGGGAGGGATAGTGTGGGAATGCTGATTGGTTTTTCTGGATCATTGATTATTATTTGGGGATGCGTACCATTTTATTGTTAGCTCTTACACATTTCTGACTCTTCCGTATCTTACAGAAGAACTGTCTCAAGTATTAACTGCTTTATATCCCCTGAAACATTTCTAGTCAGAAGTGATTGCTCTCCTCTTTGGCCTTCCATAGCACACTTCCTTTGTATCTTTCTGTGGCAGTTATATTATTTTGCCATGTGTCATTGATTTTGTATATGCCCATAAGCAAAGTTTATATCTTCTTCCCAAACCCAGATATAGTAATATCTTAACACCATGAATATATGCCATCTATATTCAACAAATATGTGAACATGTCAGAAAATTCCAACTGTATTTGATTCTTCTTCTAGTGTTGAAGGCTGGGATTGAAATACCAAAAAGCATTTAAAAAAAAAAAAAGACCAAGATAGAGTTAGAGATTTATTGATAAAAATGTCTACTTTGTTTTTCATTCTTGTACTTGAGGAGTTTAATACATCACCTTTTAGAATTGAATATGTTTAGTTAACACTAGCACATGCAGACTCATTCATATGTTTGCAGATTTTATTTGACTTAAATGCTCACGGTGTTCAATAATATCATCACTTTCTTTTGGTTGGCAGAAAGGTGGCCAAAGGAGATAGAGATATAAAGGGATACAAAGCTAGAAGTTAGTTGTACAGGTGGGAGAGAGGCCCTGATATAAATAATTTTTACCAGGCTGGGCGCTGTGGCTCACGCCTGAAATCCCAGCACTTTGGGAGGCCAAGGCAAGCAGATCACAAGGTCAGGAGTTCAAGACCAGCCTGACCAACATGGTGAAACCCCATCTCTACTGAAAATACAAAAATTAGCCGGGTGTGGTGGTGTGCACCTATAATCCCAGCTACTCAGTCAGGAGGCTGAGGCAGGAGAATCTCTTGAACCCGGGAGGCAGACGTTGAAGTGAGCCAAGATTGTGCCACTGCACTCCAGCCTGGGTGACAGAGTGAGACACCGTCTCAAAAAAAAAAAAAAAAAAAAAGAAAAAAAAAGATTTTTTACCTAAAGGATCACAGGAGAAACTAACACTGGGAAGGAGACCTGAAGGATGTGGGAGGACAGCCATGCCTAAAAAGCTCAGAAAGGACTTTAGATGTGGTCTTCACATCTAGCAACCCTGTACTGTGTGTAGAGAATGAACCCGTGGATCAAGAGTGAGTAAAAACAGCAGATTGCCGGCTCCAGGTGCAGGTCATTGAAGTCGCCAGCTTCACTGGGAAATCAGGTAGGGATTTTTCTGTTTTGTTTGTGTGTGTGTGTGTGTGTGTGTGTGTGTGTGTGTGTGTGTGTGTGTGTGTGTGTTTGAGATGGGGTCTCGCTCTATCACCCAGGCTAGAGTGTAGTGGTGTGATTTCGGCTCACTGAAACCTCCACCTCCTGGGTTCAAGCGATTCTCCCTCTTCAGCTTCCCAAGTAGCAGGGACAGGCACCCACCACAATGCCCAGCTAATTTTTGTACTTTTAGTAGACACGGGGTTTCACCATGTTGGCCAGGCTAGTCTTGAACTTCTGACCTCAGGTAATCCACCTGCCTCAGCCTCCCAAAGTGCTGGGATTACAGGCGTGACTCACCTCACCTGGCTCAGGTAGGGATTTCTATCTTCTCTCTGGTGGGTTTGATAGTATTTACCTGTAATTCTTTAAACTCTGGTTTCAGGACCAACAGCTTCAGCATCAGCTGAAACTTGTTAGCAAAGTAAATACTCAGGTCCCACACTAGACTTACAAATCAAAAACTTAGGCTGGGGCCCAATAAGTGGGTTTAACAAGCCCTCATGGTGATTCTCATGCTCACTAAAGTTTGAAAGCTAGTGAACTAGAAGAGAGTTTAAAAAGTGGGTTGGGGTAAGGCTAGGGAAGGGGATAAGTGTTTAATTAGAGATGCATAGGAAAAGAGTTTTTAAAAAATTAGACTGAATGAGTTAATTCCAAGCAGAAGGCCATGATGCTTAAAGCTCTTGGTTAATTTGATGATGAGAAAATCAGAATTAGATGCTTTCATATATTGCCTATCCCTGCTTCTTTAGCCAGGAATCTTGAAGTCTCTGGGTGAAGCCAATATGGAAAGTTCACTTAGGTTAATTTTCTAACTCTTGGTCCTTGTGTTTCATAAAACAGCATTTCATTTGGCATTCCCTCTGAGGCTCTGGCCACTCACTGATTCAATTAAAATCTAAATTTGGATGAGGCAACTTTCCCATAAAATACTATAATACTGATACATGTAGAATGCATTCTTCTTGGTGTTGACTTCTCAGGATTGGATCTGTCCACTTAGTGGATTAGGCTATGGTAGGGGAGTGGCCTGCCCTGGGTACCAAGGAAAAGCTTGACATGAAGAAAAATCTTCTCTCATTTGGAAATAGGACGATGACAACAAAAATGTTGAAAATATTTTTAAAATTTAGTTTGATGGAATGTCAAGCAGAGATGCATAGTTTCAGAAATATTTACATCTGAGAACCAGAAAATAATTGGAACAGAAATGCCTCTGCCCCCTCCCACCTTTTCTGTCAGCTGCTCAGTCATGTCCCAATGGTCTGAAGTTTCTGTACAATCATCTTGCTAATGACTGTAATTCATCACAAGAGGTGTTTAGTTTTGAAAATGAAATATGACTATATATTTTGGAGACTGATAGTGAGTGCTTATTTATTGATTATACTCCAAGTGTAAAAAAAAAACAAATATTGCAGAGAAAAATGTATTTTTCAAGGTCCATCACAATAGCTGATATAACTTGATGTGTGAAACTACCTGTGACTTTACTTAAAAGATAAAAGAAAGCTGATTTTGGCTGTCGCTATGCACCATTTTTTCAAAAACAATTTTGAGAAAACTTAAAGACATATAGGTCAAAGATTAGTAACAAGAATTAAATCAATATAAAGGAAACAAATCAATATTCTGACCATGAAGTTTCATACATTTGCTATCAATGGGCATTAGTTTGCCTGTGAGTTTCCTAGTAACTGTGGCCAAATATATATATATATATATATTATGTATAATACATAATATATAATATATATGAGAAGTCTCAAAATTGTCAATGAACAACTGATTTTAAAATAAAATTTAAAAAACAAATTTATTATTTGGAATTTTATGTAGAAGGTGCAGAGTAATATAATGAATATTGCTCTTTACAGTAGTTTCAAAATAAATGCAAAATGACTGTCATGTGGCTTTTTTTTTTTTTTTTTTAAAGGAGATGGGTAAATTTAAGGTCAGAGCATTTAAGAGTATAATTCAGAGACGGGGAATTATTACATGGGAAGTTAAATGAATGAAGTTCAAATATGGAAGCTTCCTGTGATTCTTAGGAGATATAAGATCAGAACAGAGAATACGTATATTCATTAGAACCTCTTCTCTATTGCTTCTCTCCAGAAGACTTTAATTAGAAGTTAAAGTGGTATCAGTTAAAAGTCATTTTAATTTCTGATGTGCAGATATGATATGATATTGGCTTAATATAATTTCATATAATACAACTTCATAGACTTTTTAGACCAGAAGGACCTTAGGTAGGGTTGTCATTCTGTTAATGAAAATGAGAAGGTGAAGTGTATTCTCGTCCAGGAGAAAAAGATTCTACCATTAAGAGAGAGGAAAATATGGGGACATCACATATTTTCCTGAGGAAAATATCTTGAGTTTTTTTTTTTTTTTTGTAATAGCACTTGCTAAAGCACTGTAACTATGGACTAGTGGCAGAGAAAAGTTTGACCAACATAATTCTCTTTTTTTTTTTTTGAGAGGGAGTAGTCTCACTCTGTCCCCAAGGCCAGAGTGCAGTGCCACGATCTTGGCTCACTGCACCCTCCGCCTGCTGGGTTCAAGTGATTCTCTTGCCTCAGCCTCCCAAGTAGCTGAGATTACAGGCTCGCACCACCATACTGGGCTCTCTTTTTGTATTTTTTTTTCAGTGGAGACACGGTTTCTCCATGTTGGCCAGGCTGGCCTCAATTCCTCCTGACCTCAGGTGATCTGCCCATGTAGGCCTCCCAAAGTGCTGGAATTACAGGTGTGGGCCACCGCACCTGGCCCAACCGACATAATTCTTTAAGCAGTGCCTCTCTCTTCTCAACAGAAAAACCAAGAGTTTATTTGCACATAAATGACACTAAGACATTATTTAAAGCTGTCTTTAATCAAAAGTTAGTTTTATTAACTTGTGATAGTGAGATAGGTTTTCATTCACACCAGGAGCAGTGACTTACTCCTGTAATCCCAAAATTTTGAGAGGCCGAGGCAGGAAGATCACTTGAGGTCAGAAGTTCGAGACCAGCCTGGCCAATATGGTGAAACCCCGTCTCTACACAAAAAATTAGCTGGGTGTGATGGTATGTGCCTGTAATCATAGCAATTCAGAAGGCTGAGGCAGGAGAATCTCTTGAACCTGGGAGGTAGAGGTCGCAGTGAGCCGAGATCCTGCCACTGCACTCCAGCTTGGGCGATGGAACGAGACTCCGTCTCAAAAAAGAAAAAAGAAAATCACTCACTTGGGACAGTGGGGTAAATAGACAAACATGAATGCATTGATGGGGGACTTTCAGAGAAAGCTGAATCTTTGGTTAAACTAAGCCATTCCAACTCTTGTTTCTCTTTTTAATCCCTTAAGAATTCCACATTCTTCAAATGAAAGCAACTTCCTCCCAAATGACTTTTCTTTTCCATATGCATTGAAAATCATCCAGTCCTAGAGAATGTTTCAGGAAATTTAAGGAATTATCAGCAGTATGCTTAACTTACTAATTAATTGTACAAAAAAGAAAAAACAAAAAAACAAAAAAAAACTATTTGTCCTGATGATTGGAATGTTCACATTTAATTTGCCAAACCAAAGTTTAAAAAATATATCATTAGAAATGATACAGGCTTTGTAGTGTGGCTTTCTACTGGCTGAATGTTAGAGCAAAACCAAATGTTTATTAATTCTGTCACACTGCTAATAGAACTGTTCTTTTGATTCAACAAACAGAAGCCTGTGTTCTTTGGATGGTTATTTTATTTCCCATGGAGTCTGCATGCTGTTGGCTGACAATCACAGTGGCTATGTATCTATTTGGCTCTACTGGAAAATAAAAAAGCAATTTTTAAAATTTGTTTTTGCAATAGTTCTGAAATACATATTCAAAAATTCTTGAGAAAGTTTCTGGAAATTATTTTTTTTTCCTGAGACACATTTTTTTTTTTTAAATTGTAGAACTGCTAAAAATCATAAGATAAAGACCAGTGATGGACAGATGAAGTCTTGAGTGTTTTTCCAGTTGCATTTGAGATACCCGCTTGACTCAATCATTGTCTTCTTTAATATATGGTTTTAACTATTTTATTTATATATATATAGAGAGAGAGAGAGATTGAGAGAGAGAGACAGAGAAAAACATTAACCTACGTACCACCCCCCACCCATATATACACCACATTCCATGGTTACCGCCTTACTCAAGAGGATAGGAATAATTAATAACAAAGCTACTGTGACAGGACAGGTATAGAGCGTGTTCAATCACACAGAGTGGAGCACAACTCTAGGTTCAAATGTCCTCTCTGCCCTTTTGGCCGTGTGATTTTGGACAGATTACTTAATCTCTCCATGCTTTATTTTCCTCATCTATGAAGTGAGCATAAAGATAATATAACTGTGACTCTTCTGCAAAAGTGATATGAGGATTAAAAGTTAGTTCATGGAAGAGCACCAGCAGTCGGTAAGTTGTATCCTTGCCCTTGATGCCTTAATGCAATGCATTTCTGTCCTACAATTTAACTTTGCCTGGATGCACCTTTTCCTAGGAGCATTCAAATGTAAGTGTACTAAAGTTTTTCACCTCTTAAATTCTTCTGTTTTCTTTTTCTTTTTCTTTTTTCTTTTTTTTTTTTTTTTTTTTGAGACAGGGTCTCAATCTGTTACGCAGGCGAGGGTGGTATAGTGGTGCAATCTCGGCTCACTGCAACCTCCGCCTCCTGGGTTCAAACAATTCTCCCACCTCAATCTCCCAAGTAGCTGGGACTACAGGTACACACCCCCACATCCAGCTAATTTTTGTATTGTTTGGTAGAGACGAGGTTTCACCATGTTGGCCAGGCTGATCTCAAACTCCTGACCTCAAGTGATCCACCCAGTTCGGCTTCCCAAAGTGCTGCTATTACAGGCATGAGCCACCATGCCTGGCCACTTCTGTTTGCTTTTTATCATTGTTTTTGCTCTACTTTTAAACCATTAGCTTTCATTTTTTATTTCCTTTATTAATTGCTCACCCTGCAATTTTCTGATTTTAATCTGTTGCAAACTGAGAAATCAGATTATCAACCCAGTTAAAATTTTAAATAAATTAGGAGTAATTTGATTCGGAGTAAGAACTTGAAGGCTTCCCTCTGAGTAAAGCAAATCCTCTTGACCACATAAATTTTGTACTTAGTGTTATCTATTTCACTTTCCAGGAACTTTTTTTGCTTTTAAAAGTAAAGGTGTTGCTATTGAAATGAAATATGGAAATTTTTTTTAAGTGAAGGTGTTAGATAAGTCACTTTGGAGAAAATGAGGTGTTGTAATATTAAAATAAATTTCCTTCTGAATTTACTTTTGTTCATAGAAAGCCTGGCTACAGAGTGAAAATGAGCTAGAAGAGGTAATAAGTCACGTGTAACAATATTTGCTACAGGAGTGTATGAGGAACCTAACAAATAAATGCATTTAAATATCACTTTGACTACATTTGAAATCCTGTGTGGCAATAGGTTTACTACCTCCCACTTTGCTTCCAGAAAATAGAATTGATCACTAGGGATCACTACAAAAATTCTCAGATTGTCTTTCCAGACCAGGAGCGGCTAAATTTTGGAAATGCAGATTTTCTGCCTCATCTTAGACCTATTGACTCAGAAACTCAGGGTGGGTCCAGCAATCTGTATTGTAACAGTCCTTCCAGGTAATTCTGATGCAGGCTAAAGTTTAAGACCCAATGGCCAAGGCTGGCAGTGATCAAGCCTGATTACATATTAGAATCACCTGAGGAACTCACAGCCCCATAAATTCAATTATTTTAAGCGAACAACCAAACACCTCAGGTGATTTCACTTTAAACAAAGTCAACGTCTGTAGACCATGCTTACAAGCACTGAGCAAAGTAAGTCACTGTTGCTTAAAAGCTATACTTTAAAAAGGCTCTGCAACAGATTGAAAGTTTGTATTTCTGGAAATTCATATGTTGAAATCCTAACCCAAGTGATGGTAATAGGTTGGGCCTTTGGGAAGCTATTAGGTCATGAGGGTGGAGCCCTTATGAAAGGCATAAAAAGCACCCTTATAAAACAGGCCCAAGAAAGCTCACTAGCTCCCTTTCACCATTTGAGGACACAGCAAAAGACAGCACCTATGAACCAGGAAGTGGCCATTCATCAGACACGGAACCTACCAGTGCCTTGATTTTGAACTTCTCATCCTCTACAACTGTAAGACATAAAATTACGTTGTTTATAAGACACTTAGTCTATGGTAATCTTTGGTCCGTGCACTTTTGATACTAACATTTTACTATGTTTGCTTCAGCATGGAAGATAATCTATTAAAATGCAAGTATTATCTGTGAGAGCTGATATCTAGAATTAATATACATTAATATCTTTTCTCCTACTAATCTAGCAGTTCTGTAGCAGTGTTTCTCAAATATCAGAGTACATCAAAATCATGTGGAGGCGAGATTAAACAAAGCTTGCTATGCCCCACCTTCAGAGCTTCTGATTTAGAAGGTCTGCAGAGAGACTCAACCATTTGCATTTCCTGTAAGTTCCAGGTGAGATAGTGATGCTGGTCCTGGGAGTATAAAAACTATTGCTCCTTGTAAATTTGTTTAGGTTCCTTGTAGATTCTGGATATTAGACCTTTGTCAGATGGATAGATAGATTGCAAAAATTTTCTCCTATTCCGTAGGTTGTCTTTTCACTCCGATGATAGTTTCTTCTGTTGTGCAGAAGTTCTTTAGTTTAATTGGGTCCCATTTGTCAATTTTTGCTTCTGTTGTAATTGCCTTTCATGTTTTTGTCATGAAATCTTTGCCCATGCCTCTGTCCTGAATGGTATTGTCTAGATTTTCTCCTAGGATTTTTATAGTTTTGGGTTTTACATTTAAGTCTTAATCCACCTTGAGTTAATTTTTGTATAAGTGTTAAGAAATAGGTCCAGTTTCAACTTTCTGCATATGGCTAGTTTTCCCAGCACCATTTATTAAATAGGGAATTATTTCCCCATTGCTTGTTTTTGGCAGGTTTGTCAAAGATGAGAAGGTTGTAGATGTGCGGTCTCATTTCTGAGATCTCTCTTCTGTTCCATTGGTCTATGTGTCTGTTTTGGTACTAGTACAATGCTGTTTTGGTTACTGTAGCCTTGTAGTATAGTTTAAAGTCAGGAAGTGTGATGGCTCCAGCTTTGTTCTTTCTCCTTAGGATTTTCTTGGCTATATGGCCTCTTATTTGGTTCCATATGAATTTGAAAGTAGTTTTTTTTTTCTAGTTCTGCGAATAATGTCAATGGTAGTTTCATGGGAATAGCTGTGAATCTATAAATTACTTTGGTCAGTTTGGCCATTTTCATGATTTCAATTCTTCCTATCCATGAGCATGGAATGCTTTTCCATTTGTTTGTGTCCTCTCTGATTTCCTCGAGCAGTGCTTTTAAGTTGTCCTTGAAGAGGTCCTTCAAAAAGTGGGCAAAGGACATGAATAGACACTTCTCAAAAGAAGACATTTATGCAGACAACAAACATATGGAAAAAAGCTCAACATCACTGATCATTAGAGAAATGCAAATCAGAACCACAGTGAGATAGCATCTCATGCCAGTCAGAATGGCAATTATTCAGAAGTCAAGAAATAACAGATCCTGATGAGGCTGTGGAGAAATAGGAACACTTTTAGCTGTTGGTGGGAATGTAAATTAGTTCAACCACTGTGGAAGACAGTGTGACAATTCCTCAAGGTTCTAGAACCAGAAATACCATTTGACTCAGCAATCCCATTACTGGGTATGGAACCAAAGTAATATAAATCATTCAGGAATATAATCATAAAGATACAGGCATGCATATGCTCATTGCAGCACTATTCACAAGAGCAAGACATGGAATAAACCCAAATGCCTATCAATGATAGACTGGATAAAGAAAATGTGGTACATATACACCATGAAATATTGTGAACTCATAGAAAGAAATGAGATCATATTCTTTGCAAGTACATGATTGGAGAGGTAAGCCATTATCCTCAGCAAACTAACACAGGAACAGAAATCAAACACTGCACGTTCTCACTTATAAGTGGGAGCTGAACAATGAGAACACATGAAACCAGGGAGAGGAACAACATACACTGGGGCCTGTTGGGCCCAGGGTAGGAGAGAGAGCATCAGGCTAAATAGCTCATGCATGTTGGGCTTAATACCTAGGTGGTGGGTTGATAGGTGTAGCAAACCACCATGGCACACGTTTACCTATGTAACAAACCTGCATGTCCTGCACATGTATCCCAGAACTTGAAATAAAATTAGAAAACAAAACAAAAAAGCATTGCTCCTAGGAAACACAGACCTTGACAACTGGGATTCAAAACAAGCTTTTCTGAGAGGGAAAGGAGGATACCATGATGCTCTCCAAATAGGAGACCTGAGCAACAGGGAGGTCACCCTGGGGCAAAGAAATAGAAAAGTGGCTATAAAAGAGCCCAGTTTAATAGAAAACCATAAAATATTAATGTAACTTATAAGTATCCAACCATTTAGAAAATTAAAAATCATTTTTGCCCAATAACTACACAGAAATTGGTAGTGGGCCAGATTTGGTCTGGGGAATATGGTTTGCCTACTTTTGAATTAAAATATTCTGCCAGTGTTGACATTTCAACCTTTTTTTAAATTTAGTTTTTTTTAAGTTTTGTTTTCATTTTGCTTAGTTATATTACTAGTAAATCCCCAACAGGGAACCTACACTGATTCTATTCACTCAATGGATATTACCTATTTCTAAAAAGCTAATTTAAATAATATCTATTGGATATGCATGGATTTCTGAGAGAGAAAGGAAGATATCATGATGCTCTTAGGTGGATTTTAAAAAGTCTTTTTTTTTTTTTTTGAATTATATGCTCTCATGCTTGTATCTGATAAACTTTCCTATTGTTTCTAAAAAAGAAAATTACATGATTATGATTAAAATAATTTAGCTAATAGCATTAATTTCTGATTTCCAAATTTTTATCCAGTATTTTCCAAAATGTATAGTGTAGCAAAATGGAAATAGAAGCATGCTTAAAAATGCAGACACCTGGGCCTTAGTTTTGTAACTTTTTTTTAGTAAACCTGGAATAAAGTCCAGAAATGAGCAATCCAGGTGATTTTGCTGAAAATGGTCTTTTTTTTTTCCTTTGGTGGTGTTTTAAAAAAACTTTTTTTTGCTTTATATATTTAGGTGCTCTGATGTCAGATGTATGTATTTATAATTGCTAGGTCCTCCTGGTGAGGGTGGAACTTCTTATTCAGGATAACTCATGGCCTTTCCTACTAAATATCTCTGAAGATTTAGAGGTAAAATAGAAATATTTTTCTTCCTGAAAGTGGTTCAAGTATACATTTGCTTTGTTCACAGGATGATCTTTTGAGACATCAGAAAAATAAAAACAAAACTTGTTTAATTTTCTATGTTAAGATCTTAAGATCAGATTCTTTTAAATTGAACACTTTTTAAAAAAAGATATAATGCTCAGTTTTATCTAAATTTAGGAGAGATGAAAAACTTTTTACAGGTCCACTACTCCCAGCTGTAGAAATCAATTCAGTTGGCAAAGAGTACATGGGAACATGCACTCAGCTGCATTCTAGCGATTCTCATGACTGTTCAGCTTTCCATGCGATGATAGCTATCATATTCCTGCAATACTAATGGAAATGTCTACTCATAGTGGTGCTATCATACTGTTGACAGGCTAGTGTGATCAGAAAACATATAGCACTTCTAAAAAAACAAAGAAAAAGAAAAACTATCAGCAGTTGTTGGCTTACTTTTAATTTTCTTGTTCCTTTTGTAAACTCCAGTCTAGGACCCAACATACATTTTTATGCCAAGGTAGTAGCAAGTTTATAATGAGCCTTGAGTCTCCCTGCATAGGAGCAAAGATTGCTTTCCCAGGTGCCTTCAAATAAGAGTTTGGTCAGTTAATTTTCAGGGGAGTTGGGGTGAGGGTGTGGGTGGCGGTGGTTCCCCTAAGAGACATAGCTGTCATATTTAAACAGGTAAGCAAATTAGGAAAGCTCTTGTAGTATCTACTCACTGGGAAGGAAGAAAAGAGTCTAGTTCTCAGAATCTTTTGTTTTATTAAAAACAAGTTTAGCAAATACATCTATTATGAAAGAATACTACCAGAGGAAGCCCTTCTTTCTAGAACTCTATGCCTATTGAATCATAAAAGGTTTCAGTTGAGGATATTTAGACAAGACTATAAAGAAATGCTTAATGTTTTAAAAATGTGTTACCTATTAACTCAAAATTTTTACCTACACAAAATATTGTGCTTCATGAAAGCCTAGTGATATGCCTACAGAATAGCCCATCATGTTCTGGGAGAGTTTCCTCCAAAAACCTCTCTTCATTCATTTAATCTGTCTGTAAATTGTACTAAAAGTTGGTGTACAACTGAAATGGGCATGTCATAGATTGGCTGTAAGGGGCGCTGTGTTGGAGTCACTTCCTTAAACTGCACATCTGTTTGAATGGGCTGCCTCTTGTCTTAGTTGGCTTTGGGAACATTATTTTTTTAATAGTCATGTTTACTCAGACATTCAACCTTGTCCTCATATTTGGTTCCTATATTCAGCATAGAGAAAGATAGAAGTAGCTGCTTATTGAGACAGTTTGCCAAGTTTCAGGGTCCCCAGGGAAATGTCTTGAGTAGAACACTCCAGAATATTTCCTAATTTTAATGCTGTAAAACAGTTAGTATTCAGCTCAGGCTGATAGGCAATTCTTGTATTCACGCCATACTAGGTGTTATACTATAGAAGGCATAAAAACACGTTTCAAGCAGTATGTTTTCCTTCCTGGCATTTAGGAAAAACTAAACTCGGGAAGTTTTAAATGTCACTCTGGATTTGCTTGTTTTCTATAGCAGAGGGTTATTTGTTAAGATCATAAAGATACTTCTGTGAATGGTACCTTATCAGAAAAAGAATATTACTACCTCTCATTTTGCTACCGTGCCTCTTTTTCAGCAATAATATACTTCTGATCTTGGTATAAATGTCATATTGTGTGAATATGCAAACATCACATCCGCCTACATATGTTCTGTTGCTTAGTAATTCTTGGCACTAGAGCACAGTGAATTCTGTGCCTAATAAATGAGATATCCATCAGAATGAAAAATGAACTATGAAATAAGATATCTCTATTTCAGATTTTAGTTTTGAAGGTAGGTTGCGTTGTTGTGTATGGTAGTAAAGAAATTCAGAAGGGAATTGAATTCAAGGCTAGCATTTGTTTACTTATTCATGAAAAATGCCCAACATTTCTTAAGACAGCCAATATTTCATTTAAAGATACTTAGATTTTTAGATAGACGAGGTTTTATTTGGAAAATTTAAAATTTACTTTAATCTGTAAAAATCTTTCACAGTAAAATACCTATATAATTATTATTGTCACCCTTTTCAACTCTAAGCCCATGTCCCTTTTTTGTAATGTTTATTCATAAATCTCTGTAATATGAGGTTTTCACTAGGGATCCATCAGCAACTTCAAATCATTGAATTAAAAGATATCTCTCTATTAACACAATTTATTATTTCTCTGAATTGGAGAGACACTACCTCTGCCCAATTAAATATACTTTTCTCTAATTGGGACTTTGAATCTACCAAACAGGGTACCAGATTTCATATTTTAAAATGTCACCCTCCCCCCCGAGATGACTTGATCATCCCTGTTTTCTCAGTCCTCACCTTGTGCTAAAGACTGGTGACACAAAGAAGAAAAGATACCACCCCTCTCATTCAGAGTCTCATGCTCTTGTGAAAAAGACAGATCTGTACTTTGTTACTAGACATTGTGACCGAGCCACCAAGGAACAACAAAATAGATACAGAATCATTTTAAAAAGAAAACAAGAATCAGATGACTCATGAAGCCCTTGTTCATGTTGAGAAATGTTAAAATAAATAAGTAAATAAAATATTAAAAATAAAAGACAGGAGATTGAGGAAAACAGTTTGGAGGGAGTTGTTTGTTAATAATACTTTGAGTCATAACCTCTCCCAAGGTGGGAGAAGTATAGGGTGTTCCCCACTCTACCACAAATCAAGAGCAGGGCCTTTAAAAGGACTACTAAGAATCTGAGACATGAATTCTTCAGTTTTTGGAAAGGGTGCAGAGTATACTGCTGGGAAAATTGAAACAGGTTCACCTCAACTCCCTGAGTTTGCAAAGTCTTCAGTAGATCAGCTGTTTACCATGTCAAGGATAAAGCCAACAACAACCTTAACTAAATACATATTTTATATCCCTTACCTCAAGAGAACATGGAGTAAAACTATGTATTATCTTTTATAGCTAAGTTATTTTTACTTCAGCTGAAATACTGTGCTTCTATGCCCTGGCCTGAGTTCTGAATGCTGAAAATCCTGCTCTTTCTCTTCACACGTTGTCTATTGGGTACTTTACCCCTTGTCATAGTTCCAGCTACCTACTATGGGAAGATGGTTTTCAATTCTTTATCAATATACTCTTGACTCATACCTAATGACATATGTGACTGTTATAATTGGTTGTCCCATGGGTACTTCAGATTTCCGTTTATACAAGCCTGAACTAATAATTTTTAAATAATTATTCAATTTGTTCCTCCTTTTATGTTCTATCTCACACAGATAACACAATTATCCACCCAGTTGTCACCAAATCTAGAAGAGTAAGAGTCAAATTTAATACATAGGTACTTCTTCACCTTTCAGTTCCTATAAATTACTACCCAATGTTATGTCTCCCATTCCTTTTTCCTCTCTTATCTTCATCACAACTAGGATAGTCTAACTTGTCATCACTTGTCTAGACTCTCACTTAACAACCTTCTTGCCTCCATTCCTGTTCTGCTAAAATTTATCTTTAATAATATTTCTAGAGTAAGGACTTTTCACAAAACAAAAATCTGAACATGGAATTCCCTTGATTAAAATTTATTCAGTAATTTGTTAAAATTCAAGCTCTGGAGGTGATAAACATTGCTTCCTTGAACTTGCTCCTTCCTGTACTCTAGCCAGATCTCCTGTTACCCTTTGCCTTTTACTTTATGCTCATGCAACCTATACACCGTCTGTAGTTCCCACTTACATCATGCTTATGTTCCTCCTGTGTTCCTGTTCTCATGCCATTTTCTTTGCCTGAAATGCCCTCTCCACTGATACTCAGGTTAACACTATGAAGCTCTCACTAAATGTCCTGTGTGCAGTGGTAAAATTTACTCTGAACACTTTTATTTTTATCTTTGCACTGTTTTAATTTTTGTATTTATTTGTTTGGGTCCCTGCCAGACAGTGTTGCTTTTGAATAACCAGTGCATAACTAAGAACTTAATATATTAGAAGTGTTAGATGATTGAATGAGTTAATACATAAATGTCTACTATCCTGCTTGGTCTTTTATGCTCCACATGTATACTTCCTGTGAAGGTATAGAGAGGTGATATTTGAACCAGTAGGCCCAAAAGATACTCTAGATAGTTGATCAGATAGAATACACCAGTGCCACGACAGAAGTGATACTGAAAGAATTGTAATTTTGAAATTATCTGTGATATGGGTAAAAAGAAAGAAATATGAGTCAAGAACAAGAGTCAGGAGATCTTGGCAGTTGTCCAAGATGAGTATATTTAAAGGGGAATTGGAAAAGGAAGTAAGTGCATTTGAGATACTACCAAGAAACATTCAGCCAGAAAAACTGAGTATATCAGCTGTAAGTGGTAGTGAAGAAGAGTCTTCACTATGCTAAGAAGGCCTAACTATATGATTTGTGACTACTTAAACATGGGTGAGTAATTGAGAAAAGATGTTTAATCTCCCTGGACTTGGAAAGATTCTAATTTATATAGAATTAACACTATTAGACACATTGACATTTGGTTTTCTATTTCTGCCATGATGGAGTAACTGATATTGATCCTGCCCTTTTGCTGTAGATGATTAGAAAAATAGACCAAATACAAAACAACTGATTTCAGATATTGGACAAAAGATGACAGAACTGTTAAGCCTAAGAGAAAGGAAATAAGTGAGCTCTATAATATCCCTAGCTTTCTTCATGGAGTCACTTTCTGAATCATAGCATGGGGGATGGAGGGATTCAGGAGAGAAAGAAATCATAATTTGGGAAATTGGGTTGGGATGAGGCAGCTTGAATTTGCAGGATGGAATACGGAGGAGCAAGAAACTAGAAGGAAGGAGCTTCTGAAATATGCACAAAAGTTACCTTCAACCTGTCGCTGAATAATAATGTAGGCATGTGCAGAGAGAAACTTTATGAAACAAACTATGATCAACTATCAAGGAGCTATAAGTTGAACAATTCCCAGAGCTCACAAAAAGCTGGGAATTTCCATTATGCAGAACGGAAAGACCTCATTGGGTAACTGAGACATTAGGTAGTACCCCAGAAAGGTGGAGCCAGACTACGCTTGAGTAAAGCCTACTCTAAATCAATTTCAAAAACATGTTATGAATATGTGAGGCTGATTCATGAGTAATAAAGTGAAAGATACAAAGTTAAAATGGATAATACTTAAGGTGAATATTAGATGAAAACTCCCTAAAATGCAAACTGACCCAAGGGGAAAAAAAGAAAAAAAGAAAAAAAAATGAACAAAAGGCCCCCCCCCAGAAAAAAAAGCAAAATTAGCACAAAATTATAAAAATTAAAAATCAAAATGCAAAACTGTTTAATAAAAATTTTAATAAAAGTTAAATTAAGTATTTAAAAAATTTAAAAGTAAAAAATAGCAAAAAGGAAAAGGAAAAACTGAAGGAAAATAAAGCATTTATAAACAAATGGCTTTATATCCAATAATGAAATTGAATTTACAATTAAAAATGTTTTCACAAGGCCAGGCGCAGTGGCTCAAGCCTGTAATCCCAGCACTTTGGGAGGCCGAGACAGGCGGATCACGAGGTCAGGAGATCGAGACCATCCTGGCTAACACGGTGAAACCCTGTCTCTACTAAAAAATACAAAAAAAAAAAAAAAAAAAAAAAAAAAAAAACTACCTGGGCGAGGTGGCGGGCACCTGTAGTCCCAGCTACTCGGGAGGCTGAGGCAGGAGAATGGCGTCAACCCGGGAGGCGGAGCTTGCAGTGAGCTGAGATCCAGCCACTGCACTCCAGCCTGGGCGACAGAGTGAGACTCCGTCTCAAAAAAAAAAAAGTTTTCACAAAAGAATTCCAGTCTCAGATGGCGACACCAGTGAATTCTATCAAAGGTAAAGAAAAAAGTATACCAATTCTATAAATTCATTTTTCCAGTAATAGAATATAAGTGAATACTTTCTAGCTCATCTAATGAGGGCAGTATCAACCTTAAACTAAAACTAGACAAAAACATTACAAGAAAACAGTATTACAGTTTGATATCCCTATGAACTGAAATTAGATGTAAAAATCTTTAAATATTAGGAAATCAAGCCCAGGAATATATCAAAAAGATAATAAATCTTGATCAATTGGAATTTGTACCAGAAACACAAAATTGGATTAACCATTGAAGATTTATTAATGTAATGTAACTTGTTAATAAGATAAATAAGAAAAAAGTAATAAACAATTCTAGAACAGTAGTCAGCTTACAGGCCAGTCACCAATTTTTGTAAATAAAATTTTGCTCTAACCCAGACATACCAGTTTAAGTGTTGTTTATGGTTTTGTGTTACAATGGTAGAGCTGAATATCTGCAACAGAGAGCTTGTAACTTGTTAGCCTAAAATGTTTACTACTGGGCCCTTTAAGAACAAATTTACCAGTTGGCGCGGTGGCTCACGCCTGTAATCCCAGCACTTTGGGAGGCCGAGGCGGGCGGATCACGAGGTCAGGAGATCGAGACCATCCTGGCTAACACGGTGAAACCCCATCTCTACTAAAAATACAAAAAAAAAAAAAAAAAAAAAAAAAAAAAAAAAAAAAAAAAAAAAAAAAAAAAAAGCTGGGCGTGGTGATGGGCGCCTGTAGTCCCAGCTACTTGGGAGGCTGAGGCAGGAGAAGGGCGGGAACCCTGGAGGCGGAGCTTGCAGTGAGCCGAGATCTCGCCACTGCACTCCAGCCTTGGGGACAGAGGGAGACTCCATCTCAAAAAAAGTGAAAAACAAATAAACAAAAAACAAATTTGCCAAATCCTGCACAAAGAGTAGGACAGAAAGAGAGGGAAATATTATACAGAGATTGGAGAGGAATAAGTAAATTGTCTTTATTTCAGACAACATAATTATATAATCATATACAAAGAAAATCCTAGCTATTCTATAAAAACGCGCCTAGAAATAGTCAGTGAAAGTCACAGGAAACATGGTCTAATTTTAAAACTCAGTCTCTTTTTAATATTTTAGCCACAAAGGCTTTAACTTTAAACACTTAACAAATCGTGTTATTTTATGATAGCACTGAAAACCCCAAAAAACTTAGATATACGTAAATTAACAAAATATTTACAAGACCTGTAAAGTAAAAAGAACCATACAATGTTAACAGAAATAAACTAAATATAAAAATAAAAATAAATAAAGAGACATACCATGCTCATGGATTGGAAGGCTCAGAATTGTTAAAGGTGGCAGTTTTTTCCAACTAATTTATAGATCCAATGCAATACCAATGAAATACCTATGAGCAAGTTTTTAAATTAGTTTTATTTTTTGGTGACAATTTATAAACTGAATCCAATTCTAAAGAAAAGCAAATTGGAAAATAATACTATCTAGTTTTAAGACTTACCAAAAAATTACATTAATGGAGTGAGTAGTGTTATTTGGTGTAAAAATCAATGAAATAGAATACAAAATTAAGAAATAGACCTTTTTTGACAGGAAGAGTTACATCCTTGGAGTTCAAGTTACAGATATAAACTGCAGATATTATGTTTCCTGCACAATACCCTAAATATCTATCTGGTAATGGCACACATGTTTCACATATATGTTCAACATAACAATATGCTGGGAATTTATAGTACCCCTCCGTACTTAATTTATTTGAATTTGTTATAATTTTAACCAGACACTGAATCTGTAATTTGATTACATGAAAGTAGATGAACATCATTCTTTTGGGTAAATAAGATTTACCCAACCAACAATTCAGATTGTACATTCTTACAAAAAAGTATATTGTTATATTGACAATTTAAATATAGCACACAAAAATCCTGTGATTTTCATGTATATTAAATTATTTTTGAAATATGTATTCAGTGTAAATGTGGAAACCATAATTAATAAAACTTTTACAAATATTTCTGATTTTTTTTTTTTTTTTTTTTTTTGAGACGGAGTCTCGCTCTGTCACCCGGGCTGGAGTGCTGTGGCCGGATCTCAGCTCACTGCAAGCTCCGCCTCCCGGGTTCACGCCATTCTCCTGCCTCAGCCTCCCGGGTAGCTGGGACTACAGGCGCCGCTACCTCGCCCGGCTAGTTTTTTGTAGTTTTTTTTAGTAGAGACGGGGTTTCACCGTGTTAGCCAGGATGGTCTCGATCTCCTGACCTCGTGATCCGCCCGTCTCGGCCTCCCAAAGTGCTGGGATTACAGGCTTGAGCCACCTCGCCCGGCCATATTTCTGATTTTTTATATTTACTCTAAGTTTCAAGAACAATTTACTTAACATGTTACCAAATGTAAATTAAAAAAACAGATTATCTTGAAAGCAACAAGAGAACAATACTTTATATATAGAGAAAAGGCAATTTGAATTGTGGCTGACAGCTTTTCAGAGACAGTGGAGATCAGAAGACAAACTAAATGTTTAAAGTGTAAAAAGAAAATAAGTAAATCGGTGTTCTATATTCAGTGAAAATATCTTGCCAAATATTTAAGTTCAAACTTTAACTTATGACCTTGTTTCTTCTACTTGTTTAATCAAAAAAAGAGGTTTAAAGAATTTTTTTTTTCTTTTTTTAATCACCCAGGCTGGAGTTCAGTGGTGCAATCTCGGCTCACTGCAACCTCCACCTCCCAGGTTCAAACTATTCCCGTGTCTCAGCCTCCACAGTAGCTGGGATTACAGGCATGTGCCATCATGCCTGGCTAATTTTTGTATTTTTAGTAGAGACAGGGTTTCACTATGTCGCCCAGGCTGGTCTCCTGACCTCAGGTGATCCTCCCACCTAGGCCTCCAAAAGTGCTGGGATTACAGGTGCAAGCTACCTACCACACCCAACCAATAATTAGTGAAAGAGTATTATTAGCAATCTTGAAAATAAGTCCTAATTTTCCAGACTAGACAGGAGTCTAAAATATATACATACACTCTACAGGCTGGATCTAAGCAAGACCCCCCTGACACTGAGTTTATTTGTAAAGTCAAGCATAATATGTATAATTAATTCTAGGCAAAAAATAGATAAATAAAATAAATGTCTCCCCACTAAGAAGAATGTGGAAATAAATAGTGTGTTAGACTTTCAGTATCTGAACATTAAGCATCTGATACACTCAAACAACTCTGCATGCTCTGAACCCCTGCTCACAAAGCAGTTGTCAGATAATTAAGTGGTTTTCCATGTATATCTGCCAAGAAGAAAAATGTAACAGATATGCTCACACAAATCTTACATCTCATTTAGCAATATCAATTCTTGTTGTTGTTAATTAATAAACTGGCATTCTACTTGATATATCAGTTTCTTAGAAGCTTGGTTAACACAAGTTGGCCTCCTCGAACATTATCATCATTTTATCTCCGAATGATCAATTTTCTGTATCTTTGAGACTCCTCTGAAACCTGGTTTCGCCATCCAAGAAATCTGTAAAGGATGAATAAAACCCTATACCCCTGATTATTGTTTTTTACTTTTTATTTTATATAATTTTAAACTTACAAAAGAGTTGACAGAAGAATCCAAGGGACTCTTACTGTACTGTTTCCCCAAATTTAGAAATTGTACCTTTTTTGTCATTTATCATTTTTCTCTGTATATAATGTACAGATCTATGTGCACATGTGTGCATAGCAAACATTGTTTCTAATAATGTATTGGACATGTTGAGTTCCCTTTCTCTTGAATATTTGTGTATATTTCTTAGGAAAATGGGTAGTTTTTCATGTAACAGTCCTATTAGCAAAATCAGAAATTATTATCTAATCCATAGTCTATGTTCAAATTGTTAATCATTACAATGATGTTCTTTATAGCCCGTTGTCCCATCCCCCTATCCAGTGTCAGTCCATTTAGTAGTAATATCTTCTTTAATTTCATTATATCTAACAGTTTTTCATTCATTTTTTCCATTTTTAAGTTTGACATTTTTGCAGCATGCAAAATGTACAGTATAATATCACTTAAAGATTGCTTGACATCTCCTTATGCATTTTTACTAATAAACCACAGAAGTGATGTGCCATCCTTAGTCAAGAGGCATTATGATATAATGTCTCAATTACAGTTATATAAATTTTGATCACTTTTGAAAGTGGTGTCTAAGAGATTTCCTTTTTGTGAAGTTAGTGTTTAAACTTTTGAAATTACCCAATCACTACATCTCCAATGGCAATACACTGTCATTTAACATCATAGATTGGTTGTGTAGGTTTTTTAATCTGTATATCAATCATACAGTATGTATTCCCCTTGTATGCATTCTTTCAGTTTACATTTTTTGCGAGACTCATCCATGTAGCTATGCCATTGCTATTTGATTATTCTCATTGCTATATAGTATTTCTTTGGTGTGATATACCATTTGTTTAATCACATTACTATATAGATTATATTATTGTGCTGTATAGGATTTCATTGTTGTAATATGTATGCATTCATGAGCAATTGGTAAATTTCCAGGCTTCTTTATTAAAAATGTGCTCTGTAAACATTCTTATAAGCATCATTTGGAGAATCCATGTACACATTTCTGTTGGGTATATGTATCTAGAAATGAATTGTTGAGTTGTACAGTATCCATATATTTAGCACTGGTAGATAATTTCAAAGAATATTCTGAAGGGCTTGCATTAAAATTACATGAGAGTTTCAGGATGTCTGAAATAATACCATTTTTATTTCCTTTCAACTTTGTCTTTTCTTTCTTGCCTTGTTTTTTGCTAGGACCTCCAAAAAATGTTAAGTAACACATTTATCATGAATGAGATTTGAATTTTTATTAAAGGCATTTTATTTATCGAGATGACAATATGCTTTTTCACCTTTTTTATCTTAATGCATTAAATTATATGATTTGATTTTCAAGTCTTAAGTCAACCTAGAATTATGAGATTGAAACTACTGAAAATAATGAATTATCCTTTTTGTATGTATCTAGATTTCATTTGTTAATATTTTATTAAAGATTTTTGTATCTTTGTTCAGGAGAGAGATTGCCTTCTAATTTTTTTCCCTATAATGTCCTTGTCAGAGTTTGGTATCAAAGTTACGCTGGTTTCATAAAAAGTTATGAAAGGGTTCTTTCTGTTTTCAGAAGTATATATGTCATATGAGAGAATTTTGTAAAATTTGAAAAAACTCAATGCTAAAACTGTTTGGGCTCTGGGTATTATATATAAGTTTCCAATAATTGATTCAACTTATTTGTTTGAGATTAAATATTCAAATTTATAATTTCACTTTCTGCAAATTTTGGTAAATTGTATTATGTGAAAATACTTACAGATGAATGAAATTCTTATTTTTTGCATAAATTTTATAATATATTTCTAAAAAATTGTCCTAGGGTCTCTAGTGATTTCTACTTTTTTTTTCTGATATTGATAATTTGTATTGTCACCCTTTTCTTCTTTATCATTCATGCTAATTGGTTATCAGTTTTATTAGTATGTTCAAAGAGCCAACTTTGGTTTTTCCCTATTGCAACTTTATTTTGTACTGTTAATTTCAAATGTATTATTTTCTTTTTGTATATATGTAATTTGCATTTTCTAAAGATTCTATTAATTTATATTTCTTTCTGGTGCTTTCACTTAAGACTATACACTTCTCTTGTTTAACTGTATTCACAAGGTTTAGTGTGTCATATGTAATTGTTAGTTTTCATTTGATTTGAAATATATTTTAACCATTAATGTGACTTATTCACAGACAGAAGTTTGGAAGCATATTGTTTAATTTCTAGTTTTAATTTCCACTTTCTGTGATTATGGAAATTTTCTATACCTGAACTGTCACCTATAGTAATTATTACCCATTTATGGCTACTGAACTCTTGATACATGATTGGTGCAACTGAGAAACTGAATTTTTAATTTTCTTCTAAATTTTTAAATATTAATTTAAATATAAATAGTTACATGTAGTTAATGGCTTCTCTATTTGTCAGTATAGCTAGGGCTTTCAGCAATCTAACTTCTACACTGACATACTGAAGAGTGTGTTTACTAGATTTAGAAAAAAAAAGACAAAAAACTGAGATTGGTGTTTTAAAATCTCTTGATCTGGGGGAGAATGCAAAGTATACTGTGGAGGCCAGATACAATTCTGGGAATTAAGAGATCCCTGATTAAGCCTTGACTACTCTCCTATGGAGTAGCTGATTTTGTGATCAATAATGATATAGTAAAATAATATCCATTGTGTTAGACAGCTCTGGTTATATGATTTATAAACCTTAAGTATGATAATTTGATAAATGGAGGAATGGAAATTAAGTCTAGTATGACCTAAGAATGCACTGACAAACACATCAAAACCTTCCTTCAATTTTTGTATGTATTTTGTCTCTACCTTTCAAATTCAGCATTTAGAAGAGAGATCTTACTTCTCCTTGCTCCAGGTTGTAAATTTTCCTAGAGTAGTATCTAGGGAAAAAAATAAACGAGAGAGGAACAGGAAGGACAAAGAAGAAGGAAAGGTTGAATTCAGTAAATAACTGGGTTTGCAATTAGAAACTATGACATATGGGCTGCATATAAATTAGAATTCAATTATCTTTTTGAGGAAACCATGATTACAATCCTCCTACCTTATAATTATCATTATACTCTTCTTTATTATTGGTTAAATATTTCAATGACTTATTATATCAGAGTTTCTGTAATGTTGAGTAAATAAATGATTTGCTCTGATGTAGACCTTCAGTAGCTGAGAAATATTATCTTTCACTGAACTGAAGGTGATTATAATTATTTCCAAGGAAAACTCATAAAATTATCACCTTCTTGAAAAGGAACTCGAGCAAGTCCTGAGTTTCAGAGAATAAAATCAGATCTTCCAGTTATAAAAATAAAAAGAAAAAATCCTCAGGGGCCCTGTGAACAATACTTTCCAAAAATAAGGCTCTTGTCTTTTGGTAACACATCAAAATTTCACCATAGAGTTGGTGACAGCACAGGGAAAAGGATGAAATAACTTTAAGAATACTTTAGAGCTTGGGGATAAAAAGTCCTTTCAGGATAAAAGTCCTTTAGGATATTGTCACATTGGTAGAATACCAACATTACCGTTCCTTTATGAAATGTCACCGTCAGAGAGATTAACTTTAGAAGTATAGGATCACAGAAATGTTTCTATTGATGTTGGCTACTTTGTTGAACTCCAAAAATGTGTCAAGAGTAACAAATCTATCTGACGTGTCCAGTCAAGGATCTGTTTTAAGCAGAAACCATGGCTTGCAGGACATTGTTACATTTTAATTTTGTTTTCCAACCACAAAAAGGAGTCTTTGTTTGCAGTCAAGATGAACACCTGTGTAATCCCTAAACGTTTACAGACATGTCTTTAAAAGTTCTATGGTGGATTAAGATTTAATCTATCAAAGTGATATAAATAATGCAGACATAGCCTTGGGTGCCAATTCTTCCCACAGTAGATAGAAAAACATAACAGTAAGAACTTCTTTGCTGATTTTCCTATAGCTCAAATAACACTGCCAAGAAGGGCAGAGGAGAGCAGTGTAATTCTAGAGATATAGCCTTGACGTTATTAATAATGTGTTAAAGTCTAGAAATTGAAAATATGGTCTGCAAAGCTAAAATTATGCAGAAGAAATAAGATTCAGATGGTTTCATGCTCAAAACCTTGGATCTCATTTTGAAATTTTTGTAATTGAAAATAAGTGGTTTTAAGAAAGGTACAAAATAGCTTGACCAAAGTACTGACCTTGCATATTCTTTCCATATAATCTGAGGGCATTTCAGTGTTTATCCAATCTATAAAAACACTTCTGTTTTCATGAATGTGGAAATACAACCTAAATTTCAAACCAACCATTAATTAAATATGAAATCAGATGTGCAAAGCACTGTGTTGACTACTACAATGGATAGTGAGAAGTGTAAAATGATTATGAGAGGTGAAGCCAGCTGGACTTCCTGGGTCAAGTGGAGACTTGGAGAACTTTTCTGTCTAGCTAGAGAACTATGAATGCACCAATCAGCACTCTGGGTCTAGCTAAAGGATTGTAAACGCACCAATCAGCACTCTGTAAAAACACACCAATTGGCGCTCTGTGTCTAGCTATAGGTTTGTAAATGCACCAATCGGCACTCTGTAAAAATGCACCAATCAGCACTCTGTGTCTAGCTAAAGGACTGTAAATGCACCAGTCATAGCTCTGTGAGAAGGACCAATCAGCACTCTGTAAAAGCGCACCAGTCAGCACTCTGTGTCTAGACAAAGGTTTGCAAACGCACCGATCAGCACTCTGTAAAAACAAACCAATCAGCACTCTGTGTCTAGCTAAAGGTTTGTAAACACACCAATCAGCACTCTGTAAAAACACACCAATCAGCGCTCTGTGTGTAGCTAAAGGTTTGTAAGTGCACCAGTCAGCACTCTGTAAAAAAGGATTAATCAGTACTCTGTAAAATGGACCAATCAGCAGGAAGTGGGTGGGGCCAAATAAGGGAATATAAGCTGGCTCCCTGAGCCAGCAGTGGCAACCCGCTTGCGTGCCTTTCCACCCTGTGGAAGCTTTGTTCTTTCGCTCTTCACAATAAATCTTGCTGCTGCTCACTCTTTGGGTCCTCACTACCTTTAAGAGCTGTAACACTCACTGGGAAGGTCTGCAGCTTCACTCCTGAAGTTGGCAAGACTACAAACCCACCGGAAGGAAGAAACTCCAGACACGTCTGAATACCTGGAAGGAACAAACTCCGGACACACCATCTTTAAGAGCTGTAACACTCACTGTGAGGGTCCTTGGCTTCATTCTTGAAGTGATGGAGACCAAGAACCCACCAGAAGGAACTAATTCTGGACACAATTACACTTACACTTTAGGTTCTAATCCTAAAGGTGATTAATATCTAGGAAGAAAGATAAGGAGAAAGTATTTGAATAGTAACTAAGATTCAAGGCAGGAGATTTGAAAGGGAAAGAAAACAATTGTTTTGAGTTGGGTTTTTCTAGAAAAATCTCCTTGGTGAAAGAAAACGTGAGATTTGATAAAGACAAAGGTTAGTGCTTTTACAGTCATGTGTCTCATAATGATGTTTTGGTCAACAACAGACCACATATATGACAGTGGTCTGTAGGATCCTAATACTGTGTTTCTACTGTACTTTTTCTGTGTTCAGATACACAAATATTTATCATTGTGTTAAAATTGCCTGCAGTATTCAGTACAGCAACATGCTGTACAGGTTTGTAGCTTAGAAACAGTAGGCTGTATCACATAGCCTAGATGTGTAGTAGACTACACCATCTAGGTTTGTGGAAGTGATGTTCGTATAATGATGAAGTTGCCTAACAATATGCCTCAAAAACATATCCCCATTGTTAGGTGATTATTGTAGATGAGATGGCAGAGACATTCTCGACAGGAACACTGATGCAGAGTTGGAGAAACTGAGCAACAGAAGATAGCCAATTTTAGCTAGAGGAATGGATTTATTAGTGGAATAGAGAAATTTCTTTGAAGATATTCACCGCACCCCCCCCCCCCAAAAGAATGTAGAAGGGCTGTGTAGTAAATTTAAGAAATTTAAAGGCCAGATGCGGTGACTTACCCCTGTAATCCCAGCATTTTGGGAGGCCGAGGCAGGCAGATCATGAGGTCAGGAGATCGAGATCATCTTGGCTAACATGGTGAAACCCCATCTCTACTAAAAATACAAAACATTAGCCAGGCATGGTGGTACGCACCTGTAGTCCCAGCTACTCAGGAGGCTGAAGCAGGCGAATCGCTTGAACCCGGGAGGCACAGGTTGCAGTGAGCCAAGATTGTGCCACTGTACTCCAGCCTGGGTGACAGAGCGAGACTCTGTCTCAAAATAATAATAATAATAATAATAATAATAATAATAATAATAATAATAATTAAATAAGTCTTTGAAATGATCACCTTTACAGATAGAAACCAGCACAAATATTTATTGAATAAATAGAGAGATTATCACTGGATATTTATCATCAGTCTTATCGTAAAGGTCCGTATAGAAACAAAAATAGGCTAACCTATAGCGGATACATTTAGAGTAGAATTAGAGTCAAGGTGAGGTGCTAGAAGAAAATGCAACTGCTCCTTCTGTGGCTACACATGCAAGAGATGGAAATAAGATAGCAGTCCAATTCTCTTCTTGTAGAATGAAAAACCCTAAGTTTTCTCGAAGTTCTCTTTTACCTAGTGCCTCCAAATTCCTGTTGCTTAGCACAGGATCTTCCCTTCTGAAGATAACCTTATCTTTCTTTCTTCTGTCTGGAGGACAGACATCTATGTTGCAGGTCACCTTCTGAAAAACCATCTCTTGATCCCTCCCAGGTAATGTTAATTACCTCCTTTTTTGCACAAAGAAAGTAGGCACTGCTCTTGTTATATTGCACATTCCGAAGTACGACTCATTCTTTCAAATGTTTATGTCCCGTGCTTGAGTCTTTCTAAAAATTAATCTATTCTTGACACAATATATACTTGCTGAATATTTATTGAATTAAAAGCTTTCCAGTAACATAATGCCAATAGCATAGGGGAAACTTACAAAACAAGTTATCCCTAGAAAATGAAAGATTAAAAAATGGCCAAAGGATTACTGGCCCTTTGATAATGGTTCCTTAGTATCTGCACAGAATAAAAAGGGAAGTGCCCATTCCAGCTTTACTTGGGAATTCTAGATTCAGCCATTTACTAAAATACTTTCATTTTATACATCTATATTTCATAATGTATAATATATAATGTAGATATATATCTATATTTCATATATCTATATGTATACACATGCATATATGTTCATATGTATACATTATGTGTATATATGCATGCATGTGTATTATATATATAATATCAATGATCTCTCTTTTTCTATACATATGCATTTTTAGTTGATAAGGGTATCTGTAAAAATGCTATGCCTCTGCCAGCATGGCTCTCCAAACAGGTTCCACAGAAACAAATGAAATGATCAAAACAACTCCTGTTCCTCCTTCAGCCACACTATTAGTTACCTGTTGAGTAATTTGTTTTGCTGAGGATTTCAGAATCCTAAGATTTAGAAATGAACAATAAATAGACAATCTATAGAACAAATCATACAATCAAGTTAATAATTTAAAAGAAGAAAAATACCCAGAATATTTCTACTTAAAGATAAGCTTTTCATATCTTAGGGCATTTTACTTTGTTTTGTTTCACTCTGAAGATCCACAGCTGGATTTCAAAGGTTTGTGGGCTCCACTGAAATCATGTGCTACATTTTGCAATATGTAATTTTTCTTAGGAAAGGTGTCTGGCCTTTATTTTTGTAAAATTAAACTTTCAAGATCTATACCCTTCAAAATATTCTATTTTGTCCATTTAATGTGTTAGACAGTGGGATAAATATTTGATAATGATAGTAAATATAGTAACACTTTACATATAGATGATAATTTCAAATTATTCACTCTAAGAAGTAGGGTATTTTCAGTATTCATTTTGATAATGAAGAAATTGAAATTCAGATATCAAGCATCTTGCCTAAGTAAAGTGAGTTTTTACGTGGTAGACAATGAAACCATGTCTCCCATCTACAAATCTGCAGCTCATCTCAGTAGGCTTGTTCCTTGCCCCACCAGTCATGTGCTCTTCAGGAATTTCTCTTCCTCCATCTGTTTTCCTGTACACATGAACATGATCAGTTCTTGAACAGCTTGTCCAGCTGCTCCCTGTCCCACTTCCTACCATGGTTCCAGGTCTTCTGAGCATAGAAGAAAAAACAGATCAACAGAATTGATATTTTGAGCTGGCAATCTGGAAGTCAGAATGGTCACACTTCATTGTTGGGTCACAGTGGTGGCACAGAGGAGTGCAAACATAATTATCAGAAAGAGCTTTGTACTGGAAATTTGGAGGCAGAGGTACAAGAAAAGGAGTGAACTTAGAATAAAGCAGGGAGGAGAAAGGCAAAGAGAGATATGTCAGCTGGTGTCATGGACCTAGGCTCAAATAGAAAAGATTCCTTTTCAGCACTAGAATTGTAAAACCTTACTAATGCTGGGAGAGCCTGTTCCCAGTAGCTTTTAGTGACTGTCTCTATCAGTAACTGCTCTTTAAATCATCCTCCCTAGACAAAAGAAATGCATCAAAGGAAGGAGTAAAGAAGTTGAGGCCAAAACCGTTCATCTGACCTAACTCCCTAGGGAAATCTAAAGCATCTTAACTCTGCAGTGCCACCTTTGTACTGCATGGATTCTAGTCCATTGCATCTTTGCAAGGCAAAACCATCTTTATTATTTTTCTCACGCAAACCTGACATCTTTTGTCAGAGTGGGAACGTGAGTGTTCCTTCCTCCCCCTTCGTCCTCTTCCTGGAAGCTTTCACCTGCCAAAACTAACAAAAGCTTTTGCAATGTAATTTAAGCCTGAAAGAGACAATACTGTGTCATGGTTCCTGAGGACCTGAGATATATCTCATTCATTCTTTTTGTTTACATTAAGAAATTGAGGTCCAGAAATATCACATCACCTAATTGGAGGTACATGCCTTGGGCCTTTGGATCCCTGGCTCAGATATACCTGCTCTGTACTGTGAAATGTTCAGTACATACATTGTCAATAATATTGCTTACCTGACTGACAGAAAAGGAAGTTAGTCACTGCTACTTATTCTTGGTATTAAGTTCAATATATATATTCTATTTATCCAGAAACTTATTGACATATAAATTCAGAACCCCTTGGTACTTATTTTTCATATCAGTGCATGCACACACCAGATTAATCACGTCAATATTTATTCCTACTTTGGACCATTTAGTTTTCTTTCTTATCAAGACAGGCGTTGTGATTGGGCATATCCTAGGATACAAGCAGTTTCCACAAATCTGTAGATATTCCCCACCACTAAGGGAATAATAAGCTTTGTAAACAAATGCTGTTTGTGTCCATGAGGACATGCAAAAGCACTACAATGTACCTCATCAGGGTATCTCAACACTCCTGCCTGCTTAGTCTCAGAGTCCTAGGCATTGGTGGTGAAGAAACGGTGGAGACAGGAGAGAGAATGGGCAGTGTTAAGTGATACCTGAATTGACCTGTAAAGTCAGAGTAGATTTCAAAGAAAAATTGCAAAGCCAGTGAAGTTTTTCTTTGGATTTTTTTTTTTTTTCATTTCCAGATGTCTATTTTAATCAATAAGAAAACTTCATGTCTGCTGAACTACTGGGGTGCTGATCCCAAATGGGCTTCTGGCTGACCTAAACCTCACTTTCTCTGGTGTGTAGCATTGAGGAGAGAGCAAAGGTTTTGCAGTCCTCTCTTTGCTCTGCCAAGATAACCAGCACTGTTTCATTTAGGAACCTTTGGGAACAACATTTGTCCAGCATTGGGAGAGATGGCCCTCCCAGCCTCAATTTCCCAATGATAGACATGGAACATAATTTGTATCTCTAAGACACTGAAATTTTGTATCTGCGTTTCACAAAATCCTAAGCATAAACTAGCCTTTCCTAACTAATACATTCTTCCCCCTTTTTCCCCCTCCTAGTAAAAAGTTAATGGACTTCTGTTTTTGGAACAGATTAGATTAGCTGACCCATTGTCTTGGTCAGCTCAGGACACTATAGCAAAATACCATAGCCTGGGTGGTTTAAACAACAGACATTTATTTCTCACAGTTCGGCAGACTGGAAGTCCAAGATCAAGATGCCAGAATATCTGGTTCCCGGTGAGAGCCTTTTTCCTGGCTTGTAGACAGCTGCAGGGGTGGGGTGAAGATCTTGTGTTTCTTCATTTCCTTATAATGGCAGTAATCCCATATGAGGGTCCCACTTTCAGGACCTAATCTAAACTCAATTGCCACCCAAGAGCCCTACTTCCAAATACTAAATACTATTACATTGGGAGACAGGGCTTCTATACATGAATTTTCTGGTTACATTCAGTCCATAATACCCATATATTACAAGTAGTAACACAGGTAGAATGAACAATGGCATTCTAACATCAATTTAGTTGGAGGCAAAGCAGTGCATCCTATTAAAAACCAACCTGGTGAAATTAGAGGGAAGAATGAGTGAGTGGTTATTCTATTTAGAGGTGGCTGAGGGGCACCATACATAAGAGAAATGATCTTAAGTGACATTTCCTAGATTGGCATTTCATCCCAATCTATACTAGATGAGCAAACCTGAAAATTTTCTTAACTTTCCTGAGCCTCAGTTTCCTCATCTGTTAAAAAAATTAATATCTTTCTCATATTATTGTTAGGAGGATTAAATAAGATAACACATATAAAATACCTAGCACAGTGCTTGGAGATTAGCAATAAATTTAATAAATAGAACAATTACTTTTATATTTTTTAATGGTTTTTTAATCTTATCTCAATTCCTGTCTGATTACAGCCATGCATGCTTCAGCAGTGTAAAAATAATTATTTTCATTCATTTGAATGGCTTACGACTTTTGCCTAATGATGTGTAGCACAATAGTTGTTATACATATCATTAAATATGTGTCCGATTAATCTTGTTATACTTTTAATTGCAACATGAAATTCCTCTCATGCATACTCAGCCATCAAAGACTGTAGTTCATGAAACATGGCTGGCTACTGTCAACCTGAAAGAATTACAGGGAACATTGATCACATATAGTATATATCATAGACCTGAGAACAGTGTCGCACAAAGGAAAGAAAACAAATTTAGGAGTCATGTACACCAAGAACTGAAAGCTTTACCCAACCACTGTAATTTATTCAACTTTATTCTAAGAATTTTTCTCTGAAAAATGTAGCTAGTCATACCCACCATGTAGGATCTTGTGAGGAGTCGAGATATTTTATGTAAGATGATCAACAAGGACCTTGGAACACAATAGACAGTTAATTATATTAGGTATTACTACTTTCATACTATTGGACTTTAATTTGGAAGGGTCCATAGTATTAACCACCTCTGCTTCAAAGGCAAGATGTTGTCACTTCCTCCACTCTCATTTTCTACAAACACAGGGTATAAGACACCAGCATGATTTGCCCAAGGTTAGGCAGCTTTCAAGTGAAGGAGGTAGAAGCTGAGCCAGCAATGGGTGCCCCACCTCTTCCTTTACTTCCTTCTTTCACTCAGCTCATGCCCGTGCCTGGCAAAACAACCCAAAGCACACATTCTTCTGGTGTTGAGTCAGTGGCATCCTGTGCCTTCCCAAAGAGAGGAAGCACATTTGAGTCAGGAGGAAATGGAATTGCCAAGTAGGAAAAGAAGTCTGAGAACAGAGGACAGCTGACCTGTTCTGTGCTAGAAATGTGGCAAAAAGCCACATTAAAATGATTCTGCAGACTTGGTAATCTTGAGAAAATTAAAGTCTGTCAGTATCTGAATCTACATTCCTCCTTCAGGAAGGAAACTAGAATGACTTCCTGTTAATAAGAGCCTGTCTTCATAAGGCCTAAACCCCAAGTTTCCCAGGAGACCTGACCTTCCTTTTGGGTGTCATCCCTGAATACGTTCTTTCTCATTTAGGTCTCCTTCCCCTGAGTCTGACTCAGTGTACAGATGGAGCAAGGAATCTGAGCTGTCCCAGATGCTGGCTGCACACTGTCACTGTGGTAGTGGCTGCTCATTCAAGGACCACATCTAACATGCGCAGTCCCATCTCAGAATGGGTAGCTGCTTTCTCAGAAAATTTAGTGCTGGTGCATAAACCTTGACTCAGAGGCCTATGAGACTGATAGAAAAGTCAGACTTGACTACTCGATTTCTTTCCTCTCTATTATCATTGTGACCTAGTCTTCTCTCTGAAGCCATGGGGACAGCGTGTTATGGTGGTTTGAACATTGGTATAGTATCTCACTGGGAGGTGAGTCACTTTTCTTTTCAGATGTTCCAATAAAAGGGTCATTGCAAGGAAGAAATAAAAGACTATGGCTGAATAGATTAGATATACATTAGGTATGAGGAAAATGATAGTGTGCCTTTATTTGCTGCAAAATAAAAGCTAAGTCTAGAGAAAGAGAGCTATAATAAATATAAATATTTCTGATAATTTCAAATGGATAGGGGTAAAGATAGAGGAGAGTGCTACTTCCCCGTCATGTTGAATATCTCATTTTCTATAACTATAATTTAAAATTTATGAATTTATGAAAAAATAATAAATTAAAATAAAGTTTATATGGAGAAGCAGTATGCCTTTAGAGAGTAATATATATATATATATATGGTATTAATTCATTTCCATTTTAATTGAAATGACTTTTCATACATCAGGAAAACCTTTCATAAAGGAAGCAACACTAGACGTTTGACATGACACTTTGTTGATGAATTTGGAATATTGAAGCAATTTGAGGATAAATATTTTTCTGGTTATAATAGAATCAAGTTATGATTTTTCTGGTGATGAACTTGTGATTTGGAAGATTAAGAACATTGTTGCCAGAGGAGTCGTTTTTTATCAGCTTGAGCAATTTTGTTGGGTTCTTCAGTAAGGTCCTGGCAAAAGCCAGTCTCATGATTAAAGCTGAGAATCCCAAGATGCTCCATGAATTTTTTAAACCTAAATATGTTCATAATAACAAAACACATTGTATCTCAATGTCCTTCATAACAATTTTGGAGAAGTGGGGAAGCAGTTAACTTCTTTTTTTCTGCATTAAGTGTCAAAGAAGGGGAAAATGTGCTTTTATGTAGGTTCTATAAACGAAGTTCTGAAACATTTTCTAGAAGTCATATCATCTATACTACTAAGAGTTCAGTATGTTTTGTATACAATTTGTTTATATCAATAAACCCACTTAAAACACCATTGATGCAACAAAGAGTTTGAAAAAAGTAACACTGTGGAAACGTTGGTGTGAGCCAGTATTGCCTGTTTGTATGGCTTGATGATTTCAAGCCTACCTGGCACATAGCCATATGGGGCTATTCCTGGGATGTGATTTCCATTTGGTCTCAGTCCTATGACTAGCTGATAAGGGCCATGGAAATGTATATGAGAGGAAAGTTGTAGCTGTTATACACTCATCTAGATAATCAAATGGAGGCACTTATGGATGAATAGCTACAAGTTCTGTCTACCTTGCAAACTACTGAGGAAGATGAAATGGTCAGGGTCAATAAGTGGACCCATACAGTTCACACCTGTGTTGTTCAAGTGTCAACTGTATAGTACTTGCAGTTTTCTGAAAAATGTGTTAAGTTTCATGTTGAAGAAGTATGGTTGCTGTAAAACGATCCAGGTACAATTCTGACCATGTTCTCTTGTTTCTTTAAATTAAATGAAGATGTTCACAAACTCCTTCCCTTATCTCATAGCCCAATTTTCAGGAAGTCTAGAATTGTGCTCTTGTCTCATTTGCCCTCATTTTACCAATGAGGAGACAGTTTCATAGCATGAGAGGGATAACTACTGAGCTAGGTTAGCAAAAATTATTCACATAAGAGAAGGCCCTTGGGAAAACTGACAGGATTGTCACCTAGTCCTTCTTTTTTTGGGTCATTATGAACTTTAAAATGAAATCTGTGTTCCATCTCTCTTGTTCGTGTTCTTAAGAGTGAAGCAAGAAGCTTTACTACTTAAAAAAATGCTGGAACAGGGCATACCTACTGTATGTCAGGCACTGAATTTGTGCTAAGGATACAGCTGTGAAAAAGACAAACATAATTTACATTCACAAATGTCACTGTGAAATGATAAGTGAACAAATAAGTGATGCATGTGTAGGGGACTAATTCTTCCATGGCAAAATTACTGCTATGGGAACTTATAGCAAAACAGTTAAAGTACAGTAAGGTTATCTTTTATAAAATTAACCCGAAGTAACTATAGAATTTTGGAGTTGTAGGCCAGGTGCCGTGGCTCATGCCTGTAATCTGAGCACTTTGGGAGGCTGAAGCAGGAAGATCACCTGAGGTTAGGAGTTCGACACCAGCCTGGCCAACGTGATGAATCCCCGTCTCCACTAAAAATACAAAAATTAGCCGAGCATGGTGATATGTACCTATAATCCCAGCTACTCGGGAGGCTGAGGCGGGAGAATCACTTGAACCCGGGAGATAGAGGTTTCAGTGAGCCAAGATCATGCCATTGCACTCCAGCCTGGGCAACAAGAGTGAGACTCTATCTCAAAATAAATAAATAAATAAAGAAGAAGAAGAAGAAAAAATTTGGAGTTATAGAACCCCTTTATGGGAGGCTTTGAACAGATACAGACTCTCTGTCCTGTTTAGGAAAAGAAGGGATATCAGTTTCCTACTGCTTAACAAATGACTACAAACTTAATGGTTTCAAACATATTATCTTCGAGTTCTACAAGTTAGGAGTCTTATAGAACTAAAAGTATCAGCAGAACTATGTTCCGTCTGGAAGGTCTAGGGAGATTCTGTCCTTGTCTTTTCCAGCTTACAGAGCAAGCTTGTCCAACCTGCAGGGCACATGTGGCACAGGATGGCTTTGAATGGGGCCCAACACAAATATGTAAACTTTCTTCAAACATTGAGATTTTTTTTTTTGCGATTTTTTTAAAGCTCTTCAGCTATCATTAGTGTTAGTATTTTTGATGTGTGGCCCAAGACAATTCTTCTAATATGGTCCAGGGAAGCCAAAAAATTGGACACCCCTGTTCTAAAGGCTTCTGACCATCCTTGGCTCATGGCCACATCACTCAACTTCTGCTTCCAGTCTGACATCTTCTTTGTCTCTCTCTTGCATCCCTCTTTCACCTGTAAGGACCTGTATGATTACACTGAGCCTGCCTATATAATCCAGGATACTCATCTCAGCATTCTTAATCACATCTGTGAAGTAATTCTTTGCCATGTAAAGTAATAATGATGCATAAATTCTGGGGATTAGGAGGTAAATGTCTTTAGGGAGGGAATTCTGTCGCCTAGCACAGAACATAGAGTGAGAATTAAAAATGTTTCAATTTAACATCTGTTGGGGATGGAATGTTTCTGTAGCCCCCAAATTAATATGCTGAAATCTCAAACCTTAATATAATGGTGTTGAGAGGTGGGGTTTTGGGAGGTAATTGGGTCCTGAGGGGAGAGCTCTTATGAATCGTTTCAATACCCTTATAAAGCGGTTCACAGAGAACTCTCTCATCCTCTTCTCACCATGTGAAGATAAATGAGAAAACAGCCACCTGCAGCTCAAAAGAGAGCCCTCACCACAATCGAGCTGTGCTGGTGCTCTGGTCTTGCACTTTCAGCCTCTAGAACTGTGAAAAATAAATTTCTGTTTTTTATTAGCTACCCAGTCTATGGTGCTTTGTTATAACATCTCAACCTAAGACAATAATTAATTCAGGTCTTAATTATTTGAAATAGATAAATATAGATGGAAAGACATTTTAGGTTGAGTTGTGAGGAAATTATCTTCACACTCATTACTGTCAATTTGCATCAGGCTCTTTTACAGTCTACATCTGTGTTTAGACCTTGTTTTACTTACAGAATAAGCATGAGTCCTAGTGATTGCCCCTCAGATACCTTCAAAGGGCAGTTTAAGTATAAATTGGAACCACTCTTCTTTTGGAATAAATCAATAAAAATAGGGGGATCTCCTAATAATAGGGCACTAATTGCTGAAAGAACAGACCAAAAAATATTTAATATATTTCAGTCCTGTGCCAATTATGAGAGTAAGTAAAAAGAGTATACACTCCAAAGCTATTGGTCAAAACATGATAAAGAAAATAAATGCTTACATGGGTCTTCCAAATTAAAAGCTAATGTAAAGGTTGGATATTAGATTTTCTGATACACATTATATTGTACATACCAGAGAAAGAGAATCAATAGGTGATATATATTAGAGATACATACACACACACACACACACACATACACACACACACTCACACACACACACATATATAGGAGATTTAGAAAGAGACTTATTTTAAGGTATTGGCTTATTCTAAGGAGTTGTGGAGGCTGACAAATCTGAAATTCTTTGGCCAGACTAGCAGGCTGAAAATTCAAGTAAGAGTGAGGTTGTAATCTTGAATCCAAAATCAGCAGGGCAGGCCAGCAGACTTGAAATTCAGGTGAGATTCCCATGTTGCAGTCTTGTGGCAGAAATCCTTCTTTGAGAAACCTCAGTCTTTGCTCTTATGGCCTTCAACTGATTGGATGAGGCCCACCCAAATTATGGAGGATAATTTGCCTTACTTAAAGTGAACTGACTGTAAATGTTAACTTACATCCACAAATACCTTCACTGCAGTATCTAGACTAGTGTTTAACCAAATAACTGAGCACCATAGAACCTAGGCATGTTGATACATAAAATTACCATCACAATGCCCAAGGCTGAGAGCAGTATTCTTATTTCTTTGGTTGGGGCAGTGAGGATTTTTTTTGAGCAGAAGAGTCTTGAGAATTAGCAGTAATTCTCACTACTATCACTTATATTACCAAAGGCTGGCATTTAAATACAATAAAAGAAGTCAAAGATTTTTTAGAACTGAAAATTGGGGAAATATGAGATTTTGTTATCATTGTATATAATTTCTTAGTAATGATTACTACTAGAACTACTTTATTGCACAGCCATCAATTCATGTAGAAGGATATGGGCATAAATCCCTGTGTTGATTAATTATTTTGGGAGCCTGGAATCACCTTGAATTAATCAGCCAGATTACTTTAGAATATAATATGTGACATTAATTTTATGATACTATGACAACTATGGAGAAACCAGCTGATTTGAAAATGGACCACCTATCACATTGATAAATAGAAACTGCCCAAATGCAGAGGAAATGTTGACTTAGAGAAATTTACAGATGTTGATGTTAATAAAAAATAGTTCCTTCATATTAAATATAACCAGATAATTTTTAAAAACTTGGAAAGATTAGGAGCTTAAATAAGTAAATGAAGCTGAGTTTAATGCAGAGAGATGTTTCACTAGTTCCCTTTTGAACTACTTTTTTAACTGAAAGAGAAAATAGACTTTTAAAAGTCACCAACGTAATTACTTTAAAGATAACAGCTGGTGCTCATCTTTGTACCTGTTCAGGTACTATCTACTGGCATCATGCAGGAATGCTGGGCCACAGAACCAGGATTTCTATATAGAACCATATGCACATATATATCCTATACGAGAGGATATTGGTGATAGAAAACATTTGATTTCAAGGTAATTGAGCCTGACTTTGTATTCTGTATGGGTGTATGTGTGACAGAGAGAGAGATTTATCTTAAGGAATTGTCTCACGTGCCTGGAGGCCTGGAAAATTCCATATCTTCAGAGTAGACTGGCAGCCTGGAGATCCAGGGAACAGTTGACTTTTGAGTTTAAAAGTAGTCTGCTGACAGGGCAGTCTGCATTCTCATAAGGCCTCCAACTGATTGGAAGAGGCCCATTTACTTTATGGAGGGCAGTCTGCTCCATTCAAAGGCCACAGAGTTAATTAATCTCATCCAAAAAACACCCTCACACAAACATCTAGAAGCATGTTTGACTAAATATCTGAGAAATGTCTCCAGCCAAACTGACACATAAAATTAACCATCACAGATTCTTGACTGATTTAAGGTATGAGTTGGAATCACATGTATAATGGGAATACAAGTAAGAATAGAAGAAATGAATGAATAATATGAAGTTCTTCCAGATTGGATAGTCATGTTTTAGTTCCCAAGAGCTCTTTAGACCTCATAAATGCAAGTACAACTCTAATATTAACTGTAATAAAAATGACTTTATAAAGAGAATACATTGGTGGAGTAGCAAGAAAAGGATGTCAGCTCAGGAGGAGACAAAAGGTGAGTCTTTTTAGGAAGTAAAACAGCCCTATTCATTTCCTCCCTTATGGGTGCCTCCTGTCCCTCCTCTGCACCACTGAACTCAGCTGCTCAGTAGCATGCAATGCTCAGCTCTCTACTTCTCTGCATGCCCTTTGTGCTCCTGACAGCAGAAGGGAAGGCTCTTGGAGAGACATTGCCAGCAAGATGCATTTCTAAGTTGGGAGTAGCTTACTACAACAGAGGCAGTGCTGAGCTCACCATCTGCAACGCCTACTTGTATTCCAGTCAGGTTTGTCTACTGAGTCTTCCTCACTCCCTGCTGTGCCATCAAGCTGGCTGCAGTAAGAGATAAAGATACTTGTGTTTTTTCCACCACTGACCTATAATCAAGAACCATAACGATGAAGCATACTAATTCTAATCAGCAAAGGCCACTTGTTTACTCATTCGCCTTTTGCCTTTGTGATGTTCAACATGCATCTCCAATCAGTCAGAGATGGAATGTGGATTTGATTTGGAAGGACTCCAGGCTCCTTTGCATTCTGAGCAGAGGCACCAGACCCCACTGCTAGGCTGTTCTATGACTATTACAACTCTAAATCTCAATAGAATGCTGCTACCACCAGCCAGTCCTGGTACCCACAGTGTACCCAGATGAAAGCAAAAATAAAAAACTTTTCAGATTATTCGTAATTACCTTCCAAAATTCAAGGAAGATTTCCATAGAGAGAAATTAAGCCATTGATTCTATCAATTTGTATCTGATTCATTCTTGGAAAATGTGGAATTAGATGTCATATGAAGGCCAATGGCATTAAAGTCCTTTATAGACCTTTTTTTCTCATCTGAAAAGATGATTTAGTTACATTTGAACAGGAGGATGAATTAAATGAAGTTTTAAAATAATTTCTAGGTAGAGTTCTTTAACATTCTCTCATAAGGACCTTAGGGATAAACAAACAAAAAAATACACACAATGAACATGCCTTCTATACTATTCAAAATTAATTAACAAACTAAAGTTCTCAATAAAAAGCAGTTAATTTAACTATCAGATTCTTTCTTAATGTGGCAAAGCAGTCTTGTTTAATGTGCTTACATTTATTCTTCTATTCCCTAGGCCAATAGTGTTTTTAATCTCCCTTTTATCTTGCCAAAATCTATTAATGAGTATATTTAAGTACACAAACATTAGGTTAGGAAAAATATTAACATATATAGTAGCTATTCACAATTATCCAGCCATAGCTTAGCCTTCTTTCAACCCTTTGTATACTAAATGGGCCCTTTTATTAACTTACAGATTTTTTTCAAGGTAAGCATTAAAATTATTTCCTAGCAGGCTTTATGTTGCTACAGGGTTTTCATTCACAAATAATATTTGTGGGTTTGTGTGTGTGTAATGTTGCTAATTTGCAGGTGGATATTGCAGGTTGAATCCCTAGGAATTAAAAGTAGTCCCTAGGGACGCCGACTCTGAAAAAATGGTTGGCTGGTTTTAGTTAAATATATCCAAATATATCAAAATCTTAATTTTGTGTTATGTATAGGTCTTTGAAAATATTTCCCTAGATTTAATAACAAGTTTATAGTTTCTTCTAAAATTGTAGAGTTTTTCACAAAAATTTAAGTGTTTAAACCACCTGGAATTAATTCAAAGGTTTATCATGTTCTATTGTTCTTCTACTTGAGTAGTCAGTTTCTGAATAGTGAATTTGGTTTTCAAATATTTAATATTATACATATATGTGACTTATTTCAAATTGTGAAAATTCAATATTTATCAGTGATCAGTTTGTTGCCACTCAGCCCCTATATCATACTTGAAAATCTCCTCTGTTATAATACACTGGATTCTTCAACATTTCTTCTTTTTCTTAAAATTTATTTATAATTTAGTTTTTCCATAAGTTATTGAGGTACAGGTGGTACTTGGTTACGTGAGTAAGTTCTTTAGTGGTGATTTGTGAGATTTTGGTACACTCATCACTCGAGCAGTATATGCTGCACCATATTGTAGTCTTTTATGCCTCACCCCCCTCTCACTCTTCCCCCAAGTTCCAAAAGTTCATTGTATCATTCTTATACATTTGCATCCTCATAGCTTAGCTCCCACATACCAGTGAGAACATATGATATTTGGTTTTCCATTCCTGAATTACTTCACTTAGAATAATAGTCTCCAATCTCATCCAGGTAACTGCAAATGCTGTTAATTCATTCCTTTTTTGGCTGCATAGTATTCCATCATGTATATATACACACATACATACATACACACACACACACACACACACACACACACACATACACCAGAGTGTCTTTATCCACTCATTGATCGATGGGCATTTGGGTTGGTTCCACAATTATGCTATGGTGAGTTGTGCCACTATAAACATGCATGTGCAAGTATCTTTTTAAAATAATGACTTCTTTTCCTCTCAGTAGATACCCAGTAGTGAGATTGCCGGATCAAATGGTAGTTCTACTTTTAGTTCTTTAAGGAATCTCCACAGTGTTCTTCATAGTGGCTATACTAGTTTACATGCCCACCAGAAATGCAGTGGTGTTCCCTGTTCACCTCATCCACACCAATATCTACTGTTTTTATTTATTTATTTATTTATTTTTTTGATTATGGCCATTCTTGCAGGAGTAAGGTGGTATTGCATTGTAGTTTTGATTTGCATTTACCTGATAATTAGTGATGTTGAGCATTTCTTCATATATTTGTTGGCTGTTTTTATATCTTTGAAAATTGTCTGTTCATGTCCTTAGCTCACTTTTTGATGAGATTGTTTTTTGTTTTACTGATTTGTTTGAGTTCATTGTAGATTCTGGATATTAGTCCTTTGCCAGCTGTATAGATTGTGAAGATTTTCTCCCACTCTGTGCTGTGGATTGTCTGTTTCTTCTGTTGATTATTCCTTTTGCAAAAGCTCTTTAGTTTAATTAGGTCCCAACCATTTATCTTTGTTTTTATTGCATTTGCTTTTGGGTTCTTGGTCATGAAATCTTTGCCAAAACCAATTTCTAGACGGGTTTTTCCAGTGTTATCTTCTAGAATTTTTATAGTTTCAGGTCTTAGGTTTAAGTCCTTAATCCTTCTTGAGTTGATTTTTATATAACGTGAGCGATGAGAATCCAGTTTCATTCTCTTAGATGTGGCTAGCCAATTATTCCAAGACCATTTGTTGAAAAGGGTGTCCTTTCCCCACTTTGTTTTTGTTTGTTTTGTTAAAGATCAGTTGGCTGTTAAGTATTTGGGTTTATTTCTGGGTTCTCTATTCTGTTCCATTGGTCTATATGCCTATTTCTATTCCAGTTAGTACCATGCTGTTTTGGTGACTATGGCTTCATAGTACAGTTTGAAATCAGGTAGTCTGAAGCCTCCAAATTTGTTCTTTATGCTTAGTCTTGCTTTGGCTATGCGGGCTCTTTTTTGGTTCCACATGAATTTTAGAATTGTTTTTTCTAATTCTGTGAAGAATGATGGTGGTATTTTGATGGGGATTGTGTTGAATTTCTTTCTAATGGGCACTATGTTCAGCTTTGTCAGGAGAGGGTGTCTGAGGAACATTCCAGTAAGATGGGGACTTCTCTTCTGAGTTCTAATGTGTTTCCATCTGCCACTTCTCGCTACTGCTGTGTGGTTGTTCAGTAATGTGGGTCGCCCAGAGTCCTCAGGCTCTCGGCAACTGCTCAGCCATGGCCTGGGCCCAGTAGCCATCTTTCCAGAACCACTTAGATGAAGGTAATGCATATGCCAGGCCTGTTCTGGCCCAGGTGACCCAGAGGCTTCTTTGACATCGGGAGGCTACAGCCACACCTTTCAGCTCCAGCCTTTTGGGAGAAGAACTCACATACCAAGTTTGTCCTTCCTTGGATACCCTTCCTCAGCTCCGGGTATTCTGTAGGGATCATTTTATATTTTCATAGTCACTCTTCTATCAAAACAGTAAGTATGTCAAATTTCCCATGTTTCAATTTTTGTGTATTTTCTGGTTCCTAATTGAATCCAGCCTAATGCAAACAGCACTCAGTTTCCAATGGATCTGTAATGCTTTTGCTGTCATATATTCACTGTTATGGTTGTGGGGTGGTTGTCTGCTAACTTGCCTTTTTGTATTTTTTTTCCCTATGCCAAGTCTTAATTATTCCATTGCTTCTCTGCCATTTTTAAATGATTTAGTTACTAAAAAATTCAATTAAATTTACTGTTTATATAAACTCTATATATTATATATATATAGAGAATATATACTAAAAAAATTCAATTAAATTTACTGTTTATATGTAAACTATATAGAGTAAACATATTTAATTAAATCTAAAATGTGACATTTAAATTTAATTTAAAATATACACATATATTTTGATTATCTATATACAGCTGCTTAATATGATATCCATTGTATTTTCCTTTTATTATCATTCTTTAAACTCTTCTTGATTTCTACTTGCCTATTATTCTTCATATTAATTTTAGAATCAAATTTTCAAATTCTTCAAAAAAGTTGACTGATCAATTGGTATTTAACTAAAATTAAATTAATTTAGGGAGAATGACCAGATTTATAATACTGACTCTTCCCATTCGTGAACATAGTACTTTTTTCCAGAAATTTATTTTGTTTTTCCAGATCTTGTTTGTCTTTTAATTTAAAAATTATTATTTTTCTCCAAAAACTTACTTTGTTTAATCTACTCTTAGGTAATTATACATTTTTTGATATTCTAATGAACAATTACCTTTTAACAATATATTTTCTGATGAATAAGAAAAGTTTTCTTGTGTTTATATATATCTTGTACCTAGGAAGCTCACTGAATTCTCTCATTAGATCTAAGTTTTGTTAGGAGATTCTTTTGAATTTTCTAAGTACACCTTCATATTATCTGCTAATAGCGGCAATTTTCCTTACTGTTTTCATTTTTTAAATTTCTCAATCTTTTTTAACTTGGTTACTTAATGTAGTCAATACAATGTTTAATAGAAGTGACGATAAGCATGCTTTCTCTGTCCCTGATTTAAAAGGAGTAGATCTAAAATTTTAACACAGTATACTATTCACTAGAAGTTTTGGTCATATATCTAGGAAAACTCACTAGTATTACTAGTTTGCTATCAATTTTGAATCAAAATTAAGACTTGAATTTTATAAAATGCTTTTCTCTGTGGAGATAATTATATGATCATAATGATAGCTTAAAGCAGAAGATTACATTAATAGATTTTCTAAAATTAAAACATCCTTTATTACCGACTGTACTCAATCATAAAAGATGTTTCATGATTTGATTCCTTTGATTCATTTAATTAGTGCTTTTGGATATGTTCTTATATGTTTAATTACCCAATAATTTGGCTTTGTGATTCTGTCATTGTCCACTTTTAATACCAAAATGTTTGTAGTATTATAAAATGAGTTGTAATTTTATATTTTCTCCATAATCTAAAACTAGATGTATAAGAAAAAAAAATTTATTAATTGAGGGTGCTTTTTTGTGAGCATGAATTCAGGAGCATGGGAATGAAAATCAACTATGAGTTTCTTGAAACCACTGAGATTATAGTTTGTTATCACAGCTTGGCCTAGTCTGTTCTTACTGATTTTATAGCCAAATTCCAATTGATTTTCTATTGTTTTTAATTCGAGACTCTGTCCTTCAATTAATGGTTTGAATATAATAAAATTTGCTATGGTTTTTGTTATACTTGGCCTTACTTCTTCAATATTGGGCTTGCTTCATACAATATATTTTTCTTGCCTGTTTTTTCTAACTCTCTCCCTTCTATTGAATTGCTAATGATTAATTTATTTCATTTTTTCCACAGTTTTCTTGTTTGGAGCTCATTCAATTTTCATTATATTAGTAGTTGGTGTTAAAATTTTAACATGCCAAATTATCATCTTAATAATCCCTAATAATCCAGTTTATCCCTACTTAATCTAAAAAAATCAACAGAACTTAAATTGTTACTGCAATTAATCACTCTCAAATTGTTGTCTAGAATTTTAGTTGTAATTTTAATTTCCTCTAATTGATAATTGTGATTCAAAAAAATATTTAGACAATTTACCTAAAAGTTTTATTTTATCGAAAAGACAGTCTATTTAAATACTCAAGTTCATAAATTCTTCTAAAATTCTAAACATTTTATCTAGAATTTTATAAGCAATTTTTTTCCTTATTCCTTCTTGTATGTTTGTTTTTTATTTAATTTATTTTTTATCAAGAACATCTATTAATTGACCTTTCAATCAGAATCTGAGTGGTAAATTATCTCTTAAATGCCTTCATTTGTATTAATATTTGAAACTGTTTCAATGGAACTTTAAAATTTTAGGCTGTTTTTTTTTTTATTATTATGCTTTAAGTTCTAGGGTACATGTGCATAACGTGCAGGTTTGTTACATATGTATATTTGTGCCATGTTGGTGTGCTGCACCCATCAACTCGTCAGCACCCATCAATTCATCATTTATATCATGTATAACTCCCCAATGCAATCCCTCCCCCCTCCCCACTCCCCATGATAGGCCCCGGTGTGTGATGTTCCCCTTCCCGAGTCCAAGTGATCTCATTGTTCAGTTCCCAACTATGAGTGAGAACATGCGGTGTTTGGTTTTCTCTCCTTGTGATAGTTTGCTAAGAATGATGGTTTCCAGCTGCATCCATGTCCCTACAAAGGACGCAAACTCATCCTTTTTTATGGCTGCATAGTATTCCATGGTGTATATGTGCCACATTTTCTTAATCCAGTCTGTCACAGATGGACATTTGGGTTGATTCCAAGTCTTTGCTATTGTGAATAGTGCTGCAATAAACATACGTGTGCATGTGTCTTTGTAGTAGAATAATTTATAATCCTTTGGGTATATACCCAGTAGTGGGATGGCTGGGTCATATGGTACATCTAGTTCTAGATCCTTGAGGAATTGCCATACTGTTTTCCATAATGGTTGAACTAGTTTACAATCCCACCAACAGTGTAAAAGTGTTCCTATTTCTCCACATCCTCTCCAACACCTGTTGTTTCCTGACTTTTTAATGATTGCCATTCTAACTGGTGTGAGATGGTATCTCATTGTGGTTTTGATTTGCATTTCTCTGATGGCGAGTGATGATGAGCATTTTTTCATGTGTCTGTTGGCTGTATGAATGTCTTCTTTTGAGAAATGTCTGTTCATATCCTTTGTCCACTTTTTGATGGGGTTGTTTGTTTTTTTCTTGTATATTTGTTTGAGTTCTTTGTAGATTCTGGATATTAGCCCTTTGTCAGATGAGTAGATTGCAAAAATTTTCTCCCATTCTGTAGGTTGCCTGTTCACTCTGATGGTAGTTTCTTTTGCTGTACTGAAGCTCTTTAGTTTAATTAGATCCCATTTGTCAATTTTGGCTTTTGCTGCCGTTGCTTTTGGTGTTTTAGACATGAAGTCCTTGCCCATGCCTATGTCCTGAATGGTACTACCTAGATTTTCTTCTAGGGTTTTTATGGTATTAGGTCTAACATTTAAGTCTCTAATCCATCTTGAATTAATCTTCATATAAGGAGTAAGGAAAGGATCCAGTTTCAGCTTTCTACTTATGGCTAGCCAATTTTCCCCATTTCTTGTTTCTCTCAGGTTTGTCAAAGATCAGATGGCTGTAGATATGTGGTATTATTTCTGAGGACTCTGTTCTGTTCCATTGGTCTATATCTCTGTTTTGGTACCAGTACCATGCTGTTTTGGTTACTGTAGCCTTGTAGTATAGTTTGAAGTCAGGTAGCGTGACGCCTTCAGCTTTGTCCTTTTGACTTAGGATTGTCTTGGCAATGCGGGCTCTTTTTTGGTTCCATATGAACTTTAAAGCAGTTTTTTCCAATTCTGTGAAGAAACTCATTGGTAGCTTGATGGGGATGGCATTGAATCTATAAATTACCTTGGGCAGTATGGCCATTTTCACGATATTGATTCTTCCTATACATGAGCATGGTATGTTCTTCCATTTGTTTGTGTCCTCTTTTATTTCACTGAGCAGTGGTTTGTAGTTCTCCTTGAAGAGGTCCTTTACATCTCTCGTAAGTTGGATTCCTAGGTATTTTATTCTCTTTGAAGCAATTGTGAATGGAAGTTCATTCCTGATTTGGCTCTCTGCTTGTCTGTTACTGGTGTATAAGAATGCTTGTGATTTTTGCACATTAATTTTGTATCCTGAGACATTGCTGAAGTTGCTTATCATTTTAAGGAGATTTTGGGCTGAGACAGTGGGGTTTTCTAAATATACAATCATGTCATCTGCAAACAGGGACAATTTGACTTCTTCTTTTCCTAACTGAATACCCTTGATTTCTTTCTCTTGCCTGATTGCCCTAGCCAGAACTTCCAACACTATGTTGAATAGGAGTGGTGAGAGAGGGCATCCCTGTCTTGTGCCAGTTTTCAAAGGGAATTTTTCCAGTTTTTGCCCATTCAGTATGATATTAGCTGTGGGTTTGTCATAAATAGCTCTTATTAATTTGAGGTACGTTCCATCAATACCGAATTTATTGAGCGTTTTTAGCATGAAGGGCTGTTGAATTTTGTCAAAAGCCTTTTCTGCATCTCTTGAGATAATCATGTGGTTCTTGACTTTGGTTCTGTTTATATGCTGGATTATGTTTATTGATTTGCGAATGCTGAACCAGCCTTTCATCCCAGGGATGAAGCCCACTTGATCATGGTGGATAAGCTTTTTGATGTGCTGCTGAATCCGGTTTGCCAGTATTTTATTGAGGATTTTTGCATCGATGTTCATCAGGGATATTGGTCTAAAATTCTCTTTTTTTGTTGTGTCTCTGCCAGGCTTTGGTATCAGGATGATGTTGGCCTCATAAAATGAGTTAGGGAGGATTCCCTCTTTTTCTATTGATTGGAATAGTTTCAGAAGGAATGGTACCAGCTCCTCCTTGTACCTCTGGTAGAATTCAGCTGTGAATCCATCTGGTCCTGGACTTTTTTTGGTGGGTAGGCTATTAACTGTTGCCTCAATTTCAGAGCCTGCTATTGGTCTATTCAGGGATTCAACTTCTTCCTGGTTTAGTCTTGGGAGAGTGTAAGTGTCCAGGAAATTATCCATTTCTTCTAGATTTTCTAGTTGATTTGCGTAGAGGTGTTTATAGTATTCTCTGATGGTAGTTTGTATTTCTGTGGGGTCGGTGGTGATATCCCCTTTATCATTTTTTATTGCATCTATTTGATTCCTCTCTCTTTTCTTCTTTATTAGTCTTGCTAGCGGTCTGTCAATTTTGTTGATCTTTTCAAAAAACCAACTCCTGGATTCATTGATTTTTTGGAGGGTTTTTTGTGTCTCTATCTCCTTCAGTTCTGCTCTGATCTTAGTTATTTCTTGCAATCTGCTAGCTTTTGAATGTGTTTGCTCTTGCCTCTCTAGTTCTTTTAATTGTGATGTTAGAGTGTCCATTTTAGATCTTTCCTGCTTTCTCTTGTGGGCATTTAGTGCTATAAATTTCCCTCTACACACTGCTTTAAATGTGTCCCAGAGATTCTGGTATGTTGTATCTTTGTTCTCATTGGTTTCAAAGAACATCTTTATTTCTGCCTTCATTTCGTTATGTACCCAGTAGTCATTCAGGAGCAGGTTGTTCAGTTTCCATGTAGTTGAGCGGTTTTGATTGTGTTTCTTAGTCCTGAGTTCTAGTTTGATTGCACTGTGGTCTGAGAGAGAGTTTGTTATAATTTCTGTTCTTTTACATTTGCTGAGGAGTGCTTTACTTCCAATTATGTGGTCAATTGGAATAAGTGCAATGTGGTGCTGAGAAGAATGTATATTCTGTTGATTTGGGGTGGAGAGTTCTATAGATGTCTATTAGGTCCGCTTGGTGCAGAGATGAGTTCAATTCCTGGATATCCTTGTTAACTTTCTGTCTCGTTGATCTGTCTAATGTTGACAGGGGAGTGTTGAAGTCTCCCATTATTATTGTATGGGAGTCTAAGTCTCTTTGTAAGTCTCTAAGGACTTGCTTTATGAATCTGGGTGCTCCTGTATTGGGTGCATAGATATTTAGGATAGTTAGCTCTTCCTGTTGAATTGATCCCTTTACCATTATGTAATGGCCTTCTTTGTCTCTTTTGATCTTTGATGGTTTAAAGTCTGTTTTATCAGAGACTAGGATTGCAACCCCTGCTTTTTTTTGTTCTCCATTTGCTTGGTAGATCTTCCTCCATCCCTTTATTTTGAGCCTATGTATGTCTCTGCATGTGAGATGGGTCTCCTGAATACAGCAGACTGATGGGTCTTGACTCTTTATCCAGTTTGCCAGTCTGTGTCTTTTAATTGGAGCATTTAGTCCATTTACATTTAAGGTTAATATTGTTATGTGTGAACTTGATCCTGCCATTATGTTATTAACTGGTTATTTTGCTCGTTAGTTGATGCAATTTCTTCCTAGCCTCGATGGTCTTTACATTTTGGCATGTTTTTGCAATGGCTGGTACTGCTTGTTCCTTTCCATGTTTAGGGCTTCCTTCGGGGTATCTTGTAAGGCAGGCCTGGTGGTGACAAAATCTCTAAGCATTTGCTTATCTGTAAAGGATTTTATTTCTCCTTCACTGATGAAACTTAGTTTGGCTGGATATGAAATTCTGGGTTGAAAATTCTTTTCTTGAAGAACGTTGAATATTGGCCCCCACTCTCTTCTGGCTTGTAGAGTTTCTGCCGAGAGATCTGCTGTTAGTCTGATGGGCTTCCCTTTGTGTGTAACCCGACCTTTCTCTCTGGCTGCCCTTAAGATTTTTTTCCTTCATTTCAACTTTGGTGAATCTGGCAATTATGTGTCTTGGAGTTGCTCTTCTGGAGGAGTATCTTTGTGGCGTTCTCTGTATTTCCTGAATTTGAATGTTGGCCTGCCCTACTAGGTTGGGGAAGTTCTCCTGGATGATATCCTGAAGAGTGTTTTCCAACTTGGTTCCATTTTCCCCCTCACTTTCAGGCACCCCAATCAGACGTAGATTTGGTCTTTTTACATAATCCCATACTTCTTGTAGGCTTTGTTCATTTCTTTTTCTTCTTTTTTCTTTTGGTTTCTCTTCTCGCTTCATTTCATTCATTTGATCCTCAATCACTGATAATCTTTCTTCCAGTTGATCGAGTCGGTTACTGAAGCTTGTGCATTTGTCACGTATTTCTCATGTCATGGTTTTCATCTCTGTCATTTCATTTATGACCTTCTCTGCATTAATTAGTCTAGCTGTCAATTCTTCCACTCTTTTTTCAAGATTTTTAGTTTCTTTGCGCTGGGTCCGTAATTCTTCCTTTAGCTCTGAGAAATTTGATGGACTGAAGCCTTCTTCTCTCATCTCGTCAAAGTTATTCTCTGACCAGCTTTGATACATTGCTGGCGATGGGCTGCGCTCCTTTGCAGGGGGAGATGCGCTCTTATTTTTTGAATGTCCAGCTTTTCTGCCCTGCTTTTTCCCCATCTTTGTGGTTTTATCTGTCTCTGGTCTTTGATGATGGTGACGTACTGATGGGCTTTTGGTATAGGTGTCCTTCCTGTTTGATAGTTTTCCTTCTGACAGTCAGGACCCTCAGCTATAGGTCTGTTGGAGAGTGCTTGAGGTCCCTTCAAGACCCTGTTTCCCTGAGTATCAGCAGCAGAGGTTGCAGAAGATAGAATATTGCTGAACAGCGAGTGTACCTGTCTGATTCTTACTTTGGAAGCTTCCTCTCAGGGGTGTACTCCACCCTGTGAGGTGTGGGGTGTCGGACTGCCCCTAGTGGGGGATGTCTCCCAGTTAGGCTACTCAGGGGTCAGTGACCCACTTGAGCAGGCAGTCTGTCTGTTCTCAGATCTCAACCTCCATGTTGGGAGATCCACTGCTCTCTTCAAACTGTCAGACAGAGTCCTTCAGGTCTGCTCAGGCCTCTGTTGCTTCCCCTGTTGTTTTTTTAGCTGAGCCCTGCCCCCAGAGGTGGAGTCTATAGAGACAGGCAGGTTTCCTTGAACTGCTGTGAGCTCCACCCAGTTCGAGCTTCCCAGCGGCTTTGTTTACCTACTTAAGCCTCAGCAATGGCGGGCGCCCCTCCCCCAGCCTCGCTGCTGCCTCGCAGTTAGATCACTGCAGACTGCTGTGTTAACAATGAGGGAGGCTCCGTGGGCGTGGGACCCTCCCGGCCAGGTGAGGGATATATTCTTCTGGTGTGCCCGTTTGCTTAAAGCTCGGTATTGGGGTGGGAGTTACCCGATTTTCCAGGTGTTGTGTGTCTCAGTTCCCCTGGCTAGGAAAAGGGACTCCCTTCCCCCTTGCGCTTTCCAGGTGAGGCGATGCCTCGCCCTGCTTCAGCTCTCGCTGGTCAGGCTGCAGCAGCTGACCAGCACCGATTGTCCGGCACTCCCTAGTGAGATGACCCCAGTACCTCAGTTGAAAATGCAGAAATCACCGGTCTTCTGTGTCACTCGCACTGGGAGTTGGAGACTGGAGCTGTTCCTATTCAGCCATCTTGCTCCGCCCCTAGGCTGTTATTTTTATCTCAGCTTTTTGAAGATATTATTTTATTGTCTTCTTACATTTTTGCCAAGAAGTAAACTGTTAGCAATTTTGACTCCTTTGTAAACAACCAAGTCTTTTTGCTCTTTAAAAATTTATCATTTGTAAAACTTTTCTCTTTTTTTTAGATCCTGCATTTTCTCCATAATATATGCAGGTTTGGATCTATATTTATTTATTGAGTTCAATATTTATTTTGCTTATTTAATCCAATAGTTTATGCCTTTCACTAATTCTGGAAAAATTTCACCTATTATTTCTTTGATTTTTTTCTATCCCCAGTTAACTCTTTTCTCTTTTATCAACCTTTGTTGAACTTAAGTTGAATCCTCTCATTTTAGCCTAGGTGGTTGTTCCGTTGTGTTGTCTACATTCATGTCTCTCTTTTGCTTCCTCAATAATGTAACCATACCCAGCTTCCAGCTTATATATTCCTTTTGAGTCCAGCTTTATTTGATGTTAAATTATTACAAAAAACTTATTGGTATTAATAATCATATCTCTAATGTCTTTAAGTTAATTTCATTTCCCTTTAAATCCTTTCTATTCTTTTTCTTGGTATCTTTTAGCTTATAGGATTCTATTACTTCTTTTGCACTTTAAATAATTTTTTAAAAACCTATTTTCACACACTTTAGATTGCTTTATTTCACAAGTTTTTTTGTTACAAGTTCTTCTGTTTGATGTATCTCCTCTCTTCATCATGGAAATATTTTTAGGAATTTCTTTAATTTTTGTTGTTCTCTTTTCTTTGCGTGTGTTCTATGAGCGTGAGATTATGAAAACAGGATTTCAGAGTAATTTTGGTTTACAACTGCCAGTGCCTTCAGAGGCTTAATTGGTCTGGTATCAGTCTTTATGTAAATTTTTTGGGATCTCTGCACCATTCATACAGGGTAAATTTGAAATGTATACATGCAGAGGACAGTCTTGGGATTTCATTTTCTGCAGAGACTTTAAAAGAAATACAGAATCCTAGTCAGACACAGAAACATAATTGTTTCTTGAGACTTTCCTGGGCCCGAGGGTACAACTTCTCTAAGTCAATTTTCACCAAGTAGGAAGATTTCCCAGGGTTCAAATCTCATTCAGGGATTACAGTTCCAACCCTGAACACGTCCTCTGCCCCTGCCTGTGAAATACTATCCTGATCTTGACATGTTGGTCTCATTTTAGATCTCATATTTCCCTCATCTCTCATTTTAGATCTCATTCTGAAGTGTTGCCTCATGTGTTTTGTTCTTCTGACTTCAAGTTCCTGAGACTTGGTCATTTTTTTCTGTCTTTCAAGGTTAGCCAAGTATTTTCTTTACTTTTGTTTAATTGTCATAGTCAATTAATGACGAAGACAAATGTCTTAGTCAGCGTTTGTAAGTGTTTGGAATGAGGTAGAAGTCTGCATCATTTCAATTCACCATGTTTTGAATTGAATTCAGTCATTTTTAAATACATGCTTTCTTTATTTTTTTGCATAATTATATTTACATAGACTGTGAATTTTTACTGCCTATTTTCTGTCAGTAAGGTTCTTGCCAAATATGAAATAAATCTCTTTCTGAAGCATTAGTATTATCTTAGGGTTCCTGCATCATTGTCTAAATAATGTAGAGTGGTTGTTTTATCACTAGCATTTAGTATTGGGTAATATATTGATTTATTTTTGCTAAATTGAGAGGTAATCTAGAACTCAGATTTACTATACCTATATCTACATATTATGGTGGCAATTTGTTAATAAACTAATGAATTGTATAATGTTTGAATTGTATTGGAAAATCAAAAGAATAGCATTTAAAAAGGTTTTGGTGTCAAAAAAAGAGGTCAGATATTTAGAATATTTTAAAAGCAGTGTTTAAATAAACGTACATAGCTCAGAGTCTGACTTTATGTCTCATAAACCCCCTCTACCTTTTTTATGTTGGAGTGTTGGTCTAATTTAGGTGCTGACTCTTGCAGTCACAGCTCACAGGTGCTGGAATAGAAACTCAGAACATTAGATTGTCAACTCCCAATGAGAGCTGTGTCAGGCAGAGTGAATGAATTCTCTTGTTAGCCTGATCATTACATTTTCTCTATATAGATGAATATATACAAATAAAAATGATTATATAATTGTTAGGTTATTTTGGAATCAGAACAAGAAGGGGTGTTAACAACTTTTTGAATATTTAATATCATCAGGGCTCAAAACTTGACATGTCAATTCCTTTCATAGGAATGTATTCAGTCAATGGACCTATACTCACATTCATCTGACACTAGGTCTTCATTCATAGAGCTCAGTCATTGCTTATGTGTTCTCAATGGCTCCTCTCTATCTATGATTCTATTGCTAAATAACCTTACTTGGGGTTGCCATCTGCCATTTTGAATCACATCCCTATTTTCAATCAGGTTCTGGCTAAGTTTTGTTAACCTTGCAGTCATTTTCTCCCCTGAAGGCAACTGACTTTGAAGTACTGCTGCTGCCTTTTTCCACCATATTATTCCTATAATTAGCTGCTGAGATTTACCGAACTCTTCCTATGGAGGCATGTGCTATACTTTTTGATACTCATTCTCTCATTTAAACTTAGAAAACAAATATGAAATAGAAAATGTTATCCTTATTTTGCTGATCTATAGATTTCTGAATGACTTGTCTAACTGTCTAGTAAGATAGTAGCAAAAAGTCAGAGTTTATACTTAGGCAAGTATATTTACTCTAAAGCACTTCTACCTACTTTCACAATAACTGGCTCTTGGAACCACACTTTATGACACTAAATCTTAGTATATTAGATCAGGACTGTGGTGATTATTCTCATTTTATGTGAAGAAATAGATCTAGAAGTCTGTATTTTATCTAAGACCAAAATCCAATTAATTACTAGCCAAGCTGGGACTAGAACCATGACCTTTAGACTGCTAGTCCTGGGAATTTTCCAAAGTTATACTCTCTTCCTTATTTTCCTTCTACAGCTGTGCTGCTTCATATGTGAACCATTTAGTTTGCAAGGTTTCCTGAAGAGATGAGTCATAAAATTAGTTTCATATTGACTAATGGTATTTACTTATCTATATAGACACGTTACACACATGTGAAGAAATGACTACTTCCATCATTACCAGGACATGGATGCTGAGTTTTTTGGATGTGAGGATGGGTGGATGGGTTTTCTTTCTTTCTTTCTTTTTTTTTTTTGAGACTCACTGTGTCACCCAGGCTGGAGTGCAATGGCGTGATCTCAGCTCACTGCAACCTCTGCCTCCCAGATTCAAGAGATTCTCCTACCTCAGACTCCTGAGTAGCTTCAACTACAGATGCGTGCCACCACGCCTGACAGGGTTTCACCATGTTGGCCAGGATGGCCTCAATTTCCTGACCCCGTGATCTGCCTGCCTTGGCTTCCCAAAGTGCTGGGATTACAGGCATGAGTCACTGCGCCCAGCCGAGTTTTCTTTTTTTCTTCTTTTTCTCTAAGCTATCCATCTTTTTTAACCCAGTGAACAAGTGTGAACATTTCTCACACAGTCTGAAAAATTAGGATTACAAATTCTGTGTTTCGAATAAAGCCTTAAACAGACAAACAAAGTAAGTATAAAAACTACTAGCTAGTATTCAGCTGTCTATAACTAGCTAAATATCTCACTAGGAGTATTCACTTTTTCTTATATTCTGAATGGAAAGTTTGCGGCTTTGCACAGCATGGATACTTTCTAGTTAAAATTCAGAAGCATTATCATTGTCCAGCTGAGCTGCTATGTGGGTCAACCATTCCAAGACTTCATCTTTTTTATTTTTAAAATGACTGAAATAGTATTGCAAAGAATTCAGTCCTTTGAAGCCAGCAATATATAGAAATTATATGACTGTAATCCCAGATGGAAGAGTTTTTTGGTTTTGTATTTAAATTTTGAGGGAACATTATGCCTGTGCAAGATGTCAGCTTGGCAGGTTGGAAGATCAAAGTTCTTTGTTCATGTACAGCATATATGCCAAAGCTAAGACATCTCTCTCCTACCCCATTGTGCTACTAACTCTTAATAATAGCTGCCAATTCCAGCCAGGCAGAAAGCAGTTAAGTGCCCATGTCCATCCCTCCTTCGTTGAGTCTGACAGGCAAGGTGACATTGTGATGATGCATTACCGATGATGGAGTTGCAAGGAATTGAACAAACAAAGCATTAGTATCCTGAGTAGTAGCCAAACAACATTCCTCAAAAAAGTCATCTCATCAGGTCCCCTCAAAGACTGAGAACCCTGTAACTTCAAGGATAGATTTTCAAACTTTAGAATTGACTAACCAATGTAAAATCTAAAATATGAGCATAGTATTTTTTAAGAAATGAATGAAGTCTCTCTCCCCTTTGCTTTTCATTTTTAGGGCGCGTAGGTCAACTTTATGATAGATTTGTTTTTTTTTTTTTTTTTTTTTTTTTTTTTTTTTTTTTTTTTTTTTTTTTTTACAATACTTAAAACATAATTTTCCATTAAAATTTGATGTAGTCTGCTCAGTTATTTAAAATTTAGCAGCTGACAGAGTTTGGTTTCATCATTTAAAAAACTGAGAGGCTGTTTTTCCTAACATAAACAACCACTATTTTAAAATTTGGGCTGAAATAAAATTTATTGACAAAAGATTATTGTAGAACAGTTTGGCAAAATGCAGAGGTCCATTCTTTACCAATTTCAACTTGTATAAAGAAAATTTTCATGTGGTTAACTAACAAATATTTATTCAGTAGCCACCCATTTGCCAGTTTCTGTTAGGTATTGAGGTTATGAAAGTGGTTTCTGAGGAAGGGCGCAGTGGCTCACGCTTGTAATCCTAGCATTTGGGAGGGCAAAGGAAGGCAGATCATGAAGTCAGGAGATCGAGACCATCCTGGTTAACGTGGTGAAACCCAATCTGTACTAAAAAAAAAAAAAAAATACAAACAAAATTAGCCGGGCGTGGTGGTGGGCACCTGTAGTCCCAGCTACTCAGGAGGCTGAGGCAGGAGAATGGCTTGAACCCGGGAGGTGGAGGTTGCAATGAGCTGAGATCCCACCACTACACTCCAGCCTGGCTGACAGAGCGAGACTCCATCTCAATAAAACAAAAACAAAAGTGGTTTCTCCTTCTTATGAATTTACTCTATGGTGGGAGAGGAGATACATATGAATAAAGAGAATAGTAACACACCAGAGACAGTAAAATTAGAAAGAAGAGGTAACACAACCCTACCTGGAAGAGGCATCAGGTAATACCATCTACCAGAGGTAACAGTGGAGCTTATCTTACTGGATAAGACTGAAGTTGGCCATGCAAACGGGAGGGGATTCAAATCCTAAAACAATCATAGTACCACACGAGCAAGCACTGCTAGAAATAATCTCATTAAGTAAAACCATCTCACCAAACTCCCTTTTAGAATTGCAGTCTGACTTGGGAAAAGTCTAGGTTTTCTACTAATTAAAAGCCCAAACTGAGTGATACTTGTTAATTTGTGTTGCAGTGATCATATTCTTTGTGTTTTCTTTGCTTTTTGGTATTGTCTTATTCGACAAGGAAGGAGCTAATTTTGTTTCATTCAACTTTTTCTAGGCCCCTAGTGTGTATTATGTCTAACTCAATCAACTATATTTTTCTTTGTACTGATCTGAATACAAGGAGTTTTCTATTAATTTTGACAGTTCATTGAATCTTAAAAGTTTGCTTCAAGGTTGAATTAATTATATATTTAGATCTAGAATATCCTAGTGTCAAAAATAATGTTCCATTCTAATTATTGTTAAGAAAGTTGTATATATATTTCCAATGGAAGGAACTTACTTTGTTGAGATTTTGCTGTCACAATGCAAATAATTATAGATAAGATAGCTCTTGGTGACTTGTGTTTGTAAGTAAAAGGACCGTTTACTTTTTCTAGTTTTGTTTATGATTTTTCACATTTCAGTGAAACAAATACTTACCTTCAATTCAAAATGCAGTTGCTTTTATCATTTACAAAGCATAGAGTACAAAATATTCTTTCCTATTCACAGATTAGTTTGGAAAATGAAAGAAGTTGGTCAAACTTTAGGTCCTTGAAAATATTAAAACTTAAAGGGTTTCAAAGCCTCTAAATGCTAAAGCTTTGAAATTTTTCATATGCAAATTTCAATGGTGCATCACATAGAACTTTAAGAAATCAGAGAGCTTTTTTTTTTTTTTCTGTTAAACACAGCAGCATTTTAGGATAATGTGTGCTAGCTTCTCTGTTTGTGTAACAGTTTCTGAAACGGATCTTTTCAAGCATAGTAACGGGTTTGAATTGTGTTCGCCTAAAGGCTGTGAAAACCAGAAACTGTGAAATGGAGTTCAAGCACAGCCCTTTCATAGCTGGCAGAAGTTCAGCTGTAGTTTTGGGTAGTTTGGTCAGTGGTTTCAACAAATACTTTGAAAATTTTATCTATATATAAGCATTCTTTTACTGAGCTGTTGTAAGCGAGTATTGAAGAGTAAATTCTTTATTTTTCCATCCATTATGCACTTTCTACATTTGTGGGAATAGAGACCACTCATTGAATACATTTGCTGGGTTCACTGCCAATTGGAATGTATGAATAATTGATACACATTGGATTTACTATCTTTCATTGCAAATCCCTTTACACATTATACCAGGATTATGGCTTAGGAAATGAGGTGGGTGTGAACCACACTTCAGAAGTCCAAGCTTATTATTCATTGCTTCAAATACCTCTGCTTTATGTATTTTTTTCCGAAAGTTTAATTCAACTATAGAAATAAGATGAAAAAGCAAAAAAGATCTATCCAAACTGCGATCCCACGCTGTTTCTTCTAGTCTTCTGATTTTCTGTTTTGAATTTGAAGTTCATGATCAAATCTAGTGGGCCAAAAGATGTCATAATTAAAACTATGGTAAAATTCCACTGGACACCCTTTCATTCAATAAACCTTTATTGAAGCCCTGCTTTTGACCCAAAACCATTAGAATGTATGAAATCACTCAAGGAAACTGTCAAGCAAGTTCTGGGGCCAAGAATTCTTTATGATCTCTTATTTGAAGGGTGTTCCAAAGTTCTTCAAATCCTAATGCTATATTATAAGGTTTTAAATTTCTATTGGGATTTGTGATTTGTAAGCCTTCTCACATGTAAAATTATATCCATTTCAGAAGGAAAGAGCTATAGTAAGTATGTGGATTTCAATTCTGAGCTGCCTTCTTGCTGGGAAGGTAAATTAATTGCTCCTGTTCCAACTTCAGCTGCACTTTCAGCAGTGGCTACATGTTCTGGTGGCCTCAGCTCTCCCTGAATGGATACCTGAGGTCACATCCACAGGATGACCCTGGCTTTGGGTTTCCTTTCAGTTTACCTCCATGCCTAGGAAAGTTAGGGATAGTTTTTTTGCTTTTGCTAAAACTTGGGCTCCCTCAGATACCCCTTAGCTATTTCTGCTTTTCCATTACCTGTGTGGACATTTGTTGAGTTTAAATTCTCTCCGTTTGAAATACCTAGAGTGGTATTTGTTTTCCTGACTGATATACTTCTTTACACCTCCATTCCCCAACCCCTTGACAATGAAGATAAAAAAACAACTTCAGAGGGCTGTTTTGAGGATTTCACTAGTGAAATACCTGAAGGATGAAGTCAGAGGATGGAATAACAGACAAACCAGCTGTGGGGGAAGGGTGTCATGGTGGGAGAGCAGCTAGAAAAGGTTGATAGAAAGAAAAGAGCATTTACTCAGGGCTTCCTTTCTCCTAAGCACCCTAATTTGGTTAATTATCTTTATTTTCATTTTTAAGATGAGAAAAATGAGCCTTGTAGATTTGAAGCAGAATACCATTTATTGTACGGAATTGGAACCCCAGTCAGTTCAGACTCTAAATTTATATATTTTTGGTTTTTCTGCCCACCTTGGTGACTGTTTTTGGGAAGTAAATGATGTTGAATTAGACAGGCTCCATTTTTAGGTATGGGATTTGTAGTCATTGACAAAATGCAGAACATTTTTTAACTGACCTTTCCTCTTTGTTTACATGAGTTAAAAAATACTATTTAATTAGAACACACACATGCTTTGTAGAAAAAGGAGAGTAGTTTTGCATAGGTTTATGGGGTATTAACTATTCCCTAGCATTCTGGTCTAGAAAACCTCTCAGGTCATGTCAAATCTCCAGTTGTTTATATTTTTTAGTCCTTTGCCAAGATGATTAAGATAAGTCATAAATCAGAAATGTTTTGCTTTTAATTGCCCATATTGTCCATGTAAATGCCACCTTAAATTACTACCTGTTTCCCTTTTAACTGTAAGATGTTTTATGTGCAGTGTCCAGTAACTCATTTTCTATCATCAAAAATAAGTCAGATGACAGGTTCACAAATTATTTGTGGAAAATACACAAATCTCTGATTTGAAAAAAGGAATACCTTAAGTAAATATGCCAGGTGTGGAAGCTAGATACAGTAGCAGGTGCAAATTCTCACCTTAATTTTTAAGTTGGTAAACTTTAGAAGGACGTGGAGAAGTGTCTATGTGATAAAAAATAAAGATCATTAAAATTTGTTAAAGACATTCCTTTGAGGTTTTGGCAGTTTTACAGGCCAAACGATGTAGTTTATGTAAGGAAAATTATATGGAAAAATGATTTAATAGCATGACAGTATACATGAAGAGAATTTCAAAAGCTATTGACAGCTGTGGAGAGTGAGCTCATATTTTGTGGAATGGAGCAGGGAGAACAGGTGGGCACAGACCTCAAATTTCCCATATGTGAGATACCTGGGAGGTCTACCGACTGCTGGGAGAAGTGATGATTTATGGGAAGGAAACCAACCAGACACATGCAAATAAGGGAACTAATATTGATAAAAAAGGAATCTCAAGGAATGTGGACATTATTTCCAATAATTTTGTTCATGTTCACTTAATTGATTTTTACTTTGTTTCCCATTAGATGTTTTGTTTTTGCATTTATTTGCCTAGGGCCATACCACCCTGGATGCTCTCCTTATGTTTACAGACTGAGCAAAGCTTAGTCAGAAGTTAGGTTGGGTAAAAAAGACCACCTAGGAGAGTTGTGCATGGTATCACTTAATGCCAAAGTTGCTGATGCAATAAGAAAACCATGAATATAATATAGATTCTAAAGTTAGAACCTAAAAAAAAAAAACGAAATTGAGATAGAGTTAGAAAACAGTTGTATGACCTTTGATTACTGTCCTTGAATTATTCTACTTAATCTTCATTTGTTGTTTATATTATAGGATATTATTTGAGGAAATTAATACATAGCATTTGATAGCTACTTGATCCCCAGCACTGGGCCAAGTAGTTCACATGACTATCTCATTTAATCTCACAGTAACTCTTCGAAAGATGCACTGTAATTACTCCTGTTTTGCACATGAGGAAACTGAGGCTCAGGATCTTTAATCTATTAGTATAGTTAGAGAGAGCCCAATAAGAACAAGGAGAGACAATGGATGGGATTGGTGGATAAGACTTAGCCTGTGAAATAGTGCCAAGGTTTTAACATTTTTCAGAGTTTAATAACTTCTTAAAATTTTTAAAGTTAACTTAGAGGCTACAGGAGTAAGCAAATACACTGCCACAAAGAAGCCATCTTTTGGGCAAAATGTGCCTCAAAATACCTTTGGTACTACCTGAAGAAATAAAGAGGTTTTTTAATCATAAAGGGATAGAGACCCCAGGATTCATGCCAATCTCCAATTTATTTAAAATTCTTCCCACAATTTCAACATCCTGCCAGCACTGACTGTGAATGAACGTGGCTAGGAGAATACATAAATTGTGGCTGTGCCATTAATCAAGTGCAATCTTTCAAAGTATCATAAATTTCTGTGATCAATGTCAAGTCTCATTTTGATGACTTAGGGACTAAACCCATGGATCAGCCTGACAGAGACAAATAAGAAGCTAAATAGGGATGTGATAGTCTGTTAGGGGTGGGAGATACTTGTTAGATTTTCAGACATGTCATTTATTAAAAACAAAAATACTGGATAATTTGAAACTCTTCTTGTCTCTCATCTATGATTCCTTATGCTTATAAGTAGAATTTTGTGTCATTTCTTGCAGATTTTATTTCTTTTGATTTGAAATTGAAAATATTAACATTCAAGTAGTTATTTTTCAAAGCATATATTATTTCCGGCAGCATTTCAAAGGAACTGAATTAAAAACAGTACAAAATTTGTATTACACAGTTCTTTCTTGTGAGTTTATACTTTTACGCGAAGAGTCAATGAAAACTTTTAGGGTTTTTTAAAATCATTTTTTTCTTACAATGCAATAGTACTAATGACTTCAATTTGAAAATTTAATAACAATAGGAACAGAAATAGATATTTGCCTTTTTGTTATATTACTAGTAAGTCTTCTTAAAGATATTCATATATTTTTTAATTTATTTTTTTGAAAACCAACAAAATGTAATCTGTGGTTAATGTCGAGTAACTTCCCTATGATAATTCATTATTACTCAAGGTTCAGTAGTGCTTGGTTTCAAAAAAAGAAAGAAGTTGCTCAATGTGTCTGTGGTAATACATGGAATGCGAAGTATTCACAGTTGTGGGAAACCAGTAGAGTGAAAGGTGGGAAGCTGTCACTAACTCTCAGTCTGCAGAATGGAAGTGAAGTGGTGGATCTCAAGAGTCTACTTGGGAGATGCCACAGAACTCAAGTGCTTCTAGGAAGTTCCAAATGACTATTGTAGCCAGGTGCACTGAGATGTCTGGTTCACAAGAAGCCATGTCAGCTATCAAAGCTGCCTATAGCACCTAAGTGAACATTTTGCAGAAGTTCACCCTGAAATTCCTTCAAACTTCACATCTGACATGTACTCATGTGTCTGGGTGAATCTGCCTCCAGTGAATATCCTCATTTTCTTCCCTTTTACTTTCTGAAGTTCACAGAAGTGACTGTCAGTGATGAAACTAACTATACAGGAAACCACACAGGGAAAAGGATTCTGGGGAATGTGGTTCTAGTCTTCTCTTCTGCAATGCAGAGAAGACCATCAATGGGAGTGGCAATGATGTTAACCTGACAAGAGTTAATCCAGCACAGGGACTCATATTTCATCTCAGCATCCCTTGGCACTCTTTTATCCACATTTAAACTTCTGCCTACTTCTACCACCAACAAATCAGGATTTTAATATGACACATACATACAAATATCCCTCATATGACCAGAGACATGCTCACCTTCTCTGGAACATGGGAGGTTTCAGAGGCCCATATGTCACCATTTCCATCTCTAAATCATGTTCATTTCTTTCTTAGTCCAGTCAAGTCTCTCTCTCTCTCTCTCTCTCTCTCTCTCTCTCTCTCTCTCTCTCTCTCTCTCTCGTCCTGCAACATAAAGACCAGATTAAAAGGTTAAGGTTATGAATACAGTATATATAGAAAATAAGGTAGAAGACTTGCCTTTTTACTTCACAGTGATCAAAAGGAGCTACATTTGTACCTGATAAAACAATATCAGGCATCATGTAGAGATCTTGGACATTGAGTTTGAAACTTTGACCACTTGGGTTGTTTCCTTTGGGGAGGATGAGCGTATTTGCCTGCAGTAAGAAGAGTAGACCCAATATTTGGTAGCCAAAAATCAGGCATTTTGTCATTAGAGTTTATCAAATATTTCTGGTCCACTTGAACAAATGGTGGGATTGCATTCCTCCCATGCTTATAAGTAGGTGTGACCACGTGACTTGTTTTAAACAATGGAATGTGAGTGGAGATGATGTGTGCCATATTGGTCTGTGAGCTCCAAAAACCAGTGCAAGATTTGCCATTCTTTCTCTTTCTGTCCCATAGATTCTGGCAATGCTATACATACAAGCTGCTCTATGAACCTGGGTTTTAGAATGGGGATGATGAGTAACAGAGCCTGACTTAGGCTCTGATGAGCATATAATGTACAGAAAAAAAACCACATTTTACTATATTAGGCAACTGAGATTTGGGTGTTGCTTATGATTGCAGCTTAATATATCCCATTCTGAATAATATAGTCAATATTAAGTATGAAAATAAATATATTTATCAAGTTTAAAGTCCAAAGCTTTTAAATACTTGAAGAGTAAAAGTTAGAAAATGATCTTGACATTTAATGCAGCTTAGAAAAGAGAAGGACATAGAATTGGTTTAATATATTTCGGATTGTATCAAGGTTTATTAGATAGCCTAGCTATTTTTCATAACGTTCTATCACAGTCCAGACTATGGGTCATGAAGGGTTAAAAAATCACCATGGAAGTGATCTACCTACAAAATATTTGGAAGTACTGCTTACCGGCAATTTTCTGTCCTGAGGCTCATGACGGTGACCTGAACCAATCAATTGTAAGCATAGGCCTAGCACTGTTCCAGGTGGATGTGGACACAGAGAAGTAGAAGTCTTATTCTTCTTGTGAAATTTGTTCAAAATCGGGGTATAACTAGGATTAAGTCACCAATTTGCCGGGAGAGGTATATCACAGTAAAATAAAAAAAAAGGAGACAAATGAAAGGGTCAGTCTGAGTTTTTAATATGGTGTTATTTAAGTTTTGAATTCCAATTTCAGCTTATGAAGAGTGGGGATATAATGACTATAAGTTTGTTGTGAAGCTTAATCAATATGTCAGACACAGTAGCTGCTCAATAAATATGTAGGGTTTTTAATATTCATCTCTGTTAATTTTATTCTGAATATGCATATGGAGTGTTTGGGATCAGAGATGGATGGCTTAGTAGTTACTTAATAGTGAATAACAAGTGTATAAGCCTCCTTCCCCCACTGCTTGTCCTCAGGGCAATGTAATGATAATGAATGGAAAATTTTTCCCACCTGAGTAGCCAGAAAGTACATACTCAATAAATGAGAAAAAAAATGACTTTTCTCTGCTTATAAAAGGAAAGGAGGAAGCTGTCTCTCTCCACTCCTAAAAGCATATTTTTGGAAATGTAATGGACCTCAATCCTAATTTTCATTTGATGTTGTTATTGACTGAATGCTTTAAAGTATCTGTAGACATATATTTATATCAATTATATATATTAACCTTTCAGCAAAAAAGGGTGGTTAACTTTCCCAATATTTTTCAATAACGGATAGAAAGCCTTCAATCACCCAAGTCCCATGGAATAACCTTTTCCTTCTTAAAATCCTATTAACTCAACTGTTTGGCAGAATTAAAAATAAGAGTTTCAGCAACTGACCATGTCTAGAAGGCATTGATGTGTGGCCAAGGCAATAGGGCAGTAGCTGCAAGATGTTTTCTTCTGAATCCAACTAGAAAGTCATAGATCATGAGAAACCCTTTTCTAGACAATGTGAAATTGAACAGGAAAATACACTCCAATTACTGGCCTACATAAATATCCAAAGGGAACAAAGAGCATCAGTCACGAGGCTATTGTCTTCCTAATTATGTTTCAAATTGGAAATGGCAGCTTGTTTTCTTCCTCACATAATAGTTCTCTAAATAAATTGTCTTCTCCCTCTGTCTGCTGTTCTCTTGAGGATTTGGTTATATAGGGATAAAGAACTTCTGGTTGCGAAAAGCCTGGGTTATGAGCCAGCTAGCTTCCTATGCCAAGAGAGAAAGTGGGAATGAATGCTGAGGTTATGACATGTTGTAAACCCGGCGTGTTTAGCAATTCCATTTGTTATGATTTGGGTACTACAGAAGACTTTTGTAAATTTTATGTCTTCTCTGATGCTTAGAATATTGACATAGTGTACTGCAATGAATAGCTTTGCTTCCTGAAAATCACATATGGAATATTTGATAATACCTCTATCTTAAATTGCCTTGGTATTTCTTCAAACTAAGAATGTATCTGATGGAGATTTAAGAGAATAATGTTCGTTAGTATTAGTTCATTCATACCATCAATTTGCTTTGTCTTTCTCCATCATATTTTACAAAAAAAAAAAAAACCTTTAAAATTTGATACTAAAATATTTTTCTGTTTTGCTTAATGACTTTAATTATGAATTTCTTCCATTTTTGTGAATATCACTTGGTTTAAGCTTTGCCAGTGAAATACCATCTCAATTGTAAGGTAAAAAATTTAGATAATTGCCATCAAATATCTGGGGTTGGATTTTGCATGACTAATCTCTCCCAAGCTTGTTTGTTTATTTTTAGTATTTTATTTCTATATTCACAGAATTTGCTTTTATTCTTGAAAGTGGCAATTAACTGTTATTTTATATGATTATGGTTATAATATTAATCATTATTTTGGTTGTAGCTAATTTCTGTCCAACTAAGCACCTTTCTAAATTGTTTCTAATTTCCTAAGAATGTAATTTTTAATATTTGTTGATGTATAGATATGTCCTTAGGAAGGTTTGTTTTTGTGGTCTAAATGGTCTTATAAATCTTTTATGTCAAGAGCAAATGGTAGATGATCCTTGGTAGATTTTTATCTTCAAAATACCCTGTCTTTCAGTATGAATAATGACAAATGTAATGTTTTGGCAAAGTGAAATTACAAAAACTAAAGACATATCATAAAATACTAAGAAGCAAAAGCTTGAGACACCTTTAAATGAAAGTTACAGAAGCTTAATTCTCAAGGAAGTTGACTCTATCAATGTCATTTTCCTGAGAGGTAACTGTAGCATGGAGTATATTGTGATAAATGAAGTAACTGATCTAACATGGTACTGTCAAAATGGAATACAAATAGTAAGTGTGTCATTAGTTGAAACTCTTTTCTAATTATTTTGATATTTTTTAAGACCTATTTTTTTTTTTTTTTAAGTATTGCTAACTTTCACTCTCTATTGATCACAAGGACACTTGCCTGGGCTCCGTTCATGTTGAAACAGGCTTCCATGTGAAAGTGTAAATGCGCCTAATACATCTTTATGCTGGAAGATAGACGTCTATGTGTTAGAAATACTTCTCTTCTGTATGTATACAATCAGAGAAGAAGACAAAAGCTGCACTGGTTTAGCAGTGTGATTCTGTTCAATGGCTTTGCCACTGGGGTCTGCAGAAAGGAAATAAATTGAGAATAATAATGATAGTCTTCAGCAATCTTATTATCTTTCCTCATTTAAATTTTAGCCACATTAGAATGAAGCCTTCCCAGGGAGACAGAGCATTAGCTATAGTTTTTGCACAAATAGACTATAGCTGCAGAGAAGAAAAGGGAGCTCATCAAATGCTAGACATGAATTTGGTTTAGAACTTTGAAGACTCTGAAGCGAAAATGATCTAATCAATAACCTCAGGGTTATTAAGAATTAGCACAATCTTTCATTTTCTTCCCCCTCTTTCCCACTTGTGGTTTTATCTTAGAATCTGGACTCACTTCCTCAAACTTAGGCATTTCTTTTCTTGATGGACCATGTCTAACATGGTGCCCATATATCTTCAAATTCAGAGTGAAGATTTGGGTTTCTGGGCAATCTGTGATATTTTTTAAAAATTTCTTTTTAATTATACTTTAAGTTCTGGGGTAAATGTGCAGAACGTGCAGGTTTGTTACGTAGGTATACATGTGCCACGGTGGTTTGCTGCACCTATCACCCTGTCACCTACATTAGGTATTTCTCCTAATGCTATCCCTCCCCCAGACTCCCACCCCCCCCAAGAGGCCCCAGTATGTGATATTCCCCTCTGTGACACTTTTTATAAGGTAAAATTGTCTGGATTCAATTAATGATTCATGAAGCACATAAGTTGTTAAAGATCAATAGCAAGAATGACTATTGGTTTTGAATTTGACATGATAAAACTGAAACTGATCAGGTAGAAAGTAAAGAACAGTGTGAAGGCACACCATTTTTGCTCATAGGAGTTCCTACTGTTCTAGAACAAGCCATACTACATTCACAAATGGGGTGGAACACCTGAGAACACCTGATTGGTTAGTGACGGGCAGTAGAGATGAAGTTCTCTTTCCATTCATTAAACCCCAGCTGGGATAAACAGAATATCCCATGCTCCCCCAGTAAGTATGTAAGAGTATGTAATTACTAATGTAGATAAGGCATGACATTTTCGTCTGAGATTGTTGATCATCTTCGTAACTGGCTAAATCTTTTCAGATATCATGTCAGGTTCCCCTACAATAAGAACAAAACAAATGAGCACAGTCTTTCCTTGTTAAATCAAGTGTAATGAAACTCATTTGCCTAAAAGTTGGAATGGGGCTGTGTTAGGAACTAGAGTAATATCTAAATTTTAATAACAATGGATGAAATATAAACAGGCCTAATATCATCTCTGTTAGTTGTTGGCAACTAATTAATGCCTCTTGAATTTTCGTGTAGCCTGATCTAATTCAGATAGGCTAATATATAAATTTTCTTCTGTCTTATATGTATAGATAAGGCCAAATACTCATGAAAACGATTAGAAAACTAATGATGGGGTTTAAATAATAATACCCCATAAAAGTAATGTGCCTTGAGGTTCTCAGTAATTAACTATTGCATTTTGTACAGTTGAAACAAGTTTTTAACCTTCATCTAAAACAGGTCTGGTAAATTAATGCTAGATTTAGCTCTAGTAGAGAATGTACAAATTCACGTAAATGGATCAGACAGTGTTCAACTCTTTATTAAAATATTCTTTCGTAGCATTTGAAAACATCAAGGTAAACTCATGTGGCACATTTTTCTGGTTTTCTTTACAATGTATTAGTGTGATAGGTATGAGAACTTCTGATAAAAACGCAGGAATCGTAAACCTTTTTGCTCACTAACCTTGACTATCAGCTATCCAGTTATTCCGGAGTCACAAGCCTTGACTGTGCTGGAGATTTTCTTTCAGATATACTTTGAGACGAATAATGTTTTGTGTGATGAATCTGCTGTTTGTATTTTGAAAATGGTTATCTGGGCAAAGGGTTTTTCGATAGAAAGCAGTGGTGATGAATCCAGATAAACTGAAAGCTGCTAAGCTTTTTTTGCAACTGACAGTCAGAGTGGTTTTTGATCTTTAGCTTTGTATAAAAGGGATCTTTTCCCAGAGATATTCCTTAATAAAATTAGCTAATTATATATATACCTGTGTGTGGATGTGTGTGTGTGTGTGTGTGCATATGACAGAGGCAGACATGAAGAGTGTTATACTCTCAATAGTGAGTTATGGAATAAATGTCAAATTTGCTTCATGTTCAGAATATGAAAAAACATGGGAGAGATCAGACTACGGCTTACACAGGTTCACATATGCTACATGTTAGTGATTAACTGTTAGTCACTAACAGAGTTTGAAAACTGAAGCAATAGTTTGTGTACTTGATGTTATGTTGGATAGATCCTCAAATTTTCATGGATGCATTCACAAGCTTCAGATTCACATTTTATTTCAGAAGAGAGCATTGCAATGTTTTTTATCTTTTTTTTTTTTTTTTTTTTTTTTTTTGGTCAAATCAACCCAGATTTGCAAGGAGTTTGTGTAGAACACAGTCTGTAGTTTAACTGGAAAATACATTCCAGTTTTTCAAATAAATTACAAATTAATCAAGATTTGCAGAATTTCTATTAGTTTGCATTTTTATAAACTACACTGGGAAATGATATATAGTGTTTGAAGCATGTTCTGCATCAGTTGTGATATAAAACTAATAAGGTGGAAAATTACTTTGAGAAGAAAGCGAGTTCCGTATTAGATAATTGGCCCTTTTTATTGAAAATTATTCAATAAGTGAATGACATTTGGGAAATTCAACATTTATGATGCTGAAATAATATCTCTTTATACAGAAATTTTTAATTTAAAGAGTTTTTTTTTTTTTTTTTTTACTATGTAAGTGGAATATATTATATGGGAGCAAAAATCATAAACTTATCTCAGAATTTCTTAACGTAAGCTTTATGAGGCACCGCATACTCGGAATTCACAATATTTTAACTTTTATTATCATTGTTTTTCTTTCCAGATTTATGGAAAATAAGATTTTCTTCCCTTTAATTTTCTCCAACACTAATTTTATCCTGAAATGTTAACAGGTTTCAGAAAGATAGAAGTTTTGAAATGTTTAGACAAATATGATATTATTTTAGAAAATGTGTTCATTGATATGTTAATTTTGTACCACCCTAAAACAATTAAGTTAAATTGCTAATAAATTTATGAATTCTACATAAGTTATATGCATATCCATATGGAATTTTTATTCAACCCAATATCTGCACAGTAAGTTGTCAATAAATTTTCATGAAGAATGGGTTGCACTAAGATTATAGCAGAATCTAGTACCTAGAAAATTTGGTCACAAGCATGAAAAGCCCCCTCCCCTTTTTTACTGTCTTTCACCCCAATGTGGTCTTACTGGTTAGTTGGTGACAACTTTCTGATGATGCTGCTATTAATGTCTTCTTGCTTTTGTTAGCTGAGGTTTGTTTTTCCTGACCAACCTACTTATTTTGTATTTCATTTATCTCCCCAAATATCCTTAGATCTCTGCTAATTATTTTTCTTCATTTCTCTTCTATCACACCTCTTCTTCAGAATTGACCTCAGTTCACTGTAAACTGAAATACAAATGTGTAAACCAGTATTTTCTGCCTCATTTTCTTTCATCTGAAATATATTTGTCAGTCAATACATATTCCAGTTATCCAACTCTGAGTATAAAGAATTTCCACTGTCCCTCCCGGATGCTGTGAGTATAGGAATTCACAAATACCTGTGGGGGCTAGAATCCTAATAATGGTAATAATAAAACAGTTAATATATATTGAGCACGTACTATGCCAAATCTGGACTAAGTGATTTATACGGATTTGCTCACATGATTCTTCCAACCATATCATAAAATAACTGCTATGTTTATCTCCAATTTATAGTCTAGGAAACTGAAACTTAACATGATCCACCCAGCTAAGAATTGGCAGAGGTAATGTTTGAATCAGGGTTACTGGTCTCTAGAAACCACATACCTCTGTAGGAAGGACCCATGTCCCACAGAGAGGCAGGATATCTGACTAGTTTAAAAAATAATAAATACAGCCTTCAGACTTACTGCCTATAGGGATCCTCACTCAATAACCACATACAAATTCATACTTTATTAAGTGAATATTTTATTATTTATTTAATAAATATGTCTTAAGTACTACTGAAGGTATTAAGGTGAATCGTAAACAAAATTGATAAAGTCATGAATATCGTGCAGCTTTCATTCTAATGGACAGGACAGATGGTAACTGCAAATATAATATATGCATTATGCCTGGCAGAAATAAGTTCTATTAATAAAAATTAAGCAGGATAAAGGGAAATAGAATTGTGCAGGGGACTAACATTCTCTCCATTTATTATCTGATACGGTGCCATTTGAATAGAGAACAAAATAAACTGAGGGGGTGAGCCATGAAAATATCTAGGGGAAGAGACTACCAGGTAGAAAGAGTGATAGGTATAAAGACCTTGATATATAAGCACTCTGCCTGGTGCTTAGGATAAATAATGAGGAGCTTGAGGCTGCATTAAAATGAGCCAGAGGAAGTACAGCACAAGAGGTCAGAGGAAGAGAGGGGAGCTAGATCATATAGAGTCTTGTGAGTCATAGCAAGCTCATTAGAATTTACCTGGAAAGAGCTGAGAAGCCCCATAAATCTGAGGCTTTTGACCGGATTTATTAACTATCTGACTGCTGTATGGAGAATCAACTCTAAGGAGGCAAGAATCTGCCGAAAACCATTGTAATAATTCAAGCGAAAGATACACGTTGCTTAGAATAAAGTAGTGATGGGCCAGGTGTGGTGGCTCACACATGTAATCCCAACACTTTGGGAGGCCAAGGCAGGTGGATCATGAGGTCGAGAGATTGAGACCATCCTGGTCAACATGGTGAAACCCTGTCTCTACTAAAAATGCAAAAATTCGCTGGGTGTGGTGACACACACCTGTAGTCCCAGCTACTTGGGAGGCTGGGGCCAGAGAATTGCTTGAACTTGGGAGGCAGGGGTTGCAGTGAGCCAAAATCGTGCTACTGTACTCCAGCCTGGTGACAGAGCGAGACTCCATCTCAAAAAAAAAAAAAAAAAAAAGAATAAAGTAGTGGTGCAAGTGATTAATATATATACACAATACACACATTTGCATACATACATAAATATAAATTTTGTGTTGAAATGAAATGCATGTATACAAAGCACACATCATAGGCATATAATTGGATGAATTTTTTTTCTGTTGGGAATACTAGTGTAACCAGCTCTCACATTAAGAAACAGAACATTATAGCCCTAGAAACTCCCACATGCTAAAGTGTAGTCATTACATAGGCCACCTTTGGCAAAGATAAGCAGTGTTCCTACTTGTTATGACAAATTCTTTAGTAAAGGACCAGAGAGTACATTTTTAGGCTTTATGGACCACATGTGGCTTCTGTCGCAGTATTCTTTTCAGTTATTTTGATAGTTTTTCTGTGTGTACAATTATGTGTTAGAAATCATTTATGCCATCAGAAATTTGAGAACCTTGCTCTTCACTCTTCTACTTTCCAGAAAAATAGAATTTTGAGCCCCAAATCTTTCATTTCCAACTTGTAAGCCCTAATATGAGGCAGCTTTTGATCCAGAGACTTTAGATTTTTTTTTCTGAAAAGAAAAGTTATCTGCCCCATTCTCCTTCCAAGACATACATGGACTCTGTTACTCAGTTTTGTCTTCACTGAATTATCCTAGCTATCAATAATGAATTGATCAAAACAATGAATGATAAAGTCTTTACAATCCAAATGCTATTCAAATACTGCTCTTATTTTAGAGAATAAAGCAATAGCTCAGTTCAGATTGCTCAGAGTCTGCAGCAGTCACTTGCAGAATCAGATGTTGGAAATGCCAGAAGCCTGTTCAACCCCATTATAGTCTTGATCTAATCCAGAAGTACACTTTCCTCAGAATCAATATTTTAAAATATTATATTATCTGAGACTTAAATGTTAGACCTAAAACCATAAAAACCCTAGAAGAAAACCTAGGGAATACCATTCAGGACATAGGCATGGGCAAGAACTTCATGTCTAAAACACCAAAAGCAACAGCAATAAAAGCCAAAATTGACAAATGGGATCTAATTAAACAGCTTCTGCACAGCAAAAGAAACTACCATCAGAGTGAACAGGCAACCTACAGAATGGGAGAAAATTTTTGCAATCTACTCATCTGACAAAGGGCTAATATCCAGAACCTACAAATAACTCAAACAAATTTACAAGAATAAAAGCAAACAGCCCCAACAAAAAGTGGGCAAAGGATATGAACAGACACTTCTCAAAAGAAGACATTCATACAGCCAACAGACACATGAAAAAATGCTGATCATAACTCGCCATCAGAGAAATGCAAATCAAAACCACAATGAGATACCATCTCACACCAGTTAGAATGGCAATCATTAAAATATCAGGAAACAACAGGTGCTGGAGAGGATGGGGAGAAATAGGAACACTTTTACACTGTTGCTGGGACTGTAAACTAGTTCAACCATTGTGGAAGACAGTGTGGCAATTCCTCAAGGATCTAGAACTAGAAATACCATTTGACCCAGCCATCCTATTACTGGGTATATACCCAAAGGATTATAAATCATGCTGCTATAAAGACACATGCAAACATATGTTTATTGCAGTACTATTCACAATAGCAAAGACTTGGAATCAACCCAAAAGTCCATCAGTGACAGACTGGATTAAGAAAATGTGGCACATATACACCATGGCATACTATGCAGCCATAAAAAAGGATGAGTTTGTGTCCTTTGTAGGGACATGGATGCAGCTGGAAACCATCATTCTGAGCAAACTATCGCAAGAACAGAAAACCAAACACCACATGTTCTCACTCATAGGTGGGAATTGAACAATGAGATCACTTGGACACAGGAAGGAGAACATCACACACCAGGGCCTATTGTGGGGAAGCGGGAGGGGGAGGGATAGCTTTAGGAAATATACCTAATGTAAATGATGAGTTAATGAGTGCAGCACACCAACATGGCACATGTATACTTATGTAACAAACGTGCATGTTGTGCACATGTACCCTAGAACTTAAAGTATAATAATAAAAAAAAGAAAAATAAATAAATAAAATATTACATTATCTGAGAAAAGGAATACCTGACTACCAAGACAGTTTTAGATACTTAAAAGGGTTCCCTAGGATGCTCATTACTACTTCACCAGGGATATAGTAATCATACCTAGACAATACACTTGCTGCAATTCCCATCAAAATACCACCGTCATTCTTCAGAGCTAGAAAAAATCCTAAAATTCATATGGAACCCAAAAAGAGCCTGCATACCCAAAGGAAGACTAAGCAAAAGGAGCAAATCTGGAGGCATTATATTACCTGACTTCAAACTACACTATAAAGCCATAGTCACCAAAACAGCATAGGACTGGTATAAAAATAGGCATATACACCAATGGAACAGAATAGAGAACCCAGAAATAACGTCAAATACAGTCAACTGATCTTCAACAAAGCAACCAAAAACATAAAGCTGGGAAAGGACACCCTATTCAATAAATGGTGCTGGAATAATTGGCAAGCCACACATAAAAGAATGAACCTGGGTTATCATCTCTTAGCCTATACAAAAATCAACTCAAGATGAATCCAAGACTTAAATCTCAGACCTGAAACCATAAAAATTCTAGAAGATAACATTGGAAAAACCCTTCCAGACATTGGCTGAGGCAAAGACTTCATGACCAGGAAACTAAAAGCAAATGCAAAACAAAACAAAGATAAATAGATAGAACTTAATTAAACTAAAAAGTTTCTGCGCAGCAGAATTATTACTGAGTTTCAAGAATGTGTGAGGCCAATACCCTTGTCAAAAGGGATCCCTAAGTTAACCCTCAGGTTCAGTGATTTGCTAGAACTCAAAGAACTCAGAAAATCTGTTTTACTAATGGTTATGGCTGATTATAGTGAAAGAGCACAGACTAAAATCATCTAAGGTCAAAGGCTGATAGAGCAGAATCCAGGAAAGACTAAGTTCAAGCTTCTATTAATAGTTGTTCTCTCCTAGTAGAGTCCCACAGACAGCACCTAATTCTTCCAGCAACAATCTGTAACAACACAAATGGGGTCTTGTCAACAAGGTAAGCTCATCTGAGACTTGGTGTCCAGGATTTTATTGGAGGTTGGTCAAATAGGCATGGCATGCCCATGAGGCTGATCTTAGTTTCTCAGCCTTCAGCCCTTCCAGAGGTCAAACTGATATCATATGGCCCAAGGCCCCAACCATAACTTACATTGTTAGAATAAACTGCCTCACATGGCTGAAGGCTCTAGGTAAACAGACACTTTTATGAAGTACCATATTCTAAAGGCTTAGATGCTCCTAGGAGCCATGCCGGGTCCCATCCTTCCTTTGGAATGGGCAAGGTTTAGACACCTCAGACCTGCTGAGTCAACCTGTCCCTGCATAAGCATATTTTATCACTCAAATTTAGGAGATGCAACCTTTATACAAGATCTCTTTCCATAAATTTCCCAAGCAGAATAACTCCAATTTGAGACTACAATTTTATCCCACATATGAAAGAGCTATCTTTCCCTCTTCTGGTTGAAATTCACTTATCTCCTGTCTACCTCCACCAGATTATAGCATGTTTTATTCTATGAAATGTTTTGCTATTGCTATATTATTCAACATTTGAAGGCTCTGAAGAACTGACTCAGTCAGATATTGCTATGCAACACACAACCACAAATATCTCCGTGGCAAACAATACTAAGCATTTATGTCTCGCCCTGGCACCTGTGAAGTGGCTATAATTATTTTGCATCTGTGAGAAGCAGCTCTATTCCATTTGCCTCATTTAGAGTTCCCAACTGGAGGGGTAGTATATACCTGGAGTTCGTTTTTCTCATGGCTTTAACAGAAGCACAAGATGACAAGCATAAGGGCTTAACCATATTTCAAGCCTCTACTCATGTCACATCTGTTAATATCCCACTGGCCAAACTAGTCATATTGCCAATGCCAAAGTCTAGGGACAGAGAATTACATGTCACCAACCGTGTAGGCCATGGCAAAGGAAGGGATGAATAATAATTCCATAGGTAAGTGAAGAATTGAGAAGATTATTTTACGTACCTCTGAGGACATAGTGCAATGGAAAAATTTAGGAAGTTTTTCAAATCCTGGTTTGGCTACTTGTTCACATACATAGATGCAGTTACTCAGCATTTTCATTACTTGGTTTTCTCATCTGTAAAAAAGAAATAAAATAATTATTCAGAATTTTGTTGTGATGATTACAGATGTTATATATGAAGTGCCTAGCACAGAGTCCTGATAATAGGTACACAATTAATGATAACATTTATTATTATAATGAAGATGTCTCAGAGCTTCCTCCTCAGAAGCACTTATGAGGATAATAACAGCTGATATTTATTGAGTATCTACTGTATGCTCACTATTATCCTAAGAACGTAACAGGTAGAAATTCTTTCATATGATTTGTGTGTGTGTGTGTGTGTGAACAAAAGAAGGTGAGAAAAGCTAAGAAACATGCCTAAAGTTAGCTTTCATTGTATCTCAAACTATCTTAAAACCAAAGGGCTTAATATAACAATTGTTTATTTTGTTTATGATCTTATGGGCCAGCAATGAGGGCTGGACTCACCTAGGTTGCTTTTCTGGACTCATCTGGATGCAGGCATGTGTCTGCAGTCAGCTGCTTGGTTGGCAAAAGCTATCTATTCTAGAATGGCCTCAGTTGTTATGGCTCATTAGTGTTCCAGTGACCTCTCATCGTCCAGCACAAGAGCCTCGGCTTATTTACCTGGTGGCTGGGAAGGGTTCCAAGACAGCAAGTGGGAAAGCTTGCTTGAGGCCTTGGCTTTCTATTAACCAGAACAAGTTACAAGACCAGTCCAGACAGAAGGCAATGGAGAACAGAATCCATCTCTTAATGAGAAAAGTGGCAAAGTCACATTACAAAGAGCATGGAGACAAGAAGGAATAAAGGATTATGAGCCAATTTTCTAGTTTACCACAATCTGCCTCTGGCCACAATTTTCACCTTTCTACCCATGTACAACATCCTCTTCCTTCTCATAGGATCCCTAAAATTCTCATGGAACTATGACATCAGGCTTGAATTCTAGAATTCAATTATCCATTTAAAGTTGAGAGGAAGCCCATTAAATGTAAATGTTTTTGATCCAGAGAGTCATGAAATTTTAAAAAAATATATGTCCCATAAACATCCAACCTGCAATATTAATACAGGGATAAGGTAACTGATAAATACTGCCATTCTGAAAGAAAAAAAAATGGGAGGTACATAGTAATTACTGGTCCATTGGAAATTTAAAATCTAGGTAGAAAAATGTTGTTAGGCTCACCTACCTGGGAGGAGTAACTATTTGTTAAGGCAAGGTGGTGTTTTTTGGGGGTGGTTTCCCAGTTCTTTGTTTTTCATGACTATTGGGTCTTGACTCTGCTCTCTAGAACATTCGCTCTTTTTAGTTTCCTTCCTTAGCCTTTTGAAAAACGTTCTCAGTCAGCTTCTGGATCATAGAAAGTTGCACCCACAGAGACCTTTTTGCAATTTAAGTAAAATCATTCTTTCAAAATTCAGGTTGATGGAACTTTTATAAATTCAGTTTCTTCCAAATCATGGTGGACTTACTATGAGTTTAATTTACGTGCATGTCATTTGTTGGAAAGCCATACCCTGATTGTTTCCAAGACATGCCTCTCTGTATAGACTTATTTACTCTGGGATTGGGCTTCTGTGAGACCATACTCTTACAAAGTTGAGGAGCTGTATTTTTTAGTTTGAGAGAGAACTAGACAACATATAAATTCTTTCAGATTTCTTAACAAAGGATTGTGGAGCTACACCCTTTAATTGATTTTTTTTCTTCTTGATGCCTCATTTTACTTTGAGAATTCTTACTGGATGGAAAGACAGAAGATACGAAACAATTATATTTTCCCACCCAGAAAATTCTGTCCCCTCTGTGTTCCCTCAAAATTCTCCTTGCAAGCTGGCCATGTCTTTATTTAGACCATTTCTTTCTTCTTGTACCTATATGTAGCTAGGACCAACCATCTGACATTTCAACATTCTGTGGAGGTCTCTTTAGCCAAAATCAAAAGTTCATTATATACACTGGCCATCTTTCCAGTTTCTATAGGCAACACTTTTGACAATTATTTTATTCTCAAAAATACAGATCACCATTTTTTTCCTAACCTCCAATAACAATTTGATTTTTTTTCCTCCGCATTTGCTAAGAGTTTGTTTGCCATTTTTCCATCCTCTGCTCAGTGCTTACTGCCAATGGCACTTATTTTAGATTTTTGTTATGGCAGCACCTCAATTCTAGGAACCAATTATTTCTGCATCAGTTAGCTTTTGCCATGTTAAAAAAATCACACAACTTCGCAGCTTAAAACAACCATTTCTTTTATTTTTCAGCACATAATTCTGCTGGTCATTAATATGGACTGGGCTCAGCTGAGCTTGTGTTTGCAGTCAGCTGCCAGGTCAGCTGGGGACTAGAGGTCTAGAATGGCCTCAGCTGGGGCTGCTCCCCTTGGTTCTGTGTTTTCTCATCATCCTGCAGGATAGCCTGGCTTGTTCTCATGGTGACTGGTCAGAGTTTCACAAGAATGAAGAGGCAAGCTAAGGTTTTTGGGGCCTAGAATTGGAGCTAGCACACCATCACTTATGCTGCATTTTATTGACCAGAACAAGTTACAGGGCCAGCCAAAATGTAGGAGAATGACAAATGGACTCTAGATGTTACATTGTAAAGGATATAGATATTCAGAGTGCAGAAGAATTAGGGATCCTCTTCCAATATACCATACCTCTCACTATTAGTAAATTTTGTTACCCTTACTGTTTTCTCAAGAACACTATTAAATTGGTATTATTCCATGGAAAAGCATGACTGTGGCTTCACCAAAACTTTTCTGCTTCCTTGAGCACAGACACTAATTTTCTGACCACACAACCTGCCTATATATGTATTAGTATCCTACTCCCGACCTTCTTACTGGTCTACTTGTTTCAGTAGGCAGTTCCCAAACTGACTTTTGCCTGCCTGCCTGCCTCCATCTTTGTACAACTCTAACTGGTTGAATCCAGGCCTGTAGACTTGCTTGTCTTTGGGTGGCTTCTGATCTTCAACCACCTTATAAGCAACAGCAGCACCAATCAGACCATTGTTTGAAGGAAGGCCCACCTACGTAACTCCTGCATGCCCCACCTCAGTGATGATCATGTTCCATAGTCCCCTCTTCCATTATGCGCCTTCTTCTGATCAGTTCCACTACTGGGCTTTTCTCATGAGTTATAAGTTATCTAAAAAATTGATGTGTCAAATATGTAATTTTATTTTCTTAATCTTATTGTAATCTATAGAGGACACGTCTAATTTTGATTTTCTTGTATTTTATCATAAAACTTTCTTTTTATATTTTTGCTTAGAAGGTATATGGGTAGGACTGAATAAATAGGTGATGGGGCTTATTATATAACAGAAATTAATAATTGATTTGCCACATGGTCAATTAATTAATTTGTTAATAATTACCTAATTATTGGTCAATTTTCTCAACATTCTACAGAAAAGAGAATCATATTGATTTTGTACAGAAGTAGAAGTTTTTGCCACAATGAAAATCTGTTTCATCAATCATCCCGTGATTTAAAGGGTGCAACCATCTAAATATAAAAATATTGGAAGGGTTGCTTACAGTTCTTTAGAGAAGCACCCTGAGCTGAGTGAGTCACCCTACATTTAAGCTCTGATTGGATTGGCTTGACACCCCCAAAAGTCAGAGCTCTATTGGACAGAGTTCATGAGTATTATCTCAGAGGGCACTTATATTCATAAATGCTTACATGTGACTTTCACAGTAGCCTCTGGCCTAATCCTCTGTGGCTAGGATGGCATCTATTTTAACACCACATATATGTTCTATTGTGTAACGTGAAACAGCTAGTAAAAGTAGGAAAAATTTGTTGAAAATATGTTCTTCAAAAACTAGCTATGCAGAGAAGAGAAATACAGCTCCTACCAGTTCAATGGTGTTAACTCCATGAGTTAGGCCCAAATCCTCTTTTAACCCAGAAATTGTTATAAACTAGATGTGAGGCTTGGTTACTTCTTTGACTTTCAAGTCTCCAATCTTTATTAAGTTTGATTTTCATCTTTTCATTTGTGTTTTTATGGATAGTTCTACAAAGGAAATCTGAAACCTACTTAAGAACATTCAAAGAAAATGGTGAAGATACAGAATTACACCAAAAGGCCACATGTTCATTAGGATAGAGAATAAAATCACAATGTGTCTGAAGATCTATTTAAAACTCCATTCTGTATTTACATATGAATATTTGCTTTTTCTCTGATTTTTTTCTGAGAGCATAAAATAATTTTGAGATGATTCTGAATGTTTTAAGTTAAAGAAAGTTTGCGCATTAAGAGCACAAGAATCCTTTATAGTTCACATAAGCACACGCACACACATACACACATACTAACACACATTTATTCCTTTTTCTAATCTACATTTGTTGGCCAACAGTATAGATGATGAAAAGGATATCCTCCCTCATTATATCAAATAGCACCACCAGCTTGGCTATGAATTTTACCCTGAAATAAGCAACACACACACACATGCACACATGCATACATCTTTCTTTAAGTAGAAAATAGCCCTAACTCTGATTCAATTCAATAACATATACTGTTACAAAATTAAGACATAATTGAGCAGCATTTTTGAGAGTTGATAATGCAAAATTAATATATTATACTTTTCTTACTGCCCTTGCTGTAATATTTAGCAAACCAGTATTTATTATGGGAATAATGGTAACACAATTGACAACCCACTGGGATAAATGGATATGTTTAGTTATATAAGTTATGGGAATTGCCTGTCATACTGGTACATCCATTTTAATTTGAGCTCTAGTGGAAAAATCAATGCTTAGAAAATGCAAGAGGGAAACAATGACTACAACATTTTTTTAAATGTCTAAGACATTACATGGTTATTTTTTTGTAAGCAAAACTGAATAAGGATAGCTTTATTTCCTAGAAAAAGCTAGATATAGTCCTAAAATAAAGTTGCACATGATTTAAAAGTAGATTCTCATTCATCTGTGTTCTCTGGCCTTTATTAACATTAAGTAAAATATGTAATAATTTGAAAGTAAAAATTGAAGAAGAGTTCAACTTCAAAATGAAAATACCTCGAAATATACTCCTTTATCCCCATGAAACATTTGTTTTGCTTCATGCATGTTAGTTCATAGGCTTTCCCCCTTGAGTCCCCAGTGTAACATTAAAGAGAATTTAAACATTTCTTTCTCAGCACGGAAGCTTACGAGCTGAATAAGATGGTAACATGAGCAGAGACTCACAAGGTAGGCCTCCCTTCCCACCTCAGACCAACTTGCAGATTGGCATTCTCCTATATTAGACCTCAGGACAATATCTAGTCAAAATCTTTACTTGTCCAAGAAATTGTGTCATCCAAGAAATAAACATACCCTCTAATCTCTTCGCTGTAAACTAAATGAGCTTTCAGAACAATTAGGATTATACAGAGTTAAACTGAAATGCCTTAATGTGTACAACAAAGTTAGTTTAGAGATAGTGCCAAAGGTTGATATGTGAAAGTCAATATGGCTCTTGTCCTTTAGTGAAGACATGGAACACAAGGTTTCAGGAACAGAATTAAGCTTCCATTTCTGGACGTATGATAGAAGCTATGTCTTATTCATGGAGGTCTTAAACAAGCCCAGGAAACAAAATCAATACTTTTTGGAATTCTCTAAGCCATGAAGCAATACACTTCTGATCAAGAAGAATCACCTGCTGTGGAGATTTTGTCTGGGTCTGATACGTTTTCACTGAAGTATTCTCTACTCAGATCAGGAAAAAATGTTTGAATGGAGGTGATTCAATTCAGAGGGAAACACAGAGAAGCAGTTTGAGAATTCTCTCATTTTGGCCTGCTATATATGATATATAAATTTTTGGGTTTTTAGGAGTCTGTTTAGGAAAGATATATAGAACGTAGCATGCTATAAAAATAACCGGATTAATTGGTACATTTTGTTATTCCACTTATTGAGAAAATGGAATCCAGATTCTAATTTTATTGACCATTACGGCATTCCAGTAAAATTTTATAGTTGATTGATATACCTATGTAGATTTATGTAACAAATATTTGCCCTAATTTTATGGTATGCAGTGGATCTCATGTGAGAAAAAAAAAAAAAAAAACTACCTTAAAACTGTTCTTTGTAGCTTACTAAGAGATCTATTTTCTCCCAAATTTACATAAGCACAGAGAAGGAAACTATTCTAGTGTGACTAATTGTAACAGTAATCTGTCCTGTTTTTGGAGCATGCTTTTATTTGTCAGATATACCATATAATATTACAGCTAGCCATCTCCCCCGACTCTCCACTCCCTAGAACAAGCAGCAGGTTACAAATAAATTTGACCTGAATAAGAATCCAAATATAAAAAAGGAATAGTAGCAATTTATATTTATTTATAAAGTACAAGTTTATTATAATAGTGATATTTTGATAAACTTCTTGTATCAAGAAGAATTATGGGCTGGGCATGGTGGCTCATGCCTGTAATCCCAACACTTTGGGAGGCCAAGGAAGGTGGTTTGCTTGAGCTCATGAATTTGAGGCCAGGTTGGGCAACATGGTGAAACCCTGTTTCTACAAAAAAATAGAAAAATTAGCTGGGCATGCTGGTGTGTGCCTGTCACCCCAGCTACTTGCGAGATTGAGATGAGAGGATGGTTTGAGCCTGGGAGGCAGAGGTTGCAGTGAGCCCAGATTGGGCCACTGAACTGCAGCCTGGGTGACAGAGCCAGACCTTGTCTCAGAAAAAATACCAAAAAACCAAAAAACAGAAGAATTATGAACTTTACTTAGTCATATTTCTACAATTATATTTAGTCTTAAACCAGGAATGTTTTATGAATAGATTTAAAACACTTGAAAATGCATTGTTTGGCATTTTAGAATGTGTCTTTACTAGTGTGTTAGTGGTTGAGAAAGTGCACATAGGCAAGTTTATTTTTCGTGTAGCTAAACATGATTACTACAAATGAGGAAAAAAATCTCCTCAATTCTTTCATTGGACTTCATGATTCATTGAGTAGCATGCAATGAATAGCACCAATTTTTACTGGCAATATCTTTCTAATATCTTTATATAATGAAACAAGTAGCTCCAACAAAGTGTTTTTAAAAATAATACATGTGACTATAGACATCTCTAGTTACTATTTTAATAAACTTAGAGCAGATATTTACAACTGCTCTATTATGAATGTTGGTTAATATAGAGGAATTTGCATAAAATAGTGTATACTTTAGATCTGTTGAATTTTGTTTTTTAGAATAATATACCACTTTGTCTTTATAGTAATTTGATGCTGTTGAAATAAAAAGAAATCCTGCTGAAATTTTTAAAAAAAGGTTGGATCTGTCCATCCCAACATTAAGAAAATGTAGGGTGAATAAATCTCATAATATGTCTAACTTTTGCATGTAAATGGCTTCCATTGAGAACATATAAATTAAAATATTCTTAGATTTTATAGGAAAAATAATTCTAATTTCTTACTAGAAAGGATATGTAGAGAGAGTCAAATCTGTGAACCAGAAGGAAGCAGGGCTTGTCAGTCTTGATTATTGCCTTGCTTCCATGTTGAAATTTATTTAATATGGGTTATTATATTTAATTATTAATGCTTAATATGTGCTTACTATGGATCAATCACTTTATAAAACTTTACCTCTCATAATAAACCTCAAACCTATACTACCAGAAGTATATTAAAATGAAACTTTTTACTTTCCTTTTGTCTTATTAGATAAGATTAGCACTTATCTAATATAATAGATAAGTACCCACCATTGCAATGTGAAAGTGAAGTACCAGATGACCTTGGGAGGACAATCCAAAAAAGTGACTTTGTATAAGGTTAGCAGTTCTCAAGCATCACCCACCTTTAGGCTATAGAAATGAAGGCTAAGGATTCAACCAGAGGGTGTAGACATTAAAGGCATGAATTCTTTGAAGAGAATGCGTAGGCATTTCCTCCTGGGGCTCTCTGACTGGGTGAAGAGGATGTGAGGATGCCACATAGCAAGCAACCACCTTTCCCTGACAGCAGGACAAAGAGACGCTTCTCTGAATTCAGGTAGGCCATACGTATTAGTGTTTTATGCTGCATATGAAATTTCCACAAACACAGAGGCTTAAAACAATGTCATTTATTATCTTCCAAGTTCTGTAGATCAGAAGTCCAGCCGGTTTTTGTCCCTTTTCTGCTCTGTGTCTTATATAGTCAAAGTCAAAGTATGGGCCACAGGTTCTGATCTGCAGTTTCTGGGAAAGATCCTACTCCCAAGCTCGTCTAGGTTATTGGCAAAATTCATTTCCTTGTTTTAATAGGACTGTGGTCCCCATCTTCTTGCTGTTTATCCCGGAGACCATTTTCAGCTCTTACAGGCTACTCTCAGGTCCTTGCCCTGTAGGTACCCACATCTCAGCAACAGAGAACTTCTTTCACATGGAATTCCTCTCTTGCTTCAAATTTCTGACTACTGCTTCTCTAATCAGCCATGATAAACTCTGTTTCTAAATGGCTCATGTGATTAGAATGGGTCTACCTGCGAAATCTCTCTTTTAAATAACTCAAAGTCAACTGATTAGTAATCTTAATTACATCTATAAAATCCTCTGTTCATGTAATATAATATACTCATGGGTATGATATTTGATGATAGTCACAGCCCAGAGATTAGGGGAGGAAATCTTGGACCATTTCAGAATTCTGTCTACCTGTTGGAGGAAGCTAGTCAGGGATGAGGCAACCCCAGCAAAAAGAGGCTGCAGTTTTAACACTGGGTGTTCTAGATAATTAATGAATATACCTATTTGCTTGATAAAATAATATGTGTGTATTCTCTAGTTCCTGGGGTTGGAATAAACAGTTGTGTATATACTGATCATTTTTGTAGACTATGCTTAAGTCATTTATATGCTTTGATACACACTGTTAAATTGCTAGTAGAAGTGTGTCTTAATCAGGATAAGCTTAGTTATGCTGTGAAACAAATAACCTCACACTCTTAGGTACTTAAAACTGGAAAGGTATATTTCTTGATTACACTGCAAGATACTTCTCAGAGCAGCAGGGGAGGTGGACTCCTTCATGTTGTTCTCATTAAATGACCAAGATCACCGAGCAGGAACTATTGGAACACTTTATTTCACTGAGGTGGGGAGTAGGCAAGCTGCAATAGAATATGTAGCATGTTATTTCTAACATTTTGTTGGTTAAAGTAAGTCACACGGCCATGCCTAATTTCAGTGAGGAAGGAAAGTGCAATCCAAACAGAACCATAGTCTTGCTAAAAGCTCTAATGACTGTCTCAAAGACAGTTTGGAAAAATCACTCAAAAATTAAATATATGTAGCTCTTGACCTAGTGATTTCTAAATGAAATGAAGTCACTGGTTCAAATTACATTTATATTATGGCACAAGCATGTTTCTGTGTTATCTGTAATAGCAAAAGGTAAGAAAATACTCAAGTTGTAGAAAGTTATATTAGATCCATTCAATGGGATACCTTGCAGCCTTTCAAAAGTAAGACATATCTGGATTAACATGAAACTATTCCAAGATCATACTATTGAATAATAATCAAAGTGTATGTGTGTGAGAAGGTGGTGGTGATTATGGTGGGTGGTGGTGGGGCCAGGGATAATACATACAAAGCACTTACAATAGCGCATGGCAAAAATAATAGTAGTTAACACTCACATGCAATTTACTATGTGTAAAGTGCTCTTCTAAATGTTGTACATTCTTTAAGTCATTTGATACTCATAACAGTCATTTGAGGTGGTATTATCTCAATTTTCAAATGAGGAAATTCACAACAGAATATATTCATGAATAATTTCTAGAATCATATTTAAGAGAATGTCTGCAAAGAAAATGTATCTCTGGGGAGTGGGACTGAGAGAAACAATGGGGCTATTTTATGATTTACTGTGTTGCTTTCTGTTGCTCTTAGAGTTTTTATCATGATCACATGTTACTTTCATAGTAAAACTCAAACTCTGGTAGTAAAAATGTGATGACAATGAGCCAATGGGAGTTGTTCCACTCCTGCTAGAGTGTATTTGTGCCTTTGCACCCTGACAAGGGAGAATTTTTTCCTATGGAGAGAGAATATATAAGACATAAATATTCAACTCCAAATCTTCCCTTTTTCCTAATGAAGGAAAGTCTGAGTTTGTCACTCTTTAGTCCAGATTGTCTCTTTGGGTGTGATGATCCATGGTAGGTTCTGTTACTGTCCAATATCTCCCCCTCTTGTGGGATGCTACATCACTTGTCTATGACAGCAGGCTTGGCTGAGTGCTGGCTTTGGAAGTGATGTGTACTGCTTTCAAACAGAGGCTTTAAGAGTCACTGTGAGACTCTACTCCTGCTCTTTTCTGTTTGCCATGGGAAGAGCCATATAGAGACAGGGGCTACTTCTTTAGCCTGGATCTTGGAGAGACAAGAACATAAGTGCAGCTGTAGGAATATGTAACATGGGTGAGAAATTAGAGATAAATTTTTCTTCTAGAAAGCCACTGATGCTGAGCCATTTGCTACCATAATATAAACCGGTGAAAGGTAATACAAGATCTCATAGAAATAATAGGTATGCAGAAGTAGAGAAAATATACCTTCTGAATATCTTCTGGAATGCAGGCTCTGGGACATTTCAGCTTTTTGTGCTTTTTGTTATTTTTGTGTTATAGCATTTTGCTCTTGGATCTTCAATACCTGACAATCTCTATTTTGTTCTTCTGAAAGAAGAAAAATGTGTATTGTCCTACTGCTTTAATATTGGCAGGCTAGTAGTGGAAGACTTGTTACACAATTTCAATGCGATTTCTCTCTCTGATTGTAGAAGATTTACTTGTTCTACACATCCTGTTGTAGAAAAAAGTGGCAATATTACAGCAGTATAAATAGTTGCAGTTGTATTTCCTTTTCAATAGCTCATTTCTCTAAGTTTCGCACTTAATTGCAAAATGTTGCAATCACTTTAACTTTATTTTTTTTATTACCTAAATTAAATCATGGGTAAAATTATCAAGGTTTTTCCCTAGACATTCTATTATTTCATTTCACACAAAATATTTTATGTAAATAAGAACTTGCAATTTTGTAGTTTGATGTTAACTCTAAAGAATGTCCTGCTTTAATGATTGAATTGTAAGCTAATACCCAAGGAGTCATGCTATAAGTTAATTTTTCCACTAAGTATAATTTTCAACTAATATAAAAAATGTTCTAAGTTTTTTAGACTTTCACTCATTAATAAGAGCAAATTTATTTTCTCTTAATGGAGTTTAATTAGTTGTTTATATCTTATCAAAATAAGGATAATAACCTATTTTATGTCTCTATTCCAAAGGTCCATTTAGACACCAATTTTTTAGCTTAAAGTGATACGCTGATTTCTGTTGGTTTGTTTATTTCTGTAGTTATGCTATCCATTACAGCACTGTTAAAAACACTTCTGGGATGAAGAGTATTTGGAGGATTGTCCTTGTCCCTAATCATACACAAGGCAGCACTTTAGAAGAATTGTTGACTGAGAAGAAGGAGGCAACTCTGCTCCAATATTCCAAAAAAAGAAAAAAGAAAAAAAAAAGCTATCTAGATAAAATATCCTTTATTACAATCAATCAGCAATTACGTCCTTACCCCACTGCACAACCTGGTGAGAAGACTGTCCTTCTCTTCCACATTTTATACGGGCTCTAAGCCCTTCTGTGGCAACTGTTTAAAGACTAATCCTTTTATCCTGATTTGCAAATATAGTTTCAGTAGGAGGGCTGCCTGAGAACACCATGTGCTCTGGTTTGAACATGGTATGTCCCTATCAAAATACACATAGGAACCCTAACCCTAGTATGGCAATTTTGGGAAGCAGAGTCTTTAAGAGGCGAGGCCTGTTGGGAGGTGTTTGGGTCATGGGGTGGATCCCTTGTGAATGGCTTGGTGCTGAGTGAGTTCTCACTTTGGGAGACTGGATTAGTTCTTGCTGGAATGGATTAGCTCCTTTGCAAGTGGCTTGTTTATAAAGCCAGCCTCTCAGGTTTTGCACCTTCACACATGTCTGCTTTCCATTTGACCTTCCACCTTGTTGTGAAGCAGCAACAGAAGCTGAACAGTTACTGGTGCAATATCCCTGGAATTTTCCAGCCCGAAGGAGTGCAAGCTAAATAAATCTCTCTTTTTTATGAATTATCCAGTCTTAAATATTCTGTTATAGGAACAAAACGAACTAAGATACCATGTGATTTATGCTATGCTTTACAAAGTCTAGAAGGTATTCTAATGGCCACACATCAAACTGCATTAGAGGACCTAGGAGGCTTCAAGGATAATCCTATCTCCCCTCTTTTGTCTTCCAAAGCCAGTAATAAAGAACTCAATAGCATTCTAGGGAAGCTCTGTGGGCTCTCTAAAGGTAACAGGGAGTTAGATGGCCTATAGGAGTGGTTTTTGTTGTTGTTATTGTTGTTGTTTTAACAAATAATTTATGCCCAGAACTTCACTTTCAATTTAAAGTATATGTGTTTTAGTTAATATCAAAAATATATTATAGAGGAAAAATAAGATCTTTGGTGGTTAATATATAGCATGAGTTATTCTACTTTGCACATTTAAGAAATATTTTTAGGATATACATATGAAAACAGAAAAGAGTTTCTATGATGAAGAGACACGTTGATTTAAAACATTTTTAATCTCAATGACTGGAATAATTATGTTTTAAGGAATGGGGCATTCAATTATGAACCAAATTTGTTATTGCTTAATGTGATTCTGAATATGGTATTCCTGGATTACTTTTTGTAGATTTTATGTTAATAATAATTTTAATTTGTACAACACTTTGACATGAAAATCATTCAATTTATAGTTGTAATTCTTAAATTTATTAGTAATACATTTAATGTCAGGTAGATTTCATGCCAAAGACACAAGAACAGACTCGAATGGAAATAATATAGTATCTTGGGGGATGGCTTTTGAGTCTAAGTCCTCAGGGAAAATCTGAGTAAAAAGAGGAATGTAGTTGCTGAAGGAGCTGTAGGAATCCATTTTCTGACATAAATTTTCTAAAATAATGTATAAATTCAGGAAAAATAATATAGGAAAAATAAAATATTAAAATATTCAATTTGGTTGTAACATGTTTTTAACTATTTTGGGGCCTATAGCAAGCAAACTCTCTCATGGCCTCTAATAATTTCCAACTTCTGGTATTTTTTTTTTTTTTTTTGAGACAGTGTCTCACTCCGTCACTCAGGCTGGAGTGCAGTGGTGCGATCTCGGCTCACTACAACCTCTGCCTCCTGGGTTCACACCATTCTCCTGCCTCAGCCTCCCAAGTAGCTGGACTACAAGCACCCGCCACCACGCCTGGCTTAGTTTTTGTATTTTTAATAGAGACGGGGTTTCACTGTGTTAGCCAGGATGGTCTCGATCTCCTGACCACGTGATCTGCCCGCCTCGGCCTCCCAAAGTGCTGGGATTATAGGCATGAGCCACCTCGCCCGGCTGTCCTGGTATTTTTACTCTTGTGTAATCCCCTCCCCTCAAGTGTGGGCTAGCTCAATGACTTGCTTCTAATCAATAGAAAAGAGTGAGATGGGATAGAATAGAATGGGATTTCTCTTCTGTGATTAGTTTACAAGAAACTAACTTTCGTCTTAATAGCTATAGTCTATAGTTAATAGCTTGATAGTCTATAAAAGATTATTCTTTATCCTGGCTGTCATATTTACCAAAAAGGGTAAATATCTTGCCACGTGGCAAGAAAATGAGACTTCTGGCCAGTAGCCTCCTAGGAACTGAGGCCCTTGGTCCCAGAGCCCTTGAGGAACTGAAGTTTTGCAGACTTCATTTAAGTAAGCACAAAGTGGATATTTACCCAGTTGAGCCTTCAGATAAGCCTCAGTCCTGGCTGATACTCTGATTGCAGCCTTGTGAGAGACCTTGAAACAAAGGACGCAGTGTTGCGATCCTGGCTCACTATAATCTCCACCTCCCAGGTTCAAGCAATTCTCCTGACTCAGCCTCCCAAGTACAGGCATGTGCCACCACACCCAGCTAATTTTGTATTTTTACTAGAGATAGGGTTTCACTATGTTGGTCAGGCAGGTCTCAAACTCCTGACCAGCTGATTTTTGCACAAATGCCTGATGCACAGAAACTGTGAAATAAATGTTTTAAGCTGCTAAGTTTGCACTAATTTATTACACAAAAATAGATAACTGATACAGGTCTTTTAATTTTAATTTTATCATTCATCTTGTAATTAATTTCTTCAGTATGGCATGGTTCAAAAAATGTATATTGTGTGCTGTATATTTAAGCAAAATTCAGTGTAGAAGAGGAATTGAGATAGAGCAGTAGTTCTCAAAATGTCATGTGCATCAGAATCACTTGAAAGACTTGTTAAAATGGTTTTCTGCTCCTTTCCTCTAGGTTTTTGATTCATCAAGTCTTGAGTAGTTCCTGGGAATTCACAGTTCTAAAAAGTTCACAGGTGTATTAGTTTCCTATTGCTGCCCTGACAAATTACCCAAAATTAGGTGATTAAAACAATACAAATGTATTATTCTATGATTCTGGAGATCAGAAGTCAGAAACCAGTCTGCCTGGACTAAAATCAAGGTGTTCTCTTTCTGGGTGCTCTAGGAGAGATGTTGTCTCTGTATTAGTCCACTTTCACACTGCTGATAAAGACATACCCAAGACTGGGCAATTTACGAAAGAAAGAGGTTTAATTGGACTTACAGTTCCACATGGCTGGAGAAGCCTCACAATTATGAGGAAAGGCAAGAAAGAGCAACTCATCTCTTATATGAATGGCAGCAGGCAAAGAGAGAGCTTGTGCAAGGGAACTTCTCTTTTTAAAACCATCAGATCGTATGAGACCTATGCACCATCACAAGAACAGCATGAGAAAGATTTGCTGCCATGATTCAGTTACCTCCCACCAGGTCCCTTCCACAACAAGTGGGAATTCCAGAAGAGATTTCGGTGTGGATGCAGCCGAACCACATCAGTCTCCATGCCTCTTCCAATTTTTAGACACTGTCTGCATTCTTTGGCTCATGCTTCCTTCCTTCGTCTTCAAAGTGTCTTCATCAAAGTAGCATCTTCAAATATTAATATCTTTCTGACTCTGACCCCTGACTCTCCTGCGTCTTTCACTTATAACAACTCTTGTGCTTACAATGGACCCATCTGGATAATTCAAGATGCTCTTTCCCTCTCAAGACCTTTAATTTAATCACATCTGCAAAGTCCTGTTTGCCATGTAAGGTAATATATTCACAAGTTTCCAGGAATCAATTGTGGATATTTTTGTGGAGCCATTAGTCTGCCTGCCACACCAGGCAATGTTAATGCTACTGGCCCAGAGACCACCCTGTGCATATCACCGGTTATAGATCACTATAAGGACCAAGCTCCCTCTGCCTTGGATTCTGTTTGCCTCACCATGCCATCCCCTTAGCCTTATCATCCAAAGATTCTACAGAAGTGATTCTCTTTGTGTGGACTGGAAGCCCCTTTCCTTGGTACTCATGTATATCCCACAAGCAGTTTCACTTGAATATAGGAAATTTTGTGCTGTGTCGAAGGCAGCTGAAATGCTAATCTATCAGACCACTTGTGATGGTTTTTAATTTTATCTATGTTTTACCACAGCAAAAATCTTTTCTTTGATTATATGATATTTTGCTTTCTTCTGAGTTAGACAAATTCCAATATAGGTTTTGAAGCTCTCTAAAGTGTTTCCAGGATTAAATGAGTTTCAAAGATCACACCACTTAAAGCAGGAATGATAATATGCTAGAATTATCTACTATAGACACTTTGCTCACATTTTTATCTTTTATTTTCCCAAAAGGCTTTGATTATTTTTTCTTCTAGTGTGTATATGTGAATGTGGGTATTTATTCCGGCATTTAAATATGCCTTGACTGTAAAAAAAAAAAAAAAAGAAAAATCGTTACTTTCCTATTAATGATTCTAAGAGAGGTATAATTGTTGTTAATCAGTTAAGCTGATTAAAACTGAAGGTTTAAAAATAAATATATTATCTGCCCCATTATGTCACCTTATGTAATAGCACAATTTTAGACTCTATGGTATATGTGTGTCTATGTCCGTATCACAACATATCCCCTATCTGAAAGGGCAGGAAATACGTCTTTAAATTTAATGTCTACCTATTTTCCCTCCTTAGCATGCTCAGAGGCTATTGTGGTTTTAACCTTTTTTAGGAATTCTTTCTCAGTTGACTCACACATGGTATGGTTAAAAATTTCAGGGAGTTTGCCACATTTTGTCTGGGAGAATTAGGGATGTTAGGGGTTAAAAAGGACTCTAGAATCTTAATATGTGCCATAATGTATTACTGTTTTATAATCAGCTGTTACATGTAGTTAATGGAGTTAAAGTTCCACACTTTGTTAAGTGAGCCCTTTGGTAGTCTTCTATCAGTCTTTATATTCCAGAATATTTAGAATCCCTTTGGGTATAAACACTTTATTCATTTCTTCCTCTGAGTCATGCTCCCATACCAATACAGCAGCAGATGTCTGAGACAGTGTGGTCTCATTTGCACCCCTGTGTTCAACACTGGTAGTGGTTGCTATCTGGGAAAAAAAAAAAAATTAGCCACATTTTACTCTCAACTTGTATCAGTAATTTGGGTTTTCATGAGTTTGGTGTGTTGGTTCTTTATGCATAGCATAAAAATAAAAAGTACAAGTCCTTTCTATTTTTTCCAAATGAAAGATAAATTGGATTTAGAAGCTCATGCCTGACTAAATGCTTTTGTCCACAGAGCTGTTAACAATGGAAAATACCTAAGTATGGAAGGGAAATAAAAGTAAATGGACCTCATTAAAACTTCCGAGGGACACCTTTGGCTATTTGACTTCCTCCCATACAGGGGGGTAAAGTTCAAAAAGTAAGGAAAGTCCCAGGCTGTTGTCAACAAAACTGTCACAAGACATTTTTGAAGGATTTTAGGTTTGTCATGTCTGAATTAACTTTTGAATGAAAAATAAATTTGTGTTAACTTTACTTTAACAGAAAATTGTATAATAAATCTGCAAAATCAATCAATCACAGTATAAGACTTCAGAGGAGAAAGGGTTATGGGTGTGTATAAAATCTCTCTTATTTTTTAACAAATATTTTTGCTAAATTTATCTATGTTGCTCTGTGAATTCATTGATTCTATTGCTATTTTTCAAATGAGTCAGTATACGTGATTTTAGATTGTTTTCAGTTGTTAAAAAAATACATTTTAGTGAAGTTTCCCATCTTGTGAAGTTGTAGATGTTACTGTGGAATAGTTGTCATTTTCTATTGCTAAAACTAATATCATCAATACGTTTACTTTAAAAATCAATGTTTTTATGAAATGCCAGAATTATACATGTGCTTATATATTGAAACATTAGTAAAAGAGACTCAGTAATGTGCATTCATTACCCTCTTTCTATTACATTCAAAGCAGATATTTTCTGAATATCTTTTAGATTTAAAGACACTTGCTCCTCCTGAATTATTTTAGTCCATCTCCAGGGAGTTCTTCTGTTGCCGACTTATCGGATGTGAGACAATTTACATGCTATAAAAATAAGTGAAAGTAATGTGATGTGTCAGATTTCTAGTGGCGTATGAGTCATCATCCTGTTGGCATGGCATGAAGTTTCATAGAAAAACAATCTTATATTATTGCTGAAAATTAATTAAAATTAAAGCCTTTTTTATAAAAGAAAAAACATGATAGATTTAATTCCTAACTAAAAATGAAAAGCTTCTTTTTTCTCTTAGCATGCTTCTATATGAAAATTGTTCTTCCTCTCTCTATTACTTATTAGTTAATATATATTTATTAAGCACTTGCTATGGATAAGATTGGGCACTCGGTAATGAAATTGCAAGGAGTAATAGATAACCAAGAATCTATAGATTGTAATTTATCATTGACAGAATAATGATACACATACAAAGAGTGCTAAGAAAGTTGAAGGAAAAAGGCGATAATATCCAGCTAGGGTTTAGAAGGAAAGCTTAAAAAGATTCCAGCAAAGAAACCACCACTTGAATGTAATATAATAATACAAAAACAGGCAGAGAACAAAAAAATTGCACAGCTAATATTTACCCTACTTCTAGTATTGGCGTTAAGCCACATTAGGAGACTCAAGAAAATGTTATCTATTTATATTGATACATTTTCTTCCAAAAAGTTAAAATTATCAATAAGTCCACTTAAATTATGGATTCATATTTAATATTGTTAATGATAACCCTTTCTTTAACTGTAAATTATGCCTTTTGCTTTGAATTAATGATAATATGCAGATATCAGTAAGACAAATTTTTAAATTTAATCTTACCTCAATTTTCCAAATGTATATTGTAGTGTGTCATTTGAAATATTTATGTATAAATTATATATAGATTATGATGAGTATAAATACTTAGAAATAAGTAAATATGCATATATTAGCATGTGTGTGCTAAAAAATATTTTGCTGATAAATGGAGAATGATCATAATAATTTGGTTCTTTTTCCAACGCAAAAGATATGCTTCTTTTCCCAACATTAGTCAAACCTCTCTTATCATTCAGCTCTCTCAGAAAGCTCGAACTTCTTAATCCCTTGCTAGATTACAAGTGAACAGAATTGATTGCTGTCTCTCACCATTTCCTAGAACATATGAGGTGTTCTTTAAGCCATGGCTCCTAAAGCCCTTCTCCCTAAAATGTTCGTGACCTTAATTGGCCTACAGATAATTTATATTTTATATTATGTTAATTATTTATTCGTGCTGTCTTATATCCTCCAAAGATCTGTCCTCATACCTACCAATTCAGTCTGTAAAATGTTAGAGATGAAGAGCTGAGTCACTGGAGCTTTGTGGACAGTTATAGTTAATGAGAATTCACCAACACATGTACATTTTAATACCCATGGAGCTCTCTAGAGTTTGTTTCCTGCACAAGTCATTACTTTCTCTTGTACAAATGCACAACTTTTCAGTTAGGGGGCATAATTGCAGAGGGAAGGGATCAACATGTGATGCGTGTGATAGAAACCACAGTGCATATCATTTCCTGAACATCTATTTTACATAACATAGTTAATGATGACAGCAAAATCCAAAATATCCCTTTTTACTATGTGCAAGGATGGATCTTTGTATCCATGTATTTTGTATGTTTAAAAGGACATGTGAACAGTGTTTCCAGGAGAATGAGGCAGAAGCTGCACCAGGGTAGTAGATCCCTCAGCTTGACGTGGAGAATGTAAAACTCTCAGGCACCACACCATATCCCCTGAACCAGAACCTCAAGAAGTAGGACCCAGGAATCTGCATTTCAACAAGCTGTCAGATGATTCTTATGTACACTAAAGTTTGGGAAGCACTTTTGGAAAAGAAATAGTGATTTAAGTTGCCTCTTCAGAATTGATGTGAAATTTTTCCAAATTCTCTGGGAAACTATGTCAAAGGGTTCTTATGAGCCTCCATCACTCACTGATGCGTTTTAAAGCTGAAAATGAGTTATTCACATAGTATTTCACAGCAGTGAAGAATGCCATTGTGATTTCTCAAATTGGTGCCAAATAAATCCAAATCAAACTGTATTTTGTGGAAATATATTTGATGAACAAATAAAATACAAAAATGGTTAAGTGTGACCCATGAAGAAAAGCAGATTAGTCTGTACTAATTACAACTATGATAAAATAATGGACTGGACAGTGATGCTTAACTAAAGCCACTTACGCTTTTGTTTTTCTCTCAAAGAAGAAAACCGTACCTCTTCTGAGAAAGGTGAGTCTAGATACCAGATATAGGAGGGACATGAAGGCCTTAGTAATGAGACATCTAAAAGTTAAATCAATAGGAGTTAAATATTTTCAAAACTAATTTTATCAGTACTGTTCATAAAACTACAGGCCCAAGCTTGTTTACATGTGAATCAGGTTTAGCTTGTTAATTGGTATTTGGCATTTGTTTCTTCTTGAAACAGTATGATGCCTAGACAAGGCTGTATGAGAGAGAGCAAGAGACAGAGGAGAGAAACAGCAGTGCTTAACTGCTTACTAACACTGATCCTATTTACTATGTGTCAGTTTGTCATCCTTGGTTGAACAAGGAAAATATGCCATATAGAAACTGATAGCCTCTTTGCCTGAATTAAGCGTGTTTGTGTACAACCATTTATATTTTCAGCAGGGAATGGCAAAATTTATGCCACTTATTATGTATTGTATCTAATTCAGACTCTAGCAATCTAAGGGCTGTTTATAGTTTCATGAAAATAAATATTGCCCAATTTGAGAAATAAGATTAGCTATCCTCTCATAGCACAGCTGCCCTAGTTGACCATGCAGCTTAATGTAGTAGATGGAAACCAGGAAACTGGTTCTACCCCCAGCTGTACCTTTAACTTCTCACTTAACCTCTCAGAGTTTTATTTTTTCCAATATTTAAAACTAAGGTATTAAATGATTGCTAAAAATGCTATGATTCTATAAACACTGGCAGTGATCACTTTTTGAGGCATAATGCCAGGGAGGCCTGGCCAGGAAGGATCTAATTTAGATCTAAGTCCAAGGGACATTCAAAATCCAAAATTTAATCACTTATCAAATGAAAATTATTCAGGAACATAATACTAAATTCTGATTTAGAATTTCTTCTAAATCATACTCAACAGTGGAAAATTGAAAGTTTTCCCTCTTAGATCTGGTAAGAAAAGGATGCCCACTCTTGCCCTGCTATTCAACATAGTACTGAAAGTCGAAGACACAGCGATGAGGTAAGAGAAAGAAATCATAGTCATCCAAATTGGAAAGTAAGAAGTTAAATTTTCCCTGTTTGCAGTTAGCATAATCTTATAGGTAGAAAACTCCAAAGATTCCACTAAAATACTGTTAGAACTGATAAACAAATTCAGTAAAAGTACAGAATACAAAATCAACATACAAAAATCAGTAGCCTTTCTACAAACTAACAACAAACTATCCAAAAAGGAAATTAAGAAAACAATTCCATTTACAATAGCTACAAAACTATTAGGAATAAATCTAACCAAGAAGGCAAAACACTTATACAGTGAAAACTGTAAAATATTGAAGAAGGAAAATTAAAAAGACATAAATGAATAGAATAATATCCTGTGTTCATTGACTGGAAAAGTTAATATTGTCAAAATATCCATATTACCCAAAGCACTCTACAGATTCAATGCAATCCTTGTCAGAATTTTAAAGACATTTATTACAGAAATAAAAAAAAAAATCCCAACATTAATATGGAGCCGAAAAAAGACCCCAAATAACCAAAGGAATCTTGAGCAAAAAGAACAAAGCTGGAGTTGTCACATTATCTGACTTTAAAATATACTACAAAGCTATTCAGTTAATATTTTACAAAGGTGCCCCAAACACAAAGCAGGAAGAACAGTCTCTTCAATAAATGATGTTGGAAAAACTGGCTATTCATATGGAAAAGAACAGCATTAAAACCTTATCTCACAATGTATACGAAAATCAACTTAAAATGGATTCAAAACTTAAATGTAAGACCTAAAGCTATAAAATTACTAGAAGAAAACATAGTAGAAAGGCTCCATGACGTTGATGTAGACAATAACTTTTTTAATATGGCCCCCAAAGCCCAAAATAGACACGATTGTTGCCCAAAAGGCAACGAAAGCAAAAATAGACAAATGGGATTACATCAAACTAAAAACACTTCTACGCAGCAAAGAAAACAACACAGTGAAGAGAAAACTTATAGAATGGGAGAATATATTTGCAAACCATACGTCTGATCAGGGGTAAGTTAATATCCAAAATATGTAAGGAATTCAAGCAACTTAATAGCAAGAAAAGAACCCAATTTAAAAATTAACAAAGGACCTGAATAGATATTTTCCAAAAGAAGACTTACAAATGGGCAGCAGATATATTTTAAAAATGCTTGTTACTAGTAATCAAAGAAATGCAAACTAAAACCACAATGAGATATCATCTCACACCTCTCAGAATGACTAGCATCAAAAAGATAAAAGATAAGTTTTGGCAAGGATGAGGGGAAAAGGAAATCTTTGTATACATCAGGTGAGAATGTAAATTAGTACAGCCATCATGAAAAAGAGTATAGAGACTCTTCAAAAAATTAGAACTACCATATGATCCAGAAATCTCACTATTGAGTATATACCCAAAGGATATAAAATCAGTATATCAAAGAGATATCTGCACTCACTTGTTCATTCCAGCATTATTCACATTAGCCAAGATACGAAATTAACCTAAATGTTTATCAATAAATGAATGAATAACAATATTTGGTATATATCCAGCCATTAAGAAGAAAATCCTGTCATTTGAGACGACATGGATGAACATCAGGATCAATACGCTAAGTAAAATAAGCCAAGCACAGAAAGATAAATACCCCAGGTCTCACTTATACATGAGATCTAAAAAAGTTGAACTCATAGTAGAGAGTAGAATGGTGGTTACCAGAGGCTGGTGGCAGAGATAGAAGGTTGAGGAGATGTTGGTCAAAGGATACAAAATTTTAGTTAGATAGAAGGAATAAATTCAAACCTATTGTACAACACGGTGACTCACCTTTTACTTATTTCTTAGCTATTCCTCCTCCAGGTTATCAGAGTTATCAGACTCGGTCACAGAATTCTGGTGTTTGAGTTCCCAAGCCAAGTGCATCCACTGTCCATCCTGCACACTGACTGGGGAATACCAGATTTTAGATGGGGGTGGGGGTGGAGTAGAAAAGAGCAGCAGTGTTCATGATTTTCCTGAATTTCTTTCTTTTGCCACCTAAGCTCAGCTATTTTCTTTCAAGGCAGTTTTTCTATTAATATAATAGTATACTTTCATTTTAATTCCATTTGTAAACTCATCTAAATCTTACCCAGTAATATTAAAAAAGAATTTTTTAACATAACTAGTGTATTATTGAAAGTCAATTAACCCTGTATATGTGGGTTTATTTTCGGACTGCATTCAGTCATTCCTGTTTTATAAACCTCCTATTTTTATTTATTTATTTATTTTTCTAAAAACAAAAAACAAATGGGATACATGTGAGAACGTGCAGGTTTGTTACACAGGTATACGTGTGCCATGGTGGTTTGCTGCACCTATTGACCCATCCTCTAAGTTCCCTCCCCTCACCCCCACCACCCAACAGGCCCTGTCATGTTGCTCCCCTCTCTGTGTTCATGTGTTCTCAATGTTTGACTCCCACTTATGAGTGAGAACATGTGGTGTCTGGTCTCCGTTCCTGTGTTAGTTTGCTGAGGATAATGGCTTCCAGCTTCATCTATGTCCCTGCAAAGGACATGATCCCATTCCTTTGTATGACTGCATAGTATTCTATAGTGTATATGTACATTTTCTTTATCCAGTCTATCATTGATGGGGATTTGGCTTGATTCCATGTTTTTGCTATTGTAAATAGTGCTGTAATAAACATACATGTGCATGTGTCTTCATAGTAGAATGATTTATATTCTTTGGGTATATACCCAGTAATGGAATTGCTGAGTCTATTTCTGGCTCTAGATCCTTGAGGAATTGCCATACTGTCTTCCACTGTGGTTGAACTAATTTACATTCCCACCAACAGTGTAAAATGTTCCTATTTATCCACAGCCTCACCAGCATCTATTGTTTCCTGACTTTTTATAATCACCATTCTGACTGGTGTGAGATGATATCTCATTGTGGTTTTGATTTGCTTTTCTCTGATGATCAGTGATGTTGAGCTTTTTTTCATGTGTTCGTTGGCTGTGTAAATGTCTTCCTTTTGTAGTAGGACAAGCCACAAACAAAACCCTCAGACACTGGGTTAAAGAAGGAAGTGCTTTATTCGGCCGGGAGCATTGGCAAGACTCCTGTCTCAAGAGCCGAGCTCTCTGAGTGAGCAATTCCTGTCTTTTTTAAGGGCTCACAACTCTAAGACGGTCTGCTTGAGAGGATTATGATTGATTGAGCAAGCAGGGGGTACGTAACTGGGGACTGCATGTACCGGTAATTAGAACGAAACAGAATGGGACAGGGATTTTTACAGTGCTTTTCTATATAATGTCTGTAATCTATAGATAACATAACCGATTAGGTCAGGGGTTGATCTTTAACTACCAGGTCCAAGGTGTGGCGCTGGGCTGTCTGCTTGTGGATTTCATTTCTGCCTTTTAGTTTTTACTTCTTCTTTCTTTGGAGGCAGAAATTGGGCATAAGACAATATGAGGGGTGGTCTCTTCCCTTACTTTGAGAAATGTCTGTTCATATCCTTTGCCCACTTTTTGATGGGGTTGTTTTTTTCTTGTAAAAATGGGTAAGTATCTTGTAAATTCTGGATATTAGACCTTTGTCAGATGGGTAGATTGCAAAAATTTTCTCCCATTCCATAGGCTGCTTGTTCACTGATAGTTTCTTTTGCTGTGCAGATGCTCTTTAGTTTAATTAGATCCCATGGGTTGATTTTGGCCTTTTTTTTTTTTTTTTTTTTTTTTTTTTTTTTTTTTTTTTTGAGACAGTCTCACTCTGTCACCCAGGCTGGAGTACAGTGACATGATCACTGCAACCTCTGCCTCCTGGGTTCAAGCAATTCTCCTATCTCAGCCTCCCTAGTAGCTGGGACTACAGGTGCACACAACCACGCCTACCTATTTTTTGTATTTTTAGTAGAGACAGGGTTTTACCATATTGGTCAGGCTAATCTCAAACTCCTGACCCCAAATGATCCACCCACCTCGGCCTCCCAAAGTGCTGGGATTACAGGTATGAGTCACTGTGCCCAACCCAATCTTGTCTTTTTTTGCAATTGCTTTTGGTGTTTTTGTCATGAAATCTTTGCCCACGCTTAAACCCTGAATGGTATTGCCTAGGATTTCTTATAGGGTTTTTATGGTTTGGAGTTTCACATTTAAGTCTTTAATCCATCTCGAGTTAATTTTTGTATAACGTGTAAGGAAGGGGTCCAGTTTCAGTTTTCTCCATATGGCTAACCAGTTTTCCCAGCACCGTTTACTGAATAGGAGATGCTTTCTTCATTGCTTGTTTCTGTCAGATTTGTCAAAGATCAGATGGTTGTAGATGTGTGGTCTTATTTCTGAGGTCAATGTTCTGCTCTATTGATCTATATGTTTATTTTGGTAATAATACCTGCTGTTTTGGTTACCGTAGCCCTGTAGTATAGTTTGAAGTTAGGTAGCATAGCGACTCCAGCTTTGTTCTTTTGGCTTAGGATTTTCTTGGCTATATGGGGTCTTCTTTGATTCTGTATTAAATTTAAAATAGTTTTTATTTTTAATTCTGTGAAGAATCTCAATGGTAGTTTGATGGGAATAGCATTGAATCTATAAATTACTTTGGACAGTATGGCCATTTTCATGATACTGATTCCTCCTATCCATGAAGATAGAATGTTTCTTCGCTTGTTTGTGTCCTCTCTTATTTCCTTGAGCAGTGGTTTGTAGTTCTGCTTGAAGAGGTCATTCATATCCCATGTTAGCTGTATTCCTAGGTGTTTTATTCTCTTTTTAGTGATTGTGAATAGGGGTTCATTCATGATTTGGCTTTCTGCTTGCCTGTTGTTGATGTAATGGAATGCTTGTGATTTTTGCACATTGATTTTGTATCCTGAGACTTTGCTGAAGTTGCTTATCAGTTCAAGACGTTTTGGGGCTGAGATGATGGGTTTTGTTAATATAAAATCATGTCATCTGCAAACAGAAACAACTTGGCTTCCTCTCTTCCTATTTGAATACCCTTTATTTCTTTCTCTTGCCTGATTGCCCTAGCCAGAACTTCCAATACTATGTTGAATAGGAGTGGTGAAAGAGGACATCCTTGTCTTCTACTGGTTTTCAAAGGGAATGCTTCCAGCTCTTGCCCATTCAATAGGATATTGGCTGTGGGTTTGTCATAAAGAGCTCTTATTATTTTTAGGTATGTTCCATCAATATATAGTTTATTGAGAGTTTTAAGCATGAAGGGGTGTTGAATTTTATCAAAGACCTTTTCTGCATCTATTGAGATAATCATGTGGTTTTTGTCTCTGGTTCTGTTTATGTGATGGATTACATTTATTGATTTGCATATGTTTAACCAGCCTTGCATCCCAGAGATGAAACCAACTTGATCATGGTGGATAAGTTTTTTGATGTGCTGCTGGATTCAGTTTGCCAGTATTTTATCGAGGATTTCTGCATCAATGTTCATTGGGGATATTGGCCTGAAGTTTTCATTTTTTTGTTGTATCTCTACCTAGTTGTGGTATCGGGATGATGCTGGCTTCATAAAATGAGTTAGGGAGGAGTCCCTCATTTTCAATTGTTTGAAATAGTTTCAGAAAGAGTGGTACCAGCTTCTCTTTTTGTTTCTGGTAGAATTCAGCTGTGAATCTGTCTGCTCTTGGGCTTTTTTTGCTTGGTAGGCTATTAATTACTGCCTGAATTTCAGAGCTTGTTATTGGTTTATTCAGGGATTCAACTTCTTCCTGGTTTAGTGTTGGTAGGGTGTATGCGTCCAGGAATTTATCCATTTCTTCTAGATTTTCTAGTTTATTTGCGTAGAGGTGTTTACAGTATTAACTGATGGTAGTTTGTATTTTCATGTGTTCACAGTGGTGATATCCCCTTTATCATTTTTGATTGTGTCTATTTGATTCTTCTTTCTCTTCTTTTTTATTAGTCTAGCTAGTGATCTATCAATTTTTTCAAAAAAACAGCTCCTGGATTCATTGATTTTTTTTTTTTTTTGGAGGGATTTTTGTGTATCTCCTTCAATTCTTCTCTGATCTTAGTTATTTCTTGTCTTCTGCTAGCTTTTGGATGCAGCTCTTGTCTCTCTAGCTCTTTTAATTGTGATGTTAGGGTATCAATTTGAGATCTTTCTAGCTTTCTAATGTAGGCATTTAGTGCTGTAAATTTCCCTCTTAACACTGCTTTAGCTGTGTCCCGGAGATTCTGGTACATTATCTCTTTGTTCTCATTGGTTTCAAAGAACTTCTTGATTTCTGCCTTAATTTCATTATTTACCTGGGAGTCATTCAGGAGCAGGTTGTTCAATTTCCATGCAATTATGTGGTTTTGAGTGAACTTCTTAATCTTGAGTTCTAATTTCATTTCACTGTAGTCTGAGAGACTGTTCGTTATGATTTCAGTTATTTTGCATTCTCTGAGGAGTGTTTTACTTCCAATGATGTGGTTGATTTTAGAATAAGTGCCATGTGGCACTGAGAAGAATGTATATTCTGTTGATTTGGGGTAGAAAGTTCTATAGATATCTACTAGGTCCACTTAATCCAGAGCAGAGTTCAAGTCCTGAATATCCTTGTTAATTTTCTGCCTTGTTGATCTAATACTGACAGTGGGAAGTCTCCCACTATTATTATGTGGGAGGCTAAGTCTCTTTGTAGGTCTGTAAGAAATTGTTTTATGAATCTAGGTACTCCTGTATTAGAGGTATATATATTTGGAATAGTTTGCTCTTCTTGTTCAATTGTTCCCTTAACCATTATGTAATGCCTTTCTTTGTCTTTTTTTATTTGTGTTGGTTTAAAATGTGTTTTGTCAGAGACTAGTATTGCAACCCCTGCTTTTTTTTTTTCTTATTTACATTTGCTTGGGAAATTTCCTCCATCCCTTTATTTTGAGCCTATGTGTGTCTTTGCATGTGAGATGGGTCTCCCGAATACAGCACACTGATGGGTCTTGACTCCTTATCCAATTTGCCAGTCTGTATCTTCTGATTGGGGCATTTAGCTGTTCTACATTTAAGGATAGTATTGTTATGTGTGAATTTGATCTTGTTATCATGATGCTATTTGGTTATTTTGCACACTAGTTGATGCAGTTTATTTGTAGTGTCATTGGTCTTTATGTTTTGGTGTGTTTTTGCAGTAGCTGGTACTGGTTTCTCCTTTCCATATTTAGTGCTTCTTTCAGGATCTCTTGCAGGGCAGGCCTGGTAGTAATGGAATATCTTAGCATTTGCTTGTCTGGAAAGGATTTTATTTCTCCACTTATGAAGCTTAGTTTGGCTGGATATGAAATTCTGGGTTGAAAATTCTTTAAGAATGTCAAATATTGGCCCCCAATTTCTTCTAGCTTGTAGAGTTTCTCCTGAGAGGTCTGCTGTTAGTCTGATAGGTTTCACTTTGTAGGTGACCTGGCCTTTCTCTCTGACTGCCCTTAACAGTTTTTCCCTTATTTTGACCTTGGCGAAACTGATGATTATGTGTCTTGGGGTTGATCTTCTTGTGGAGTATCTTAATAATGTTCTCTGTATTTCCTGAATTTGCATGTTGGCCTGTCTTGCTAGGCTGGGGAACTTCTCCTGGATAACATCCTGAAGCATGTTTTCCAGCCTTGTTTCCATTCTCTGCATCTCCTTCTGGTACTCCAGTCAATCATAGGTTCCGTTTTTTTATGAAGTCCTATATTTCTTGGAGACTTTGTTCATTCCTTTTCATTATTTTTTCTCTATTCTCGTCTGCATGTCTTATTTCAGCAAGGTGGTCTTCAAATTCTGATATCCTTTCTTCACTTGGTGGATTCAGCTGTTGATACTTGTGTATGTTTCATGAAGTTCTCATGCTGTGTTTTTCAGCTCCATCAGGTCGTTTATGTTCCTCTCGAAACTGGTTATTCTAGTTAGCAATTCCTCTAACCTTTTATCAAGGTTCTTAGCTTCTTTGCTTTGGGTTAGAACTTCTTTGCATTGGGTTAGAACATGATCCTTTTGCTTATCATAGTATTTTATTACCCATCTTCTTAAGCCTACTTCTGTCAGTTGTCCATCTGATCCTCCATCCAATTCTGCACCCTTGATGGAGAGACATTGTGATTATTTGGAGAAAAGACACTCTGGTCTTTTGAATTTTTGGCGTTTTTTCATTGATTCTTTCTCCTCTTCATGAGTTTCTCTAGTTTTGGTCTTCGAGGCTGCTGACCCTTGGATGGGGTTTTTGTGGGGACCTTATTGTTGTTGTTGATGTTTTTGTTGTTGCTTTCTGCTTGTTTGTTTTTCTTTCTATATTCAGGTCCGTCTTCTGTAGGGCTGCTGCAGTTTGCTGGGGGTTTACTCAGGCCTTGTTCATCTGATTTGCTCCCATGCCTGGAGATGTCACTCAAGGAGACTGGAGAGCACAAAGATGGATGCCTGCTCCTTCTTCTGGGATCTCTGACCTCAAAGGGGCTAGAAACTGATGCCAGTAGGATCACTCCTGTATAGGGTATCTGACAACGCTTGTTGAAGTGTCTCACCCATTTGGGTGGCGCAGGGAGCAGGACCCATTTAAGGAAGCACTTTATCCCTTGGTGGAGGGGGTGTGTTTCATGGGGGGGAAACCATCTCATCTGGGCTGCCTGAATTCCTTAGAACTACCAGGAGGAGAGGCTAAGTCTGCTGATCCTCAGAGAATGTGGCCACCCCTACTGCTAGGGGCTCAGGCCCAGGGAGATCCAAATTCTGTCCCTGAGCCTCTGGCTGAAGCTATTGGACTTCCTGCAGGGAAGCACCCCCCTACCCCCACCCCAATGAGGAAGGATGGGTCAGGGTCATGCCTGAAGAGACACTGGCTGCAAACTACTATAGCCGGTGTATTGGACTGTGGAGATGAGTCTTGGGACCAAGCTGTCCAGCCTCCCTGGCTCCAGCAGGGGGAAAGCACAGCCTGGAGCTGTAGAAATGGGTGCCACCCTTCCCCCACCCAGGGAGCTCAACGTGTTAGGCAGTTGCCAGTCCCATTGCTGGCTGCTGTCCCTCCCTCAAGAAACTCGAACACCTTAGACAGCAGACAGCTGCAGCTGTGGTGCTCACGGTCTCCCTTCCCCCCCAGGAGTTTGGTGGGCTTAAGCAGATTCCAGGGCTGAGCGTTGGGACCGTAGGCCCTGGTGGTATGGGCTCGTGAGTGGGATCTTCCAATCCGTGGGTTGCACAGTTCCATGGAAAAAGCACAGTTTCCCCAGCTGGGTAGCATCCTCACTCACCACCTCCCTTGGCTGGGATAGGGTGTTCCCCTGCCCTGTGTGGCTCTCAGCTGGGCCGCAGCACCACACTGCTCTTCCTTCTCTCCGTGGGTCACACCAGCTTTCTAGTCAATTTTGATGAGAGAACCTGGCTACCTTGGTTGCTGGTGAAGGATTCATACACTTATTTATTTATTTATTTATTTATTTCCATAGGAAGCTCCAAATGCCGCTGCTTCTAGTCTGCTGTTTTAGTCCTACCCCCCCATTTTTTTTTTTTTTTTTAAACTTTGTAATAACGTAGTTTAGGACAAAAGGCAAAGTCTTTGATGTCAGACATACTTAAGTTTTAATTGCTAATTGAGGTTATTTGGGCAAGTTTCACAATCTCTCGGAGACTCAATTTTCTCATCTGTAAATTGGGGATTATTATTGGGTTGCTAAATATATGGTAGACTATGACTTGGGGAAAAACATGCAAGTATTTAGCTATGGCACCACCAATATTTCCTTGACAGAGATATGTAGATCCTTGACCATCTATGGCCTCTGCTATGAACTGAATGTTTGTGTCTTCTCAAAATGAATGTGTTGAAGCCCTAACCCACAATGTGATTGTGTTTAGGGACTGGGTCTGCGAGAAGGTGATGAAGGCTAAATGAGATTATAAGGGTGAGGTCCTAATTTGATAGGACTGGTGTTCTTACAAAAAAGGATGAAACACCAGAGTGCTCTCGCCATCATGTGAGCACCAAGTGAAAAGGCAACCATCTGCAAGCCAACAAAAATGCCCTCACTGGGAGTTGAACCATACCTTGATCTTCGGCTCCTTAAGCCTCCAGAACTGGGAGAAAACAAAGTTGTGTTGTTTAAGCCACCTGGTTTACAATATGTTGTTATAGCAGCCCAAGGTGACTAAGTTAGCCTCTCCACCAACTTATGGTATAAAAGGCAGTGCAGCCAAGTCTCTGAGCTGGTAAACTTCTCACTATGCACTGGTTGCAACAGCTACTGAATTTTGACTGTACTCCAGGAGAAGGAGGAGTCACTGAGGACAGTATCCACTTCCTTTATCTTGTATATTTTTGATTTTTTGCACTAATTTTTGGTTTGATAGTGGAAACACTTTAAGCCAAGTCCCCACCATAATTCTTCCAATTTTTTGAACATAAATCAGCCCTTTGTGGACTAGCCTAGTCAAATGTCTTAAAGGAGGTAATTTTTTTTTAATTCAAATTTAGGTGTAGAAAAATATCACATGACCTCTTTTTACCTAAAATCAAATGAAATATGATTCTGGGCTTCCATCACACCAGGTGTTTAGGTAGTTTAGTCACTGGAATTATTGCTTCTCCCCCCCTTTCTGCCCTGGAACAGTTCCCAGGATCTTAAACAGAACATTACACTAAGGTGAGGCCTCCCAATTTCCATATGCACTAGTCACTACTAAAACTTTCATTATCTGAACCTGCAGGGTCCTTCAAGTTGATGATTCTGCTTTGACATTAAATGTAGTGAATGGAATCTTTGATGAGTCCTGGTAGCACAGACCGCCCTTGTAACTTGCTGTAAGTCCTGATACTCTCTTAGGGTATCCAAAGGGTATGAGGTTCAGAGTCATAATTTTCATTCCCTTTCAGCTACCAAGAGGACTCTCCTCTTTTCCCCTGAACTCAAGGACCTCCTCGGGGTACCCAACTCTTTTCCTACTCCTTTGGATATGATTTAGTGGGACCTCATAATGTAGACCTTGAAAAGCAAAATCCAGAAAAAGAATGCAGTTGACTTTCCATATCTTTGGGTTCTGTATCCATGGATTCAACCACCTGAGGATCAAAAATATTTGGAAAAAATAATTATATCTGTACTGGACATGTATAGACTTTTTTCTTGTCATTGTTCCCTAAATAGTATAATACAGCTATTTATATAGTATTTACATTGTCATAGGACCTATTTAATCTAGAGATGATTTAAATACAAAGAAGGATGTGCATAGGTTATATACAAATATGCCATTTTGTAGCAAGGACTTGAGCATCCTTGGATTTTGCTATCTGCAAGAGGTCCAGAACCAATCCCCCATGGATACAGAAATTTCCAGACAATTCTGCTTTGGAACTTTCTTCACAAATCCCTCCCTTGACAAAGTCTTGGCTGTTACTTAGTGGAGAAAGAAGAACAGAAAAATTAATTTAGAACAAAACACAAATATCTCCATAAACTTCCATATATAGAGAGAGAGTAGCAATTGGAATATATTACAAGCTAAGGAAATGTTATTTTCTTTCTTCCCATTCTTTATTTTTTTCTCATTTTTCCCAAAAATGGTACATTGATTAGCTTGAAGGCAAAAAAAAAAAAAAAAAAAAAATAGTTGGGGGGAGCCTAATCTTAGCTGGCAAAAAAAAAAAAAAAAAAAAAAAAAAAAAAAAAAAAAAAGGGAGGGGAGGCCTAATCTTAGTTTAGTTAATCTTAATAGTGACCAGGTTAAATAACACTTTAATATATTAAGGTAATATTAAAAGATGGCTCTTGTCTGTCTTCATTGACTCTTTTCCCAACAGATTTCCAGACCTTGCTACATGCAAAACCCAGTGCAATGAGGAGTCTGAAGCCTCGTTTTTGATGTTCACTGCTGTCAGCTTTTAATTTTCACTTTTCACTCTTCCCTTTGCCACTTTTCCCTCTTCCCTTTTCCACATCAGGTAAGCTGATAAGAAAGTCTGGGTGCTTCCTCCTTTGGCATCTGTGAGAGAGCCAAACCATATAAACCTCTGTTCACCCACAGGAACTCTCACCAGAGCCCCATCCCCTAGCCACAAAAACAAAACCAAAAACAAATAAAACACAGTTTATTCTCTTTCCTTTCCCTCTTAAGCCATTTTGGACATGTTTAAAATATTTGCCCTAATCTCCCCCAGAGAACTCAAACATGTAAGTAATACAACTTTTCATACCCTCTTGGTGTATGTGGTATCATCAGTCTTGATGTTGGAACCACATTTTGAGTGGCAGTATATCTGCCTCTGTAGGTAACCATAACACTCACAAAGAAGATGCAACTCAGAGAGGGGGTGGGAGGAGAAAGAGAGAACGCCAAATTATGTAATTTAAATTACAAAATAAGTTATTGAAATTTAAAGCACACAATAGTTTTGAATCCAAAACAAGTTTGATATGCATGTCCTATGCTATTTGATTGTAAGAATCCAGAACCTGGCAACTTAGAAATTAAAATTTATACCTTGGCCTCTAGACTATGAAAAAGCACTAGATACTATAAAAACCTTTTTTCTACCCCAATCAAAATTCCAATCAGCAGATGGAATGAAGAATTTTAGGAATGAAAGGCACTCTACTTGTTCAGCCCCAGGGGATTTAATCCCAGGGAGTTGTGATAGAACTCCCTGTTCTATCACAGGGAGTTAAGGGGCTTAAGATTAAGGGGCTTCTGCCTCAGTTTTCAGGGTGTAGTCCAAGGAACGTGCCTCTAAGCAAAGTCTCACCTAACATGGCACTAGAAAAATATGCACCTGCCACTGCCACCCTTGTGTACCATGGACATAGCAGCTGGCAGAAAAGCAAAGATGAAAGGTCAGTAGCCAAGGAAGAACTGGGAAATTTGAAGGGTCAGAGAGATCTGGGATGAGGCCAATTAACATGCACTGTAGCATTAACCCCTAAATACCAGTGACTTACAACAATAAATACTTTTTTCTCACGGAAGGATCTTCAGGTCAGCTGTGGTGGGTCTGTTCTAGGCTGTTAGTCAAGTTCAGATTTACTTGGCATGTTTTCTCTATGCAAGGGCTAGTGACATAGTTTGGATATTTGTCCCTGCCCAAATCTCATGTTGAAATGTAATCCTCAATGTTGGATGTGGAGCCCGGTGGGAGGTGTTTGGATCATGGTGTGGATGCCTCATGCCTTGATGCTGTCTTCATGGTAGTGAGTTCTCACAAGATCTAGTCATTTAAAAGTGTGTGGCACCTCTCCCCCCAAATTCCCCTGCCCCCACCAATTTTCTGTCTCTTGCTTCTACTTTTACCATTTGATACGAGCTCCTGCTTCACCTTCCACCATGAGTAAAAGCTCCCTGAGGCCCCCAGAAGCCAAGCAGTGTTGGTGCTATGATTCCTATACAGCCTGTAGAACTGTGAACCAATTTAACCTCTTTTCTTTATGAATTACCCACCCAGTCTCTATTTATTTATTTATAGCAATGCAAGAACGGCCTAACATAGGCTGAAGGGACAGCTGCTAACTTGGGCATGCTGTCCTTCTGATGAAGGGTGAGTGCAAGCAAGATAGAAGAAACTTACAAATCTCCCATGTAGACCTGACATATGGTCACTTCTCTCCATGTTCCATCGGACAAAAATATAATCAAAATGTTTCCAAAAAATCCAATCATATAATAATTAGAAAATTGGGCACATTCCAGAAAAAAAAAATCACATAAATAATCCACTGATGATACTTAGATATATTTCCTGAGAAATTTTCTGTAGTTTGTATAGTAGTTGAGATTGTATTATGCATGTAATTTTGCTTTTTTCCTTTTGTCCATAGTAAATATGAACTATACTTTTCCTAATTACTTGTCCATGGGGACAAACAATTGCTTCTAATTGTTTCTAATTTTTAAATTATATCTTGCTGCACAAACATCATGGTTTTTTTTTTTTTTTTTTTTTTTTTTTTTTTTTTTTTTTTTTTGAGACAGGGTCTCACTCTGTCACCCAGGTCACCCAGGCTGGAGTTCAGTGGTATGATCTTGTCTCACTGCAGCTTCAACCTCCTGGATTCAAACCATCCTCCCACCTCAACCTCCCAAGTAGCTGGGACTACAGGTGTGTGCCATCACACCTGACTAATTTTTGTATTTTTAGTAGAAATAGGATTTCACCACATTGCCCAGGCTGGTCTGGAACTCCTGAGCTCAAGTGATCTGCCTGCCTTAGCCTCCCAAAGTGCTAGGAATACAAGCGTGAGTCACTATATTCAGCCTTGCATAAACATCTTTATGCGTGAAACTACAAATCATGAATCTGAAGTAAAATTAAATCATCAGTTTCAACTTCCAAGGCATTTGAAAGTCCATCTATTAGGTTGAACTGTATGAAATTACTGATACTTGACAATTAACCTTCAAAAACAGCAATTTCATATATTTCAAACAAAATAAATGTACATTATTGTGCTACATGATGACATTTCAGCCAACAGTGGATTGCATATACAACAGTGGTCCCATCAGATTATGATGGAGTGAAACATTTCTGTTGAAATCATCCCTATACATTTTATTAAATTAATCAGGGAAGAAAGGAAGGGTAGAAATGAAAATAAACCAAGCTGCAGCACATTCAGCATTAACCATCAGGTCAGACTGCTCTCTGACCCACTTCCTCACAGTCGTTTGCTTCGTATCGCCCCAGAGTTACGTGAACCCCATCTCAAGGTTATTGTCGCCCTTAACTGCTCTAAAGATAACAACTTAAGCATTGTGAAGCATTAAGTTTTCCATTCAAGATATTCTTTCAGATCCTGCCTACTGGCAAAACAAATGTTAAAGAATGCAATTTCCACATTCTATTGATTTCATTCTCCTTGCCACAGTTAATCAATGACCCCAAATTTTCCGGCCCCATGCTCTCCATGACCACCTTAAAAACTCCAGCCCAAAACTCCTTGAGAAGACAGGTTTGTGGGTTCCTCCCATCTCCTTGGTCAGCTGCCCTGCAACTATTAAACTTTCTCTGCTGCAAATCCTGCTGACTCAATGTATTGGGATGTTACTGTGCAGTGGGCATGCAAACCTGTGGTCCTGTAACACTATTACCTAGTACCCTCTAAACATCATAACGTGCAATGTGTTACTCACACGTTTGTGGTGATGCTGGTGTAAAGAAACTTCCTGCACTGCCAGTCATATAAAAGTATAGCACAATTCTGTGCAGTACATAACACTTGACAATTATAATAAATTGCTCTGTTACTGATGAATGTATTTATTATAGTTTTATTGTTATTTTAGAGTGTACCCTTTCTACTTATTAAAAACAATTTACTGTATAATAGTATGCTGTGTTACCCTATCAACAGCCTCATTCATCTCAGTGTTTACCTGGTCTCTTGATTGTATCATTTTCTCTTACGTTTGGTTTAAGTATTATTATAAAACAGTCAAAAATTAAAAAAAAATTAAAGAGTTTATAAAGTAAAAATATTACAGTAAGCCAAGGTTAATTTATTATTGAAGAAATTTTTTTTTGTAAATTCAGGGTAGCCTATGTGTAGTGTTTATGAAATCTACAGAAGTGTAAAGAAATATACTAGGCCTTCCCATTCACTCACCACTCGTTCATTGACTCACCAAGAGCAACTTCCAGTCCTGCAAGCTCCATTCATGGTGAGTTGTCTATACCGTTGTATCATTTTTTATATCTTTCATATAATCACAAATATTTACCATTGTGCTACCATATTCAGTACAGTAATAGGCTGTACAGATTTATAGCCTATGAACAAAAAGCTATATGATATTGCCTAGGTGTACAGTGGGCTATACCATCTAGGTTTGTGTAAGTACACCCTGTGATGTTCAGACAACAATGAATTCACCAATGACACATTTATTAGAGCATATCCCTATTATTAAGGGATTTGTGACTGTATTTTAGAATTTTCTTATGCCTTAATTTCATCTCATGATTATCTCTCTTTAATTAAATCTGTTTTCTTAAGCATGAATATTATAAATTAAAGTCAACTAATTTGTTTGCTTTTCTGTTTCCTTTGACTTGTTTAACCACAGATTTTGTTTAATCAAGTTTTACAATACATAAACTTAATAAATATAATCTACAGTGTTTTGCCACGGGTTGGCAGAAGTGAGTGACCTTTGAGATATAACCAATTTGTTACATGGAGGAAAACTGATACTTAAAATATTGATAAAATGAGGCTATTTTTTGAACATTAAGATATGGGATCAATTTTCTTAAAAAAGATTTTGTGACCAGAATAGATAAGAAATGCTAGTGTGTCTTCTAGCTCTGTTTAATTTAAATGCCCTATTTTGACAAAGGCAGCTATCCTTAATTGTCACTGTACCATATGAAAACACATACACATAAATATTTTGTTTTGTCTACCTAAATGTTATTGTTATAATATTTTTGCCTCATTACATTCATATATATTACTAATGCAGTAGAAAGGTTGGAAAATGTGCAATTTATAATTTACTCATACTACCAAAATAAGTGTTAATATAAATAAATTGAGAAAAAATAATTATATTTAAATATTTTTATTTAAGAAATAGCTAAAATATATAGTCAGCAAAATTTTATAATCTATTAGAATACACCTCTGGGTATATTCTAAGTATTAATATGTATTGTTCATTATACTTTTTTATATACATATTATGTTTTTAGTTATTCCTTAAAAACAGTTTTACAGGAAGCAAATTTGCCCACACATATTTTACTTATGAATTATTACTAGGTTTGTTGGTAACGGATAAATGTAGCTTACTCTACTGAACTAAAAGGGAATCTAAAGTAGGAAAAGTTCTCAAGGCTTTGTAAAATGTCTACAGGCTGGAAAAGTAGGATAAATACAAATATTGCTTACATTGACTTCTGTGGCAATATTTTTAAGGGAGACTCTAACAAAGGGTAAATATATAAAGAGGCTTTGAATAGTTTTTTAGTCAGACATATAATGCTGTGCTGTTCTGGCATCACCATTACCAATATTTGTGTAGTCCTTTTAGCTTTAAAATAGTATATCATTCAATTTTTTATATGATCCCAGAAATGCTGTTTTCCACACTCACAGAATCAAAGTTTTAGGATAAGAAGAGGCCTCAGATATTCTTTAATCCAATAGCCTAATTTCACACCTGAGGAAACTGAGTCTCAAAACATTGACACCATTTGTCCTTATCACTGTTGAAAGATTAAATTTATTGATAAATCTCAGCTGATTTCTACAGTTTATCTCAACATAAAAATGTGCAATATAAAAACAAGTGCCAGCAGAGTTGTAAGACAACATACAGGACACCAGATAAATTTGAATTTCAGATAAACAATAATTTTTTTAGCATATGTACTTTCTATACAATATATATTATTGTATATATATTATTATACACTAATATATACTAAAAATGTATACTAAAAAATTATTCTTTGCTTATCTAATTCAAAATTAACTGGGTATACTGAGCTTTTATCTGCTAAATCTGGTGACCCTACAACAAGGGTTGTTGTAAATAGCCTATATTAAATCCAAACAATAAAATGCTTTTGTTTCAAAGCTTCAGACAAAAGTCTGTTGAAATCCAGTATTTCATCCATTAGATGAATCAGCTTCTTTTTTCTAAGCTCATTTTCAGAAAAATAACCTGTTAATTTTGAGGTTATAAAGCACCTTTATACGGCACCATTGCTGTATAAAGGAATAATAAAAAGATACAATTTGATATATTTTTGATAACACGTACAAACTGGCTAATTAGAAATGACATTAAAAAAGCACAAAAGTGTTAATATTGCCCTTTGGTAGCTCTGATGCAATTTTGAAGGGGAAATTACATTTTATTCAGTGCTTACTATGTACCAGTCACAAAATCTCTTTGAGGAAAGCATTATTATTCTAATTTCAGAGATGAGAAAGCAGAGCTGCCTGGAAATGAAATAACTTGCCATTTATTCCACTGAGGGGTGGAATTAGGTCTCCAAAATCAATCCATTTGGAGTCAAAAGCTTATGGTCTTTCTCCTGAATTAGACCATTTGATGAAAAAGGAATTTGGAAACATTATTTGTTGCCTTCTCAACATTTATCCACTTACTCCTCCATATTCTCTTTGTCTGATATCTTCTTTGCCAACTGAATATTGATTTTTTTTTTTTTTCAATTCCTCAGGAAAGGCCCTTATCCTCAATTCTGGCTGTATATTCTGACAGTTTAAATCATCATAGTAATTTTTCCTTTGTTAGTGATTGGACTAGGGTAGTTAGTGGTTTGAAAACTTCAGTGTATGTCAAAATTACTTGGAGGGCTTGTTAAAATACAGATTGTTGGATCCCAACCTGACCTTCTCATCAGGAAGTGTCACATGAGGTGGGAGATTTTGCATTCCTAACAAGTTCCCAGTGAAGGTGATGATGCTGATAGGGACCATGATTTGGGAATCACTATTTTAGGGGTAGCTCTGTGACCAGTTGTGGCCAATGCGATGAGAGAAGTCTTCTGGGAATTGTTTCCTCGTGATTCAAAGACAATACATTTTCTTATTACTTGAAATTATTTGTACCATGCTCTTCTAAAGTAATCCTACTTGATGCAAGAGAATTAGAAGTTATCATCCATAAGTCTTAGCTGCTCATGATGTGATTGATTTGCTAATCTATAATGACATATAGATTAGCAAATCCTGTGGCATGTATGTTTACAAAATATTTAGCTTCTTTGTTAGAGGTAGCTATCACATTAAAAGGCTATTATAAAAGTGTCTATCATAGGTAGCCAAAATAAATAGAATATATTACTTCGTCACAAAAATCCTGTTGTTAGGCTGTGCAGTATATTGAACACATGCTCTGAAATGTGCATCTCTAGACATCTAGTTTGTTTTGTGGGCGGTTATAGAGTTTCGGCACTAGACGGTGAATATATTTTATTTAGTAGCTAAGTATTGCCCACCAAGGATTTCCAAGCATTCTGCAGGCATTTGAAAACATATATACTCAATATAGTTACTTTGAGGTTATTTTAATGAAAATATTGTAATCACATGGTTTACATGATCTATTCTTAAAATACATTAAGTATAGTAGTTGTATTTGAAACAAGAATCAAGGCAAACCTAAACTCATCCAGGAATGCTCATCATTTTAGCTGAATGAATATGTGGCTTCACATGTTGTTTAGTTTCTGTGCAAGAAGTGCTGACCACTGCTGCTCTTTCTGACTCTGCTAACACCAATGTCAAGGTTTGCTTTGTACATAACTAAAAAGTCACAATTTTTATTTTTAATAACTGGCTATTTCATTTTAGAGTGTCTGTTCTTCGCCTGTACTGAGTTGATGCAATGGAACATTTTTGTGTTATACCCTTCAACCTCTAAAACAAACACTACTCAAACTAAACTCAAAGGAGAAGTGCATAGCATCCTTTTAGGCTACTTGTACCATGATTATTTCTGTTCAATTAAATTTACCTCTGTTACCTTGGTAACCAAACTATTAGCTCACTGCCAACATATTTTTATTTCTCCTTGTATTATTTTGGATATCTGCATTTTGTAGCTTCCCCATAAGGTTCTCAAGCCAAGTTTTTCATAACCTCAGGTCCTTCCTTGTCTATTGAACTTACATTATGTATCTCCTATCTTCCACTTAGAAAAGGAAATGGTAAATCACTTTTGAATAATTTAAGCAATGCTTTATTTAAAAAAATATTTTTCATGTTATTAAAATGGTCTCACTTTCCTCGTTTGTTTCCTTCATAACTATCATTTCACAATTAGTATTTGCCAGACACTATTTAAACACTTTTCAAATATTAACTAATTTAATTATCATAACAAGGCTATGAATTAATACTAGAATCCTTAATTTATCAATGAGGGAAATCAGAAACAAACATTATTTGAGTTGCCCAGTTCAAAGAGCTAGTAAGTGATAGAGGCAAGATTTGAACCCAAACATTAGTTTTAAACATCTGAGTTTATCAGTCTTACATAAATGACAATTGGAAGTCCTCAAATAAATCAGTATTGTTAAGATAACAATTTACTGATTACATTTGGGTAAGTCTTTTGACTAATGCTAATTCTAAAGGCCAATAATCTGCTCCTGAAAAATCATTGAATCTTCTATTTTTAAAATGTGAAAATGTGAAAGTAATTTATTCCTAGTCCACCACATAATCTTAAGCAGTTCTCCAAATATCACTAAGATATACTTAGACACATTTATAACATCTACCAAGGATTTCTGCAGAATAGAAAGCATGAAAAACACCAATTACCTAACTATGTGACATTTAATGAACTCATATTTGGGCTTTGCAATATGCAACAATACTGAACAATAATAGACGTGAATTCTTTTTCTTCTACATGGAAATGAATAAAGTGTGATGTAAAACATGAATATGTTAGAGCTACATAATGAATGCAAATAACTCTTAGCAATAAAAAAATAAGTAATAATGTAATTAACATTGGAACTTTCTAGCAGAAGAATTGCCTCAGTGGCATTTGGCAGCAAGAGAAAAGGCATATTTATTATTAATATGGAGTAAAGATGAAAACACATCCTAATATATAGTGTATTTAAACAAGATAAGCACACGATGTGATTCTATCAGAATACCTGAGATATGACTATTTGCTACTAAACATCTTCTCCCTTGGTCTCCTGAGTGACTTAAAGGTTTCCCTGGTGCATGCATAAACATTCACGGTAATAGGCTTTCAATTAGAGTAGTAAATTTTGGAGATTACTGTTTTTGCAAGCCATCAAAATACATATTTGGATGATGGAATTTCAGATAACTTCGGATTCTTTTATTAGCTTCAACTTGTTGGAACATGAGTTATAAGCGCATTCCCTGGTTTAGAAAAGAAGACACTAATTCTTGACATGAAGTTTTTGATTAATAGAGCAAATTGTTGGCACATTGGCTTTTGAGTGATTTTCCTAGATTTTCAAAGGGAGAATGCCAATTCCGTTTTCTTATATTTAAAAGACAAATACTTTTGAATAAAGTTAATTTATAAATTGAAAGATAATGTGTTATTCCAGTCATCAAACTGATGTGAAATCAAGTGGAGGAATAGGGGTTTTGTGGTAGGTTGGATTGATTGCATTACAAGTCCAAAATTTTTAGTAATGAGTAATACTTCTCAGTTTGGCTTAGATTTGTATATAGTTTCTATAAAATGTAATAGAAGTACAATGTAATAGACTCTACTTTATTTAAAGGAAATCTCTCATGACCTACCTCTGTCTTAATGTCCGGTATGAGGAATGGAGTTTGCTGACTGTCCCCTACTGCCTTAGTTGAACTCCCATTTAACCGTTCATGGAATTATTCCCTAAAAACAGTGAAGCTATTAGGCAGTCTTAGGAATGGGCTATAACTTCAATTATTATAAACTTAGTTTCTTTAATGTTATTGTTTAGATGAAATGTAGACATTTGTTATAGGTTTAGGATTAATAAATTCCTAGTATATTTTTAAATTTTATTTAAATTTAAATATATTTTTAAAAATTACCTAATTGAAATTTAGAAATTCTATAAAGTAGATATATTATTTCAATTTTACAAATAATAAAACTAGGTCTGAAAGGGTTTTAAGCCCAATGCCACATATCCAATATGTGGGTGAATCAGATTGATTCAATTATCTGACTCCAAGAGATTTCAGGTGCATTTTCAAACCCTGAAATAGGTAGGGTGAAGTCAATTATACAGTAAAATGTTTCTGTAAAAATCCAATGACTTTCCTGTAGTTCAGTTATATGTCTTAGAGAAGTAAGAACAAGTCTAGTCTAAGAGGATATGTCCTAATCCACTCTTATTACACAGGTGCAATCATAAAATAAACACAGAATAAAGATAAATTATTTAAATAGCAATGATGATGAATGTTAGAGTTCTCTAAAGAAGTAGAACACATAGAATATAGTTGAATAGATAGATATACATAGATCTCTATATAAGAGGATATTTGTTTGGGGAATTGGTTCACCCAATTATGGAAGCCAAAATGTCCCATGGTATGCTGTCTGTAAACTGGAGAATCAAGAAAGCTAGTGAGGTAATTCAGTCTGGGTCAGAAGGTCTGAGAAATACATGGGCTAATGATGTAACTTCCAGTTCAAGACCAAAGACCTGAGAACCAAGGATATTTTATTAAAGTCATGGATTTAAATGTGATTTTAAACTTTAACTGGAAGAGATTCAACACAACCCTCTCAATTCTATATGAAGACTAAAGCTCAGAATGGTGACATGATTTAATTTAGGTCACACTTATAAGTAGCTGCAAAGTAGGACTAGACTCCCAGCCTGTTAACTCTCAATCAAGTCACCTTTCCCACTGAAGAGGGGCTTTTTAGTCTTTTTATTTAATATACATACACTTTACTAAGGGTTCATAGAAACCTGTCACAACAGAGTCTGTACGTTTTCCTTTCAAACCACCTTTCCTCAAATGAGCCTTGGCCCTTAATCCAATAAAAATCCCTTTTTACTGCTAGGTGAACACACCTACTATGCATAGACTACCACCCTTTACGATTATGTCAGAGTTTTTTGGTTTTTGTTTTAAATTATTCTGCATTTGATTTATCCTGCAGGTTATACTAAATTTCTATCAAGGGCACTTCATTGAATTCCTTAGATTTTTTTGGTACTTATTAAAAAAATTTCTATATTTAAAATAAGTGACAAAAGTATATTTGGCCAAAAGAGGAAAAATTTTGTCAAATTTTTCTGCAAAAATAGGCTTATGCCTGCAATGAATGCCCATGTGCAGGCAGGTTTTTGAGGGAATCACTCTTTGTGGAAGCTGAGGAGACTCACAGATGTCGTGTACCTTGTGAGGGCTGGTGCTCACTTAGTTTATTGATGGCATTTTATTGTATTGATCAGAGAACATGACCTAGCTCCTTTGCCCTGTGGTACTTTCCAGATTGGTATAAACTCTTTATTTTTCCTCTGATTTCTCTTGCCATCATCCATCATTTCTCACTTTTGAGGCAGGCACAGCATTTCTGTGGTTTGATCTCTTGCCCATGCTTTTTAGTTTAGACATATTACCCTGGGGTAGGAATGTTTCATCTTTTTAATGATCTTCCTTATCTTTGAGTGAAAGAACATACTCTTAAACACTTTTTTTTTTTTTTTTTTTTTTTTTTTTTAACTAAGACACCAGAACAACAATGTGTTCTGGTGAAGAGCCTGGGAGAGTCACAGCAAAAAGGTTCTGTCTATTGCCATCAGTGATTACAATAAGTTGATTTCATGCAGTTTGTTTTGAGTGGTGGTAGAAATTTAATTTGTCATGCTTTCAATTAAGGAGGTTCCAGAGACTTGCCATACTTTTCCTTATAATTTATCACAAGAAGTTTTTGCCTGCAAAAACATCAAAGAGTGTTTTGATTTAAAAAAAAAATTCCTGTGGGGTTTATATGTCCATTGCACAGGGCAATAACTATCCACTTTATTGCCATATCTGTCATTGCTTCATATCTATCAGTGCTGGAAATAGAAGATTTAGAGATTCCGATACCTTAGATGTGATTCTCTCCTTCCCTTGTCACTTTTTCTTTTTTAAAATGTTTCTTTTTTTTCCCTTTCTTTACTTCCTCTACTTTTATTATTATCTCGTGCCCATCCCCTCTCAGCTTTAAGGTTTGAGGCTCAGCAGGTGTAAGTGAAGTTTCTTTTAAACATGTTATCCTCTGAAAGTCATAATAAGCTTACACAGTAGAAAAGATTTTTAAGAGGCAGTTCAGTGACTGCTTCTAAGACAACCATTATAGGCACCTGGGATGCCATTTGTCTAAAGAGCTCTGACAAGGATTTTCTGCAAACCCTGGTAGTATCATCTGCACACCTTGGACAACTCTCAGTGCCATTCAGTTGCTAATTACTTACAGAGCAGAGATGATGCCCTTTGTCAAACAGAACTCTTCTCTGACTAATTTAAACACATTTTTTTTTTTCCTGTTTAGTTTTCAAGGAAGATGGAGTACAGGTGATCAAGGACCTTGTGATAGATAATACTTCAAATATTTGTAAGAGTTAGTTAACTTTCATAGGACTTTGCTCTATTCTAAATAGTCTTCAATTTCTTTCATATTTTCCTCCCGGGTTTGCTCTTTTTCATTTATGTTATGTCTTCCCTGTCTTATTCTGGCTATTTCCCCAGATTTCTGTGGTTTGATGATTTTCAGAGCTTCTACAATAAAGATTGAGATGGATTAGAACAACGGCAAGTTTGCTCTCTTAGTTGAGAAAGAACTTAGGTTTTAAGGAGATAAGGACAAAGTTATCCAATCACATGTGGGAGTGAAAAGGAAAAGGATTCGTTAGGATCAGATTCTCAGCACTAGCTTATGATTTATCAGGAGGTGTCAGTGTGAATTTTAGCACTTTGGCCTACTGTTCTCTCACAGAAAGTAAAATGATGTATTTCCCAAAGATCATGGTTTCTTAACGGCAATAAAAAAACTATAATTCAGGAGCTAATAATCAATGAGTAGCCAGTGACTTAATAGTGAAATGGCTAGCTTTTGGGTTTTCTCCCAAAAGAAAAATATAGGTTTCAACTATGCCTTTTCATATCCCACTTAAAGTAGAGAATCTATTGGAAGTTTCCTAGCAAAGAAAAGGGCAGCTCTCCCCAATAAGCTAGTCTGGGAGAAGGATATTGGCAACAATAGCATAATATATTTCTGAACATTTATGACTTAAGCACCAAAATTTATTGAGTTAGTTGACACATTCTTTGCTTAAGAAGAACATTATTGCCTTTAATTCGTATGATTTTTTTCCCCTAAGAGGTGAAGAGAGGGAGAGAGAATACTATAAACTTGGTAGAAATAAAAATTGTATCTTTAGTCTGAATCAAAACACTTTGTTTTGTAACCACAAATTACCAGGTCATTATGACTGGAAACTTTTATATTCAACCCTAGGCTCATTACAACTATAAAATAAATAGAAAATTATGAATGAATTCATAAAGCTGATATAAAGCTACTAAGAACTTTATTATGACTTGAATACTGAAACAGTTTTTGAGGTAATGAGCACAGGGATTCCTTAGCATTCTAGTCTCTCATTTCCAAGAACCCTGAAACTCCATAGAGTTAAAAGCATTCTAAAAAATATATTTTCCAATCAGAACTCTGGAATAGCCTTGATATCAGAGGCAGCATGTGCAAAAGTAGAAGTGAGCAATGGGAAAGACTGAGGGAGAGTTGAAGTGATGCAGGAAGGCTATGCCAGTTTCCCTTCTTAGTTATAGCTGTGGTGATTACCATGAGTCCAGCTCAATAAATAAGGGGAATGAGATTCTGTGGAAATTGCCATCCATGCATTATAGCTGGAGAAAAGGAGTGGATACTGTTGCAAGACATTTCTCAGGACTAGGAGCCACTAAAACTTTTATAAGCAAACTTGTTTCTAAGGTCTAGACAAGAGGGATTTCCATTTGGATTAAAGCAATCCAGGCCAGCTGTCAGTAATAGTCAGCCTAGACCACTGGTTCTCGGCTCTCTATGCACATTCGGATCACTTGGAAAGAATTTAAAAATACGAATGCCTGGACCTCACTTGCAGATATTATGATTTAATTGGTTTGGAGTGAAGCCCAAGCATTGGTATTTTTAAAAAGCTTTCCAAATAACAGAGAGAGGACTGGTTGTTGTCATGGCAGAGTAACAGACTAAACCTCCTGCCAATAACAATTATTAAAGCTGGACAAAATATAAAAGACAAGTATTTGAAGGCAACTAAAATAGGGAGGTATAAATTAGAAAGATGTGATCCTTAAAAGAAGGGAAACATATTAGGTGAGTTCAATGTATACCAAGACTTTTCCCTGAGGACAACCCTTAGATCCTCAAGTGCAGGTAAATCCTTCAATAAGCAGCAATCTTTCTGGACTGAGAAAACAGAGATCAGAGTGGTAGTTTGAAAGGGAAGCTGAAAATTGAGAAGAAAAACATCAGAGGAAGTCACCGAGAGGACAGTCCCAACATCTGCATAAAATTCCTTTTCAATAGTTAGCTAGCTCCCAAACTCTGCATACCCAGGGTTGTACTCTACAGAACTCAGCGTAAAGAAATAGTTTGGCAGGTGAAGAGCTGTGCAAAGACTAGAAGCTACCAGGAGTAGGGAGATGCAGTTTGGAGTTTTTGTCCTGACAAATCAGAGGGGCCTGGTAAAACATGTTCAACTATCCTTTGAAATCTCAGAAGTACTATGACTTAAGGCAATGGGAACGAATAAAGTAGGCCAACCCTAATGAAGCTTAAATCTCAAACTCCATATTGTCAAAGTGATATGTTGCTACTCTTTCTTCCTACTAAAGGAGAGTTTATATTTGGAGGAATAAAACTTCATATAGAGGTTCTACATATTTTCACCTACAATGTCCAGCACCCAGTGAAAAAAGCAAGGAGAAATTTTGGCTCTGGTCAAAATTGGAGTAAAATCGAATTGGAGTAAAGTTGGAATAAAACGAAATGAGATTTACCTTGTCAACTGAAACAATACAAACATCTGGAAAATATATAAGAAGCAACAATATTTAGGACATTGCACATCAGTCAAAGGAGGAGACCATTGCCTGAGAAAGAGGAAGCAAAAGAGGTAAACCCTTTGATGGAATCAGTTTACCATCTTAAGAATGTTTCTAAGCCATAGCACAGAAAAGAAAGACCTCAGCAAAGTGAAGGGGACTTCTTAAGGTGAGGAGCCTTGGCTATGATTCCAAAAAAGGCAAACCAGCAAGAGTTTATAGAGAAAAATACCAGACAGAAGAGAGCTGCAAACAGAAAACTCTAGAGATTTTTTTTATGATTTCATATAATACATAATGAGTGCTGATCAGTGCATGGTCTAGGGGTACTACCTGTGGCCAGGAAAAATACCCTAAAGAATTAGAAGGAGCAATGACTGAAAACAGTGGGTCAGAAAGAGTGGCTGTTTCCAATAGATACGTTGGGAAAGTTCATAATGCACAAAGAACTGGTTATAGCACTCAGTCTTGGGGAAAATTAACCCAAAATTAAATGCTAGCCTAGTCCTGCCTAAGTAAGCTTAAAAACAACACACACATATATCAAACATTTTCTAAGTGACTTCATTATTTCCCAAAACAAACTCCAAAAATATTTATGACAATTAGAAAACCTAGCACCTATAATGTAAAAATGTACAATTTCTGATATCCAATCAAAATCATTAGCATGCAAAGAAAGAAAATATAAGCCATAGTGGAAGGACACCCTGTTCAACAAATGGTGCTGGGAAAATTGTAGAGCCACATGTAGAAGAATAAAACTGGATCCTCATCTCTCACCTTGTACAAAAATCAACTCAAAATGGATCAAGGACTAAATCTATGACTGAAACTGTAAAAACTCTAGAAGATAACATTGGAGAAACACTTGTAGACATTGGTTTAGGTAAAGACTTCATGACAAAGAACCCAAAAGCAAATGCAACAAAAACAAAGATAAATAGACTGGACTTAATTAAACTAAAAAGCTTCTATACAGCAAAAGAAATAATCAGCAAACTGAAAACCCACAGAGTAGGAGAAAATATTCACAATCTATACATTTGACATAGGACTAACATCCAGAATCTACAAGAAACCCAGACAAATCAGTAAGAAAAAAACGAACAATTCCATCAAAAAGTGAGCTAAGGAAATGAATGAACAATTCTCAAAAGAAAATATACAAATGGCCAGCTAATATATGAAATAATGTTCAACATCACTAATAATCAGGGAAATGTAAATCAAAACCCATAGTGAGAATAAAAATAGTCAATTGAAACTAACCCAGAAATGACGCAAAGACTGTACTAATAGACAAGTGCATTGAAAGAGTTACTATGACTGGGTTCCACATGTTTAAGAAGATAGAGGAAAGGTTAAATATATAAAGTATGCAGGATATTTAAGAAAAGACCCAATCTTAACATCTACAGATGAAAACTGCAGCGTCTGAGATGAGAAATGCAGTGGATGAAATTGATAGCAGATTTTGCATCAGAAAAGAAAAGATTATTGAACTTGGGAGATATAGAAATTATACAAAATAGACATGGAGAGAAAATGACTAAAATAAATAGGGCATTAGGAAACTTTGGGGAATCTTGTGTGACTAAGCACATATAATTAAGTCCTCGAAGGAGAAGAATGAGAAAATAAATATATTTAAGGAAATAATGGCAGAAATTTTTCCAAACTTGATTAAACCCTAGAGACCTATTACTATTAGGTTTCTATGGCTGCCATAACAAATTATTGAAATCTTAATGGCTTAGAAACAACAGAAATTGGCCGGACGCGGTGGCTCAAGCCTGTAATCCCAGCACTTTGGGAGGCCGAGACGGGCGGATCACGAGGTCAGGAGATCGAGACCATCCTGGCGAACATGGTGAAACCTCGTCTCTACTAAAAAATACAAAAAACTAGCCGGGCGAGGTGACGGGCGCCTGTAGTCCCAGCTACTCGGGAGGCTGAGGCGGGAGAATGGCTTAAACCCGGGAGGCGGAGCTTGCAGTGAGCTGAGATCCGGCCACTGTACTCCAGCCTGGGCGACAGAGCGAGACTCCGTCTCAAAAAAAAAAAAAACAAAAAACAAAAAACAAACAAACAAAAAAAACAGAAATTTATTCTGTCACATTTCTGGGAGCTAGAAGTCCTAAATCAAAGAGTTAGGCCTGGAAGCTCTTAGGGTGGATCCTTCCCTGCCCCTTCCAGTTTCTAGTGGCTCCAGGCACTGCTTTGCTTATGATACATAACTTCAATCTCTGCCACTGTCTTTACGTGTCCTTCTCTGTGTGTCTCCAATCTCCCTCTGCATTTCTCTTACAAGGACACTTGCCATCAGGTGTAGGGCCCACCCAAATAATCCAGGGTCATCTTGCCTTGAGATCCTTATCTTAATTGATCTGCAAAGATCCTTTATCCAGATAAAGTCACATTCACAGGTTCTGGGCGGTTGACATAACTTTTGGAGAGCCAGCATTCAACTCACTAACACCCACAGATCCAAAAAGCTCAACAAATTCCCCTGCACAAAACAGGAGGAAAACTACACCAAGGAACATCATAGATTTATTTAAATCAGTGATAAAAAGAAAATGTTATAAATATCCAGATTTAAAAAAAAAAAGCACATGATACACATAGAAACAAAGATAAAGTTGACAGCAGATTTCTTGTAAAAAAAAAAAAAAAAAGAAAAGAAAAAGAAAAAATACAAGCCAGGAAATAGTGGAGCAACCTCTTTAAACTATAGAGGGGGAAAAAACCTGTTTACCTATAATTATTTACCAGTGAAAAGATTTTTCAAAAGTGAAGATAAAGACTTTTTTAGACTTAAAAAAAAAAGTGAAAGAACTAATCACTAGCAAGCCTGAATTACAAAAAATGTCAAGAAAATTTTTAAGAGGACTATAGTACCCAATGAAAACTTGAACTTTAAAGCAATAATGAACATGGGAAATGTTAACTACATGGGTTTATACACACACACACACACACCCCTTCATAATATGTATAATAAAGACACACATATATATAAATACATTTATTTATTTAAGAAACTGGTCTTTGTATGTTTCCCAGGCTGGTCTCAAACTCCCAGCCATAAGTGATCGTCCCACCTTAGCTTCCCAAATGGCAAGGATTACAAGAATGAGCCATTATACCCAGACACATTATATAATTTAAACTTTTTTTTTTTTAAACTGCAGGGCAATATGTGGTGTGAGTCATTCCAGTGTGAATGTCATGAGTACAGGGGTGTACTGGTCAGGGTTCTCTAGAGGACCATAACTAATAGGATAGATGTATGTGTGAAGAGGAGTTTATTAAAGAGTATTGACTCTCACGATCACAAGATGAAGTCCCACAATAGGCCATGTGCAAGCTGAGGATCAAGGAAGTCAGTCCCAGTCCCAGAACCTCAAAGGTAGGTAAGCCGACAGTGCAGCCTTCAGTCTGTGGTCAAAGCCCTGAGAGCCCCTGGCAAATCACTGGTGTAAGTCCAAGAGTCCAAAAACTGAAGAGCTTGGAATCTGATGTTGGAGGGCAGCAAGCATCCAGCTTGGGAGAACGATGAAGACCAGAAGTCTCAGTGAGTCTGCTCATTAAACTTTCTACTGCCTGCTGTATTCTAGCCACCCTGACAGCTGATTAGATGGTGCCCACCCAGAATGAGGGTGGGTCTGCCTCTCCCACTCCACTGACTCAAATGTTAATCTCCTTTGGCAACACCCTCACAGACACACCTAGGAACAATACTTTGCATTCTTTAATTCAATCAAGTTGACACTTAATATTAACCATCGCAAGTCCACCCCTCATCAACTTACACCCATACACATCTCCTGAAGTTATGCATAACCTACAAATAAAAACAATAATGTCATAATTACAGCTAATGTAATACAGCTATCCTTCATACAACCAGAAGCACACTAAGCCGTAACTTAAATGTTACTACAAAAATTTAACAACACTTAAATGCTGATACGAAGTTAATAAATCTTATGTTACATGATAAAGGAAAAGAAAAGTGAAGATACTTTCTTGTACAAGTGTATACAGGCACAAACATATTCTTAACAAAATAAGGTGGAAACATTTGTGACAATTACAGTCCTTGTTTCTGCGCCCAGTCACATGGTCGTAGCTAGTATTGATGACTACCTTCTATTCATTCTGTATTCCCTTTGCCTTCATCAAGCACCTCAGTGGGTTGTGTTTTTTACCTGGTAAAGTGACTCAAACCTTCATTCCTGAAGGGTCTGGGCCATCTGTAGTCCTGCCTGGATTGGGTTGTTGTAGTTTGCCATTGACCTTAATCACTGGGCATACTAAGGTAGGTAATACTAATCACTAGGTAATACTAAGAGACACCCTAAGGGATCGTCTGCATTTCACACATACTTTTCCTTACCTCCATTGTGGAGTAGTAGTCTGATTTCATCTTGATAGTCCAGGTCAATCACCCCAGACAACACTCTAACCCCCTTCTTAGCCTGTTGACTCAGAGGTAGGAGAAGCTCAAAGTGGACAGGTGGCCATCTTAACTTCCAATTTAATGAAATCATTGTGTGTATACTTGTGGCAGCATTCCTCCCTCTTAAACTAAGACCTCTAGGCCACAGAACATAATGTCATGGGAACAGGAAGCAAAAATTTTGCTTGTGTGTCACTAGGGGTGATGGTGAGTGGTGCCACTTCCGCTTCCACCCCTGGATTCCTGGACCCATCAATCCTGGATATGAGGGAAACGGTGCCATATACTGGATTCTGATTCAGAGCATACATGGCCTTCTGGAGAACTTTGCCCCAGTCTTGCGAAGTATTGTCACCTAGTTGGCATTGGGATTGTAACTTCAAAAGGCCATTCCACCATTCTGCCAATCTAGTTGCTTTGGGATAATGGGGAACATGGTAAGACCAGTGGATGCCATGACCATGAACCCACTGCTGCACTTCTTTGGCCATAAAGTGAGTGCCTTGGTCAGAGGCAATGCTATGTGGAAAACCATGAAGGTGGATAAGGCATTCAGTGAGTCCATGAATGGTAGTCTTGGCAGAAGCATTGTGTGTGGGATAGACAAACCTATATCCGGAGAAGTGTCTATTCTAGTGAGGACAAACCACTTCCCTTTCCATGATGGGAGAGTTCCAATATAATCAACCTGCCACAAAATAGCTGGCTGATCACGCTGGGGAATGGTACCATATCTAGGGCACAGTGTTGGTCTCTGCTGTTGGCAAACTGGGCTCTCAGTGGTGGCCATAGACAGGTCAGCCTTGGTGAGTAGAAGTCCATGTTGCAGAGCCCCTGCATAACCTCCATCCCTGCCACCATGGCCACATTGTTCTTGGACCATTTGGGTGATAACGGCAGGCTAGGGAAAGAGGCTGGGTGGTGTCCACAGAATGAGTCATTCTATCCATTTGATTTAAAAATCATTCTCTGCTGAGGTCACTCTTGGGTTAGCATTCACATATGATACAAATATCTTCATGGTTTTTGACCACTCAGAGAGTTCTGTCCACATACATTTTCCCCAGATTTCTCTATCACCAATTTTTCAATTATGCTGCTTCCAAGTCCCTGACCATCCAGCCAAACCATTGTCTACTGCCCATGAATCAGTATTTAATCACACAGCTAGCCATTTCTCCTTCTATGCAAAGTGTACAACCAAGTGCACTGCTCAAAGTTCTGCCCACTGGGAAGATTTCCCTTCACCACTGTCCTTCAGGAATGTTCTAGAAAAGGGCTGTAGTGCTGCAGCTGTCCACTTTCGGGTGGTGCCTGCATATTGTGCAGAACTATCTGTAAATCAGACCTTAGGCTTCTCTTCCTTTGTTAACTGATCATAGGGAACTCCCCATGAGGCCATTGGTATAGGCTGGGGGACAGAAGGTAGGGTGGCAGGAGTGGAGAGCATGGGCATTTGAGCCACTTCCTCATGTAACTTACTTGTGCCTTCAGGACCTGCTTTGGCCTGATCACGTACATACCACTTCCATTTGATGATGGAACGCTGCCGTGCGCACTCAACTTTATAGCTAGATGGGTCAGAAGGCACCCAGCTAGTGACAGGCAGTTCAGGACACATGGTGACTTGATGAGACATAGTCAAATGTTCAGTTTCTACCAAAGCCCAGTAATAGGCTGAGAGCTGTCTCTCAAAAGGAGAGTAGTTATCTGCAGAAGATGGCAGGGCCTTGCTCCAAAATTCTAGAGGCCTCTGCTGTGATTCACCTATGGGTGCCTACCAAAGGCTCCAAACAAAATCCCTATCTGCCACTGACACATCAAGCACCATTGGATCTTCTGGGTCATATGATCCAAGTGCCAGAACAGCTTGCACAGCAGCCTGAACCTGCTGCAGAGCCTCCTACTGTTCTGGACCCCACTCAAAACTGGCAACCTCTGGGTCACTTGAGAAACTGGCCAGAGTAACACACCTGAATTAGGAATGTGTTGCTTCCAAAATCCAAATAGACCCACTTTCTTGTGCCTCTTTCTTGGTTGCAGGAAGGGCCAAACACAGCAACTTATCCTGCACCTCAGAAGGGATATCTCGACAGGCCCCACACCACTGGACCTCTAGAAATTGTATTCAGGTAAAACCTCCCTGAATTTTAGCTGGATTTACTTCCCATCCCATGGCATGCAAATATCTCATGAATAAGTTCACTGTATTTGCTGCTGCTTGCTCACTGGATCCAATCAGCATAATGTCATCAATGTAATGGACCATTGTGATATGTTGTAGAAGAGAAAAGTGACCAAGATATCTGCAAACTAGATTATAACACACAGTTAATATACCTCTGAGGTAGGACAGTGAAGGTACATTGCTGACCTTGCCAGCTGAAGGCAAATTTTGGGGCCCTGGGAATGGATAAAAATGTATGCTCAATGACTACATACTCAGTAGCAGATGTATTAATTTGCTCAAGCAATGAAACCACATCTGGTACAATAACTGCAATTGGAGTCACCACTTGGTTAAGCTTACAATAATCCACTGTCATTTTTTAAGATCCACCTGTCTTCTTCACAGGCCAAACAGGAGCATTGAATGGGGATGTGCTGGGAATCACCACCCCTGCATCGTTCAAGTCCTTGATGGTGGTGCTAATCTCTGCAATCGCTCCAGGGATGTGATACTGTTTTTCATTTACTATTTTTCTAGGTAGAGACAGCTCTAATGGCTTCCACTTGGACTTTCCCACCATAATAACCCTCACCCTATGAGTCAGAGACCAGCTACTAAGTATCTTTATGTAATTATGCACTCTGGCACTGGGGAAATGAACACAGGGAGAGTCCAGGGATCCACTGGACCCACTGTAAGTCAGACATGAGCTAAAACTCCATTAATTACCTGATCTCCATAAGCCCCTACTTTAACTAGAGGACCACAGTGATAATTTGGGTGCTCTGGAATCAACGTCAGCTCAGAGCTAGTGTCCAATAGTCCCTGAAATGTCTGGCCTTTTCCTCTGGTAAAAGGCCAGACGTCTCCATGGGGAAAGATGGGAGAAGGATTAACAGCATAAATTGTTGGTAGTGTAGTGGGGTTCTTCCTCAAAGGGACTCGGCCTCCCCTTCATTCAAGGGACTTGGGGTCTGTAAACTGGTTCAAGTCTGGAAATTGATTGAGGGGCAATGATTTTCTATTTTTATAATTCAAATTATTCCTTCGCTCACAAAACCTGGAAGTTTTCTGCTTATGCAAATTAAGAATGCAATATGCTTCCTATCAGTTTCACTTCTAGGAACACTGTGATTAATTAGCCAATGCCTCAGCTCTACACGAGTCAACTATTCTGATTGCTGCTCTGCCTCTGCTGTCCATTGTAGTAACTACGCCCACCTCAACTTTGATGGTTGGGTGCCACCACTTGGCTCCTGCCACCTCTGAATCCAGTTATTCCCATTACACTTAAATTTTTTAATTAATTGAGTAACTGTCGTTCTGACTTGTAATATCTGGCATACAGAGAAGTGCAATCACAGAGCTCTTCAGGGTTGCAGGTGTTCCCCTCACAAATCTATTTTGCAAAGTATTGGGGAAGGGTATGTCTTCTGGACCTTCTCAGCTGGGATGAGTACATCTATAGTGACTAACCCAATCTAGCATTCTCATATCCCTTAGCCTTTGGAGCCCTTCCTCTACATTAAACCAGAGGAGATCAGGCATTTCTAGCTCACTCACAGTGGGCCATCTTTTGATCCACAGTTCAGCTAATCAAGCAAGTAAACTGTTAGAACCTTTTTTTTTTTTTTTTTTAAACTCCCCGAGCTACAGCATTAAATGCAGGATCCCTGCTTAGTTGGCCCATATCAATAAATTCAGCCTGATCCAACTTAATGTCCCTTCCACCATTATCCCACACCCTTGATATTCCCATGCCTGTTCTCCAGATTTCTGCTTATATAAATTAGAAAAGCAGTTATTTTGGAGTGTAGCACACCTCCTTGTGCATCACACTCTGAACCTCAGCTCTGGGGCCTGCTGGGACTTGAGTCTAGTTATAGGTATAGAAGCAAACAGGGGTGTTGTGGGTGGGTCCTGAGGAGAGCCAGCATTGTCTTGCCTGGCAACTCCCTCAGGGGAGGCCATCACTGTTGCCTCAGGCAGTGCATGGGTAATCTCCTTAGACAAATATGGAAAGGCTAATGGCAGCGTGGTTGATGGAGGGGATGTTTCTACCACTGGGGGTGGGCAGGCTGTTTCCTCTGGTCAAAAAGGCTCATCAGAGTTTACAAGCTCAGTATCCCCAGCTTCATCAGGTTCCTCCCACCAATCCCCATTCCAAGTTGCAGGGACCTATTCTTCTCCAGTCAATGCCCTCACTTTAACACTAGACACCTGGCGAGACTGAGTGTGCACCTCTCTTTGCAGGTCAGCCACTCTCATGATAAGAGCTTCTGTCTGATTTTCTGCAATTTCAGTCCTTTGTCTACAGGAGATAAGATTCTCACTCAGGACAATCGTAGGAGACTTGAGGCTCAGTTTGTGCTTCTGAAGCTGGAAGTTAGAATCTCTGTGCTCACCCTTTTCTTTTGTCACTTTGTCCAGTGAACTTAAAAGCAACCAGCCAACTTTATTTTCCTTAGCTCTCCACACATGGTCAAAGATATTATGTATAGAGTCACTAAACTTCTTGCTGCTCACAAGTGGTGAATCAGGAGTATCAAATGCATTTATTTTACATAACTCTCTAAGCAATTAATGCCAAGGACTATCAATGTTTTCCATACTATTAGAAGTAGCGTCCTTAGCATTTTGAGGTCTAATCATATTAAGCAGCCAACTCCAGAAACTCCAAAACCAATTAAAGAAATCCATTCTTAAAATTCTCCTCTAGAATCAGTCTTGGTACCAAAATCTGTATTAGGGTTCTCTAGAGGGACAGAACTAATAGGATAGATGTATATATGAAGAGGAGTTTATTAAGGAAAATTGACTCACACAATCACAAGGTGAAGTCTCACAATAGGCCTCCTATAGCAGGCCGTGTGCAAGCTGAGGATCGAGGAAACCAGTCCCAGTCCTAAAACCTCAAAGGTAGGGAAGCGGACAGTGTAGCCTCAGTCTGGCCCCAGATCCCTGACAAATCACTGGTGTAAGTCTAGGAGTTCAAAAGCTGAAGAACTTGGAGTCTGATGTCAGAGGGCAGCAACCATCCAGCACGGAAAGAAAGACGAAGGCCAGAAGACTCAGTGACTCTGCTCATTCCACTTTCTTCTGCCTGCTTTATTCTAGCCACACTAGCAGCTGATTAGATGGTGCCCATCCAGAATGAGGGTGGGTCTGCCTTTTCTAGTCCACTGGCTCAAATGTTAATCTCTTTTGGCAACATCCTCACAGACACACGCAGGAAAAATATTTTGCATCCTTCAATCAAGTTGATGCTCAATATTAACCATCACAAAGGGCATTCTGTCTCTCTGTTCACCACTGAATATCCAATTTTTAGAACAGTGACCAACAAAATATTCTCTCAATAACCATGTATTAACTGCATGTTTGTGAAAACAAGAACAAAGTGCAAAAACAATTCTAATTCTTCTCAAGTTCCCTATCCTCTATTGTATTTGAAAAGGAGGGGAGTTCATTGCCTCTAATTTCTAAATTAGATTTTTTAGCAAGATGTCCCAACATACATGTCTCACCATAAAAACCGGCATTATGGATGCAAATGTAGAAAAATGTCTTCAGAAAATAAACGTGTGCTTTCCTCTACTCAAAAGACAGAGGGCTCACAGAAAATTCTGCTGCTCCAACCTTTAGGAAAGGGCCTCTGTTGAAGGCATGCTTGGCATTTTCCTATCAAGAAAAAGTAAGTTTAGTTGCAGTTGTTCTAAAGTTCTGGGGTCTGTTGGCGGCAATCTCTGTTTTCTAGAAAAAGTGGAAATAAACAGCCACTGGTGTTTAAGGGTTAAAAATTTAGAAGTTGCCCAAAGAGTGCAAGCTACTAAGGAGAAAAGATATAATTAAGTCATTTATTCTTTAAATTTATGATCCTGTTATCCGCAACGAAGCTTCACTGTCCAAGAAATATGAAAAGATCTTTGGTACCAAAGCTCATAAAGTAATGATAGTGCAAGTTGGTGGAACAAAGTAAAGGAAAGAGTCCTGGCTCTTGCTTTTAGAAAAACTGACATTCTAGGATATGTCTGAGGTCTGTGAGGCTCTGAAGAACAGGGAGATAGCAAAGCAGTAACCAAACAGAACTCATCAAAGCACCTGGCTCTGGTCAGGACCATGGCATGGGGAATTCAGTTGTGCTGCAAATATGCCACCCACCAAACTATTGGTCATTGCAGGCTTCTGAGGCTTTAACCCTCTAGACCAGGAAACAATTCCACATGACAGTACCCACCATTCCTCATGGATTATGCAAAAATCACACCTCTGCAATCTCCCTGGTTGCTGTGTTTGCTTGTTGAGTATTCTTTAAAATACTTGAGGCTGGACTGTGTGATGTAGTTAACAGCATGTGAAATATCCCAATTCAGAATCCATATTCTAGAAGTAGCTAAGGCAGAAGCTGCAAATATCAATATCTGAGTCTGTGCTGGAGATATCCATAGTTAACAAAAGGAATATTAGATATGACTTTTTGAATTGTAGGATTAGTGTTGTTCAAAGTAAGGTGAGTTGACTAGATGTGGTGTACCAGCGTCTAATTCTTTCTTACACAAATCTGGTTAAGTAGGGATCTTCAGACAAGTCCAAGGTCAAAAATGTGTTCTGTCCTGCTCTGCACACTTAATACAGGATTCTGTCTCCTAACAGAATTTGAAGGTTAGCTTATCCTGTCTCTAGTATGTTATTAAATCATAATTGCTTTTGAGCAATTATTTTAGAAGTGTTGCTTACCAGAAACCTTAAAGAGATAGGAGGTGGGGACTACATTAAGCTTCTATGCAAATTGCATATTTTTTGTTCCTGTAGAACACAAAAAAAATGTGTACATGTATGCAAAAATTGGAACTGAGACTTGCTTTCATTCTAATATTCTGGCTTGTGGAGAAGGGGCACCTACTCTCAGCTACCTGTAACCACTGGACTCCCTGCCCCCTCTAAAAGGAACCCAACCAGCCAAGAAAAGCTCAATTTCACAGGTGGTTTTTAATAGTAGATGTGAGCTCCTGATTCTGGAGAGAAGCTTGACATATTGGTTTAACCTGAACAGGTGAGAAAATAGAGAAAATAACTCTACTTCTGGGCTTTAAAAAAATGTTAAAAAATAGCCCACATTGTGATTATTCATGGGGGATAAAGGGAAGAAGAAGAAGGCTAGGTTTCACTTTAGATACTTAAATATGTTTTAATACAGCACATATATTTATTTCATAATATTTGTGTATGTGAGTGTGTGTGTGAGAGAGAGAAAGTGATATATATATATAGAGAGAGAAATGTGTGTGTATGTGTATTTATATGCATGTAAATCTATAGACAAATTCACAGCATATTAATTTTAGTTTAGTGTGATTTTTTTTCTTTTAGTTGGGATTGGAGTGAACACCTGATTTACTTACTTGATTTATTACTTGTCTTCAGGTGTGAATTATTGCTAAAAAAGAAAGAAGGCAGCTTTCCTCTGCCAACTACTATGCCAGTGAATTCTTTTTCAAATTTAAATCTAAATCAAACAATTCCTTTAAAGAAATGGTGTTACAAAGCCATGTGTTGTACAATATCTGCCTGCTTATTTGACACTGAATACATAGGCAATATTTTGATTTAGTTTTTCTTATTAAGACCTGAGTAAAGACAATTTGCAATAACAATTTAGAAGTTATCTGTAGTTATAGAGAAAATGACATTAAAATTCTGTTTCCTAAATCAGAAAATATTTTCTGCATGTCTACTATATGCCACATACTTTGTGCTAAGAAACGACTTGATGTTTTGCAGTACAAGTTTAACAAACAGCCTTTCCTTGTGACAAAATCTGAAGATGGCCACAAAAATTTATTTTCCCCCAATAAAAGGATACACTTAGTTTAATTTATGTTGATCTTTATCTTCCCTATTAGTGCCTTCCTTTTAGATAGGAAGACCCACGATTTTCTGATGCTTCAGGTTATCTTTATCCATCTTATTTTCATGACCAGGGAAGAGTTGTATTGCAATAAAGGTGATGTCATTTCCCTATGTGACCTTGGGCAAATTACCTAATTTCTTTAAGACCCTGTTATGGTTTGGCTGTGTCCCCGCCCAACTCTCATCTTGAATTGTAGCTCCCATAATTCCCACGTGTAGTGGGAAGAACCAGGTGAGAGGTAAAGTAATCATGAGGGCGGGTCTTTCTTGTGTTGCTCTCATGATAGTGAATCAGTCTCACAAGATCTGATGATTTTTTAAATGGGAGTTCTCCTGCACAAGCTCTCTTGCCTGTTGCCACATAAAACATGACTTTGCTTCTCCTTGCCTTCCGCCATAATTGTGAGGTCTCCCCAGCCATGTGGAACTGTGAGTCCATTAAACTTCTTTCCTTTATAAATTACCCAGTCTTGGATGTGTCTCTATTAGCAGTGTAAGAGCAGACTAATATAGATCCATTGGTCTCTGTTGGAAATAGATAATAATATCTACTTCTTATTTTTATTCGAACATATTTGAGGAAACCATGCATATAAACCTCTTAGTATAGAACATCTTAGCTCTCAGTAAATATTAAGTGCTTTTCCTGTTGAGATATGTGTGTGTGTGTGTATGTTCATTGTCACTACTAGTATCATCTTCATCATACATCTTAACTTAAAAGAAGACACTTCATTTATAAGGTTGTTTTTGTTACTTGGACATCATATTGAAATAATACTAGTATAAAATTGTTTGTTTATAATTGCTTTAGTTTTAAAATAGAGCCACTACATGTACACAATAAAAAACTTTTGCAAATCAATAGGAAAATGACAAATATTCCAGAAGAAAAGCAGTTAGGACTTAACTAATAAGCACTTCACAAGACAGAGTATCCAAATGTCTGACAAACATAGGAAATTGGACTCAAACTCATTAGAAATTAGGAAAATACAAAATGAAATTACAATTAGATTTCAATTCATATCCTCCATAAGGACTAAAATAAAAATTACTAACAATTCCAAGTGTTGTCAAAAGTGTGGGAAAACTGAAATTTTCGTACATAGCCTTGGGAATGTAAGTTGGTAAACTTACATTGGAAAACTTTAGGCATTTTCTATTCAACCTGACCATTTACCTATCTTAGTACCCTCAGTTATATACCTAACAGAAATACATGCACTTATACCCTAAAAAATATGTATAACAATGTTCACAGGAGCACCATTTATAATTGTCAAAACTTGGAAACTACCCAAATATTTATCAATAAGTAGAATGAGGAAATAATTTGTGGTGTATTCATACAATTGAACAGTATACAGCAGTGAAAATAAACATTTTGCTACAAGTAACATGGATTAATGTCACAGTCATAATCACAATAATATGATGAGTAAAAGAAGCCAGATACAAAAATAGTGTATGGAATGTGAATCTATTCTATAAATTATAAACCCAACAAAACTAATCAATGGTGATGGGAATCAGAACAGTATTTCTTTGTTTTTGTTGTTGTTGTTGTTGTTTTTGAGACGGAGTCTTGCTCCGTCACCCAGGCTGGAGTGCAGTGGCCGGATCTCAGCTCACTGCAAGCTCCGCCTCCCGGGTTCACGCCATTCTCCTGCCTCAGGCTCCCGAGTAGCTGGGACTACAGGCGCCCGCCACCTCGCCCGGCTAGTTTTTTGTATTTTTTTTTTTTTTAAGTAGAGACGGGGTTTCACCGTGTTAGCCAGGATGGTCTCGATCTCCTGACCTCGTGATCCGCCCGTCTCGGCCTCCCAAAGTGCTGGGATTACAGGCTTGAGCCACCGCGCCCGGCCAGAACAGTACTTCTTTTGGGAAAAGAAGTAGGAAATAGGAGGGAGCATACTGGGTACTTATGGAATGCTGACAATATTCTATTTCTTGTTCTGAGCAAAAGTTATATGTGTATGTTCACATTCAGAAAATTTGTAGAGTTGTATGATTATTTTGGTGTATAATAAAATGTTATTTACTTTTCTCTATTTGTTATATTTTTATTTTAAAAGTATAGAAACAATGAAATAATGGATCTACCTCACAGGCAGTGATGTAATTCACTTCAGCTGTGGAAAGAAATCTGTTTGTTTATTTGTTTATTTATTTATTTTTTGCAGATATGGGGAGGAGAGTTTGAGAGGCTGATGGACTGGAGGTGTTAGCATTAACTTGGTAAAAAGAAAATGGAGGAAATGATAGCTATTATACAAAATATTTTTCAAGTTTCTAGACTCAATATTCATAGACTTTTCTGATGTTAACGTCATTTGTCAGATGAAGGCTTGCCTTATGCTTGTAGGTATAACTTAAAAATTCGCTTAGGGATTTTAGAAGATCAGAAGAGATCAACTCTGCCATAATCCTTATTTCTGCACACTGGCTCTTGATCTCTGAGGAGGCAGACTCCAAAGCTGAGCTGTCTTCTGAGTGGTGTGTAATAAAGAGCTACCTCCCGAGGCAGATTCCGAACTGTGGATCTCCGGCCTGTGATGCTCAGGTGCCCCTCTACTCCTGCATTTTCTGGATTGAATATTCTTGTGTAAAGGAGATTAGAAAAAAGCTACCTATTATCTTCTATGAATAAAATATGTGATGAATAATTTTTATTCCACTCTTACCATATATCAGGTCTTAAGATGATCCTGTTTCTCTTGACTCTTATTTTACTTAATGTGTTCTTTCTCTGTTTTGAATCATTAGCAATTCTGTGGAGTCTAGCTCCAAAACATGGCCTGAGTCAGTTACCCCTCACTGCTGCTAGCACCCTGGTCCAAGGCGTCTTTGTCTTGTAGCTGACCTGCTGCACTAACTTTAGTGCTGGTTTCTCTGTCTCTAATCAATCCCTTATACAAAGTTCAAGTTCTCAGAGCTCACCCTTGTGGCACACATAACCCAGGGTGGGAAGCTCCTGCTTTATGCATGGAATCCAGGGCCACCTCTGTGCCATCCACGGACCTGCCAGGTCCTTCTGTGGACCATATTATATCAAGTCTGATATACCACTGAATCTTTGAGTGCACTCTTTATTTCTAGCATTTTCAGATTCCTCTTAATTAGCTTGTCTGTGTATATATTTAAATCATATTTTCTTCCTTGTTTCTAAATTTAAAATAGGAAGGGGAATATCTCTTTTTCTCAGTGTGACATCTTGACTGAAAGTCTCTACATATTTACATTGACAAAGTCACAAGACTAAGTCACAATTCACTGAAAACATTTGAGGTCCCACTGCATTTTCTCATGTATTTTTATTTCTCATATATTCACATTTAATATTATAGACCATCTTAGATAATATGATTCCTAATTTTTCCTGTAGATAAAAAAGATGTTTTTAAGATTAAAAAGATGAGCCTGAATAGTTTGACTGACTTAAGATTAAATGCTTTTAAAAAAATAGTGATTTTATTTATGCTAACATGCCCTTCACAGGAAAACCACAGCAATAGAGAAGGTAAAAGAAGATGGTAAAGAAAATCACCCAGGGCTGGGTGCAGTGACTTAGGCCTATAATCCCAGCATTTTGGGAGACTGAAGCAGGAGGATCACTTGAGTCCAGAGTTGGAGGCCAGCCTGGGTAATGTAGGGAAACCCTGTCTCTACAAAAACAAACTAACAAAAAAGGCTAGCTGGGCATGGTGGCACACACATGTAGTCCTGACTACTCAGGAGGTTGAGGTGGGAGGATCACTTGAAGCCTGGGAGTTTGAGGCTGTAGTGAGCTATGATTCCGCTACTGCACTCCTGCCTGGGCAACTCAGTAAGACCCTGTCCAAAAAAAAAGAAGGAAAAAAAATTACCCTAAATTCCAACCTTTAGAAGTAAATATTATCAATTTTAGATGGACGTCATTTCAGGCTTCACTCATAGATTCATAGATATTCACTTATACTTCACACATAGAAAACAAAATAGAGGAATAATCAAAAGACTGAGATTTTGACATTTTATTCTGCATTTTATTTTCTAAAAATAGCATTAAACTTATTTTAACATATATAATAGATATTAAAATTTAAGCATTACTTAATACAAAATACCTAAATATTTCCCTAAATTAAAAAGATAAACACAGAAATTAGTTTTTAAGGTAAAACACAGTTTATATTGAATGGTATATTTAAACTCTCGTTGATAAAATGAAGGCATTTTCATTTACACATATTTCTATTTTCATTATACCATTTATTGATTTTTAAGTTATTTAACACCAGTCAAGATTAAAAATATTAACATTGCAAGGCATTATTTTTATCTTTACAGCCCTAATTTTTTACAACACCTTCTCTCATTTTAAACTTTGATTCTTCTCTAAGTTGTTTGGTTTTATTTTAGAGAGTTTCTTACTTAAAGTATTCATTAATAAATATATGACAAGGCTTTTGTTGCAATGTCTGTTGTTTTATATTTAATGAATAGTTTAGCATATTAATCAATGTAGGTAGAATTTACCACAGTAACTAAATGTTTTCTATTTGTCTCATCTATTATTTCTTTTCTTTGCCTTATTTTTCTGCATCTTTTGCATTATTTTGTCATGATTCCATTTTACAGCAACTTTTGGCTTTTAGGCTAATTTTTGTTGTGATATTTAAGTGGCTATTGTAGGTTTTATAGTATAGTAGTCCTCCTTTATCCAGGGAATGTGTTTCAAGACCCCCAGTGGATGCCTGAAATCACAGATAGTATCACACCCTATACACTCACTGTTTTTTCGATATGCTAACCAACACGGCTGCTAAGTGACCAGTGGGTGGGTAGCGTCTACCACATGGATTTACTGGACAAAGAGAAGATTCACATCCTAGGGGAGGTGGGGAAGGAGCAGGACAGACTTTATCACACTACTTAGAATGGCATGTAATTTAAAACTTATAAATTGTTAATTTCCAAAATTTTCCATGTAATATTTTTGGTTGACAATGAGTAACCAAAATACACATGGAAAGAGAAACAGCAAATAAAGGAAAGCTACTGTATACACATTTAAATGATCATAGCTTACTTCAAGTGATAGTATTTTAGACTTCAGGTATAATATTAGACCTTAATGGCAGCATGTTTCAATTCCTCCACTCCAGCTTTTTCTAATGTAATTTAAAAACATTTTACCCTGAAATGTCTAAAAATGCATCTGAAATAGGTCTTATTAAGCTAAAATCATTCTATCAGCAGAATTGTGTTCCTTCTGGAAGGCCTAGGAGTGAAACTGTTTTGCCTTTTCCAGCTTATACAGGTGACCTGCATTCCTTGGCTCATGGCGTCCTGCCATCTTCAAAGCTAGCAATGACTAGTCAATGTTTTTTATAGTGTCTCACGCTGACATTCCCTATCTTCCACCTCTCTCTTTCACTTACAAACATTCTAATAATCACAGTGTGTCCACCTGTGTAATCAAGGATAATCACTCCATTGCAAGGTCAACTGATTAAGAACCTTAATTCCATCTGCCATCTTAATTCTCCTTTCCAGTATAACCTAACATATCCACAGGTTCCGGGGATTAGAATGTGCACATCTCTGTGATGAGGGTATCTTACACTGTGTATAACATGATTTTTGTGTTAGATAATCAATTATCACTTAAAGATATTTAAATAATAAGAAAAATGTATTATTTAATTACACAATTTTCTTCATTCTTTTGTTTAAATCCAGATTTGTACATGGTATCATCTTCCTTCTGCCTGATGTCCTTTACTTTTTCTTCTAGTACATTTTGCTGGTGATGAATTCTTTCAGCTTTTGCATTTCTAATAATGCCTTTATTTCACTTTTGGTATTGGAAGATTTTTTTTTTTTTTTGCTCAGTAAATAATTCCAGATTGACTGTTGTTTAATTCTGTATTTTAAAGATGGTTCTCTTCTGACTACAAGGTTAGATTGTTTTTGATGAGAGGTCAGCTTTCATTCTTACCTTCATTTCGCTGCACTTACGTGTCTTCTTTTCTTTGGTCTGACTGTTGTTATAATTTTTTCAAAATCATTGGTTTAAAGGTATTTGATTATGGTGTACTTTTTAAAAAATTTAGATTCAGAGAGTACATGTGCAGATTTGTTACATTGATATATTGTGTGATGATGAAGTTTGGACTTCATTGAATTCCTCACTCAAATAGTAAACATAGTACCCAATAGGTTATTTTTCAACCCTCGCTATCCTCCCTCCCTTCCCCAATTTGAAGTCCCCAGTGTCTGTTTTTCCCATCTTTATGTCCTGTGTGCCTAATGTTTATTTCCCACTTATAAGCAAGAGCATGCAGTATTTGGTTTTCTGTTTCTGTGATAATTCATTTAGAATAAAGACCTCCAGTTCCATCCATGTTGCTGCAAAAGACATGCTTCTGTTCTTTGTTATGGCTGTGTAGTATTCCACGGTATGTATGTACCACATTTTCTTTATCCAATCGACCATTGATGGAAATCTACATTGATTCCATGTCTTTACTATTGTGAATAGCACTGCAATAAACATAGAAATGCAGGTGTCTTTTTGGGAGAATAATTTTTCTTTCTTTTTTTTTTTTTTTTTGAGACAGAGTCTGACTCTGTCACCCAAAGTGGAGTGCAGTGGTGCAATCTTCGCTCACTGCAACCTCCACCTCCTGGGTTCAAGCCTTCCTCCCACCTCAGTCTCCTGAGTAGCTGGGACTACAGGTGCATACCGCCATGCCCAGCTTTTTTTTTTTCTTTCTTTCTTTTTTTTTTTTTTGTATTTGTTGTAGAGACAGGGTTTCTCCATGTTTCCCAGACTGGTCTTGAACTCCTGAGCTCAAGCTATCTGCCCACCTTGGCCTCCCAAAGTGCTGCAATTACAGGTGTGGGCCACTGTGCCCAGCCTGCTATTTTTCTTTCATTGTATGTCCAGTGATGGGATTGCTGGGCCAAATGGTAATTCTATTTTTAGTTCTTTGAGAAATAAAATGAATGTCCCTTTGTGTAATTTTCTTCTAGTTTCTTTAGCTTGAGTTCTGTTGCACTTTTTTTTTTTTTCTTTTCTTTTCTTTTTTAAGATGGAGTCTCGCTCTGTTTTCCAGGCTGGAGTGCAGTGGCGCAATCTCAGCTCACTGCAACCTCCACCTTCCGGGTTCAAGCAATTCTCCCTGCCTCAACCTCCCGAGTAGTTGGTATTACGAGGGCCCACTACCACGCCTGGGTAATTTTTATATTCTTTTAGTAGAGATGTGATCTCGCCATGTTGGCCAGGCTGGTCTTAAACTCCAGACCTCAGGCCTCCCAAAGTGCTGGGATTACAGGCGTGAACCACTGAGCCTGGCCAGTTGTATTTATTATTTTCATCAAGTTTGAGACATACTTGACAATTTTTTTCTTGAAATATGTTCATATCTCTCTTCATTCTCCTGTCTTTAAGAGTCTCTTATCACATGCATATTAGGCCACCTGATGGTGTCCAACAGAATTGATTTTTTTCATTTTTTTCAGGTTTTTTCTGTTTTATTTTGTATAGATTTCATGAATATGTTTTCAAGTTCACAAATCTTTCTTCTGCAATATATAATTGGCTCTCATTCTAGTGTCTTTTACATCTCAGAAATGATAGTTTTCTAAAATTTTGATATGGTTCATTTTTTACCGTCCACATCTGTATTTATCATGACATGTGATAAATCCGCCTTCTAACTTCTTGAATATAGCAAATATATTTATAATGACTGCTTTAATGTCTTTGTATACTAATTCTGTCATCCGTGTCATTTCATTATTTTAATTGATACTGTTTTCTTCATTTTTGATCATAGATAACTGGTTCTTTGGCTATCTAATCATTGCTGTTAGATAATAGCATCAATTTTACATTACTGAGTTCTACAGTTGCAATCCTAGAAATATTCTTGAGTGTTTTTTTTGGGACATAGTTAAACTACTTGGAATCAGTTTGAATCCTAAAGTATTGTTTTTAAGTTGGTGGCAGAATATTACTTAGTGCTAATAGTATTTAGTGTTAATTTTATCTTTCTACTAAGGCAAAGGTCTTCTGAGCATGAATTATGATGTTTTACTCTGCCTGGGTTACCATTTGAAGGCTTGATTAAGCTAAAATATTTACTTTCATACTCACATTGCTGTGGGCAGGAGGTTTCCGTTCCTTACTGACTTTTGGCCAAGGGCCTCAGTCTCTCGGTATATAGGAACCCTCACAAGGTTGACAGAGTGTCCTCACTTCATGGCAGACAAGTTTCCTTAAGTGAAAATCTGAGAGAGAGCATTGTGAAAGCCACATTTCACTTTAGGTCTCTATATGGTCTACACTGGGAATTCATATTCCATCTTTTCTGCCAGAGTCAATTTATTAAAATAAAGCAACTAAGTATAATCCACACTCAAGAGGCTGGAAATTAGGCCCTAACAGAAGAAGATAGTTCATGTACATAATTTCAAACCACCATAGTCAGCCTTCTGGCCTCCAGTTATAAACATTCTTATCACGTGCATTTTAAATGCATTTACCTACTCCAAGACCCCCAAATTTTCATCCTTTACATGCTCACCTCAAAATTCAGGATCCTGGCTTCTAAACTAGGTGCAGGCATGCATGGGGCCTCTTGGATATAATTGCTTAAATAAAGCATTTCAAGTATAGCTTCTTTTAGATCTGTGAATTAACAAGACCAATTACATGCCTCCAACACACACAACAGTTAATGATGGGATAGGCACAGGACAACTGTTCAAGAAGAAGGGAATGATGCTCCACCAAAGTCAGAAATATCCAAAAATTTGTGGACATATGTTTAAACTACATGACCCCTGAAAATAATTAACTTTTGACATTTATGATCATTTTATGTTCACTGTCTTATTTTTCTTGCAGTTATTAATGATATAAAAATTATAAGCCCTTTGGATGTCCCCCTTCATCTAATGAAATGTTGTGTTTATAAGTAGAGAATTTCACTCTTGAGATTATTCTTCAGGTTCCAGAGATAATTTCCTGAGGCTCCTTTCTTTACTCCTATTTTATCTCAAAATTGGGATCAATAAGAATACTCAAGATTTTGGCAATTCATCTTCTTTTCCCACCACTGTTACTGTGAGTGGGAGTGAGCATAGTTAATTCTGCCTCACTCCACAAGCATTTCTATGTTTTTTTCCTTTTGGGCACCATCAAAGAATATGTCAGGGGGTTGTGCTTTCTTCTTTCACAGGGCTGTCAGTGAGTTTCGTCTAGATCTAACTTGATTTTTCTATTTTGTTTCATTTTGGAGGAGGGAGAGTCTGTGACATGATGTGATTTGACTTGTTGTCTTTCCTAAGGAAGGATCTCATGAATTTTAAGTGAGAGGACATGGGCCTGGATCAGGATCTGCACTTTTTTGTGTGACCCTATTTTAGTGCTCTCTCTCCTGCTGACAGCATGCTCCTGAAAAATGCAATTCTTTTATTCAAGAACGTATTCATAAAATGGAAAAATCATAGTTTCCAAAGCTGTAAAGTGCCGTGTGAAACTTCACTCACTTATATATTGATTTCAGTATACGGTATCCCAAGCTTTCTGATTCAATGTTTATTTCAGTTGCAGTTGAATGAGAATAAATTGCAGTTGCTACTTATATCATTTACTTCAAAATACTTCTAACTTTAGCTTACCTAGGAAGCATTAGGCATGTTTGGGCAGAAGTCAAAGACACACCTGAATTTTTCTCATATTTTCAACACTCAAAGCTGTTAATACAGTGCTGCCTTCAGATTCTACTTTTTTGAAGTACATAGCATTCAAGCCTTTTTATTCTGAAATACGACATATTTTAATTTCTCTGTTCTAAAGATTATATAATTTGTATGTTATTCTCACATCCATGATACAGATATGATACAGAGTGGATAAAAATTAGAATTACAATTTGAACTTCAAATTGTAGTCAACAGTGTTAAGAATCTATGTTGACTTTGTTTTTCTTTATAATATTTATAGTAGTTTTTTAAATTCAATCTCTTAATTGACAATAATAAACAGATTTTTTTCTTTTTTATAAATAGAGTCACTAAGGTTTATAAAGGTTTTAATGTATTCAATGACAAGCTGTTCAAGGTAGTGTTAGGTCAGGATCTGAGATTTTATCACTTTTAGGATAGTTCTACTCCCCAAATCTCATCACATCCTTGATTCATGTACTTTAGTCTATATAGCTGTAGATAGCTATAGATATAGGTGTAGATTATAATTAGCCATTTTAATATATGCATGTTTTTCTAAGAAGCCAAGATGAACTCATAATTTTTCTTAATTATGCAATCCTTTGGTTTTGAGAATTGGTGACATTAACTGAGAGGAGAGAGGTCTGTACTTCTTACTATTTACTGACTTTAAAGATGTTTTGATGAGGACTTCTTATCTGCTTTTACTGATATCAGATAGAAATAGAATACAAGACTAAAGGGGAAATATTTTTCATTCAGTGACATATCAATGACATGAATGATGGAATAATAACTTTTCCCTTATTTCAGTCAATTACCCAGAAACAATGAAAAAGCTTATATTTTTAGATAGCTCTTACCTACACTGATGCCTGAAATGAGAGGATAATATGGCTTGGAAACGGAATCTGAATACTAGATTTAAATACATACAAGACATAAAAAATTACATTTCTTTTGCATCAGGCTACCACCTGGTAATATCATGGAACCATTCTTATAGTAAAGAGTAAAAACTTATACAATGATAGATGGGAATATGGCACTTTATATGAATTTGGTTTTAAAACAAAATATTTTTTAAATACTGAAAAAAAATCAGATTCAAGTTTGGCTTTGGAAGAGAGAGAAAATGAAGGTACTATCTTTCTTTTTTTTTTTTCTTTGAGATGGAGTCTTGCTTTGTTGCCCAGGCTGGAGTGTAGTGGTTCAGTCTTGGCTCATGCAACCTCCACCTCCTGGGTTCAAGTGATTCTCCTGCTTCAGCCTCCTGAATGAGTAGCTGGGATTACAGACGTGCACCACCTTACACAGCTACTTTTTGTATTTTCAGTAACGACAGGGTTTCACCATGTTGATCGAACTGGTCTCAAACTTCTGACCTCAGGTGATTCACCCCCCTCAGCCTCCCAAAGTGCTGGGATTACAGGGGTAAGCCACTGCGCCCATCTGGAAATATCTTTTTTAATAGAAGACATTAAAATTATGTAATGAGAGTAATTGACACTTCTACTTTGGTTCAAGATGAGATAACAAAGATTGGAGTTATAATGGCTTTCATTGAACTTTAGGCAACATGGAACTGTGAATCCCAAGAGAAGGGAAATAAGATACATACGTTCTGACTGGAGGCAGTTTCCATGTCTAATTGAAGGGAGTCAGGGCTCAGTCAGAAACAGCAGTCTCAAGGACTTGAGGAGAAAGTTATGGTCTCTGCAGAAGCAGAAGTTCCTAAAGAGATATAACAACAAAACATATTTCAGAGTTTAAAACAATACCCTACCAAAGATTCTAAGCTTAGATGGGGGCCGGGGAGGGGGATCTAAAAGTACAACTGTCTTATTTGCAGTTTACACAATTATCTAAAATTTTAAGGAATCTATACAAATAATCTCAGAAGATCATAAATGAGTTTAAGGTCAATATGTAAGAATCTATTGTACTTCTATAAACTAGTAATAAATAAATTGCTATTAGAAAATAGTTTGGTAGTTTCTTAAATGTTTTAAATGTTAACCTACTATATCATCCAGAAATTAAACCATTAGTTATTTACTCAAGAGAAAATAAGCATTTTACACAAAGATTTGCTTGTAGATATTCATGTAGTTTTATTTCTAATAGTTCACACCAGAAGAAATTCTCATGTGCTAGATAAACAAATTATGGTACAGTATACAATGGTATATTACTTAGCACTTGAAAGGAATGAACTATTAGTACATGCTGTAAAATTAATGAATCTCAAAATAATTTGCTGAGAGGAAGAAAGCAAGATGAAAGAGGAGAAGAAGAAGGAGAAGAAAAAATACTGTATTCTTCTGTTAATATAAAATTCTAGGAAATGCAAACTAATATGACAGAAAGCGTGGAGATAGTGTAGGGAAAAAAGCAAGAAGGGGCAATAGTGAGGAATTATAAAAAGGCACAAAGAAATGTTTGGGGGTGATGACTAAGTTAATTTTTATTGTAATTCAGGAGGCCAACAAAGTAAACATTAAAGAATTATTAGTAGAAGAAAGGGGACATTTCATAATGAATAAGACATTCCAATGGAATGATAATAGACCAATAAAGTCATAAATGTGTATGCATTCAATAACATAGCTTTACAATCTATAAAGCAGAACTACATAACTAAAAGGAAAAACTGACAAATGCATAATCATAGTGAGAAACATTAACTCATCTCTCTCAAAAGCTAATATAACAAGCAGACAAAACCTAAGAATGTGTTTGGTTTAGAATATCGGAAGACTATATGAGGAAAAAAGGTCATATGCAATTGACAATGATAGAATATTGCATCTAACAATATAAGAATTTACATTGCCTTCAATGTCCATTTAACAAAACTGACCATATGCTGTTCCAAAAAGGTAGCTTCAGCATGCTTCCAAAGATACATATTATTTAATGAATATTCTCTGATCTAAAGGAATTACACTAGAAATCAGTACTGAACTGTTAAACAGAAAAAAACTGAATGAACCAGAAATCAAACAATATACTTAAAAATAAAGTCAAAAATATAACTTAGATACATTTATAACTTGGTAACTTGTGGACTGCATCAAAAACACTACTTACACTAAAATATGTAGCCTTAAATGCACATATGGGAAAAACAGGCTGAAAAATCAGTGATATAAGCTTCTATCTTAGGAACCAAAAAGAAATGAACAGGAACAATAACAAACAGCAAAGCAAACCTAAGAAAAGTAGAAGAAAACAAATAATACAAAGATAAGAATGCTAATAAATAAAGTGGAAAATATTCAAGAGTTTGTTATATAAAAATATTGATAAAAAGCATGAACTTCAACAATAATTATCTAAAAAAAGAGAAATCATAAATAACCAATATCAAGAATTTTAAAAAAGAGAGATACCTACAGATCCTATTGATATCAAAACAATAAGAGGGGATTACCAGAAAAAAAAAAAAAGTCAATTTGAAAGGAATTTGGAAGAAGTGGGCAAATTTCTTGGAGAGGGACTTAGCAAAACTGACACAAGAAGAAATTAAATATCCAGATGGTCTGTTATGTGTTTAAAGAAATTCAGTCTCTTCTTTAATTCCATTTCATAAAGAAAACTGCAGCTACTGAAGCCTTTACCAGTGTATTATTTCAAAAATTTAATGAAAAAACATTCCTTGAAAATAAAGTACACTTTCTTACCCTGTATAAGGTCAGCAAAATCTGCTTCAAAAGTCTGCCAAAGAAATTACAAAATAAAATCAAATAATTTGAAATAATATATTTCATAAATATTGATATAAAAATCCTTATCAGCATAATCTCAAATCATCATCAAGTAGGGTTTATTTAAGGTACATAAAGATAGTTAGACTTTTGATATTTAATAAATGGAATTTATTACTAATTAGGAAAAATAATTATTTCAACAGAATCGAAAAACTACAAAATTCAACACCAACTTCAGATACAATTTAGCAAATTAGGAATAAAAAGTTCATTAAATTGATAAATTGTAGCTACAAAAAAAAACCACAATCAAACTCCATAGTGAAGAAAACTGGAACCTTTCCTTCTGCTAATGAGAATGATACAAAAAAGAAAGAAAAGAAAGCTGTAATTATTAACAAATAATATGGTTGTGTCTGTTGAAAATGAAAAATACATTATATATAAATAACTTTAAAATGTAAATTTAGCAGTTTTGCTGGACACATGTCAGTATACAAATTTAATTATATTTCTATCTGCTGTCAATAATGAATAAAATTGTATTTTTAAAAATATAATACTACATATAAAACATAAAATATCTATGGATAAATTTAATATAAAATTTACACAGAGAACCAGAAAATAATTTTGAAAGATATTTAACATGCTGGGGCATGCCACTTTTTATTATGTACTTTTTATGGATCAAAAGACTCAATATTGGAACAATGTCAATTCCCACAAATTCAGTGTCATACCAATCACCACTGTCGAAGTATTTTATGAAAAATTAACAAGCTGATTATAAAATGTTTATGGAAATAAAAATTGCAAAACATATTTAAGAGATATTGAAGAAGAAGGCAAAATTGGAAGATTTTATTAGACATCGGAGTATTTTATAAATTAGATAGTGGGATATTGGCCAAGGAATAGACTAATAGCATTGGACTAGGAAATAAAGTTCTAGAAATAGATTCACACATATAAAGTCATTAGATCGATGATAATGATTTCATTGCAGAACAATGGGGAAAGGATTGTGTTTTTAATGAATGATGCCAGATCAATTGGATGGCCATATGGAAAAAGAAAATATTTATCTCTACCTTGTATTACACAGAGAAATAAATTCCAAATGAACTGCAGAGCTAATTATGAGAGGTAAAACAATAAAGTTCATTAGATATTGAATCTGTTGAAAACAGTACAAGATCTCACTTAAAAAAAAAAAAAACATCACCTTCTCCTGTTCTTTTCATTCCTCTACCTAACACCCGTAATTTGTTAGCTCTTACTATGTTCCACGTACTGTTCTGAGAGCTTTACACAGATTAACTATTTAATTATAATAACCCTATGAAATAAATATACAGTCCTCATTATATACCCAGATGGGGAAATGGAGACAAAGATTGATTAATGAAATTAACTAATTCATTCACTTATTTCTACTTGCTCCTCAAATGTTTTAAAATAGAATTTTAGCAAAGGAATCAGAAATCCTGAATCCCAAGCCTGGGCTGACTTGTTTTTTTCTCTGGGAGACCAGGTTTAAGTTGTACAATCTGTTTAAGTCATACAATCTGTTTAAGCCTCAGTGTCTTCACACACACACAAAAGTGTAATACGCAGGGCTGTTATTATCTCTTGAAATTGTGAAGATCAAATGAGACAAACTTACATGAGAGCTCTATGAACTATAAATTACCATTTAAAATGTGTTAACGATGAAAGATACCCAAGAAAGAAAGAAAGGCAATGCAGTTTAGGAAGCACCAAGGTTTAGGAGTGAAACAGATCAGCATTTGAATCTCATCTTCTCTAATGATATGATATTTTCAAATTACCTGACGTTTCTCAACCATTTCCTCATATATATTGGAGGTAACAGCATGCTGTTAATACATGCTGGCTATTATTATGTGCCAGGTACTCTTCTAAGTGCTTTACATGTATTAACTCATTTAATCCTCACAATAGTCCCATTGAGTAGGTACATGATTCTGATTTTCAGATGACAAACTTGAAGCACAGAGAGGTTAACTTGTCCAAGGTTACAAAGTTAAGAAGTGGTGGAATCATTATATGACCCAGAGTTAGTTTGTTATTGTTGCATAAGTTGATTGTGAAAATCGAACAAGGTGATATATATAAAAATAAGTACTGTAGGCCGGGCGCGGTGGCTCAAGCCTGTAATCCCAGCACTTTGGGAGGCCGAGACGGGCGGATCATGAGGTCAGGAGATCGAGACCATCCTGGCTAACACGGTGAAACCCCGTCTCTACCAAAAAAATACAAAAATCTAGCCGGGCGCGGTGGCGGGCGCCTGTAGTCCCAGCTACTCGGGAGGCTGAGGCAGGAGAATGGCGGGAACCCGGGAGGCGGAGCTTGCAGTGAGCTGAGATCCGGCCACTGCACTCCAGCCCTGGCGACAGAGCCAGACTCCGTCTCCAAAAAAAAAAAAAAAAAAAAAAAAAAAAAATAAGTACTGTATACAACACAGTATAAAGACTCAAAAGTGGTAATGATTGTTTTAATAAACTAAGAATTTATACCTCGAGGCTAAAAAGAAGAGAGCTATTGGAATAATAGAAAACAGAAACTAGAACTGAAGAAAATACATGGAGTTGCTTAAGTGTTTGGCAAGGAAAAGGGGATACTTTGGATGATGGAGGAAGAAGATAGAGATGTGAAAAACTGAATAAATAGCAGCAAGGATGATGTAACTCACAAATAGGAACTATCTGCCCTAGTGACAACGAAGGCATAGTGGGTGTCTAGTGGGTTGCATAAATATCACTGAGGTTGTTATAAGTTGGTAACTTGTTGCCATGGTATCTTTAAACTCTCTTAGAGTATGTCCTGATAAAAGTCCTTAAATTAGCTTATCTTTTCAGCTTTGTGCACCACATAAAAGTTATGTGATTCTAAAGAGTGCTTATAAATAAGAATCGGTACATCATCAACCAACACAATCCTAAAATCCTCATGTGTAGCTTCATAGATTGACTCTTTTGAATGAAACAGAGCAATCTGTCACTTGACTTTTCTATGACATTCAAGATACTGAAGTTTATAAGTAAAGATTGATTTAGACACAAGTTTAATGAAATTAAAAATGTGTGATTAATGACATCTGTTTTTTAGGCATGATATCTGAAGTAAAATTAATGCCTTATATATTACACATTACACTGTAATTTGCCTAGAAAGAAGGGTAAATTTGTTAAATTTTTCTTAACATGCTTGATTTTAATGCCTAGTACATATTCGTTCATATAATTGAATTGGTCTTTATTTTTATCTCACTATTCCCTCCTGAATTTCAGCATTGTTTAAATATTGTGATTCCATTTTTCATCACCATGAGTTATCTGAGAAGCCAGATAATATCCAACTTTATTAGTTAGCTTATTTTTAAAAGTCTAATATGAGCTTTAGCTGGTTTGGTGTCTAAGGCATTATACTATGCAATAAACTAGGGTAAATCTTTTTCTTCTTTATCTTTTTCATATGTTAGAATAAAAAAGAAGAAGGGAAATATATATTTCCCTGGTAAATAAATGTTGTTATACCATGTACACAAAATGTATACACTTACACACTCCAGAAAACTTTAAGACTCTTTTAAAACAAGCTTCATTGCAAATCTACATGAAAATTAAACCTAAAAATATAGATATGTAACCTGAATCAATAGAAAGTTATAGCCTCATTTTATTACTGCAGTAATAAATTTCCCATTCCTGTGGATATACATAGTTTTATGATGTTAAGTACAATAGTATTCAGATATATTGAGAACACCTGGAACATTATAGAATTGTGTCTTTCTTGAATTCAGACTGAGTAGTTTGAGTGTTAATATCCATGGTCCTTTATACCGAGGACTGTAATTTGGTCATATCACTGTAGCAACCACTAAGAAATGTCAGCAAATCCTCTTGGTGCTGTTTACTGTTCTAAACAGTATTTAGTAAGCCTAGGGATATCTACAAGAGCTTATACATATAATCTGGCATGATCATTCAGAAAGGATATCTGAATTGTAAACATGCACTTTCAATAAGATTAAAAATAATATCAGGTCCTTTTCTATCTCAATGCACTGTACTTACATGTAGTGAATAGGCAGAATTTTGTGTTTTTTTTTTTTTTTAACATCAGCCACTAAATTATACCAACTTTGGAATTTCTCTGTAGTAGCCAATTTAATTGAACAAATTGCTTTTTTGTGAAATTAGAGATTAAAATGAGTGAACTAAATGGTTGATTAACAATATGCTGTGGATATTATCTTAACCAGGAATTCTTCATCTTTATGCTACACTCACCAATATCATTTATTATTTATGAATCACATAGAACTAAGCTATTGCCTCTGAGTTTTCTAATAACTAAATCAAGTAGTTTGAATTAAACACATACCCTGAGAATCTTGGCCCACAGTAGAAAGTACAGTGAAGGAAAAAATTGTTTGTTTCTATCAGTTTCCAAATAGAAGGTCAAATAAATTGAAAGTAATGACATGACAAGGAATATCTAAAAAAAAAATCTCACAACAGGAAAATCTTGAAAGTTATGACACTCATTAGTTCTCTTTTTCCCAAATGCTGGACTCAAGCTCCTGTGGCTTGTGGTGAATGAAGGCATCATGGATAGAAAAGGTTTTGGTTTGATTATTTTTAAAGATAGTCTTTCAACATCTTTCTGTAACTTTGAGGCTTGTATACTCATCATCAGGATATTCTCTCCACTAGAGAGCACTTACTGTATGCTATGATTTAAGATTATCCCCTTCTTAGCAAAGTCAGACATCATTATGTTGTCCCTCCCACCTTTAAACCCCAAAAATAAAAAACTACATCACTATGCTGAAATTACATATGACCTCTTTTCCAGAATGTGCATTATTTGTGACAGAGGGAGACTTCACTGCTCAAAAATGTTTGCTGACTTCTCACTATTAAAAGATAAATTTGGGCTGGGCGCAGTGGCTCATGCCTATAATCCCAGCACTTTGGGAGGCTGAGGCGGGTGGATCACTTGAGGCCAGGAGTTCAAGACCAGCCTGGCCAACATGGCGAAACCCTGTCTCTACTAAAATTACAAAAATTAGCCAGACATGATAGTGGATGCCTGTAATCCCAGTTACTTGGGAGACTGAAGCACTAGAATTGGTTGAACCCGGGAGGCAGAAGTTGCAGTGAGCTAAGATCACACTACTGTGCTCCAGCCTGGGTGGTGACAGGGCAAGACTCTGTCTCAAAAACAAACAAAAAAGATAAATTTGAAATACTTGGATTGGCCTTTCCCAACTTCTATCATTTGAAGTTTTTTTCTCCCACAACTTCTCTACACAACCTCCAGATGTCAGTCAAATTCCCCATCCTTTCAGGATCCCCTTGAGGAGTATCATAAAAATAGTTTCAATGAATCATGCCTTCCTGCGTCTATGCCACTTTGAAATATGGCCTTGCCTCTCCTTCCTCCAAAAGATGGAACCTCTGGAACTAGGACTGGCCTGGGAATTGCCTTGGTCATTCAGATGTGACAGAGGTGATCTGAAGCCTATATTTCAAGAGACCTTGAAGTTTCCACCTTTGCCCTCTTGGAATCCTAAGAACAGCATGCTATGAAGAAGTTGGCTTATCCTATTAGAATGTGAGGGCCACGTGGAGGAGAGCCAAAGTGTCCCAGAAAACAACCAACACTAATTTCTTCATCCTTCTGGGACAATCAGTCCTCCATCAGAAATCAGTCTCATCTACAAGCTCAGGTAAAACTAGCAGAGGAACTGCACAGTCAATGCACAGAATCATGAGAATGAGTAAATCATTGTTTCAAGCTTCTAAGTTTTGGGACGGTGTATTAGACAACAATAAATAATAATATAAAGCAATGGATGATTAATGTATAGTCCACTCTATAATAATTTCCTTGAATATCCATCATCATTACACTTTCCCCTTAGGAAATGTGTAGCACTGTGTATCAGCTAATGCTATCCTGTACTGTTCATATTTTAAGAAACTTCTATGTTCCAGTCATAATGTAAATTCTTTTATTATAGAATGGCATATTTTTTTTTAATTTTTATTTTATTTTATTTATTTTTTATTATACTTTAAGTTCTAGGGTACATGTGCATAACGTGCAGGTTTGTTACATATGTATATTTGTGCCATGTTGGTGTGCTGCACCCATCAACTCGTCAGCACCCATCAATTCATCATTTATACCATGTATAACTCCCCAATGCAATCCCCCCTCTCCCCCCTCCCCATGATAGGCCCCAGTGTGTGATGTTCCCCTTCCCGAGTCCAAGTGATCTCATTGTTCAGTTCCCACCTATGAATGAGAACATGCGGTGTTTGGTTTTCTGTTCTTGTGACAGTTTGCTAAGAATGATGGTTTCCAGCTGCATCCATGTCCCTACAAAGGACGCAAACTCATCCTTTTTTATGGCTGCATAGTATTCCATGGTGTATATGTGCCACATTTTCTTAATCCAGTCTGTCACAGATGGACATTTGGGTTGATTCCAAGTCTTTGCTATTGTGAATAGTGCTGCAATAAACATACGTGTGCATGTGTCTTTGTAGTGGAATAATTTATAATCCTTTGGGTATATGCCCAGTAGTGGGATGGCTGGGTCATATGGTACATCTAGTTCTAGATCCTTGAGGAATTGCCATACTGTTTTCCATAATGGTTGAACTAGTTTACAATCCCACCAACAGTGTAAAAGTGTTCCTATTTCTCCACATCCTCTCCAACAACTGTTGTTTCCTGATTTTTTAATGATTGCCAGAATGGCGTATTTTAAAGAGAGATGGCTCCTTATTCTTTAAATGGTATTTAGTGTCCTTGAAGCCCTTTAGTCATCTGTTCAGATTAAATAAACCCGGTTGGTTTTGCATTTTATACACAGATTGTTCTTAAACTTTTAGAGATAAAACACAGGAAAAGGGAAGTAGTAAATACATGAAAATATTTCAGTGTAATAGGTTTTATTCAATGTACACTTATTGATAATATGCAATGTGAAAGACAATACAAAGTTCTGCAATATACATACAAGATCAAAATTTAACATCTATATTCAAAAAGTTTTTCATTTAGACAGAATTTGGTAAACTATGGTCAGCTGGCCAGCTGCCTGCTTCTGTAAATAAAGTTTTACTGGCTGGGCACAGTGGCTAACACCTGTAATTGCAGCACTTTGGGAGGCCGAGGCAGGCGGATCACAAGGTCAGGAGATCGAGACCATCCTGGCTAACACGATGAAACCCCATCTCTACTAAAACTACAAAAATTAGCTGGGTGTGGTGGCACAGGCCTGTAGTCCCAGCTACTCAGGAGGCCGAGGCAAGAGAATCGCTTGAACCCGGGAGGCAGAGGTTGCAGTGAGCCGAGATTGCGCCACTGCACTCCAGCCTGAGTGACAGAGCGAGACTCAGTCTCAAATAATAATAATAATAATAATAATAATAATAATAATAATAATAATGTTTTAAAGACACATACGCATGAACTTTCATCTGTGTATTGCCTATGGCTGCTTTTGTGTTACAATAGCAGAGCTAGTAGTTGGCTAAACTACTGTGTAATTTTCAAAGCCCGAAATATTTACTGTCTGTCCCTTTAGGAAAAAGTATGCTGACCCATGTTTTAGTATGAGTACTAAATGTAAGTATAGTCAGAGAAAAATATAAAATTCAAATGGTGGCAGAGAGACAAAAAAAATAAAATATTTTACAAGTATGAAAGAGAATATGACCGTTTTTGGCTAGAATATTTAGGAAAGGCTACATAAGTAAGAAATAATTTGATATGGGTAGTGAAATAAGGGTAATATTCTAGAAAGTAATTTAAGGGGAGGAAGTTTGAGATGAGGAAAAATAAAGAGAGGACACCTCGGGAGTGAAGAGGAAGAGAATAAAAGAAACAGTTGAGAGTTGGGGAGAGAATTGAGATGTTATTATGACTTTGGAAACCAACGGAGAAGAGAGTTATAAAGCAAGATGGTCCCCAGTGTAGACAGCTGCAGAGGGTATTATTTTAGTTCCCTAGAGCTGCTGTAACAAAGTATCAAGCACTGAATGGCATAAAACAACAGAAATGTATTGCTTCACAGATCTGGAGGCTTGAGGTCCAAAATCAAGTTTTCTACAGGCACATATTCTCTCTGACAACTCCAGGGAAGGATTCTTCCAAAAAATGCCAGCAATTTTTGGCATTTCTTGGCTTGTAGATGCACCACTCTAGCTATGTGGCAGTCTTTTCCCTGTATGTCTTTACATCTTCCCTCTGTGAAAGTCTGTCTCTGTATCCAAATTTCTCCTTTTTATAAGGACACTTGTCTTATTAGGACTCACCCTAGTGGCCTCATTTTAACTTGATCACTTCCATCAATAATTTATTTGCAATCATGTCACATTCTGAGGTACTGAAGATTATGACTTCAACATATCTTCCTTGTGGGACACAATTCAACTCCAAAAAGGTATAGACCAGAAAAGCTGGGAGGGCCAGGGGATGCACAGATTAGGTTATCACTGGTGAATTTTGAAAACTAACTTAAATTAGATTGGTGAGTTTTGAAACCACCTGGTTACTAGAAGCTGTTGTGGTAGAATAATTTGTGAATAAATTCAAAACAATGAAAATAAAGATAAAGAGCAGAGTAGTTTTAGAAAATCATAGCATTAACATTTGTTTTAGGAGAGTCAATACCTTCACATAGAAAAAAAGAAATGGAAGAAATACAAGAGAATAAAACAACAGATTGAGCAAGTTTTAGATTTAAAGAAAGGAGAAAAACAATCATTATGACAGGCATTTCTTGGTAAGAAAGAAGGGTATATTTTTCCTCAAAGATTGAATAAAGAAAAGAGATGTCTCAAAAAGTCATGGAGATAGTTCCCATTAGATTCAAAATATTCTTTTCTTTTCTTTTTGTCTCTTCTCTTCTTTTTTCTTTTTCTTTTGAGATGGAGTTTCGCTCTTGTTGCCCAGGCTGGAGTGCAATGGCACAATCTTGGCTCACTGCAACCTCTGCCTCCCGGGTTCAAGTGATTCTCCTGCATCAGCCTCCCAAGTAGCTGGGATTACAGGTGCAAACCATCAAGCCCAGCTAATTTTTTTTGTATTTTTAGTACAGACGGAGTTTCGTTATGTTGGCCAGGCTGGTCTTGAACTCCTGACCTCAGGTGATCCACCCACCTTGGTCTCGCAAAGTGCTGGGATTACAAGCGTGAGCCACCACACCCAGCCAGATTCAAAATTTCTAAGGAAAGTAGGATATGACATCATGTGCTTACAATAAAACAATAAAGAGTGTGTATTGGGCCTAAGGTCAGTGAAAAGGTGTAGGAAAAAAGCCAGCATTATAAATTTGCTTTGGTACCAACAGAAGATGAAATATATATATGTATATATATGCTGTTTAGCAGAGCACTCCAAACTGAAGTTAGGGAGCATGGATTTGTAGTAAATCTTAGCATAGTTATGTGATTTTTCTGTTGATGCTCAGCAGCCCCAGAGACAAAACAGACGATGCAGACTGTAGGGATGTTTGAGACCTGGGGACCAGTAAGGAGTATTGCAAAAAGCAATACTCTGCAGTAGAAGTGAATGCACAACATTTTTTACTTGGATGCCAGAGTTTGTTAAAAAGTCAGGGAAGAGGATAAATACGGGATGAAATTGCGGATGAGAAAAAGGGAAACATCTATAGTCTGTGATGAGAACCGAGCCCAAATTTAGTAGATGTGATTGAAAGAGGTGAGAAGGAGATTTTAAAGTTTGATGTCTTAGAGAAAGAGAATTGTTGAGTACTGATGAGGAGAAATATGTGACCAGGCCAGTGTGTTGTTGCCATCAAGAGACTTTGGGAAAAACAGGATTTAAAAACCCACCTTGATCTAAATCGTGAACACAACTTCAAAAACGGACAAAATGAACAAGTGGACAAAATGGACAAAAACCTAAAAGCCAAAATCCTTTTATATGTTTTTTTGAATGTGAGAATCTGAATGAAGTGAATGAAACATTTTCACCAGAAAAAAAATAATTTTTCATATGACTATGATAGCTGATGATAAATTTTAAGTCAACGAAAATGTACATGCATGTTAATATAAGACTTTTTTCTTTTCTTTTTTTTTTTTTTTTTTTTTTTTTTTTTTTTTTTTTTTTTTTTGCTTTGCAAAACTGGAGGGTGGGTGGAGGAATTATTACAGAATGTTTAATTGTTAATGGGAAATTGTGTGGGCAGCTTGTTTTATTGCTAGGCAAATGTTAATGAATAAATGCTTGAGATTAATGGGTTTAAGTTGAAGTCATCTTTTCTCTTACTTTTCATATCATAAACTGTGAAGAATTGTATGGGGAGGATACGTTATCCTTGGCCTTGGAGACACAAGTTATATAACGTTTCTACATGGTAAGTTGATCAGAATGAACTCAAAGCAAGTACAAGCAGGAAAACATCTTCATTTTTCTCTTCACCACACTTTTGATCAAGATCTGTCAAATCTCTCCTGCTTTAGACAGAATCTTAAATAGGTCTCATAACTTTCTTGTCTCATTTGACTATAAAAATAGCTTTATGTCCAATTGTTAAAATGTTCAGTCTATGTTTTTTTTTTGTTTGTTTTTGTTTTCGTTTTGAGATGGAGTTTAACTCTTGTCACTTAGGCTGGAGTGCAGTGGTGCGATCTCGGTTCATTGCAACCTCCACCTTCTGGGTTCAAGTGATTGTCCTGCCTCAGCTTCCCAAGTAGCTGAGACTACAGGCACTCACCACCATGCCCAGATAATTTTTGTACTTTTAGTAGAGACGGGGTTTCACCATGTTGTCCAGGTTGGTCTAGAACTCCTGACCTCAGGGGATCCACCTGCCTCGGCCTCTCAAAGTGCTGGGATTACACACATGAGCCACAATGCCTAGCCTAGTTCTTAAATTAAAATTTCCATCCCATGTACAATTAAAACATTTTCCCTTTTATTAGCTTAGGCATGATGTGTCTGACTTTTTAAAACCACCAGTAAGCAACATGGTAGGGAGTGGGTGGTCCCTTTGTTCATCACTTTTTTTAACCTACTCTTCCCTTCCCACCTGCATCCTCTCCCCTCTAGGATTAGGGCAAGAGGTGATGAGGAAAGATTAGAAAAAGAGGCACAATAGCTTGTACTTCACTGATGCCACCTGTGGTTTTCTGTTGGTTGACATTTTCTGTCTTTAATCACTGTGATGTGGCAGGCATTTGAAAACTGAAATAAGTTTGCAGAATTTGGGGAGACTCCCCTGAGGTCTTGTTATACCCCTGGTGGGACACTCTTCCCTCTGGCAGATCTCTCTGTTTGACAGAGTTCCTTAAAACACCTCATGTCTGCTACTTCCTGCATATACTTACTTTGCCCAAAGGATACTCATGTATCCTTGTCTCACCAAAATGAAGAAGGCAGTTTTCCTAACTTCTGATTCCTTCTTTCTCCTCCTGCCATGCAGGCAGTCCAAGCCAGCTCCTGCTTTTAGACTTGTCTATATAAAGAGCAGGCACCTCTCTCTATGTTTTTGTTTTCCCCTAAAGTCAGGTTATCTCTGGAGCTTTCTCATCTTACCTCATCTAAATGATAGGAAAAATATGGGCTGTAACAAATCCGTTGTGGAATGAGATGCCTCTCCCCTTCTTATAAGCACCCTAATCCTATTAGTAGTTCCTTTGGGGTGTCCATCACTTAACTTCAATAGGGAAGGAGGACTACATATCCCCTTCTCTCAACAGGAAGACAAGAGTTAAATCATTTTGTGTTTCTAGGAATTTTCTTTATAAATTAATCAGTCTTGAGCAGTTCTTTAATAGCAGTGTGAAAACAGACTAATACAGAGGATATCTAAGTTTGTCATCACTTTCTCCTAAGATTACTGCTGAAAATGAGAATAACTCACAACATTTAAAAAAAACTTTTGGTAATGTTTTTATGGCTATAGATTGAGATTTCTATTGGTTGGTACTGACTACTACTTTCATTTGAGTGGGTATGTGGTCATATTTATATATTTAATATTCATTAAAAACTTCAGAGCAAATGAGTGCTTACATAGTTGACACTTAATTCATGATGAAGAAATATGTGTGGTTTTCATAATTTTACAAGAAGAATTTAAGTCCTCCCTTTATTGTTTATAGAATATTTAATAAACAAATAGCATTTACTATGTGTCAGACACTGTTCTAAATGCTTTATAATGCATTTAATTCTCATAACGACTCTATGAGGTGGTTACTCTTATCATTTTTATTTTACCAGAATAAACTGAAGCACAGGAATCTTGAGTTTGTGCAAGGTCATACCACACAAAGTGGTGAAGCCTGGGTTTGTGCAGATGCAGTCTGACTTCAAAATGTGTGTTCTCACCATTATGCAGTGTGGCCAGTTACTTCTAAAGAGATTTAAATTAGACTAAAATAAAAGACATGCAAAAATACCACTAAAATAAAAGTTGGAAAATTCAAAGTCATGAAGTGAATGAAGGGAGAAATTACCATACTGAAGAGCTAAGTCCTAAATTTAGCTCAGAGTTTTTTAACAGGTAAATCATAAAGGAAAATAAGATAAATTACATAGCTCTTATAGCCTCATTCTCATATCAAAGGGAACTTTAGAATTTATTTGGATGAAGAAACTGTCTCTAGCTTTCAATAAGAAGAGGTTTATACAAGGAAGATCTTTTCATAAAAGATATCTCACATAAACTTTTTGTAGATTATATAGAAATTCTATTTCTATTGCATCTTATAACAAGAAATAAGCTGAAGATAATAATGAAAACATTAAAAATTTGTGAAGGAAGTTCTAAAATAAACTAATGTTTATTAACACACTTGGCAAGCCTCTATTCTCTTTTAATTTAACGATATACTACAGATAGTATAGAGGAGCTATTTTTGTAAATTTTGCTTATCTACTTTCTGAAAGAATTCTCAAAAATAATTTATCCCCTTGTACATTTTAACTTGGCATCTTATTTATCTTATACTAAGTTTAAATAGTTGCAATGAATGTAATTTCTGAAATATAATTATTAATATTTAAAATAAAACAGTCAAATCATTCCTTTAGTGTGCCCAATAAAATCTTATTACTCTAGTAATTTGATATCTACCAAAACCAATTTTAAGATTTATGAACCAGACAAAAATTTCACATTCTGCTTCAGATGTCCTTCTATTATACATATAGAATATTTACATTTTTATTGTTGAAAGTCTTTTCTTGATCAAGTTTTCTTATGTCTCTGCAACAGCAACCTGTCTATAGATATATTTATGTACTTTTTTATTTAAATTTAAATTCTAAACATTTAAATTAAGCAATTTTAAAATTTTCTGTACCACTGGAATCTAAGTTTTAAGAATTCTTTTTGGATCAGCTATAATTGTGAGCATTATTTATGTTATCAGAACAAATATATAACAGATTTTGATAAATACTAAATACAGAAAACAAAATTATATTGGCAATGACTTAATGACCTTTTTCAATTAATTTATAAACTTTTGGATTAATGTTAGTTATTGATAGAATGTTACAAGGTTCGGTAGAAAGTAATTGCAAGAACAGTTTATGTGCCACTAAGTGCAAGACTTACAAAAATACATTAATGATTTTTGTGAGTCTACTTTTAGAGTAGATCCTGTGAAATACTTCTCTAAGGATATTTTCTTATAAGTACATGGTAGGGATGAAAAAATTTTCAAAATTCCATCTAAGTAACAATAAATATAAGTTTTCAGATTTCAGTAAGAAGTCTATAAAAAATTATAAAAATGATTTTTATGAGCCTGAATAAGTGTTTGAGGAAATATGCAACACTATCTTGCCTTCAGTATATGGTCATTTAATTCAAAGATATAATGTTGGTCTGTTGTAAATAAATGCAGAATATATATTATTCTGTTTGAAATCATGGCAAAAACACGTCACTGATACAGACATTGGTCAATGAGAATCCCCTCCCCAAACTCTTTCTCATTATTGAGAATGATAAAATTGTAGAGAGAGTATACTTTGTAGCAGATTGACATTTGTATTAGTCCGTTTTCACACTGCTGATCAAGACATCCCTAGACTGGGAAGAAAAAAAGGTTTAATTGAACTTACAGTTCCACATGGCTGGGGAGGCTTCAGAATCATGGCAAGAGGTGAAAGGCACTTCTTACATAGTGCTGGCAAGAAAAAATACGGAAGAAGCAAAAGCTGAAAACCCTAATAAACCCGTCAGATGTCGTGAGACTTATTCACTATCACGGGAATAGCACAGGAAAGACCAGCCCCGCCATGATTCAATTACCTCCCCCTGGGTCCCTCCCACAACACGTGGGAATTCTGGGAGATACTATTCAAGTTGAGATTTGATGGGGACACAAGTCAAAGCATATCAATATTTAAGATATAATTTTCAAATTTTAAATTTCTAAATATTTAGGTTGTTACACAGATAAGCCTTACATTAGTGTGTCACTTGGATGAAATACATTTCCACTAACCTCAATGTTTTTGTTTTTAACCTCATGTGATACTCCCTCAAAGCAACAGATTCCTTAATGATAGTCAAGGGATAGAACAGATAAAATTATTAAACAGAAGTTATCAGTTCTACCATATCACTATAAAATATATCTAATTCACAGCACCCAAACTACGTTTGTGAGATTCAACCACATTCATTTTTTTGGTATTGTGTTCCGTTCTCATGTTATTTTTCATCCTTAACAAAAATGCATAAAGGTCATAATTGCATGGTGACATAATTAAAGGAATATTCTCTGATAGCAATATTTGAATTCCCCTCTACCCCCACTTACTGGTACCTTATAGATTTTTCGCATTGTAAGGCATTGTGTAATTCTGAGATTTGAAATGATTGGGGTGTGTGATTCTCTTTGGTAAGGTATGAGATGGGAGAGTGTGGATGAAGAGCTGAAAGCAGAAAATCTGCATAATGTTTTTATTGCTCCTACTTTCTCCGTCAGGTTAATTTTCCGAAGGAGTGTGTATTTCTATTGAAGATCTACAAATTGACTAAATGAGACTTTGAGCCCCATGGAAAGTTTCTCTGTACCATTAGGGATATATACAGACCCAGAGATACCTATATCATACTAGACCATAGGTCAGATTGTTTAATATAGTATGTCAGCTTGACTTTGGAAAGCTCTAGATGTTGAAACAGAATTTCTCTGATGAATATTTAACTGTACAAATTTTGTACATTGGTTATATACCCCTCTCTTAACCGCTATCTTGACTTTAACATCACAGATTAGTTTTGTCTATTTTTTAAACTTTATATACAGCATGTAGCATTTTTGTGAGGGTCTGACTTCTTTTTGTGAAATTAATTCTTGGGAAGTTCATTCGTAGTGTATGTGGCTATAGTTCATTTTAGTTTGTATTGCATTTCATTTTATGAATTTACCACAATTGTCCATTTTATAGTGGATGACAACTTCCGGATGCTTTGCATTTCAAACTTTTGTGAATGAGGCTGCTATAAATTTTCTGAAGTTCCTTGGTCTAGTGATGATCGTTATCATTACCAGCCAATGTAGAGCACTTTGGTTCCTCCTCTTATCCCTCCTAGTGGTAGAGCTGGGTAAATTCCTTGTTATGGGAATAAATGCTCATAAAGAATGCTAAGTAGACTAGAAAACATGAAGCTACTGCATCCAATTATGACTGAAGAAAACAAATTTTATTTTACCAAAGCATGCTTACCAGTTAAAGCTGTTTCTCTACAAAATTCACATTTCAAAAATGTGATCAAAATTTGCAGCCATTTATTTACCTCATTTTAGCTACAAGAATCTAGATATTTTATTGAAAAGGCAAATCATATGAAAAATTCCTAGAAATAGAATTATTGGATGAAAAAGCAGATATATTTTAAGACTTCTGATAAAGGAACAGTGACAATTTACACCCTATCACCAGTGTACTGGAATGCCAATCTCCCCTTGCTAATGCCACATGTTATTGATCATTGCCAATTTAATTGGCTGAGAATGGGATCTCTGTGTTGTTTTTATTTGCATTGCTTTGATTGCTAGTGATGTTGAACAGTATATCTAATAGTGAGACAGAACTTGAGTAAAAAAGAGAAGGAGGGGGAAGACATAATTAAGCTTGTGTGTGGTTGCTGTTTTTAATGTTCACATTCTAATTTCTGTTATTCAAGTGTGTGAAAATGATTTTGGATAAAGTACCCCCTTCATCAGCTGCTTATCGCTTCTACAACTCTTTTTCTATTGAATTATCTCCATATTTTTCTAAATTTCAGGTTTCTAGATGAAGCTGGAGGCAAGAGACATGGAGAGACATCTAGGACATGTGATTAGATGGGAACACATCACATTTGTGTTTCCTCATCATCTTTCCTCTCTGAACTTAAATTATGATTGAGGGAAACATATACTGTGGTAACTATTCCACGATGCTGGAAAAATTACAACACCCCTAAATATTAAAATACATTTTGTTCTGTTGCCTTGGGAGTAATAAAACATAAAGGAACCACCCTTGGACAACAAAAAATTAATTGAAATCAGTTTTCATCATGTTTCATCTCCTTGTATACAGTAAACCTTTTTTTTTAAAGTGTTGAAAGAATTAATAAATATAAATAAATGAATGAGCAAGTGAATGTAGTTTCTAAGTAACGTTTACTTGAGATATATGAATGCCAGCAGAAAAAAACCCATTTGTAATCGAGTAGGAAAATCTAAGCTGATTTAAATTTATTCTGTGTCCATTGTTTACTGAAAATCTTTGAAATTTGATTAGGTAATCAGTGAGTAAAAAATTAATCTAAAAAGGAAATAATGAATTTCATTGGGTCAATTATGTGTCAGTTTATGTGCCAATACGGTTTGTCAAAAGTAAATCCAAGAATTTGATGGGAAATTGCTGTTGAATATACAATTACTCTGACTTAGCTGGTAATTAAATTAAACATTCTATGGTAAGAAAAAAGCTATTCAAAATATTATCAATGAAAAATCCACTTTGATAAATATGCATGATTTCAGAGATGTTTCATTGTTGTTTCAGTGTTTCAGTGTTGTTACAACTAAACCACCAATCCTGAAGTTTATAATAATAAATGTAGATGAAATATTAGAAGCACAATCATAACAGTAATAATAGAATATCCATTACAAAGAAGTCAGTTCACAAAATAGTAAGCATTTTGTTTCCATAAAGGATTGAGAAATGTGGAATTGGAGGGGAAATTCAAAAAGATAGATAGGGACAAAGAATAGAGACCCACTCAGGTTAGCTTAAGTGATTGAAGATGTTTATAAAATAGAAGCAGAATATAAAAAATGAAAGTAACCTCTCTTAGCAGGCCTATGAAATACTGGCACACAATGTTAAACAAATTTTATGTGAGAAGTAAAATACCGAAATGCAAAACAGCTCAGGGAACTACTTCCATTGAGCACAGAAATGGAATTAGTTCTCTCCTCCAATGCTCTGCATTATGAAGACTCAAATTATTTCCAGCTTCAACTTCAACAGCTCTTGCCCTTGCAAACTGATTGATTCCTCCCTTCTTTTTTCACCTGAGCCGTAACATGTCTTTATGATTTCTGATTACTTATGGCTTATGTAGGCTTTGGTTGCCTCACAGGGTCTGCTTTTTGGCTTCTCTTTTTTTATGTATCCAAATTTGCTTAACATATCACCTGATTTCTATTTTGTGTGTCACGGATTCCAAACTCAGTGAGAGTATCTGGTTAGATGAAAGAGTCACAAAATATTATATATCTCTGGTGGGACTCATGTCAGGAAAACTCAGGAGCCATTTCAAAAGAATCACTAGTAGTACTTATTTGGTATTAAGTGTTTTGGAGTTTATCTTGAGAGTCAAAATATAGGCCAAAAAAAGTGCTGTCCTGGGGTCAAAATCCTTTACTAGTCCAATCATTTTGATGGAGTTCTGAGATTATGCATCTATAGTGACACCTTTAGAGAAAGGTTGTAGGTAAGACTGGTGCACTGGAATTTTCCTGAAGGAGATTGTGGTACTGGTAGATACCTTCCATGCTGTTCCTTTCAACCTATGTTAATGGTGACACTAAACGTTTTGAAGACTCAGCAAAGATTAAGGAGCTGAAACTTCAGTATAGTTATTTTAACAGAAAATCATTTAATAAATTGCAATGCTATTTATCATCAATTATTTTGCCAAGAAGTTGTGGTTATAATGAATAACACCTGAATCAATGGACTATGGTATTAATATGTTGATACTTTAATAGTTTTTACGTAGTCAATCTGAGTAAAGAGTGGTGCTAAAACAAATGTTGACTCAACCCTCAATTTCCTTAGTACAATTGCACTTAAACTGCATTAAAATAATAAATCAAGCAAAAGACCACAGACATCAAAAAAAGGCTACTTTGTATAAAAGTTGAAATGACATGTTTAGAGGGGTACTTGCTTTTTATAGTAGAGACCCTTAGTGTAAAATAAACTTTAAATTTGGAAGGCAAAGAAATTGGTGATTTAGGGGAGGTTCGACAGTAGTAATTATTTTTAAAAGTAAACATAATAGGTTACCTTGAAAATATTCGGTCACCAAAGCCATAGTATTATTCTGTTTCTAGAACTTGAGACTCTTCCTTTCTTAGTAATCAGGAAGATAAGAAGTTTTTGGAGAAGGAGAAATGTGAGTTTCTCTGTGAGTTTTTCTGTGAGTTTTATTGTGTGCTCTTATGCACTGGTGAAATGTTTTCCTATTTAAGGTAATGTATTAAGTAGAGTGACATGTGGCTGCACCATTCTTACACCTCCTTGTTAAATGACGTACACTTCCATATACTATTTGAAATAATAAGTGAGCAATTTGAATTAAGTGTGGGTGTTAGTAGCATTTGCAGAATTTTCTACACTTTGCTCTTGGCTCCTGCAGTTAGGCTTTTAACCACTGAAAAACTGAAGCTGTGGACATTTAAATTATGCCATTCCTGATTTCTTCACAATGCCAATATACAGCCAGCTTTTGCCATAAAATGAATATACAATTCAGTTTTGAGAGGAATTTCTGGATAGCCGTACTAAATCTAGGATAGGGGATTATGCCCATTATTGCAAGTAAATCCCATTAATTTGATTAAGTTAGGAACAAATGAAATATACAACCTCTTGGCTTGTGTGTGATCTGTGTGCTACATCATTTTGTTCTTATCGATATGCTTCTTGATGCTTTCTTGTGGGATTCTCTCTCAAAATCTCAAACTCCTAGAGGTTGGAGACCACTTTTTATATTTCTCAACACTCCTCCCTAGTGCCTGGTGCAGTGCCATGAACATAGTTGCTTTAATGAATCGTTGTTTTCTAGGTAATTATGGGATTATGCTTTAGAGGGTTCATGCATGAGGTGAGTTATTAAGCAGGTGAAGTTATATATGCCTTTAGTTTACTTTTAACTCTTTCTCTGTCCATTTAAATTTGTTTGCTAATAATGTTCTTTAAGAATACCTACAAGTCCTCAGGTATTTTTGCCTTGTGCATTGTAAAAAAAGTAACTATCATTTTTCTGGGAAGAAACCAAAATTGAATTATGAGGTGACCTTGGAACTTGGAGATAAAGAAATTGCAAGCTTCAAACTGTCACGACTACTGACTCTCTGAGCTTTAGTAGGTGTTAGAGAAATTTTTCAGCATTGACAGCTTTTACATCTCTTTACATTTTATTGAGTATCTTGAACAGTTTGTACATGATACTAACCAGAAATTGTTGTTAAGTGATAAAGTGGAAGGCTTCTGAAATAAAGCCGTGATGCTGTAGAGAATCTTAGATTAGCTAATCCTATTAGTAGCAGTGTCAAGAAAACCTGGAAAGGAGCATATGGTCACAGTGGGCACATACACCCACACTGTACCTGTTAGGGCAGTATAAAGGTAGCTTAAGCAATGTATCACAAACAGGCAACTTCTAGACATGTCTTATTTGATGTGTACAATACTTACTAATATTGGCAATTGTTATTGACACTTAAACAATGGGAGATTTTACTTAAAAATTAGGAGGTCTGGCAATTTTGGTTTTGCATCTTAGCATGACTACAACTGTAAGGATTGGCTGGCCCTTTTTGATGAGGTAGGTACCTTTACAGAATGGTTATATATAATTCTAGTCCCCACGGTACCCACTGATCTTCTTTACTCATTTATGTGATCTGTCTAGGACCTTTAGCTGCTGGCTTTGTAGATCATGTCTCAAGCTCACAAAGATCCCTGTTCTTAGAAATTTCCAGAACTGACCTATGGGACATATCGAACTACATTCACAGCTAGAATAAAATAGTCAAAATCCATGTTGTTCAGTGTGGTAGCCACTAGATGGGATACTTAAATTCATTAAAATTAAACAAAAATTTATTTCTGGAGTTGCATTAGTTGCATATCTAGTTGCATGTCACGTGCACATGGAGAACATTTTCGTAATTGCAAAAGGTTGTACTGAACAAACTGGTATGGTTAGTAAAATCTTTACGAGTGACAATTACAAAAGAAAAGCCCTAAAATGATAGACTTCAAATGGAAAATTCTAAACCACAAACAAATAAACAACTGGCACTCACTGGCTGAAGCACAGAGAGGATGAAGTATTTAAACAGAACATTTAAATCTTCCTAAATCAATTTAGGAGCACTGGCCCAAACAAATTGCATTCCAAAGAAAGGGAAGTATTTATACATGGAAGAGGAAAAACTATCACTGACAACAGTGGAGATGAGTTTCCAGAAGGAAAAACTAAAATAAAAAAGAAAAATTTAGCTGGGTGTGGTGGCTCACACCTGTAATCCCAGAACTTTGGAAGACTGAGGCAGGAGCTTGAGACCAGCCTGGCCAACATGGTGAAACCCTGTCTCTACTAAAAATACAAAAAGTAGTTGGGCATGGTGGCGTGCACCTGTAATCCCAGCTACTCGGGAGACTGAGGCAGGAGAATAGCTTGAACCTGGGAGGCAGAGGTTACAGTGAGCTGAGATTGTGCTGCTGCACTCCAGTCTGGGAGACAGAGGAGACTCCATGTCACAAATATATATATATATATTTGTAATTTTAGATTCAGAGGGTGCAGGTACAGGTTTGTTGCCTGGGTAAAATAAAAGGTGAAATTATAAGAATAAAATAAAATTAATAATGTGCAAAAATAAAATAAAAATTATAATAACTAGAGATGAGGACACTTACTAATCTCTGGGTAGGCATAATAATATGATGGCTCCAAAAACTGATAGCTTAGGAACACTTCAGAAAACACTTGCATAATGGGCCAGCTTATGAGAAAACAAAGAATGGCAAAGTATCTATTAATTAGACCACTATATCAAAAAATGTGATAGAGACCTTCAGGGTATGTTATTGTCTATTATCTTCCCTGATGGAGATTTGGCTCAGTGATCTTCAAGGCCTCTTTTCTTTTTCTCTCTCTATCTCTCTTTTTTTTTTTGTTTTGACAAGGAATCTTGCTCTGGTCACCAGGCTGGAGTGTGGTGGTGCGATCTCGGCTCACTGCAACCTCTGCCTGCTGGGCTCAAGTGATTCTCCTGCCTCAGCCTCCCAAGTAGCTGGGACTACAGGCACATGCCACCATACCCAGCTAATTTTTGTATTTTTAGTAGAGACAAGGTTTCACCATGTTGGCGAGGATGGTCTTGATCTCTTGATCTCATGATCCACCTGCCTTGGCCTCCCCAAGTGCTGGGATTACAGGCTTAAGCCACCTTGCCTGGCCATTCAAGGCCTCTTAAAGCTAAAAAATTAACATTAGACTTTTATTACTGAAAGAGGAATAGCCTTGAATGCAAGATTTAGAACAATTAGGTGGATGTATAGCTAAGTAAATAATTTCACCTAAAATATAATCACTAAATAGATGGTAAGTTACAGCACTCTATAAAATCAGATTGTATGTTAGCTGTGTCATGTTTTATGTTTTTCTCAATGACTTGAATGAATGAATTCATAGAAGGCAAGCTTATCAAATTATCAGGTGACACAAAGCTGGGAAAAAAAGTTAATATATGCACTGTCGAAGTTAAAATTTGAACAGATTTGATGTAAAAAAAAAAAAACTAACAAGATATGAGTTAAGAGGATTTTTTTAATTTTAAAGATGATGCTTAATGGAGAATTTTCTTAAAAAAGAGAACACGAAATTGTATTCCTTGAAAAGTTGTGAATTGCAGACTCAAGATTCAAACTAACTTGACAGCCTAGAATTCTGGGTAGAATTGAACAAGATGATTAACAGTAATCCGTGCTATTCAGCCTGCAATGAAACCAGCTGTGATGGTACACCTCCTCCTTGAAATGTGTTCTTCACTTGCTTTCAGGAAGTGGCACTCTCCGGGTTTTCCTCCCGCTCTACAGACCATTTCTCAGCCTCTTTTACTAGTTAGTTCACCCTCAACTCCTGTGCCTCTGAAAACTAGAGAACCTCAGTTTCTGTACCTCCGTTTTCATCTCCACTGCTTCCTTTTGTGAGTGAGTTCTGATTCATAGCGTTGGTTCCTTTATGTATGGGAACGTCTCCATTTTTAAATCTCAAGCCTACACCTGTCTCTGAACTCTGGGTTAATATATTCAGCAGCCTACTGGGATATGAATTCTCCACTTGAATTTCCACTAGATTTCTCATACTTAACCTAACTGAATTCCTAATTTTGTCTTCAAAACTTAACTAACTTTAGTTTTCTCACCTCAGTTAATGGTACTTCCATTCTTCCCGCAGTTCAGGACAAAAAAAAAAAAAAAAAATTGGAGTCATCCTTGATTCCTCACATTTTTTAACACCTCAGATCTAATTAGTCAGAAAATTACCCAACGATTTCTGATTCCTAGGTTTTCAACATCCCCAGTACTGGCACTCTGATCTGCTCTACCCTCATCTCTCACCTGGATATTGCAGCAGCCTTGCAGCTGTTTTCCTATGTCCACCCTTGCACCATTCAATGTACTTTGAATGCTATAGTTTAATAATCCATCTTATATTTAAATAGATATTACTTCTCAGCCCACAGTCTTCTAATGGTGTTCCTTCTCACTCAGGATATGCTCCTATTGTCTCTTTACAATGCTCTTCAAGTTGCTACTACTGCATTCCATTTCTGACCTAATGTAATTTTTACCGCCACAGTGGCCCGCTTCTATTCCAGGCCTGTTCCAGACCTGATCTCGCCTCAGCCATCTGCATCTTGCCTATAATGCTTTTCTCTGAGATCTCTTTGTGACTCACTCCTTTATATCCTTCAATTTTTTATTCAGATATGTCTCTCTCAGTGAAACGGTCTCAATTCCTTTATTTAAAATTTCTGTTCCACCTAATGAAAACTTGCTTCCATACTTAAATTTTCTCTATGACATATAATACCTTCTGAACTAAAATATAATTTGTATATTTTATTATCTTTATTTGCCCTGACATAAATTCCATAATGACAGGGACTTCTTCCTGTTTTGTTCACTGCTGTGTCCCTCACTCTGAGAATAGGGTTGCCATATAGTAGGTGTGCAGTAATTATTTCTGAATAAATGCATCTTTATGGGAACAAATTAAAAGATGAGTAAATAAAGGTACTGTGAAACAGATGTAGGGTATAACATAACCATGTAAAATGTTCATCATTGTGAGGTCTCTAAAAAAGAAAAACATCCAAGTTTATAGGAATGGGATCCAGAATAAGAAATATAAACACACCAGCACAAACTTTTCATTTTGCATTCAAACCTTTGAAGAGGACACTTGAAAAACATCTGTGTATCCAGAAGATTCTGAAGAGAATGTTTAAATATTTTCAAAAATCATTTAGAGATCATAGATATAATAGAGTAGGAAATTGGAAAAGTTGAATTAAATTAATATACTTTACATGTTTGAGGTGTTAAAAGAAAAATAAATTAATCTTATAATGAGTAGATTCAGAAAGAATAGCTAGTGATAATAGGTGGAAAATGCTGATGCGAGTTCAACATTTGAAAAGTTGTCCTCAATTTTCTATACAATTAATGTTTTTAATTGTATGGTCTATCATAATGGGAAGCTTCCTTTTCCAGGGAGAGCTGAAGTATATGGCAGATGGTTAACTGTGTAGAAAATTATCGAATGAGATGTGCATTGAATGGGAGGTGAGGCTTGTATATCCCACTTGAAGTCTTATATTGTATATTTGTTTTCTATTAATAGACATATATCCATGTACAAATAAGGCTATATGAACAGCTATATGTGTAAGTATATTATCATATGTATCTATATATATGATTAGATTTATGTATATCTACATATATATGCATGTATATGCCAGTTTTATTGATATGGACATTAATTGTACCCTGGCGACCACCTCATTGCATACGAAACTCATCTTGTAATATCAACCTTTGCCTAAGCTCAGAGTTAGCTACTACAACCATTATTTTCTACATATATAGCTACAACTCTTCCATTATTTTCTCTTCCGTAGGGAAATAAAATTTCATCCACAAAAGTCTTTGGATAGTAAGCATAACTTTGGGCTTTTAAGATCAAATCTAGGTATGCTGTTAAGTATTTTTACCAGACATTACTTACTGCTAAACCTAAGTTTTAAATTATCTCTAGTATAAATCATTTTCTACAGAATACACAATTATAATTACAGTTCTCTTTTACAGGACATATTTCTATTGTATGCGTTAGTTCTTAAACTTTTCCAAATTCATGCAGTTTTCTGGAAATGACAAACATCAATTAATCTTATGAGTGTGAAGTTTGCCTGTTGAAACATGGGGTTATCTTTTGTTTACTGAACTAGGTCAAAGGGAAAGTGATAACAAAAAGCCAATGAGCTGGCATGATGAGTAAAATTCTGTTGTCTCAGAGAGCAGATGTTAAATTTATTATCTCCGCAAAACATGTAAGAATGTTAGGTGAGAATTTTCACTTGTACTTTAGAAAAAGATTCCCTTACGATTGAACTGCTTGCAAAAGTTGATGAAATGATTGTCAAAGAATCACCTAGTTTATTGGGTTTAAACATTCACATGGGTCATTGTTTACAAGAACAACAATTTTAAAATGACTCCGTACCAGTGCTTCTTAGATGTTAAAACACATGAGAATTATCTGAGGAGCAACAGAAAAATGAAGATTTCTGGGAGTGACCTGTAGAGGTTCTGATTTTATAGGTCAGAGTAAGGCACAGAGATATGCTTATTTAATGAGCATGAACCTCTAACGTCTCTCTACTACTATAGTATAGGTTGTCCATGGACCACGCTTTGCTTAACACTCTAAACCTTCATGTAGATCCATATTTTTAAATCAAGGTATCTTTTGTATGCCTGATTCACAATATATAGTTATGGAGAGAGTATTAGTCCTTTGGTGTTAAGGCTGAGACTTTTATTTTTTTCCTACAGAATGTGTTTATTCTAATGAATCGTTTCTTGTCTTCCAAAATGTATACGGAAAAAAACAGCGAAACAGTCTTTCCTAGCAGTGGTTGGCACACTTTACAGATAACATTTTTGGGGAGATAGCACCCTCATGTGGTAATATGATGCTACAAATATTCTGCTATTTTATTGTATGTGTTGAGCAACCACAAGCTAATAGTTGCTGGTAACTTGTACCACCAACCCATTGCATCATATTTCTAAAGAGCTTTTAGAGCAACTTTTTATTAAACCTAAAGAAGATATTCGTGTGCAAAAATTAATACATTCCCACTGTATATTTTCACATTCCAATAACTGTGGCTTCCTTTATTGAGTCAAGAAACCTGTATCAGTGTTTCTGTTAAGTTATAATACATGCACCAAATTAAGCTTCTGGGGACACAGTTCATCAGCACACAAACACAGCATTCTATTATTAGTCTAGTGGTTTTCCTGGACCATGGGAATAATTTCATTCTGCTCCAAAGTCACAAGTATCAAGAATATTCTAAGATTTAGGGAAAATTTTGAATAAACACTAATTCAAAACAACAATAAATATAATTTTTCACATAAATAAAACTGCCCTGAACTTGAGCATGAAGTCCTATGGATGAAAAACATTTCTGCAGAAGGCAGATATCCTGCTCACTTTACTGCTGTTTGGGGAATACCAGAACTTCTAAAAAACAGAAGCAATAACTCCAGCTGAAAGAATAACAGTTACCCTACTAAAATAAAGGATATTGGAGTCAAATATACACTCTTGATTAACATGTACAATAATGTAAGGGAATAATTGTGAATGCCTACAGTGAAATTGATAAATCATTTAAAATGAAACACTCACCATTTCAGTGTCATAGCTGGCCATGACTGTTATATAAGGAGGGGAGTTCATTTAACATATACCTCCCTTCTCCCAGTGTACCCAGAAGTTAATCTGATTACACAGTGACTTCTCAAAAATTGTATCTTTCTTGGAAAAGTGTTATTTTGCTGTGTTTTTCAAAGCATTACTTTTTTTTCTATTGGGTATTTTCTTTGTTTGACAAATGTCACTTACTCCATAATTAAAGGTTTTCTTTTAATTAGTTATAATATAGATTTGCTTTTTCTTAATATCCCTTCAATATAAGCAAGAAGCATGTGCTCATTATAAATAATATAGTAACAATTTAAAAAGAGAGAGAGAAAAGTATGTCACCTGTTAGAATCTCTCCTTCCCACACGCCCTTGGGATGATGGACAAGTGTGTGTGTATGGTGTGTTTGAATTCGGTATTTTCATTCACGCAAAGAATATCTTTACAAATAATTACAGTGTATATAGAGAAAATATATATGAATATATATACACCTTTATACTTGTGATCATGTGTGTGTGTGTGTGTGTGTGTATATATATATATTTATATCTTTTGACATTGTACCAGGAAAATTTTTCTGTTAATCAAATGTTCAAAACTCTAGTATATGAATATATATAACAGTTGCTGGTATCTTGTACCACCAACCCATTGGATTGAATTTCTAAAAAGCTTATATATACTCTAGAGAGTACACGATATATACCTATATATACTATATCTATATATCTATATATACTATATATCTATCTACTATATATCTATATATACTATATATCTATATGCTATATATAATATATCTATATTATATATCTATATACTATATATCTATATATACTATATATCTATATATACTATATATACTATATATCTATATATCTATATATACTCTAGAGAATATATATACTCATGTATATATGTACTCATGTAAGCATATAATACATATGAAAATCATAATAATATATATACCCTATTAATAGTATATATTTATATGCTCATGTAAGGATTAACATTTCTTTAGCTATATTTTTAAAATTTGGAGGTGCTTTGAATGTTTTAATAGTAATAAATAGTTTAATAGTATTTATCACATGGATTATAATCTTGATTATCTTCATTATATCATGATTATCATAATCAGTGCTATAAATAACAAATCAAGAAAATAAGAAAGCTTAAGAAAACTATAATAATGAAGGTAGTCATAGAGAAGATTCATTAAGAATTTGAATAAGATAAAAGTTTATTAAGGATTTGAATCTAATAATACAAATGATTGATATCACCATGTATGAGGAAAAAAACATTCATAATGACCAAAAACAAGAAAATCCGTAGTTGATGGTGTAAACTGACAATTCTTTAGCTACACAGCATGTAACTGACCTAAGGCAAGGGAGTGACATTTTCAAATATATGAGGCTCGGGACTTATACAGTCCAGACATTCTTCTAAAAATTTTACTTGACATAGCTCAGCCAAAAGCAAAAAAAAAAAAAAAAAAAAAAAAAAAAAAAGAAAAAATGAATTATTGAATTAATCAGTTTAATATGTGAGTTGATTTTATTTATTATCTTTCCATTTGGCTTGCATTTTCCTGATGGCCTACAATTAGCATTCACAGAATTCTAAAATTAACTTATGATTTAAATAATTTTCTAAAAGTTTATTTTGTAAATAACAGAACACATATTAGAAACAGAAAATGAAAGTTATATGACATAATGTACTAGAAGGAACACCAAATTTTAGCAATCAGAAGGCTGTAGCCTTAGTTTATAAGAAACTTAATTTATTCAAGTCTATAAACATTCCTAAATGCTGGTCTTTTAGACATGAACTGGTTTTTAAGATAACCTCTATTCTGCTGATTTTGCTGCTCTTTAAAATAGTTCCTTGATTACTTATTCATAACATGAGTTAATGTTATTAATCATATGTATCACTGAAGGATAATACTTCAAAGATGAATGAAGTAACACTTTTTAATATAGGCATTAGCATCTGCCTAGCTTATTACCTTTCTAATGAGAATGAGAAGCCTACATTACAAGCAACAATGTTATCAGTGTAGCCCAAGAGTGTCTGTGGCCTTGCAGGAAGCAGGGATCCAGCCCGCTTATTCACCTATCTACTGCCAATATCCCACCCAAATGCTTACTCCACACTTGCTATTTCGTAAACTGTTGTGGAATTCAACAATTGATTAGCTAGTTAGTTAAAAAGGAAACTTAAAAAACTTTTCTAATAGTGGAAAGGTCTTAGGATTTGCTAAAGGAAAGAGGATTTGTTGAGAAAAGCCAAGTCTACTCATTAAAATTAATTATGTTAATATTAAACATTAACTTAGATATAAGCATATTTGAAAAATTAAAAGTAATCAGATACAGCTACAATATGGGTCTGTAGTTAGCAACTCAACTTTTTTCACAAAACAATTGACAGTCTGGCTAGCTGTTCACCAATTTCCCTTCCTTCTCACATAAACAGGCTATAATATTCTATACCACACAGCACAATAGTTCATACTAGTATGGCTCTATCTTTGCATCTGAATTTATTTATAAATTTCAAAGTTTTGAATCATTGTGCGTGCAACTACTGAAAGAACAGCATTTAAACTATGATCTTAATCAATGGTATTTCTATGGCTCTTGCTTTTACTTTCCATTTGTGATTTATATACACTGTAAGCAAGTAGAGGACAGTCACACTCACAGCATTTGCAAAACTTCTTCTTTAGCATCCTATAATATGCACATTGTGTTTTTGTTCAATTTATTTTTCCCTACCTTTGAGCACTGAATCTGAGTCAGACCATCAGCTGTATTCATGAAAATTTGTAGAAAAGTAATGGGTTTTGTAAGTTATGGCAATTCTGTTATATTTGATTTTTTAAATCTGAATCTAAGTCTTCCTTTATATTACCAATAACTAAAGAGAGGGGTCCCTTAATTGAATTTGTGCACAATATATGTTTTCTACTTTCTCTGATTCACTAGCTTTTTTTACTTGGACAACACCTCCCGTGCCCCCCTACACCCCACCCCACACGCACATAGTTTCATGATCTGTGAAAGAAGAGAATTAAATAAATACCCTCAAATGTCCGTTTTGTCTCTAAAACACAGATCTGAAAAAAATGTTAAATTAAAACATATGAAAATGCCATTTTCTAGGTCAAATTGTTGAGTATTGACATTTTATATGATTTGGTCTGGTAACTGAATATTTTGTAGGCCTAAAAGTATCTTTTAACTTTGTTTTAAACAAAAACAAAGAATATTCGTCTTTGTTTCATGAGGTGGCATTGCTAGTAGACACCTTTGAGATTATGCCCTCTTTTTCTTTATTAACCTGGAATTCTGAGCTCTATTACAGCGGGGACTCTGTTTATGTTTTATGCCGCAGTGCCTGGAACAGTGCCTGACAAATACTAGACTCAGAGTAAATGTTTGGTGAAGGAATAGTGTTGTGACTTAAAATGATCAAATTTTACAGAATTGTAATTATTAATAATGATGATAATCAGACATGTTAAAATACTAGAGTAGATAATACCAAAGGTGAAATTTTTGACAGCTCTGTTAATGGGAAGGTGACAAGTTAATGTTAGCTAAAATAATCAAAGGTGTGGCACATCAGACAAAGATGTAAAAGCTGTGTCAGGTTAGTTCAGGGCTTACACGTGGTTTTATGAATATTTATCTTACAATTATATGGATTTTTATAATTACAAATATTTTTTCATATTAGAAAATATAAACATATAGACATGTTTAAAGGAAAAAAATTATTTATAGTGTTACTACCCAGAGAAAATTATAAAATCAGACCCACATATGTAGCTGCTCAAGCCATGGTCATTTTCCCATGTGATTAAATATTCTTTGAAACATTTTTTCATATTTTACTTGGACGTTTTCACACATAAATAAAAGTAGATAAATAAACATATACTCATCATGCAGATTCAGCATGTATCAAGGTTTGCCTGATCCGTTGCTGCGTCTATCTTTTTTGCCTTTTCATTTTCATATTTTAAAATCAAACCTAAAATTAAGTCATTAAGTCATCTCTATATACTTTAGTATGTGTTTCTAAAAGTAATATGGCCATTTAACACAGCCATGATGCCAACAAAATTTTTAAATAAATATTTAAAGTCACCTAATACCACATGATGGAATTGCTCCAGTTATCTCAAAAACATATTTTTACAGCCAGTTTCTTTGAGTCACAAATCAAAGAAGATCTATACATTACATTTGATTGTTAGTTCTCCTTAATCTCTTAATCTTCAACAATCACCCTTTCCTTTTTTATTTTTTCCTGCTATTGACTGTTACAGAGAAGGAGTTAATTCTTCTGTGAAATATTTTACGTTCTAGATTTGTGTGTTTATCTCCTTGGTGTCATTTAACTTTTTTTTTGTTGTTATATTGGTATACTCTGGAAATGAAAGTTAGCTCCAGAGACTGGATGAGCTTCAGTTCAACTACTTAAGGCCCATTTTCCTATTGTAAAATTCTCCATCAACTTTTTATCTAATGTTTCAACTGCTGATAATAATTGCCTGAATTCTGTTATTATGCTTGCAAAATAATGATTTTGTAATACTATAATTTCTCCCACATATATTAGTTACAATTCTTTGGTTAAAAACTTTCCCCTTTCAGCTGGGCACTGTGGCTCATGGTAGTAATCCCAGTACTTTGGGAGGCAAAGGCAGTTGGATCACTTGAGGTTAGGAATTAGAGATTAGCCTGACCAACATGGCAAAACCCCATCTCTACTAAAGATACAAAAAAATTAGCTGGACTTGGTGGCACGCGTCTGTAATCCCAGCTACTTGGGAGGCTGAGGTATGAGAATCACTTGAACCTTGCAGGCGAAGGTTGCAGTGAGCTGAGATCACGCCATTGCACTCCAGCCCAGGCAACAGAGGGAGACTCCATCTCAAACAAACAAGCAAACAAAAAAACCTTTCCTTTTTCAACAAAGTGTTGTCACATTGAAATAGAGTTTGTAAGAGAAGAGTTAAATGCTTAATTTTGTTTTATTTGCCATTTTCAGTCAGGTGTTGATACTTTAGATACCTCCAATTCTTATTTCCACTATTTTACAGTACTATAAAGTAGTATACATCATTTATAAATTAATAAATAATAATAATAGTTATAGATAGACTATCATAGATAGTTATAGGGAGCAAATTAAGTTATAGGGGCAAATTAAGATTTTTTTTATAGCTTTATTTTTGCTTAGGACCCATGTTCTTCTAAGCATGTATAGTCAAAATTCTGTGCTACAAGGTCACTTGAAATAATTCCTTTTTCTGACGCAATGAAATTCATTTATTTCCATTTGTTTCTAATTTTTAGGATTTTTTTCCTTCACCATATATATTTAATATAATTCTTGAGTTAGGATTAACTCTGCCATCTTCGTATTTATTTTCTCTTTTTTCCATTTATTTTTCTTTATCTGTTCTCTTTGGATTAATCAACTACTTTTGATTAAGTGGCAGTATTTTTCTCCTATAATTGTTTATGGCATTTTTATTATTTTTTAGTGATTACATTGGAGATTTTAAAAAGAGATATTCTTAACTTGTCTACTTTAATACAGGACATTTGCCACTTCTCAAACAATGTAAAGCCTCATAACAGTTAAACTCTTTTAACCACTTCTGATACATTGTGTTATTGATATTTACTTAGTTTTATATATGTTATAACTTCCACAGGGCTTTATTTTTACTTTTATTTTAAATAGTATTTACTTTGATTTCAAAACAGCATTTCTTATACTCTTCATTCCTTTCTACAGTTCCATGCTTCCATGCGAGATAATTGTCTATAGCTTGAAGAACTCTTATCAGTATTTCTTAGAATTCAAGCCTACTGGTGGCGTGTGTGTGTGTGTGTGTGTGTGTGTAAGAGAGAGAGAGAGAAAACATCTTTTTGACCTTCCTTTGTAAAGAATATTTTTATTCCGTGTCAACCTCTAAGTTGGCAGAATATATTCATTTCTTAATCTTTAAAAATAGTCCGTTGCATTCTGACTTCTGTAGCCACTGTTGAAAAGTCATCTAACTTCTGACTGATGTTTATATTTAGATAATAACTTTATATTCTCTGGTGGTTTAACATTTTCCTTCTATTTTGAATGTTTAGCAGATTAACCCTAATGGGACCAAGTGGGTTTTTTGCGTTTATTTTGCTTGGAGTTTTCTGAATTTATCTAATCTTTGGGTAGATAACTCACCAGATTTGAAAAATTGTTGACCACAAATTCTCCAAATATTGCTGTTATTTTTTTTTCTCTCTTTGTTTTTCTTCCAGGACTTAAATTACATGTATGTTAGAACTTTTGACTGCATCACGTATCTCTCCTAATGACCTTCCCCTGAGTTCCCAAGTCCTATCCTCAGCTATTTTCAGTTTCCTGTTCAACCCATTCAGTGAGTCCTTATATTTCAGATGTTTTTAAGTTCTAAAATGTCCTTTGATTTTACCATAGATTCTACATCTATGTTAAATTATTCTATTCATTCATTTTTCTATCTTTTCTTTCTTCCTTAACATATTAATTACAGCTGTTTGTCTACTTGCCAAAGATAATATGTAAATCTTCTCTGTGTCTGATTCTATTAATTTCTTATTATTTGAAGATTAGTTGCATTTTCCTATTTCTTTATATATCTGATTTTATTTCACTGTAAGTAGAATGTGGTATTTCCAGTATTTAGGCTCTTGTTCTTACAATATTCCTCAAAAGTATTGGGTTATTTTACAATGTAGTTAAATTACTCCAAATCACCATCATTTTTAAAAATTAATAGAATTCATTTTTAGAGAAGTTTTCGGTTTACCGAAAATTGAACAAATAGTACAGAGAGTTCCCATATTACTCCTTAGCCTCCAGATAGACATACAGTTTTCCCTATTAACATATTTACTTAGTGTGGTAGTTTGTTAAAATTGATGAACCAATGTTGATAAATTATTATTAACTAAAGTCCACACATTAGGTTTCACTCTTTATGTTGTTACAGTTCTGAGATCTGACAAATACCTAATGACAAGCATCCATCATTACACTATCATACAGAATAATTTCACTGCCCTAAAAAAAACCCTGTTATTCACCTTTTCATTCCTCCCTCACTCTCCCTGCTTAACCCTTGACAACCACTACAATCACTGATCATTTTACTGTCTGTTTTTTTCTTTTTTTTTTTTGCCTTTTCCAGAATGTTATACAGCTAATATCATGTAGTAGTTAGCCCTATCCAACTGGCTTCTTTGCTTAGTAATATTCTTTTGCTTAAGTTTCCTCCACATAATCTTATGGCTGGACAGTTTCTTTTTATCACTGAATAGTGTTCTCTTTTATGACATACTACAGTTTGCTTATCTATTTACCTTTTAAAGGACATATTGGTTCCTTTTAGTTTTTGGCAATTATGAATAAAGCTGCTATAAACATTGAATGGAAGTTTCTTTTGTGTGGAAATACATGTTTTTTTCCACAATCATTGCCAAACAATCAGGGCAATGATTACCAGATTGTTTGGTAGGACCATTTAGCTTTGTAAGAAATTATCAATCTGTCTTCTAAAGTGACTGTACCATTTTTCATTCCCACCATAAATTCATGAGAGTTCCTATTGCTTCACATCTTTACTAGTGTTTGGTTTTGTCAACGTTTTGAATTAAGCGTGTAAGGGCATCTCATTATGTTTTAATTGGCAGTTCCCTAATGATCATGACATTGACCGTCTTTTCATATGCCTTTTTTTTTTTTTTTTACCACCTGTATGTCTTTTTGTTGAGATATCTGTTTAGATTTATTGTCCATTGTTTAATTAGGTTGTTTATTTTCTATTGTTTCATTTTAAGGGTTTTCTTATTTTAGGAAAAAAGCACTTTATCAGGTATATTTTTTTTTATTATTATACTTTAAGTTCTAGGGTACATGTGCATAACGTGCAGGTTTGTTACATATGTATACTTGTGCCATGTTGGTGTGGTGCACCCATCAACTCGTCAGCACCCATCAATTCATCGGCACCCATCAATTTGTCATTTATATCAGGTGTAACTCCCAATGCAATCCCTCCCCCCTACCCCCTCCCCATGATAGGCCCCATGTGTGATGTTCCCCTTCCCGAGTCCAAGTGATGTCATTGTTCAGTTCCCACCTATGAGTGAGAACATGCGGTGTTTGGTTTTCTGTTCTTGTGATAGTTTGCTAAGAATAATGGTTTCCCGCTGCATCCAGGTATATGTTTTGCAAAGATTTTTTCCCAGTCTGTAGCTTGTCTTTTTTAGAGGAGTGTCTTCATAGTGTCTTTCATAGAGCAGAACTTTTTAATTTTAACAAAGTCCAATTTATCAATGTTTTCTTTCATTGTTAATGCTTTTGGTGCTGTATCTAAAATGTTGTTACAAAATTGAAGGTCACCTAGATTTTCTCCTGTTATACACTTACAGAAGTTTTATAGTTTTGCATTTTACAGTTACAACTGCTATCCAATTAACTTTTGTGAAAGATGTATGATATGTACTTAGATTTTTTTTTTTTTTTTTTCCATGTAGATGCCCAATTGTTCTAGTAGCACTGTTGAAAAACATTATCCCGGGCCAGGCACGGTGGCTCACGCCTGTAATCTCAGCACTTCGGGAGGCGGAGGCAAGTGGATCACAAGGTCAGGAGATTGAGACCATCCTGGCTAACACGGTGAAACCCCGTCTCTACTAAAAATACAGAAAAATTAGCTGGGCGTGGTGGCGGGTGCCTGTAGTCTCAGTTACTCGGGAGGCTGAGGCAGGAGAATGGCGTGAACCCGGGAGGCAGAGCATACAGTGAGCCGAGATTGCGCCACTGCACTCCAGCCTGGGCAACAGAGCGAGACTCCATCTCAAAAAAAAAAAAAAAAAAGAAAAAAGAAAAGAAAAACATTGTCCCTTCACTATTAAATTACACTTGCTGCTTTCTAAAAGGTCAGTTGATTATGTTTGTGTGAGTCTGTTTCTGGGCTCTCTTTTCTATTACACTGATGTTTTATATTTGTCTGTTCTTTCACAAATACCATTCTTCCTTGATTACTATAGTTCTATATACGGCTTGAAGTTTAGTATTTTCAGTTATAGTATTTCAGTAGTTGAAGCTATGTATTGAACTTGAATATTGATTATCCTGGGCCTTTGCTTTTCTATATGGAATTTTGAATCAATTTGTGTTTTTAATTGGGATTACATTGAATTTATAGATCAAGTTGGAAAGAACTGATATCTTGACAACAATCAATCTTCCCATTTAAGTGTATGGAATATCTCTCAATTTATTTAAATCTCCTTTTATTTCTTTCATCACAGCTTTATAGTTTTCTTCATACTGAACTTCGTGTTTTGTGGACTTATGAAGTATTTCACTATTTTTATGTGCTGCTAATGTATATGATATTGTGTTTTTAATTCAAATTATAATCGTTCGTTCAGTATATAGGAAAACAATTGACTACTGTATATTAACCTGTTATTGTGCAACCTGGCTATAATCACTGATTAGTTCCAGGAGGATTTTTGTTGACTCTAGGATTTTCTATGTAAATAATCCTGTGATTTTCAAACAAATATAGTTTTATTCCTTATCTTTACATCTTTTATTTCCTTTGCCTGTATTATTCCTTTACCTAAGACCTTTGATATGAGGTTGAGGAGGAGTGGTGAGAGGCAACCTTCTTCCCTTGTACAAGACTATAGGGAGGAACTGTCTAGTTTCTCAACATTAAATAGGATATTAATTGTAGGTTTTCTTGTAAACTTTAAAAATCAAATTCAGAAGGTTATTTCATTCCTATTTGCTAAGAGTTTTTTTCATTAAGTAGTAGTGGATACTTTTTCTGAATCTAGCAATACAGTCATATGATTTTTCTTCTTTAGCCTATTGATGTGATGAATTAAATTAATTGATTTTTGAATGTTTAACCAGCCTTGTATACCTGTATAATCCATCTTGTGTAGGGTATAACTCTTTTCCCACATTTTTGGATTTGATTTACTAATATTTTGTTGATTGTTGTACCTTTGTTAATGGCACATATTTGTCTGTAGTTTTCTTTACTTGTAATGTCTTTATCGTATTTTGGTATTAGGGAAATGTTGGCCTCATGCTGGTCTCATAGAAGGAGCTAGGAAGCATTTTCTCTGCTTCTATTTTCTGGAAGAGATACTAAAAAATGGTATCTTTCTTTCTTAAATGTTTGATAGAATTCACTAAAATTCAGTAAAACCATCTGGACTAGTTCTTTTTTGGAAGGTTATTAATTATTAATTCAATTCATTTTATTAAATAGATATTGGCTTATTTAGATGATCCTTTTCTGAATTTTGGTAGATTGTGTCTTTCAATAAATTGGTCCATTTCAATTAAATTATCAGATTTATAGGCATAAAGTGTTACTATTTCTTTATTGTGATTTTATTGTTCATGTATCAGTAGTCTTGGGCCCTCTTTTAATTCTGCTATTAGCAATTTGTGTCTTCTCTGTTTCCTTTGGTTATTCTAGTCAGAGTTTTATAATTATATAGAAGTTTTTTAAAGAATCAGCTTTTGGTTTCACTTATTTTCTCAATTGTTTTCCTCTTTTCAATTTTATGAATTTCTGCACTATTATTTCTTTTTTTCTACTAGCTTCAGGATTATATTGTTCTTTTTTCTCTAGTTTCCTATGGTGGAAGCTTAGATGATTAATTTTAAATCTTTCTTCTTTTCTAAGATGGTCATTCAATGCTATATGTTCCCACTAATCATTGCTTTTGCTGCATCTCACAAACTGATGTACTTTCATTTTTCTCAAAATATTTTTTAGATTATCTTCAGATTTTCTTGACCAGTGTGTTATTTAGAAATTTCTGGTATAATCCTATTTCTCCAGTGACTTCTGCTCTTGGTCATCTGTGACTCTGTATCTGCTTATTTCTTGAGTTTCCCCCTACAACCCCCAGGGCAACAGTTTGGCCTGTGACCTTAGTTTCCTGATGGACCTAGGGAGAATTGTTGGCTTTTACCTTATTTGTCCCTTTCCCTTTCCCTTTCCTTTCCTTTCCTTCTTTTTTTTTTTTTTTTTTTTAATGGAGTCTTGCTCTGTTGCCCAGGCTGGAGTGCGGTGGCATGAACTCGGCTCACTGCAACCTCCGCCTCCCAGGTTCAAGCGATCCTCCTGTCTTAGCCCCCCTAGTAGCTGGGATTACAGGCACATGCCACCATGCCCAGCTAATATTTTGTATTTTTAGAAAAGACTGGGTTTTGCCATGTTGTCCAGGCTGGTCTCAAACTTCTGACCTCAGGTGATCCACCCGCCTTGGCCTCCAAAAGTGCTGGAATTACAGATGTGAGCCACTATGCCTGGCCTTGGCTGTTTTCTTATTGTGAGGATGGGAGTGATAGTTTCCAAGTTCTTTGCAGGTCAGGGATTAGATATGACTTTCATAATTTTCAGGTTTGACTTTAGCCTTAGTATAGGTGTTCTTCAAATTTGCCAATATTCTTAGGATGTGGTCTTACTTCAAGTTCTTCACCTTTGTGAGATTTCAACTGAAAACCTGAGGTATTCTCCAAAAACTTTCTACTCTGGCAGGAATCGAATTCCGATTTCTCCTTGGGACTGTGTGTATCTAAAATCTGCTCATCTGTTCAGCCTGTTATCATTAATCTGTATAACAGACTCCATTAATAATACCCTGTGAAGTGGAATTGTTACACAGATAGCCATTTTGCTACCTTGGATGCTGATTTTTGCTCCCACACCCAGTGAAACTGTTTCGGAAATACCAGGGGTTTGATCTAGGTCCTGCTGCTCACCACACAGAAAACCAATCACTGAGATGGTGAGTATTGCCAAGGAAGAAGGCTTTAATTGGGTGCTGCAGCTGAGAAGATGGGAGATCAGTCTCAAATGCACCTTCCTGACTGACTAAAACCAGGGGTTTATATAACAGGCAAGAAATGTAGCAAGGTGTTAGAAAGCAAGAACTTGGGAGGGGCAAGGAAGCAATCATGGTGAATGAGGACTCTGGTATCTGGTGCAGTGATCTGGTTTCAATTCTTTTGACACTTTTTGTGAGTGACCTAAAGGTTGTTCCTTAAAGAAGGAACTCAGATAAAAACAAAAGTTCCAAGCTTTTTAAGACCAGAAGGGCCAATTATTATGTTTATCCAAAAACAACTGTCTGTGGGACTCTTGGGCTGGTTTCAAAACTATGACTTTCTGCATGGGCTCATCTTTCTTGCAAGATAGTGTCACAGGGTGCTTAGAGTGTTGCTTCGCCAGCTGGAAACCTCTGTGGCCCATGTCACCTTCTGCTTTAGTATTGCTTGCGCCTGCTGGACTCATTCCACCCACCTGGCCTGGCAGGCTGCACTCGGCTCACATTACTAGCCCAAATCTCATGCCTGCCAAGGGCGAGCCAGGTGAGGAGCAGTGACAGGCATGTGAGCAAGCAAGCATTGAGTGTGGCCACTGCACACAGCCAGGCACGCCAGCTGCTATGGAGGTGCAGGCAACTACAGGTGCTGGCACAGATGCCAGCTCCATTCAAAGTTACAGCTGGACCAGACATACCTGAAGCAGCTTTTGCTGCAGGCACCAGCACCTGGATGAGGGGAATGCAGTGGCATCTGAAAACTCTGAGACACCAGGAACTACAGAGGCCCAAAGACGATGTTACAGCATGTCACAGTCCTGGCTTGGGGAGACCGAAGGTCTGTACTCCCAGAAAGGCTGCAGCTTTTCTCTCCTTGCAGCCTGCAGCATGGTGAGTAATGGGGCAAGTTTCCAGGGGGTGTGTTTCAGTCCATTTGTGTTATACCTCTTTCAGGCCCCACTCTGGGCCACAGATCCTGGGCTGACCTGGTTCCGCTGCTGCTTTCCCTCACATGGGATGGCCACCCAGTGCCAGCAGAGGACTATAGTGTTACAGCAGCTCTGGCTCAAGGAATCCCAAAGTCTGGGCCCCCATAACGTCAGCACTCTTCACTCCTACAGTCCAGGAGTGTGTCACTGCCCACAGCTCAGCGAGCCAGACAGAAATGTGTTACAGCTCCTTGTGCTCCTGGGTCCTGAGTTCTTGTCCCATGTCAGGGAAAAATGAGGTTATGTGGACAACTGGAGGATGAGCAAGGCAGAAAGAAACTTTATTGAGTAACAGAACAGCTCTCAGGTGACCCAAAGTGGATTGTTCCTTTCTGCAGGCAGGTAGTCCCAATAAGTATCTGAGTGGCTGAGTCTGAGGGTTTTATGTGCTCAGAATAGAACAAGTTTGTGCTGATTGGTCCATGGGTGTCCAGGCAGACCTGGAAAAGTACCATCTGATTGGCCAAAAGGCATCAATGAAGTTTTTATTCCAGGTGGCAGACTCCAGGCTTCTGGCTGTCCTTGGCTTGATGGTGGGGTTTCACCAGGGACTCAACCCTTCCCACCTAGGAACCTGTCTCCCTCCTGCCACCATCAACATGCCATCCATGGCACCCAGGCTGTCTGTGCTGAGGGGTGCCTGCAGGCCCACGCTAAGCCACTCTCAGCCTCCCCACTCTCAGTCCCCCACTCTCAGCCTCCCCACTCTCAGTCCTCCCTCCCATGCTCGTCAGCACCCAAAATCTGGAAGGGGCCTGATGTGTCAATGCTGCCCCAAGTGCATGCATACCCATCCAGGTAGCAACAGTTTCTAGGCTTGGGTACAACTTTGCTCCACACTGGAGCAGGCATTGAGAGTGGGGAGAGGCCAGGGAGTGGGAGCAGGCACTTCAGAGCCTCGGGGGAAGGGGGCTTCCCAGGTCCCTGAGAGCACAGGGATGCCCAGGTCCAGAGACATGGCTGGGCAGCTGCAGCTGCACCCAGGAGTGCAGGCTCTCACCCCACCACCTCAGTAGGGCGAGGGGCTGTTGCTGGGATCACCTGTTCCTGACTCCTGCTGGCTCCAGGGAGCACACGGCCCTGACCATGCCTCCCCACCTCCAGCTGTCATCCTCACAGTGGCCACCCCAGATGGGCCGACACTGCCATCATAGTTTCTAAAAAATTTTCAGAGAGAAAACCAAGATGTCACCTCTTGTGCATTTTTTTTGTCCAAATAATGTAGCACTGTGTTAGTTGCTTTCTGATGCATGGAATCAGTTGTTTTATATATATAGTAAAGCTTTTATTTATTTTTAATGGTGATGGTAGGCAAACGAGGGTTAAGTCCAATATTATGTATTCTGTCATGGCTAGCATTGTTACTCTTCATAGTTTGCCTAAATATAGAATCTAGAAGTGATAGTTTATTATTTTTCCACTTTGAAGCTATTACTCGAAGTACATTAAGATTATGAAGGCTAAACTAACCATAGTTAGATTATTTATGAAACTAATGAACTAAAGATTACCATTTTAGTAACTTTTACAGGGTTTTTTTTTTTTTTTTTTTTTACTTTTTAATCTACACCATGGATATAGAAACACTCGACCTTTTCACCTTCTAGGATTATTGTAAAGAAGCAATATTGGATAAATTACTTCAAAATACATCAAAACCATTAATATCTCTACTGATATATAATACCATAATTCAAAATATTCATTTTCCTCTCTTTAAAAGCTTTCCTTTAACTTCATGTTTTTGGAAATTTAAGTTAACATGATTTCATATGCCTTGTTTGGAGTTTTCAAAATTCAAAGTCATAGCAAAGGTCTTTATCTTAGCAATAGCAGTTATTAATGAAGGCTTGCTCTGTATAAATTCAAGCAGTAATGTAACTAATTTATAAAAGTTCGGATGTATCTGTGCTATAAGTTTAATTGTGTTTCCCCCAAAATTTATATGCTGAAGTCCTTAATTACAGTATCTCAGAGTGTGACTATTATTGGAGATAGGGTCTTGAAAGAGGTAAGTCAGTTAAAATGAAGTATTTGGGTGGACCCTAATATGATAAGACTGATGTCCTTATAAGAAAAGGAAATTTGGATACAGACAACCACAGAGGAAAAGCAATGTGAAGAGACAGGGAGAAGGCAGTCATCTACAAGCTACAGAGAGAGGTTTGGAATAGATCCTTCCCTCCTGGTCTCCTGAAGGAACCCACTCTGCCAGCACCTTGGTCTGGGACTTCCATCTTCCAGAATTATAAATTTCTGTTGTTTAATCACCCTGATGATGGCACTTCATTACAGCAACCCTAACAAACTAATGCAACCTGCTTAGTGATAACTAAAAAATTAAAATTAAAAAAATAAGAGATGTAATTTTACATAGTGGGAATGTGATAAAATCACATTTTGTGTTTTAATATACAGGGTTATATATGCAAAAGTATGTATATTGTTATTACAAAAGTTTTTCTCTTTCAAAGGCAATGTTTACGATATACGATATATTATTTTTGTCCCTACAATCTGACTTATGGTTATAGGTGCCAATAAAATACAAGTTCATTTTATCATCATAATAAGCATGTAGAGTGCATATCATCATTCCCATTTTATAAAGGAGAAAAGTGAGATCCAGCAAAGTTAATTTATTGTCCACAGTCACAGAATGAGTAATTAGAAAAAACTAAAATTTGACCCAAATCTTTACTACTCCAAGTCTAAAGCTCTTAACTGCTGCACTTCACTGAGTTCTGGCTCCTTTTTATTGCTTTCACAGCCAAATTCTTTAGAAATTACCTCTTACTTTTACCTCCGTCCCCACCACTATTCTCTTTAGAATCTATAATCTAAAAATTGTTCTTCCATCTGTTTATGCTTTTTTTTTTTTATCAGGATGTTTCATCCTGCTTTTTGCTACAGTGCCTTCGCCTGCTCTGCCATTCACCACTGTCAGTTTAAATCCACATTGCTTTCAAATTCAGGACTTATTCTCTATAAAGAAATGTAGCCCTCCAGCAGATTTTTTTTTTTTCTTAGTTAAGAATTCAGTCAATATCAGGAGTTATTTTCCTAGAATTGTTTTAGGTGTGCATGTCTGATTTTCCAGATTAAAAGTTCTCAGAAGATGCAGACTGCATCTTGTTCTTGATTGTGGCTCCACTGCTTCAGAGCTCAGCAACTGGTTTAAGACCAATGCACATCCTAAATCAACACCACTGTTCACCTTAATTTTCTCAAGTGATATGAAATACATGCATCGCAGTTTTAAAATAGAGGAGATCAACTTAATATTTTCACATTTTAAGCCACCAGTAATCTTGCTGAAAATAGTTACTATTAGGCCTTAAAAGCTGCCTAACCCACTTAATGTTTAATGTTGGCTCAAGCGAGTGTCTGAAGCCTCTTAAACAGTAGAGAATTAGTTCCTTTAATCCTAGTAATAAAAATGATGATTCTTAGTCGAATGGAGAGGGTGAAAATGTAGGGAGTATTTAATCGTGAGGATGTTATGATTACTGTCTTTATTTTTGAACCCCATCTTCATGTTTCTGTTCTGTGACTTTTAAAGCTTCCTGCAAAATCATATTCCTCCACCTATATTCATAAGTATAACTATATATCCTCATACAGGAATGGGAATCACGGCCAAACACCCATGGTGTTGCAAGCGTGAAGTAAAGCTCAAGTAAGTAGCTGTCTAACACCAGTCTCTGGCTTCCTCATTATGTGGCATTCTCCTGTGTGCCTAAGTGTGTTCACCTGCTGACTTCTTGTGAGAACATCAGCCATATCTGATTAGGGCTCAGCCTACTCCAGTATGACCTCATCTTAACTATGTCTTCAACAACTCTATTTTCAAATAAGATCACTTTCTGAGATACTTGCTAAGGGGTTAGGACTTCAGTGTTTTTTTGGTTTGTTTGCTTTTTTGCAGGGGAGGAACACAATTCAGACAATAACCGTACTTTGTTCTTTTTAGAATGATGGTTATTAATGTCTGTTTACAAAAGATTATAGTATTTTGATTTTACTTTTTTCTGTTTTTCCAAGAAACTATTAAACAAGAATTAAAAATGAGTTATAAGTTGGCATAACATTTATGGGTAGAAAACATTCGTTTTAAAAATCCATGCAAGGAAGATAGTAAGATATAAAATGCTGATTCAGCTTTTGGAGTTACAAGAAACCAAATCAAAAGCAGTTTAAAGTACAATACGACAAATCAAAAGCAGTTTAAAGTATGACAGTGGAGAAACAGACAAATAGTATATAGTATATTTGAGCTTTCTTACTTTTATTTAAATATTGATAAGAGAATATGATATTCAAATTTTTGGACACTTTCTCACTGTACCTTATTTGTTTGTTTGCTTATTGGTGGATAAAGCAATGCTGCTTCCTTTAACATGAAAAATAAACTGCACTTCGAAATATTCATTTAGAAAATAAACATTCTAGAAACCACTTTTATAGATGAATTTTTGTTGCAAAAAGTTTATTTCACTAATATAACTTCCTATTGAAAGCCTATGTAATAATAGTCAGAAAAATTAATAAAGTATTTGTAATATAGGATATAAATTAATTTATGTGGATTAATCTGACATCCCCAGATACTACAACCTTCCTAAAAAAAGAGACCTTGTCATTTACATATTAGGAAAGCCACACGATACTTAGAACATCATTGAAATTGAAATATGTGCTCAGGAAAGCAACAATTTGTTGTTAGTTTTTTAAATTGCCATTACAATCTCATTTAAAATATATTTGATTGGAAAAAAAAGTGAAACATCTCATTTAAATGTTTATTGGTACTTAAAACATATAACATGAGAAATGAGCTGACCACCCAGTCATGGTCTCAGTCCCATATTATAATTTCTCTCTTCATCAGTTGAGAATAGAGCTGAAAACAAATAATTATGTCCATTATTGCTACTTAACTGAGTCAACACATTGTTTCTAGGTTGGCTCTATTTTAGCTTTTAGCCTTTGAAATGAATACAATGTCTTTGTGTAACCGTTTCTAAGAGGACAGTCTATCAATATTTAATTTGACCAGCCAGAGAAAGCATTAACATAGCATAAAACAATTTATGAGATTGGCTTAGTCTTGAATTTTCTCATTAAATGTAGTTAAAATTTATCAACAAAAGCATTCTGTGTGCGTGTTTGTTATCTTAATAATTCCAATTAACTTTTGGTAATTGCTGAGAATCTGCAGCTATCTATTTTTCATTGTTATAGTTCTCAACAACCAGCAGAGAAATGAGTAAAATAAGCCAATGACGAGTAGAATTTAGTGTAGGTCAACTAAGTTTTTATTCTTAGTGGAGAATATAAAATTTGTCAAGAAATCAAATCTGTATTTTTACAAATATTTGAAAAGAACCCAAAATATCAGTAAAGCTCTACAAAAAGCATGAAAATCCTTTAGAATATTACATACACACACATCTATGCAGATACAGGTATGTGTTTTTTTTTTTTTTTTTCAGACATATTCCTTATTATTACACCCTGATATGTGTAACTCCAAGAATAGTACTTTTCCTGATAACAGGTCTACTCTTTCTGGTGCTTACTTTATATCACTTTCACAATGGACATAAATTGTGAGGATGAATACACGAACTGAGCTACATAAATACCTCAGATTAATTTCTTTTCTTTTTTTTTTTTTTTTTTTTTTTTTGAGACGGAGTCTCGCTCTGTCACCCAGGCTGGAGTGCTGTGGCCGGATCTCAGCTCACTGCAAGCTCCGCCTCCCGGGTTCACGCCATTCTCCTGCCTCAGCCTCCCGGGTAGCTGGGACTACAGGCGCCGCCACGTCGCCCGGCTAGTTTTTTTTGTAGTTTTTAGTAGAGACGGGGTTTCACCGTGTTAGCCAGGATGGTCTCGATTTCCTGACCTCGTGATCCGCCCGTCTCGGCCTCCCAAAGTGCTGGGATTACAGGCTTGAGCCACTGCGCCCGGCCTAACCCTCAGATTAATTTCAACTTCAGTCAGTCTCATAGCACAATATGGTGCTACTCAGTTACCAATTGTTTATGTCACAAAACAATTAGCTTATAATAATAGTTGTAATGACAGGTTTTAAAACTAGATATTTTCTGCAGACAAAAATCTATGATCTGTTTGCCACAGGTAATCATATGAAATATAAATAGTGAAGAAAAGAAAAATAATGAAAAAAACAGCAAGGTATTACCTGTGTGATTCAACCAAAAAATCAATTATGTGGCTGACCCTAGAAAAATGAGTGGTTATAAATTGTTAATTTAAATTAGAAACACACTAAGTATTTACATATTATGTTATTTATAGATAAGGGATAACTTACCAGTTTGTTAAACAAAATAAATAATATATTTTGAAGAGCTACTGCCCTACATTATTCTGTAATGTAGAGAAGTAGTTTAAATTGACCAACTCTATAGCTAAAAATTGGTTCAAATTTCAAGTCTGTTGTTTATTAATCAACTTCATTAACATCTCTGAGACTTTCCAAATCTGAAAATTGATTTTAATAAATTTTACCTCAAAAGATTGTTATCATGATTAAATAGGACATACTATGGAAGAATTTGGGACAGAGAGTGACTAATAGATTTTGGTAATATTGGTTAGCTGTGTTTTTCTTCCATCCTCAAGGTTCACAACTACTAAGATATGTTTTATCATGCTTAAAGGAAGAGAGAAAACAAAATCTTGGGCCTTTGAAAAATAGGAAGATTGAATACAAACTGCTTTATAAATCTGAGGTGTTCAAAGGAAAGTATCAAATTATAAATATTCTGGTTTCTAGGTAGAAAAAAATTTAATTTTATCCTGAAAATATGTAAATATGTAACCAGTAACCTGCACAATACGTAGATTCTATTTATCAGGTATTTACTGTATGTATTTGGAGCATGAGTTTTCCAAGATAAGGTAATAACATAAAAAGTGATCTCATGCTGGTGATATCTTTGGGTCATTTGACATAATTAAACACAAAACGAATATAAGAAATAACATTGCAAATACTTGTAGCTTTTCAAGAGATAAACAACCCATATAAGAAAGATTTTTTTTTTAAACTTTTAACTTCAGGGGTACAGATGCAGTTTTATTATATAGGTAAACTTGTGCCATGGGTGTTTGTTGTACAGATTATTTTGTCACCCAGGTATTAACCCTAATACCCATTAGTTATATTTACTGATCCTCTCCCTCCTCTCACCGTCCACCTCAAAGTTTGTGTGTCCATATATTTGCATCGTTTAGCTCCCACTTACAAGTGAGAATATGTGGTATTTGATTTCCTGTTTCTGTTTTAGTTTGCTAAGAATAATGGCCTCCAGCTCCATCCATGTTTCTGCAAAGGATATGATCTTTTTACTTTTTATGGCTGCGTATTATTCCGTGATGTATGTGTACCACATTTTCTTTATTGATAGGCATTTAAATTGATTCAACATCTTTGCTATTGTAATGGTGCTGCAATGAACATATGTGTTCATGTGTCTTTACAATAGAATGATGAATGATTTATATTCCTTTGGGCATATGCTCAGTAATGAGATTGCTAGGTTGAATGGTAGTTTTGTTTTTAGGTCTTTGAGGAAACACCACACTGATTTCCAAAATGTTGAACTAATTTACACTCCAGCCAACAGTGTATAAGTGTTCCCTTTTTTCCACAACCTCATCAGCATCTGTTATTTTTTGACTTTGTAACAATAGCCATTCTGACTGTTGTAAGATGGTATCTCATTGCAGTTTTGATTTACATTTATGTAATGATTAGTGATGTTAAGCTTTTTTTCATATGCTCATTGGCTGTGTGTATGTCTTCTTTTCAAAACAGAAAAATGAACAAGGAAAAGCTTGGAATATAGAAAATACGAAAAACAGAGTTGTAAATTATAGTACAAGTAATCATAAATATAGATGTATTAAAATCTTTTGTTTTAGATTCACAGAATTTCTAGTTGAATAACCAAATTCAAGCATATGTTTTAAAAAATGAAATTTAAAATATCTAACATACAAAACATAAATAGTCAAATATTGGATGAAATAAGGTATCACAGGCAAATGCTACTCTGGTAGCTAAATTAATCAAAGTATATTTTAAAGTAAAAATCATTATTAGGATTATACTACACATTAAAAACAGTGTTCAGTGTATAATAATGATTCATTGGTTACATGCACATAACAGCTTCTAAGTACATAAAGTGAATATTGACATGTGAAACAAAACAAGAAGTTTAACCAGTAGAACACAAAACAAATACAAATAAATATCTAATTTTATTTATTGTGTAGATGTCATTTTTCCAACCACAATTCAAAAAAACTTGAAATAAAACACACCAAAAATGCAAACACTTGCATGTTGAAAAATGTTAAATCATACTTTTCAATAATTTGTTAATCAAAGAATATATTAAAATTAACATCAAATATTTAGAACTGAATGGTTAAAAAATCAAAATTTTAGTTTTCATAAAGCAGTATCTTAGTTGTTATAGTGTGATTCAAATACATTTCATGAGAAATAATTGAAAATCTTAGAATCCTATCCATGAAGAAAAAAAAAAAAGCATTACACTTTTGTTTCTAATACTATTCTCCAGTAAAAGAAGCCAGAATACCTTGGAAAATGGCTGAACTGGGGGCTGGGAAAGGGAATGTACAGTATGAGCCTGTAACATCTTATAATGACAGAAAATAAGAACGTGCTTAAAACCAAAATATCTCTTGTACTCCATAAATTTATACACCTACTATATACCCACAGAAATTAAAAGTAAAAAAAAAAAAAAGATAAAAAAGAATGAAAACCAAAATAATAAGTACATGTTAAACAGACACATGACCCAACTGAAAAAGCTCTCAATGGTCAAAGTTGTAACAGTTTAAGCACAAAATAAATATTATTAAATTACAGCCTAAAATGTAAAACAAATATCCATGTGCACTTACAGATATAAATAAATGATTAAATAAATAAATTAATGGGGGAAATAATAGATTAGTTTCTCATATTGAAAGAGTCCACATAGCTTTGTTGACGCTTTTCCTTTAGGAAAGTGGAGCATGATTTTCCAACCCTTGAATATGGAATGCACACAGTGACTTTCATCCATTCAGTACAATATGAACAGGGAGAATAAAGGAGAACTTTTCAGTGGAGAAACCTGACAAACACTACCTCAGTCAGGTAATCGAGGTTAATGTCATCAGTAATAAGTCATACTGATATTGTGTATCCCTAATATGACATAATGAGAGTGATACCCTAGTCTAACCATGAAAAAATGTGGGATAAACTCAAATATAGTAACATTCTGCCTTTATTTGATACCTCAAATATATTCATATTTGGTGAATACCTCATAAGTACTCAAAAAATGCCAGCACCATAAAGTCAAGGAGTTACAGACAGAATGGTGTTCCCCAAAGTTCATATGTTGGTGCCCTAATCCCAGTGTGATGGTATTTGGAGATGAAGCCTTTGGGAGGTAATTAGGTTTAGATAAGGTCAAGAGGAAAGGGCCTTTATGATGGGATTAGATTAATTATTTATATAAAAAGACCAGAGAACTTCTTTCTTTCTGTGCCATGTGATGAACACAGCAAGAAGATGATTATCTGCAAATTAGGAAGAAGGATCTCACCGGAAACCAAATTGTCTTGGTTTGATCTTGGACTTCCCAGCTTTCAGAAATGTGAAAAATAAATGTCTGTTGTTTAAGCTGCCTGGTTTATGGCATTTTCTTATAGCAGATAAACCAAACTAAGACATACAAAAACTGAGTAGTGGTCACAGAATAGAAGAGCCTAAGACATGATGATGAAATGCAACCTGATATCCTGAATGGGATTCTGCAACAACAACAACAAAAGAACATTAGGTAAAAACTAAGGACATCTAGATAAAGTCTGAATTTTAGCTTATTATAATGCAGCAAAATTATTTAGTTGTGACAAATGTACCACTGTAATGTAATATATTAACAAGAGGGGAATAGAGTGTTATATTTTCTGTACTATATTTAAAACTTTTCAAACATTTTAAAACTAAATTCTGAAACCTTTGTAAAGGTTTATTAAACACAACGATATTGTAAACCCAAATAAGTCTATCAGGAAATAATAAAAATTAAAAACATAAATAAGTAATTTTTATCATGTAACAATGAAAGATATGGCATATTGAAATTTGTTTGAAAAAGTCAGTAAAACAGAAATACATGTCCCAAAATGGGTCTTGAAAAAAGACAGAAAGCATAAATAAATACAGAAGGAATTAAATGGAAGACATAAATATAATTATGGCATTTTTTGTAATCACAATAAAATATCAGACATAATATTATAGTATTTCAATATCTAAATATTTAGGCCAAATATATTTTTTAATTTTTTTAAACTTGACAATTTAGATCAAAGAAAAATTTTCAAGAAAAAACTATAATTTAGTAAAACATTACTGTGAAGAAATTGAAAGTGTGAATATATATTTATCAGTTAAAGAATAAAAATTATTAGATTGTAATCTACAATCCACCACTCTCAGGCACACATTAAAACACCGGGTCTAGATAATTTAAAAGTTAAATATCATTAAGACTGCGGGAAATTGTTTTTTTCCTATGTCAATTTTCATGACAAGAGAAAAAAAGGAAATTACTCAAAATAATTACAAGAGGCTATAGTCTTAATATTATTATAGTAAATAAAGTTATAGGCCATAATGATTTCTGAATATGAAGACAAAAATATTTAATAAAATACTAGAAAACCAAATCCAATAATGATGTAAAAACACACTATGACAAAGTATACTTTTTTTTCTCAAAGGATGAAAGATGTTTTAACATGAGAAATATCTCTGAATATTACAACAATTAAAAATTAATGGAGAAATATATATTATTCTAGAAATAAAAACCGATGCAATTCAACATTTATGCATTTAAAAAAATTCTTAATATTTCAGGAATAAGCAGAGAATTCCTTTCCCTGATAAAGTTGTACACTAATAATCTATATTTTCTTTGACTAAAATGAAGCAATTATGATACAATGAAGAACAAAATTGCTTAAAATCATAGTTATGTAGTTAATATATTGGAGAGTTAAGAGCTATCTGAGTAAGAGAAGAAAAAAAATAACAGAATGTATGAGACTTGAAAAGGAAGAAACTGCCTGAAGAGAAAAGCTGCAAAACTGCTGAAAAACATTCATATATATGAGAAAGTCGCATTCCTATATATCAGAAAAATGATTAGGATAAATCTTTTTATAAAAATAATGATTTATAGAGTTAGCCAAAATTATGTAACACCAAATAATATCCCTAATAAAACGTGTCAGATATTTGTAAATTGTAGTGTTGTGTTTAAATATATGAAAATGACAAAAATAAATGGAGAGATTAGCAATTATTGTTGGAAAGATTCACTATCATGAAAATAGCACTATCTATAAAGCAATGAGATGATGATTATATCCTAATAAAGTTTGTGTTTACAGAATTTGGCAAAAATCTTAAAATTGATATGAAAGGGAATGAGGCATAAAAAATAAGAAATATTCTTGAAAACAGGGTGTTACTTGGTTTTACATTTTATTGATCCTGGTACTGCTGCCTTTTAAGTGGAGTATTTTGTACATTAGCATTTAATACAACTTGAAATATTGCTGGTATTAGGTCTTGCTTTTATTATTTGTTTCTATTTATTTCCTCTGTTTTGTTTCTCTGTTTTTCTCTTCTTAATTTTCTGCTTTCTTAAGACTAAAAAAGGTCTAAAATGTTACCCCATTTGCAAGCAAGCTAACAAATTAGCTTGCTGTAATTTCATAGATTCTGGCAGAAGACATGAGACTCCAAAGTTAGAGATAGGGGTCCATTATTTACTGACAGCAATAACAGTAGCCATTGTACCAGCAATAACTTTCCTGGTTTCCTGAGACTCGATTTTCACAGGGAAACATGAAGAATGACAGGTGACACCTGCAAACATAGTAAATTACATTATAGAAGAAATGTCCTAAGCTCAGGGGATCTGATTATCTTATAATACGCTGTAAATTTACCTGACCTTTGCTTTGGAGCCTAGACTGTGAATATGTCTGCCTATTGCTCAGAAGGAGAACACAATATCTCTATCTCAATTTTTTAAGGAAATTGGTCCTCTGCTCCAGAGGAAGACACTATCTCTGTCTTCAGAGCTCACTTGCTCTACTAACATCCTTGCAAAGATAGTCTAGAATAAAGACAGTAGCACCTCTGCTTAAAAGATGTGCAGAAATGCCAGGTACTTACTGCAAGAGAATTGTCCTTCAACAATATAAACGCCTTGTGCCTACACATGGAAATATTTTATCTTGAATACATCACAACATTGGCTACTTTGATGAATCCTACAGAGTCTGGAACTCATTTTGACTCATGTAGCATTTAATTCTACTTACTGTCAAGCTGTAGGATGAGTCCTATTTGCAACATTGACCTTGACCATGCCCACAGAAAGCTGGACAAATCTCTTAAACTATCCAGGTCTACACTAGAAAGCTAGATGGCTTTCTTCTTCAGTTTCTGTATTGACTTTTTCACTTAACTGAAGGCATTAATCCAGCAGATATATTACTGATTGCTTAGACTAGACCTTAGCCCATAAAGAAGAGCTCCAGTGCTATTCTAGTGCATAAAAACCTTGGCCAATATATTGAGTCTCACCTGAAATACTTCCAAAACCAAGGTGGTGCCCTTGGTTCCTTAATGTCAGTGACACATTCTGCACCACCTCTTTAAGTTGGATGGCTTCCATTATAAGAATAGTTGTCCTCGCAGTGTACACCAATAATAAGTTAGTTACTCCTATGGAAATCTTTCCTGGAAGGGTAGCCTCATTCTAGAAACATGTCTACAGTCATTTGAAGACGACAAGATACACTAGGCATATTTTGTTAAGCACTTGAAAATCTCTTATGACCTCTTCTACAATGCAAATGACTTTATATATATATATATATACACACACACACACACACACACACATATATATACAGATATATATACATATATATACGTATATATATACATGTATGTATATATACGTATATATACGTATATACACACACATATATATACGTATATACACACACATATATACATATATATACACATATATATACATATATACGTATATATATACATGTATATATATACATATATACATATATACGTATATATACGTATATATATACATGTATACGTATATATACATATATATATACATGTATATATACATATATATATACGTATATATATATATAATCGACTTTATGCCTAGCTCCTCTAGAAGTAATACTGTCCTAGGTTTGCACATGTTGTTATAATGTTTGAAACCCCACAATGTATAAGCTACATGTTTTCACTCTGTAAGGGGGCACAGGATGATGTTGACTCCAATATGGCTTCCCAGTCAGCTAGTAGAACTTAACGGGTTCACGGTTTCTTTTCAGTGACCATGACTAATGCTTTTTCCGTGGTGGGGAGGCGGACCAGGTGGGGATACTGAATGATACTCTAACTTGTATATTTGTTTAGAAATGATCTAGAAAGCAGCAGAATATGTGACCAAATTTAGTTTCAAATTTAGCCAGAATCAACTGATGGGACTGGAACAGAAGCATCATAATCTAAGAAAATGTCAACAATGGTAAGGCAACAATAACACTGAGAAAGTGTTAAAAATTTGATGTAGTTAGTCTATCAGAAGCAAGCAGGGGCAAAACTTCATGAAGGGTAAACATGCAATATGACTTCCCTCATTATAACATAAAATCTCAGCTTTTGGTAGGAGTGACAAATTTTGCGTGTAATGATAGCCTCTGTAATCCTTTTTAATGTGTACCCTCTGATAGTGTGCTGCCATGTCTGATACCATAATGGATTCTGGCAGCAAAGGTAGCAATCTAGGTGAAGCAGAATCAATCAACAGTTTGATTCTGGTTTGTCTTTTTGGAGAATGAGCATCTATACAAGTGGCCCAGAGAGGCTGATCAGCAAATGTAATTTGTTTTCAGAATTGGTGGCCTCAGTTTCTTTCTTTTTTCTCAAAATTTTTTAATTTTTTAAAATTTTTGTGGGTACATGGTGTACATATTTATGGGGTACATGATATGTTTTGATATAGGCATGCAATGTGAAATAAATACATTGTGGAGAATGGGGTATCCATCCCCTCAAGCATTTATCCCTTAAGTTACAAACAATTCAATTACTTTTTTTTTTTTTTTTTGAGATGGAGTCTCGCTCTTTGGCCCAGGCTGGAGTGTAGTGGCCGGATATCAGCTCACTGCAAGCTCCACTTCCTGGGTTTACGCCATTCTCCTGCCTCAGTCTCCCGAGTACCTGGGACTACAGCTGCCCGCCACCTCGCCCGGCTAGTTTTTCGTATTTTTTAGTAGAGACGGTTTTCACCATGTTAGCCAGGATGGTCTCGATCTCCTGACCTCGTGATCTGCCCGTCTCTGCCTCCCAAAGTGCTGGGATTACAGGCTTGAGCCACCGCTCCCGGCCCCAATTACTTTCTTTATTTTAAAGTATACAATTAAGTTGTATACTTAATAATAGGGTTACTATAGTAACCCTATTGCACTATCAAATAGTAGGTCTTATTTATTCTATTTTTTTTTTTTTAGCTCATTAACCATCACCACCTTCCCCCAAACCTCAACTACCCTTCCCAATCTCTGTTGGGAGCTACCCTTCCCAACCATCCTTCTACCCTCTATGTCCGTGAGTTCAATTGGTTTGATTTTTATATCCCACAAATAAGTGAGAACATGTGAAGTTTGTCTTTCTATGCCTGGCTTATTTCACCTAACATAATGATACCTAGTTTCATTCTTCTTGCAAGTGACTGGATCTCTTTTTTTTTGTGGCTGAATAGTCTCCACTGGATACAGGTACCACATTTTCTTTATCCATTTATATGTTGATGGAGACTTAGGTTGCTTCCAAATCCTAGGTGTTGTAAGCAGGGCTGCAACACACATAGGAATTCAGATATATTTAAAATATACTGATTTCCTTGCTTTTGGGTATACACCCAGCTGTAGGATTGCTGGATCATATGATAGCTCTTGTTTTAGTTTTCTGAGGAAGCTCTAAACTGTTCTCCATGGTGATTGTGCTAATTTACATTCCCATCCACAGTGTACAAGGGTTCCCTTTTCTCTGCATCCTCAGTAGCATTTTTTATTGCCTGTCTTTTGGATATAAGCTATTTTAACTGGGATAAAATGATATTGTAGTTTTGATTTGCATTTCTCTGATGATCTATGATGTTAGAACTTTTTTATATGTTTGCCATCTGTATGTCTTCTTTTGAGAAATATCTATTCAAATCTCGTCCTTTTTTATTGGATTATTGAATTTTTTTCCTATAGAGTTGTTTGAGCTCCTTATACATTCAGGTTTTTAATCTCTTGTCAGGGGGGTAGTTTGTAAATACTTTCTTCCATTCTATGGGTTGTCTCTTCACTTTGTTGATTGTATCCTTTGCTATACAGAAGCTTTTTAACTTGATGTGATCGCATTTGCCTTAGTTGCCTGTGCTTTTTGGGTATTGCTCAAGAAATCTTTGCCCAGAAATGTCCTAAAGATTTTCTCCAACGTTTTCTTGTAGTAGATTTTTAGTTCGAGGTCTTAGAATTAAGTCTTTAATCCATTTTGATTTGATTTTTGTATATGGTGAGAGTATAGGGGTCTAGTTTCATTTTTTTTTTATGTGGATATCCAGTTTTCCCAGTACCATTTGTTGAAGAGACAGTGCATGTTCTTGGAACTTTTGTCAAAAACCAGTTCACTCTAGGTGTGTAGATTTGTTTCTGGGTTCTCTATTCTGTTCCATCACTCTGTGTGTCTGTTTTTGTGCCAGTACCATGCTGTTATGGTTACTACAGCTCTATATATAATTTGAAGTCAAGCAATGTGAATCATCCAGTTTTGTTCTTTTTGCTTAGGGTCTGGCTCTTTTGTGGTGCTGGGTATTTTGTGGTTCCATATAAATTTTATGACTTTTTTTTTCTATTTCTGTAAAGAATATCATTGGTATTTTGATAGGGACTGCATTGAATTTGTAAATTGCTTTGGGTAATATGGACATGTTAATAATATTGATTCTTCCAATCAATGAACATGGAATATTTTGCCATTTTGTGGTGTCCTCTTCAAATTCTTTCATCAATGTTTTAAAGTCTTCATTATAGAAATCTGTCACTTCTCTGATTAATTCCTAGGTTTCTAATTTTATATGTGGCTATTGTAAATGCGATTACTTTTTATTTTTTCTTTTCACATTGTTCACTGTTGGCATATATAAATGCTACTGATTTTTGTAGGTTGATTTTGTATCCTGCAACTTTACTAAATTTGTTTATCATTTCTAATAGTTTTCTTGTAGGGTCTTTAGATTTTTTCTAAACATAAGATTATGTCATCAGAAAACAAGGATAATCTGACTTCTTCCTTTCCAATTTGGATGCCCTTTATATCTTTCTCTTGTCTAATTGCTCTAGCTAGAACCTCCAGTACCATGTTGAATAATAGTGGTGACAGTGGGCATCCTTTTCATGTTCCAGATCTTACTTGAAAGACTTTCAGTTTTTCCTATTCAGTATGATAACAGCTGTGCATCTGTCATATGTGGCATTTATTATGTTGAGATATGCTCCTTCTATATGTAGTTTTTTAAGGCTTTTTATTATGAAGGAATGTTGAATTTTATCAAATGCTTTTTTCAGCATTAATTGAAATAATCGTATGGTTTTTATCCTTCATTCTGTTGATATGATGTATCATGTCCATTGATTTGCATATGTTGAACCATCCTTGCATCCCAGAGATAAATCCTTCTTGGTAATGATGAATGATCTTTTTCATGTACTGTTGAATTCAGTTTGCTAGTGTTTTGTTGAAGATTCTTGCATCAATATTTGTCAGAGATATAGAGATATTGGCCTGTAGTTTTCTTATTTTGATGTGTCTTTGTCTGGTTTTCATATCAGGGTAATTCTGGCTTCATAGAATACATTTGAAAGTATTCCTTCCTCCTTTATTTTTCATAATGGTTTGAGTAGGATTTGCACTGTTTGGTTTTTTAAGTTTGGTAGAATTCAGCAGTGAAGCCATCAGGCCTGGGCTTTTCTTTACTGGAAGACTTTTTTTTTTTTTTTTGAGACCAAGTCTCACTCTGTCACCCAGGTTGGAGTGCAGTGGCACAATCTCAGCTTACTGCAGCCTCCGTTTCTTAGGTTCAAGCAATTTTCCTGCCTCAGCCTCCTGAGTAACTGGGATTACAGGAGTTCACCACCACACCCACCTACTTTTTGTGTGTTTAGTAGAGACAGGGTTTCACCATGTTGGCCAGGCTCATCTTGAACTCTTGGCCTCAAGTAATCCTCCTATCTTGGCCTCCCAAGGTGTTGGGATTAGATTACAGGCATGAGCCACTGTGCCCAGCCAACTGGAAGACTTTTTATCATGGCTTTCGTCTCATCACTTGTGACTGATCTGTTGAGGTTTTGGATTTCTTCCTGGTTCAATCTTGGAAGGTGTATGTGTATAGGAATTTGTTCATTTCTTCTAGATTTTCCAATTTATTGGCATATAGTTGCTCATAGTAGCCACTAATGATCTTTTGAATTTCTGCCATATCAGTTGTAATGTCTCCTTTTTCATTTCTGATGTTTATTTGGATCTTTTTTTCTCAGTATGGTGAAAGGTTTCTCAATTTTTTTTTTTTTTGACTTTTCTAAAAACCAACTTTGTATTTCATTGATCTTTTATATTTTTTAATTTATATTTCATTTATTTCTGTTCTAATATTTATTATTTATTTTGTTCTACTAATTTTGGGTTTGGTTTGCTCTTGCTTTTCTAGTTCTTTAAGGTACATTGTTAGATTGTTTATTTGAAGTTACTAACTCTTTTTTTGATGTTGGTGCTTATAGCTATACACTTCCCTTTTAATACTGCTTTTGCTGTATCCCAGAGGATTTGGTATGTAGTGTTTCCATTATTATTTATTTCAAGAAATTTCTCAATTTTTTTCTTAATTTCTTCATTGCCCCACTGGTCATTCAGGAGTACATTGTTTAATTTCCATGTATTTGTATAGTTTTGAAAATTCTTCTTGTTATTAATTTCTAGTTTTATTCCATTGTAGTCAGAGGATATGTTTGATATTATTTCAGTTTTTTGAATGTTTTAATATTTGTTTCGTGACATAACATATGATCTATCCTTGAGAATGATATATGTGCTGAGGAAAAGAACATGTGTTCTGCAGCTCTTGCATAAAATGTTCTATAAATATCTGTCAGGTCTATTTGGTCTATGGCACAGATTAACTGATGTTTCTTTGCTGATGTTCTGTCTGGAAGATCTGTTCAATGCTGAAAGTGGGGTGTTTAAGTCTCCAACTATTATTTGATTGGGCCTATCTTTCTCATTCTGGTAATATTTGCTTTATATATCTGGGTGCTCTTACGTTGGGTGCATATTTATTTAAAATTGTTATATCCTCTTTCTGAATTGACCCCTTAATCAATACATAGTGACTTTTATCTCTTGTTGCCATTTTTGTCTTGAAATCTGTTTTGTCTGATATAAGTATAGTGACTCTTGCTTTTCCCCCCCACCCCCCATTGGCATGGGATATCTTTTTCCATGCCTTTATTTTAGCCTATGTATATCTTTATAGATGAATTGTGTTTCTTGTAGGCAACAGATAAATGGGTGTGTTTCTTGTATTCAACAGACATTCAGCCAGTCTATATCTTTTGATTAAAGAATTTAGTTCATTTACATTAAATGTTATTATCTATAAGTAAGAACTTACCCCTGCCATTTCATTATTTGTTTTCTGGTTGTTTTTAGTTTTCTGTTTTTCCTTTCTTTAATTCCTGTCTTCCTCTAGTGAAGATGATTTTCTCTGATGATATGATTTTGTTTCTTGCTTTGTATTTTTTTGTGTATCCATTGTATGTTTTTTGGTTTGAGGTTACCATGAGGCTTGTAAATCCTATCTTATAACCCATTACTTTAACCTGATAACAACTTAACATTATTTGCATAAACAAGCTAAAAGAAGACTAATATTTACATTGACTTTCCCCCACTTTTACACTTTTTGTTGTTTCTACTTATATCTTATTGTACTATGTCATGAAAAGTTGTTGTAGTTATTTTTGATTGATTTTTTGTTTAGTCTTTCTACTTAGGATAAGAGTAGTTTACACGCCATAGTTACAGTGTTATAATATTCTGTGTTTTTCTGTGTACTTACTATTACCAGTAAGTTTTATATGTTCAGGTGATTATTTATTGCTTATTAATGTCCATTTCTTTCTGATTGAAGTACTCTCTTTAGCATTTCTTATAGGATAGATCTGATATTGATGAAATCTTACAGCTTTTGTTAGTCTGGGAAAGTCTTTATTTCTCCTTCATCTTTGAAGGCTATTTTCACCAGATATACTATTCTAGGGTAAAAGTTTTGTTCCTTCAGTACTTTAAATATGTCATGCCACTCTCTCCTAGCTTGTAATATTTCCACTGAGTAGCCTTCTGCCAGGGGTATTGGAGCTCCATTGTATGTTATTTGCTTCTTTTCTCTTGCTGCTTTTAGGATCCTTTCTTTGTCCTTGACATTTGGAAGTTTGTTTATTAAATGCTTTGAGATAGTCTTCTCTGGGTTAAATCTGCTTGGTATTCTATTACCTTCTTGTACTTGGATATAGATATCTTTCTATAGGTTTGAGAAGTTCTCTGTTATTATCCCTTTCCATAAACTTTCTACCCCTTTCTCTTTCTCTTAGATTTGCCCTTCTGAGGCTATTTTCTAGATCCCATAGTAAGCTTTTTGTTTTTTATTCTTTTTTTTTTCTTTTGTCTCCGTCACTATATTTGCAAATAGCCTGTCTTCAAACTCACTATTTTTTTTCTGCTTGATGAATTCTGCTATTAAAGGACTCTGATGCATTCTTCAGTATGCCAATTTTAATTTTCAGTTCCAGAATTTCTTCTTGATTCTTCTTAATTATTTCAATCTCTTTGTTAAATTTATCTAATAGAATTCTGAATTCCTTCTCTGTGCTATCTTGAATTTATCTGAGTTCTCTCAACACAGCTATTTTGAATTCTTTGTCTGAAAGGTCATATATCTCTCTTTCTCTAGAATTAGTCCCTGGTGCCTTATTTAGTTCATTTGTTGAGGTCATGTCTTCCTGGATGGTGTTGATGCTAGTAGATGTTTTTCAGTGTCTGAACACTGAAGAGTTAGGTATTTAGTGTAGTCTTTACTGTGTGGGCTTATTTGTAGCTGTTCTTGGGAAGGCTCCCCAGATATTTGAAAGGACTTCAGTATTGTGATCTCAGCTGTTTCTCCTGTAGGGGGAACCCCAAGTCGGTAAGTCTGTGGTTACTTGCAGACTCATAGAGGTACCTACCAACTTGATGGTCTTGGACAAGATATGAGAGAATTCTCTGGATTACCAGGCAGAGACTCCTGTTCTTTTTCCTTACTTTCTCCCAAGCATACAGAGTTCTCTTTCTGTTTTGAGCCACCTGAATCTAGGGGTGGAATGACACAAGCACCCAGTGGCCACCACTACTATGACTGCTCCAGGTCGGACCTGAAGCCAGCTTAGCACTGGGTCTTGCCCAAGGCCTGCAGTTAACACTCCTTGGCTACTCCCTATGTTTGTTCAAGGCCATGGGGCTCTACAATCATCATTTGGCCAAGCTAGCCATGCCTGTGTCCTTCCTTTCGAGGCTATGAGGTCCCCAGGCCTCAGGTGGATCCACAGTGCCATCCAGGAGTCAAAGACTAGAGTCAAAAACCATAGAAGTCTACCTGGTATTTTATTGTATTGTGGCTGAGCTGGCACTCAGACCACAAGATGCCATTCTTCCCAATTTTCCTTCCCCTTTTCGAAGGCAGAGGAACCTCATACTGTAGCCACTGCCACCTCTGACCATGAGGAGTAGTCAGACTACCACCAATGTTCCCTTAAGGCCCAAGGTTTCTTAAGTTAGCTTGTGGTGACTGTTGCCTAGTCTGGGACTCACCATTTAGGGCAGTGTGCTCCCCTCTGACCCAGGGCAAGTTCAGAACTGCCACCCAAGAATTAACCTGAAATAGGGGATCCCAAGAGCCCGCTTGGTGCTCTACTCCCCTGTGGCAGTGTTGGTACCTAAGGTGCAAGACAAAGTCCCCTTTACTTTTCCCTTTGCTTTCTCAAACAGAAGGAGTTTTGCCCTGTAGCCACCCCAGTTGGTAATGTGCCAAGTCTCTCCTGAAGCCAGCAAGTCTCAGTGGCTCATCAAGGTCCTTGACATAGTACCTGGGTATCATTGCTGGTTATTCAGGGACCAAGGGCTCGTCAGTTAGCAGGTGATGAATGCTGGCAGGACTAGACCCTTTCCTTCAAGGCATCTGCTTCCCTTCTGGGAGCTAGGGCCTGGAATGAGGGCCTCATGCCTCTGACTTGTGCCCTACACTGCTGTAGCTTGCATCTAAGATGCAAGACAAAGACCTCCACACTCGTCCTTCTCCTCTTCTCAAGTAGAAGGAAGGGGTCTCTTTTGGAGCTATGAGCTATGCAGCCTGGGGTTAGGGAAGGGGTGATGCCAGTATTTTCTTGGCTTCCTCAGCTGGTGTCTCATTAGGTCACGTGTCCCCTGGTCCACTCTCTCTGAGTCTAGTTTAGCCCTAGGACATGCCTGTGAGTTGCAGTTCTTATTACCTAGACTGCCTTTCAAGTTTACTTAGAGATCCAAGAGCACTGTAGCTCTCAGTGGTGAGGTTTGTGAGAGGACTGAAGTTTAGCTCTCTGGGATGAGTGAGTCCCCTCTGGCTAGAGCTGGTTTAAAGGCCCATTCTGTGGGTGGGTGTCAGATGAGTTTGGTTTGCTTTTCTTTCTACTATAATAGAACAGCACTGAGTCCAATGCTTCACAATTGCTGTGTTCTGTGTTCTCCCGCCTACAGCGCCCAGAGATGCTTTCTGTGCCCATACCTCACAGCTACTGCCAGGGGTGGGGGAAGGGTGGCATCAGCAATTCGGGACTGTTTTTTCTATCTCTTCAGTGCCTCTTTCAGCGATATGAAGTGAAAACCAGGTACTCAGAGTGCTCACATCAATTTTGGTTCTTGTGAAGGTGTTTTCTCTATGTAGATGGTAACTTGGTGTCCTTGAGGTGGCATTGGAGGAGTTTTCTATTCACCATTTTGCTTTGCTTCCTCGAGGAGTTTCTTTAATCTCGCAGTTTATTATTTCCCAAGTGGCTGACCAAAAAGCTAAGGCATTGGTAACATCCCAAGAGTCAGTAAAAATGTGACTTTTTCATCAAGTGGACAGTGATATGAGAGCAGCCTTGAGTTCTGACCACTGAGAGCAGTCACACCTGCTTTCTATTCTGTATAGCTGGTGATGAGGAGGTTGAATAGCTGCACTTGCTCAGTTGACATCATAGGGTTTCAACTTAACTAAATCACCAATGCAAATTAGTACTTAGCATTTAGGAGAACCTCTTGAAATGAAGGATACTATTGAATCAGCAACTTTGTTTCAGGTAGAATAGAGAGTAGAGCATAAAACTTCTTCCAAAGGATAGTTGCCACTTTTTCATGTAAAGCCAAGTTGACGTTCATAGCCAGGCTGGTTCTGTTCTTTTTTGTTTGTTTGTTTGTTTGTTTGTTTGTTTGTTTTGAGATGGAGTCTCACTCTGTCCCCCAGGCTGGAGTGCAGTGATGCAATCTCAGCTCACTGCAACCTCTACCTCCCAGTTCAAGCGATTATCCTGTCTCAGCCTCCTGAGTAGCTGGTTCAACAGGCACCTGCCACCATGCCAAGCTAATTTTTGTATTTTTAGTAGAGACGGAGTTTCACCATATTGGCCAGGATGGTCTTGATCTCCTGACCTTGTGATCCACCCGCCTTGCCCTCCCAAAGTGCTGGGATTACATGCGTGAGCCACCATGCCTGGCATGTTCTGTTCTTAAATATATTATTTACATTTGACAAGATAGATTTGTTGAGCCCTCCCTATCTTGTTAGTTATTGAGTTAAAGTTGAATATCCCAAAAAAGGAAATCAGGCTAGAGAATCACAAAACCTCCATGGATGAAACATTCAGTTTCTACAAGATCCTAGCAGCCAACTAATAGCTAAGATCAGAGGGCTAATGAATTCAAAACCAAATTGTTGCCTCTGGATCTAGACTCTCCCTCTTTCCCAGGTGTTTTAACTGGCAAAATTATCAGTGGTAGAGATTTGTGGCTCAAAGAGTTTATTATGGTTGAGGTGTTCCAAAGGTACTAGCTCTAACCTACACATGGCCCTTGCAATCTGGATAGTCCCTTCTGCCACTTAATGAGCATGTATTGTTCAGACATGTAAAATATCAATAGCATTTACATATTTAGTAGTCGAAGACACAAAGATCTCATCAACAAGTTTACATTAGCTTCTCTTCCCTACTGTGAAGTCTTCCCAAGGCCCATTAGCTGATTCTTGGTATTTGCTACCCTACAGACTAGATAAGATGTTGATCAAATATAAGATAGGAACTTGTATCCAACTGAGCTATAAAGATTTGAGTCCCTTTTCTTCCTTATAGCTTCCCAGTATACTCTTATATGTGTGTACGACCTTTGCTCTTTGGAGGCAGAAGAACTTAGTAATACTACTGATTATTTGTCCCCTTAAAACAGCCAAGGTCGAGTGGAAGTGCTGCAAGGTATCAGAGGCTGTGGAGGTAGAAATCAGCTCCACACCAGCATATAAGTCACATTTGCTTTTGATATTGAGTAGCCAGTTGCTCACAGATAGAATTGTACTATTTTCTGATGTTTTCTATTCACCCAAGCCCCTTTATCCTTATTGCTGACAGCTCCCGCCCTCCTGCCTTTTTTAAATTGCTCTGGGGGTTTCTAGACTGAGAAGCAGGGCTAGAACTAGAATGAAGGAGTGTGGCACTCACTTAGGACACAAAATTTTTAAAACATGCCAAAAAATTGAATAATTAAGTAATGCTTTAAAGCAATATTTTAAAAATAAAAAATAAAAAATGCAAAATCTCCATGATGAACAAAATATCAGTATTTCAAAAATGCCATCTGAAATTACACTTGCATGATTCATCTCATTTGCTCTGCTCTAATCCTGACCTGTCCGATTCTGTTTCATGGATACTATCAGAAGATGATGAGAGAGGAGAAAGAAAGAAATCAGTCAGGGAGGCAGTTAAGGTGGATCCTCAGTTGAATTCTTTCAAACAAAAGAACAGCCTGAAAAATCAAGCTACAGGCACAGATAAGGGACCTTGCACAGTGGGGGCTTGCCTAAGACATGCTCACAGCCAGACAGAAAATAAAGGCTAAACAGGTGACTTGCCCAGACATGCCCACAATGGGAAATTTCATCCCCTGATAACATGCGCAGTAAGGGGAGCAAAGCAATATGAAGTAACTCAAGCTAAGGGCCCATATTTGCATCAGGAGGATGGGGTGGAGCTACCAGAAATTCATGCCTTATGCAAATGAGATGCCCATCCCTCACTGGTTTCCAATAAATGCTTTCGGATTCAACTGTAAAAATGGCAACCTTCTTTTGGGTTCCCTCTCCACTGTGTAGAGCTTTCTTCTTTCACTTAAACTTTCACTCCAACCTCATCCTTGGTGTCTATGCTCCTTAATTTTTGTTAGACAAAGAACCCTCGGTGATGCCTCAAATAATGAGAGACTGCTACATTGGGGTACATTGGTGAGACTGCAACAGTGAGACTCTGGTGTGAAGAAAAGCATTTTCCTTCTTCCCTTCCTTCCCTTCCTTCCCTGCCTTCCCTTCCTTCCCTTCTTTCCCTTCCCTTCCTTCTCTCTCTCTCTCTCTCTCTCTCTCTCTCTCTCTCTCTCTCTCTGTCTGTTTGTCTCTCTCTCTGAGGATCTTGCTCTGTTGCTCCATGCTGGAGTGTGGTGGCATGATCCTAGGTCACTGTAACCTTGAATTCCTAGGCTCAACTGATCCTACTGCCTTGGCCTTCCTAAGTGCTGGGATTATGGTGAGCTACCATGTCCAGTCTTTAAAAAAAAATGTCATGGCACAGCAAGAAGCATGAGCTTTATGTTTATGAGAGTTCATCTTCACCCTATATTTCATGACGGCAGTGTGGAGGGGTGCAAGGATATGCTGCATATCCAGAGGGTTTTGTCATGCCTGAGATGCTTTGGACTTAAGGAATCTGATCTTTTATAGTGGATACAAAATTTGTCTGACTTTTGCTTCAGAAAGAGACATGATTTTTATCATAGTGGACATGAAACAAACCTGCTCCTTCTTCCAGAGGTGGTCATTCTGTCTTCAGAGCCTGTTTGCCATACAAACATCCTTAAAAAGATAGGGAAAAGGCAAGCAGTGCCTTTGCTTGCAAGACATATAGAAATGCAAGTAAATCATAAGGAGTTGTATCCTAAAGTATCCTCTAAAATATTCCAATTGAAGTGAATAACTTCTAAATCAGTAGGTTAAAAAGGGGGCATAAAGAAATAAAAGAATCTGTATTCAATCTAATAGAAAAAAAGAAAGAAGGGGGAAAAGCATTACAGAAAAAAATGTGACCAATAGGAAACAAAAAAATTTATAGAAAGTGTCATGAGCTCTGTGTGAAGAGACCACCAAACAGGCTTTGTGTGAGAAATGAAGCGTTTTAATCACCTGGGTGCAGGCAGGCTGAGTCTGAAAAGAGAGTCAGTGAAGGGAGATATGGGTGGGGCCATTTTATAGGATTTGGGTAGGTAAAGGAAAATTACAGTCAAAGGGGGTTTATTCTCTGGTGGGCAGGAGTGGGGGTCACAAGGTGCTCAATGGGGGTGGTTTTTGAGCCAGGATGAGCCAGGTAAAGGACTTTCACAAGGTAATGTCATCAGTTAAGGCAAGGACCGGCCATTTTCACTTCTTTTGTGGTGGAATGTCATCAGTTAAGGCGGGTCAGGGCATTTTTACTTCTTTTGTGATTCGTCAGTCATTTCAGGCTATTTGGGCATATACCTGCAAGTCACAGGAGATGCGATGGCTTGGCTTGGGCTCAGAGGCCTGACAGAGAGAATTCCACGTATATAAGCAATCACAAAAAATTGTACCTGATTAAATTTACTTGTGAAAGAGAAATCTCAAATGGGTGAAAGAAAAGGTAACTAAATTCCCTATTTTTATTTATTTAATGGACACATAGCACTTATTATTTCCCTGGCACAGTTCAGGCTGCTTTACAAATAATCTACTTTAATTTTCATGAAAACCAGAAGAGGTTGATTACAACCAGTACTATATTACTCTAATATTATGACTCTAATATTATGACTCTAATATTAGAGTAATATATTACCCTAATATTAATATTACCCATTTGACTGCTGAGAAAAATGAGACATAAAGAGGATAAATACATTTCCCAAGGTCACCTGTTACTAAGTGGTCAAGATAAGATTTGAACCCTGGTATTCTGACTAAGGGTCTGCCCTCTTACAATATCTGCTTCTTTTTTAACTCTTTTAAGCGTATTGCTTTCCCTGTCCTATCCTATTTCTCTTTCAACCCTGCCCCAGCCTTCCCTGGTTTCCCCAAATCATTCTATAGCTCAAAAACTGGAATTGCTAATGCCAGGAGAAAAACTAAAAATCACAGAATTGTTAGTTATACTTGGGAGTATTAATCACAAAGAACCTAGAATAGCTATGTTCATAACAGATAAAATAGACTTGAATGAACTTTACGAAGAAAATTTAGAATAATAGTGGATGCACTGTGAAAGCTTACCTCACATAAAATTCTTCATGACTGGGCACGGTGGCTCACGCCTGTAATGCCAACACGTTGGGAGTCTGAGGTGGGCGGATCATGAGGCCAGGAGATCCAGACCATCCTGGCCAATATGGTGAAACCCTGTCTCTACTAAAACACAAAAAATTAGCCTGGTTTGCACCTGTAGTCCCAGCTGTGTGGGAGGTTGAGGCAGGGGAATTGCTTGAACCTGGGAGGTCGAGGTTGCAGTTAGTTGAGATCACACCACTGCGCTCTAGCCCAGGGACGGAGCAAGACTCCATCTCAAAAAAAATAAATAAATAAAAATAGGCCGGGCGCAGTGGCTCAAGCCTGTAATCCCAGCACTTTGGGAGGCCTAGATGGGCAGATGACGAGGTCAGGAGATCGAGACCATCCTGGCTAACACGGTGAAACCCCATCTCTACTAAAAAATACAAAAAACTAGCCGGGCGAGGTGGCAGGCGCCTGTAGTCCCAGGTACTCGGGAGGCTGAGGCAGGAGAATGGCATAAATCCGGGAGGTGGAGCTTGCAGTTAGCTGAGATCTGGCCACTGCACTCCAGTCTGGGCAACAGAGGGAGACTCTGTCTCAAAAGAAAGAAATAAATAAAAATAAAAGTAAAAAATTATTCATTTATGGGGCACATTGGAAAAAGAAACCTCAAAATCAGAATCCCAAGTGCCTCAAAAATAAGGGGATGTGTCTTTTATAGGCATGCAGAGGCTTCCGAGAGACTAAAGGATTTAGAAATATCCTCTCCAAAAGAGTCCTTATAAAAGGCAAATAAAAACTTTAATTGATCATGAAAGAAAAAGAAAATATACGTTGGCTGACTTAACTTCAACTGCTCAGTTCTCTATCCAAATTACTCTGAATGTAACCTTTATGCTTAGTTTTCTTTTCTCTGCAAAAGTAAAAAGCAAACAAACAAAAAACACTACACAAATGCCTTATAAATTTAGGCCTTTATATCAACCAAGCATTCTTTAAACATCTTTATACCTTAGTCAAAACCTGAGTTTGGCCAGACACTGTGGCTCATGTCTGTAATCTCAGCACTTTGGGAGGCTGAGTGAGGAGGATTGCTTGAGGCCAGGCATTCAAGACCAGTCTGGGCAACATAGTGAAACTTCATTTCTACAAAAAAACAAAATTCAAAAAAAAAAAATTGTTTGGACATGGTCGTGCACATCTTTAGTCTCAGCTACTCAGGAGGCTATGGTGGGAAGTGTCAGGCTTCTGAGTCCAAGCCAAGCCATCACATACCCCGTGACTTGCATGTATATGCCCAGATGGCCTAAAGTAACTGAAGAATCACAAAAGAAGTGAAAATGCCCTGCCCAGTCTTAACTGATGACATCCCACCACAAAAGAAGTGCAAATGGCCAGTCCTTGCCTTAAATGATGAAATTACCTTGTGAAAGTCCTTTTCCTGGCTCATGCTGGCTCAAAAAGCACCCCCACTGAGCACCTTGGGACCCCCCCACTCCTGCCCACCAGAGAACAAACCCCCTTGGACTGTAATTTTCCTTTGTCTACCCAAATCCTATAAAACAGCCCCACCCTTATCTCCCTTTGCTGATCTCTTTTCAGACTCAGTCCACCTGCACCCAGGTGATTAAGACTCAGCCCACCTACACCCAGGTGATTAAAAAGCTTTATCACTTGAGGAGTGGAAAAATACTGAATATCAGAGGTCAGAAAAGTCAGTAAACTCCCCTTAATGCTAAAACAACAAGGTTATCTGGAAAGCCCCTAGCAGGGCAAGCAGCCGTTTGTGGTCTGGTCAAAGGGCGGGAACCAATGAACAACTGACTAATGTTTAACTTTAAATGTCAGCCAATTGTAAACCTACAACTGTAAAAATCCCCAGTGACTCTGTAACTTGCTGTAACTTGTTTGTGTCTGACTATAAAAGACGGCTGAACACCGAGCTCGGGGTCTCTCCCTAGGATCTGATACCTAGCTGGAGGGAACCGAGTTCAAACTCAAAATAAAGCGATCCCTGCCGCTTGGCTTTGTCTCTGGACTCTGGTGGTTGCTCTCGGGTCATCGTGGGTCTGGGCATTACATCTTGGGGGCTCGTCCGGGATTGCCCCTGAGCCCACCAGACCCCAGGCCAACGGGTCATCGCAAAAGTGAGTAAGCTGGCTCTGTTTATATGTTGTCTGTCTGCCTCTGAATAATCCCGTGGGGTCTGTATATGAGACTGATCTAGTCCTGGCGGACGCATTATAGGACAGTCAGTGGAGGCCGGTGGGAGATGTCCTCCGGTACTCATCTGGGGCTCTGTATTCTGTGGCCCATCTGCTTCTGGTCGGGTCCTAAGCCCGAGATGCGTTAGCGATCAATATATCTTGGTTGTTGGAAGTTATCTGTTGCATGCCCCTTACTAATTTACCTTGATTTACGGGAGCTTCGGAGCCAGTCCTGTACCAGACACTAATATCCCTTACCACCCATCTTCTATCAACAGGACTTCCTCGGATGGGCAACTCCCAGACCACACCACTTTCTCTCCTTGTCAATAATTTTAAAGATGTGAGAGCAAGGGGACATGATCTCAGTATAGAACTTAAAAAGAGAAAATTAATAACCCTCTGCCGCTCTGAGTGGCCCACCTTCAGCGTAGGCTGGCCAGCCAAGGGAACTTTTTGCCTCCCCATTATCCTGCAGGTAAAATCAAGGGTTTTCCTGCCAGGTCGTTCGGGACATCCAGATCAGATCCCCTACATTTTAGTCTGGCAAGTTCTGGTGGAAAATCCGCCCCCATGGCTAGCTCCCTTTCTGCTGACCTCTGAACCCTGTAAAACCCTAGTCACGCAACCAACTGGGACCACCAAAAGACCAAAAACTCCAACTGCCCCCTTGCCCCCTGTGTTGCCTGACAGCCAGGACCTCGCATCCTTGGAACCCCTGCCTTATCCTCCCCCTCCCGGACCCCATGCCCAACCCCAACCGGCCGCACTCCCAGGAAGCCATGAGGGCCGAGAAGCAGCCGCGGCACCAGGTGAAACTGAAAGTGAACATGGCTCGGGAGGGCCGGCAGGGTGAACGTGCGGAGTGTCCAGCGTGAGGCAACTCCACGAGTTCCCAATTCCACTGTAGCACTCCCCTTAAGGGAAATAGGACCCCCCAATGACACAGGTAACCCTAGACTCCAGTATTGGCCATTCTCTACCAGTGACCTGTACAACTGGAAGACTCAGAATGCCCGGTTCTCTGATAACCCCAAGGACCTAACAGCCCTTCTAGATAGTGTCATGTTCACTCATCAGCCCACCTGGGATGACTGCCAACAGCTCCTCCGCATTCTGTTCACAACAAAGGAACGGGAGAGAATCCAGGTAGAGGCTAGAAAGTTGGTTCCTGGAGATGACGGTCAACCGACTGCAAACCCCGACCTCATTAATGCAGCATTTCCCTTGACCAGGCCAACGTGGGACTACAATACAGCAGAAGGTAGGGGAAAGCTACTCGTTTATCGCCAGACTCTAATGGCGGGTCTCCGGGCTGCAGCTCGCAAGCCCACTAATTTGACTAAGGTATATTCTGTTTTACAGGGAAAGACAGAAAGCCCCACTGTTTATCTAGAAAGACTAATGGAAGCCTTTAGACAGTATACACCTATAGATCCAGAGGCACCTGAAAATCAGGCAGCAGTCGTTATGTCCTTTGTCAACCAGGTGGCCCCAGATATTTAAAAAAAGCTACAAAAATTAGAAGATTTGGAGGGAAAACAGGTCCAGGACCTCCTTCGCATAGCACAGAGAGTTTAAAACAACAGAGATGCTCCAGAGGAAAGACAAATTAGGGCCACTGAGAAAATGACCAAAGTCCTGGCGGCGGTCGTCCAAAAAGAACAACCACCGCCAGGAAGCACCCAATCCATGCGTGCCCCTAGGCGCAATCTGAGTAAAGACCAATGTGCATACTGTAAAGAAATTGGTCACTGGATAAAAGACTGCCCCAAAAAGAAACAGCGCCAGCCAGGCCAAGGACAATGGCAGCCCAAATCTATGCCGATACTAGTTACCCAAGATACAGACTAGGGGAGATGGGGTTTGGATCCCCTCCCCGAACCTTGGGTAACTTTACAAGTGGAGGGGTCCCCGGTCCAGTTCCTGGTCGATACCGGGGCACAACATTTGGTCTTAGTCAAGCCCTATGGAAAGTTATCTTCCAACTCCTCCTGGGTTCAAGGGGCCACAGGAACCAAGAAATATCCATGGACAACCCAGAGAGCAGTAAACTTGGGAACTGGGAAAGTGTCCCATAGCTTCCTGGTCATCCCTGACAGCCCTTGTCCCCTGTTGGGGAGAGATCTGTTGACTAAAATGGGGGCACAAATCCATTTTCAACCAGAAGGGCCCAAAGTGACTGACTCCCCAAACAGGCCACTATCTGTTCTTACCGTAACTCTAGAGGATGAGTACCGGCTTCATCAGGAGTTAACGCCTCCTAACCAAAATATAGACTCCTGGCTCCAGAACTTCCCGGAGGCTTGGGCAGAAACAGGAGGGCTAGGGCTAGCAAAGCACCGTCCCACCATTTTTGTTGAGCTTAAGCCCTGGATGGACCCTGTTCGCGTGCGCCAGTACCCAATGGCCCTGGAAGCCAAAGAGGGAATTATACCACACATCCGCCGACTCCTAGATCATGGAGTCCTACGGCCCTGCCACTCACCATGGAACACTCCGCTGCTACCAATACAAAAACCCAACAGTAAAGAATATAGGCCGGTACGAGACTTAAGAGAAGTCAATAAAAGGGTAATGGACATACACCCGACGGTGCCAAATCCATACACCCTCCTGAGTACCTTGAGTCCTGAAAATCAATGGTATACTGTTCTAGACCTAAAAGATGCTCTTTTTAGCCTGCCTTTAGCCTCTAAAAGCCAGGAAATTTTTGCCTTTGAGTGGATAGACTCTGAGAGAGGCATAAGTGGCCAACTGACGTGGACCAGACTGCCACAAGGATTCAAAAACTCCCCAACTCTGTTTGATGCAGCCCTCGACAAAGACTTGGGTGAGTACTGATGCCAACACCCCAGTATAACTCTCTTGCAGTATGTTGATGATCTCTTAATAGCGGCAGCATCCCCAGAGGCCTGCATCCAAGGAACCAAAGACCTCCTGAAAACCTTGGGAAACCTGGGTTATCGAGCCTCAGCTAAAAAGGCCCAGATCTGCAGGCCAGAGGTAACCTACTTGGGGTATCTACTTAGAGGGGGACAGCGCTGGCTAACAAATGCTCGAAAAGAAACTGTCCTACAGATCCCCAGACCGCAGTCAACACGACAGGTAAGAGAGTTCCTGGGATCTGCAGGTTCTGCAGACTCTGGATACCTGGCTTCGCTGAACTGGCAAAACCCCTCTATCAGGCTACCAAAGAGCAGCAGCCCTTCAATTGGACTGAAGAGGCTGAGCAAGCTTTCCAGCAAATCAAAACTGCTCTGCTCTCGGCCCCCGCGCTAGGTCTTCTGGATATCTCTAAGCCTTTCCACTTATACGTGGACGAAAGCCGGGGCATAGCAAAAGCAGTATTAACTCAAAATTAAGTCCCTGGTGCAGACTGGTTGCATACCTCTCAAAGAGACTGGACCCGGTAGCTGCAGATGGCCTCCTTGCCTCCAGATGATTGCTGCAACGGCCCTGATGGTCAAAGATGCTAACAAACTGGCCATGGGCCAAGAAGTATAAGTCACCACCCCTCATGCTGTCGAAGGCATCCTCCGACAACCCCCTGACCGATGGCTCAGCAATGCTCGGCTTACCCATTATCAAGGGCTGTTACTAAACCCCCTCAGAATAACATTTAAGCCCCCGACAACCCTAAACCCAGCATCATTGCTGCCAGACCCAGACTTAAGTAAGCCGCGCCACAACTGTGCTGAAATACTAGCCCAGGTACATGGAGTCAGAGAAGACCTCCAGGACCGACCGCTGCCAGATGCAGACCTCACCTGGTTCACTGATGGAAGCAGCTTCGTTCACCAAGGACAGAGGTATGCAGGGGCGGCGGTAACCTCAGAGACTGAGATAGTTTGGGCTGAGCCTTTACCTCCAGGAACATCGGCTCAAAAGGCTGAGTTAATAGCCTTGGCACAAGCCCTGAAACTAGGCAAAGACCGTAAACTGACAGTATATACTGACAGCCGGTATGCATTTGCAACTGCCCACATACATGGGGCTATATACAGAGAGAGGGGGCTTCTCACAGCTGAAGGAAAAGACATTAAAAATAAAGAAGAAATCTTAAATCTTCTGGCTGCCCTTTGGGAACCCACAAAGCTGGCTATCGTCCACTGTCTGGGACATCAAAAGGCCACTAACCCAGTCACTCGAGGAAACAACCTGGCTGACCAGACTGCAAAAGACTGGCTAAAACCACCCCTCAGCTGCTGGCCCTCCAGCTGCCTGATCTCGGGCCCAGAGAGTTGCCTTTTCACCCAGAATACTCAGAAGAAGACCTCCAGTGGATAAGTAAACTCCCCGGAACACAGGTCAGTAATCAGTGGTGGAAAGATTCTAACAACAATACCATCCTCCCAGACAGGTTGGGGCAGCGAGTAATAGCACAAATCCACCGAAGCACTCATCTGGGCCCACGGCAGATGTTAGATTTGATTCAACACACTGGACTAAAAATTAAAAACGCTCCTGAAAAAGTAGACGCCACGGTTAAAAACTGTGTAGTATGTCAACTCAATAACGTCAGTCACGGGACCCAGACCATGGGAAAAAGACACAGGGGAGATAGACCTGATATATATTGGGAAATTGACTTTACTGAAATAAAGCCAGGAAAATATGGATACAAATATTTACTAGTTTTTATAGATACATTCTCAGGATGGGCAGAAGCTTTTCTGACAAAAAAAGAAACTGCACAGATTGTGGCCAAAAAGATCCTAGAAGAAATCCTGCCCAGGTACGGCTTTCCAGTCATGATAGGGTTGGATAATGGGCCGGCCTTCACCGCAAAGGTAAGTCAGGGACTGGCTTCCATCCTTGGGGCTAATTGGAAACTACATTGTGCTTATCAACCCCAAAGCTCAGGTCAGGTAGAAAGAATGAATAGAACATTAAAAGAGACCCTAACTAAATTGACCATGGAGACTGGCACTAACTGGGTAGTCCTCCTCTCCTACACTCTGTTCTGGGCACGTAACTCTCCTTATAAACTAGGACTTACCTCTTATGAAATAATGTATGGCAAACCACCCCCTATCCTCCCTAACCTTAAAGACAATCTCCTCAAAGCTGACACAGATAATGGTCTTGAACTTTTGTTCTCCTTACAAGCCCTACAGAGAGTTCATGAGGAAGTCTGGCCCAAGCTAAAAGAACTATATGAAGCTGGGCCTCCACCCATTCCACATCAATACAAACCGGGAGACTGGGTCCTCGTCAAGCGCCACTGACAAGAAACCCTAGAACCCCGGTGGAAAGGATCATTCCAGGTGATCCTGACTACGCCTACGGCCCTCAAAGTGGAAGGCATCGCTGCCTGGATTCATCACACCCACGCCAAGCCTATAGACCCACTCTCGGACCTTGTTACATCCTCGACGGGAGAGGCAGCAACCTGGACAGTTGACCGGACCAAAGAAAACCCTCTAAAACTTGTTCTACGCCGTCAGCAACCTAAACTGTAACTATGACACCTACCTCCTTTATAACACTTCTACTCTTATGGATCCCTTGTGGGGAGACCCAGGCGAACCCGGCAACATCCTCTTTCGCTTGGCGTTTCTTCCTGACTGAGAACTGGACCAATTATGCTCAGACAGAACAAAAGGGCTATGTATTAGGCACTGCTGACTGTCCCCCGGGGGGTTGTAGCACTCCCATCCATCTAAATTTCACTGATTTTAAACACCAGCCAGGAAAAGCAGCACCCACAATTTGTTTCCTCTTTGACCAAACACTCTCTTATTGTAATAACTCATGGGTAGAACAAAGTGTCGGCTGTCCATATGGGTCCTGCAAAATCCACACCATTAAAATCCTAAAAACTTCTGAGTCCCTATCCAGTCAAATGTGGCAGTCACACAATTTCTTTAAAACCACATCAGGCTATACCTGGGTTATCTGGGACCCCTGGGACTCCCGCTGGACTTCCCAACAAAAAGAGGCTATGTACTTGACTTCAGGAACTACCTGGCCTAGTAGCCGTCTCTTTCTCTGGCGTTCCCTTGTTCAGATCCAGACCACCCTACACGCGGCTATACAGAACCAGGAAAGGGAATTAAATGTCCAGCTTTCAACTTTAACTCCTACCCGCCCCTTTTCCTGGTTATCCCTATTAAGAGAAGGGTTAGAAATCGCAAACACTACTGGCCTAGGCAATCTCTCTGCATGCTTCTTCTACGCGGCTCTAGGGTGACAGCCATTAACCGCAGTTCCACTTCCAGGCCCGTCTAACGCTTCTCTCAGCCTAAACCCTAACAATAGCCACATACCACCCCCCATCCCTGACGTCCCCTTGTTCCTAAACCCTGGACAGACACAAGTTTCCTTTTGTTATTCAAATGCCGGCACTACCCTCTGTAATACAACTTCCACTCCCAACTCAACCCTCTTTGCCCCTCCGGGTTCTTTCTTCTGGTGCAATGGGACCCTATATAAGAACCTTTCCACTCAGGCCACTATAACCCTACTGTGTCTCCCTGTCACGCTAGTCCCCCAACTAACCTTGCGCACCCCTGCAGAATTTTTCAGGTGGACTCCGCCCCTTTCCCTAGACCAAAACGAGCTATATTCCTCCCCCTAGTAGCCGGAGTCTCACTCACCACGTCCTTAGTTGCTGCAGGACTAGCCGGGGGAGCTTTAGGTCACTCCCTTATCAGCACTGCAAAACTCTCTCATCAATTCTCCATAGCTATGGAAGCTTCTGCCGAATCCCTTGCCTCATTACAGAGACAATTGACTTCCCTTGCCCAAGTTACTTTACAAAACCGCCATGCACTAGACCTGTTAACGGCGGAAAAAGGAGGGACCTGTCTTTTCCTCAGAGAAGATTGTTGTTTCTACATAAATGAATCTGGACTCATAGAAACGCGAGTTCAACAACTACATAAACTCAGCCTAGAATTGCAGAAACAACAATTCACCTCTGCTGCCAACAGCTGGTGGAATTCCTCCATGTACTCCCTTCTAGTGCCCCTCATAGGACCATTCATAAGTATACTTCTCTTACTCACTATAGGACCGTGTATAATAAATAGATTAACAAACTTTGTAAAAGAAAGACTCAACACTGTCCAGCTTATGGTCCTGAGAGCCCAGTACCAACCTGTACTCACCGAGACTTCCGAGTCAGACATATAAGACCCAAGATTGGCTCTCAAGATACTAGAGAGAGGGGGCAATGAGGAGTGGAAAAATACTGAATATCAGAGGTCAGAAAAGTCAGGAAACTCCCCTTAATGCTAAAACAACAAGGTTATCTGGAAAGCCCCTAGCAGGGCAAGCGGCCGTTTGTGGTTTGGTCAAAGGGCGGGAACCAATGAACAACTGACTAATGTTTAACTTTAAATGTCAGCCAATTGTAAACCTACAACTGTAAAAATCCCCAGTGACTCTGTAACTTGCTGTAACTTGTTTGTGTCTGACTATAAAAGACGGCTGAACACCGAGCTCGGGGTCTCTCCCTAGGATCTGATACCTAGCTGGAGGGAACCGAGTTCAAACTCGAAATAAAGTGATCGCTGCCACAATTGGCTTTGTCTCTGGACTCTGGTTGTTGCTTTCGGGTCATCGCGGGTCTGGGCATTACACGCTCACACAAAGTGCGTTTGGTGGTCTCTTCACAGGGATGCGCATGACAGGAAGATAAGGCCAGGAGTTCTAGGTTTCAGTGAGCTGTTCATGCCACTACACTCTAGCCTGGGCAACAGAGGAAAACCCCGTCTCTAACAAAACAAAACACCTGAGCTCAGAGAAATAAAGACTTCCCTGTCCTCCCTATCCCAAAGGCAAAACCCATAAATTTATTAAGGAATTTAAAATTTTCATTGGAACATATAATCCAAGATGCTCTGATTTTTATCAGTTTATTCACATAATTTTGGGACCTGGAGAAGTCCATAAATAGATGGCTGAAACCAAATGGGAGGTTCATGGGAAATATATCAAAGATCTAATAACCACTCAATTTTCCAGGGATGGACAAAAAAAGAGCTAGAAAAATAGTGACTTCCAGGCATCAAAAATGCATGCCCGATTCATCAATCAGCTCCTCCCTAAACTCAGTAATCGAGTTGAAAAACAATGGCTGGTTTGGGAAGTTACCAATCTGACAGAATTAGTCCCCCAAATATGCCTCCCTAACATTATTCTGAGCTGGCTATTTTTTGACCCTTTGTAAGAGATATTTACATCTATAAAGGAAATCTTCATGTGTAAGAGTGACTTCACTCTGTAAAAGAAAGGGAAGGAGGAGTAAAACACTAGAGAATGAAGAAGGCATTGACTGAAAACTACACCACAAACCTTGCCTTCATTTAAGGTAATTTTCTTGGCCATCTAGTCTTAACTAGACTTTTACCCACATCCTTTTTTATTTGGGTAAATATCCTTTTTTGGCATTTAGGCCTGGTGTCTAAACTCTGTGTCTTTGAGATGTAAATTTTCTATAATTTCTCCTCTAGAATCCTAGGGTTATTTCTTTAATATGCAAATTTTAGGGATATGCCTCATCAGAAAAAAAAAGATTTTTGAAAATTGGGCAAATGAATAACCTTAAAAGTCTTTTTCACAAATATTGGTAAAAATCTTTAGCCATCTGGATGAATAATCTTAACTTGTTTCATCAGCCAAGACCACAGTTCGGATCCAGAAATATTCTTTTATAAACTAGTGCATTTTGTATTACTGTACCTGGCACATTGCTAAAACTTTAGAATGAAAGCTATAAGATCTGTTTCTGTCTGTATATTTATGTATGTCTATATGTATGTTATGCACGTGTGATACTTTTTCTACTTCTAAATGAGTTTGCCAGAATTAAATTTGCAAAAGAGCCCTATTTACTTGGCTTATTTTACTTGATAAAGAAAAATAAGTGCTTATATAAATTATTTCCATAACTCTCAGAAATACAGAAACTAACCCAAATGTTTTTCAAGTGCACTGATCTGGGGATAATCTTTGGCAAATAAAAACCAGTTTCAGTTTGTTGGTTTAATTAAAACAGATATGTCTTCAGAGTTGCCAATATTAAATATGATGCAGACACACAACTTTATTGCTACCTGGGTTTACAAGTCAAATAAATTTATGTTATCTCAACAAGGTAGTTAAGATGATAAAACTATGAGTTCAACCTAAGAAGAATTGTGAAAATGTGGAATACATTATCTCATGTGTATTAAGCACAGCAGCAAAACAAAACAAAAAGAACTATCTATTTAAATTTGTTAAGGTTGCTTTCTTGAGGATGGTCTATCATGCACACGCTGTAAAAATAGTTAATAGGAAAATAACTTGAGACAGTGGCTTTCTTTGTTTAATATCTCATAACATTTTCATGGATTCACATATAATTGTTAAGAATAAGTGAAGTAAACAGATGTAAGAAACAAAATTTTATACATAAACCTTTCAAACATAATTATGTTTTATATATATCTATTTAAAAATCGCTTCTCAAATCGCCTTGTTAGCCTCCACCATTGGAATTTTGCTAATTTAAGTTAAATTATGGATATTCATTGAATATATAGATTTTAAAATAAGATAAAGTATCTGAATATTAATTACTGAACATAGGTTTAAACTGATCTATTTTTGCCTTTTTATTACAGAAGAACTAAAGGAATTTGAGTCTGTTAGAAAACTTGTTCTGTGCCATAGTGAAAAATTGTACTATGAGAAATCCTATGCTTCTCGACATTATGAAATGATGCAGTCTTAGATTTGCCAATTTACAGAATGCTAATACGATAGAGAGCTATTTTATAGTTTTTGCTAAAAATTAAAGGTACTAAGGTTTAAAAATTCTAATAAATATAGGTTAGTTAAAACGAGTAATAAGTGAAGCAACTTTGTATGCAAAGAAAGTAAGACATGTTTTGGTAAGAAAAGCTATAAAGTATGAGATTTAGTTTTGTTTGTTCATCTGTTTTCTTAAGGGACAAGTAGAGTAATTTTTGGCCTAAAGTAGAATGACTTGTTGTTCTAAAAGAGAAGGAAATATAAGACAAAATCTAAATAAATATAAGTAAGTTGTAGAAGTTTTGTGGAAAGGGAATCTTGGAAAAGGAATTTTATGTATGGTTAAGATGGCTAAGTTTAGAATGTGTTTATTTTTGTGTGTTCTTTATAACTGAGCTTTAACAGCAAAAGTACATTAATCCAAAACTAGAATTTAGTCTTCTCTGTTAAAATGACAAAGTTTTCTTATTATATAGGTCTGCTTTTGGTAAGAAAGTGTGAAATATTTTTCCTTACCTTTTGAGTAATTTTCTTAGAAAATGAAAATTCTGTGCCTTAAAACAATTTCCTGTGCTTCATGTTATCCTTTTCTGGTAATCAGAAAACTGAGATTTCTCACTATTAAAAGAGCTTATTTTTTTCAATTATGTAATTAAAAATCTTTTCATTTTCATTTTGGTATTGTTTCACAGCAACCTATGATCATAGTTAACTGAGTCTCTAAACCATTTGATATTTTTGATAAACTTCCAAAAATAAAATTCAAAATTAAATCTTTTTTGACCTTGAATTTACTTTGGAATTTTCCACATGGGTGCCTGAAATATCTCAAGTGAATTTGTTTTCTCTTCTTGCAAAAAGAGAGCTATTAAACTAAGTAGACTTATTTGATATGTTCAATTTGCATGGGAAGCCTTGTTAAAGAAATGATGTTTGACCTTCTTAAAGTTATATTTATATGGATATATGTTACTAATATAAATGTTACCAAATTTGTCTAAAATTCCTAGAACTCTTATGTGACCTAATATAATGTTATTAAGCACAATTTTAGTTAATATGTTAGAAAAGTGATATGTTACAGGAATAAAATTTTCTTGCCAATTTTATTATAATAAACACTCATCAAATCTTTAACCACGGCCACTTTAAGTCTTGTCACCCACAGGCAGCTCTTTGCAAATGCCTATAATCTTTAAGTGTTTTGTCTTCAAAGGGATTCATGGAAAAGACTGATAAGTACAGGTTCTGGTAACTTTATTAACATACCATCAAACAGGATAATAATTTGTACAACTCTAATGGAAAAACTAGATTCATAAAACCGATAACCTTTGAAGCAGAGTAAGAATTAATCGTGTAGGACTGAATAAATTGATGATTGCAATTTTTTTGGACACATTGCTAAATCTTTAAAGTTTTGTTTCTCATACTTAAGGAAATATTTTCTCTTTTCTCTAAAGATACCTGTAAATTTCAGCAATTTGGTACCTTTGCAAACCAAAATTAAAACAATAAAATGTAATGTAAAAATGTGTTGTCTCTTCTTGCAAAAAGAGAGCTATTAAACTAAGTAGACTTATTTGATATGTTCAATTCGCATGGGAAACCTTGTTAAAGAAATGATATTTGACTCTTGAAGTTATATTTGTATGGATATATGTTACTAATATCACTTGAGATATTTCAGAGACCCATCTGGAAAATTCCAAAATAAGTTCAAGGTCAAAAAAGACTTAATTTTGAAATTTATTTTTGGAAGTTTATCAAAAATATCAAATGGTTTAGAGACTCAATTAACAATGATCATAGGTCACTGTGAAACAATACCAAAATGAAATACAAAGATACCTTTGTAAACCAAAATTAAAACGATTTTTTTTCCTCCTTACCTGATTTCTTCAGAATTTGGAAACTATCAGTGAGTATTCGTGTTCGTAACCAGATATGGTTATTTGTACAAGTTTTATAAGAATCTGTTCTTAAAACAGGATACAATTGGAAACTTTGGTTATATTGCAATGACTTTGATTGAAATATCATATTTGAGAATGTGTATAGAATTAGATATGACCAAATAGTTTTAGGGAACTAAGTTTGACTTTATGGGGCCAATAAAGCCCTTACAGTGGGGAGTGGCAGGGGGTCCTAGACTTACAGGTTGAGAGGTTGTTTTCCTGGAAGGCCCAAGAAACTTATGAATATTTGGGGAAACTTGAGGAGAGAAATTCACCCAAATCTGTAGGTATTGCAATTGAAGTCTGATGGCAAGTCCGTGGCTTGGTTTCCTAGTCTCAAGAGAATTGTAAATGTCTAATCTGAGATTTTTTGTTGTTAAAAGTTCCAGTAAAGCAGACTTAAAAAGAGCTCATATAATCAATCACTACTCTTGCTGCACTTTTGCAAGCAATCAGGCCAAGATCAATGAGACTAGAATCTTATTGTAATTATCTTTAGTAGAAATGGGGGTGACTGTATGGAGAAAAGCTCTTTTTCAGTAGAAAACTATAGTGCATCCATTATTAGATTCTAGCCCTGTTCATTGTCTTTGGAGTTTTGTTATTTACAAACAGCAATCAGATAGATGTGGATTGGACTGCATCCTAATTTTTTTCATTTCCTCCAACATCTGGCTACAACTCTCCAAGCTAATGTTTGCAGTTTTCTGCCCCCCTTTTTACTTAGAATCACTAATAACAAAAGCTGCCTTTCTTCTGAAGCCCCACAAGCTGAAACTGGATAATTTCATATAAAGTTCAGAGGCCAACTTTTATGCCTGCTGCTGTGTAGGCCACTCAGGGATTTCACTGAGATAATTGAGACATTAACATTGCAAACCAGAAATATTGTCAGATTGCAACTGCCATACTCATTCTGCCATCTAAACATGCTCCAAGCTCAAATCTAGAAATCTTCTTGACTAACTGCCCTATCAACTCAAAGACTAAATTAATATTTTGTTCTAGCCATTAACCCTTGCTTTTTTTTTTCTTGTCTTTCTTTGTTCATAGAAATTCCCAACTCATTCATCATTTGATTTACTTGACTTTAGCTGGTTTGGTTTTTAGAGACCTTGGCTAAGGAATATGTTCTAGTCTCTTTGTATTATCCTCCTGATAGCCATCATTGTAATCTTCCTGGTGTGCTATGTTCCCTCAAGAGTCTTAAATGCATCCTTGCATCCATCAACAGTATGCCAGATGGTCTCACTGCTATTAGAATGACAAAACAAGAACCTGACATCCTGACTTATGAGTTTCAAAATGACACAAAGGCAAACCAGGCATGATGGTGACACAGAGCAATAGTTATGCCAGTTTTGGTCAGTCCCTCATAAAGGAGAGGCCGACCCAAAGAGGGGATTATTAAAATAATTAACGTAGAGGCTATTAGACTGAGGTAGCTCTAGTGCCTTAAGCAAACTGAAGTTCCCACAGAAGCAATTTGAAACCTAATTCATTGTAAAGGGTCACATCCTAGGAAAACAAAACTTACGCTTAACCAATCGGAAATTGCCAGCTAACCTTTAAATGGGGACTTTGAAGCTACTGCTCCACTTTAACCAATAAAAATTTTCTTTGCCTTACTTCGTAGTATACCTTATAAAAGTTTTCCCCTTACACCCCATCAATGGAGCCCTGAACCTCTTGCATTCTGAAACTGTCTGATTCATGAATTTCTATTGCTTGAATAAACTCTTTAAAATTTTAACGTGCCTAAGTTTATCTTTTAACAGAATATTATATAATTTATGAAAATATATTTGGGTGCATGCACAAATACAAGAGGCATATTTGTAAGGAAGGTGAATATTTAGACTGAAGTTTGCCAATAACTAAACTCAACAAGAAAAGAGGGAGATTACCCTTTCATTTTCATTCTTAGTTCGCTTTATTAAGCAAAGTTTTAACTGGGAGTGTAGTGCGTGTCTGTAGCCCTAGTTACTTGGGAGACTGAAGTGGAAGGATGGCTTGAGGCAAGGAGGTTGAGGGTTCTGTGATCTACGATTGTGCCACTGCACTCCAGCCTGGGCAGCAAAGCAAGACCTTCTCTCTTACAAAAAAAAAAAAAAAAAAAAAAAAAAAAAAAAAAAAAACTCTTTTGGAGTCACGCAGAGTGGAGGATTGTTTATAGCTCAGATAATGATAATTGTGCCCAATATGCTATAATAGCAAAAATCTAAATGTAGATATTAAATCAAGACTTAGCACAAATATTATAAAAGTGACACTTTTTCCAATTCACGACTCTGTAAAGTCTGCAAAGAAAGATATGTAATTGGCAATAGCATTTTGAGTGACTTCTAGTGAGTATGTTATCCCCTTTTATTACTCTTAGAGACCAAATTTCTTCTGGTTGAAAGTGTATGTTGACTTAAATGTGAGAGCTATGTTGAGCAACGTAAGAATTATCATTGCTATTTGAGGGTTTCCACAACAACTTTGTTTTAAATACTCCCTTTTCTTTGTCTGGGGAAAAGGAAAAGAGCTAATCTGAAAAGCAAAAGCTTGGTCGTTTGTTTACGTGGAGGTGGCATGAAGTGATTTCCGTTTTCTAAGGTGCTATATTGATAATACCTACATCGCAACTCAGAAAGTACATGTTGTGCTCTATCTGTTGATCTTGTTTACACATTCTGCATTTCTGGAAAACACAATTATTGTTTTTGTCTGTTGGTATTTTTTAAAAATAATCTATTTATATACATTTATATGGAATGTAGAATGCATGTGCAGAATGGAATTTGGAAGAAAACAACTGTCCTTTCTAGATGCTTTAGATTTTACTTCTCTTTAATATAGTTAGATTGCATGATAAACTTTAGGTTGCAAATAAAAATACAAAATAAATTTGTTTGTTCTTAGGATCTAAATCTACTTGTCTAACGATGTATCACATGCCAATAGTTTGCAACACAAGAAGATTATAAACTGATGGTTAGATGTTAATAACAGTAACACAAAACATTAAGGCAAGTGACATTTACATAAGTATCTTGATCTTAATACATGTAATTTACATATGAAAATTTAATCACCATAGAGATAAACAGCTGCAATGTTTAATTAAACTCTCCACACAAAATCAGCCTGCAAGAAGTAGTTTGTCATTGCTAATTCATCACAATTCTCTTAAGTATTCTTTAAAATAAAAATGCAAAATAAATGACTCTTATTGATAATTTAACTTCTGGTTACTTTGTATTTTAATTATATCATCAAAGCCTGTTGAGAATACGATAAAGATTCTAGATTCATTTTCACTCTGTTTAGAAGGCAAAGAATAAATATATAGAAAACAAATGTATTTGTTTACAAACTTATAAGGGTCACTAGTACAATAACACTAAAGAATAATTTAAGAATGTTAATGTAAAAATAAGTCGTGGGTAATGAAGGGATGTAAGAGTCTTTCTCAATGGAGGTTTTAAAGAATGAGTGCATTATACACAAATTCATGCCAACATTAGCAAGAGAAAAAAATTGCCAGTTTAGAATAGATAAAACTAAAACTCTGCATTGAATTTTAAGATAGCAAAAACACTGACAAACAGAAAAGAGAATGGTTAATACATAAATGCTGTAAGAAGTCATCTTTGAGAAATAAGACATAAAAGATGAAAGGTTTTGTTTCTATATGTCTTATTTGTATAAGCAAGTGAAATTATTCATTCATCCATTTAAAAAGATAAGTACCTACTGTATGCCAGACATAACGGTATATTCTAGCATAAAAGAGGGACCTAGTCAGACAATGTGGCTCTCACTATGAAAGTGATATTTGTTGCAGTCTTTTCTTTATAGATATAGATTCAAAATGTAGAAATAGAAGACAATTTGATATATTCATGTCAAAGTTAAGGGCTTCTGGTATTCAGGACTATGCTTCTCATCTCTAATGTTTTGCAGCTAAGTTCAGACTGTTGGACAACATTATAAATAAAATTCACATCACTCATTCAAGTGAGGATAAAATCAAATTGGAATTTGAAAGTGACATTGTTCATAAGCTGGTTCCTAGGATATGCTTTTAATGTTGAGAGCATCCAAGTTCTCTCCCAAATTGTTTTTCCAAATTAGTAAGTCTAAAAGACTGGTCTAGAAGAAATAAAGGCTATCATTTCCAAATATACCAATAATACACTATTAATTATATTAAAAATTTCAATAATTTTAGTTTCTCTTAAACTGAACATTTGCATCTTTAAATTAAAAAGACAGCAGATATTTTATAGTCTCTCATATGTAAAGAAATTAAGCCAAGACTAAAAAAATTTTAAGAATAAATCATGTCATAGAGTGAATCACAGGCCAGAGCATCTCAATGACCCGTTATAAGAGAAAAATATTATATGCGTTTATAGTTATTTCTATGTTTTATATAAAGCAATTCATCTTGGGTCTGGGGTTGCTCAGTTTCTTCTTTTCAAAATGAATAGTTTGGCTTAGACAATCTAAAATCTTATGCACAAAGTGTCCAGCAGTACATGATTTTATTTCACATATTTAAATATTCAGAGCTATTTTGGGAAAAAATAATATATTGAGACAAATATATGGTATACTATTCCTCTAAATTAGCTTGGCAAATAAATGTATTTTATCATGAAGACTTAGAAAATAATGCTTAACACTTCACAGTGTTGTGTGTGTGTGTTTGTGTGTGGAGAGAGAGATAAAAATATCTGTATCTTTGCTGTTTATCTAATTATCTACTTATCTCTCTGATTTATTTATTTTGAATTCTTCTTACCCAAACATATTAGAATCTGAAAATGATTGGTTGGCTAAACTATCAGGAGGCATAAAAAATGATACCTAATACCTTAAATATTTAGTTCCAATTATGAACATTTATTCAGCATTCTTTTGATATAATGTCTAAGTCTGCTGATTGGGATTTGAAATGGACTTTCTTGCATAAACAAATGCTATATTAAATGTTCTATAGTTTCAAGCTTAAAGGAGGCACAAATTGAAATATACTTGTACTATAATATGAGCAGAAAAACTCTCTTGATATATGCCAAACTTTTATACGTGTCTCTTGCATGGAATTCGATATTTTTACAACCATATTTATCAGTTCGCTTTGTACCAAATTATTACATTATCCTTGGAAAAATAGGCACATCTGGCAGAAGCTGATTTGTGGATGACCACAACCAAAGGTCAACATATAATTCAAGTATGCAAGCAAAAATGTACAAGTGTTGTAGAGCTTCATCAGAGATAGGTCAGTTCAGTGGAAATTGTTATAATTTTTTTAAATTTTATTTAATCTTCAAAACAATTCCAGAGAGATTAAGTGATTCACATGAGACTATGAAATTATTTTGATCTTCATAAAAATATCAAGGATATTAGGTGATTCCCATGAGGCTACAAAAAGTGGCAAAGTCTGAACTCAAACTCAAAGAAAACTTACATCTATTATTTTATGATATACATCCATAATAAAATCAATAACTTGGATTTTTCAAATGAGTTGTGAAAATGAGTATAGAATTTTTTTTTTTTTTTTTTTTTTTTTTTTTTTTTTTTTTTTTTTTTTTTTTTGAGACGGAGTCTCACTTTGTCACCCAGGCTGGAGTGCAGTGGCGCGATCTTGGCTCACTGCAAGCTCCACCTCCTGTGTTCACACCATTCTCCTGCCTCAGCCTCCTGAGTAGCTGGGACTACAGGCGCCTGCCACCATGCCTGGCTGATTTTTTGTATTTTTAGTAGAGACGGGGTTTACCATGTTAGCCAGGATGGTCTTGATCTCTTGACCTCGTGGTCCACCCACCTCTGCCTCCCAAAGTGCTGGAATCACAGGCATGAGCCACTGCACCTGGCTGAGTATAGAATAATTTCTTTTAACTATTCTGCAACTATATTGAATGCAAAAAATCACTGCCTAGTTATAGATGTTGCAAAATGTGGTACCTAATTTTAAAAAGATATCCCGTCTATATATCTTTTTAGTAATTCTGTGATGCTTTAGCAGCCTACTCTTTTCCTGGAATACTATAAAGAAATTGCTAAAAACTAAGATGGTTATTCTATTAGTATTAATGTGCTAGTGGATTATTACTAAACCAGAATTCTCTCACAACAGAAGATATAGCCTTGGGTTTAAATGTTTTTGTGTTGCATTTTTATTTTTTTTAAGCTTAAAAATTAAGTGCTTGATATGGTTTGGATCTGTGTCCCCACCCAAATCTCATGTCGAATTGTGATCCCCACTTTTCGGATGAGGGACCTGGTAGGAGGTGATTGAATCAAGGGGATGGTTTCTAATGTTTTAGCACCATCCCGTTAGTGATGTCTTGTGATAGAGTTCTCATGAGATCTGGTTGTTTAAAAGTGTGTAGCACAACCCCCTTTGCTCTCTCTCTCTGTCATGCCACTATGTGAAGATGTGCCTCCTTCCCCTTTACCTTCCACCATGATTATAAGTTTCATGAGGCCTCCCCAGCCATGCTACCTATACAGACTGTGGGACTGTGAGTCAATTAAACCTATTCTCTTTATAAATTACCCAGTCTCAGGTAGTTCTTTATAGCAGTGTGAGAACAGACTAATACAGTGCTGATGTCCTCATTTAAACTTTAATTTTTAGAATTTTTCTCTCTTTATAGTCTCAATTTCTTTTCTTTTTATGTTTCTTAGTTTTCCTTACTCTCATATATTGATATTTTATTCCAGAGAGCACATGATTCATTTCAGCTTTTGATTTTTCAGTTTCTATCACCTAACTGCTGTAAAGTATAAGGCCAAGTCTTGAGGGAATAGATTTTAAATACAAGGAGTTGGATTGGATTAAATGTAAAGGTGTCTCTTTCCTGTCAGGTGACAGCCTCTCGTAGTCTCACTCTTCTCTTCCTTCCCTCTATGATGACTGGGGACAAGATTGCTGAGTTAAATGAAAAGAACAAGAGTCCCAAATCAAAACAGTATCTGAAGAGTTTGGAAATGTAAACTAATTTGTAGACATCAGAAGTTGTACATTAAATGTGTTACAAACATGAAGTATCATTGTATATTTATTTGTGTATTTTGCCAGGACTATTGGGTCACAAATGATCCAAGCAATGTTTTGACAAAAGAAACCCATTTTAAATGTAAGTTTTCTATAAGCTATGAAATAAATATAATTTAAATTACAAACTCTCCTCTTTCTTAGGTAAACATTCACTTCCCATTTCTTTTGGATTTGGTAGAATTCATTAAAATATTCTGTTATATATCTCAGATGGCTGCTTATGGAGAATGGACAAATTATGGGCCATTTTATATTACAAACTGTAGCAATTGAAGCAATAATGAATACTTTATTCTGTGTTTCTTTTTACCCCCATAAGATGAAAATGAGTCATGAAGAAAAATCCTTTATAAGAAAAGAGATATAATTTAGCTTACCTTTTCTTTTCTGGATTAGTGAGCCAAGCATTACAGCTGCCCATGTTGTCAAAATGCCATGGGAGAATTTAGTAGAAGAGAAGCCAATAATGTAGTCAGTTTCTCACATTTGAATAAATGTTTTTGCTGTTCTGTCAAAATTAATCATTAACTTCAGCATTAGAAGCATGGATTTCAATAGTAGAAGGGAATTTTCTCACCATCATTTCATAACAAAAGTAACCCTGCGGCATTATAAATATATATTTCAGACTTAGAGAAAAGATGGATCCCACAGGATATCTCTTCCCTCCATCCGCTGATGATGTCAGTGAGTCTCTGATTAGCTGCTGACATTTGAAATTATGGTGGGTCAGCAAGGTTAATGAAAGCCTTCTTTATATAGCCATGTCCCCATTGCCTCGGTGCCTTCCTGGGCTTTTGGCTTGTTTGCTGACCTCAAAAAGCAAGGCAAAAATAAGAATACACATCAAGAGAAGTACAGTTGGAGCACTCATCTATTGATGATTTCTAATGCTGCTATTTAATAAGAAAGAAAAAGGTTAATGAATAGTGACAACTTATTTAGGAATGGTTGAGTACAAAGGGTCTAGTTAATAACCTTAGTGAACTTATTGAGGATAAACTCTGTTTAGATGAAAACATTTCAGTAGAATTGGCTAGACTACAATTTTTCTGCCTTTAAGTGACAGAGTTACATAAATTTCCCATTTTATAATATTAAGTCATCCTCTGTTGAGGCCAGAAAAAGGTATAAAACTGAATTAGGTATCCTGACTCATCGATCATAGTTTCTTAGAGCTAGAGAGGGCCCTTGAGACCTAGTTTAGTGTTTTTCAAATTGTGTTCTGTGGCACTTCCAGGTACCCTGGAGTGACCTTGCAAGCCACCGTAGTGGAGGGAAGGAGCATCTTGGGCCCTCATCCCCATTCACTTTTATCATGCCACCTGGGTTGTCATGGAAGAAAGGCTTTGCTGGAAAAATAAAATTTGGAAACTACTGATCTCCAACTAACACCCTCATTTTACAGTTGAGTAAACTGAGGTTTACAAAATATTAAATATCCCTTGACTTCTAATTTAGAGTTCTTTTGACCAAAATCCTTTTCAGTATATTTTTAATTGCAGAGAAAAGGGTGCCATAGCAAAAATAATGTTTTGGATTCATCTTTCCAGTTGGCCTGGATCCTGACACAAGGTGGAGGATTCTGCCTTGTGGAATATGGGGCTGAGTTGTCCCCAGCTATTTTCTGATCATTTTATCTCCGTAAGTAGAGAGCTGGTTTGCAGTATCTGTACATTTACTTTCCTTTACATATCAGTTGAGGGCATGGACATTGATTCTGGAACTATAGAAACCTCGAAGGTCTCCAGAAAAGATCATCCAGTTCTAGTCCAGATATATTCACATCATCAACAACAGACATTAGCAACATTTCTACCTCCCATGGCAGGACAGGTGAAGGCAGAATTAAACTCCAACACAGATGCTCAAAATGCTGGGGAAGTGCCAGATGAACCATTAAAATAGCCATAGTTATTTTCATTTAAAATAGGAAAGAAATTATGCATTTCTATATGGCTTGTCCCTGGACAGCGTGTCAGAAATCTGTATTTAGAGCTGGGGTGCAGGAATAGGAAGAAACTTTGATGATGGCTCATTTCGTTTGGGGTTTGCTCTCACCTTATTGCAGCCAATGGCAGTTTTTACATGCCATCTGTGATGGCATGTGGATTTGGGATGACATGGGTGGTGGTTGTTATTGTTGTTGTTGTTTTTAGAGAGGCTCTCCCTTTGTTGCCCAGGCTGAAGTGCAGTGGCAAGATCACAGCTCACTGCAGTTGTGACCTCCCAGGCTCAGGTGATCCTCCTGCTTCAGCCACCCAAGGAGCAGGGAATACAGATGTGCACCACCACCCTGGCTAATTTTTGTTTTTTTGTAGAGACAAGCTTTTACCATGTTGCCCAAGCTGGTCTCAAACTCCTGGGCTCAAGCGATCCACCCCTCTTGCCCCTGCAAAGTGTTGGGACTAAAAGTGTGAGCCATTGTGCCCAGATGGGATTATGTTTTTGATCAAATCTTTATGTTACTATGTGAAGATATTGACAGTGATCATGGAAATCTTTATTTCATATAGACAGTGTTTATTATTTTGTTACCAAATGTGTAAAAGTGTTCTTTAGGTTAATAATTTTTATCCAGAAAAAGTGTTCCCTATTTGCTGCAATTTTCTAGGATGATAAATGGCATTCCGTAGCATGATATATAGCAGATATTTTTAAACACATAAACACTCACACACGTGTGCACAAACCCACACCCATTCTCTTGCACTTCACTGTTTCTTCAAGTTAAGATACATGGCTGAGAAAGTGACAACTTTTCAAAAAAACTGATCACATGAAGAGTTATTAGAAGGTGTTGGGAAAAATGCTCTGTCACTTATAAAATCTGTTACATGTTCGTCCATGTGTAACTAGAGATAAGAAATAACACCTATTTTATAGCATTGCTATGAGGACTAAATGGAGTTACAATAGAAAACCTAGGAGACTGCTTGACTTGTAGGAAGTTTGTAATTACTGTTTGTTAAGATGACAATTATTATTAAAAACTTGGAAATTCATAACATTTTAAAACCTGCCAAGTGAAGAATTTTAATGAGCATTGAACTCATTTGTTATAATATTAAAATGCTACAATTTCCAATTAGCTTGTAAAAAAAAATGAGTGACATCAGGGAGTGTGGAAATTTACTAGATAAATTTAAATAAATAACCTTTGTGCAAATTGTGCACAATATTGAAAAATGGTTATAATTAATTAGAAGGTAAAAATACTGATGCACTTCTTTTACATATATCTACATATTCTTACAAAGTATGTTTTTAAGCTGCGACATACATTAAGACCAATGGTTGAAATAAACTGAATCAAGAATTTCTATGTAATTTGTGTTAAAAATATTTTAAAAAATAATATAGTGAATTTATTCACATTACTGTAACTAAAATAAGGTTGAGGTTTTTTTTGTTTTGTTTTGTTTTTTGAGACAGAGTCTCACTCACTCTGTCACCCAGGCTGTAATGCAATGGCACAATTTTGGCTCACTGCAACCTCTGCCTTCCAGAATCAAGCAATTTGTCTGCCTCAGCCTCCCAAATAGCTGGGATTACAGGTGTGTACCACCATGCCTGGCTAATTTTTGTATATTTGGTAGAGACAAGGTTTCACCATTGTTGACCAGGCTGGTCTTGTACGCCTGACCTCAAGTGATCTGCCTGCCTTGGCCTCCCAAAGTGCTGGAGATAATGACAGGAGGCAGAGATATTCTGGAGATAATGACAGGAGGCAGAAAAGAGTGGGTCCCTGGCAAAGCCCCATCCTGAAGCCAAAAAGTCTGAGCCCACAGCCCAAAGTGAGAACTTACATTTCTCTTTTCCTGCTGGAATGTTGCCTTTTCCAAAACTCCATGTGGCCTGCGCCATCCCCCCATCCTGTGCCCATAAAAACCCCAGACTTAGCCAGCTGAAGGTCGAGAAGCAGCTGGATGTCAGAGACTATGGTTGGATGTTGGAGAAGCGGCTTGAGGGCATAGCTTTAGAGAAGAATCCAGCTGGAGACAGACAGACTGTAGGGGAAGATTACCTTCCCACCCTGTCCCCTTTATAGTTCCCCTTCCTACTGGAGAGCCACTTTCATGGGCAATACAATCTCCTGCATTTATCATCCTTCAATTCGTTTGTGCAACCTCATTTCTCCTGACTGCCAGACAAGAGCTCGGGAGCCACAAGTGCAGATACAAAAGACTATCACAGTGACCCTTTGCCCTCGCTAGTGGAAGGCAGCTGCCTCATGTGAAAAGGAAGAGGGCCCACTGAGCTGTTAACACTTAAGTTGTTGGTGGCCCATAGAGCTAAAAGAGTACTGTAACACTCTCTTTGGGGTTTCAGGGGTTGCGGGTACACTCCCTAGATGCTGCTACAGGGCATGCAAGGCATGGAGCTCTTTCATGCCAGTATCCAAAAGCGCTCACCCTGACTCCTGCACCTGCTTACCTGCATGGTCCCTTCTGCAAGGGGTGGAGCATAGCGGGTCCTAGTGAGTGGAGTTTGCTTCTGCCAGTGCTGAAGCAGCCAGATGATTCCAGCATTTGTACACTCCAGTTCCTGCCTCATTTGCTCACACGCTGTCTCCCACGCGGAGTTGAAAGCTGCAGCCTGGGTAAGCGAGGCATCCCTGTCACAAGTCCCACAAAGGGGTCAGGGAAATATCCTGCTTCCCTGGGATTATGTGAGCCACCACACCTGGAAAGGTTAATAATATTTTTATAAGGAGGACACAAAGATGTTGCATACCATTAACAGAAACTTAAAAATCATTTAAAACATTGTTACTGTGTCACCATCTCATTAAAAATCTGGCTGGGTGCAGTGGCTCATGCCTGTAATCCCAGCACTTTGGGAGGCTGAGGTGGGTGGATCACTTGAGGTCAGGAGTTCGAGACCAGCCTGGCCAACATGGTGAAACTCCTTCTCTACTAAAAAAAAAAAAAAAAAAAAATACAAAAAAATTAGCCAGGCTTGGTGGCTGATGCCTGTAATCCCAGCTACTCGGTAGGCTGAGGCAGGAGAATCATTTGAACCAGGGAGGTGGAGGTTGCAGTGAGCCGAGAGTGCACCATTGCACTCTAGCCTGGGGGACAAGAGCGAGACTTCATCTAAAAAAAAAAAAATCTGTGTTTTATATATATTTTATAATGTACAAATCATTATTAGGGTCATAATTTATAAATAGGTTATTATTAATTTATAAATCAGTAAACATTCACAAGTAGGGATGTCCATTCCAAAAAGTTTAAAGAAATCAGATGTGAGCCTTTTAAGGTGTGATAAAAATAGAAGTGATAACTAGGAGGAAATGTGATGCTGGTTCTAGGAAATGAGAAAGTAAAGAAACAGGGGCCTTCATCTTGAGTTTCTGAAAGATTGATGAATAGGTTGAGAGAACACAGAATGTTCTCACTGGGCTTTGTTGGCCTCTGAAATGTACAGGATAAAGCAGAGGCCACTGCCTGTAGAGGGTGCAGTGGAGAAGCCTACTGATACACATGGGACATCTGTTTATTAAGAAGAACTAAGCAGTTCTTCCATACATTTTCTAAATCCCAAACTCTCTGGTTTGTTTATATTGACAATGTACCTATTCTCATGTCCTATTTACTATAAAGATGGATTAACATTGTTAGATCCAGATTACAGGGGTATTTTATCTTGATAATTGATAGTTATTTTAATGTTTTATTGGTTTAAAATTGTGTAATCTCTTTATAAGAAGAAGACGTTCTCTCTACATCTTTAGAATATGGAATGCCATATCTCATAGGGGCTCCCGTTGATGAGGGGTTGATGACATGCATGCCTGAAAGCTCTTTGATAGATGTAAAAGAAAAATTAGTAAAGGATAAATCAACAAGCCTACTAGAAATAAAATGTACAAAATATTTCAGAGATAATATGAGGTAGTAAAAACTATACTGGAGTAGGAATCTGCAGTCAACTTTCTACTTAATTTTATGACATTCCTAAAAGCCCTGAACTACTATATTTCTCAATTTCTTAAGATGGTTTTACAACTTAAAACAATTGATGAAATACCCTGTAAATCTTCTTCTATCTCTAAAATTTTTTGATTAAAAAAAGATGGAATTGATTTTCTTGCCTAATCATTTATAATTGTTAGATTTTTCAAGAATTTAAAAAATGTATATTGTCCACTCTGATCTCCCTCCCAATTCAATGTGATTAAAGTTTCAGGGAAAAGGTGGAAAAATGGGAGATTGCTGCTAGACTAAATATTGAGGCTCATAATCAATATTACCACCACTCCTTCAATTCATTGTCCTGCAGGATACTCCCAGGATTTGCCAATTTTCATCAGTGTTGTTTTCAGCGGGGATAGGAAAATGTGTTACCTCTTTATGGGGAGAAAAAAAAATAAGACACTGTAGATGATGTGCTCCATTCTTGTTAGAGAATTATCAACGTTAAATACACAATTCTTGGAAAATTAATCAGTTCTATATAATTATTTTGTATAAAACTAACCCTGCACCATATGAAAGTAGTATAATTCTTGAAAAGAGGATAGTGAGTCTGATAACACTGGGGTAGAGTTCATTTAAGATAAAAGCCATTCTCAACTTGATTTTTCATTCACAATATGTAGAATTTTTAACAAATAGGAAATGAACTTTGAGATGTTTTTCTTTTGATTCCTATGGGGAATAGTGTTTTTTTGTGTGTATGTTTCCATATTTTTCTGTTTTATAAAACAGTTGCTTTGAAAATACTTAAGATTTTGTATCCTACATAGAATATTGGAATTATAAGCGAAGTCCTCCCTTTGCTGCACTTACAAGCAAATGATTTGTAGAATTCAGCTTCTTAGATTTTCTCCTGCTTCCCTTTAATGTACATTTCCTTGTTCCTTGGAAAATAAAGCCAGCAGATTGATTAAATGGGAATTACATCTTTTTTATATAAAGGGAAAATACAGTAAAGAAGACCTAAAAAAATAAAAATGCTTGGTTGACAGCTCAACATGGTAGCAAACATAAAATAAACCACTTATGTGAATGAGAAGCAGAGTTCTGTGAGGGCTACAGCTGAGTCCTCTGCTCAACACAAAATGCTGGATAGTTAATTGTGACAGATGATAATTTTGAAAAAAAGAGAGTCACAACAGAATAAAATACATGTGTTTTTTTTTTTCTTCTGCATCTGGGGCTTGTATAACAATATCTTTGCCAGAAATAGCTAAGTTGATATGGTATTTTTATGTTCTTAGGAAATTTGTGTATGACATAATTTAACTAAATCAAATATGGAAAATAAATTTCATCTTACAATCCAACTCTAGATGTTGCTGCATGAAGAGTTTGTTAAAAATGATTCTAATACACTATACCAGCTTGTTGGAAAAGACCAATACAATCAATTAACAATATTTGCTTTGGTCATTTTTAGTCAAATGATGACATTCATTTTACATCCTACTGTGAGACTATTTATTAACTAGAACCATTTATAACATCTAATTTTTAAAATCTCATTTACAATGTCCATATATAATTGTGTGTTTGTGGGTATGTATGTGTTTTGGTAGTGCTGCTTGTGGATTTTGTTTTGTTTTGTTTCATTTTGTTTTTGGTTGAAAAAGGTTAAGGTAGTTCAGGAAAAATTAAGACATAGGGAATTAGATATTCATTACATATAGAACTTATAATATTTTTACATCAGATTCTTTCTGACTTCTTCCACCCAGATTTTATTGTTCTTATTTGAATTATTATATTCAGACAGGAAACGCCCTTTTGAAATGATTCTTACGGAATTCTCCTGGATTTTAGTCATTTATCAAATACTATCTGTGATGATTTGAGAGAAACCAAATCGTGCTAAAGTGGAAAGAATATTCTGACTGTAGAAATATTTAGGACCAGACTATACTGCAGGGAAATAAGTTTGGTGTGAGGCTGGCTGTCCATAAGGAAGTATGAGGAGAAGGTAGAAAGGATGATGGAGGCTCTCGCTGTACAGGACCATAATATGATGATCCAAATTAGAGAGTGTCTTGGTGGGGAAAGCTCTGTTTCCCTTGAACCTAATTTGAATCAAATGGAATTTATTTACAATTTATGTAGTATTGGGCATCTTGTGTACTTAGTGTTATATTGTTCAAACTATTGGCAAGGGACGAAGAAGAACATGACTACCTATCCCTATAAATAAGTTCCATCAAATACCAATTCTGTGAAATTGACGTCAGTTTTATCATCAGTAAAATGGAGATATTCACAGGGTGGTTCTGAGGATTGCATTGATTAATACAAATAAGGCATGTAGAAGGTCGAAAAGTGAATCTGTTTTTAGTATTATTGTATATATAGCTAGGATTTGTCCCAGTAAAAGAGAATTTCATTCCTGAGGCTGCTGACTCAGGGATAAAGAAAAGGACCATGAAGTAATTATAAAATATCATGAGGAACTCAAAGAAGTCAGTTGTGACCATGACAGTGTGGAATGATGTTTGTTGAAGCTCAGTTAGAGAAAGCGCAATGGAAATTTGGTTACCAATATTTTAATCTGCTTGTGCTGTCCTCTATGACTTTTGACATGTCACAGAAACAAAGAACTGGGTAGACTGGTAAGTAGAGAGTCAGGAAAGACTAACTGCTTGTATGTTTCTTTCCCATCAAGCCCCTATAGAATATCAGGCCCTCAGAAACTCTCATGCAGTAACATTTGGAGATAGAATGCAAGCTGAATGTCCCTCACAGCTTTGGTTTAATTAAGTTCTATTATAGACAAACTTCCTAAGAAAGGAGGAATAATATATGGAATTCTTGAGACTCGCAGTAGCCTGAACATGCTATGAGTCTTCAGGGAACAGCACATAGAGTTGTTGTTTTTTTTTTTTTTAATGCCCCCAGTTTGCCAGCACCGTTATTTTTCTTATGATGATGTGGGCATCTGCACCCTAATGGTTAAGATTCTCTTCTCACCAGATGTGGTCTTTTGGAAAAGAGTTCAAGCTGCTTGGCAGGTCAGTGGAGGGGAAGTGAGCTTTTTCGCTGCAAGTGCTCTCTTGATTTTGTGAATAAATGGATGACTTTACTTTCCAAGATTGTCAGTCTCTCACAAGAACTTATATTTAAATCATAATAATGATGCCATTTAAACTTCAGTTCATTCTGCCAGTGTTTGATTAGCAAGCTGGCTGAGCATAGAGATAGAGAGGATGGCAGATCTTCATTTCATCGAGGGTATTATTATAGCTTACACTGGCTCTCACATTACCATTATTATTATTGTTAATTGTTATTTGTGGGGCTGATAGAATTTCTACCATTATTCTAAGTGGGGAAGATGACATGGTCCCTTTCTGAGGGCTTCATGATCAAAGTTAAATAGATATTATCACACTTCAGAAAGAAATGAGGGAGTTCCAATTCTGAGAGTTTTGTGTAGAAAGTTATAATTTAGATACATTTACCTGTGGAGAATTAAACTCAAAGGCATTAATACTGTACATTTTTGCATGCATAAGCTGCATCTGTGTTTGAATGTCTATATGTATTTTTATACATGGGCATAGCCCACGCTCATATTTGTGCTGTTATACTTTTAATAATAGGAGCTCCAAATAAAAATCTTCTGCAACATGCATCATTAAATGCAGGCAAACATCACTTACACACATTTTCTTGTCATAAACGTGATTACTATCTGCCTTTAGCGCTCGCTGTGCATAAGATTTTAGTTTTTGTTTTTAAGCAAGGCAGGTGGAACAGCTTAAGAGTTAAGGCTTTGGGGATTCACTGAATGAAGAAGAATTACAAATTTATCTCTGCATCTTTCACTCCGAACAGTTACATGCACATGTTATGGGCTGGTTAAATCAGAGGCTAAAAATCCTCTCCTTTGCTAATTTTGTAAAAACAAGTTTCTCAGAAAATTGAAAGGGCATTTTGCTATATGTTTTTCCAACATAGTTGTATTTTTTAAGATACTTTTTAAAATCAGTTTTTACTTTAAAGAAAAATTGATCAGAAAATACAGAGTTCCCAACTATCTCCTCATGCACCAAACTCCCACTCCCAGCAGTTTCCCGTTTATTAACATGTTAGTGTGGCTCATTTGTCATAATTGGTCAACAATATTGATACATCACTAATTACTAAAGGCCATAGTGTGCAGTAGAGTTCACTGCCTGTGTTGCACATTCTATACGTTTTAACAAAGAGATTATGACACATATCCAACATTGTAATATCACACAATAATTTCAGTGCTCTGGAAATCCCCCGGACTCTACCTATTCATCCATCCTTCCTCCTGAAACTCTTAGCAGCCACTGATTTTTTTTTTAATGCCTCCAAATTTTGCTTTTTCCAGAATGTCATATAGTTGGAATTACAAATACTGGAATTATATAGCAGCCTTTTAAGATTGGCTTCTTTCATTTAGTAATATGTATTTAAGGGTCTTCTATGGCTTTTTTGTGGCTTGATAATTCACTCCTTTTTCTTGCTAATTAATTTTAATTTTTTTGGATGTTCCACAGTTTGTTTATCCATTCACCTTTTGAAAGTTACCTTGGTTGCTTCCCCGTTTTGGCAATTATGAATAAAACTGCATGTGCAGGCGTTTGTGTGGACATAAGTTTTCAGTTCCTTTGGGTAAATACCAAGAAGCACAATTGCTGGATCATATGGTAAAAGTATGTTTAGTTTTGTAAGAAACTGCCAAACTGCCTTCCAAGGTGGCTGTACCATTTTGCATTCCCACCAGCAATGAATGAATGTTCCTGTTGCTTCATATCCTCACTAGCATTTGATTTCATCAGGGTTCCAGAATTTGGTTATTTTAGTAGGTGTGTAGTGGTATCTCACTGTTGTTTTAACTGGCTTTTTCTAATGACATACAATGTTGAGCATCTTTTCATATGTTTATTTGCTAGTAATATATCTTCCTTGATGAAGTGTCTGTTCAGATCTTTTGCCCATTTTTAAATTGAGTAGTTGCCTCTCTTATTGTTGAGTTTTAAGTCTTCTTTGTATATTTTTGGATACCAGTCCTTTATTGGATAGATGTTTTGCAAAGATTTTCTTCCAGTTTGTGGCTTGTCTTTTCTTTCTTGTAATAGTGTCTTTCATATAGTAAAAGTTTTTTATTTTAATGAAGTCCGATTTATCAATGTTTTCTTTCGTGGTTTGTGCTTTTGGTATTATATCTAAAAAGTCTTCACCAAATCCAAGGTCTCCTAGATTTTCTCCTCTGTTATTCTATGGAAGATTTATAGTTTTGCATTTTACCTTTAGGTCTGTGATTAACTTTTTATTCCACATAATTTTTGTACATAGATATTAATATTATATTTCAGTCCCTCATTCTTAAAAACATCTAAAGCTGTCACAAAGGATTTCTACTTTGTCTAAGACAATTTAGAGAATGTAGAATAGAATTCTAATTCCAAATGGTTAACTTAAGAGCAAATTGACTTACTTAGCCTCAGTTTTATCCTATGTGAAATAGGGATAATATCATGTGTTCACCTTCCTCACTTGTATTTTTGCAAAGATCAAATCACATGCTGTTTATGGGAGCATCTTAAAAATACTAAAGAACAAGCCGTAAAATTAAAAGGGTTCCTTAGTGGAATTCCTAGACTTCCTTTCTCAACTAAACACAGAAATATTAAAATTGAATTCAGAGCATGTAACTGACAACAAGGAACCCAAAATAAGAAGTAGTATGCTAAAGCAGCCTAAGTCACATCTGAAATATGTTGATAACTAAACTTAGTATCACAAAAGCCTTAAGTCTATGGCTATTACTGAAGATGAAGATAAATTAGTTGGAAGTAATTATGATTTCATCATCTTCTTTAGGCTACGGTCATATCTGCTTGTTATTGAATTACCAGATTATACAAATACAATAACTGAAATAAAAATGAATGTAATTGGTTAAACTTACAAAATCAAGTGACTTTCTTATACTAGATCAGGTGTCTCCTTAACCTGTAAGAGGGGTAGAAAGTTCCAACTTTCCTTTTGAATTATGAAAAGGTTCTACTGTCTTTTTACACAACAGGTCCATATATTTAATGTGGTCTTAGTGGTTGCATTGGAATTCAAATGCAATTGAAAATTCTTGGCACCAATCAGTAGTTGGAAAAAAGGAATTTTCAACCTTCTAAAAGGTGAAACAATGTGATTAAAAAGCTCAGATATAGACAAAATCACTGGACTGATATGAGCTATGAAATATGCTAGAGATGGCATTGTACACATCGAAAGACAACCCTTGGCTTTTATAGTCAGTGAATTTTCAGGCATAACTAATTACACATAAATTACTCCATGTGAAAGTGATGCCAAAATTACTTTCTCTTCCTTTTATTTTTTTTTTCTTCTTCTCTTCCTCGTTATTCTTACTTTTCCTTGCCCCTCTTCCTCTTTCTCATCCAATGGCAATTCATTCTCCTTCTCTCTTTATCCCCACACATAACAACAATATAAAACTGGGACTGAATAATTTTATCCAGTAAGTTAAAATATAATCTGGGTCAAATAATTTGTAAGTATAAATTCATGAATACAGCCACATGACCCAATGTTCCATCTTATTTTTAATATATGTTTTATTTATTTATTAATTATATGGGGGCTTGGGGGCAAGAAAAAGGGTATAATTACAGTCTTGTCCACATTTGTTAGAGTAGTGCATGCAACATAAAAAACAAACAAAAACAACAACAACAACAAAAAAACATAGTCTTGCCATCTTGCCTTTGAATTCGTCTAAGACCTTCTTGAATTGGATTACATTTTTGGTATATCTGGCATATTTTCAAGGTGTTCCAAATAGTTGTTTAAATAATGTTGCTGTTGGGAATTTAACTTAGCATTGATAATTGGGCCAATGATAATACAAAAGTGTGCAGAATTGCAAAATGCATCTGTCACATTGAAGAAAACTGTATATCTCAGAATATCAATGCATCTCAGAATATCAATGCACTACTTAGGCTGTTGAAGGACCACATAACTCTGATGCTGCTAGTGTGCAGGTGGAGCATTAGTGTCACAGTTGAACAAGGCAGTTATTAAGTTTTGGAGGCCATGACTGACTCATATCTACATGCTCTCCTAAACTGAAGTTGTCTTGAGCCTGTTACTTCATCTTTGTTCTGTTAGGTTGGTGTAAAAGTAATTGCGGTTTTGCCATTACTTTTAATAGCAAAACCTGCCATTATATTGCATCAACCTAATAGAACAAATTAGGTTTGTGCAAAATGCAGGCACACGTATTAAATAATTGTGCCTTCATTCACAAGCACGGCTCACCTATATTACTACTGTGTGTGCCTGTAGCATGCACAGAGGAGAGGCAGTACAGGATAGAGGCTAATGAAAGAGCCACAATTGTCCTTTTGCTTCAGTGTAATTTAGGCAAAGTCAAATGAGTTTCTGAGGAAGAGTTGTTTTCATTCTGCAAAGGTCCTATGCACAATCATGTTTTAACAAGATTCCCAATTTGCATTAGGAAAAGCTGGCTGACTTTCCTACATAAGGCTATTTACTGCACTTGCCCTTTTGGTAACATTACTATGTGTTTGCATTGAAGCCTATTATTAAATGAATAAATAGCAGGAAAATGCAATATTAGGTAAAAGAAAATGTTGGGCTTTCAAACAGCAAACAAATGTGTTGAAAAGTCTTATTCGTTAAATGTGGTTCTGTGGGCCTCTGAAAGATTATAAAAGATGTCAGAGAAAACTTGTAAATAATAAATAAGAACTTTTATTATGTGGCTACATGGACCTCACCAAAGAGAAACAATTTATGGAAATATGGTACAAGTTTTCTCTATCAGGTATAAAATTACTTCTACCGTTTTATGTATTTCCATATACAAGAGAAGATGTTGCTGGGGGTTCAGCACACAAGACTTTCCAGAGAAGAATTCCCAGTGTTTCTATTACTCTCTTGTCTCCCAGTGAGTATAAGGCTTTCAGTCCTCAAACCCTTCCTAATGAGCCACATATTTTTTTTTTTTTTTTTTTTTTTTTTTTTTTTGGATAATCCACAGTAATCCACAAACTGTAAGCTTTTCTATAAAATTAGCAGTGGACTACTGGGTGATTTAGCAAATGACAAAAGGAAGGATGCTAAAGATTTTCCGCGGAGTCTTTTTGGCTCTTTGCCATTCTCTGGATGGTGGCCGATACAAAATCAGGGCCCAATTTTATGCCGATTTTGTGCCCCAGTTAGCAGTGCTAATTGGGGCACACAAGTAAATTGCACTCTGCCCTGTGGAAATTTTCAGTTAGTCAACTAAATCAGAAAATCATTGAGAGTACTAATCCATCACTCAGTCACTACCTAATTAGGTGCAAAATCTATGCTCCCTCCAGGAAGGACAAAGTGGAGACATGGGATCTCAATGATCAGTTGTTTGAAATTGGATCTTTTATCTTTTGTTACAAACTCATTTAAAAATATACGTGTGTGTGCTTTTGAGGAGTGGGGCCACTAGGATGTTTTAGTAAAAATTAACAGTCCAAGTATTATTAAAGTAGACAGGAGTAAAGGTCATTTGGTTTCTCTCACATTTGAAAGACATAGATTTTCTGAGGAAAAAAATATTTGTACACACACAGAGTATAAATACACTGATAAATTTAACAGCAAATGTTCCATATTTCAAAGGGTCAAGTTACAGTTTGGGTTCAATCTCATTGTCTTGTACGGCAACCGTGTCTAATGAGAGGGCAGGAATTTTTGTCTGTTTTAGTCACTGATGCATCTCAAGTGCACAATCAATATTTTCAAATGAATGAGTGAATGGACAGATGATGCTTAGGCAATAATTGATCTTAAAATATTGTGTTTACATGCTATTTTAAGTTATAAAATAGTATCTGTGATGTGTCTGGTACCATGTCCATGGTACTCAAGAATATTATAGATCTGGTAAAATGTTTCAATAACTCTGAGAGACAACATGGTCTTTAAAATATCTTTACTTTTCTAGAATACAAGAAGGTGATTTGAAAAATTTTGCTCTAAGTTTCCCTCAGATTTTTGTTTTAGAGAAAATATAAATTAAGTAAAAGAGAAATATTGTTCTAAAATTAGAATTGTAGCTTAGAATCAATGTCTTTTTCTAAAAAGCAGTTAATTTTCTCTCTTGATAGAGTGCATAGATTTATTTTTATTTTTATTTATTTATTTATTTATTTATTTATTTATTTATTTATTTATTTATTTATTTTTGAGAAAGGGTCTTATTCTGTCACCAGGCTGGAGTGCAGTCATGCAATCATGGCTCATTGCAGTCTCTAACTTCCAGGCTCAGGCAGTCCTCCCACCTCAGCCTCCAGAATAACTGGGAAAACAGGCATGTGCAACCATGCCCAGCTATGTTTTTAAAAATTTATTTATAGGAATAGGGTCTCCTTAGGTTGCTTAGGCTGGTCTCAAACTCCTGGGCTCAAGCAATCCTCCTGCCTCAGCCTCCCAAAGTGCTGGGATTACAGGCGTGAGCCACTGCACTCAGCCATAGATGTTTTCATTGTAACATGCAAATCACTTTCAGCTCCAGAAAAGCTAGAATCTTAAGGAAACGAATTTTGGCAAAAATTATCGCTAGAATAAACCCATTTTTTTCAATTTTTATGTTTTTTAAACTGATATATTTACTTGTAAATTTTAGTAAAAGATAATAGACAGTTTTAGAAAAAATTTTAAATTCTGAACATGAAGAGCTAATTAAAATATTGCCTGAAGTAATGCATTTTAATGAGTTGAATCAGAAACCTTTCCTACTGGCATTATTTTAGTTCTCTTCCTACCGCTCTGAACTTCATATATCTTTGCTGGCTCTTTTTACTTTCTCTTGTGTTTTTGTTTGTTTGTTTGTTTGTTGTTTTTGTTTTGTTTTACCTGGATCCTTCTATTGTCTTTCCCTTAAAGGAATCACACACTCTAATCCATGATCTCTCGTCTGCATTCCAGTTCTGAAATTCCAAATTCCTAAGAACATTTCCAAATAAAAGTCCGAACGGAACATCTAGATCAAGAAATATTACTCTATTTCTATTCATATTTCCTTCAAACCTTGCTTTTACTTCTGGCATTATAATATCTGTTAATTTTACATTACTTTCTGGAGATCATCCTTGGCTTAAACACTCTTGACCCTTTTTCTTTACCTCACACTTTCAGGAAGAGTTCTCAATCCTGTTAATTTCTTTTTGTTTTCCACAGATTGTGCATCCATCCTTTTTATCTGTAAAGCTTTCCCTTATTCTCAGTTATTAACTTCTTAGGCCAGGCTTAGACAATTGATTTTAACAAGTTTCACTGCCTCTGATGGCATAACTTCTGCAATAACTTCACACCAAATTAATTTTCCAGATTCTATTGGAAAAATATATCTGAGATCATGTCACACTCTTGTTGAGTTACTAACCATTGCCTACAGATACCTTTTCAAAATCCCCTTTCTAGTTTCTCATATTCCACGTTCTGGCTATACCCTACATTCCCCATCATATGACTCACAAATTTTCTTCAAGCAAACAAATAAAACAAAGCCTCAATATGATGTAATGGACATTCCCCAAAACAATGAGCTTTGAAACCTTCATTTCTTTGTTCACTCCACGTTACTGCCTCCTGTCTATCAAAATCTTATTCTTTTGTTAGGATTTATGAAAACATCACCTTTTCCCAATTCCTCCTTCACTAGATGTTTTAGGGATTGAGGGATGGGGTGGTGTGAGGAGAAGAACTCTTCAGGCCTCACATTATTCCAATAGCTCTTAGTAGAAGACAGTAAAAGAACACTTTAGAGTGTCAAGACTTAGAGATTATTTACAAGGGCTTAACAAATTCCTAATTTTAACTCAAGTTAACCTAAAGTTATAATCAGATATTGCCCATTCCATGATTTCACCCTTCAGATAGTTACTTCTCTCTGAGCAGTTTTAAAAGTCTCAGCAAAATTTGTTGGTTCCTATTCTCAATATGCCTTTCACTCAGCAACCTGTTTCCAGTTCGATATCCAAGATTACTGATAAGCACAACATCTAATTGCAACTTTTCATTCCTCATTTGGGGCCTGGAATAAAGTTTTCTGTGAGTTACTAATAGAAAGATACCAAATAGGAAAAACCCTTATGAAGGTAAATAAACTATAGAACATTTTTTCACTTATCTGTTAGCCATTCATGTGTCTTCTTTTGAGAATTGTCTCTTCAGCTCCTTTGCCCATTTCTTAATTGAATTATTTGTTTTCTTTCTATAGAGTTGCTTGAGTCCCTTATGTTATTTGCATATTAATCTCTAATCCCTTATCTTATGTAGTCATAGAGATGTCTGCATACCCATGTTAATTGTAACACTATTCACAATAGCCAAGTTATGGAATCAACCTAAGTGTCCATCAGTGGATGAATGGATTTAAAAATTGTGGTATATATACACAATGGAATACTATTCAGCCTTAAGAAAGCCATGTTGTCATTTGTGACAACATGGATGAAACTGAACATCAGGCTAAATGAAGTAAGCCAAACACAGAAAAATAAACACCACATTATCTCACTTATATGTGGAATCTAAAACAATTAAACTCATAGAACCAGAGAGTAAAGTGGTGTTTACCAGAGGCGGGGGTAGGGGTGGAAGAAATGGGGAGATAATCATGAAAGACTGCAAGGCCTCAGTTAGGAGAAATAAGTTTGATTTTTTCTGAGGTCTGTTACACAGTAGGATGAATACAGGTACAAACTACCATTATGATTTTTTTAATACAATGTGAAAGGATTAGATTAAGCTAACTAACCTATTCATCACTTCAAACTTTGAAATTTTTTGCTGTGAGAGCTTGAGATTTACTTTCTTAGTGATATTGAGATGTATAGTACTCAATTATTAGCTATACTGTATAACTATAATTTGTCCGTGTATAATTTTAAAAACTTTAGAACATATTGTGCTTTTGTTCTATCTTCCATTTGTATTAGGCTAATTGCTATAGGATTACAGCAATAGGATTATAGCTCTTGCTGTATAGCATTCTTTTAGCAAAAGTATAATAAGTCTAAATGTTCACAAATGAAGGGAATGCTAACATACAAAATGGCTGAGAGCCCTTGGGTGGGCTGAAGCAAGATTTTACAAGGGTTTTCTGCCACATTTGCTTTATACAAGATACTCTTCTCCTTCACAATTAGGTCATATTCACATGGGATTTGTCATATCCTGCCTTATATCATAGATATTTGTATACATAGCTTTTTCCAAAATTATATTATAAAGTGGTGGAGAACAGAGACCAGATCTTATATATCAAAGCATTTAGAATGGTGATTGAACATGGGAGCTGTTTAATAAATACTTGATGAAAGAATAAATGAAGAAATTGTTTTATTAAATTAAAACACCCTAGTGTCTTTGCTTTGTCTGCTCATGGCAGTTGTGTTACAGCCAGATGAGACCTGGACTTGGAGTTATAATTTGGGTTTGAATCTCATCCCTGCTCCTTTCCAGACTTGAGAGCTTTGGTAAGTTTAGGAATCTCTCAGAACTTAATTTATCCATTCATGTAACAGATTTCAGTTCCTTTATCTGTAAAATAGTAATGGGAATAATTTTACCTATATCATAAGTGGCTCAATAAAGTTCTATAGATGCCCAAATAACAACTTCCCTGGCTTTGTGAACTTTGTAAAGCCAAGTTCTCTTACCCAAGGATCAATGGTATTTTCATTAATGCCTATTACCTTATACCCAAACATCTCAGTTTTAGGAACTCAAACCTCATCACCAACAAATCCACAATGAGATTTGTTCTGCCTCGTCTCTGTAATTGCACTACCTAAATTGGAATACCAACTACCAATTACCAGCTTGATGACTTTGGACAAGTTTTAAAATTTCTCAACGCCTCATTTTTTTTCCCATTTAAACATAAGAAAAATAATACCTACATAATAGAATTGCTGTATATGTTGAAAGTGTTAATTTGTTTAAGGTCTTAAAAAGGTGCCTAGCATATGATGAATATCCAGTAAATATTAACTACTGCCATATATATAATAATTTGTTTAATATGCATTTCTCCTGCTGTACTGCATCATAAGGGGGAGTAAACACATCTTTGTGTGTATGTGTGTGTATGTGTCTCCTATATGTTCAGCACCTAAAGCAGAGACACTCAATAGATATTAATTTGACGAATGGACATACTGTGGGTGGAGAACTGTGTGGTCCTAGATGCGATGGTGACAGGAAGAGTAGTGAATGCAATAGTGATGAAAATTTTTGCTTATGTATTGAATTTTAGAGTAAAAAAAAATGTTTAAATGATTGATATTATCTACCTGGTTATTGTTACCTATTACAAAGATTACCACTCTGACATCAGCAGCATTAATAGCATATAGTTATTGAATACTGTATGTGTGTAGAGCCTTCTGCTTGTGTGCTGGGAATACACAGTTCTGTCACCTCACATTTCATGTCAAAAGGATTCAAATCTAGTTGGAGAAATAGACTAAAGAGAGAAAAAAAGAGCCAACAATGTGTGTTCCTCATATGCATGATGACTCCTATGGATCTCAAGTTTATGTAAGCACAATGAAGAGGTCACTAAATGAGTGTGCTTTTTAAGAAAATATATCTTAGACTATACTGAGGAGAGAAAGGAGTTTTCCAATGAGAATGACATGACCAAATGCATGATAAGAAAATGAATTGATTGTCTCACTTGTGCAGAATGAAACATGTTCAAGGTCACATTTTCTTAGAATGTGGTGCTCAAACCAGGTTTTCTTTTTTCTTTCTTTCTTTCTTTTTTTTTTTTTTTTTCCCACCGCAACCTCTGCCTTCTGAGTTCAAGTGATTCTCCCACCTCAGCCTCCCGATTAGCTGGGATTACAGGCATGAACCGACATGCCCAGCTAATTTTGTGTTTTTAGTAGAGAGAGGGTTTCTCCATATTGGTCAGGCTGGTCTCGAACTCCTGACCTCAGGTGATTTGCCTCCCTCGGCCTCCCAAAGTGCGGGATTTCAGACATGAGCCACTGTGCCTGACCTTCAAACCAGGTTTTAAGTGTAGAGAATTAAATTTGATTCTAAATAGAATAATAATGTTCAAATGATGGAAACTTTAAATAATATTGGAAAAGTGAATTTTTTTAGGTCAGAGCATAGTTCTATACAAATTGAATTTGAAATGATAAGCTAGATAGACAAATATTTGTGCCCCTAAGGCAGAGGGAAAAAATTGTTGTTGAGTGTTCGAAATCAGTGACTATATTTGTGTATTGCTTGGATAGAAGTGATAGCTGGTTACATAAGCAAGAAAAGTCAAGAGTCATAGAAACTGGGCTTATTTACATTTAAAGAGCAATGGAGGAAACTGAGGAAGGCAAAAAGGAGGTTCAAAAAAGCATATTTTCCTATTTTCTTTCATAGAAGCTGGGGAAAAAGGGAGTTTTTAAAATTCAACAATTTTCAAAATATCATATACATTTTTAAAAGTCAGGAATAATTAGATTTTAAAGAAATTATTAGATTTAGTATGGAGGAGTTGATTGATAGCATGAGAAAAATGATTTCATTAGAATGGTATATAGATACTTAAGTAAATTATGGTAGAAATTGGATTAGGTCTTTGTCTATATCAGACTGGATTCAATTCTTTGTGTTGAAAATGAAGAAACTGTTTATGTTGAGCCAAGTTTGAATATATAGGTTGTTATAAGTATGTGCCAAGGGTTATATGTAATGATGAGTTGTGTTGAATATTCGAAGGCTGTGGTTCCCTGGTTTCCATGTAATCTCAATATCAGGTACCTTTGAAAGAAAGGTTGTAAAGTTATTGTGTTTCATCTTTTGCTATAGTAAATGTAAAATCAGTTACTATTTCTAACATATCTTTTAAATCATTAACTAAGATTTTAACAATTTGTGTGTGTTAAAATCTTATTTTTTTGAAACAAGATAAAGGAATTCTATACTTTTAACATTTCATTATATTATTTTCATTAGCTATATCTATTTCTGTTGTATTGCTGAATCATCTATGGTCAAAATTATTTGTTCAAAAGGAAACACTGTCAATTTACACTTCTGAAGGTGAGTTTGGTGTTTTCCCATTTTCAGAACAATTTTTAAGAAAAAAGAGTATGTGGTCACTATTCTGTTTCCTCATTCTTAAGAAAAGATGCCAAATGAAGATTTTTTTTTTTAATTGCAGCATATAACTAGGTGTCTTCTTCAGTGTAAGCCCCTTGACCCTGCCCTCACAGGAAAATTCTGGAAAGTTTAACATGTTTAATGGTCAGTATCCCATTCCCTGAATCTTTGTTTCTCCTTAGTAGTCACTTGCTGTCACAAAAGAAGCCCACTAGATGGTGGTAAAAGCACAAGCTACCTACTCTGATTTTATTAAAAAAAAAAAAAAAAAGTCTTCAAAGGGGAATGATTACAATGTTTCATAGGTTGTATTTTGCCCATTTTTTATTAGATAGAGAAGAAGCAAGAAAAATAAAGTAGAATAGTATTTTCCATGAAACTTAATTGTAGTTATGAAGTGGAATACCTTTTGGCCCTAAATTATTTTCCAATGAACTGCTTTCAAAATTAAGTTGTTTTGTCAAAATAGATATCAAGTAAAATGATTATGACTCATTGTGGCAAGTTTTAATGCAGATCAGAAAGTAATCCAAATCTGTCGGACTCATCATGCCTTTTTCTTCAGATACAAATGAAGAGTAAACAATGTTTTGGCAATTTTTAGGTTAATCATGTAGAACTGATTACTCTAGAAGAATGCTATTAACATTTAGTCAATTTATACCCTACAATAAGACAAATTAAAATTAATGTTCCTGTTTTTAAGATATCAAATGGGTCATGATTTTAAGAAAAAATGAGAACTGCTATAGAAAATGATAATGTCTCTGGGCCCAGTGAATCTAGTGACTTCTAAAAAACCCACTTAAATCTCTCTAAGCAAACAGGACAAATAATTAAGTAAATATAACTCCAAATGAGGGAGAGTGTCTGTCTTTAGTTTAAGCAGGTTGTCTTTTAAAGTGTAAAGAGGAATAACGATCCATTGTCAACCATTCTCTGTGGAATAGCAACAGTTAAATCTTGCAAATAGCTTAATAACAAAAGAAAGATCTTTTTAGATAGAATAAAGTATCCTAATGAAGCTCTATTGCATAATTTTTCAATGTTTATAATAATTTCTTTCCTTTAGTATACATTTAATTAGTTCATTTAATATACTTTCTTGATGATATAAATATGCAACTATATTTTTTAAATAATTCACTTTGTTTATAAAGTAAAAGATGTAAAGAAAATATGTAACTATTAACTTTTGATCAGGTCTAAAATAATACAAACTACACATTATGACAAATTATTGGACAGAAATCTTTTTATTTTGCTTATTTAATATCATCATAATTGTTCGCCTGCCATCTTTCCACATATAAGAATATCAAGTGCTTACAAGCTCCCATGGGGCCCCTACCTTTAAAATGCATTTAATAATAATAGTGAGCATCATTTAAGGGTCTTAAGGTGACAGCCATTGACCTTCCTACAGTCAATAATGTCACAGATCTTGGCTGAGAAGTCATTTTAAAAATATACTTCTTTTCATACTGGCATACACGTGACATCGATTTGAGCATTATCCATATCTGGCCATGATCAGTGGCGAATTCATCTATCTCTGGTGGCATGACTGTTGCCACACGGCTTGATCTACTGAGGCAATTTTAAAGCCCTGTGGCTTTCTATGTTTTCTTTCTTGAACATAGCAGGAAGAAAGCTGGAAAACCTCTTCCTGATTTAAAGGATGGTTAAAGTGCTTCTAGCAAGGCCCTGTTGAAAGGCTTAGTAACTCTGGACATATTTTCTCTGAAAGCTGACTCATTCTGCTCAAGCACCATTAATTCTGAATAGGTTAGAAACAACTAGGTCAAATCTAGAAATTAGGCCATTCTAGTTTCTTCTAAAGGAGTGCAACCCTTCTCTTGGTCAAGAGGACCCCAGAAAAAACTTAAGAATTGAATTCCCAGCCATGATGGTAAGGGAAGTGCAACATACCTCATTATATCCCTTCCCTTTTGGAGTTTAGGCACAACTGACCAGCATTAATGTTAATCTAGAGATCATAAGACTAACAAAACAAACTCTTTGAGACAATAAGATACAAAATTATAAACAAAAACGAAAGCTGTGCAAGGCAAGGATTAAGTCACATTTGCAGGCCATCAATGTTACTACATAGCATCCTTAACTTAAAACATTTCTTTTTGCTAACTCCAAATTTTAGACAGAGCTTTACTTCTTTAACCAATTGCAAATTAAAGAATCTCTGAATTTACCCATAGCCTTTAAGGCCCTACCTCCACTTCAAGATAGCCTGTCTTTTTGAGCAAAACCAATGTATACCTTCCATGTACTGATTTAAGTCTTTACCTATAATTCTTGCTTCCCTAAAATGTATAAAACCGAACTAATATGACTGCCACAGGTCAGGACCTCTTGAGACTCTGTATCCCTGAGCTACAGTCACTCATATTGGCTCATAATAGACATCTTTAAAATATTTAATAGTTTTGCTTTTCCTTTAAGATTGCTCTGACTCAGCATATGGATATGTAGCAGTGAGATGCCATTGGTCACTTATTCAAATGCCATCCCACCCCTGACTTTTTAAAAAATGGCTTTATTAAACTGCAATTTTAAAACATACACTCTACCCTTTAAAAATGTGCAATTCAATGTTATTTACCGTATTCAATATGTAGTGCAGCTGTGGATTTTAGAACATTTTCATCACCTCAAAAAGAAATTCCATACCTATTAGCAGTAACTTCCTATTCACATTTCTCCCCTACCCTGCAGACTTGGGCAACCTCTAATCTACTTTCTGTCTGTATAAACTTACCTAGACATTTTATATAAATAGAATAATACAATATGTGGTTCTTTGTGATCAGCTTCTTTCACTTAATGTTTTCAAGACATGTTGCAATATGTATCAGTACTTCATACCTTGCTATTGAAAAATAATATTCCATTGTATGGCTAGATCATGTTTTATTCATCCATTTAGAAGTTGATAGACATTTGGATTGTTTAGACTTTTGGCTATTAGGAAAAATGCTGCGATGAACATTTGTGTACCAGTGTTTGTGTCAAAATAAAATTTTATGTTTTCATTTCTTGGTTATATACTGAAGGGTGGAATTGCTGGATCATATGGTAACTCCATGTTCAACGTTTTCAAAAAAATTATTTTTCTAAGCAGCTGCAACACTTTACATTTTTGCCAGCAATGTATGAGAGTTCCAATTTCTCCACATACTAACCAACACCTGTTATTATCTGTCTTTTTTATTATAGCCATCCTAGTGGGTACAGAGTGGTATATCATTGTGATTTTCATTTGCATTTCCCTAATGGCTAATTATATTCAGCACATTTTCATGTATTTATTGTCCATTTGTATATCTTTGGAGAAATATCTATTCAAATCATTTGCCTATTTTTCATTTGAGTTTTCTTTTTTTATTGTTCTTTTGAAGTACTTTATGTATTCCTGAAGCAAATCTATTATGAAATACATCATTTGCAGATATGTTCTTTCATTCTGGGAGTTTTTTACTTTGAAATGATGTCCTTTAAAGCACAAAAGTTTTTAATTTTGATGAAGTTTAATTAATCTGCATTTGCTTTTGTTCTATTGGTTCCTTATTTAAGAAGACATTTCTTGACCTTAGGTCATGAAAATTTATTCCTATGTGTTCTTCTTACAGTTACACACTTTCAGTTCTTAAATTAAGGTCTATGATTCATTTGAGTACACTTTTGTGTCCACCCCTGGCTTTTATTCTAACTTCCTTTCTTTAGAAGGTAAAGGGTTGTCCTTGAGTAAAGGACAATATGTTTTAATTAATTGGTCAGTGGAAATAAGAATTTTAAAACAGGTAAAATCTGTATTCCTTTTTCTCTTTTTAGGCAGTGACTTTATAGTTGTCTAACATGATTCACTTTTTAAAAAATCTGTAGATTGATACAACCAACAGAAGTCCCTTTTAATATTAGAGAGACCTAGGATATGGAATATAATACAATTTTATTGTTTCTTATTTTTAAGGACACTAAATTTGGGTGGGCATAATTGAAGTCAGCTCAAGACTTTTCTAGGACAAACAAAGAAGTGTAAGTGACAAGATGCCAGAGTTCCATAGAAAGATAATATAATCATCCGATAAATATGCATAAGGATAAGTAACTTCAAGTTGTAGGAAAAGCTGTGCCTGAAGACCTGCTCCTCTCAAATTTCTTTGCAAATTCCTATTTATAATGGAATATTATTTATTATAATAATTGGTAGATGGGCTGAAATGCAAAATAATTTTGAAATATGGTGAGAGGCATAACTTCTTCCAATGTATTGCCTTGAATAGGATTTGAAATGCAGCACTGCTAGCTCCTATGATACTGGCAGGCATCACTAGGTCAAGAGTGGTGTCCAAGATTCTGAAAACAGTCCCTTGTCTTAGTTCATTCAGGCTGCTATAGGAAAATACTATTGGCTCGGTGATTATAAACAACAAAATTTATTCCTGACAGTTCTGGAGGTTAGAAAGTCTAAGATCAAGGCACCAGAAGATTTAGTATCTGGTGAGGACCTGCTTCCTGGTTCATGGACGACCTTCTTGCTGCATCTTCACATGCTAGAAGGCAGTAAGGGAGCTCTCTGAAGTCTCTTTCATAAGGGCACTAATCCCATTTATGAGGGATCCACCATTATGACTGAACTACATCCCGAAGATTCCACCTCTCAATATCTCAAATTTTTGATTAGGTTTTCAGTTTATGGATTTTGAGTTAGGTTATTAGGTTGTCACCATATGACACAATCATTAGTTTAAACCATTCCAATCATTTCTAAATTATACCAGAAGCCCAGATGGACTTAACAATAGGCAAAGATCCTGCCATGATCATATATAGCTTATTCATTCCCAGATGCCACTAAAACTTGCTTGCTACTTATTTTATTGTCAAGGGACTCTGACAGTCACTATAAAAATAAAGAAAATTGCCTTTTCTCAAAAATTAATTTAAGTGTTAAATATTTTTCTGTTTAGAACATGTCAATGCCTTTGACACATTTTATAAATTCTAGTTTCTACACATTTGAAGTCATTGAGTAAAAAAGCCATACCTTATTATACATTTATGTGTGAAAGTGGGAAAAAGTAAATATCGTAATCTCATATGGGTAACAGACTTTTTAGGGAAATATAATTCAAGGCTCAGCAAAAGGAGGTAAGAGGGTCCTGTTGCCTCTTAATCCAGAAGAAAGACAAACTGGGACTATGGCATTGGTGGATATACAGTGGAATAAGAGTCAGGGAAAGAAATCCTTTCCCCTGCTCTTCAACATTCTTATGATACAAGGGTGAGAAAAACCTTGTACTTACTTTAGTGCCCCCCTTATTTATGGGGGTTACATTTCAAGACCCCCAGTAGATGCCTGAAGCCACAGATAGTACCAAACCCTATATACACTATGATTTTTTTATAGAGTAGTAGGTAGGTGGTATAAATGGCATGAATACATGGGACAAAGTGATGATTCCTGTCCTGGACAGAACAAAGAGGGACAGTGCAATATCTCGTCACACTGCTCAGAAGAGCATGCCATTTAAAGAGTGAAATTTATATATTTCCAGACCTTTCCATTTAATATTTCTGGTTGATCATGGATAAACTGCAACAAGTGAAACCATGAATAAGTGGGGAGCTACTGTAATGTGTAAAAGAGAGTACTTAGGCAGTAGAGTGAGAATTCTAATTCTTTGTGAGAATTCCAGCTGTAAAGGAAATTTTCTAAGGGTGAAGGTGGCTAGTACCTGGTAATTCTGAGATAAGTTTGAAGTTTTAGGGAAACTAAAAGGAGGTCATTGCTTCAGTCAACTTGAGCTATTGGGATTTTTACTAGACAACTCAACTTGTATTTTCATATACTTTGTATTGTGCCCCAATCTAAAACTCAGTGCCCTCAAAAATAGCTTATTAGTTAATACTTGATGAATAAAATATGCAGTATCTATACATATAAAATAAAACAGTAACCATTTTACTTTCTGTCTGGGGCTATGGCATTGCTGGATACACAGTAGAATGAGTTGGGCAAAGAAATCCACCCAAATATAAAACCTAGAACTCTCATTTTTTGTCTTTTTTTTTTTTTTTTTTGGTTGTGGGGGAGAGGGTCTTACTCTGTTGCCCAGGCTGGAGTACAGTAGGGCAATCACAGCTCACTGTAGCCTCGACCTCACAGGCTCAATTGATCCTGCCACCTCATCCTCTAGAGTAGCTGGGGCTACAGGTACACAACACCGGCCTGGCTAATTTTTGTATTTTTTGTAGGGATGGGTTTTCACCATGTTGCTCAGGCTGATCTCAAATTCCTGAGCTCAAGCTATTTGCCCACCTCAGCCTCCCAAAATGTTGGGACGACAGGTGTGAGCCACCATGTCTGGCCATGTTTTTACATAACAATTAATTTTCTGTACCATACTTCATAATAACTTATCACTTAGCTATTATTATCCCCATTTCCTGAGGGGCAATCAGTGATTAAATAAATTGTCCAATTTTATATGGATTAATTAGAAGCTCTGAAATTTTAACCCAGATTTATCTGATTCCAAAGCCCATACTCTCATTTTGATTTATCAAGCATTAATTTCATAAAAGTCTATGAAAACTGTACTCAGTTGTACCTCTTTTGATGCATTTAGATGTTTTTTGAACAGGTGAATTCTTTATTTTTGTTCTACCAAATCTCCACTGTGTCATATGAACATAGCTTTTCTCATGCGCTGTTACCAAACTCAGGGTTATAGAATTAGTAGAGTGGTAAGAAGAGCTGCCAAATGAGAAGAAATGATGAGATTTTTCTATTCCAATCCATAGAGAGCAAGTTTGGAACCTGAATAAAGATAGATCTGAGGTGTGGAGTACAAGATGCTGTGTGTTACATCTTTTAATTTTTGAAAAATGTTTTCAGGAAACTTTATAAACAGGAGGATAGGGAGAAGTTGATGTGAAATTTGCAGGCATGGGAGGGAGGGAGTTGTTTCAGTAACTGCATAGTGACCTGTAAACTGTGAAACATAAAAGGGATGTACAGTCTGATAGTTATTGGACTCTGTTTAGCCAAGAATCTCATGGTTCACACCAAATACTACGTAGATACGTAACTGAGTAACGCATAAAATGGAACTGCTCCTGGTTTTGTTCCCGTTATTGTTTATTTGGGAAGTGTAATCAACATCCCATTTTCATGATTTCTGCTCCTTCAGATGTCTTAAATCAATGATTTTTGTGTATCTCCATTTAATGTAGCTTAAGATTTGTAGTAATGTTTTTAAATTAAATTTTATGACCTTTGAAGTCAAAGGCTACATTTTCACTATGGCTTTACTCAGTGTATAACAAACACATCATGTATGTAATAGCTACCCACAGTATTGGCCAAAAGCTACTGATTGGCTGTCTGCTAAAAGGAGAAGAGTGTGCAATAACCTGCATATCTTATTTCTGGATCTGACTTCAATGTCTGCCCTTAATAGGTAGTTGGCTTATTTATTATTGTATCTACAGTACCTGCTTTGATACCTGAAAGCTGAACACACAGAAAAAATGTGTGTTCTGCAAATGTCTGTTCTATGAATATTCTGCACAGAAAAAATGGATGAAAGGACCTCTCAGTTTTCAACTATAGGCTGGTTTCAATTAAATTTTGAAGCAGATTTTTATGGCATTTGGTAAAATTCAACAACATCTATGTAAAGTGCTTGACCCTGAGTCTGGTAACCAGTAAGCTCTTTCTGAAGCCAGACCACAACGAAATTCTGGCTTTGCTGCCTACTAGAAGGCTGACTTCTCTGTGCTTCAATTTCTGCACCTGTATACTAGGGAAAATAACAATACTTATTTCATAGTGTTCTTATGATAATGTAATAAGCTAAAAAACAATAAAGCGTTTAGTACAGTGTTTGATTCATAATAAACTCTCAATTTTATTTTTATTACCTTCATAAAGACAGATTTTATTAATGACTAGAGAGATTAGAACTTCCCTTCAGGCAGATCATATGTAAATTAATCTTTTTTAAACAAAGGTGTTTGAGTTTCTTCAGAGAATAAAGGTATAATTGAAATGTAGAATTTTCTAAGAAACAGAAAAATAAATATAAGTCATAGGGAAATAAATCAACTAAGACTAAAGAATATTTTACCAGCAAAGAAGAATTTATGTGAGAATATGCAGGCTTTTCTTTTTCCTCGATGCCAGATGATGCAGTGTGCAAAATAAACTTATGTGACCTCTGAGGCCTGGGCCTGATCTTCTGCAATGGCAAGAAGAGTGAAGAGTTGTGGTCATTCATGTACTGATCATAAAAACCAGCCCTTGCTGAGCACTGACCACATGGCAGGGCTTATTTAGACCATGAGTCTAAGTGCCTTACATTTTTAACTTATTGAATCATCACAATGAACCTATAAAGTAGAAACAGTTAATAGGATTATTTTGCAAATGACACTGAAAAAAAGATAAAGGTTTTGTGTCCAAGTCACATAGTAGTGAGGATCAGAACCCAAGAGATCTGACCGCAGAGTATATTTCCTAAATAAAGCATATTTTGCAAAATAATTTTTAAAAATATTCTATTCTTTTAGAGTTGTTTTAGGCTCATAGAAAAATTGAGAGGAAAGTACAGAGGTTTTCCATATATCCTCCTGACCTATGTATGGCCTCCTTCATTATCAATATCTCCACCAGAGGGGTACATTTGTCAGAGTTGAGGAACCTACATTAACACCTCGTGATCACCCAAAGTCCATAGTTTACATTAGGTTCACTCTTGGTGTTGCACATTTTATGGGTTTGGACAAATAAATGGTAACACATATCCATCATTACAGTATCATGCAAGAGTATTTCCATGGCCCTAAAAATCCTCTGTGCTCTGCCTTCTCACCCCTTTCCCCACTCCCAGCCCATGAAAACCACTGATATTTTTATTGTTTCTGTAATTTTGCTTCCTGCAGAATGTCATATAATTGGATTCACACAGTATGTATGATTGGCTTCTTTAACTTAGTAATGTGCATTTAAAGTTCCTCCATGTCTTTTGTGGCTTAATAACCCATTTTCTTTTTAGTACTGAATAATTTTCCATTGTTTGGATGTACCACAGTTTATCCATTCATCTTCTAAAGGACATCTTGGTTGTTTCCAAGTTTTGGCAATTATGAGTAAACATGAATAAACATTCATGCGAAGGTTTTTGTGTGGAAATAAGTCTTCAACATTTTTGGGTAAATACATGGAGCTCAATTTGTGAATCATATGGTAAGAATATGTTTAGTTCTGTAAGAAACTGCCAAACTGTTGTCTAAAATGATTGTACCATTTTGCATTCCTACCAGCAATGAATGAGAGTTCCTATTGCTCCACATTCTTGTCAGCATTTGGTGTTGTCAGTATTCCAGTTTTTGACCATTCTAATAGGTAAGAAGTGGTATCACATTTTAATACATTTTAATCTTACATTTTTTGACTCTTCAGAGTAGGTACTTTTTAACTTCTGGATAAGGAACAGTCTCTACCATGTTTAGAAACTCATAAAGTTTTTGATATGGCCAAATATCTTTTCCATTTCGGGCCCTGTTTGAGGCTATCTATGCCTCCAGTGGACTGACCTGCTTCTTGTTACTGACAGAATACTTTAACTTCATGTCTGAAACATGTGTATTTCTTAATCCTGCTCACATATCTGAGCCTCCAAGGACTTAATGTGTGACTTTTATTTTTAAATTTTCCTTAACCATTATACTTTCTATAGACTATCCAAATGCTCAGTAATTATGACTATCTACCTATCTACCTATCATCTATTTGTATGTCTACTGTCTCTCCTTCATTCATCCATACACCCCTTCATTCATAACCCTTCATTCATACACCCCTTCATTCATAAGTTGTAGAATAAATGTCACCTCATCTTTTTCCTAGACTCTATACAACATAGTCATTTATGGATCCAGTAGTATGCACTGAGATGATATGACTCCTGGTATAGTTATCTGTTATATTTTGGGCTAATACCTTTTAGCCTCTAGCTGCTAAATGACATAGGAGACTTAAATAAGTAAGATAATTTCCATTTCTAATAAAGAAAGTAATATAATACAGAGACAAAAATGCATGTTAAAACAATTTTTGACTATTTTAAAACAATAAGATTTCACATTTGGATAGAGTTTCCAGTTTGCAATTTCACAAAATTTTTAAATTTATTTCTGACTACAGCCCCATTAATAATGTGAATATTGTCATTAGTAATGAGGAATAATGATGGAGTGTCTCTGAAGGACCTGGAAATAAGGGAAATATTATTTTTTCTGCAAGTATTAATTTTTTAAATCAACATTTATTAGATAAGAGATAAGCAGCGACACCTAGAAGACTCAACTTGAACTTGATAGTGTATAGCCTTTTATTTAAAGAAATATTGCAAAATGAGGATTGACAAGTGATGAATATAAAGATGATATGATTACAGAGGATAATGTTGGAAATAAATACTATTTCAAGCACTGTCCAAAAAAGAGAGGCTTAAAAAAATGGACTTGGACTATTATTACAACTTCATCGGCAAGATTAATACATGCTATTATGACATTAAAATGTAAAGCTATGTGACTCTGATCTACTAACACTTTAATTTAGCTGTTTTTGTGTAGCTTCCATATTTGCCAAATAAGCTACTTATGCTATGGCCTCTGCTATCAATCTGACAAGAGAGAAAGGACTGATTTTGCAGCTTTAGGGGTACTAGGTTATGGGATAGTTATTATATTAGTTGAATATTTTGGGTTGCAAGTAACAGAAGTCTCCTTGTGCTAACTTAAGCCAAAAATACAAAAACAAAAACACTAAATGTGAATATGTGAACGAATAACAAAGATGTATTCAGTAGATAGTGTGTCCCGGAACGTGTGAGGCTGCATGCAAACTGGTCTTGGAAGTGGGTAAGAATGAGAACCTAGAACCACAGAGAACCCGTAATATCCCTTCTCTCCCGCTCTCGTTTTTCTTCTCTTTGTGGAAGCTTCCTTTTTCTCTCTCTATAAACAATTGCTTCAGTTTCCCTAACTACAAGGGAATTACAAGATTACTACTTTGTATTTCCCTAGCATACACAGTTTAGAGTTAGCCATACAAACATAAATTTTCTGTTTTCTTTATTTTTATTATTGAAGTATAATCAACATGAAATGAACTGTTCCTATTTAAAGTATATCATTTGAAAAGGCTTAATATGTAAACTCATTATTTCTTCACCACAACCAAGATAATGAACATATTTAACAACCCCCAAAGTGTCTTTTCCTTTTTTAATCCCTCCTCTCTGTCGTACCACACTCTCTCTGTAGGTAACTACTGATGTTTTTGTCAGTATACATTGATGTGCATTTTTAAAAGGTTTTTTAGCCATGGAAAAATACTGTATGATTATTTTTTGCTTGTGTTTTGGTTTGGCTTCTTTTATTCTGTATAATTATTTTGATATTCATCCATGTTTTTGCCTGTATCAATGGGTTTATTTCTTCTTATTGCTTGGTAATATTCCATTTTATGTATATATTAAAATTTTCTAATTTGTACACCAGTGGATGATATTTGTGGTTTTACCAGAGTTGCTTTTAAAATATAAGCTGCAATACCTATCAGTATGCAAGTCTCTATATAGATGCATGTTTTCATTTCCCTCATCTATGAGTAAGATGGATGAGTCATATGGTTGATATATGTGTAACTTTATAAGAAACTGTCTTCCAAAGTAGTCGTATATTTTTCATTTCCACCAGTAGTGCTAAGAGTTCCAGTTCCTCTGCAGCCTCATCAAAACTTGTATAACTTACATAAGTAAATATTTTTAACTTTAGCCATTTGAGTAAGTGTATAGTGGTATCACATTGTGTCTAATATTAACTTGCTTAATAGTTAATGGTGTGCATCATTTCAAGTGTTTATTTGACATATGCATTTTCCTTGATTAAGTGTCCTTTCATATTCTTTTCCCCTCAAACAAACAACAAGCAGATTGTTTCCTTGTTGGTGATTTTTAAGAGTCTTTATGTCTTCTGGATATAAGTTATTTATCAGAAATATAATTTGCAAATATTTTCTCCCAGTCTGTGGCTTGTCTTGTCTTTCTCCTAAAAACCTTTCAAAGCACAGAAGTTTTTAATATAGAAAGAATCAAATTTGTCAGTTTTATTTTATAGATCATGCTTTTCGTGTCATATTTAAGAAAGCCGTGCCTAAGCCTAGGTCAAAAAGATTTTTTTTCATATTTTCATCTATACATTTTACAGTCTTAAATATTACATTTAATAGTATGATCTTTGTGTTAATTTTGCATATAGCATGCGGTATGAATCAAAGTTTGTTTTTTAAAATATGGATATCCAGTTGTTCCCATACCATTTACTGAAAAACGATTCTTTCTCCACATAATTGCTTTTGCATCTTTGTCTAAAATCAGTTGTCTATATGTACACAACTCTATTTTAGAACTCTCTTCTGTTGCATTGATTTGTTCATCTATCACGATGCCAATACCACACATTTTGCTTATTCTTGCTTTCTAATATGTTTTAATATCAATTAATGTTAGCCCTCCAATTTTGTTCTTTTTTTCCACAGTGGTTTCTGCTATTGTAGGTACTTTAATTTTTTATACAAATTTTAAAATCAGTGTGTCAATTATTACAAAGACAGTCTTTCTGAATATTTATTGGGGCTACTTTGAAGCCACAGATGGATTTAGGGAGAATTAAGACCATAAAAATTTTGAGTTTTTAGTATATAGAACTTGCATATGTTAAGCCACATTTATCCTTTCATATGTTATAGTTTTGAATCTATCGAATCTATGGTGTTTGTTGTTCCAACTTTTTATTATTATTATTTTTTTATTATTATACTTTAAGTTCTAGGGTACATGTGTACAACGTGTAGGTTTGTTACATAGGTATACATGTGCCATGTTGGTTGACTGCACCAATCAACTCGTCATTTACATTAGTTAATTCTCCTAATGAAATCCCTCCCCCAGCCCCCCACCCCCCGACAGGCCCCAGTGTGTGCTGTTCCCTGCCCTGTGTCCAAGTGTTCTCATTGTTCAATTCCCACCTATGAGTGAGAACATGTAGTGTTTGGTTTTCTGTCCTTTTGATAGTTTGCTGAGAATGATGGTTTCCAGTTTCATCCATGTCACTGCAAAGGATATGAACTCATCCTTTTTTATAACTGCATAGTGTTCCATGATGTATATGTGCCACATTTTCTTAATTCAGTCTATCATTGATGGACATCTGGGTTGGTTCCAAGACTTTGCTATCGTGAATAGTGCCACAATAAACATACATGTGCATGTGTCTTTATAGTAGCCTGATATATAATCCTTTGGGTATATCCCCAGTAATGGGATGGCTGGGTCAAATAGTATTTCTAGTTCTAGATCCTTGAGGAATAGTCACACCGTTTTCCACAATGGTCGAACTAATTTACATCCCCACCAACAGTGTAAAAACGTTCCTATTTTTCTACGTCCTCTCCAGCATCTGTTGTTTCCTGACTTTAATGATCACCATTCTAACTGGCATGAGATGGTATCTCATTGTGGTTTTGATTTGCATTTCTCTGATGACCAGTGATGATGAGCATTTTTTCATGTGTCTATTGGCTGCATAAATGTCTTCTTTTGAGAAGTGTCTATTTATATCCTTTGCCCACTTTTTGATGGGGTTGTTTGTATTTTTCTTGTAAATTTGTTTAAGTTCTTTGTAGATTCTGGATATTAGCCCTTTGTCAGATGGGTAGATTGCAAAAATTTTCTCCCATTCTGTAGGTTGCCTTTTCACTCTGATGATAGTTTCTTTTGCCGTGCAGAAGCTCTTTAGTTTCATTAGATTCTATTTGTCTATTTTGGCTTTTGTTGCCATTGCTTTTGGTGTTTTAGTCATGAATTCCTTGCACATGCCTACGTCCTGAATGGTATTGCCTAGTTTTTCTTCTATGGTTTTTATGGTTTTAGGTGGAACATTTAAATCTTTAATCCATCTTGAATTAATTTTTGTATGAGGAGTAAGGAAAGGATTCAGTTTCAGCTTTCTACATATGGCTAGCCAGTTTTCCCAGCACAACTTATTAAATAGGGAATCCTTCCCTCATATTTTTTTTTTTTTTTTTTTTTTTTTTTTTTTTTTTGGTGAGGTTTGTCAAAGATCAGATGGTTGTAGATGTGTGGTATTATTTCTGAGGGCTCTGTTCTGTTCCATTGGTCTATATATCTGTTGTACCAGTACCATGCTGTGTTGGTTACTGTAGCCTTGTAGTATAGTTTGAAGTCAGGTAGCGTGATGCCTCCAGCTTTGTTGTTTTTGCTTAGGGTTGTCTTGGTTATGCAGGCTCTTTTTTGGTTCCATATGAACTTTAAAGTAGTTTTTTTCCAATTCTGTGAATAAAATCATTGGTAGCTTGAAGGGGATGGCATTGGATCTATAAATTACCTTGGGCAGTATGACCATTTTCATGATACTGATTCTTCCTATCCATGAGCATGGAAAGTTCTTCCATTTGTTTGTGTCCTCTTTTATTTTGTTGAGCAGTGGTTTGTGGTTCTCCTTGAAGAGATCCTTTACATCCTTTGTAAGTTGGATTCCTAGGTATTTTATTCTGTTTGTAGCAATTGTAAATGGGAGTTCACCCATGATTTGACCCTATGTTTGTCTGTTATTGGTGTATAAGAATGTTTGTGATTTTTGCACATTGATTTTGTATCCTGAGAGTTTGCTGAAGTTGCTTGTCAGATTAAGGAGCTTTGGGGTTGAGATGATGGGGTTTTCCAAATATACAATCACGTCATCTGCAAACAGGGACAATTTGACTCCTTCTTTTCCTAATTGAATATACTTTATTTCTTTCTCTTGCCTGATTGCCCTGGCCAGAACTTCCAACACTATGTAGAATAGGAGTGGTCAGAGAGGGCATCCTTGTCTTGTGCAGTTTTCAAAGGGAATGCTTCCAGTTTTTGCCCATTCAGTGTGATATTGGCTGTGGGTTTGTCATAAAGAGTTCTTATTATTTTGAGATACATTCCATCAATACCTAGTTTATTGAGAGTTTTTAGCATGAAGTGCTGTTGAATTTTGTTGAAGGCCTTTTCCGCATCTGTTGAGATAATCATGTGGTTTTTGTCATTGGTTCTGTTTATGTGAGGGATTACATTTATTGATTTGCATATGTTGAACCAGCCTTGAATCCCAGGGATGAAGCTGACTTGATCATGGTAGATAAGCTTTTTGATGTGCTGCTGGATTCGATTTGCCAGTATTTTATTGAGGATTTTCACATCGATATTCATCAGGGATATTGGTCTGAAATTCTCTTTCTCTCTCTCTCTCTCTTTTTTTTTTTTTTTTTTGTTGTGTCTCTGCCAGGCTTTGGTATCAGGATGATGTTGACATCATAAAATGAGTTAGGGAGGATTTCCTCTTTTTCTGTTGATTAGAATAGTTTCAGAAGGAATGGTACTAGCTCCTCTTTGTCCCCTTTGTAGAATTTGGCTGTGAATCCATCTGGTCCTGGACTTTTTTTGGTTGATAGGCTATTAATTATTGCCTCAATTTCAGAGCCTGTTATTGGTCTGTTCAGGGATTCAACTTCTTCCTGGTTTAGTCTTGGGAGGGTGTGTGTATCCAGGAATTTATCCATTTCTTCTAGATTTTCTAATTTATTTGTATAGAGGTGTTTATAGTATTCTCTGATGATAGTTTGTATTTTGTGGGATCGGTGGTGATATACCCTTTGTTGTTTTTTATTGCCTCTATTTGATTTTTCTCTCTTTTCTTCTTTATTAGTCTTGATAGCAGTTTATCAATTTTGTTGATCTTTTCAAAAAGCCAGCTCCTGGATTCATTTGATTTTTAAGGGTTTTTTTTTTTTTTTTTTCTCTCTCTATCTCCTTCAGTTCTGCTCTGATCTTAGTTATTTATTGTCTTCTGCTAACTTTTAAATTTGTTTGCTCTGGCTTCTCTAGTTCTTTCAATTGTGATGTTAAGGTGTCGATTTTAGATCTTTCCTGCTTTCTCTTGTGAATATTTAGTGCTATAAATTTCCCTCTACCCACTGCTTTAATTGTGTCTGTCCCAGAGATTCTGGTATGTTGTGTCTTTGTTCTCATTGGTTTCAAAGAACATCTTTATTTCTGCCTTCATTTAGTTATTTACCCAGAAGTCATTCAGGAGCAGGTTGTTCAGTTTCCATGTAGTCGTGCAGTTTTGAATGAGTTTCTTAATCCTGAGTTCTAATTTGATTGCACAGTGGTCTGAGAGACAGTTTGATGTGATTTCTGTTCTTTTACATTTGCTGGGGAGTGCTTTACATCCAATTATGTGGTCTATTTTAGAATAAGTGTGGTGTGTTGCTGAGAAGATTGTATATTCTGTTTATTTGGGGTGGAGGGTTCTGTAGATGTCTATTAGGTCTGCTTGGTGCAGAGCTGAGTTCAAGTCCTGGATATCCTTGTTAACCTTCTGTCTCTTTGACCTGTTTAATATTGACAGGGGGGTGTTAAAGTCTCCCATTATTATTGTTTCAGAGTCTAAGTCTCTCTGTAGGTCTCTAAGGACTTACTTTATGATTCTGGGTACTCCTGTATTGGGTGCATATATATTTAGTATCGTTAGCTCTTCTTGTTGAATTGATCCCTTTACCATTAGGTAATGGCCTTCTTTGTCTCTTTTGATCTTTGTTCATTTAAAGTCCCTTTTATCAGAGACTAGGTTTGTAACCCCCCCTTTTTTTTTTCCATTTGCTTAGTAAATATTCCTCCATCCCTTTATTTTGAGCCTATGTGTGTCTCTGCACAGGAGATGGGTCTCCTGAATACAGCACACTGAGGGGTCTTGACTATCCATTTTGCCAGTCTGTGTCTTTTATTGGGGCATTTAGCACATTTACATTTAAGGTTAATATTGTTATGTGTGAATTTGATCCTGTCATTATGATGTTAGCTGGTTATTTTGCCCATTAATTGATGCAGTTTCTTAATAGCATCAATGGTGATTACAATTTTGCATGTTTTTGCAATGGCTGGTACCGATTGTTCCTTTCCATGTTTAGCGCTTCCTTCAGGAGTTCTTGTAAGGCAGGCCTGGTGATGACAAAATCTCTCAACATTTGCTTGTCTGTAAAGGATTTTATTTCTCCTTCACTTATGAAGCTTAGTTTGGCTGGATATAACATTCAGGGTTGAAAATTCTTTCTTTAAGAATGTTGAATATGGGCCCCCACTCTCTTCTGGAGTGTAAGGTTTATGCCGAGAGATCTACTGTTAGTCTGATGGACTTCCCTTTGTGGGTGATCCTACCTTTCTCTCTGGCTGCCCTTAACAATTTTTCCTTCATTTCAAACTTGGTATATCTGACAATTATGTGTCTTTGGATTGCTCTTCTCGAGGAGTATCTTTGTGATATTCTGTGTATTTCCTGGATTTGTATGTTGGCCTGTCTTGCTAGGTTGGGGAGGTTCTCCTGGATAATATTGTGAAGAGTGTTTTCCAACTTGGTTCCATTCTCCCCATCACTTTCAGGTACACCAATCCAACGTAGATTTGGTCTTTTCACATAGTCCATATTTCTTCTAGGCTTTGTTCATTTCTTTTTACTCTAAACTTGTCTTCTTGCTTTATTTCATTAATCTGACCTTCACTCATTCAATCCTTTCTTCCACTTGATTGAATTGGCTATTGAAGCTTGTGCATGCATCACAAAGTTCTAGTGCCATGGTTTTCAGCTCCATCAGGTCATTTAAGGTCTTCTCTACACTGTTTATTCTAGTTAGCCATTTGTCTGACCTTTTTTCAAGGTTTTTAGCTTCCTTGCTATGGGTTAGAACATGCTCCTTTAGCTCAGAGAAGTTTGTTATTACCAACCTTCTGAAGCCTACCTCTGTGAACTCGTCAAAGTCATTCTCCATCCAGCTTTGTTCTGTTGTTGCCAAGGAGCTGTGATCCTTTGGAGGAGAAGAGGCGCTCTGGTTTTTAGAATTTTCAGCTTTTCTGCTCTGGTTTCTCCCCATCTTTGTGATTTTATCTACCTTTAGTCTTTGATTTTGGTCACCTACAGATGGGGTTTTGTGGGGTTTTGGTGTGGATGTCCTTTTTATTCATGTTGATGCTATTCCTTTCTCTCTTTTTTTTTTTGAGTCAGAGTCTTGCTCTGTCACCCAGGCTGGAGTGTAGTGGCACCATCTTGGCTCACTGCAAGCTCTGCCTTCCAGGTTCAAGCCATTCTCCTGCCTCAACCTCCCAAGCAGCTGGGACTACAGGTGCCCGCCACCACGCCCGGCTAATTTTTTGGTATTTTTAGTAGAGACGGGGTTTCACCATGTTAGCCAGGATGGTCTGGATCTCCTGACCTCATAATCCACTCGCCTTGGCCTCCCAAAGTGTTGGGATTACAGCATGAGCCACTGCACCTGGCTGATGTTATTCTTTTCTATTTGTTAGTTTTCCTTCTAACAGTCAGTTCCCCCAGCTGCAGGTCTGTTGGAGTTTGCTGGAGGTCCACTCCAGACCTGTTTGGCTGGGTATCACCATCAGAGGCTGCAGAACAGCAAATATTGCAGAACAGCAAATATTGCTGCCTGATCTTTCCTCTGGAAGCTTTGTCCCGGAGGGGCAACCCCCTGTATGAGGTGTCTGTCAGCCCCTACTGGGAGTTGTCTCCCAGTTAGCCTACACGGGGGTCAGGGACCCACTTGAGGAGGCAGTCTGTCAGTTCTCAGAGTTCAAACACCATGCTGGGAGAACCACTGCTCTCTTCAGAGCTATCAGGCAGGGACGTGTAAGTCTCCAGAAGTTTCTGCTGCCTTTCATTCAGCTCTGCTCTGCCCACAGAGGTGGAGTCTGTTAGAGGGAGAAGGCTTTGCTGAGCTGGGGTGGGCTTCTCCCAGTTTGAGCTTTCTGGCCACTTTGTTTACCTACGGAAGGCTCAGCAATGGCGGACGCCCCTCCCCCTGCCAGGCTGCTGCCTTGCAGGTCTATCTCAGACTGCTGTGCTAGCAGTGAGCAAGGCTCCATGGGGGTGGGACCCACTGAGGCAGGCATGGGAAAGAATCTCCTGGCCAGCCGGTTGCTAAGATCATGGGAAAAGCACATTTTTTGGGTAAGAGTGTCCCGTTTTTCTGGGTACAGTCTGTCATGGCTTCCCTTTGCTAGGAAAGGGAAGTCCCCCAACCCCTTGCACTTCCTGGGTGAGGCAACGCCCTGCCCTGCTTTGGCTCACCCTCCATGGGCTGGACCCACTGTCCAACCAGTCCGAATGACATGAAGCAGGTACATCAGTTGGAAATGCAAAAATCACCTGTCTTCTGCATTGATCATGCTGGGAGCTGCCACCAGATCTATTCCTATTCAGCCATCTTGAAAAGGATCCTGTTAGTCCAACTTTCAGTTGTGTGTTGCTAGTATATACAAATTCAATTAATTTTTGTGCATTGATCATTTCTACTGTGATATTGCTAAACTTAATAGTTATAGTAGCTTTTGTGTGGATCCCTCTACATTTTCTTTATATTATCTGTAAGTTATATTATCTGTAAATTAAATTATCTGTAAATCATATTATCTGTAAATTTTTATTTCACCTTTAATTCTGTCTTTCTTAGTTGAATACCTCTTATTTTCTTTATGTTCCTTATTGCATTGGCTAGAAATTCCATGATGGACATCCTTTTCTTCTTCCTGATTGTAGAAGGGAAGCATTCAGTCTTTTAATGTTAAGTGTGCTGTTAGTTGTAGGTTTCTTTGCAGATGCCTTTTGTCAGGATTAGGAAGTCTTTTTTTCTCTTCTTTTCTTGGAGGATTTATCAGGAATGAATGGTAAGTTTTGTCAAATGATTTTTCTACTGAGATGATGACATTGTTTTGGAAATCCAGGTTTCCTTGCAATTCCATTTGAATTTTAGAATCAGCTTTTCCATTTCAGTAAAAGAGGTCTTTTGGATTTTGATAGGGATTCTATTGTATGTGTAGATCACTTTGGGTAGTAGTGACATCTTAACAACATTAGTCTTCCAGGTGAACATGGATGTCATTCCATTTATTTAGGTCCTCTTAATTTCCTTCAGCAGTATTTTATAGTTCTCTGTGTACAAATCTTTTACTTCTTTATTTAATTTGTTCATTCTTTACGATACTGATATAGTTTGGCTATTTGTTCCCTTCCAATTTTATGTTGAAATTTGATCCTTAGTATTGGAGTCAGGGCCTCATAGGAGATGTTTGGATCATGGGGGCTGATCTCTCATGAATGCCTTGGTGCTGTTCCTGTGTAGTGAGTGAGTTTTTGTTCTATCTGTTCCCATGAGAACTGATTGTTAAAAAGAGCTTCTCACCTCCCCCACTTCTTTTGCTTCCTTCCTCTCATCACGTGATACCTGCTACTCTTTCACCTTCCACCCTGAACAGAAGCAGGTGTTGTTGCCACTGTTCTTGTACAGCCTACAGATATGTGAGGCAAATAAACCTCTTTTCTCTATATAAATTACTCCAACTCAGGTATTTCTTTATGGCAACATGAATGGACTAACTCAGATGTTATTGTTTTGTCAAATGCATTTTCTGTACTAATCGAGATGATGATGTGGGTTTTTTTCTTCATTTATGTGATATATCACATTGATTGATTTTCATGTTTAACCACTCTAGGATTCCTGAGATAAATCCCACTTGATCTTTGCATATGCTCCTTTTAGTAGGCTGTTGTGTTGAAGTTGCTAGCATTTTGTTGAGATTTTTTTCATCTATATTAATAATGGATATTGGTGTGTAATTCTCTTTTCTTGTGACGTCTTTATCTGACTTTCAGGTTTAAGTAGTGATGGCTTCATAAAATGAGTTAGGGAGTATTCCCTTTTATTTTCTGGAAGAGTTTGAAAATGATTGGTATTAATTCAAAGAATAATATTGGGTATATTTGGTGGAATTTGCCATTGAAACCTTCAGGCCCTGGGCTTTTCTTTGATAGGAGGATTCTTGTTACTGTTCAATTTATTTCTTTCTGATAGGTCTCTCCAAATGTTCTATTTCTTCTTGAGTACATTTTGGCAGTTTTTGTGTTTCTAAGAATTTGTCCATTTCACCTAGGTTATCTCACTTATTGCCATACAATTGTTTATAGTATTCGCTTATAGTCTGTTTCATATCTGTAAAGTCAGTAGTAATGGGCCCACTTTCACTAAAATCATCTGATTTTAGTTATTTGCATCTCCTGTTTTTTTGTTTTGTTTTGTCTTGTTTTTTGAGATGGAATCTTGATCTGTCACTCAGGCTGAAGTACAGTGGTGTGATCTTGGCTCGCTACAACTTCCACCTCCCAAGTTCAAGTGATTCTCCTGCCTCAGCCTCCTGAGTAGCTGGGATAACAGGTATGTGCCACCACGCCTGCCTGATTTTTGTATTTTTAGTAGAGACGGGGTTTCACCATGTTGGTCAGGCTGGTCTCGAACTCGTGACCTCTTGATCCACCTGCCTCAGCCTCCCAAAGTGCTGGGATTACAGACGTGAGCCACTGTGCCTAGCTTTGTCATTTTTTTCTTAGTTAGTCTAGTGTATTTTTTGGTAAATTTGTTTCTATCTGTGCTTATGTAGTAAGTGTTTAACTTAAGAATAAACTATAAGTTTCATTGATTTTTCCCATTGGTTTCCTATTCTCTGTATTACGTCTACTTTAAAATACAGAATGTTTCTGTTTTCTATGTTATGTCTGCTTTAATTCTTCCTTCTCTTAGCTTTGGGTTTAGTTTGCTTTTCTTTTTCTAGTTCCTATAGTTTTAAAATTACACTGTAGATTTAAGATCTTCCTTTTCTTTTTCTTTTTTTTTTTCCTTTAAGAGACGGAGTCTTGCTCTGTTGCTGGAGTGCAGTGGTGCGATAATCTGCAACCTCCACCTCCTGGGTTCAAGCAATTCTCCTGCTTCAGCCTCTCGAGTAACTGGGACTACAGGTGCATGCCACCACATCCGGCTAATTTCTTTTGTATTTTAGTAGAGATATGGTTTCACCATGTTGCCCAGGCTGGTCTTGAACTCTTGAGCTCAGGCAGTCCATCCACTTCGGCCTCCCAAAGTGCTAGGATTACAGGCATGAGCCAACATGCCCAACTGAGATCTTCTTTTTATAAAGAGGCATTTATATCTATAATTTTCTCTATATGCACTGTTTTCTATGCATCTCACAAAGTTTGGTATATTGTATTTTCATATTCATCTATCTCAAAGTACTTTTTAATTTCCCGTATATTTTTTCTTTGACACATTGTTTGTTTAAAATGTGTTGTTTAATTTTCTCGTATTTGTAAATATTCTAGTTTTCTGTCAGTTATTGATTTCTAGTTTCATTTTATTATGATTGGAGAAGATACTTATACAATTTCAATCTTTTTATGTGATTGAAAAGATTTATGTGGAGACTTGTTTTGTGGCTTAATATGCGGTTTATATTAGAGAATGTCTTTGGTGCACTTGAGGAAAATGTGACGTTTTCTAATGTTAGAGTGTTGTATAATAATTATGAATGTTAGGTCTAGTTGGTTTATAGTATTGTTCAAGTCACCTATTTCCTTAATGATCTTCTACCTCGATGTTTTATTCTGTATTAAAAGTGGGTTAATACTGAAGTATCCAACTATTATTGTAGAACTGCCTACTTCTTTGAATTCTGCTGGTTTTTGCATTTTGCTGTATCATTTACTGAGAGAGGGGTGTTGAAGTACCCAACTACGATTGCGTATTTGTCTACTTCTTTTTTTAGTGTTTTCTTTATGTATTTTGAAATTGTACATAAAGGTGTTTGAACATTTGGATTTATTATTTATTCTTAGATAACTGACTTTTTTGTTATCATATGATGTTTCTCTTTCTTTGATAATATTCCTTTTCTAAATTCTACTTTGCCCAATATTAGTATAAGTCTTTCAGCTACTTTGCCCAATATTAGTATTACTCTTTTAGCTTTGTTTTGATTCATGTTTGCATGGCATGAATTGGTATGCATTTTTTCATTCTTCTCCTGGTAACACATGTCTTTAAGAAGGTATGTATTTGTGTCTTAGTTTTTATCTCATGTAATAATCTCTATATTTACCTGATATATTTAGACCGTTTATATTTATTATAATTATAGATATGGCTGAATTAAAATTTACCATCTTGTTAATTGTTTTCTTTTTATTACCTCTGTTTTGTTTTTCTCTTTTTTTATGACTTTTTTTCATTTTTGGTATTTTTTTTTTATTACAACAGCAAGCTCATCCTTAATTTCTGACTTATTTTTGTTAATTTTGTATCTTTAGGATTCCTTTTTATCTTCACTGTTGCCTTACTATTCATGCCTGGTTATAAAAAATTTTTCTTTGGTTGCCTCATACTTTATAATATTTATTTTTAACTAATCAGATTATATCTTTAAATATTAGCATAGTGCCTCATATGTTGTGTAAGGAACTTAACAGCAGTATTCTATTTCCTCTTTCCATCCTTAACAATATTTTGTCATGCATTTTACTTTTACCTACTTGAAATATACACATACAATACCCTTGTTACTATTTTTGTTTCATACATCCAGTTTTTTAAAGCAATTAAAAATAAGAGGAAAAGTCATCTTTATTTATATTTATTTATTTTCCTGTACTTTTCATTTTTTTAATGTAGATCCAAATTTCTACCTGATATCATACTCTTCAAAAATTTATTTCAATATTTCTTGCAGCACGTCTGCTGACAATACATCTCTCAATTTTTTTTATATGAGAAAGTACATCTTCTTCAGTTTTAAAGATATTTTGGCTGGGTATAGACTCTTGGTTTAGCATTTTTATTTCTTTCAGCACTTTGATGGCATCACTCCATTGTCTTTTGGCTTGCATGGTTTCTTCAATGAACAATATATTACTTTATTTTTAGTAATAGTAGTAATAATGAGGATAATTCACTTTAAGTACAATTCAAAAAGCATCCAAATATTACTTATTTTATATATTTCAGTTTTGGTTTTTAACTCTTATATAGTTCTTAAAGGAGTGTATATACATACATACATACATACATACACACACACATTTTAAAAAGAAGAGATAAATAAATATTGCCAATACAGTAAAAAGATCTTCTGTAAACATTATACATTGTTCCATTATTTTAAAAAAATTAGAGATTGTTGATGTTCTCAGTCAAAGCATTTTTTTGTAAAATCTTTAGGGGGATAAAATCAAACTACAGTAAGATGCAAATTTAAAGGGAACTGAAGAAAAATAGAGTGATATAAAGTTTGCCTTTCAAAAAAATTATATGGGGAAATGGAAAAGTGTGGAAAATGGTAATGAGAATAATTTTGAAACTGATTATGATAATATTATGAACATAGAATACCAACTTCAAGCATTTGTTATTTGCTTACTATGCTGAGAACTTTACAATATTATTTCAGTTATTTCAGTCTTTATAACAATATTGTGAGGGAGACTGTATTAATCTAAATGTCCATAAATTAGAGACTGCTTAAACAATTTTAGAATATTCATACTATAAAATACTCTGCCATCATTAAAAATAACAAAATATAACTACATGGAAAGTTATTTAATTTATACTGTTGGTAAAGACAGCAAGGTACAGTGGAAATGTAACACTTATGTAAAACACATAACACATAAACCCCAAATAATATATTTTTTCTGTGGAAATATAAAAGTGAAAAATTATCTGATATATTGCACACTAATCTAATTTGTAAATTAAGTTAAAATAGTATTTTAAACTCAAACTCATATGAGTTAACCAGGAAGAGGAAGATGTTATTAAGAGGCCTGTTCTGTGCCTGTTATTGGGCTACGAGTCTCCTTGATATTATTTTATATATTTCTCACAATATCCTATGAAGCCTGTATTATTACCATGCTTTTATAGATAGAAACTAGAGTGAGAGTATTTAATCAGCATAGGGCCAACTATATAATTTTCTCTCGAGAGCCTAATTTCTCTCTACTTAGTATACGTGAGCCCTTTTGGAGATAGATACTGCTTTTTAAATGTATATTTGGTTATGTAATTTACTAAACCCACCTAGCCTTAGTTTTCTCATGTGCAATACCACAGGGTTAACTAGTTATGTTATATGATTACTATAACTCCGAAATTCTGAAGCAAATTGTGGTATAATCAAACTAAATAGACATAACATATTGATCTCAGGTTATTTGTTGCTTCTTTATTTCAATCGATATTTCTATTGCATCAATCTCTGGGCACATTCAAATCAAAGATATACAGAGTTCTTTTGATTTTTCTTTGAGGATTACAGAGAATGATGCAGAAATGCTTTTGTTCTCAGAAGTGTTGACAAATACTTGTATAAAGCTTGTTTTATTTATTGATACCAACTCCACAGGTATGTATGACAGGTCATTTAGCATAGTGTAAGCAGAGTTTGAGTATGACTTAGTTGAAACTACATTACCATATGTGAGGAAACTGGACCTTCCTAGATGATGGCTCTCTCACAACTGATACACACACACACACACACACACACACACACAAATTCTAAACCTTGTTCCTACCACATGGCTATGCTTGGGTTCTATGAGAAATGGCCATGTCATTTGTAGCATCCACATTTTGGCTTAAATTTGTACCGGTTTAATTTCTTTCATTGTAAACCAAATATTTCTGGGAATCAAGATCTATACTGGGCCTATAGTAGAACAAAGGGTAAAGGAACAAAGAGTAAACAAGGAAGTTTTGAGTAGATGGTTCTAGAAGAAGAAAATGTCAGTAGTGTGTACAGGTATGAAGTAGCCAAGAAACCGCCAGAAGTCAAGTTGGTAGGTTACAAGTATGTGCTCATGTGTGTACATTATGCATGTTGCACACATACAGACAAATACGAAACATGAAGGGGAGTGAGGAGGGAAATTAGCAGCGAGTGATGAGATTATCTCTTAGGCCCGGGACCAGGTAATGTAAGCCTAAGGCATTAACTTTGTTATATTCATATGATGTATTGGTTCTCTTTAATTCTCAACTGCACTTTTCTTAAACGGATACGATTTAAATTATCATGAGCGTTCAGGTACTCCAGTTTGTCATCTTATGTCAATGCTATCCATCTTATGTGTATAGTGCTGTGCTTTGTCACTTGGCCATTATCCTACCCATTAGTTTCCTTGAACATATTCTTTTCTATAATAATGAGTCAGTGTCAAGACATCTTGTGGTAAGATCTTGATATATTTTTAACTGGAGCACTCCGTTAAAAAATGAGTCAATGATGAAGGATTATCTTGTACTAAAGGAAAAAAAAAGCAGAAATGTAATGAATCTGGACTTTGACATGTCATATATCTTATGCAGGGACATCCAAGAATTGTTGGAGAGTGTTGGCAATATGCCAGAAATCATCATGGTGGGATAGTGTCCAGGTCGACGAAGATGCATTGTCATTTTACTTTTGGAAAATCCTGCGAGGCTCGCTATGGAATCTGGCAATAGCAATTACAATTACTGTGCTTCATTTTATTCACTTGGGCAAAATAATGTCATTCCACTTAAAACATACAAAATTACAAACTAATAATAAAGCTCTCTTAACAGCCCTTAGAGTGAGGAGTTAACCTTGATAATAAAGTGATGTAAGGCTTAATAAACCTTGTCTCTGGCCAAATCCCAGGGAGAATGAATTTCATGTGACTCAGCTCTATGGAATCAATAATAACTAACTCCTGTTTGGCACTAGTTGAATATGAGGTGCAGACAAGTACTCGTTCAGGTATGTGGATTACTCAGGGTTTCCCTGCTACCCTCACAATACTTACTTTTGGTTTTTCTTGGCGTCAGATGATTCTACTTTCAGAGGTAAGCCTTGACTGCTCTGATGTATGAATATACCTCCTTAACAAGGACAGTCTCACTTATAGATATAAACTAAGCACAATGAAATATTTTAGACATTTATATGCCAAATAGCAATAAATCTTGGGCTAATATTTATAAACAGCCAATAGCAAGTTTTTAGTAAATTTTCCACCAGCATTGTATTTAGAGATCTTTTATGAAAGAAAATTGTGGAGCAGCTCTGCTCAAGGCTATCACTTAAAACATCTCACTCCTGTAATCCCAGCACTTTGGAAGGCCGAGGCGGGTGGATCACAAGGTCAGGTGTTCGAGACCAGCCTGGGCAACATGGTGAAACCCGTCTCTACTAAAAATACAAAAATTAGCTGGACTTGGTGGCGGACACTTGTAATCTCAGTTACTTGGGAGGCTGAGACAGAGAATTGCTTGAACCCGGGAGGCGGAGCTTGCAGTGAGCTGAGATTACACCACTGCACTCCAGCCTGGGCAACAGAGTGAGACTCCATCTCAAAAAAAAACAAAAAACAAAAACAAAACAAAACAAAAAAACATGTAAAAAGCCTTTACATTAGTATGATATTGTAGACCTGGAAAATTCATATTGTAGAATTTTGAGGAAAGAACACTGAGACAAATATTCCATAGAAGAAAGCAGTTGCCTAACTAATTCACCACTTTTTTCAGTCTCATGATCCCAGTGGTGGCAGGAGGGCAGGTACTTTCTTCTGAGTATCCTGGCATAAACCAGAACTGAGAATATGAACTTATGTAAATAAAACTCTTTAGAGGATGATGTATAAAATTATGCTGATATATTCATGTACAATAAAATGTATGAGGGTTCACCAGTATATTTCCTGTATCATTTGGGAAGTTAGCTTGCCAGAGGGTTATTTAAGTGAGTCTAAAATAAGCATAGGGATAATTAGTTACATGATGCAAATGTGTAATGGCCTCATGCTGTAATATTTGAAGCAGATGAGATTCTTGATTTAGCTTGACAGGTATGCATTCCTCTGGCCAGTGCTGGGCAACTCCTTCACTTTGGAGTCTGACCTGTTGGCACTCTCATTGCCCACTGATTCTTTGGTTGATCAATTTGATACATTATTTTATTAGATATGTTCTGTTTTACATAAATAAGTATATTTGTTACATATTTATGACAACTGTTGCAATGTAATCTAAGAACCAGTTTAACTGCTTACAGTTTAAAAATATTTCTAGTGCTGGTGGGCATAAAGTGAGAGTCTCCAAAGGGGGGCCCTATGTTCAGTGTTCTAGGCTGAACTCCAAGAATATGATAAAACTAGGTAATTCTGCAGATTGTGAGAATAGAAGGGTCAAGTGATCTACTGCCTATATGAAACACTGCAAAACAGTAAACAAGGGACTTTTTCATTACCCATAACTGGGGAATAATATAACCTTTACAGAATGTGAGAAAGTGTGTGAGTGAGCTGGTCAGGGCCCTAGAAAGTATCAGGTTGGACTGTTTAATTGGAGGCTCGTTGCTATGGTCTTAATGTTTGTGTGCCCTCAAATTCCTATGTTAAAATTCCAACCCCCAAGGTGATAGTATTAGGAGGTGGGGCCTTTGGAAAGCGACCAGGAATGGATTAGTGTCCTTGTAAAAGAAGCCAGAGAGAGACACCCTTTGCCCCTTCCAACATGTGAGGACACAGTGAGAAGGTCCCATCTATGAACCAAAAAGTGGGCCCTCACCAGACACTGAATCTGCCAGTACCTTCATCTTGGACTGCCTAGCCACCAGAACTGTGAGAAATAAGTTCCTATTACTTATCGGCTACCCAGTCTATGTTATATTGGTAAAGCATTCGTAATGAACTAAGACACTGCTTGATATTATCAGTGTGGAGGAGCTAAGAAGTAGAGATGTGTTTACAACCCAAAAAGGCTGAACAGAAACCAACTCCTTCTCTTGAGGTCATGGTTAATTAAAGCCTGGATACCTAAACTGTCCAGCCCACGGAGAAAGCAGGGAAAAGAAAGAAATCTTATTTGGCTGAGTTCAAACTTGAAATGGCTAAGAAAAATAGTAGAGTATCCAGTTTATCTGATGTTAACTAGATTGTTTTTTCTGCCATTAGTCAGAAAAGAATCTCAAAGTAAAGATGAAATTATTTTAAAAATCAAGCTATATTTTTGCCAGTCAGAATTTATGGCTTGAAAATCAACATTTGCTTTTTGTTTGCATATACATAGTTTTGGAGTTTATACTGGGATATGTTTATACTGAGATATGCATTTAGAACATTATTAAAATATAGATTATTGAGGGTTTTTGTGGCATAGAAACTTGAGTATCTATCATTCAAATTTATAAAAGAACTATTCACAAATATTTCAATATTATTGGTTTAATAACAAAAGATACATTGTCTTGATATAATTTTATGATGAGATTTATAATTGAGAATTAATGTTATCAACTTGGCTGTTAGGTTTCTTTAAAAATTCTGTTTATTAAGTGTGTAATGTTTTAATGATACCATGTGGAGAAGAGGAATTGGGACATTCCTGACCAAAATTTGAGCTATAGTGGCCTCAAGATAGCTTTAACTTCTTTATTTCTCTTATACGGCAATTTATACTAATTACAGCAATTTATTTTAGCTAACACATGTGGAAACAAATAAAAATGTGGAACCATACATAATGAAATCTAAACTGATCATAAAATTTTAAAATAAATTTTAACATGAGAGGTTCCATGCAGCTGCATATTTAGAATTTAATTCTTCTTATTTAGTGCTCCAAATAGTTCTATAGGTTTTTTTTTGTTCCATGAACAATGTGAATGCCATAGCCCAAACAATTCTAAGCAATAAATGAAACAGGAAACTTCATTATGATATAAACTTCTTAGAAACAATATTGAGTTTCAAATCATTGGAAATAGTAATAACCAAATTAGATGTTATTAAGACTTTACTAATACAAAATGTATGCTTCAGCATTCTATTACTTGAATATTTGAGCAATTAGATGCCACTGGCAATGTTAGATTTGATTAGGGGTTTTCAGCGTACTGCTCAACAAGCTTAGCTATGAATATTAGCTAACTATCTTTTAGATCTAGTAAAAAAAGTCAGAGTGTTACAAATGGGTTGGATTCTTGTTTATTGTATTTGATTTTAAGAGACCAGAAATCACGGGATAATGAAAGTACAAACAGTGCCAGAAATTGACAATTTAGGTTAATCCTATAAGTAAATGAAATATACGCTTATTTGCTTCCTACCTCACGTCAGGTACCATTCTGAGAAAATACAATTATCAAGGCACTATTAGCTCTCACAATTAATTAACAGTCTATTTGGAAGGTAAACATAAGAAAAAGAATGCATCCTGCAATTTAATACAATACATACTCTGAAAGAGGTGAAGTACAAGGAGCAGTGAGACAGAGAGGCCTAGCTGACCACTAATATAGAGTTATTGGTGAAGATGTGTTCCCAGAAAAGGACCATATCTTCCAGACCTTGTTATATCAATGTGCCTTCCCAACTCTTTCCCCTTCCTCTGCCCCAACAAGGAAAGTGGCACCTCAAGATAGAAGGAGTTTGGGTTCTAAATCATTACTGACCAGGAACATTATAATTGGACTGATGTGTCCACATATCAGTCCGCTGACATTTGGGGATAATTTATTGCAGCAGCAAATGCTCCTATAACTAATCTACCGATCTACCAATCTGCCTGAAGGTAATAGGAAATGCTTACAATGGACTCCTTAATTGTATATATGAGTTGGTTTTTGTTTTTTTTTTCAGGTGGTATATATAGAAGAGATGGGGGTGGGGTTTGGTAGATCAATTACACATAGGAAATAACAAGAGCAAAGGCACAGAGAAATAAAAAACTGTTTATATGCAATGTTTCCTATCATTCAGTATTTTTGTCATGTCAGGTAAGTGGAGGAGAGAGGTATGGAGAGGACTGGGGAAGTAAGTAAACAGGGCCATATTATAGAAATCCTTATACTCCCATGCATAGACTTGGGACTAAATCCTTATGCTGCTCATTTCTAATATACCTTTCACAGGGCCAGAGGGCTGTCTTAAACATCATGACTGTCATTTTATCAAGGAAGAAGAAGAAATAAAGAATATTCAGGTTGATTATGGGTCTTGAAAGGAATATTGCCCATTAATAATAGTCAATGAGGAAAATGGTAAAATGTGTGACCATTGACCAGGATCCATATTCTAAAGGGACTCTGAGGTTTAGCTAAGATTGTGAATCAAAATGTTGTTATAATGCCTACACGTAGTTTTATTAAACTGGACTAAACATGGCATGGGAATAGAAATGCTGAAAAAGAAAACTAATCAAAATTGTTATGATATAGAAAAACTTCACATGATATAGAATAAGTTAAGAAGAGAGGGTAAGGCCGAGACGGGCGGATCACGAGGTCAGGAGATCGAGACCATCCTGGCTAACACGGTGAAACCCCGTCTCTACTAAAAAATACAAAAAAATTAGCCGGGCGAGGTGGCGGGCGCCTGTAGTCCCAGCTACTCGGGAGGCTGAGGCAGGAGAATGGCGTGAACCCAGGAGGCGGGGCTTGCAGTGAGCCGAGATCTGGCCACTGCACTCCAGCCTGGGAGACAGAGCGAGACTCTGTCTCAAAAAAAAGAAAAAAAAGAAAAAGAAGAAGAGAGTGTATCCTGTGGTACTATACCTCATATATAAATATATAGTATATTATATTCTATATTATAAAGTACAGAAAAAGTATGTCAAATAAAAACTAAATTTTTGTTCACATGTCTAATGCAGATTGGGTGGTGTTACAGGTTGTGTTGTGTTTTCCAAAAAATAGATATTGAAGTCCTAACACCTAGTACCTCAGAATATGACCTTACTTAGAAACAGAGTCTGTTCCGATCCAGGCAAGTTAGGATGGGATCATCAGCATGGGCCCTGATACAATATGATAGGTATTCTTATAAAAAGGGATAAATTTGGGCATAGAAACAGATACACACAGAGCAAAGACCACATGAAGAGACACAGGGAGAAGATGGCTATTTGCAAGGCAAGGAATGCCTAAAGCTACCAGAACCTGGGAGAGAGAATTGGAACAAGTTCTTCCCTAGAGTTTTCGGAGAGAGCAGGGCTCTGCTGACATCTCAATTTTAGAGTTTTGGCCTCCATAATTGTAAGATAATAAATTTTTGTTGTTTAGGTCACCTAGTTTATGGTGCTTTGTTACAGGAGCCCTAGGAAGCTAGTAATACAAGAGGACATTCTCCTTTATGTAATTTTACCATATGGAAGATGCCTCTAAAGAAGGCTTAATAGAAAGAAGCATGGAGATTGTACACTGTTTCTTACCCATCTTGTCGAGAAGTGACAACACATCACTTCTATTCCAAGTTTGTTAACTAGAAATAGACACATGGCCTCAATATAATAGCAAAATAGCCTGAGACAGGTAGAAATAGCAAAATAGCCTGAGACAGGTAGAAAAGTGTTTATAGTATTTGGTGTACAAGCACTGTTTTCATCACAACTGCCATTGAAGTACACACATCTAGCCTCTTAATTCAGTTTCTGCCTTTTAATAACAGTGGGAAAATTGTTCATATCTCAAATCTTAATTTCTAGATACATTAAATAAGGGTAATCATGCCTAATGGATATGAAGCACTTAGTAGAATACCTGACACAGAGAAAATGTTCAATAAACTATTGCTATTTTGTGAATTCGTAGTATATGGAGTGAATTCTGCAGAAGAATATGGAGACTAATACATGGGTCCTAATTATACTTATTTTAACATATTGAATATTTTTTGAAATGTTTCAGATCTTGCATTTTACCAAAACAATGCAGTATTTCATAAGAATTGAACAATTTTGGGAGCACCTACCTGAGCACTCTACCCCTTTCTTTTTCTTAACTCTTTTCACCATCCATTCATGAAATGATGTAATATTACATAGGACAGCTTGTTAATAATTAATCACTAACAAAAACAAATTTAGACAGAAACTTAAGTATGTAGAGTGAACATATAGGCAAATAATGATTTAGACTGGATAAAAGACAGCTTATTTGACATCTTCTTTAGATTGAAGGCTTCTTATATTGTCCAGACATATTTTTCAGATAAAGATAAAATAAGTTTTGAGATTCTATTTATCTACTCATTATAAATAATATTTTAGAAATCTATGTTTCCATACACTTTGTATTTAAAACAAAGCCAATGCTCAATTAATTTATGGCACTGAAAAGGAGAGACTGTTCTACAAGGTCTGTTCATTTACCATATAAATATAATATTCATTTGTATATTTAAATAATTTTAAATATAAGAATGGTGCCAGAAAGTAGCTATAATGAGTAGCATTTGGTATTGTTTAACTCATTCTCAATTACCCTGTCTTAATAAAATTTACACATAATAAACTGAGTGGTATGACGTATACTAATGAAGCCAAATAAATAAGATGTTAATCAGTATAGAAAGAACACAACAAAAGGGATTCCATTTGCAAAGTATTATAATTTGCAAAAGATTCTAAGACTAGATGAAAATTTAGTATAAATAACTTCAAAAGAGAGTGAAAAAGAGACAGAAAATGAAAAGTGTGCATGATTGTTTGGCAGTTAAAAACACAGTCACAACAATAGTGATTTCTTAACATTACAATAGAAGTAGGATTTTTGTTGTTGTTGTTGTTTTTGTTAAATTAAGGAAAAGTTTCATCCTCTATGCTATCATTAAAAGTGGACAGGACACATGTTTTTGCCACCCCAGTCTTTGCCATCTGTTCATACAAATATTCTCTGTATGAACATCACAGAGAATAGTAATGGAAATAAAATGATTAAGGATAAAGACCTATTAAAGAATACACCAAATGAATATTTGCTATTACAGTGTGATTAATTAGTATAACTTCAGAAAGTCCTTGATTCTACACCATGCTCTCTATTATGAGTTGATAAAGAAAGATCAGTGGCAGGTATGGCAAACTGTGGTCTAAGTCACCTGTTTTCTTAGTACATTTTTTGTTTCCATAACTGAATACCACAGACTGGGTAATTTATTTATTTATTTATTTATTTATTTATTTATTTATTTATTTATTTTAAAAAGTGAGAGAGAAACTTATTTCTTACAGTTCTAGAGGCTGGAAAGTGAAGATCAAGGGGCTGGATCTGATGAAGGCCTTCTTATTGCTTTATAACATTGTGGAAAGCATCACAGGGTAAGAATGGCACATGAGAGAAAGTTAAACTGGCTTTTATAACAGACCCACTATACCCACTAGTTCTATAACTATCCTACTCCTATGATAACTCATTACCCCATTAATTATGAACAGATTAATCCATTAATGAGGACTCTGTCCTCAGGCCCAATCATCTATTAAAGGCCTGATTTCTTAATACTCTTACATTGGGGATGAAGTTCCAACATGAGTTTCAGAGTGGACAAACATTTAAACCATAGCACATGTAGACTGTCATTTATGATATTGTAGCTACAGTAAGTCTCCTCTGCTTATGAGCCTCTCCAGTTGTCTCCTACCATTGCAGAAAACAGCTTGTAACTCAGTTCACCTTCTATGGCTCAGTTTTAACAGAGCTTTCTACTCCCTCTGAGAATATTCAGTGTTGTTCATTCCTGCTTTTCTCCACAACAGACACAGACTTCAAGTAGAAGATAACTGAAGTCATAATTCATAAGACTGCAATTTTACTATTTCCTACATGCCTGGAGTTTTGCCCTAAAAGAAGATTAACAGCAACAAGCCACAGTAAAGGTCACATCTTAAAGCCATGATCATGTTGCTCCAACAGAGGCCAGCGTTTCAGAATAACCAGACATATCAGAGAAAGTTAAAACATAAGTAATTACTAGATTAAGACTGGAGCGTTGGGCCTTTTAAGTGATATGTAGTGTGATCTGAATCATGAAGTCATGCCAGTTTTGTTTCATTTGTTTTTGTAAATCAGGAATTTGACAAGCTTAATTAAAGAATGGTACTTATTTCCTTTTTAATTTTCATGTATTCTCAACTATACAGCAAGAGTAAAACATGATTTTCAAAATGAACCTTTTTGATGGTTTAAAACATTACTTAAGGCATAATATAGGAACTACCCACTTTACTTCAAGTCACTATCCTTTCCAAGTCATTTTTACTTCTGCAAAAATATTCTGTAAACATGGGTAAAAGAGTAATGCTAATAGCTAATATTTATAGGGTGCTTACTATATGCTAGATGCTGATCTAAGCCTTTTACATCCATTAACTAATTGATTTTCTCAGTAATGCTATGAAAGTAAGTACTGCTCGTATCCCCATTTTATCAATGTGAAAACTGAGGCAAAGAAAGTAAATAAATTCTCCTGGGTCATACAGATAGTGCACTAGAAACCTAGACACATTTTAAGCAGGATGGTTCCAGAGTCATCCTCTCATTAACTATCTTATGCTGGCCAACTATAGAAGTATCTTCCTGCCATATCTACCTTGGAACTTTTCACAGGTAAGAAATAACAAAATAGAGGAAGCCTTATACAGTCAGTGCTTCCTAAATTTTGTATACATCAGGATTATCTAGAGACTTGCTAAAATTGTTTCCTGAGGTCCACCCCCAGAGATTCAGATTTAGCAGATTGGGATCTATACATTTATATTATAACAAGTTCCCAGGTAATGCTGGAGCTGCTGGTATATAAATTACACTTTGAGTGCCACTGCATTAGGTTATATTTAATTAGGTTATCAAGTATTTCCTATTTACAAAACATCCTAACTGTATATCTTTAAGAACCTAAAGACACAGCTGTTTATTGGTTTGTTTGCTTTTACCAGTTCTAAAATTAGTAAGGACCTAAAAGCAGGGCCCTGTATGGAAGTCAAAGTTTGTTCACTTACACCCAGAAAACGTACTTTAGTATTTTTTTTTTTTTTTTAGTTGTGGGAAAATCATTCCTATGAATATGTGGCAGCAAGAGATATTTCTGTTAGAGTTTAGTAGAAAGTTTTTTTTTTTTTTAAATTTCATGACATGAGTAGAAATTATGAGAGAAATTAAAGTTGATTCACTTTTTGGCCCACATATGCTGAACCTTCCATTTAGCTTAATCCAACATTTGGATTAAAAAGAAACTTTATCTTGAATCAAGTTTTTGTTGAATCATTTCTCTATTTTCTTTCTGATTTGTGTGGTTCATTATGCAAAAATTATCAGCCACCTGAGCTAGTAATGGAAGCCAACGAGAAGACTGGTGAAACATCTGCCAGAAGAGAGTAGAGTAGTGCTTTAAGAGGAATTATTGTTTCTTATTTTAGTATTATCATTTTCTCCATAGCATTTTTGACCAATACATTGCTTTTTAAATATTCTCTTAAAGTATTAAGTTAGCAACGAAACAGTTAAAGAAAAAATAAATACTTTCACTGTCTCACTCCACTCAGGCCTAAATAATATTTTTCCCCCCTTTGGAAAGAGACATTTTAATATGTCACACTTCAGTTCCAGCTCAATAAACAACCATTTATTTACAATTTTAGAGCAATCTTCAGCCTAGTCAGGTAAGAATTATTTCAAAAGAATAAAAACATTTTCATTTCCCATCACTGCCAAAAAAGAAAAGAACATGAGTTATGAGTCTTGCTATGTTGTCTTAAGTTGATTACTATGGAATGATTAAAAAACTAGCTGTGCTGTCAGTGCAGAGGAGTACATTATAAGTGTAATAACAGCTTAGGGATACAATCCATCAATGCCGCACTTGGAAGAAGAAAAAAAGTTGATCTATTTCTTTGGTCATCATTTTCAGCATATTAGATGACAAATAATTGTACATTCATCAATAACAATAGATTAAAGTTGAAATGATTTATTGCTATTACACTGCTGTTATGATGGAGCACCGGGTCAGTCAAGCATCAGCAGGGTCTGTATTTAATTTTCACGGGTCTCTTAACAGAAATAATAGACAGAGAGTAAACCACCTGAAACAAGGTAGATCAAAGTTGTTGACAAATGATTTGTAGGTTGGTTCTTCATGAGTGGTGGAAGAGAGGCAATAGGACCTCTTTGGCGGGCTTGTTGAACCACTAAATCAAGCAGACCTTGCTGGCACTCAGGCTGACATCCAGCCAGGCAGCACATGGAAATATGAAAGCTATGCAAGTATGAAGTTAGTTTAATATTACCCGAAGGTAATGGAACATGGTACACATTCCTGGGACCAAACTGTGTGATTTCAATCTTCTGCACATCTCCAGTAGACTAATGAGAGTCTGCTTTTCAGCAAGTCGTAGTTTAATTGTTCTCACGTCCACTGACTGTTGATAGATTGGTATGATCCATGGAAAAATATGTAATATGTTTCTCTTAATATATTGTATTTCTTCCTGCTTAAGCAAGGTGAGAATTATTTATAGTCAACTTGTTTGAACATTTAAATTTCAATTCAACAATAACTAAGTACTAATTTGACTAGGTTTTCTGAAAGTTCTGTCTGTGGACTGTCTATTTCCGAATTTTTTAACCAGGATTTTTGCAGAAACATATGTAACTTGTTTGGCCCATCCCAGATGTATTGAGACTTTCTGGAGATTTTTGAAGCTAGAAATTTGCATTTCTAGAAAACTTTTTGGGTGATTCTGATGAAATCTAAACTTTAAGAACCAATGTATTAGGCTCAGATACTATGGGAAACAAAAACAACTACACTGTGTCAGCGAGTTTCAGGAATGTCTACCCATCTTGAGGTTCAGCTCTTTTCCTAACAAATGTAGTTGACAAGATTCAACTGTACAAGGAGTTTCATTAAGCCTTACCTTGGACTTCTGAGGCTTTTTAAAAAATATTTTACATTTTAAAGAGACTATTAAGATTTCCCACATGAAACACAATAACATAATCACCTAAACACTTTCATAATAGGTAGGTATTTTGTTACAACCTCCTCTCAAAGTATCTGGTTAGTCTATAAAATATTGTGCATTATGTCATCCAAAATGCATTATTGTATTGATTTATTTTATATTTACTAATTTATGTGCATTTTAAAATATATTATTAATGTTTTATTTTAGCATACTATTAAATATATCATTTATAATAATTATAAAATTTTTTTAAAAACCAGTAAATAGCATAATTCATTAAGGGGAAATGTTTAATGATGTTGAATTTAGAAATAACTATCTCTAATTAGGGTATCCCGCTATTTTAAAATAATAGATACCAGTTTTAGATTCAAGAATAGGTGATTTTTTTTCAATTAAAAGTAATGGGAAAATTTGTCCTTCTGGTAAATTACCCTCTGAGGAATATTTTCAGTAAGAACTTGTCCATAAAAAGCAAGCGATGCTTGTTTGTAAGGTATCTACCTAATTTATAAGTACGGTAGCTTGACTTTGCCAAACTAAACAAAGAGTCTCAAAATAATTTGGTCTTGTAATTAGTTATACAGAAATGACTGTGACAGAGTGGGAGGAAATAAAATAATAAATCAATATTCGGTCTATTGCTGCTTCAGTAGAAGTCAGATTATAATATTGCCAATACCTACTGCTGCATTGGCAGAGAATTCTCATCTTGTAGGCAGCTATGGTGATTGGTAATACCTGCCCAGAATTCTGTGTTGAGAAGTTGCTGCAGAAGTAGACCCAAAAACAAATAGCTTATTTGGCAGATGAATTAGGAAAGGGAAAGGAGGTAAGCAAATAAGGGCTCAGTTAATGTGAAGTTATTACTCTGGACAATTGGGGCTCAATCCCACTAGAGACCCTTTAAAACATTGTAAAGAATACAACTCAGACAAGTTGCTGTCAGAGGTGAAGAGTCTGGATAGTAATACCAGCCCTCATCACTCAGTGTGGAAGGGTGGTCTCTCTGGCATGCTCTTGGGATTGTCACATCTTGGCACTCTGGCCTACTCTGTGCTCTGGTCAAACAATCTTCTTAGAAACAGGCGCTTGACACAGAAACCTCTGACAAATACTGAAACTAACCACAGAAGTGCCATCTGATCTCCAAAGTGGGCCAGGGAAATGTGGACAAGCACAAACACTATGCAGCACTCCAAAAAGATTTGTAAGTCAAATCTGGACTTAATGAGGGAAAGTCTGTCAACAGATATTGCAGGTGTGTTTGGCAGCATTTGCCATTCCTTAGTTTATTATAAACCCCATGAATACAATTTAGGAAAACTAAACCTTCTCAGATTTCTGAAGTATGTTTGTTTCCTCTGCATGGTTGATAGATGTAAAAAGAAGTACAGAAGCGCTATTGCCTTACCATAGTGTCTTTACTTAGCAGTATCACTGGAAACATATAGAAATGACTTGCATAATAGAGAATGCCAACAATGTTCCAATTGTTTGATGATGCTATTTGGGACGGTGAAGGCTGAGTTCTCAGATTTAATTTGGTAAAAGTAATTTTGTCTAAGGTGGTTGTCACAATACTGCATATATTAGAAATCATGTCATTACATTCTCTAAATTAGGCCTTTTTAAAAAGACGTATTTAATACTCTTAGCTGTGAAGGCAACAGTGTCAAACAAGAAATCTGTCTACTGATGTTTGTAATTTGTAACAGTATCCCTGTACAGAGCAGTGTACTAACAATCCCAGATAGTATTAATTACTTCTTTCAGTTTAAGAAGAAAATGAGAAGTGCTTAATAATCAATCTCAAGTTTATTAGGAGCTAAATTCCATTGGAGGTGAGAGGCAGTTTTGCAATAAGAATGCCAGAGGAACACATTCAGTGGCCGAGAGCATTGTTGAAATCAAAATCATTAGATAACAAGTAACGTATGTGTACTTAGCCAACTAGATGACTAACTGGCTGATTCAGCTTAAAAAAAAAAAAAAAAAATCCCACACCTGTCAATAGTTATCACCACTAAAATAGTACATATAGTGAAGAAAAAAAGCTTTAACTTTCTGTCCAGTCAAATCTAAGTGTATCACACTCAATTGTCCTTCCTTAGTAATCTAAATAATTTCCCACCTTGCTCATGATGAATGCCTTGCCAGCTCCTACTCAGTTCCTCCACTTTACACGACCTAATTAAAGAAAACATTTCATGATTGCCTATTTTTTCTCATGCATGACAACCTATTATTTTTCCTACCACCTGATTAGGGCTTTATTATCCTTGGATTTAGATTGATTTGCTGAGCACTTTAATAAAGCACTACTTAGTTTGATTTAAAGGACTACAGGTTTCCTTCATTCATACAATTATTCTTATAACCGTCGTACATTCTAAGTACTCTACAGTCCCTCCAAAAAGCAGTTTTAGATTGCCACCAAACAAGGTTATAAAATAAGAATCACAGGTGACATTCCTGTTGAATATGGGAATGTGAGTTCCATTGTGGGCAGTCATGAGAGGACATTTTGCAATATAATTTGTCAAGGGTGATAAATCTATTTCATCATATCTGTCAGGGATGGCTCCTGTGTATTAAAACTACTATAAAGTTTGCTCAAGATAAACCAAAAGTTTCATATGATTAAATAATCATAAACTTATGATGACAAATTACATTTACTGTGTTATCTACAACCCGAGCCAAAATTAGATAGGGTTCAAATGGATGATGATGCATTTTGATTTCATATCTAGTGAATTTTTATTAAATAAATGAGATGTGCAACATTTATAAAACTGTCTTTTATTTTGAACCTTTTACTAGAAAGTTGTATCTTGTCAAAAATAAAGGGGCACACATATACACATTGAATTACTAATTAAATGAGTTGCTGGTAGAAAAGTAAAGAAAGTTACTTAAATATTAACTGGAGAACACATGGTGCTTGGTAGACGCTGAGCCATCACAGATGAGAAGAAATTCCAATCCTAAGAAAGAAGCATAAGTCTCACCCTGCAGTGGTGAGACAGGTGGTGTTCAGTGGTAGATAGCCCAGTGAGCCCCACTGGAGTCCAGGGATTAAAGAAATATTGACAGAAGGTTCAGTTATACATAATCTAATCAGACATTCAATCCATTATTTATTTATTTATTAAGTGCATGCTATGTGCAAGGTTTAGAACAAAATTCTTCCCATGATTTTAAAGAATCTCAAGGGATTTGAATGCTCATTGGGGTGACTGAGTTCATCTGTTAAAAAGAATTTAAAGGATCCAAGCTTGGAATATGCCTATTGGTTTTCAGGTACCTTAATAATACCAACTCTTTGATTTTAGGATTCTTATCTGAGGGAAATCAAAGAATGAGGATGTAAGGTGGCATTTGGTCAAATGGGAATTTCTGTGACTTTCAACATCACTCACAAATACACACACACATTGTTCATACTCTTGTTAGAATTGAGAGTTGTTCCAGTGTGGTAGCATTTGTTCATCACATCAGGACATTTCTTAAAGTTTACTTATTTTGATTGAGAAAAATGGTATATATATTTATGAAATAAGACGTGTTTTGAAATATGTATAGAAATGGCTTACATCAAACTAATTAACATATGCATTGTCTCATATACATCATTTTTTGTGGTGAGAACAAAATGTCCTCAGTGATTTTTAAGACTGAATATATTATAATTAACTACCATCTCTTGAATTTATTCTTCCTATTGAACTGAAATTTTGTATATGTTAACCAATGTCCCCTGATATATCAACAGTCCCTGGAAACCACCACTCTACTCTCTGCTTCTATCAGTTGGACTTTTTTAGATTTCGCATATAAGTGAGATAATGGGGTATGTATCTTTCTGTGACTGGCTTAATTCACTTAACATAATGTCCTCCAGGTTCATTTATGCTGTCATAAATGACAAGATTTCCTTCATTTTAAGGTTGACTAGTATTCCATTGTGGATATACGCCACATTTTCTTTATCCATTTATCCATTGATAGCCACTTAGGTTGATTGCATATCTTGGCTATTATAAATAATGTTGCAATGAATGTGGGAGTGCAGATATCTTTGACGTTGTGATTTCATATTCTTTGATTATGTGATTGCAGTGGGATTGCTGGGTCATTAGGCAGTGCTATTTTTAATTTTATGAGGAACCTCCACATTGTTTCCATAATGGCTGTACTAATTTACATTCCTGCCAATAGTGTACAAAGGTTCCCTTTCTCTACATCCTTGCCATCACTTGTTACTTTCATCTTTTATATTTTTATTTTTATTTCTTTTTTAAAATTTTACTTCAAGTTCTGGGATACACGTGCAGAATATGCAGGTTTGTTACATAGGTATACATGTGCCATGATGGTTTGCTGCACCCATCAACCCATCATCTACATTAGGTATTTCTACTAATACTATCCCTTGCCTAGCCCCCTACCCTCTGACAGGCCCCAGTGTGTGATGTTCCCCTCCCTGTGTTCATGTGTTCTCATTGTTCAACTCCCATTTATCAGTGAGAACATGTGGTGTTTGGTTTTCTGTTCCTGTGTTAGTTTGCTGAGAATGATGGCTTCCAGCTTCATCCATGTCCCTGCAAAGGACATGAACTCATCCTTTTTTATGACTGCATAGTATTCCATGGTGTATATGTGCTACACTTTCTTTATCCAGTCTATCATTGATGGGCATTTGGGTTGGTTCCAAGTCTTTGCTATTGTGAACAGTGCTTTAATAAACATATGTGTGCATGTGTCTTTATAGCAAATGATTTATAATCCTTTGAGTATATACTCAGTAATGGGATTGCTGGGTCAAATGGTATTTCTGGTTCTAGATCCTTGAGGAATCACCACACTGTCTTCCAAAATGGTTGAACTAATTTATACTCCCACCAAAAGTGTAAAAGCATTCCTATTTCTCCACATCCTCTCCAGCATCTGTTGTTTCCTGACTTTTTAATGATCATCATTCTAACTGCTGTGAGAAGGTATCTCATTGTGGTTTTGATTTGCATTTCTCTAATGACCAGGGATGATGAGCTTCTTTTCATATGTTTGCTGGCACATAAATGTCTTTTTTTTTTTGAGAAGTGTCTGTTTATATCCTTTGCCCACTTTTTGATGGGGTTGTTTGTATTTTTCTTGTAAATTTGTTTAGTTCTTTGTAGATTCTGGATATTAGCTCTTTGTCAGCTGGATAGATTGCAAAAATTTTCTCCCATTCTGTAGGTTGCCTTTTCACTCTGATGATAGTTTCTTTTTCTGTGCAGAAGCACTTTAGTTTAATTAGATCCTGTTTGTCAATTTTGGCTTTTGTTGCCATTGCTTTTGGTGTTTTAGTCATGAAGACTTTGCCCATGCCTATGTCCTGAATGGTATTGCCTAGGTTTTCTTCTATGGTTTTTATGATTTTAGGTGGAACATTTAAATCTTTAATTCATCTTGAGTTAATTTTTGTATATGATGTAAGGAAGGGGTCAAGTTTCTGTTTTCTGCATATGGCTAGCCAGTTTTCCCAACAGCATTTATTAAATAGCGAATCTTTTCCCCATTGTTTGTTCTTGTCAGGTTTGTCAAAGATCAGATGATTGTAGATGTGTGGCATTATTTCTGAGGCCTCTATTCCATTCCATTGGTCTAGATATCTGTTTTAGTGCCAGGATCAAGCTGTTTTGCTTACTGTAGCCTTGTAGTATAGTTTGAAGTCAGGTAGTGTGATGCCTCCAGCTTTGTTCCTTTTGCTTAGGATTGTCTTGGCTATAAGAGTTCTTTTTTGGTTCCATATGAAATTTAAAGTAGCTTTTTTTCTAATTCTGTGAAGAAAGTCAATGGTAGCTTGATGGGGATAGCATTGAATGTATAAATTACTTTGGGCAGTATGCTCATTTTCACAATATTGATTCTTCCTATACATAAGCCTGGAATGTTTTTACATTTGTGTCCTCTCTTATTTCCTTGAGCAGTGGTTTGTAGTTCTCCTTGAAGAGGTCCTTCACATCCCTTGTAAGTTGGATTCCTAGGTATTTTATTCTCTTTGAAGCAATTGTGAATGGGATTTCACTCATGATTTCATTCTCTATTTGTCTGTTATTGGTGTATAGGAATGCTTCTGATATTTGCACATTGATTTTGAATCCTGAGAATTTGTTGAAATTGCTTATCAGCTTCAGGAGATTTAGGGCTGAGATGATGGGGTTTTCTAAATATACAATCATGTCATCGCAAACAGAGAAAATTTGACTTTCTCTCTTCTTATCTAAATACTCCTTCTTTCTTTCTCTTGCCTGATTGCCCTGGCCAGAACTTCCAATAAAGTGTTGAATAGGAGTGGTGAGAGAGGGCATCCTTGTCTTGTGCTGGTTTTCAAAAGGAATGCTTCCAGCTTTTGCCCATTTTGTATGATATTGGCTTTATGTTTGTCATATGTAGGTCTTATTATTTTGAGATACAATCCACCAGTACCTAGTTTATTGAGAGATTTTAGCATGAAGGGCTGTTGAATTTTGTCGAAGGCCTTTTCTGCATCTGTTGAGATAATCATGTGGTTTTTGTCTTTGGTTCTGTTTATGTGATGGATTATGTTTATTGATTTGTGTATGTTGAACCAGCCTTACATCCCAGGGATAAACCTGGCTTGATCATGGTGTTTAAGCTTTTTGATGTGCTGCTGGATTCGGTTTCCAGTATTTTATTGAGGATTTTTAGATTCATGTTCGTAAGGGATATTGACCTGAAATTGTCTTTTTTGTTGCGTCTCTGCCATGTTTTGGTATCAGGATGATGCTGACCTCATAAAATGTGTCAGGGAGGAGTTCCTCTTTTTCTGTCATTTGTAATAGTTTAATAAGGAATGGTACCAGCTCCTCTTTATACCTCTTGAATAATTCAACTGTGAATCCATCTGCTCCTAGGATTTTTTGGTTGGTAGGGTATCAATTACTGCCTCAATTTCAGAACTTGTTTTTGGTCTATTCAGGGATTTGACTTCTTTCTGGTTTAGTCTTGGGAGCGTGTATGTGCCTAGGAATTGATCCATTTCTTTTAGATTTTTTAGTTTTTTTTGCATAGAGGTGTTTATAGTATTCTCTGATGGCGGTTTGTATTTATGTGGGATCAGTGGTGATATCCCCTTTATCGTTTTTTATCATGTCTATTTGATTCTTCTCTCATTTCTTCTTTATTAGTCTTACTAGCAGTCTATCTATTTTGTTAATTTTTCTAAAACCAGCTCCTGAATTCACTAATTTTTTGAAGAGTTTTTCATGTGTCTATCTCCTTCAGTTCTACTCTGATCTTAGTTATTTCTTATCTTCTGCTAGCTTTTGGATTTGTTTGCTCTTGCTTCTCTAGTCTTTTAATTGTGATGTTAGGGTGTCAATTTTAGATCTTTCCCACTTTCTCCTGTGGGAATTTAGTGCTATAAATTTCCCTCTAAACATTGCTTTAGCTGTGCCCCAGAGATTCTGGTACGTTTTGTCTTTGTTCTCATTGGTTTTAAAGAACTAATTTATTTCTACCTTCATGTTGTTATTTACCTGGTACTCATTCAGGTGCAGGTTGTTCAGTTTCCATGTAGTTGTGCAGTTTTTAGTGACTTTCTTAATACTAAGTTCTAATTTGATTGCACTGTGGTCTGAGAGACTGTTTGCTATGGTTTCCATTCTTTTGTATTCGCTGAGGAGTGCTTTACTTCCAATTATGTGGTCAATTTTAGAAAAAGTACAATGTGGTACTGCAAAGAATATATATTCTATTGATTTGAGGTGGAGAGTTCTGTAGATTTCTATTTGGTCTGCTTGGTCCAGAGCTGAGTTCAAGTCCTGAATATCCTTGTTAATTTTCTGTCTTGTTGATCTAATATTGACAGTGGGGTGTTCAATTCTCCCAATATTACTGTGTGGGAGTCTAAGTCTGTTTGTAGGTCTTCACAAACTTGCTTTATGATTCTGGGTGCTCCTGTATTGGGTACATATATAGTTAATATAGTTAGCTTTACTTGTTACATTAATCCCTTTACCATTATGTAATGACCTTCTTTGTCTTTTCTGATCTTTGTTGGTTTAAAGTCTGTTTTATCAGAGACTAGGATTGCAACCCTTGCTTTTTTTTTTTTTTTTTTTTTTTTTTTTTTTTTTGCTTTCCATTTGCTTGGTAAATCTTCCTCCATCCCTTTATTTTGAGCACACTGATGGGTTTTGACTCTTTATCCAATTTGCCAGTCTGTGTCTTTTAATTGGGACATTTAGCCTATTTACATTTAAGGTGAATGTTGTTATGTGTGAATTTGATCCTGTCATTATGATGCTAGCTGGTTATTTTGCCCATTAGTTGATGCACTTTCTTCATAGTGTCAATGGTCTTTACATTTTGGTATGTTTTTGCAGTGGCTGGTACTGGTTTTTCCTTCCCATATGTAGTGCTTCCTTCAGTAGCTCTTGTAAGGCAGGCCTAATGGTGACAAAATCTCTCCACATTTGCTTGTCTGTAAAGGATTTTATTTCTCCTTCACTTATGAAGCTTAGTTTGGCTGGATATGAAATTCTGGGTTGAAAATTCTTTTCTTTAAGAATGCTGAATATTGGCCCCCACTGTCTTCTGCCTGTGGGGTTCCTGCTGAGAGATCTGCTGTTAGTTTGATGGGTTTCCCTTTATGGGTAACCCTACCGTTCTTTTTAGCTGCCCGTAACATTTTTTCCTTCATTTCAACCTCGGTAAATCTGATGATTATGTGTCTTTGGGTTGCTCTTCTCGAGGAGTATCTTTGTGGTGTTTTCTGTGTTTCCTGAATTTGAATGTTGGCCTGTCTTGCTAAGTTGGAGAAGTCCTCCTGGATAATATCCTGAAGAGCATTTTCCACTTGGTTCCATTCTCCCCATCACTTTCAGGTACACCAGTCAAACATAGGTTTGGTCTTTTCACATAGTCTCATATTTCTTGGAGGCTGTGTTCATTCCTTTTCATTCTTTCTTCTCTAATCTTGTCTTCATGCTTTATTTCATTAAGTTGATCTTCGATCTCTTATGGTCTTTATTCCACTTGATTGATTTGGCTTTTGATACTTATGTATGCTTCACAAACTTCTCCTGCTGTGTTTTTCAGCTCTATCAGGTCATTTATGTTCTTCTCTAAAGTGCTTATTCCGGTTTGCCATTCTTCTGACCTTTTTTCAAGGTTCTTAGTTTCCTTGCATTGGATTACAACATGCTCCTTTAGCTTGGAAGAGTCTGTTATTACCCACCTTCAGAAGCCTACTTCTCTCAGTTCATCAAACTCATTCTCCGTCCAGTTTTGTTCTCTTGCTGGCACAGAGTTGTGATCCTTCAGAGGAGAAGAGGTGGTCTGGTTTTTGGAATTTTCAGACTTTTTGCACTGGTTTTTCCTTATCTTCATGGATTTATCTACCTTTGGTCTTTCATGTTGGTGACCTTCAGATGGAGTTTTTGTGTGACATCCTTTTTGTTGATGTTAATGCTATTCCTTTCTGTTTGTTAGTTTTCCTTCAGTCAGGCCCCTCTGCTTCATATCTGCTGGAGTTTTCTGGGGGTCCACTCCAGACCCTGTTTACCTGGGTATCAGCAGCATAGGCTGCAGAACAGCAAAGATTTCTGTCTGTTCCTTCCTTTGGAAGCTTTGTCCCAGAGGGGCACCTGCCATATGCCAGCTGGAGCTCTCCTGTATGAGGTGTCTGTTGGCCCCTACTGGGAAGTGTCCCCCAGCCAGAAGCCACGGGGCTCAGGGACCCACTTGAGTAGGCAGTCCTTCCCTTAGCAGAGCTTGAGTGCTGTGCTGGGTGATCTGCTGCTTTCTTCAGAGCTAGCAGGCAGGAACATTTAAGTTTGCTGAAGCTGTGCCCACAGCCACCCCTTCCCCCAGGTGTTCTGTCCCAGGGAGATGGGAGTTTTATCTATAAACCCCTGACTGGGGCTGCTGCTTTTCTTTCAGAGACACTGCCCAGAGAGGAAGAATGTAGAGAGGAAGTCTGATTACAGCGTCTTTGCTGAGCTATGATGGGCTCCGCCCAGTTTGAACTTTCAGGCAGCTTTGTTTACACTGTGAGGGGAAAACCACCTACTCAGTAGTCAGTAATGGTGGACGCCCCTCCCCACACCAAGCTCAAGTGTCCCAGGTCGACTTCAGACTGCTGTGCTGGCAGCGATAATTTTAAGCCAATAGATCTTAGCTTGCTGGGCTCTGTGGGGGTGGGATCCACTGAGCTAGACCACTTGGCTCCCTGGCTTCAACCCCTTTTCCAGGGTAATAAGTGGTTTTTCTCTTGCTGGTGTTCCAGGTGCTACTGGGGTATGAAAAAGGAACTCCTGCAGCTAGCTTGGTGTCTGCTCAAATGGCCGTCCAGTTTTGTGCTTGAAACCCAGGGCCCTGGTGATATAGGCACCTGAGGGAATCTCCTGGTCTGCAGGTTGTGAAGACCATGGGAAAAGCATAGTATCTGGGCCAGAGTGCACCATTCCTCATGGCACAGTCTCTCATGGCTTCCCTTGGCTAAAGGAGGGAGGTCAATGACCCCTTGTGCTTCCCAGGTGAGGCATCGCCACACCCTGCTTTGGCTTGCCCTCCATGGGCTGCACCCACTGTCTAACCAGGCCCAGTGATATGAGCCTGGTACGTCAGCTGGAACTGCAGAAATCATGCGCCTTCTTCATTGGTCTTGCTGGGAGCTGAAGACCAGAGCTGTTTCTATTCTGCCACTTTGCCAGCCACCAGCTTTTGTCTTTTTTATAACAGCCATTGTAAGAGGTGTGAGGTGATATAGTGTTTTGTTTTGTTTTGTTTTCATTTCCCAAATGATTAGTGACATTGAACATTTTTTGCCTATCTTTTAATCACATTATTTGTTGCTACTCAGTTGTTTGAATTTCTTATATATTTTATATAGTAACCCTTTATCAGATGTATACTTTGCACAAATTTTCTCTCATCTGTGTTGTCTCTCCACTCTGTTGATTATTTTCCTTGCTGGGCAGAAGCTTTTTCGTTTTGTATAATCCCATTTGTCATGACATTTTTAAATACATGGTTTTTCCAACCCCTGCTTCAGATATGCTCAATTGAGGTCTATCTCCTGGAGATTTATATGCAACAACCAGTCCTGTACTAATCAGTATATGGAAATCCAGGTGTCCAGTAGGATAACTGGACAACTGGTTTTTAATTTGGTCAGTAAGATAATTCCATGCAAACATTTACCTGTCTGAATAAGAGACAGAAAGAAGAATGTTGTGAAGAGTTTGATTTCCATAAATAGGTCCCTGAGAATGCTGGCAACAAGAGCTGTTTCTTCTTCCAATCCTTTGCTCCTTGACCTGTGTGTTCTAGTCACTGATTGTTGGCTATTGGTTAAGTGTATATACCTTATTTTAGTGGATGGCCACTCAACCTTGAAGGTGTTGTTTTTGAGCTGGTACCTTAGCTCACCTCTCAGCAAGCAATTTTCCCATTATATCAGGGCAGCTGTGTACACAGAACAATAAATTTCATGATTATTATGTTATAATATGGTTTCGTGGTTATAGGAGTCCCACAGTGATATATGTGACACCATGACAATGGATTGGGCCCTTGAATGGTGCTGGCAGAGACATTTGAGCAGGGAAGACTGAACCTTAAACAGGCCACTCAAAGAAAAAAGAACCCCAAATGAATTAAATATAAAGAGATCTTGACCAGGCGCGGTGGCTCACTCCTGTAATCCCAGCACTTTGGGAGGCCAAGATGGGTGGATCACGAGGTCAGGAGATTGAGACCATCCTGGCTAACATGGTGAAACCCCGTCTCTACTGAAAACACACAAAAAAATTAGCCGGGTGTGGGGGCGGGCACCTGTAGTCCCAGCTACTCGGGAGGCTGAGGCAGGAGAATGGCGTGAACCTGGGAGGCAGAGCTTGCAGTGAGCTGAGATCGTGCCACTGCACTCCAGCCTGGGTGACACAGCGAGACTCCCGCCTCAAAAAAAAAAAAAAAAAAAAAGAGATCTTTATCAAGACACATTATAATCAAATTCTCAAAATTCAAAAGAGAATTTTGTAATAATAAAGGAAAAGCAACTTGTCACATACAAGGAAGTTTTTATAAGACTATCAGTAACTTTCTCAACAGGAACCTTGTAGGCCAGGAGAGAGTAGGATAATATATTCAAAGTACTGACAGGAAAAAAAAAAAAAAAAAAAAACTGCCAAGCAACAAGAATATTATACCTGGCAAGACTGTCCTACAGAAATTAAGGAAAGATAAGGGCTTCCCAGACACACAACAGCTATGGGAGTTCATTGCCACTAGTCCTGCCTTACAAGAAATGCTAAAGAAATTTCTTCAATTGAAATAAAAAAGATGCTAAGAACATGAAAACCTATAAATTCAGTGTACAGGTAAAAATATAGAGAAATTCAGAATATTCTAATTTTTAATTCTAACAAGACAGTTAAAAGGTAAAAGTATATGAATAAAGTGGAACCACATGATTTGGTAATGAACACTCAAGATTTGGTAATGGATGTAAGTTGTGGCATTAGTAATGTAAAATGTGGGGAGAAAGGAAATTGAAATGTAGTTTTTTAAAATTTGGTTGAAGTTAAGTGGTTATCAGCTAAAAAACAGACTGTTATAAACGTAGTAAACTCTATGTAAGCCTCACAGTAACCACAAAGAAAAAAACCTGTAATAGATACACAAAAGATAAAGAAAAAGGAATTAAAGCATATGACTACAAAAGTTATTAAAACACAAAGGAAGAAAACAAGGCAGGAAGAGTTAAAGGAAATATAAAGCAGGTAACAACAAAATGACTGTAGTAAGTCCTTATCTATCAATAATTACTTTAAATGTCAATAAATTATCTTCTCCAATCGAACAACACAGAGTCACTGAATAAAGAAACAATTTCTAACTATATGCTGCCTCAAGGAACTTTCTTTAGCTTTAAGCACACACATAGGCAGGAAGTGAATTGTTATGATTGGAAAAGATGCTTGATATAATTTCAGTCTTCTTAGATTTGCTAAGAATTGTTTTGTAGCCTAACACATAATCTGTTCTGAAGAAAGTGGTTGAGAAAAAAGTATATTCTGCTGCTGTTTGATGGAATGTTCTAGATCCTTTTAGTATATAGCATTGTTCAAATGACAAATATGTGGATATACACAACATGCTCTTGAAAAACCAATGTGTCAAAGAAAAAATCAAAAAGGAAATTTTAAAAAACAGTGTCAGTTAAACAAAAATGGAAATACAGCATACCAAAATTTATGGGATGCAGCAAAGCAGTTCTAGAAAGGAAGTTTACATCAACAAATGCCTATCAAAAAAGAAGAAAGATCTTAAATAACTTAATGTTATATCACAATGAACTAGAAAAGTAACAAACTAAGTCTATTGTTAATAGAAGAAAGACATTAATAAATATCAGAGCAGAGACAATGAAATAGAGATTAGAATACCAAGAGAAAATATCAACAAAATGAAGAGTTGTGTTTTTTTGAAAAGATAAACAAAATCAACAAACTTTAGCTAGACTAAAAAAAAAAAAAGAGAAAGACTCAAGGAAATAAAATTAGGAAAAAAAGGGGAAACATTATAACTGATACCACAGAAATATAAATAATTATATAAGACTACTATAAATAATTATTTACCAAGAAATTGGATAACGTAGAAGAAATGAATAAATTGCTAGAAACTTAAAACCTACCAAGACCAAATTATGAAGAAATAAAAACTCTGGACAGGTCAATAAGGAGTAAGGAGATTGCATCAGTTTAAAACAGTTTCTTATCAAAGAAAAGCCCAGATGTATGGCTTCACTGCTGTATTCCTACAGACATTTAAGAGGAACAAATATTAATCCTTTTCAAAGTTTTTTTTTTTTTTAAATATTGGAGCATACTTCCAAATTCATTTAATGAGGATAACATTACCTTGATACCAAAGACAAACAAGAAAACTACAAGAAAAGAACATGACAGGCCAATATCCCTGTAAAACATAGATGTAAAAATCTTCAGCAAAATACTAGCACATAAAATTCAACAGCACATGAAAAGGACCATTCAACATCACGAAGTGGAATTTAGTACTGGTATGCAATGACAGTTCAACGTATGCAAATTAATAAATGTGATATACCATGTTAAGGAATGAAAAACAAAAATCATGCACTTATCTCAACAGATGCCGAAAAAGCATTAGGCAAAATTAAACATCCTTTAATGATAAAAACTCTCAACAAATTAGGTATAGAGGAAATGTAGTTCAACACCATAAAGCCATATATAGCAGTCCTTCAGCTAATTTGATACTCAATTAAACAAACTGAAAGCTTTTTCTCTAAGATCAGGAACAAGACAAGGATGCCCACCCACTTTCACAACTTCTATTAAATATAGTACTAAGAACAATTAGACAAAAAAAAAAGAAAAAAAGAAATAAAAGGCATTTAAATTGGAAAGGAAGAAGTTACATTATGCCTATTTGCAAAGAAATAATTTTGTATGTAGAAAACCCAAAAGACTCCACAAAAAAAAAAAAAAAAAAAAAAAAAAAAAAAAAAAAAAAAAAAAAAAAAAAAAACTATTAGAAACTATTAGAACTAATTCAGTAAAGGTTCAGAATACAAAACTAACATACAAAAATCAGTAGCATTATTATACACTAACCAAGACAAATCTGAAAAGGAAATTTAAAAAAAAAACTCACTTACAATTGCTATTTTAAAAGCAGTCAAAAAACTTAGGAATCAATTTAACAAAAAGGGTGAAAGATCTGCACACTGAAATTTATAAAACATTGATAAAAGAAATTGAAGGCACAAATAAATGGAAAGATATCCTGTGTTCATGGATTTAAAAAAAATCAATATTGTTCAAATGTCCATACTACCCAAGTGCTCTACAGATTCAATGTAATCCCTATCAAAATTCCAATGACATTTTTTACTGAAATAGAAAAATAAAATCCTGCAATTTGTATGGTACCATGAAATAATTCAAATAGTCAAAGCAATATTAGGGTGGTGGGGGGTGTGGAAACAAAGCCAGAGGCATCACACTATCTAACTTCAAAATCTACTACAAAGTGATTGTAATCAAACACCATGATAGTGACCTAAAAACAGGCACATAAACCAATGGAACAGAATGGAGAGCCTGCAATATACCCACATGTTTATGGTCAATTGATTTTTCACAAGACTGCCAAGAGCATGTAATGGGGAAAAGAGTTTCTTCAATAAATGTGTTGGAAATACTGGATGTCATATACAGAAAAATGAAATTAGATTTTTATTTCATACCAAATAAAAATACCACCTCAATATGGATTAAAGGTTTAAACATAAGACCTGAACTATAAAATACTAGAAGAAAACATATGGGAAAAGCCCCATGACATGGATTTGGGAAATTACTTTTTTGAATATGACCCCAAAAGCACAGACAAAATAGACAAAAATAGACAAATGGGATTACACCAAACTATAAAGCTTCTGCACAGCAAAGGAAATCATCAGCAGAGCAAAAAGACAGTTTATTAATTGGGGGAAAATATTTGTAAACCATGCACCTGATAAAGGGTTAATATCAAAATATATATATTAAACAGTCGATAGCAAGGAAATAATCCTACTGAAAAACGAGCAAAGGACCTGAATAGACATAAAAAGTGGCCAACAGGTACATGAAAAAATGTGCATATTACTAATCATCAGGGAAATGCAAATTAAAACCACAATGAAATATCACCTTATACCTTTTTAAATGGCTATTATGAAAGAGACAAATGCTAATAAGTTTTGGTGAGGATGTGGAGAAAAGGGAATTCATGCCCTTGTTGGCAGGAATGTAAACTAGCATAGCCATTATGGAAAACAATATGTAGGTTCCTCAAAAAAATAAAGCTGTCATATGATCCAGCAATCCCACTACTGGGTGTATATCCACAGCATATGAAATCACTGTTTCAAAGAGATAACTACACTCCCATGTTCATTGAAACATTATTCACTATGGCCCTGATATACAAGCAACCTAACTGTCCAACAATAGATGAATGAATAAAGAAAATATGGTATATATACACAATGGAATACTAGTCAGCCTTAAAATGAAGGACATCTTGTCATTTGGATGAACCTGGAGGTCATTATGTTAAATAAAATAAACCAGGCATAGAAAGATAAATACTGCCTTATCTCATGTGTATGGGGTATCTAAAAAATCCAACTGAGAGAAGCCAAGTAGAATGGTGGTTGCCAGGACATAGGGCAGAGAAAAGTCAGGGAATTGGGAAAATGTTGGCTAAAGGGTTTAAGGTTTTAGTTAAAATGAATACCTTCTGGAAATCTATTGAACTACATTGTCACTATTGTTAATAATATTGTATTATTATTGATTCAAGATTAAATCTCAAACTTTCTTACCACAAAAAAGTCATGTGTGTGATGTGCTGAATATGTTAATTAGCCTGATTTAATCCTTTCACATGAATATATCGAAACATCACTTTGAGAATTATATATATATAATTTTAATTGTCAATTATACCTTAATACAGCTGAAAAAAAGTTTAAAATGTTCTAGCTTCAAACATTATATAAATGCTTGCAAAGTTACAGATAAATAAAATTTATTTATCTAATAAAAATAAAATTAATTTTATTTCTCATTTTTATTTGAGTTTTTATTATTACTAAACTGAACACATTTTATAATGTTAAAAAGCAGGGGTCGAATTGACTATCTTTTATTCTAAATACTTCTTTGGTACATATCATGGTATAAAATTAAAGAAAACACCCACATCTAAATTTTGTAAAGGAATCAAAGAGAAATATTTGATGACATCAGGTCTTTTATATGTTAGCCTTAGACAGTATTAAAAATTTGCATTTCTTTTAAAATTTGTTTATAGATTATATGGTCTCTTTTTTGTTCACTGCTTTAATCCTTTCAGATGAATATTTCATATCATACATATATTATGATGCATATGTATCATATATGCAAATATTTATATAATGTTTGCAAGATAGAACATTAAAGAAAACTTTTTCCAGTTTTATTAAGGTATAATTGAGCAAACATATATACAATGCTCAAAGTGACGTTTTGACATAAATACTCATGTAAAAGGATTAAATAGTCTTGTCTTAATTCTAACTTACAAAAAAAGTATGCTCTTAAAGGGGGATGAGGAAAGAAAAAGAGAAACATCATAACCCAATAAAAGTTCTGAGGTGAGAATTCTGAAATGGTATGCTATTCAGAAAACTCATATTGATCCACTTGACACATTCAAGTTCATCCTAGAAGTTCAATTCTTACACAAAAAAGCCCGCTGTCTAGGAGACATCCCAATGGAATAGGAACTTTTAGTAAAGATTTAGCAAAATGCTTTCTTTTCCTATAGCAGAAATAAAGAACAATCTCCCTAGCGGAATAAGCTTGTTGTAATTTAGACCTATTTTTTAATCTTATCCAATATTCAAATAGTTTTCATCTTTCCCCCTCCCTGCCTAGGAATTCCATTACTAAGAAGGTGAGTCAATACATGTATATACATGTATTCCTCACTTTGAATGGAAAAGGTTAAATTCCTAATTTTCAATAAATGTTTTATGTTTTGTAATCCTTTGATGAACACTTCCCCCTTTACCATATGAAGGCATACTTTGTGAAAGGTAAGTGAATTACCACATAAACTTCTACTTAAGTTAGTTTCAAAATGAAGAATCTGGGAATTCACAGCATGTTTTAAACTGGCCTACATGAGATCTTTCTACTCATACACTTAGGTAGATTAATTAGAAATTTGTATTGCTTTCTTAAATTCCAGAAACCATAAACAAACAAATTCAACAAAAGCCAAGTCTGATAGTCATGAACAAGATAAAGGAGTTATATTATTTACAGTATCACAACAGTAAGTTCTGTTAGTATGGAACATAGACTTACTATTATTTTTAATCATAGTTCACTTGTTAACACTAGAGATTAAGCAAAATAAATGCTTTGAAAAAAATAAGCTTACAGAATTTGTTTTTTTGCTTTTGCAATTCAATCTCATACTTGTTTAATTATTGGGGAAGTTGCTTTGTATAGATTTATGTTACTGCACTCAGCAGAACCTTTTACATTTGTGCTATTATAAAAAAGATGTATATTCTTTTCACTTTGGATATTCTAGAACTGGGATACAGCAGGATTTCATATATTCATTTTACTTGCAAGGTATCACATGAGATGTATTACAACAGATGAGGAGGAGATCACTGGCCAATAGGCAGTCAATAGAAGAGCCTCGGGCAGCTTGTAAAGTAGGTACAAGGGCTTTGTTGCTGAGTGGCATGCCTTTGGTCTGTTTAAATTAATCCAATTGCCTCAGTTTGTAAATTTAATTTCCACATTCTGGAAGCCGTGTTTACAGTTTTTGTTAATGGAAGATGCTTACTGTGAACTTCCAGAACCCGAAGAATAGAGTCATCTTGCTAGGCATGGTGGCTCATGCCTGTAATCCCAGCACTTCAGGAGGCTGAGGTAGGAGGATCACTTGAGGCCAGGAGCGTGAGACCAGGCTGGTCAACATTGCAAGACCTTCTCTCTATCAAAAAAAGAAATAATGATAATAATAAATTAATTAATTTAATTTTTTCTTTTTAAAGAGAGTGTTAAAACCCCATCATCTCAGCCCAAAAACAGCTTAAGCTGATAAACAACTTCGGCAAAGACTCAGGATACAAAATTAATGCACAAAAATCACAAGCATTCCTATACACCTATAATAGACTAGCAGAGAGCCAAATCATGAGTGAATTCTCATTCACAATTGCTACAAAGAAAATAAAATACCTAGTAATAAAACTTACAAGGGACATGAAGGACCTCTTCAATGAGAACTACTAACAACTGCTCAAGGAAATAAGAGAGAACACAAATAAATAGAAAAAAATTCCATGCTCATGGATACAAAGAATCAATATTGTGAAAATGGCCATACTGCCCAAAGTAATTTATAGATTCAATGCTATTCCCATCATGCTACCATTGCCTTTCTTCACAGAACTAGAAAAAAACTACTTTAAATTTCATGTGAAACCGAAAAAGAGCCTATATAGCCAAGATAATCCTAAGCAAAAACAACAAAGTGGAGGCATCACGCTACCTGACTTCAAACTATACTACAAGGCTACAGTAACCAAAGCAGCATGGTACTGGTACAAAAACAGATATATAGACCAATGGAACAGAACAGGGGCCTCAGAAATAACACCACACATCTACAACCATCTGATCTTCAACCAACCTGACAAAAGCAAACAATGGGGAAAGGATTCCCTATTTAATAAATGTTGCTGGGAAGACTGGCCAGCTATAGGCAGAAAACAGAAACTGGACCCCTTCCTTACACCCTATACAGAAATTAATTCAAGATGGATTTAAGACTTAAATGTAAAATCTAAAACCATAAAAACCATAGAAGAAAACCTAGGCAATACCATTCAGGACATAGGTATGAGCAAAGGCTTCATGACTAAAACACCAAAAACAATAGCAACAAAAGCCAAATTGACAAATGGGATCTAATTAAACTAAAGAGCTGCTCAGCAAAATAAACTATCACTAGATTAAACAGGCAACCTACAGAATGGGAGAAAATTTTTGCAATCTACCCATCTGACAAAGGTCTCATATCCAGAATCTACAAGGAACTTAAATTTACAAGAAAAATACAACCCCATCAAAAAGTGGACAAAGAATATGAACAGACACTTCTCAAAAGAAGACATTTATGTGGGCAACAAATGTGAGAAAAAGCTTATCATCACTGGTTATTAGAGAAAGGCAAATCAAAACCACAATGAGATACTATCTCATGCCAGTTAGAATGGTGATCATTAAAAAGTCCAGAAACAACAGATGCTGAAGAGGATGTGGAGAAATAGGAATGCTTTTACACTGTTGGTGTGGTGTAAATTAGTTCAACCATTGTGGAAGACAGTGTGGCAATTCCTCAGGGATCTAGAACTAGAAATGCCATTTGACCCAGCAATCTCATTATTGGGTATATATCCAAAGGATTATAAATCATGCTACTATAAAACCACATGCACATGTATGTTTATGGCAGCACCGTTTACAATACTAAAGACTTGGCACCCACCCAAATGCCCATTGATGATAGACTGGATAAAGAAAATGTGGCACATATACACCATGGACTACTCTGCAGCCGTAAAAAAGAATGAGTTCATGTCCTTTGCAGGGACATGGATGAAGCTGGAAACCATCATCCTCAGCATACTAACACAGAAACAGAAAGCCAAACACCACAAGTTCTCACTCATAAGTGGGAGTTGAACAATGAGCACACATGGACACAGGAAGGGGAACATCACACACTGGGGCCTGTTGGGGGATCAGGAGAAAGGGGAGGAAGAGCATTAAGACAAATACCAAAAGCATGCATGGCTGAAAACCTAGATGATTGGGTTGATAGGTGCAGCAAAGCACCATGGCACATGTATACCTATGTAACAAGCCTGCATGTTCAGCACCTGTATCCCAGAATTTAAAGTAAAATAAAAAATAAATAAAATAAATAGTGATCTTAAATCAGGGTAGAGGAGAGGAGGAGGAGCAAGGGCAAAGAATATGTTTCAGCCTGTGTTCCTCTTCCCATGTAAATCAGAATCAGTGGGGGTAGTGGGATCTACCTACTTTAGAAATTCACCAAGCTGAAGATTTCCAAGGCTATCAGACCCACTGCATGAAGAAAAGTAATTTACAAACATAAACTCTAAAGACAAAGGAAACGTACAATAAAATAATAGATTCAGTGGCACAGGAAGAAACCAGAGTTTCTTTTTTAAAATCTATTTTAGCTTACTTTATTTTAATTTATCTATTTATTGATAACTCTAACTTCTAATAAGGTTGTTCTCTGCATGGCACTATGGTGCAGACAATTCAGTCCGCAGAAAAGAGCAGGGACAATTTCACACATATTGAATGCTCAAGTACAGCATATAAATAAGTGGATATTGTTATTCATTGCAATATTATTTTAGTAGCAGTAAATGGTTCTTATGAAATAAATAAATCCATGAGCATTAGACAAAAGTTGAGTATCTTAGCAAAAAATATGTACAAAATTTTACTGATTTTTTTATTCCTAATAAATTGTGCCCAACAAAACTTTTATGGATAAATGACAATAAGTAGGGCTATTGTCCACTGCATTTCAATTTCCAACATAGTATTTGGAAGTACATAGCTTTGATGGCAAAAGAAACTTTCAAGGAAGAGCTGGTCAGTAATGAGACTGTAATTTTTCATGATTCTATTTATGACTTAAGGGGGTATGTACTTGTATACTACCCCAGTTTGTGATATATTCATCAAGAACAATAAAGAAACTGACATGAGGGAATTTCAGTTCTCAATACCCTGACATATTTTAAAGCTTAATAGATGAGGTTATTCAAATGCAAAACAACTACATTCAAGTCAGTACATAAAAACATGTTGAAATTTTCCTTTTATCAAAATATGAAGCAACGCTTGCCCAAATTCAAAACAATTACTATTTTGGGGAGATAAACAGCAAAATAATTTTCTGCTTTTGTTGGTGTTAGAATTAGGTGCTATATCAGTGTAATAGCTGAGAGTGATATGGTCTAGTAGTATTTTGATGAATTACATGCTTATAGTAAAAATGAGCAATTTCATCATGCTTGAATTAATAATGGTACTATGATTTGGCAAGTACTCTTGCAACATTCTCTAACTCATCACTTCAGAAGACAGACTTATATAGTCCAGCCATTGCTTTAGAAAATACAGGCTGCAATCGAGTTTAAAAAACAGAAGGGCCAGGAGAAATATGTCAGCTTTAGAAAGTAATGCATGTACCGGTTCTCATAACATTATTGCTTGATTATATCACTTCTTACTGATTATTTTAATCTCTTGCACAACTAACAGTAAATCAGAAAATAAAAAGAAATTTTGGAACATTACAATGTTTACCAAATTTAATTAAAAGTGCTACACACCCCAAGGTACTCCTGAGACATAGATATTGTACATATATATGTGTTATTTTACATTTAGATTTAAGATAATTAAGAAGGATAATATATAATCAATACAGCATTCATTTGGGTATCAATCAAGTAAAACACACATACAGAACTGAACATTACATAATTTCAGTCATAAAGAGTACAAATTATGAATTGATTTAATAGATTCATAACTAAGTACTCTTCTTTAATGTAACTCACAGTTTGTTTCACAAAATTATTCTGTGCGTTTTCTTTAAAAATCTTACATGCCTGGATACATTTCTTAAAAGATACACATTAAGGCACTCTTTTAAGGATTTATACTTAAAGCCTGCATTGTAGATCAGAAATAGTCAAAATGAACAGTTTAACATCTTATTTACAGAGATATTTGAACATAAATCTAAATTACAGATTATTCTTCCTTCTTGAAACAACTTGTAAATATTTTAATAAATACCACTGTAATGTAAGTACAAAAAGAGCATTGAAAACCAATCTACAGTAAATTTTATGTTTCTTGCAAATTTTAAACTGATGTCTTATCTGATATACAGGTTTTATTTCTTTTTGAACTTTTAAATAGCATAAAATTGTGTATCCATTCATTTAATGCTACTTTTTTTTTTTTTTTAGCAATCTCAAAATGTATGCTCATTTTGTAATATTTTATCTATAACTGTTTGGGTGGTATCAAAAAGACAAAATCTCTTATACTTACTAGAGTAGATTATTTCAAAACAGGTATATCTTATTAAAATTTGCATTACCTTTTTATCTCTGAATGGTCTTTAAAATATGGATGTTTTGAACTTGAGTTGTAAAATAAAACTGAAAAATATTTATGTTTCATTTTTATCAAAGACATTCACAAATGAAGGCTGTATTTTTATGCAATCCTATGCAAAACTAGGCAATGGTTCTGGTCTCCATCATTATTAGGTTATTCACAGGTGGTGAAAGAAGAAGTAAGGTTTGATAAGAACTTAGTTTATTTGATTACCTTAAGCAAATCATATGCTTCAAACTTAGGAATTATATACAGTGTCCCAGAATGCAGTAGTAGACAATTGATAGAGCCTTGCCTCCCGAAATAGAATAAAACTATTTTGAAGATAGAGAAAAAACAAAACAGTGTCATGTTTTCCCGAATCATTTGTTTTAATCAAAGGAAAAATATATTTGTGTTCTTAAAAGTTGTCTTTATCCATAAACATAAGCAAATGTTATCAACTGAGTTCTTTTCTCTGAAGTCAACCTTGTGTAATTCATGAGCTAAGAGAACAAACCATAATTAAGGTCAATGAATGACTGAAAATGGGGTGTGTGTGTGTGTGTGTGTGTGTGTGTGTGTGTGTATGCGTGTGTGTGTCTTTAGAGCTTGATGGTATAAACAAGGCATTCCCATTTCTAGTCATGGAGTATGACCTTGGCAGGAAGGATAGTGTGTATATTAGTGCCTCACAGACAGTGCACATTCGCAAGTCCTCAGAGGCCTGCAGAGTTAGCTTTCTAAAAAAAAAATCACTTGTTTGATTTTTTAAAAAATATTTCATCACGAAAAGCCAAATGACTTTCACCAATTAGGTCAAATTCCTGCAGACTATGTTTTGTTTATAATCCCTGGATTGTTCCTAGCTGTGTTTCTTCCAATTTGAACTACTTGTAAAGTATATGTCCTTAACATTGTGTATGGAGACTTCCTCTTCTTCAAATTGCAGATTATAAAATAACTGAGTAACCTTCTCATTGAGAAAACTAGAAATTAGGAAGTGGGAGCAGTTACTCAAAATAGCTACTTGAAGGCATAATAAAGCTAAAAGTTATGAAATGTTTCTAGCTCAGTTTCCAAGAGGAGACTGAAATCCACGAGGTGAGTCACCTTTGGGACCTCTGCAGTTTCTCAGAGAGGTGGCTGAAAGACTGAATAGCTCTTCTGAAATTCTTTCATGGCTTGCAGTCACAATTCAGAGCAAAGGGTTCACAAGGACAGTGACCCTGGTATAATGCCCTTATCTCTGAATTGGGACAGAAGGTGAAGTGGACACAAATCAGTCCTCATACAGACCAAACCATAGTCCAGTCTCTAGTCATTTGAATGGCCCTGGGCATATTTGTTACTCAAACTTCTTTAGGATATTCTGGAAAGCTACTTCTCCCAGGTGACACACCAGTGGAAAACAATATCCTAAACTTCAAACTGCATCTACAAATAAATTATCAATTATCGTGTCAAGCATCAAATTATACACAACCAAAGAGAACAAAGAAATATAAATCAGAATAATTTGGAAAAAAGGGAAACTGAAAGACACCCACGGGGGCTTCTGATATTGGAAATACAAAATGCAGACTTTCAATATAAACAATGCTTACTACACTTCAGGTCATTTCAAAGATAAGAATAACAATCTGGAAAAATAATTTGAAATGATAAAATATTAGAAGACAAATATGGCTTCTAGAACTGGAAATTCTAAGCAACAAGATAAAAAAGTTTATGAATAGTTTTAATGCAGAATAGCTGTGAATAAAAGAGAATTACACAGGTATGAGAGACACCAGTAGAAGATACCAAGGGTGGATCATGAGAGACAGCAAGATTTTAAAAACGTATAGAAGAAAGGATAAGAAACAGAGTATACAGATATTAGATCTAGTGAAATTTTATTTGGAGTGCGTATTTCAAGTGATGCCTTCTCTGTAGTATACAAGAATATCCCAGGACAGGTCTGGACCCTCAGTCCTGATGAAATGTTACCTCCTTATGGAAGACTCCCTTGAACACACATTTTAAAACTTCATTTACATACCTTTATAAGACTTTATATTCTATCCTCATATTATTATAATTTACATAGATCAATTTATTTATTCAGTAAGTCCCCAAATTGTTTGTTTTGCAAGGACATTTACGTGCTCAGGAGCGGAAAAAACAAACAAACAAACAAACAAACAAACAAAAAACGGTGAATGCTATAGATCTTGCATAAAAGTTTGGGTCATCTTACTTACTAAACTCTCTATTCTCTTTTATTCATATTACACAGAGCTGTTTAAATAAAGATTGCTCTCTTTTTTGTGAGCAGCAAATTCATGTCTTTCTGTTTGCTTTATTTCAGATATAATACAGGTCCTGTAGTTTCAACCATGGATCAACTGTGTGAACCATCTGTGGATACCTTATGTCAGTGTACCTAAATTAAAAGATCAAGTTATGAGACCTTAATTAATCTCTTGAAAGTAATGTTTGCAGTTTTTCATATTCAAAGTAATTGAAAACAACTTGCTTTTGTTAATGGTAGAGGCATGATGAAAAGCCAAATCTTCCATACTGATTCTTTTTAACAAACAAATAAAAACAATCTGCAAACTATATTAACTGCTGAGTTATAAACTGCTTAGTCTCATAATCTTCAGGCATATTTCTTAAATTTATAGGTTAATTTTTCCACTGTCTGAGGTAAATAATTGTGATTAGATTACCCATTGCTTTAATTCTACATGCTTAATTAATTTTTTTTCAGAATACTAATACATGTTCACAGTAGAGAGAAACAGAAAATATTCTAAAACAAATGGAGGTTAATTAAAAAGTACTGGTTATCACACCAAATCAGAGATAAATTTAATATTTTTCCTATAAATATATGTGTGACTGTATTTATGAAAATGGGATTATATTGTAATGGAGATAATACCTTATAGGGCTGCCAGTAAGATAAAATGAGAGCATGTTGCAGAGTGCCTGGTATACCACAAGTGCTCAATAATCTAGCTATTGTAAGATAGTATTTACAGTTTTAAAACCTGCTTTTATCACTAGACTGCATATAATGAACATTTGTTATGGGTAGATATTCATTTACAACTCCTGTTTCTCTAAAATTATAGAACCATATTTAGTTGTGCGGATAAATACAATTTTTTCCTATTGCTAGAAAAAATTTATTTCTAATTCTTTAATAATAATGAGAAAAAGCAAGACATATCCTTGCTGATGATCTTTTTTAAAAAAATCTTTTTAATGAGACCTCTTTGGTTAATTTTTAGTATGATATACATCTATATGTTAAAACTACTTTATTTTTTATGTCCCAAACAAAAGAAGTATCTCACATTGATTTAACTGTTTACCCTCCTCTCACTCTTTGTGCTGGTATAGTCACATATTTTACAATTACACCTTTTATATTTCCTACAAGATATCATGTTAAACACCAGTTATAAGTTTATTGCCTCTCAGCTGTGATCTGCCCTACATTACCTGCTCATGATACTAGAATTGCACTCCATAATCCAGGGGTGTCCAATCTTTTGGTTTCCCTGGGCCATATTGGAAGAAATGTCTTGGGCCACACATAAAAAACACTATCACTAACGATAGCTGATAAGCTGAAAAAAAAAAAAAAACAGAGTGTACAGATATTAGATCTAGTAAACTTTTATTTGTTGTGCATATTTCAAGTGATGCATAAATCTCATAATGTTTTAAGAAATTTCACGAATTTGTGTTGGGCTGCATTCAAAGTCATCTGAGTAGCCCATGGACTGTGGGCTGGACAAGCTTGCTGCAATCAGTTCTCCTTCATCAGTTGGCTCAATAGTAAGCTTTGCAGTGGAGGGGGCTATTGGGACACTGCAGGGCAAAGCAAGGGAAGAAGCTTGTCTTCTGAGTTCTGCTGGCCTTTCTTTCTGCTTCCTATGACAGTGCTTCCAGCAGCACATGAAACAATGTTCAGTGGCTCTCAAGTTTCAGATTTTCACCAGAAATCAAGCAACTTCCTGCTCACCATTCCTAGTTTACTGGCTGTGGAACAGCTCTGTGCCATGTCACCCAGTGAATGTCTTCACCCTTCACCTTAAAGAGGATAAGACCACAGACTTACCCTCTTTAGCAAGGACTGAATCTCAGGCTGGTAGTAGTGTTGGGAAGCAAGGAGTCACCCAGGTTTATTTCATCTTTGGGTGCTCTTCCTTAGCCTTGGAGATAGAAGGCTATTTGCTATCCCTGTATTACTTAGCATTTTCTTACATTCTTTTGTTATATTTGTTAACCACTTTTTACTAAATAATTTTTTTTTTTTTTTTTTTTTTGAGATGGAGTCTTGCTCTGTAACCCAGGCTGGAGTACAATGGCATGATCTTGGCTCACTGCAACCTCTGCTTCCCAGGTTCAAATGATTCTCCTGCCTCAGCCTCCGAGTAGATGGGATTACAGGCCCCTGCCACCACGTCTGGATACTTTTTTATTTTTCTGGAGACAGGTTTTTACCACGTTGGCTAGGCTGGTCTCAAACTCCTGACCTCAGGTGATTCACCCACCTCAGCTTCCCAAAGTGCTGGGATTATAGTTGTGAGCCACCGAGCCCAGCCTAATTCATAATTATTTTATATTAATATTTTTCTGCTCAAATTATTACTGTGCTTTCTGTTTCCTGGTCAGAACATGATTTTTTAAAATAACTTTAAGTTATTAATATTCATTTTCACTTACTTACATATTTATCATTTCTGGTCATTTCATCCCAACTCGAAGCTTTGAGTTTGCATCTGAGATCATGTTTCTTCATGGTGATGAAATCTGTTCAGTAATTTTTGAAGTGCAAGTGTGAAGAATGCAAGAAGTCAGGGTTTTTGTTTGTTTTGATCTGAAACCTTTATTTCACCTTCATCTTAAAAGCACATATTGAGTGGATATGCACTTTAGTAGCTTTTTTATTCTTTTCAGTACTTTAAATATTTCAATCTATTGTTTTCTAGCTCCCCAAATTTGGTTGACATGTATGTCATCAGTATACGGCTCCCGTGAATGTAATATCAGATCTTGCTTTGGCTGCTTATGGAATTTTATCTTTGTATTTGATTTTTAGCAATTTGACAATGATTGCCTATGATTAGTTTTCTATGTATTTATCCTATGGGATTTGCTGAGATTCTTTCATCTGTGGATTGCTAGTGTTCTTTGGATTATTACTTCAAAAAAATTTTTTGCATCATCCTCTTACCCCTTGCATTCTAGGAGTCTAGTCAAAGCTTATTTGATCTTTTGGTTGAGTTCCACCTATTCTTCTCATATATTCTGACTTTTTTGTTTAGAATTCATTTTTCTGTCTATACTTCAGTTTGAATGTTTTCTATTGACATCTTTTCTGAATTCACTTATCTGGTTCTCTGCCGTGTTCAGTATGTTAAGCCCATCCAGTGGGACATCTACCACCAAACTAGTGAGGGGGTTTTTAGTATTTTTTTATTATTAAGATAGAATCTACATAGGTGTATATATGGTGTTTGTCAATGACTATGGACAAATATTTGTATCTAAGTACAAAAACCATAGTCAACATATAAATCATTCATTCTTATCATCTCAGAAATTTTCTTCATATCCATTTGCAGTCAATTCACATACCTCATAAGTACGTATTCTTCACATTTCTGTAACCATAGATGAGCCCTTCCTATTCTTGAACTTCATATAAATGAAATCACACAGCGTGTACTCTTTTATATCCACATATTTTTATTTAACATCATGTTTTTGAGATTTACTGATGTAGTTGCAGGGACTGGTAAGTTATTATTACTATTACTCTTATTACAACTACTACTATACACACACACACATACATATATATAGACATATATATATATATGTCTCTAACTCTTGACCTCAAGTGATTCACCCACCTAAGCCTCCCAGAATGCTGGGATTACAGGCATGAGCCACTGCACCTGGCCACTAACTCTGTTTAAATAGTTTTTGCACATTTTTAAACACTGAGTTGTAAGTGTATCACCCCATATAAATTGTCTTCCATTTTTCATTGGTTTCCTTGATTCTTATAAATCAGCCATAACTATTATTATAAATATATATGTATTCATATTCACATATTTTTCCTTTTATAAATTTTGGCTACAGACTACATATATACTATTTTGAGTGTTTTAGATATTTATCAGTTTTTCTTTTGAAGAATTCATAGTAAAATTGAGTCCAGCTATTGTTCCTCAGAATATAATTTAGATAATAAATAGGAAAATGATTAAATGTGGGTGAGAGTATTTATTTCAAATTTTACCTTTTTAATACAGGATTTTTGCTAGGGAAATAACTATTCCATTTGATTCTGAATGATTTTGATGTTTGTTAGTCGTCCTTTGTATAAATTGTTCATCAATGTTTCTGTTCATTTTCCCATTAAGTTTCAGCAAATTTCCTAGTTGATTTGCAAAAGTACTTGAATTGCAAGCATTAATTCTTTGCCCGCTTTTGTCTCTGAACACATTACTCACATATTAACCTTATCTGCAGTATCTACTGTTCAACATAGATATCCCTATGGCATTCAACTTTATCTATTGTTTGTAATTTTGGGGTCTTAGAAGTCCTTCTTTACCTAACTTTGACATTTTAGCAATCATAATTCACCATTGTGGACTGTGTAACTGTGATATATCTTAATTGTATCCAAATAGTAAACCATTTTCTCAACATTTTCTATCTAACTTGTTCATACTTCTGCTGGTTTACTGTGCCACTGCTCTCATATGCCAAGTGCCCATGTATGTATGTGTGTTGCTTACCTTTCCATTCTGTTCCAATTTAAATGTTTATTACTGAACCAATTTTACACTGTTTTTAATTCTATAAATTTGGAGTATGTGTTCATATGTGGAAGTATGAGTTTTACAGTTAGCTGTTGTTTCTTTTTTTTTTAAATACTTAGCCAATTATAGCATTTAATAAAAATGAAGCCATTGTATTGCACAGCTCCAAAACATGCCCTTTACATAAACTACAAAGTGAAGGATGGTCCCTGTTATTACAATATATTCCATGTGAATGGTGCTCACTAGAGTTAGATGACACAGCAGTTCTGGAGTTTTGAATTTTCGCTCTGAATTGTTTTATGTGTGTGTGTGTTGTGTGTTATAAGTGTGTGTATGTGTATTGTTGGTAGCAAGTATGAATGCAAGCTCTGGAGCTAAACTACTGGGTTCAAATCCTGGCATTTTTATTTCCTATGTGTGTGAAATTTATTTGCTTCAACTTTGTATTCCATAATATAGAGATAATGATAAGACCAACTTCAGGGGATTTATATGTTTGATATTATTATTTATCATAGTTTTTAATACTCTCTTTTCTGCTGATAGAAACCACCCAAATGTATTTATCTTTTTATACCCAATGGTACTATCAAAGAGGGTCTTTGTGTAATGAAACTTATCAAGAAATGTGCTTGAGAATATCTTTATTGGGCTTTGCTCATTTAAATGATAGTTTATATATATAACTATATATTTTGAATTTCTTTTTCTTTATGATGCTGAAAATATTACTGCTCTCCTACTTAGTACATTATCTATAGATATTGAGAAGCATAATGACTATCTGTTTCTCAGTTTATTATAGAAGATCTATTTTTTTTCTCCTTGGTGGCCTTTAAAATTGTCTTTATGTTTCTGCAATTCTTAGATTTCACTGCATTTCTAGGTATCAGTCTTTTTATTATTTTTCCTGCTTGCCTTGCCATAAATCCTTTGTATCTGAGTTCTCATAATTTTATTTGTTAAACTCTGCATCAGTAATTCATTAAATTCTTCCAGTCATTTCTTTTTTAATCTGTTTGAATTTTTCAGATATGTAACTTAACCCTTCCCCTTCATTCTGCATTCCTTTATTAGCATTCTCCCTTTGTAATCCTTCTCAATGAATTCCTTCACCTTATTTTCTATTTCTCTTACTAATTCTTCAGCTGTATGTATGTGAACCATATATTGAGTTCTCTTTTCTGTGATGTTTTCACGCCCAGACTACTGGTTGTCATTGTTATTACATTTTATTATGGTTTGTTTCTGTTTCAATAAACAAAGTGTACAATACTTTCTTTTGCTTGGAGATATTTAGCATATTCATTTTAAAGTTAATCTGTAGGTTTGCAGTTTGTTGTCTTCAGCCTATAGGTTTGCTGATTCTTGTCTTTGTCTTATATTTGTCTTTTTACTTTCCTTCGCGAGTCTGTATTGTCTTTGTGAGTTAGTCACCTTTACTGGGTTGTATACTTGTGGATGGGAAGATAATTTTTGTCCTGGCCTTTGTCTTTCTTTGTGACTTTAGGGCATAGGAGACATGCCATAGCATAAAGAGCTTTTATGAGATAATGGGTACATTTACTAAGACACTGTCTTTTAAAGAGATATTTCTTTTCTCCCCTTCTCCTAGGCTGACTATTCCTGCAAAGGTACAAAATATAGGAAAGCAAAAGCCACATTTCCACCAAAACGTATGACTACCTAAATTGACACAACCTAGACTGTTTCTACTCCCAAGTTCTTCTGCCTTGCATTCCTTCCACCTTGACCTCCACCTCCCAACACTCTCCCATTCACATACAGCCCTAAACATCTTGTTTTGCCCCCACACATCCACCAACATTTCTATGATGTCTGTTGGCTGAGAAATTCATCTGAAATATCTTCATGTTTGGGTTAGTAGAAGGAGCCAAAATAGCATATTATTACACCAACTTCTCAGGAACTAAAACTTGGAAAAGTTCCTCAAAATGTAAATATAGAGGCATATAAATTATTCACACCTTAAATTATTCTCACCACTGTAGAATCTCAGAAGCTAAATAGCATCCCGAAATTAGATACGTAAACCTACTCCCAGAGATCTTTGAGGATGAGTAATGTCATATAGCCTTTTCTTGTATTTCCCTATATCAGAATTTTGCACTGAGTAGGGCATCTATAAAACATTACTAAGTTACCAGTGTTTAAATTTCCATGTTACATTGTTGCTAAATCTGTGAGCTATCATGACCAAACTGATTGTAATATCTAGGAAAAGCAAAATAAAACAACAGTATCTTAAGGCTTAATTCCAGAATAACTCACGTCAATGAAAAGTTGTTAATATACAATCAGCCTACATTATACATCTTTCATTGATATATTTAGCATATAAATAAGATTTTAATATGTATTGTCCCATACATAAACACATTTTAGTGTTTCTAAAATATTGATATTTGTATTAATTAATCTGATCTGATTCTTTAAGTCCTTTTAAGTTAATACTAAACCAATATGTAAGAAGGAAGAGAGGTGAGGATTTCCATAAACTTGGTCAACAGTTTCAAAAAGAAACACAATCCGATTGGGATTTTGATTTCCTCCAGTTCCATAAGGTGAAAAAAAAGATGAAATGAGAGGAGATGGCATTCACCCATCCATTTAAAGTCAGTGCTGTATTTCCAAGGGCTAAAACAGTTACAGTTGCATTGTTCATTACTTTGGAAGTGTCACATTTTCTAGTATGACAAGATGTATTATGGATGGGGGTTTTTATAGATGTGAAGAAATCTCTCTCAAAGTTGTTTATTTGATTTTCTCCCCTTCTGCCTCTTTGTACTTCAGCGGCCAACCTTGGGATAATAGGATTACTTTATGCCTTCCACATCAGGCTCTGGATGAGTGCACAGAGGCCAGTGGCAAGAGAAATAAGATGGTTGTAAAAATGCAAACGTTGGAAGTTAAAAAAGGTGCACCCAATAACTTGCCCTTAAATTTAAAAGGAACTAAATGAGGAACTTCTGGACAATTTATCTTACTGTTTACTGATAACAAGTCACTTTGTTTTTATGTGCTCAGTCTAGTATTCCATAATTTATTTGAAAGAAGAAGAGAAATAATGTAGATAAATGATGAAGTGTCAGGGTCTGACACTCTTAAATGAAGCTATTATGGTCAAAGAGAAAACGTAAAACCTGCGGCTCATTATGAGAGTGTTCTACTTGTCAGTTAAGTGAAAAGGCCTGGAATGATTTCCAGTTTATTTGTCATTGCAGTTATTAAAGCTGTCTTTTTGGTGCCATGAAAATGAATTGAAGACTTTATTCGAAGTAAATTTGTACTAAAGCTTTCAGATGTATCTTATGTGAGCTCAGTGAGGCAAGGAAGCAGCTTAAAAGCTGAAATATTACAAGGAGACAACTACCAAAGTCTTTGAAACACACAGAATAAATGAAGTGCTTTTTTGACTAGGAAACAAATTTTTGACTGTCATAATGGAATAAGATTGGTAATGGGATATAACATCTACTAATTGTTGGAAGATATTTTATCTCTATGAGGAATTAATTGCCTACATATTTTAGTAACAGTTCTACCAGCCTATCTTTCCACATATTGATTTCCAAGAAAGGTTAAAGAATGCATCATTTTTGATAATACATACTTAATACTTAGTAAATATTAATGGAATAAATACATCATAGAAACAAAAAAGTATGTTTTGAGTAATAATAACTGCTAGGCTAGAACAATAATCTCTTAAAAACTTGAAAAGAAGTTCAAAAAACCAGAGTAGCATATTCCATTTTCCTAATTGAAATATCAGACTGCAAAAGGCTGCATCTTACTGCAATATATAAATATATTATTGACATTTTAATCTTACAGGGCTCGTCTTCAAATACCTTACATCCTTATTGAGGTGTGAGAATAACCTGTACTTTAGCTTACATTGGAAGAAAATCAAATCAGATGGACTACTGACATGGTTGAGATGGATTCCTTTTAAGCATTGAAAAAATTAAGCCATTTGTTTCCTTCTTTCATGGCTGAGAGGTCTTTGCTTTCCCTTGTGCTACTCTGGCAATCACAAATATTTTTTGCATTGTTTAGTTACGCTTTTTGAAAGTTTAGAAGTGGACATTAATAGGGATACCTAAAGAAAAATGGATAGAGTATATCAATTTTTCACCTCACCACATTAAATAAGAAAAATCACTAAAATGAATATTTTATTTCAGGCCCAAGAAATCTCCGAGTCATGCCGTTGACTTTTTATTGTGGATATTACAAATGTTTTGACACATCTTCAGGGTCAAAGAAAACGGATTCTGCATCCTCCTCAAAGGTAATTCTTCAGTGTTTCCATCAGATTTTATAGCCATTTTCAGTGATATTGTCAGCGTACACGGTCTACCAGGCTCTTTATTATATGCCTTATTTTCAGGCATATAATAGTCTAAGTGTAAAGTCTTTAGTGTAAAGTCTCCCTCTGAAATCAAATTTGTTTTTATATTTGGAATATTTGAAATATTCCTATAGCTTTGATATCCTAATAGCTACAAATCCCAATGCTATAAAAATAAATGCTTTACAAAATCATAGCTGTGATGTAACAGTGAAGAAAGCTATCCAACATAACAATTGCTAGATAAAGGTGTAGAGAGTTTAGATGTAACCTGTTTGAGAGTCAGATTGTGTTTATACTCCCATTAAGGTTTGAAAAATAAAATGGTTGAATTAGGTAAAATAAGCAATTACTTTGGAAACAAATTGACTAATTGATTCATATATTAGTATTAATACCTACACATCTCCGTTTTTGTTGTTGTTTGTTTTTGAGACAGAGTCTTGCACTGTCACCCAGGCTGGAGTGCAATGGCATGATCTCGGCTCACTGAAACCTCCACCTCCTGGGTAGCTGGCTCAGCCTCCCGAGTAGCTGGGATTACAAGAATCCACCACCATGCACGGCTAATTTTTTGCATTTTTAGTAGAGATGTGATTTCACTATGCTGGCCAAGCTAGTCTTGAACTCCTGACTTCATGATCTGCCCACCTCAGCCTCTCAGAGTGCTGGGATTACAGGTGTGAGCCACCATGCCCGGCCACATCCTCCTTTTATGTGTACATACACTGCATAATCACCTTATGTTTTTGAGCCTATCCATTTTTTTAACCATTTAAGGAATTTTTATTAAACCAAGAATTTCATAATCCAAGTTACATTTCCTTGCTTAGTTATCAATTCTGTTATGTAAAACATAACTGACATTCTGAGCTATTCCACAGTTAAGAGTTACAAAATTAAATAAATGCTTTAAATTTTCATACTTTGCTGAAAATTCTTTTTCCCAGGGTCTATAAAACATTAATTTGTTTTTAATTTTAATTTTAATTTTGAGATGGAGTTTTTTGCTCGTTACCCAGGCTGAAGTGCAGTGGCATGATCTTGGCTCACTGCAACCTCTGCCTCCCAGGTTCAAGCAATTCTCCTGCCTCAGTCTCTCTAGTAGCTCAGATTACATGTGCCCGCCAGCATGCCCAGCTAATTTTTTGCATTTTTAGTAGAGATGGGGTTTCACTACATTGGCCAGGCTGGTCTCGAATTCCTGACCTCAGGTGATCCACTCCAGCCTCCCAAAGTGCTGGAATTACATGCATGAGCCACCATGCCTGGCTTGTTTTTACATTTTCCTATATTTTTGTGTTTTGTTTGTTATTTTCAAATCAATAAGTAACCTAGGACTAGTAAGTTTGCTAGAGTTGGTATTTCCTCAGTACATAAGGTTCACAGTTTGTTTTCCTTGTTTATGTTTTGCAATTTTTTCCATCATATTTTAGTTTTTTGATGTTTAGTTTTCTTTGTTGAAACACAAGTTTTTTGGGTTTTGCTTCCTCCCCCCCCCCCCCCCCCCCCCCACCCCGTGGTCCCTGATCAATTTTAAGCAGTTGGTACACCAGTAGCACTGTTAACTGCTTTCAGGAGCCTCTTTCGCACGGTAGGCTTGTAGTACAACTACAGCTTCAGAGACTCCGGAGACTCAAGCATATGAAGAAGTTTTGAATTATCAAGCTCCACTAACATGCCAGTGATTTTACCAGCAAGAGTAGTGTGCGTGGCTTGAATAAGAGGAAACAGTCGTTCACCAGATACAAACAGAAGTATCTATTTCCGCTGCTGAAGAGGGGCAAATGCCAACATGAAAGCAGTAAAAAGTTTTTCACCTTGGACATGAACAGCAAGCTGCTGCCTGGTAACCTGTGGATGTATATTAAGATGTTGTTGAGGACTGTGAATTCCTGCAGCATATTTGTACTGTAGAATGATGTGGACAGCAGGAGTGGAGCCAGCAGTAGCAGCTACAGGACATGGACCCATTGTCTGTATTGATGAGTTAGCAACACACTGTGTAGACATGACTGGTAGAGCCTGTGAAGAAGCTGGTCTCAGAGTGGTGGTTAGGAGCAGCTGAACGGATAGCACAGGTCATATTTTGGAATGGATAAGGTCTGACACTCTGAGCAGCCCAGGGAGGACTTGGTCTTAGTTGAGCAATCTGGCCAGGAGGATAGTATGCAGCATGGTTCTGGGTCTGTGAGACAGCTGCCATGAAGTAACATGAAGAAGGTGCTGGTTGGTAGGGGTTGATTACAGGGTGGCGCACAGCTCGTACACTTGCCATCTTCTACACATATTGGTTGGTGAGGTGAGCCAGGTGCTCTTCTTTGCGGTGAACTAAAGCTACATACAATGGCTTGCTGGCCACAATTTTACCATTCATTGCTGTAACTGCTTTAGCTACTTTTTCTGGAGAGGAGAAACATACAAAGCGAAACCCTTTGCTGCAACCACCCTCCATCGTAACATTTGCACTAGTGATTATACCAAATGGAGAAAACTCTTTCTGGAGACGTTCATCATCAATACTGTCATCAACATCTTTCACATAAACATTAGCACCCTGGTATCTGGTGATTCTATCTTGCTTCATCTGTCCAAATTTGCACTTAAGTTCTGTCTGCCCTTCCACTTTTTTCTGAGCTTGAACAATATATATTTGATTTCCACTGAACTCCTTTCCATTCATCTCATCCATAGCTGTCTGTGGATCTTCATGCCTTTCAAAGCTTACAAATCCAACTCCTTTGGATTTTCCACCTTCATCAGTCATTACTTTCACACTTAAGGTCGGTCCAACTTTGAACTCTTTTGCCCTAGCTCCAAGTTCTGCTGCTCTTTTCTTTAGGAGACCTAAACCGTCCAACAAATACGTTGAGACCATTCAGTCGCATCCCATTCATTTTTTTTCAATAGCTCCTTCAGCTGCTTCCTGTGTTTCAAAGTGTACAGATCCACAGCCCTTGGAACCACTTTTTTCACAAACTACCTTACACGAAAGGGAGTTACGAAAAGCAGAAAATGCATCACACAGTGCCTTCTCAATGGATTTGTCCTGATTTTTAACGAATACGTTCCCCACTCCACTTCTGAGCAGTGATGGATCACGATGAGACCACAGGACTCATACTGGCTTGCCCTTTATAACATCAAAGTTCATGGCGGCCAGAGCACGCTCCGCGTCCGCTGGCTGCAGGAAGTTCACCTACACGTAGACCAGGAAGCAGCAGGTGATCTGGTCTCTGAAGACCCGGATGGTGAGGGTGGACCGGTTGAGCTGAACTTCTCTTGTAGCATCGCTTCAGTCACATCTGGGTGCAGGTCTCCCACGTACAGTGAGGCAATGGGGTAGCTGGGGGCGCTGGGGTTCATCGTAGCACGACTGTCCGCAGGGCCACAGGCCGCCACCCTTTCGTGAGAGGAGGAGAGCGAGTGCGGGGCCGGGGGTCTTGGAGCCGGGGGCGGGGAGCAAGGGCATGCGCCGAGGGACAAAAATCAGCCAAATCGGAAATGACTTACCGGCCACAGAGTGAGGTCGGTTGGCCGCCGGCAGGGAGCCAGGGTGCCAGTCTCCGGTTCTGGCGGCAGGAAGGCCTCGGTCTCCTGGTTCCTCCTTGCAGCTGCTGCAGGGCCGCAGGCGGGGTCGGTCTTGGCTGTTGACTGGGTTATTTTATAAAAGCGGAAGAAAAAATATTATAATTCTCTGGCGGAGTAGATGCCGATTTGGGGGAAATTTGGGGAGGTATTTTTAAAAGATTTTTTTTAGGGCAAAAGACCATATTCAAGTTTTTATGTCAAGCTAATTAGTCCTCTGATCAAATATATTTTACCTGGGTTTATTTACTTAGTATGTAGATGTCAAAAACTAAATTAGTTGGATGATAAACATTGCAGTTTCTCTTTTTATTGAACTCATGGAATAAAGGAGGAGGCAGAATCATAAAACATACGAAATACATATTAAGTGCAATTAAAGGACGGCATAGGAGTCCAGAGGCATCTAATTTAGCTAATGTTTGTAGGCAAGGAAGACTTCCCAATGGAAAAAGATTCCTGACCTTAAACGTTGAAGAAACAGAAGAATTGACCCAGTAAGACTGTATCAGAAGGATCCTACCTGCATTTAGGTTTCCATAAACCAACAATCCATCTAGCTAGTTCCTTTCCTTTCATGACACTAGGCCAAATTTCTTTGGAAGAAAAACCATTGAGCTGCTGCTTCCCCCACAAAACACTTAGAGTCAGTGTGGGACTCTAGCCAAATTAGTAACAGGGAGTTCAAAGCCAATGACGTTAGAAATGATTTGCTTTATTATAGATAGCCATAGATTAAAATAATACTAATTTCCCTTCTTCCCTTCTTTTTCTTTGTAAATATGTATTCACAATGCCTACATACAGAAATAACATATGGTTATTAAACGACAATGGGAAACAAGAAATTTAATCTTTTACTATATAAGTTTACATAAACTTAGAAATAACAGAAAATCTTTTTTTAATGCTCCAGATGCTTTTCTTAAAGTTTTAATTTTCCATTTTTCCCTCAAAGCATGACAAGTAATTTTAAAATTAAACTATAAATCATTTGGTGTTGTAGTCTCTATTAATGATTCAATTTCCAGATTAGATTGTTTATTATAATATGCCAACATAAGATATTAATCAATGAATGTGTGTTTATTGGTTATGCTTAAGTATTATTTTCAGGAAAGTAAATCTGTGGCTCTGAGGCAAATATTAAATAGATATGTGTCAAAGATTTTATTTAACCTGTTAATTAATGAATGGACCAGGAAAGTTAAAATCAGTTCAAAGAACATTTGATGAGGTAGGTATAGAGGTAATTTTAAGAAAACATATTAGGGTGAGATTCTTGGGTTAGATATAAAACTAGTTAATGTCTTTCTGGGCAATAAATTGTGACTTTCACAGTTATCTCTTCATTGGAGGGAAATTATTTGTATATTTACCTGAGAAAAATCTGTACATTAGGTTGTGTTCCTAAAGAATCGTAAATTTTGAAAAGTAAATAGAAAAGTAATAAAAGAGCATCTAGTAATCTATTGCTTGTTTCCGAACTTCAGGTAATTTTTCTAATAATTATATGTAGGCACTTCTTCAAAGACATTTTTCTAAAATTCAGTCACTACACTAGTACCTAAGTGTGGTTTGATTAAATTGGTGAGTCACTTCAATAATATACCAGAGTAGACAGTGTTGGCTTTTATGCTAAATCGGCTGCTTACAATTTCTGGTTTGGTCAAGATCTTATTTGATATTTGAAATTTTTTTAAATACACTTCCTAAAAATGGTCTTATAAATCTAGGTGCATTATTCCTATTAAAAGAGAAGCTAAAACTTAAGTCATAGTAATAACTATTTTAAAGAGATGGATGAATAAGGAAGGAGTCTCTTTATAATAAGAAAATGCATTAGAAATGTTTATAGTTATCGCGTGCTGGATCTAAACTGAATTGTGTCCTACTAAAATTCATGTGTTGAAACCCTAACCCGCAATGTGACTGTATTGGGAGACAGAATCTTTAGAGAGGTAATTAAGGATAAATGAGGTCCTAAGAGTGGAGCCCTAATCCAATATACTTGGTGTCCATATAAAAAGAGGGAGAGACACCAGGAATGTGCCCACACAGAGAGGAAAGGCCATGGGAGGACATAGCAACAAGGTGACCTTGAAAACACAAAGGAGGCTGATCTCAAGAAAAACCAACCTTGCTGGCCTCTTGATCTTGGAATTCCAGGCTCCATGACTGTGAGAAAATAAATTTCTATTGTTTAAGCCATGCAGTCTGTGGCATTTTGTTACTGTTTTCCTAGCCAACTAATACAATCTCTATTCACTAGAACATATTTTTGGTGAGAAATAAAGCTTATAATTTACAATGTATGTAAATGTACATTAGTCATAATTATTAAATACATTGGTTACATTAACTAAATTAGCTATTAGACACATTAGTCATAATCACTTTATTCCTAAAAGTGCATAGGTTAGAAGAACCTGAAAAACTAACCAAAGAAAACTACATAATAAAATCCACCAAAATATTTCCTATAAAATGTCTTAAATTATCAGCTCATTCCTTTGCCCTTCCAGCATGTCTCTTCCAATTTTTAAAACTAATTCAACCTTTTCCTTTCTCACTTCTCAAAATGCATATTCTCCATTCTCTGAACTGAAACAACAACAAATATCTTGTTTATTTCAATTGCTTCTAAGAGAAAATGCCACTAGTTTCATAGAACCTGACTCCATTGGACAGCTGGTCATGTTTCTTAATCCCAGTCTGCATTGCTCCTGGCTAGTTCTGCTCACCAGAAGGTGTTGAATGAAAAGGGCTGTTTGAATCACAGTCCTGCCTTGCTAAGGCCTTGTTTAGTAATATCTGTTTGTATTTTTACATGGATTTAGAACTATGTAATAGACTAAATGTGACAAGCATGCGACCACTTTCCAAGGTCGAATACTCTTCAGAAAGCCAGATTTGGGGTTTCATTCAGTGATATTTAGTTTTCCTTTAAGAATCATAGACAAATGTTGAGGAAAAATAATACTATCAGAAAGTTACTAATTTCATCGTATTTGCACTCTAAGAATAAAAAAATTTAAAGGTCTGACTGAATTCCTGATATTTTTGACATGGTACGTAGTACTGGAAACCCTGTTACTTCCTCTTGGCTTTGCTTTCTTTATATTCTTTTTTCCTTTCTAATTTTCCATAGTCTTTTTTAAAAAGTAAGATCTTTTTTTTTTTTTTTTTTTTTTTTCTTCTACTCATTGATAGTTTGAGATTTCAGACTTCTTCTGGCAGCTTTACCAAATGATAAAAACATGAAGCCTGGTTGTTTAAATCTCTTACGCAAACAGTATGAACTCCTCTTTGTGGTCCAGAAAAAAAGAGCCAGTCACCACCACAGTGAGCGCTGGTTACATGAAACAAAACATGGGCACATTCTTATTCACTTGGCTTGTTACTTTGAGCCCCACTTTCAAGCATTAAGAGCAAACGCCATGTAAAATGAATTATATATCCCAAGAGAGAGGAGTAGCAATTTTTTTGGTATGTTTGTCTTTTCTTTTGAAAAGATAAAATCAGCCTTCAGTTTTAGTAGACATTCCTTTTTGAATTGAATCACTGAGTTAGTGAATAATACAGAGCTTGCATGGCCATATGTTGGATGCAAACACGGAGCCAAGGGTAATTGAAATGACTTCCTCAAGATCACTCAAGAGCCACTGGAGGAGTGTTGCTCCCAGAACCATATATATATATATATATATATATATATATATATTTTGTCACATGGCTATAAGAAACCTATACCTGATCTCCAGGATATTTCTCTAAATAAAAGGTAATCAGTGGTCAGACATGTGGCGAATATATTAGACTGCTGCTCTTACCCTGGTGTGCTATTATTTGGGGCTTATGAATAGAAAATGTAAAGTAATCCCAGAAGAAATTTTATTCTAATGTTCTTTCAAATAATAAAACCTTTTGTTTGAAAGGAATTAGGATGACAAAAACCTAAGATTATGGGAAACCTGGTAGCAGATCTTTCCTTGGCAAGATTAGAGTGAGTTATGACCAGTCAGTGGTAAACAAGCTGCATTCATTTTCCATTTCTAAGTTGAACTTCAGAGGAACAGTTGCCAACGGCACTGTGGCCAATCATTTAGTCACAATGCATTGTTTTGAAGACATATGGTACCATTTTAACCTATCCATCTAGTACTCTACAACCAGTCCTTCTACCCAGACTGAACATTAGGTATTCTGATTGTTAAAATTTTAACATAGCCACATGTTGATGGGGGAATATAAGGCTTTTCATTTTCGTCCCTACACTGGGTGGTAAGTTGTTTTCCAGGAAACTACGAGGTGTTAAAATGCCTCTTCTATTTATATCATCAACATTCTAAATATATTATGTAACTTATACATACACGTCAAACGTTTTCTTCCATAGAGTGATAACAGTAGTTACTGTGTATGAATTTTTTTTTTTACTTCTTAATACCAATTTCAGTAACTTGATTTAAGAAACAAAAACAAGAGTTCAAGAAATAGATTTACAAATAAATGGTTTCCACCTTTTGGGCTTCCTTATGCATCAATAATTTTTCTACCAAGCAGATTCTGTGTGCCTCTCAAAGAAAAGGAACAGTCTTTGTCATGAAAGATGCTCTCTCAAAGTATCTTTGTCCCCCAAATCCCAAAATCATATGACTTCTTAATGATTGGTTTATTTTTTTCTCACTCACTAATGGAAAAATTGTCTTTATAAGATATTATGGAGGTGTATATAATGTCTTATGGGATGTTAACTCTTCCTAATCAGAAATACATTTAATGATACAGAGAATGCAATGAATAATTTAGCGACAATAAATTATTTTCAAAAGGCAGCTTTATTTTGATGTTGATTTGAGAATTCTACCTAGGAACAAAAACAAAGCAAAACAAAAGGAAAAAAACCTTGCATACCTACCTCAAAGTAAATAGTTTGGCACAAGTGTAAATGGGATTCTTCAAATATATTTTAATCAGATTGAATATTTTGATATGTAATAAAATTTGCCACAACTCATACAGATGTTTTATTAATAATGAGTTTGCTCATAGGGTACATACATAGAGAGGCACATATTTTTATTCATTTATGGAAAGGGGTCTGGTAAGAAATCATTATTTTTTTCTCTTAAAATTTGTTGTAGAGACTTTTTTTTTTTTTTTTTTTTTTTTTTTTTTTGAGACAGAGTCTCACTCTGTCACCCAGGCTGGAGTGCAGTGGCATAATCTTGGCTCACTGCAACCTCTGCCTCCTGGGTTCAAGCAGTTCTCCTGCCTCGGAGTCTTGCTCTGTCGCCCGGGCTGGAGTGCAGTGGCCGGATCTCAGCTCACTGCAAGCTCCGCCTCCCGGGTTCACGACATTCTCCTGCCTCAGCCTCCCGAGTAGCTGGGACTACAGGCGCCCGCCACCTCGCCCGGCTAGTTTTTTTTTTTTTTTTTTTTTTTTTGTATTTTTAGTAGAGACAGGGTTTCACCGTGTTAGCCAGGATGGTCTCGATCTCCTGACCTCGTGATCCGCCCGTCTCGGCCTCCCAAAGTGCTGGGATTACAGGCTTGAGCCACCGCGCCTGGCCAATTTTTTATATTTTTAATAGAGATGAGGTTTCGCCATGTTGACCAGGCTGGTCTCAAACTCCTGACCTCGTGATCTGCCTGCCTCGGCCTCCCAAAGTGCTGGGATTACAGGTGTGAGCCACCACACCTGGCATAAAGACTTTATTTCTTTGAAACTCCTTCATGATGCTAATTCTAGTGAATACGTATTTATTAATTACGTTTCCTAGAATTATAACTGAAAACACAACTAAAAAGAAAGGGAAAACAACTCCAGCCAGCTTCCCAAAAGGAAAAATTATGGAATTTTATTGAGCCATGGTGAGGAATCCAAGAATCAGGTAAACGACCAAGAATGAAAATCTAGGAATCTCACAGACTTTTAATCTAAAATACTATAGTTAAACGGACTTAGTTCTAAAGATTTTCAGAAACCGACTCCTCAGTTACAAATGTCCAGTTTCTGAGGGTAAAATACCTGATTTTTCTAGCTTAAGTGCCCACATTACAATGTGTGCCCTGGTGGAAGTGAGGGGCAGATTTTAACAAGTGAAATTTCCAGATATTGAGGGTCAGTGTAAGGTTGGAAGATGTTCCCAAAGTGGGGTAAATTGAGTGCAGACAAATCACATTTGGGAATTGTAGTGGATACCAAGCTGTATGAGGTCACATGAGCTTGAGAACATATCCTCGAAGAGTTTACAATTCAGTTTTGCAACGTAATAATAAGACTGATTAAGAGATAAATACAAACAAATAATTCAAATAGTAGTTGAAAGAAATAAAACCTGCATACATTGTACAGAGAATAGCAGGTAGCAGGCCAGAAAGATCACTTAAAAGTATAATGGCTAATGTAGGTTTTGTCCTTCATAAACATTTCTTTTTTAAAACAAAGTTCTTCTAATGTTTGCTCAGAAAGCATTTTAGGTGAAAGAAATTCACTGGTAGATGAGGTATAATTCCTTTTCCTTGGTTAAAACAGTAAAATTCTGGAAAGAAACTATCAGGCTGAGAATTTGTACTACATCCGCTTATCAATAGCTGCACAGATTTTATTGTGAATGATCTTCCAAATGGGATAAAGCTGTGTATGTGTGTTTGATTTATGATACTGTAATATTAAAAATTTGATTCAGGAAAATTGTTTTATTGCCTTAAGATTTGGGAAAGAAATGTCTTCTAGGTCTTATTTATGAGATATTTCTTTATGGGCAAAATAAAATGGAGATTGAATGTTGATGATAGGAATTTGATCATTTTAAAAAATGCTGGTTTTGATTTTGTTTAAATTATGTTTATTTTGTTGTATAGATTTTTTTTCTCAACTTTTGACACTTTGCCTATGGGCATAAAGTATCTGCATGATGCTGTCTTTGTATATCTGCGTGAAGAAACGGGAGTTTCTTCAAATCTGAATGTTGTTGCCTGTTGATGCGTGGTTATATCCTGAAATACTAACTTACAAATAAGATGATAAAAGAAGCGGCTGACATTTTGCCAAGCAATGCCATCATGCTTACACAAGGGCCAATAATTCTTCCCTGGTAAAACAGCAGCTTGATCCGTGTCAGGCACTGTTCTAAGCTGGCACCCACAAAGCCATAAAGCTTTCATATGATTCTTAAATTACATATATACATAGAAACACATTCCAATAGAAGAAACTATTATATGTTCTTTGATAAAATGTTTTAACTACTCTGACAAGGACCTTATGAGACTCAAATCATGAATATTAAAGGTATAAATTCATCTTCATAAACAAATGACAAACTCATGAAGTGTTTTAGAAACTTGTGTATCATTCTCAAATTTAGAAAACAGCATCTATTTTAACAGGTTTTAGGCGTATCCTACTAAAGGGCTTATGAAAACTATTTTTTTGTAGAACAAAGCCTATTGAATTTTCAAAGAAGTATTTGATAACGTTTACATTTTGTGAAATTTTTGGTATGATAGGAATTCCAATTGGTTGCAAATGCTTGTGAAATGGGCATATTTCTAAGTCTAGTTAGTATACCTGGTAAATAGTAGAGACAACCCAGGAAGGGTAGGACAAATGAACACCATATGGTAGCATTCTATAATTTTTGCATTGACTTTATCAATCAAGTAGACAAACACCTTGACATATCACCTTTTCCATCCTAACAAAAAAGTTCTTATTCTGCATATTAGCTGGCCATTTAAAGAGCTTACAAAAAGGTTAATATATCTGAGTGTGCTTTCATAGCTATAAATTCCTCCCTTTGGGAAAAAAATATTTGAAAATTGCTTATTGTGATAAGAGTAAGTGAGTGATAGTTCTGCTTCATCCCCTGAGAAACACTCTCTACTTTCATCAGGTTTGTGTCATCAGGTTTCATCAGTCTTGCCACTAAGATATTCTCTATAAAGTCCAATCTATAGTCTCTTCATGGCAATGAGTCACCAAATACTTAAACTATTAAGTTACTGCATGATCTTTAATCCCCAGAATAAATTACTTAGGTTCTTTATCATGCCTCAAAAGCAACTCAGGCTCTGAGCACAGTTCTAAGCTAGGCAAGGTTTACCCTGTCACTCAGGCTTCTGATGCTGCAAACTTCTTCACTTTGAGACTCTTCTTTCCATCTATAATCACACCAGTGTCCTCCTGGCACCCTTTATGGATACTATTATCAAGGAAGACTCAAAATCTGTTTTCAGGGACAGTAAAGGACTGTTTGCAGTTTTAAATATTTCCTTCCTGACAGTGCATATATTTCTACTTAAAGTGAGATCAAAGCCTTGAATTTAAACTTGAGTCTTAACACTTTTGAAAATATAATTTAAAAATGTAATCAGGTTGGCCGGGCCACTGGCTCATGCCTGTAATCCCAGGACTCTGAGAGGCCAAAATAGGCAGATCACCTGAGGTCAGGAGTTCGAGACCAGCCTGGCCAACATGGTGAAACCCCACTCTACTAAAAATACAAAAATTAGCTGGGCGCAGTGCCACATGCCTGTAATCCCAGCTACTTGGGAGGCTGAGACAGGAGAATCGCTTGAACTCAGAAGGCAGAGCTTGTGGTGAGCTGAGATTCTGCCACTGCACTCCAGGCTGGGCAATAGAGCAAGACTCCATCTCAAAAAAATAAAATAAAATAAATAAATAAATAAATAAATAAATAAATAAATAAATAAATAAAATGTAATCAGGCATTTCTCCAGAAGAAAAAAAATACACACAAGTTTCCACAAAATCTTAGGGAAAGATAATATCTGGGAAAGCTATAGAAGGAATATATGTTTTAAAATCACTGTAAAATGAGCTGGGCGTGGTGGCTCACGCCCATAATCCCTCAGCCTTTGGGAGGCCGAGGTGGGCGGATCACTTGAGGTCAGGAGTTTGAGACCAGCCTGGTCAACATAGTGAAACCCTGTCTCTACTAAAAATACAAAATTAGCCAGGCGTGATGGTGCAGGCCTATAATTCTAGCTACTCCGGAGGCTGAGGCAGGAGAACTGCTTGAACTTGGGAGGTGGAGGTTGCAGTGAACCAAGATCGAGCCATAGCGCTCCAGCCTGGGTGACAAGAGCTAGATTCTGTCTCTAGAAAAAAAATAAAAAATAAAATCACTGTAAAATGAATAAGCATGTTAGGGCATAATTTTGGATATCAATGAAAAAATTTTCTTAATTCTAGAGTTTTCCCTTCATCCATCTGCATATTGGTAGCCTGGTATAAAGAATAATATTTTTCCAAGTATTTAATATTTTAAAATAATATTAAAACTTTTTTTCATTTTCTTATAATCTCTCGCTAAATGCAGTATTTTATGGTGATTGGGACACTCTAGAAAGTGTTAACTGATCCACAGCTGGGTGTGGTGGCTCATGCCTGTAATCCCAGCACTTTGGGAGGCTGAGGTGGGTGGATCACAAGGTCAGGAATTCAAGTCCAGCCTGGCCAGTATGGTGAAACTCTGACTCCACTAAAAATACAAAAATTAGCTGAGCGTGGTGTCGGGTGCCTATAGTCCCAGCTACTTGGGAGACTGAGGCGGGAGAATCGTTTGAACCCGGGAGGCGGAGGATACGGTGAACCAAGATTGTGCCACTTCACTCCAGCCTAGGTGACAGCGCGAGACACTGTCTCAAAAAAAAAAAAAAAAAAAAAAAAAGTGTTAACTGATCCAAATTAGAATGCTGTAAGACAATTCCTCTTGGCATTTTCAATGTTGTATCCTTTCTAAATACAAACTTAGGTAAATTAAATAGAAAGCTTAGATAAAGTGTTGCTTGTATCCTATAAACTTTCATACAAATGTGGCTTTTTTATTATTTAAGCAACAAAAGTAAATTAATTATGTGGCATACGTTAATTACATTAATTAGTAGTATTTGGGAAGTTACATGTAGAAACTGATGTTATATCTTGATAGACAGTTATTGAACTATAACATCTACAAATCAATGGATAAAGCTAAAAGCCCAAGCTTTGCATTTTTATTTCTTAATCACTTTGTATCAAGATTATTTCAGCATATTTACTAGGATGTCAACAGTAAGATTTTAAGATGTTTCTATGTATAGTTAATAGTATAATCAGTAAAAAATATTTTACAGGCAAACTCTTAGTCGTGAAGCTACATATGAATTAAAGGTAAAATCTGTGACATCTTACTACTCTTTTTTCCGGTGTGATCTATCTATAATTCACATTGCCTAACCAATCTTAAATATAGATACTAGAGTTAGGGTATTTGCAAAGTACCAAGCTGACAAATAGAGTGTTGGCTATTATTTCTGTTTGGAAGTCAGAGTTCTGAGCTGTTCATTTTGTAGTCTGGCAGTCATCACTACAATTCCTTGAATTCCCAAAGCTTTTCATACAGCTTCCTCAAGGACGGCTATCGTGTCTTAGCAACTGCAATGACAGATGGGATATAACGTGTCATGTGATTGATAACTCTGGAGCCATAGTACTTAATCCTTCTAATACTAATAGCTGCATTATCATAGAGATTTATGAGAATGTCAGTTTCAAGTTCCCAGTTCCATTCATGGGTTTTTAAAACTTCAGCTGCAAAAAACATGCATCCATCCCATTAATTCTAATTATCATGGTTCATCTTCTCAGCAGTTTTGCACTCCGGAACCTTTCAGTGCAAATTAACGTACCAAAAAAGTGTATTAATTAATATTTGTAGCTTTTAATTTCTGCAAGAGTGTTGTCTGGAAGCAGCTGGCAGTACAGGGCCGCTGCTATTGAATCTTTGCCAAACAAGTGCAGATGTAATTTTGTTATCTCTTGCTTAGTCATTTACGCAAATTAATTTGAACAATTAGCCTTTTACTGGTCCTTCATGAATCATGCAAAAGGGATCTGCCAAAAATTGCTAGTTGACAGAAAAGAATTGGTTAATGCTGTGCATTTTGTGGGAAGGTAATGCAGAGGGAAACTCAACATTATTTTAGACTGTAGACAATTGCCTAAATATTCTATTGTAAGATCTACTTAGCAATCATAAACAAACTTGAGAATTCCCCTTAATAAAGAATAAACCTGCATTCTAGAGAAGGTGCAGTTCATAGGAGGACTCAAATCTTTCATGTAATAGCCAACTTGAATATGTCTTAATCAAGTCTATATGCAAAGTAGGAAAAAACGTGTTCATTAAAAAGAGAAATCAATGAACTAATATTGGCTGCTTTTCAGGTCACAGTCCTCACTTTTATTTACTCAGTCTTTGTGTATATATGTGTTTGTGTAATTATCTATTATGTAAGGTAGATATACTCCACATTTGTAGCCTCATTTGATAGCTTCTAGGAACCTGAGAAATTAGTGATGCAGAGTACTTTAAAAAGTTAAATATATAGTTATTATATTTAGATGACCTGAGTAAAAAGCACGGTAGGTGAAATAAATGTAATTAACTCACCTCAGAAAGAGTAAAGATCTATTTTTTGTATGTTTATAGTTTAAGTTACCACTATCATAAAGAACACAAAAAGATAGTAGTTACAAAATTTGCAATTCTATTTTTTGGAATCAGTACAAACTGCCTGTGATTTTATGTTTTTACTTTAATTCCACTTTCTTGGCATTTTCAATAACTGAAGCTAAGCTTTTCTCTAATTTTATGTACAAGTGATTGTACACTATTAAAATATCAAATCAAAGCTCACAGAAAAGTCTGTCTTTACTTTGTATAAAATTAGTTTAGAAAGGCCTCAAAAACTTTTTCATGGTGTATACTAAAGTATATTGACACTTATGTATTTTCCTGTTTTAAAGACATGTGTATGTTCACATATATTATACTTATAATTGGTTAAAATGTGTCATTCCATCTTCTTCTTAACATTTGATTTTGTAGAAAATTGTTAATCTCAGACAATAGCTATCAGAAAAGAGAACTGAAAAAGAAATGACTTATTTATTTATCTATTAAAAAAAAGTACATGCATTTGAGATAGGGTTAATGAATCATCTACTGTGGAATTTTTTAAAATCCAAATTACTGATTATTACATAAATAATATAAATCATTTTAATCATCAAGAATATCTAAGACTGCAAAGTGATTGTTTTCAATCAATTTTTGGCTACATAATGAAACTTAAACTTTCCCAAATATACTTTCTGCAAATCTAGTATTAATGAAAAAATTAAATCAAATGTTTGAAATATTTTACATTTTCATTTATAGAAAATCTTATTTTATCTCTCTGATGGTATTAGTCATCGTTAAAGTAATTTGTTTTGGATAACGTCAGGTGAATACAGTGTCACATCAAGCTCAATCTACATCAAGAGACTGTTTAGGTAACATGAAAAGTTTTAAAACATAATCAATTTTATGTTTTTCTGTTTGAAGAAGTGACGTTTGCTCAGTGTTGAAAGTCTGAAATCTATAAGAAAGAAGAAATATTAAAACAAAAAATAAACAATTCCAATATTTTTGCAAGATAAGTACCATTAACATTTTGGTACATTTCATTTTCATCTTTAATCTTCATATTTTTTGAGAAACATCACCATGACAAAGCAGTAAAGCACTACATAAGATAAAAAATTATCTTTCTCTTAAAACAACTTTATTAATAATATTTTAATAAATGTATAGTTTTTAAATTTAATTGCCTATTTTGATATTGCTACATGTTAAGTTGTGTCAATTATTTTTAGTTGAACTCTTCCTCTATTTTAGTTAAGTTCTTTAGACCTAAGTCTCAGAAAGGGGATTATTTGGTTCAATAATGTGAATATTTTGAAAATTGATACTTACTGCTTCATTTATTTTCAAAATGACTGTACTTTCCCATAGAAATAAGAGAAAACTTAGGAGACTACATCTCTAACAACAGTAAATATTATCAAAATAATAAAAAGAATCTTTAATATTATAAATTAAAATGAAAAATAACAGATACTTATTTACCTCTAATCATTAGCAAAGTTGAACATTTTTATATGCTATCTGATACAGAATTTTCTCGTCTGCAAATAATGATTAAAATATAAAATTCAGTGATTTTTTTGAGATTTACTTGTAATCATTGTTTTTAAAGTGTTTTGTAAAATGCTATATAAATATGAGCTACTATGACTAACATATTAGTGAATGATTGCTATGTATAAAAACTTGATTTTGCGATTATATTACTGTTATTTCAAATTATCATAAAAACAGTAATAAGACCACATGCCTCCAGAATTAGGAGCTATACATTTAAGTTGGCTAAAACCCTTTTCAGAAAATTTATTTTTCTTCCACATTGCATGAATATTTAATCAAAAAAATTAATTTACATTATAGCAATACATAAGGTAATATACAATTAGCAATTTCGAATTCAATCTACATAGTTTCAATTTTTTAATTTCATCTTATTTTGCTAACACTAGCAAATACTGTCATATAGTCACTTATTGTTTAGAATCATCCTATATTCAACCTTACATATATAGTAAAATTCCTGGTCCTTAATTATATTCAAAAATTATCCTATATAAAACATTAAAATAGAGTAAAAAATAAGTCAACAAAATTATTTTTATTTTGTACTGAATTGTCCAAAGTAATTTAGTGATTATCTTTTTATCATCCACTAAGCTGCATGCACACATAGTCTACATTTTTGTTGCAAACATCAATAATATAGCATTCCAGATATATTTTTTAAAGAATTATGTGACTTGGTATAATAGTAATTATGGTATTAAATAAATATTGAGGGGGAAAGAAAAGGACAAAATACTTCGATTTTTCCTTGGTTATATAGATGCCTTATGTGTGAAATAAGATGAATTTATGTCATTTATCTGATTACAAAGCAATATATTTTTGATGTTGAAAATGCAAATTTAAAAAATCAGAATTAAAGAAGTAAAAATAATCCCTAATCAGCAAAAGATAAGCATTGGTCATGTGTAGATGATTATATTTACAGTATCATTTATCACTTGCATATATTTTAAGAAAATAAACCAGCTATTTTCCACTTAAGTACTTTCCATATTAGTAAAAAGTATTATAAACCTATTTTTATATTATTTAATCTTTTGAAGGAATAATTCATAATTTATATAGTCAACTTTTTATTTTGATGTAAATATTATGCAATGTAAATATGTCTGTATCATATATATTTGATATAAATATAAATATTCTATATTTTTGTAAATATGTGATATTATGGACAGCACTGAAACTAATGATATATATCCATCATTATTTTCTTGAAGTACATTTCTTAGTTGATTTTTATATCATAAAGCCTGTTTTAGCATGTGTCTTAATGAGTACACTGCAGGTTTAATAATGCTAATAACTAATTCCTGGTAATGAACACCAAGGCTTTCAGATTTTAATCATCTTACAAGTGATTAATAGTTTAAAAATCTTAGTTTGTTAGCAAATCCACAACTAGTGTCTTAGTAATGTGTATCTAAACCAAGTCTGTGGTTTATTTCATTGCTGGGTAACCGACTAATCAGAAAAAAATATCTCATACATACATACTGAGAGAGATGAAGCTAGTCTCTCTATAATTGAAAGTATCAGTGGTAAACTTGGCTGGAGCTTGATTAATAGTATATTAAAATCAGAGTCTTCTTGGTAAGTGCTAGATAAGGAGTTTTGGGCAAATTACTTGGTTACCGGGAAGCCTTTAAATTTTAATCATGGAAGTACTTCAGTGTCATTAGAAACCGAGAGGACAATGGGGTCTGCTGGCAAGTTCTCTGAATTGTTGTGCTTTTCAGGCTCTCCTTCTGCTGTGCTATTGAGAGCCAAGCATGGGCTGCAATCGAAAATCCTTTTGCTCCCCATGACTTTGATTGCTATTATTGTAATTTAATATAACACAGTGTCTTCGGATAAAATAGTCCATGGAAATTAGAAGAAATAATGCAGAGGGTTGGGGTGGGGGTGGGACAACTGAAACGGAACTCAAAATTAGTCCTGAGTTTTAAGATGTATATCTTTCCTCAACTCACTGCAGTTGCAGTGAGAAAAATAAGGTTATCAAAGATGTTTAACTTAAAATAAGCAACAGGCCTAAAAGAAAGAAAACTTCATTCCATTTTGAACCCATGGAAATTATATTATTTTACTAGTTGCAAGGTACGTTTTGACATTTAACACGTAGTATTCATATGTAACATGAGATACATATCGTTTATTTTAATGAAAATCCTAATGGTTATTATTAAAATTTTGTATTAAATCATACCATGAGATATTTGACTCCCAAAAGGCAAATGAATATTTTCTCCTGTGTATATTAATTCTACTTAATGTGAGCCTTGATTACTTCAGAGTTCTGAAAAGGTGAACAAAGGATACAACCACAAAAATTAAAGTAGGAATAATCTTAAAAATCATTTAATCCAGTAACCATATTTTGCCAATTAGTAAAAGGAATGATAGAGCAGAAACATTACCTGGTCAGTATCTTACGAAAACAACCTCCTGTTAAGAAAATTTTCAGCACAATTTACAAGCTGGGAGATTCTTTTGTTATGCTTGACTTCTTTTTAAAAAACATAATGATTTATGCAGTGTTTCTTTTTCCAGAAAATGGCACAGAGAACTTGTGAGACTTAGAAATAATTTTCTGAATAATTCTAAGAAACCAATGCCATTACTCTATTCATTGGCAGAATGTATTATGTTCTGGGTGCTATACTGAGTTGCTTCTGGTTTCTCTAGCTGGTTTTAAAATATATCTAAACTTTTCTCTTTTGTATAAAAAAAAAGGTAAACCAAGTTAGGTTACTTATAACTCAGTTATGAACAAAACATGATCTCTTCAAGAACAGATATGAGCTTTTTTAAGCATTGGGGCCATAAATATATAGGAGATTATAGGAGAGATATATAAACAGTGTTTTCCAATGCAATATGGTAAACAAGTTTGTAGAGGAACATGAGATTGAGGATGGCTAGAAAACCCATATACCACATTTGATTATTTTCTATTCATTTCTGTACACAATTTTAATTAGTTAATTAATTTTGATTTAGAAATAAGCATAAACTTACAGAAAAGTTGCCAGTATGGTACTAGTAACATTGTTTCCTGTACCTATGGAGTATACCTCAGTGTCCTCATGCCCCTTCACTCCTGAAATGTTTTAGTTCTTATTTCCTACACAACCACTGTACAACCATCAAAATCAGGAAATTAACATTTATATAGCAGTTCCTTTTAATCCTCCAAGGATCTGATCAGAGTCAAGTAGTGTATTTAATTATTACATCTCGATAGTCTCCTTCAACCTAGAACAGTTGCTGAACCTTTGACTTTCATGGTTTTGATGCTTGTGAAGTTTAAAGGTCAGTTATTTTTCAGACGTTATGAAATTTGGATTGGTGCTCCTGATTACATTCAGATTATCCATCATTAAAAAGAGTATCAATGAATTGATGCTGTAGTTTTCTCATTATGTCCCATCAAGGGGCTCATGATTTTTTTGTTTCCCCCATTACTTATGATGCCCATGTTTATTGCTTGATCAGAGTGATCTTTGCCAGGAAAAGCCCGGCACACATGCATCATGTGGACCGCTAATGGTTTTGCACAATTACTCAGAAGCTTCTTCGCAAATTTTGCAAATCCTCTGAACCATTTTTAAACCTTAGAATAAGTATTCTATATACTTTTAAACTATGTAATAGTCTCCTCATTATATTTATAAGCTTGTTTATTTATATCTACATGGACTCATGGTTTTCTATTATATACAGCAGCTTCTAATCCATTCCTATCATTTATTTTGATGGCCATGCTATCCTGATTTGTCCAGTGGGAGCACTTCAAGCTAGTTTCTATTTCTTTTTCACTTACGCCCATCATTCTTTGAACATTTCTTTCCTTTTTTCTTTTTTTCGATAAATCAAGACTTTTTGGCTCATCCTGCTCTGGTCGTAGAATCAACTAGATCTCAAACAGGCTCTGTGTTTCATTTTGTTTTGTTTTGTTTTAGTAGTGGGTGGTATTTAGAAGCCACGGTCTGATTTCTCTATATTTTCTTATTGTTACTACGATACCATTGCTCTTAGCACCTGTCAGTATGTCAGTGTGTGTGTGGGGGGGGGGGGGGGGGGACATATATACATTATACTGATATTTATCATTGATGCAAATCTAATATGTATCTATTGAATTTACATCTATGTATTTTCTGCATTTAACTCCATATATGTGCATATATGTATGTGTTCACCTGTGTATGTGCATCTTCACCACTAATTTCAGTTCCAATCTATTTCCACAGGGTTTTCTTCTAGTTTTTTTACTTTTCCATATTGGTAAATTTCCTCTGCATTGAGAAACCTGCCTACCAATATTATCATTATACTTATTTGATTAAATCCCTATATGTATACAAACTACTGTTTCCACTGCTATTCCTTCTGTGGTGTTACAGCTTGGTCTCTAATATCCAAAGGTCGGCTTTCGTTATGTAATCCTGCCCTCGCTTTCCTACTTGATTTCTAACATCTCTGCGCAGATGCCTTCTTTACCTTGCTTAGGTTCTCATAACCTGTTCTGCTTCCTGCCACCTCACCCCAGGGGCTTCCATCCCTTAACCCGTAAGTCATTGTGCTGTACCTAACGGCTTTAGGTCTGACTATTTTAAAGGGGAAAAGGACTAAGGAACAAAGGGAAGGGAAGAGAGCAAAATGGAAAGAAAGGGCAAGAGGAAGAGCTGTACATGTTCATCACCTTGCCTATTGTGCTATTTATGACCATTTTAATACACTGTTCATTAATTTTGTTCACACTAAGAGCTGTTAGGAGAAGTTGACTGAATGTCTATAAATGTGTGCCCTTACAGAAATATGGGGTATTCTGTTTTAAAAGAAAATCCTATCAAGTAGATTAAGATAAGTCACTGGAGGAAAAAAGAGCAGGTAAAGTCAGAAGTACATTAGCGATTGTCAGCTTGGGAAACAGTATATGCTAATAAAAGAGCTGAGAAAGAACATCGTTTGAATGAAGAACAGAATGTGGTCTGTATTTTTTATAGTAGCAGAGGAGGATTGTCCTCTAAATAATAGCAGCCAACGATTCCGGTCCCTTTCCAGACTTTTGATTAGTTATGATAGTAGTGCATAATGATCCCCCAGCTGTCCAATCTGACAGTTTCTTCAACCCTACATATTCTAAGTATCCATTAGCTCAATTAGTCAGGATGTTTTGGGCAGAATTTATTGACCCAAGAGATAGGATGGCTAGTTCCTGTTTGCCTAGCCAAGGGACTGTCAAAATTGTCCTGTGTTAATACACGGCTATGTACAAAAGACAGCTTGAACAGAGAACTAAGTAATCTTTAGAACACACAGAGTTACTAGTTACTTGGAGAGAACCCCTTCTGAGTTCTCGCTTCCACAAGTACAAAATTCCATTTGCATGGATGGTCAGATTTTAAGTCATCCTTGTTGAATAAGCATATTGAGACAGCATTAGCCACCTTTCACCTATATTTAAATATCCCATGTAAAGAAGAAAATAGATTTTACCATTAAATAATAAAAAGGCAGCTATATTAAAGATGTAAATGCAGTTTATACCAGTCTTAATACACAAGCTGACAGACAGCACTATTAGATTGTAATAATAAACAGACATATTGAACAAGTCTTTGATTTAGAAAGATATCTCTAGAGAAATGCCTCATAGAGAAGGAATCATCTGAATCCAAATTTTCTATGAATGATACTTTGCCTTAACTAGTACATTGCTGACATGTACGGTATAAGTTTGGTTAATATAGAAAGTTCTCTGTAGGACAGTAAATGTAAGAATATGAAACCTCTCAACAGGAATTTGGACTCTCTGATTCCTACTGCTGGAGCCATTAGTCAACCATCTCACAGAATGTTCACTTTTCGTTGGCTCTGGGAATATAACTGGAGCAACCATTTAATTTTAATTTTACCCTTGTTGCTTTTTATTTTACCTTTCCTTTCTTTTGAAATGGACATATTGATATAGAAGAACTTTCAAGGATGAGTTTATATGTGCTTTCCTTTGAGGAAGTTTGGATCTTTTCCTTGCAAACATGTCCCCCTTGCACTTTACCACCCAATATTTTATTCATGTTTGTGCTGTGCTCTGAATCCTCTCTCTGTATTTGTTTCTTATTATATGGTGCTCCTCATGACTTAACAGGACCATAAGAAAATGCATCAAATGATGCTGTAATATAACCCAATTACTGGATATATATGTATGAGCATACCAGTTGAGTGTGATTGTCAAATACAAACATTGATTTTAATAACACTCAAGTTTTGAGATTGAGAGAAGTAGGGAAAAAAGAGACAGTAAAGTCAGCAAAGTTAAGACAAAACTTAAGGAGTTCAGTGTATATTCAGGTGATTACAGGACATCATTTTGGAAGTGTCCCACATGTCAATACAAGACTGAAACTCTAGAAAAAAATCAGAAAACAGTCATTTTAAGATAATTCACACTTAATGATCTATAACCCTTGGAGTTTTTACATGTTGGGGAAAAATCAGCAGCATCTTATTCTGTACCCATAAGGTATCTAGATGAATTTAGAGTTAGGGTCCTTTGGAATGTTCACTTATGGATTTCACTGGGTAATATGAAAATATGAAAATGACTATCAGTTCTTTTGAAGTTGATAAAGTTATACTTGGAAGTTTTAAAGTTTCAGACTTAATTGACCGTAGACAGTTACAAACTTATTCCAATCAGTCCAGTTAAGGAATGAAGTAAGACCGTATTTAAAACAAAATCGGGAAACAGTTCTGATTAGCATGAAAGATCCATCACAGATTAATAAATAAAAATGTAATGCTGGTACTTCATGTTAGAGCAGGCCATTAAAAAAATCATGAAGTGAAACATAAGAAGGCTAGAAAAGTTTGGAGTAGGCTAGATAAATTATTTGGAAGGCTCTGTGCTAATCTGCCATAAGTGTAAGAAGCAATTTGGCTGATAGGCAATGAATAGCTTGTGTTTGATATCTGCATTTTTCAATTAGCATTTTCTGAACATGGTTTCTCATTATGATAATAAACAAAGAATTAATTATCACCATGATAGCAGTGATAATGGTACTTTGAACTGTTCTTGTCACCATATGACACAGACTATTACTTGATTTTAAATTTTAAGAAAAATATGTGCACTTAGAAGCATTTGATTCACTTTGGTGAAAGTGATACAATTAAGTTTTTGGAGTTAAATGATGGGGAGACAACATTTTAAAAACACTACTTTCACATTGGTCATCCTTTTACAGTTTTAATTGACCAGTTAAAGCAGAGAATAATTAACAGTATCAGTGCAAATGCTTATGTCAAATGGATAGTTCAATTAGAATATTGGCTAGTTTCTTCTGAAATTCTCTATTGTAGCAGATAGAATGTTGTAAGAAATAATATTGCTAATTACCTTTCCAAAACAATATCCTTCACTAGCTCAAGTGCAACAGATTTGATGTAAGACATTTAATGAGAATGGCACAGCATACTGGATTTTAATTTTAGATTATTGGATACATGCATGGTAGGCAATGATATAATTTACAAATGACTATATTACTAATTGAGACTAATGGAAACAAAATATAGACTTTTGGGTATTATCATTTTTATAGGGACTAGAAACAATGTTTATTAAAATAATCGAATTAATTATGTAAATGATTATATGTTTGTTGTTTCTCTTCTGGAGTGCTGTGTATTTGCCATAATAAGAAAGGCTGCTGAGTTAAAAGAATAAAAGTTCTGAAATACAGAGTACGTATATTCTTGCTGGCTGACATTCTTTGATTTACACAGTGTACTCTGTGGGCAACATGATTAAAATAACCACTAGACAGTTCTAAGTAAGTACCACTTCTGAATCAACCTCTTCTTACTTAGGTAAGCCCTAGAGTAAGTTGTTTTAAACCCTCTGTAGTTTCATTTCTTTATCTGTTCATATAGTTTATTTTAATGAAGTCATTTTCAAACTTTTCTGACTTAGTCCAATAGTAAGAAAGGTATTTTCTTGTATGCACCAATATATTTTCATATATACATAAAACAGAAAAAGTTTCACAAAATATGTTTCTTACTACATACCCTGCACACTGATATTTTCTTTTAAAAATTTATCTATTTTACATATTTTTTTAAAATACTCATTATAACTATTAGCTGATGGATCATGGCTTGCAGTTAGAAAGACTCTGGTATAGAGGTTCTTGACGTTAGCTCAACGTGATCGAGAGATCAGAAGGAAGACATGAGTCAGGGGTTAGACTAAATAACTCTACATACAGTGCATAACATAAGTACATAAGAACTAGGTAGCAGGATTTTTAGAATAATATTTTAATGAAATAGAAGTGTATTTTACTGTCAAACAATATTTTAAATTAGTAAAGAACCAAGGTGGGAAAAATGTCAGTAGTAATTGTGATATAAATATAATTTCAACATCTAACCCGAGTTTTTGGTAATTTTTTATTTATATATTTATAGTTTCTTAATAAAATTTGATAACATTAATATGCTTTATAAAAGGCCACTTTTTCTCAAATATTATTTTACAATATAATTTTTATTAGCTGAAAACCATAGCAAATCATTATTGAAAAAAGTTAAATTTTAGTACTGATTTTGATTATCTTAATTACATGTGAAAAAAAGAAAACAACTGTGAGATACAAAGGTGTCACCAACATAATAAATTTGATTGTGTGGTTGCCCTAACAGAGACTGGCTGCTTCCTAGCTACAACAGGAATCTGTGGCATTCTTTTCTAAATCATTAGTGAGTCAATCATTAAGATCTAGTTTCTGGTTTTCTATGTTAAAGGTAGTAGATGGAAACACCTGGATATAAAATAAAGTGACTTGACATTACATAAAAATAATAAAAGGCTGGAGCAAGAGGAGACATTCCTGAATGTAAAGTTAAGCCTTTGACTTTTGGGGGGAAAGGAAGATTAAATAATCTCAGATCAGGACTCCTTTTCTGCATTGGAAATGTTCAGAAACAGTTGCATTGGAAATGGCCTTGGTCTTAGGATGCATTAATATTAACTGTTTATGAAAGTTTCCAATGCAGAAAAGGAGTCATGATCAGAGATCATTTAATCTTTCTTTCCCTCAAAAAGTCAAAGGCTTAACTTTGATATAACTCAATAGCTAATCCACTAATGTGTGTCTTTAATATCATTATTTTAAGTGACATAATTAACTCATATTTTGTATATACCTAATACTAGTGTTCAGTTAACAGGTAGTGACTCTATTAGTAAATCAAAGTTAAATGCTTGTTGAAGACACGAAGTTTAACATGTTGCTCTCCAAACTTTCCATTATTTACGCATTTATATATCACTAATGAGTAGTGTGTAAGTCCTGGAATCATGACAAATTTTGCCATTAAGAAACAACTCAGAGATATAACAAGGTAAGAACTAGACTTAGCTAGTTTGGTGAACTTACATACTCATTTTAAGCCCAAGAATTTTTCTCTGCCAGGTCAAATCCCAGCTGGCTCTGTTGGTCGTCTGAGGGAGCGTCCTGGACATAATCTTTCTTTATTGGATTTTTGAGGAGAGTTTTGTCCTCCTGTATTACACATTTAGATGTTTCATTTATATTCAAATTTTTACTGCCAGAAGAGTTTTCAAGTTCTAAAGGAATCCATGGACTATCTATACTATATATCATTCTTTAAAAGGGTTGTTTTATACTGGTCTGAAATTGTTCTCTTTTATCTCTAGTGTGTATAAATGTGGTTAAATCTGCAGGTACGGCGTCTCAACTTGGTTTTAAATGTGAAGGAAGGGATTGCTCCTTTGTTTGCATTTGAGGGACTACAACATGCAGTGGCTAAAGGTGTCAGTTTTGGAAAAGACTTAGCCAGTGCCACAACTTACTGTCTATGTGGCTTGGGCACATGAACTTCACCACTTTGTGCCTCATTTCCTGAGCTGCAAAAAAAAAAAAAAAAAAAAAAAAAAAAAAAAAAGATAAATTAGTACCTGTCTTATTGGTATTTGTGAAAACTCAATGGCTAATTCATGTGACACACATTCACAGTAACATTTAGTAAATGTTACCTATCCTCAGTGTCTTATAGCATATAAAAGACGGACATAATTGAATAAATATAATTGGATGGATGAATACATATTATAGCCAAAATTGCTCCCAGAAATCTTGTTTGCCCTATTACTTTATGTAATTCTCAAAGATAAAAAGAGCCTATTTTACATTCCCTAAAATACCTAGCGTTTCATGCCACAAATGATATTTAATGAATGGGATGTGAGGAATAAAATTAGCAATAACTGTTATAAGACAAAGCACACTCTATCCTAGAATGAAAATTATTTATAATGATTGAATATGTGTAAGTTGCAGGAAAAGTGTATTCTGCAACCATCAAAATCATGTCTTTTTCAGAAGTGATTTTAAACGTATATTGAATTGTATATATATACTTATTTGTTTATTTAAATATGTATGCATATTGAATTTTACTTTTATATTTTTGAGAAATAAATTAAAAATATGTGACTCCAATGGACTTCAGGGCAGTTCACATAACTGCAATGCTATTCAAATATCTTTGAGACGTTGTTCCCAGAATAAATTCATTTTGGCAATGAATTGGAATCCAGAATTAAGACCTTTATATTCAAAGTAATTAGTAGTACTTAGTAGTATTAGCAGCTTGACCCTGAATTTTGTGGTCTCTTCTCTAGACTATGTATAGATATTTGTGTCAAACAGTGTCTAACCAGTGTACAATAGATATTAAATTATAGGGAACACATAATAGAGGCCGTGGAGCAGCTTGGGAAGTGGAATGTGCATCTGGAAGTTGATGAGGGTGGGTGGAAGCTAAGAGGATACTGAACTTGACTCACATACTTATTATAATGTAGCAAGTTGTAAATTGTTTCAGGTTTTCTTAGAAATTTTATAATTGAAATAAAATATATCCCACATTGTCTTTTAAATATACATAACAGGGAGACATGCCTCAGAGTGTAGTAAAAAAAAAAAAAAAAAAAATGAGAAATTGAAGTCTACATTTGTGGTTTGAACCTGGGTTGTTTTTCTCTAACTGCTGATTCATTTCAACTCAAAAAGAAAAGAACTTCATTTATGTCACAGAGCTCAGAAACAATTATTTCCACAAAAATATAGAATCCATAATTAACACTTTAGACAAAAATATATTCTTAAATAAATATTTTTAAAATGTAATTGGAAAAGACAGCCAGATCCCAAGATATACATGTTTTAAAATGATAGGCTCAATAGATGATAGCACAGGGAGAAAGAATCTTAGAAGGCAGAGGTATGGAGACATGACATTATCTCGTCTATTCCTATTGCAAGCATTATTTTTGAGAAAAGAAGTTATACTATTTTAAAATTATATATGCAAATTTGACTTTTATTATTTTTTAATATTATAAGCATGTTGCTTCCCTTACATGCTGCCTCCAGAAGTAATGTTATGTTAAAAATGTGTAAAACTTTACGCAACCCCTTTTTTACTTCATTCCATTAGTCAAATTACTGTGGCTTTGACTAATTTGGAGCTAGAAGACAATGGGAGACTATTCATTGAAATATATTTAATTGAACTTCTGATTCAACAGCTATATTTCATTTCCATACACTTTCTTCATTTTCCTATCTTCCTCATGGCTATATTTCATCATTGTCCTTCTAGCCATAATTTATTCATTCCACCACTCCTTTCTATTCCTTCTTTTTTCTCTTTTCAGTTTCCCTTTCTCCTTCTCTTCTCTCTCTTCGACAAGTCTGAATTTCCGTGGCCTATCCTCTGCATCTGTTTTCTCTGCTCAGGAATGTATGCAAGGTCTTAGAAAAAGAGAGGTGAACAAAGATCAAATAACTATATTGTTGGTTGCTCTTTGTATAGTTCACTAATTAGCAGTAATCTGACCATTTATCTGGGTGTCTAAACCCCAATTTATTTAAATTTGCCTGGAGTTGCATGTGAGCTAAGGAAATCCCAGGAGGCCCACCCCCAGAGCTGAATGTCTCCATCCTCTTTTAGACCTCCCTGCCCTAGAGAAGTATGCTGGTTATCACTTTCAATTTGAATTTTCACGAATCTGCAATTTTTATGAGACCTCAAAATATATATATTAAATATTGCTGTAAACATTTTAAAGATAATGTTGCTAGAATAATTTTATCTGCAGTGTTAGCAAAATGTTTTTTAATAGAGAGCCAGTATTACTTAGTCTTAAACAGATTTCTTCTCTCTTCAAAAAAATATTCTGGCTTTAAAAGAAAAGATCAAGGCAGGTCGTGGTGGCTCACTCCTGTATCCCAGCACTTTGGGAGGCTGAAGCTGGAGGACTGCCTGAGCTCAGGAGTTCAAGACCAGCCTGGGCAACACGGTGAAACCCCATCTCTACTAAAATACAAAAAATTAGCCAGGCATGGCGGCGTGTGCCTGTAATCCCATCTACTGGGGAGGCTGAGACAGGAGAATCACTTGAACCTGGGAGACAGAGATTGCAGTGAGCCAAGATCATGCCACTGCACTTCAGCCTAGATGACAGAGCAAGACTCCATCTCAAAAAAAAAAAAAAAAAAAAAAAATCAAAACAATGGATCAAAGAATGATTCTTTGAACATGTTAAATGCAATATAGTAAAATTTTTTTGGTAAAGATTTCTAAGTGGAAAAATTATAAACCAGAGGGCACGTCAATTGAAAAACAGCCATATCTTTCAAAAATCATCCTTCCTATATGTAAAACAAAGTGTCTTCTGTTTGCCTTTGGATCACTCATAACAAAGCATTCTGTATTGGTGAGACCCTTTGATGATTGACAGTTTTTTGTTATGTTTTTAAAGGCATTTCCCTTCACACAACATTTTGCAAAACTTATTAATATATTTATAAAGTTTTAAAAAATTATTATAAACAACTCTGGAATTTGTAAATAAGGTAAAAGAATTAAATGCTCACTAGGAAGCATATTGGAAAAAAAAATTTTTTTAATTTAGTTTGAATAACAATCTTATTCCCATAGTGGCTGGAATCTTTCCTTGAACTTTTTATTTTGTCACTGTTTCTTCTCTCTCTCTTATAATTCTGCATCTTATAATTCCCTGATTTTTATGTTTCTTCTTTCTACTATTTAGATTTTTAATCAAAATAATTTAAATGTTCATGTAAGGGACTTTACGGCTGAGGGCGGTGGCTGACGTCTGTAATCCCAGCACTTTGGGAGGCCAAGGCAGGTGATCACCTGAGGTCAGGAGTTCGAAACCAGCCTGGCCAACATAGTGAAACCCCGTGTCTACTAAAAATACAAATGTTAGCCCAGCGTGCTGGCATGCGCCTGTAATCCCAGCTACTCAGGAGGCTGAGGCAGCAGAATCGCTTGAACCCAGGAGACGGAGGTTGCAGTGAGCTGAGATCATACTACTGCACTCCAGCCTGGGAGACAGAGCAAGACTCCATCTCAAAAAAAAAAAAAAAAAAGGAGAGACTTCACTTATATTGCTACAGGATCCTTATAAAGAGTCTAATAATAAGGTTTTCTACATCAAGATGAATGTATTTTATTTGAAAGCCACTCTCACCCACTTCTAGTTCGATGATTTTGCACAGGGTTGATAAAAAATGTGACAGAGCAGAGGCATCCCATCTGAAGTCTCCATTCTCATTTGTCACTTTACAGAAGTGGAAGCTGGCTGCAAAGTATTCACCAAGCCACAGCTATTGTCTTACTTAATAGATTCTTCCTCATTAACATAAGTAATTGAGGAACTATCAGGGAACTATTGCAACCTATGTTTCTTGGATAAATTCTTTTCCCTTTTTGTACTCTAGACACATTGGTCTTCAGTTACTTCATGTCCTTTCCAAGCTCAGGGCCTTTGTTTATGGTGTTCTTTCTAGGTAGAATAATTCCTGCTTAATTTTTGTTGCATCAATTACTGCTAATTTCATAAATCTCAGTTTAAATATGAGCTTTTTTTGAATGCCTCTTCTAACTACCTAGAATTGGTAGGTTTTCCAAATAAACCTTACCAGAAAGAATGCATTTTTTTTCTTAGCACTTACTATAATTCCAAGAATTCCAATTGCAGAATTCTTTCTGTAAATCTTCCTATTATGTCTGCTTTTGCTGCTAACCTGAGAAATCCATCATGGCAAAGACTGTGTCTGACATGGTCATTGCTATACCCCTGGTACCTAGAGGAATGCTTGGAACATTGGAGTTGTACCATAATTATTTATTGGGAGAAAGAAGACTTAGGGGAAAGGATGGGAGGGAGGTGAGAGATAAAAGACTACAAACTGGGTTCCGTGTATACTGCTCAGGTGATGGGTGCACTAAAATCTCACAAATCACCACTAAAGAACTTACTCATGTAACCGAAAACCACCTGTTCCCCCAAAACCTATGGAAATAAAAAATTAAAAAAGATAAAGTTATGAAGAAACTAATTATTTTTCAATTAACTTTTTAAAAAGCTGGTACATCAAAATTATTTTGAAAATATCCAAGAACTAATCTTTTTTCATAAAGTCATATTTAGATAGTCTCTGAAGGAGTTGATGGAGCAATGAGATTATGGAAAAGATGGGAGCCTCATATATACCACATTGGTTATACCAATATGTTATACCACATTGGTATAACAATGAAGAAGTAACTAACTCTCCTGGAACCAAGGTTTCAGACAAATGAAACATCACAGAGCAATGATAACATATATATTTGAAGTAAAATTTTGAGTTTGGTAGGCGTTTTGTTCATCCAACAGGTAATGAAATCACTGGGGAAAATCCTGCAGATATAGAGAACTGAAGAAAATGTACCTCAACTGTCTGCAATCTAAGGAACAAAACAGAACAAGGAAGGAATGAAATGGCAGAATGGGGCCGGGCGCGGTGGCTCAAGCCTGTAATCCCAGCACTTTGGGAGGCCGAGACGGGCAGATCACGAAGTCGGGAGATCGAGACCATCCTGGCTAACACGGGGAAACCTCGTCTCTACTAAAAAAACTACAAAAACAAAACAAAACAAACAAAACAAAACAAAACAAAAAAAAAACTAGCCGGCGAGGTGGCGGGTGCCTGTAGTCCCAGCTACTCGGGAGGCTGAGACAGGAGAATGGCGTGAACCCGGGAGGCGGAGCGTGCAGTGAGCTGAGATCCAGCCACTGCACTCCAGCCTGGGCAACAGAGTGAGACTCCGTCTCAAAAAAAAAAAAAAAAAAAGGGATTGTATTGGGGAGTTATACGTGATATAAATGATGAATTGATGGGTGCTGACGAGTTGATGGGTGCAGCACACCAACATGGCACAAATATACATATGTAACAAACCTGCACGTTATGCACATGTACGCTAGAACTTAAAGTATAATAAAAAAAAAAAAAAAAAAAAAAAAGAAAAGAAAATTGCTCTTTCAAAAAAAGAAAAGAAATGGCAGAATGAACTATTAAATAAATACAACACTGGAGATACAGTCAGAGTTCATGAGATTCCAGGTGGAATATGAAAGAAGAGAAGAAGTAAATTTGTGGAGGTATGAATATACATGTACACACAGGTAATGGAAAGAAGGTCAGCTGAAGAATATTCTGAGATCGTGAATGTGTGCTAAGGAATTTTGAAATACATAACTTATATTTGTTTTATTTTTGTTTATGTTCGTTTTACTGTAGGTAACTTTGATGTCAGTGAGGCAAATGGATGAAAGAAAGGAGGGAATGAGGCAATGGTAACAGTCAAGCGCCTACTGAAACAATTCAGGCAAGAGATGACCAAACTATGCCTTGTGGTGTTAGTAGATAAACAGAACAGGAGATATCCCCTAGATAATTGAAATGAACACTTTCAAATAGTTATTGTAGAATAATATGAAAAGTTTAAGTGGTGTTTGAGATCTATAAAAATTAAAGTTAACACCAATAAAGTGAAGGAAACTGAAACCTTGAAGTTTCATTATGTTTCTAATATAAAATGGAAATATCCTTCCACTTTGATTTTATGAGCAAAACAGAGATGTACAGAGGAATGGTTATAGCACAAACATATTTCTCTATTGTGTTTTTCCTCCCAAGGACAGAAAAGACACTGTGCTGTGCCCACATCCTTTTGTGTGATTACATATCCTCAATTTATGCTTAAGACTTTAAACACCAGTGTGCTCATGGGGTGAAAAAGAACAAGTAGTGAAGCTATCACTCTGAATTCCCAGAAATTTTACTCTGAAATATCAGTTAGCAATCACTTGGCGTGAATTCTCATTCTAAAACACCAGTCAGTAATCACTTGGCTTGAATTCAATATATATATTCTATTGTGTGTTGTGAAAAGCTACAGATATGACTGATGACTTTTGGTACTAGAGTCATAGAACAGTACTCAGTAATTTATATTATAAACCCCCTTATTAATGGAAGGTTAGGAGAATGTTGTTTTGACAGGACATAAAAGGTATTTTAGTGTGCATTTATGTTGCTCACTTGGCCAATATTTGCTCATTTCGACTTCTAAAATAAGGATAAGGAACATTTTAAAAGTTAATGATGTTCATATTTACTAGAAAGATTGGGAAAAATAGCAACTATAAAGAATAAAATATCATTTATAATCCTTCCATGCAAATATATCCTCAATTAATATTTATATTTTAGCATATTTACTTTTAGTCATATATACATGAATACTTAATATGCTTGCAGTCATACTGTCTATAATATTGTCTCTATTTTGCTTTTATCATATTGTGAGAAATTTCAAAATTATAAAAATATATTTGATTCTCATTTAATAGCAAAATAACATTCAAAATTATGACATATGAGATTTGGATATATTAATTTGTAGCTAAGCCTGGAGATGTTTCCAAATACTTTTGGTAATGTAAAATAGTTCTTTGAGGTTCATTTTTCTATGTACAATTCACTTCTCAAATCTCTATGTCTTTAAAATTGAAATTCTGACATAAAATTAAGTGAACACTTAAAAATTTATTGCTATTTACTTCCAACAGGCATTCTAGAAAGTCTATAACAACATATAGTCTAACCAAGAGCTTAGTTAATTGAAATTATTATCTTTTCCTTTTTATAATTATTTGACTCCATACATTAATCATTTTTGTACTTACTATCTGTAATTTATTCTATGAATTGTTAGTTAATATCTCTTTAAGTAATATTATGTAAAAGTGCTAATGCTTTAATGATAGGTTGAACCCCATTTTTACATTAAAAATATTATCAACTTTTTATAGATAAAATTTTGTATTGTTTTAACTTCTAAAAAAGATAGAAGTAGCTGGGCGCGGTGGCTCACGCCTGTAATCCTAGCACTTTGGGAGGCCGAGGTGGGCAGATCACAAGGTCAGGAGATCAAGAACATCCTGGCCAACATGGTGAAACCGTGTCTCTACTAAAGATACAAAAAAAAAAAAAAAAAAAAAAAAAAGCTGGGCATGGTGGCGTGTGCCTGTAGTCCCAACTACTTGGAAGGCTGAGGCAGGAAAATTGCTTGAACCCGGGAGGTGGAGGTTGCAGTGAGACGAGATTGCACTACTGCACTGCAGTGAGCTGAGATCGTGCCACTGCACTCCAGCCTGGGAGACAAAGGAAGACTGGTCTCAAAAGAAAAAAAGAAAAGACAGAAGTAGTTTTCTCCCCAAAACTTTTGTTCCAAATGATAATAAAGTGTATTTGTTTCATAGAGAAGTTTGTGATATTTGCTTTGTATTTAAGTGTTAGTAAATATATAAAAATCTGTTTCTCTGTGTCTGGCCCTGAGTGTAAATGATGGAAACAAATTAAATCTAGGTTAAAATCACACTCTATGTAAAAATTCACTATAGTTGAATTGCTAGAAATCATGAGAAGCCATTGATTACTTATAAAGGCTTTCAAATTGATAAATGATCTTTTTATAAAAAGGGTTCATAGTGTCCCACTTTATTTTGCTCTCTGTGTGATAATTGGCAAAGCACTTTTTCCTCTATCTAAAGCTGAGTTTTGGGATCCAGAATACAATCACAATATGCAACTGAATTTCAATTACCTACAACTCTCGGCTGGGGTGAGTGGTTTGAAACAGTCAGAAATTTGGGTTCAGAGAATCAAATGTATCCACATTTGACATTGACACTCGGGAAGAATACCTGGCCATCGGAAGCATTGTTGGGCTTAAATGAAATGAGTTCAATCAGTAATGCCTTCTACTGATGACCCTTGAGGAAGGAGTCTCTATGCAGTAAGTAATTTATTTCTCCCTTTTGTTTAAGACCCTCCCCTACCCCCTACTTTGATGCCTCTCCGATTTCTGTATTTCCAACTAAATAACCCAATAGCAATATAATCGTTTACTTCTGAGTAGAAACTGTTTCTTTTAGAAGAGGCATGCATGAGCTATTTTATTTGCCAGGTTGTGACAGATAATTCTCTATCTGCTTCCCTACATTCACTTTCCATCCTTCTCTACCTGGGAAGTGTATCTGCATGAATGACATCAACAAAGCTTCCATTCTTTTGGTTTCCATTTGCTTTCAGCCAATGGAGAAGTACAAAGCAATGAAGAGAGGTTAGGATATTTATTTTCCTGGATGAATCCCATGTGAAATCACCAGCCTTAACTGAAGGTTGCCTCATCTTAAGTGGTGGCTTGTTCTACGTGATTCTTGCTCCTTCCTGTTTTCAGTAAACTTTTCCTCCCCTAATCTCTTCAGTCCTCCATGTGCTAGTACTGCTACTGCTGCTAGTCCAAGGTTCACTGCATACTCCTTACCAATTAGTCATTATGTAATAATTATTGTTTTCTATTAATACTTAGTTTTTTTTTCTTTAGATAAACCATATTAGTTATCTATTACTATGTAACAAATTACCTTAAAACTTCTGAGTTCAAAACGGATGAACAATCATCTCACAATTTTCTGTGGGTCAGGAATTTAGGAGTGGCTTAACTGTGTAAGGTTGAGAGAGGACTCTCCATGAATCCCTCACATTTCTGCATGTATTGAGAACCAAGACACTGATGACCTTTATTCAAGGCTATCTTTTCAAAGATATTTGTATAGTGTTCTGCCTTGGAAGATAGCTATAAGATCTCTTACCTGAACCAAGGATAGCCATCTTTACTGTCCAGTATAAAATATTTAGGTTTCCTAGGCTCAAGATTCCTCTCTTATAATGCAATTCATTGTATGTGCAAGTGTCACCTGGTCCTCTGTGGTGCCTATGGGAAGTGGGATTTGAACATGTGTGAGAACATGCTAACTCTCTGGCTATTGTTATGGCTGTGAATGCAAACTTCTTTGACTGTGACCCAGGAATCTTGTGTCGTCTGCTATAATCCAAAAATATACGGCAGGCTAACATGCTAGCTGGCAATTAGGGTAAAATCATAGACCCTCCAGAATTCTTGACAGGTAGTCCTGGCTCAGGGTCTCTCATGAGGTTGCAGTCATGATGTTGGCAGCAACTGTGGTCGTCTGAAGACTTGACTAGAGCTGGAGGATCTGCTTCCAGGATGGCTCACTCACACAGCCGGCAGGTTCATGCTGCCTGTTGTTGGGAGACCTTAGTCCTTGCCACATGGAACTCTCCATAGGCTAGTCTGAGTATTCTCACAACATGACAGTTGGTTTCCCCAAAGTGAGTGATCTAAGAGAATGCAAGATAGAAGACATGATGTCATTTATGATCTAGCCTCAAAAGTTACACTGTCGTATCTACAGTATCCTATTGGCTTCATGGGACAACCCTGGTCAATATAGGAGGTGACTATACAAGGATATGAATATCACCAGGTAAAGATCATCAAGGGCCACCTCGAAGGATGGCTACCACATGAACTCTTTCTCAAAATATTCCAATTTGTGTCTAACATCTTTTTCCTTACTGCTACTCTGACTCAAACTTCTTTGCATGTACTGGTCACTGCTTAGCCCCTGTAGGTATGATTGTATTTGAATTTGCTCCCTGTGCTCTCTTACATTACCTATAAGGTAAGACACTCCTGGGGTCAGTAATTCCATTTACAGAGGAAATGTGAAATTTAAAAGTTTAAATAATTTGGCCAAAATCTTGCCCCCAGTATGAGACTAAAGAGACCCCAAATCTAGAACTTTTTTGAATATTCAAAACAGCTATTTGGGTAACAAAAATAAAAATGTATTAAGAATGACCATCTTGGAATCTTCGGTGAACTGGATTAATATGTAGACAATGTATAGGAATACGCCTACCAAATAATTTTTTCTACTTCCTTACCAGAAGTTTTCTAAAATGTCCATCGTAAAAGTTATGTTGGAGGACCATTCAAGAAATTCTACATTTTGTCTTAATTAAGACATTTTATCAGAAAGACAATGTATTACCCAAGTCTTATGATAATAGTTTTAGAAATTATTATTTAATGAAAAATTTATTTATAATTGAGTGTAATCCCTAAACAAATATAGTCACTCGGAAGAAAGCTTGCACACACACAAAAATGTACCTAAATTTCATTTTATTGAAGGAGTTCGAGAAAGTCTAGAGATCTCTACGATTTTCTGCAGTGAGGTTCTTGGATGATTTGGTACTATATTTGGAGGTGTCTAAGACAATGACAGTGGCCATAAGAAATTCTATCTTCACAAATTCGACTTGAATTGACCCTAATAGCGGAATGCACTGGTCATTCACTTTTTAATGAAAAAAAGATGAACAGTTTTATCATTACTGCATAAACAAACTTGGAAAGCTTTGAATTATTTCTTTTCTCTTACTGAAAGAAAAGTATTAGGCTACTGTAACAGTGTTATATTGTGGTTAGGAGTATTCCGAGACTAGAAATCTTATTAAAAAATTCCTCCCTTACAGTCTTTCAGTGAAAGTATATTTAGTCTTTCCCAGCGTTTTGAGCTGAAAAAGTTCATTTACATTTATCTTTTTTTTACTCTTTTCTTTTAACTAATTCCTGTAATAATTCTCTTTTCTGTAGCTTCCCTGACAGAAAAAGCTAAGAAGTTTTCAAATTCAATATGTAAGATGGGAAGGAAGACATCTCTTAACTAAACCTCTATCAGGGAACTTCAGGTTTTTAGTGTATGGGAGGTCCTTAGAGCCATCAATCTGCTAAAGCAACTGACAACTTGGAGTGTTCTGATTGTATGTGTGATGTCCTGGATGTGGGCTAGTTTCTTAGTGTAAAACAATTCTACTTTCTGAAGATTCCTCAGCCTTTTCTGGAAGGATCAAAATATCAGTACACTCTTTCAAGGTTTCCAAGAAGAGAGAGAGAAATAAACACACTGATATATCACATACTTGCATCCCTTGGGTGTGACGTTAAAACACATTCTTTTGAACGACATTCAACATACTTTCAAAAAAGCCCCCTACCTAAGACAAACAAACAAACAAAACATGTTAATCCAGACTCTGCTGCCAGAGCTGCTGTTCAGGTTCAGTGTTTAGCCTCTGAATACTTATTTTGGCAGTTGAGTGTGGATTATGCTATCAGATCACCAGATGAGGGGTTGTGGGACAAACTTTGGTAGAGTTGAAATCATGGATGCACTCACAGAATGTTCCTTTCCTCTGCTCTGCTAGCTGACTTTTGGTCTTCTCTTGCCAATTGTTAATGGTTCTGTGATCGGGTCAATGAGGACCTATTTTCCAGGATTATAGACTGGCTGTATCCCTCTTCCCTGGCTCTCTGTCTCTCCTCAATTTCCTTCCCCCACCTCCCCCCTGCTCCCCTCTCCTTTCCAACCCTCTCCTCTCTTGGTAGAGCTGAACAAGACAAGCCACAGTTCTCTTTGTCAGCCATCTTTAGAACACCACAAGAAACAGCCATAGGTTGATGGACCAGAGAGATGAGAGAATTAAGCCCCTTGATGTCGTCATCAAGCCATTCTTCCTTTCCTGCTTTGATTTGCTCTAACCCTAAGGTGGGAACAATCAGTTTGCTCGTTACTGAAGCCACTCTGAATAGGGTTTCGTTTCACTGCAGCTGAAAGCATCTACACCGACACAGAGAGCACATGGGAACTGCAGAGGTAAGCAGAAGAACTAGTGGCCTAGCTGGGTTTCCTCTGCAATGGGTGTGGAGGTGAGAAAGCTGGGATAATACATAATCCATTGCAAGATACTATGTATTCAAGACTATGTTTTAGAAAGATCAGTTTGTCAGCAGTGACCGAAAGAAAAGAATATGTTGGGAAAATAATTTTTTGGGGAAAAATGTGTCTGTCCCATGTTTTGGTGAATCTGCAACAGTAGATTTAATATTGTACTCTAGAAAGGCACAGCAGGGCCAGCCATTTGGCCCAGCTCCACTCAGGGGGGTCTTCTCTTATAAGCTTAGTATATTTATATTCTGTTTCTGAATGAGACTTTTCTTCAGAAAAATTTTCTCAAGGAAAATCTTGAGGTTTACATTCAAGTATATGCTTGAAAAGTACTGTTTAGCAATAAGCATTTGTTCTGTCACTGTTTTACAGTGAGCTCAATGAGTGCCCAAGAAATCACATATCTTATGTCACTCGTTTCTATCTATACCTGAGTTCTGGCAAAACCATCATTGCTGCTTGTCCCCATCTAGCCTATCATCACCACCCTTTCTGTGGGCAGATGAGGAAAGAGATACTGCCATTCTTCCATCTCTTTGTCTTCATTCTTCTCTACAATGCCACTGAGAAAATGGGATACAACTTTGTCAACACCCAACACAGCTTTTCAACCTGCATGTGTAGTCAAGCTATGTTTTTTTTTTTTTTTTTTTTTCCCCAGGGATAAATTTGACTTTAAGATTTCAAATAGCTATGATCAGCTATTTGTCTTTCTTTTTTTTCTCATTTTGAGTCCAAGAAGTTTATTTATTTGTTTACATTTTTTTCTGTTTTTTGTGAGAATAGGTGAATAGCAGCTGTTCACTGTATCCAATCAAAACAGACTATTTTCTCTGTTTCAATTAGCAAACTATCTGCCTAAATATAAAATAGTAATTGTTGCAGAAGCACCAATAGCAGCCTTGAGAATAAAACTAACAAAATATCTGCCCTTAACCCAGGATTTTTATATATATAACTCATTTGCTTTGGTAAAATATCTACTGGCAAAGCTGAACCTAAATAGCATTTCAGATGCATCCTAAACAGCTTGCCTGAAGACTGTAGCACACTATGCTTATATACTTTCTGAAATCTATATTTTATTTTGTCTTGAAAAAGATTCAAGAATAGAATTATATTAGAACTGGTGGAGGCATGATCCATGCCCCCTTGATTATATTGAAACATTAAAATGTCATCAGCATGTTAATTTTGTCATCCCAACTGCACAAGATTTATTCAGCACTTCTATCTATTACATTACTCTGGAAACACAATTTATTCTGATTGTGGAAATGTCATAGGCAGCGACTAAAAACATCTGGAATTCTTAGTTTAGAAAGAATGTCTAGTTTCAAAAATGCTATTTCTAAATTAATTTTATCTATAAAGAAGGCAAGACTCAAAGATTTTTAAATTACTCAAATTGCAATATTCATTTGGTCTACCAATTTTAACATAGGAGGTCAAAAACCAAAAACAGAAAAACAAAATTAGTGCATAAGTAATTATTTTAATGATTGGGAAAATAAAATAGTCTCCAATGAAGGTTTAATTTCTGGAAAATAGAGTGACCTGGCTTTTTGTTTGTTTGTTTTTCCTCTTCATTAAAGCAAGAAAAGCTTGACTAAGCCTGTGACACATATAGGAAGCTGAAACAAGGGTGGGAGACGGGTAATTAATCCCAAGAAGACAGAAGGCACAGAATTGTCAAAATGGGACAAAGAAATGTGATTTTAGCTTTTTATGTTTTACTTTTTTCTTTCTTAAACTTGTAAACAGAGTTCATTTGTCTGCTACTTCTGAGGTGAAAGCAATTCCCCTGCTAAGGACTTGTCTATAGGGCAGTGGGGGAGAAAGGAAAGCAAACTTCAGTTGCAGACAATTCAAAGATATTTTCAGTATGCATATTCACATTCCATTATCTGGGATTTCTAAGTCCTGAAGATGCTTAAGACTGAAATGAATGCCCTATTGGGGCTCAGAAAACATACCCCAAAATGAAGGGCTCAGCAACAGCCTCAGAATAAAATATTTTTCTTTGACCTTCTCCTCGCCTCCTGTCTCTCAGGCCCATTTTCTCTCAAGTCTAGCCATAGAAACTAGAAACCCTCTTCCCAAAAGTGTGTCATAAAAACCAGAACCTCTTTTCCCCAAAGCCAATCAAAAATCCTAAAAGTATTACTCTAACTTTCCCTCTACCCTATCTGTGTAAAAACTGGCCTTAAAGAAACTATCTGACCTATCATCTTTGACTGTAGGTTATAAGACTCTCATTCCAGAGAAGATCTTGTTCCATATATATAAGGAAGAAATATATGCTCAAAGAGGCCAATAAGAATCTAGACAGACAGGCTTGCAAGTTTCCTCACTCAATCTTTAAATGTTAGATCATACCTTTTTCCTCCAATCATGTTTCTATATGGCTGTCCATACGTTGTAGAATTTAAGCATAAAAGTGGAGAATTTTCTGTGTGTCTTTTGTCTTCATTCTGAAGATTCCCATGTATACATGTTAAATACATTTCTATGCCTTTACTCCTATTAATCTGCCTCATGTCAGTGATTTCTCAGTGAACCTTCAGTGGGCCCTTAGCCCCTACAGTCCATTGGGTGGCAAAACTGGATCTGACCAAATGTGAGACTATTTGTATTCTCCAGTTCATTTCTTGAAATATTCTTGATTTCACTGAAGACTTAACATAATGTGATTATTACAAGGTGCTGTCCCAAACCTCATTTAATATGTTTTGTGAGGGGTTTTTTTCCCCCTAAGATTTGAAAAATTCTGAGTTCCAAAACACATCTCGTCCCAAAAGTTTCAGATAAAGGATTGTGGATTCAGATAAAGGATTCTGTTGTGATGGTTAATAATGAGTGTCAACTCAACTGGATTGAAGGATACAAAGTATTGATCCTGCACTTGTCTGTTAGGGTGTTGCCAAAAGAGAGTAACATTTGAGTCAGTGGGTTGGGGAAGGCAGATCCACCCTTAATCTGGTGGGCACAATCTTATCAGGCAATATAAACAAGGCAGAAAAATGTGAAAAGTCCCGACTCGCCTAGTCTCCCAGGTACATCTTTCTCCCATGCTGGATACTTCCTGCTCTCGAACATTGGACTACAAGTTTTTCAGTTTTGGGATACGGACTGGCTCTCCTTGCTCCTCAGCTTGCAGACAGCCTATTGTGGGACCTCATGACCATGTAAGTTAATACTTAAAAAACTCCCATATATATATCTCCTGTTATATATATATATAAAATAGGAGATATCATATATATATATATATATATATATATATATATATATCCTATTAGTTCTGTCAGAGAACCCTAATACAGATTTTCATACCAGGAGTGGTTCTAGAGGAATAGAATATTAAGGATGGAATTATTTTGTTGGTATCGGGGTTTCTGAAGTTGGCTGCTTAATATGATTAGACCCAAAAAATGCTAAGGACTCTACTTCTAATAATATGAAGAATACTGATAGTCCTTGGCATGAACTATTTAGAGAGTTATACAAAATAAATACATTTGATATTCCTGACTCACTGCTCATGAGAGGCAAGGAGTTTAGTGTCCCTATGCATAATACTTTTGACCATATCTGGAGAACATAATGAACCTGGTTGGTTGCTCCTAAGTTCAGTGGACAAAGTGATGAAAGAAAATGATGAACTCAGGGATTCTGTCTCCTGGCTTCAGAAGCAGATAGTGAGCCTCAAATCTGCTAAGATTGCCCGGAGTGAAAGTCTTATTTCCTGTAGAGAAAGAGCTGAAATTGTGGAAAAACAGACACAAGCTCTTACCATGCGAGTGACTGATCTGCAATGAAAGATGCATGCACAGCCTCAACAGGTGTCTACTGGTAAAGTGAGGACATTGACTGGAAAAGAATGGGACCCTGAAACTTGGAATGGGGACATGTGGGAGGACACTGATGAAGCTGGGGACACTGAGTTTGTAAACTCTGATGAAACTTTTTTTGCCAGAAGGATCAGATTTCCCATCTCTAGTGGAAACAACATCCTCTCCCTATCCCATGCTGCCATCAGCCTTTCCACCTTGGTCTGAGGAGGTAAACCCTGTGCTGCCTGAGGCAGCAGTGATGGCCTCCCCTGAGGCAGTTGCTAGGCAAAATAATGTTGATTCTTCTCAGGAGAAACCCCCAACACCCCTGTTTGCTTCTACACCTATAACTAGACTGAAGTCCCAGCTGGCCCCTGGAGATGAGATTGGGACTGTGACCCATGAGGAGATATGCTACACTCAAAAAATAACTGTTTGAGTTCTCTAATTTATACAAACAAAAATCTAGAGAACAGGCATAGGAATGAATATTAAGGGTATGGGATAGTGGTGGAAAGAACACAGAGTTGGATCAGGCTGAATTTATTGATTTGGACCCACTAAGTAGGGACTCTGCTTTTAATATTGCAGCTCAAGGAGTTAAAAAAGATTCTAATAGTTTATTTGCTGGTTAGCTGAAATGTGGATTAAAAGGTCACCCACTGTGAGTGAGCCAGAAATGCCTGATCTCCCTTGGTTTAATGAAGAGGAAGGGATCCAAAGGCTTAGGGAGACTGGAATGGTGGAGTGGATTAGTCACTTTAGACCTACTCATCCCAGCTGGGAGTGTCCAGAATATATACCTTTGACCAATGCCTTGCAAAATAGATTTGTGAGGGCAACACCTGCATCTTTGAAGAGTCTTGTAATTGCTCTTCTCTGTATGTCATATCTAACAGTGGGAACTGCAGTCATTCAACTACAAAATTTAAATACAATGGGAATAATTGGATCCCAAGGTGGCAGGGGCCAAGTGGTGGCACTCAACTGTCAAAAGTAAGGTGGGTGTAGCTAACATAATGGACAGCAGAGGTAAAGCAGCAATCAGAACAGTCTGACTCATGTATAGCTCTGGCATTGGCAAATTAATCATGGACTTCTTAGAAGTGAAATTGATAGGAAGCCTACCACATTCCTACTTAATTTATACAAGCAGAAAACCTCTAGGTCAAATGGACCAAAGACTAATTTAAATTATAAAAACTGAGGATCATGGCCCCTCAATCAATTTCCAGACTTGAGCCAGTTTGCAGACCCAGAACTCCTTGAATAAAGGGGAGCCTGGGTCGCCTTGAGAAAGAACCGCACTACATTACTAACAGTTTATACAGTTTCTGAATCTTTCTCCCATCCTTTTGCAAGGAGACTTCCAGCCTTTTACCAGGGTAACTGTGCATTGGGGAAATGAGACATTTCCAGTACTGCATGATACTGGCTCTGAGCTGACGTTGATTCCAGGGGACGCAAAACGTCATTGTTGTCCCCTAGTTAAAGTAGGGGCTTAAAAAAGTCAAATAATTAATAGAGTATTAGCTCAGGTCCAACTTACAGTGGGTCCAGTGGGTCCCTGAACTCATCTTGTGGTCATTTTCCCAGTACCAGAATGCATGATTGGCATAGACATACTTAGCAGCTGGTGGAACCCCCACATTGGCTTCCCTGACTGGTACAGTGAGGGCTTTTGTGGTGGGAAAGGCCAAATGGAAGCCATTACAGCTGCCTCTACCTAGAAAAATGGTAAATCAAAAACAATATTGCATCCCTGGAGGGATTGCGGAGATTAGTGAAACCAACAAGGACTTGAAAGACATATGGGTGGTGATTCCCACCACATCCCCGTTCAACTCTCCCATTTGTCCTGTGCAGAAGACAGATGATCTTGGAGGATGACAGTGGATTATTGTAAGGTTAACCAAGTGGTGACTCCAATTGCAGTTGCTGTATCAGATGTGGTTTCATTGCTTGAGCAAATTAACACATCTCCTGGCACCTGGTATGCAGCCATTGAATTGAAAAATGTCTTTTTCTCCATTCCTGTCCACAAGGCCCACCAGAAACAATTCGCCTTTAGCTGGCAAGGCCAGGAATATACATTTACTGTCCTACTTCAGGGGTATATCAACTCTCTGGCTTTGTGTCATAATCTTATTTGGAGAGACCTTGATCGCTTTTTGCTTCCACAAGATATCACACTGGTCCATTACATTGATGACATTATGCTGATTGGATCCAGTGAGCAAGAAGAAGTAAATACATTGTACTTACTGGTGAGACATTTGTGTGCCAGAGGATGGGAAATAAATCCAACTAAAATTCAGGGACCTTCTACCTCATTAAAATTTCTAGGGGTTCAATGGTGTGGGGACATTTGGACTGTTGAGACATTCCTTCTAAGGTGAAGGATAAGTTGCTGCATTTGGCCCCTCCTACAACCAAGAAAGAAGCACAATGCCTAGTGGGCCTATTTCAATTTCGGAGGCAACACATTTCTCATATGGGTGTGTTACTTAGGCCCATTTGTTGAATGACCCAAAAGACTGCCAGTTTAGAGTGGGGTCCAGAACAGGAGGAGCCTCTGCAACAGGTCCAGGCTTCTGTGCTTTTCCAATGGTGTTTGATATGTCAGTGGCAGATAGCGATGCTGTTTGGAGCCTTGACAGGTCGTCATAGCTGGATCACAGCAGACGCCTCTAGGATTTTGAAGCAAGTTTCTGCCATCTTCTGCAGATACCTACTCTCCTTTTGAGAGACAACTCTTAACTTGTTACTGGAGTTTGGTGGAAACTGAACATTTGACTATCAGTCATCAAGTCACCATGGCACCTGAATTGCCTACCATAAACTGGGTGCTTTCTGACCCATCTAGCCATAAAGTGGGTCATGTACAGCAACATTCCATCATCAAATGGAAGTGGTATGTATGTGATCGGGCTTGAGCAGGTCCTGAAGGCACAAGTAAGTTACACGAGGAAGTGGCTCAAATGCCCCTGGTCTCCACTGCTGCCACCCTGCCTTCTCTCCCCAAGCCTGCACCGATGGCCTCATGGGGAGTTCCCTATGATCAGTCAACAGAGGAAGAGAAGATTAGGGCCTGGTTCACAGATGGCTCTTCACGATATGCAGTCACCACCGAAAAGTGGACAGCTGCAGCACTACAGCTCTTTTCTAGGACATCCCTGAAGGACAGCGTTGAAGGGAAATCTTCCCAGTGGGCAGAACTTTGAGCAGTGCACCTGGTTGTACACTTTGCATGGAAGGAGAAATGGCCAAATATGTGATTATATACTGATTCACAAGCTGTAGCCAATGGTTTGGCTGGATGGTCAGGGACTTGGAAGGATAATTGGAAAATTGGTGACAAAGATATCTGGGGAAAAGGTATGTGGATGGAGCTCCCTGAGTGGTCAAAAACTGTGAAGATATTTGTATCCCATGTGGATGCTCACCAACCAACGGGTGACCTCAGCAGAGGAGGATTTTAATCAAGTGGATAGGATGACCGGTTCTATGAACACCTCTCAGCCTCTTTCCCCAGCCACCCTGTCATCATCCAATGGGATCATGAACAAAGTGGCCATGGTGGTAGGAACGGAGGTTGCACATGGGCTCAGCAACATGGACTTCCACTCACTAAGGCTGACCTGGCCATGGCTGCTGCTAAGTGCCCAATTTGCCAGCAGCAGAGACCAACACTGAGCCTTCAATACGGCACCATTCCTCGGGGTGATCAGCCAGCTACCTAGTGGCAGGTTGATTATATTGCACCTCTTTCATCATGGAATGGGCAGAGGTTTGTCCTCGCTGGAATAGACAACTACTCCGCATATAGGTTAGCCTACCCTTCACACAATGCCTCTGTCAAGACTACCATCAATTGGCTCATGGTATGCCTTATCCACGGTCATGCTATTCCACACAGCGTTGCCTCTGACCAAGACATTCACTTTACAGCTAAAGAAGTGCGGCAATAGGCTCATGCTCATGGAATTCACTGCTCTTACCATGTTCCCCATCATCCTGAAGCAGCTAGATTGATAGAATGGTAGAATGGCTTTTTGAAGCCATAATTACAACACTGACTAGGTGACAGTACTTTGCAGGGTGAGGCAGAGTTCTCCAGAAAGAAGGTCAAGTATGTTCCAAATCAGCATCCAGTATATGGTACTATTTCTCCCATAGCCAGGATTCACAGGTTCAGAAATCAAGGGGTGGAAGTGGAAGTAGCACCACTCACCACTCACCATCACCGCCAGTGATCCACTAGAAAAATATTTGCTTCCTGTTCCCGCAACATTACATTCTGCTGGCCTAGAGGCCTTAGTTCCAGAGGGAGGGAAGCTGCCACCAGGAGACACAATGATTCCATTAAACTGGAAGTTATGATTGCCACCTGGACATTTTGGGCTCTTCCTACCTTTAAGTCAACAGGCTAAGAAGGGAGTTACAGTGTTGGCTGGGGTTTATTCCTTATCCACCTGTGACTTGGAAGCCTTTCCAGACACAACCAGTGTATATCTCCCACATACTGGTTGATGTCTCATGTCTTCCTAAAATGTCTAAAACCAAGCTGTGCTCCAACCACCTTGGTCACATGTCATCAAGGCCTCCTGAGGCTGTGTCACAAGCCCATCCTTAGCCTTGCCGAAATCAACTTTCTGGATTGAGACCTGTCTCAAATACTTTTGCGTTCGAACCCCAATTCCCTAATACACTCACCTTACTTCCCCTACCATTTCCCTGCTAATTTTACAAAGCTGATATAGCATATAGTAGGGTACTCAAATATCTCTTGACTGATCAAGTTGCTCCCATTTAATATTTTCCTGATTAGGCTCCAAGCATTACTTAAACTGTTTTTTTGTTTTGTTTTTTTTTTTTTTTTTTTTTTTTTTTTTTTTTTTTTTGAGACAGAGTCTCCCTCTGTTGCCTGGGCTGGAATGCAGGGACACCATCTCAGCCTACTGCAAACTCCATCTCCGGGGTTCAAGTGATTCTCCTTCCTCAGCCTCCCAAGTAACTGGGGCTACAGGCACCCACCACCATGCCAGCCTAATTTTTGTATTTTTAGTAGAGATGGAGTTTCACCATGTTAGCCAGGATGGTCTTGATCTACTGACCTTATGATCCTCCGGCCTCGGCCTCCCAAAGTGCTGGGATTACAGGCATGAGCCACTGCACCCGGCCAACTATTATCTTTAATTCTTTAATTTCTTTTCTTTTCTTTCTTTCTTTCTTTCTTTTTTTTTTTTTTTTGTTTTTTTGTTTTTTTGTTTTTTTGTTTTTTTGTTTTAGGCTGAGTCTCACTCTGTCACCCAGGCTGGAGTGCAGTGGCGTGATCTTGCCTCATTGCAACCTGCGCCCCTCCAGGTTTAAGCAATTCTCTGCCTCAGCCTGCGGAGTAGCTGGGATGACAGGCGCGTGCCACCACGCCCAGATAATTTTTTTGTATTTTTAGTAGAGACAGGGTTTCACCATCTTGACCAGACTGATCTTGAGCTCCTGACCTCGTGATCCACCTTCCTGGGCCTCCCAAAGTGCTGGGATTACAGGCGTGAGTCACCGCGCCTGCCCGGCTAATTATCTTTAATTTTCATAACAAGTCTGTGAAGTTGATACTCGCCCCCCCCCCCCCCCCCACACACACACACACACAGTTTAGGTAGGAAAAACCTATATTCCAGGAAGGGAAATAGCTTATCTGAGGCAAACAGCTCTTAAACAATAGAGCAAAGTGTCTAACTCAGGTCTGAGTGGTTCCAAAACATGTTATTTTCAAAGCACCCCAGGGCTTCAGTACTTGCTTTGTTAAACAGTGCCTGGTCATCAGAATTTCTCACCCTCCCTTAAAGCTCACAAATGGTCTGTCTTATTGTTACCGGCTTGCCAAGCTCTACCATCCCTCAGCTTCCTCAGGGCTGATCTCTCAGAAGAATGTGGGAGGCTGGGAGGAGAGTGTTGTAGAGTTTGGCAAGTTAAGAAGAAGCAGAGGTAAAAACTTATTTTTGCCACTTCTGGGATTAAGAAAAAAGGCCTTTCACTGCTTCTTCCTCTGTTTATGCAAAAGCTCTCATTAGCATTTACATGCATTCTTTGTCTTCTAAGTGAAAAGAGAAAGGATAGGGCTTTAGAGGCGGCTTTGAAACAATGTTCTCTTCTTTTATCTGGAGGAACGAGCTGTAAAATACTCTTAGAAAACCACTTAGGAGGCTAAAAGGAAGAATGGTTGTGAGACTATTGCATTTTTTTCTCCCCAAAACACAGTGGCTTTGTTTGTGTCACTCAAAGACATAGTGAAAGCAGGAGGAGGAGAAACTACTCAGAAGGTATTAGAAGTGGAACTGAGGTACATAAGTCGCTCCTCAGTGTTTCTACCTCTCTGAACTCCCCCTTCAACACTCAAAACTCAGCTCCCACCCTGTTTTATAGAGATACCTAGACAGCAAGGAATGTGTTCAGAAGATATGTTTGGGCATTTTGAGTTAAAAATCTGTAAGTAATTGCCTATATTTTTAATCATTATACTTGGTTAAACAGCTCATGGTCATTACTACAGTTATTCTCTTTGGAACCCCAAAAAGATTTCACATGAAATTATACAGCAATTCCCTGATTAGCTGGGTGGCATTATGAAAGCACACATAGCGTTATGACGGCACACATGCAATAAGCTTACTTAGCATTTATATTATAGAAATTGAAAAGTATTCTTAAAACATTTGCAGAAAATAATCCACTTGAAATATCTAAAATATTTTGTATTTCTCCCTCTATTATTAAGGCAATAGTAAAAGCAGGTGATTTTGATTTGCAAGTGGCTGTGCTTCTCCTTCGATCATGTGGCTCTGCATCTTCAACACATGGTTTCCAAGGTCACCAGAGAAGGTCAAAGAAGTGGGGATCACATTCGGGAGGTTACTATAGCCCATTCTTGAACGTGGTTTATTTTAATTCTTATGCTTCATAAGCCAGATGGGGATTATTTGGGCTCTGAATATGATACCTGAAAGCATGACACTTTGACATGCTGATGATTTTGAGCTGAATAAGATTGGGAAGGCCTCAGAAACAAGACAGTTTCATCGACCTACTCTGGCCTTCCCTCCTCCAGTCCCATTTTCTACCCCCAAGTGGGTCATAGAAACTAGAATTCCTCTCCACCGAAGCAAGCCATAAAAGCTAGGAAGGTCATGCTCTGATCTTTTCCCTTCTCCCATGAAGATCCTCATGTGACAAGTGTCTTGCCCCGTACCTGGGGAGGAATATCAGCCTAAGACACAGAGAAGACGAAGCAAACAGGCCTTCCTATGTTTCCCCCAGTTTATTACCATGAGGTCATATTCCTTTTTGTTGAGACATGTTTCTTCTCCACAACTATCCTCTTATTTCATCAGACTTAACATAAAGATACAGTTTTCCCTTTGTCTTTGGGCCTTCATTTATGAGTGCTCCCACTCCATGTAAAACTTTGATTAAATAAAATTGTTATGCATTTTTCTTGTTAATCTGTCTTTTATTTATAGGGTCCTTGGCCACGAACCTTGTGATGGGGGAGGAGAAAACTACTTTTTCTTCCCTACAGAGTGGTGATTTATCCAGACATCCAGAAGGAAAGGAAACTGGTGTGGTAAAGAGCTCCTCCAGTCTCTGCCATACTTCGCAAGTTAAAATACATTCCCAATAATATTTAAAACTTCTGGTCTCTTAATTCCATTAAACAGAATCTATCATTTTTTTTCTTCATCCTCTAACCAAATTTTCCCCTTTGTCCTCTTTCAACTTTTCACACCTTTGCCCCATTCACAAGATTTATTGCTTTCTTCACTTCAGTTTTCTTCTTTATCACAGCCAGGGCATAGGATTAGCCAGGCAGCCTTTTCCACCACTCACAGAAACCTTACCTCCTGCTTCTGCCATAGCTGCCCTGCCAGTCAGCTAGATCTGCTCAATCCAATCATCTGCTTCCTCCACTTTTGTTGCACATGGAAAACACCATCACTATCACCACTAAAAGGCACTCATTAGTCATTATAAACCTCTTTCCAACCTGACTCTAATTATCCTGTTGGACCACCATTGATTTGTGCTTTGTTCATTTTTTCGTTCCCCTAAGCAAATATTTCAAACCTTTATAATTTACTTTAAGCCACCTATTTATCCTTACCTCCCTTGACAACAGAAGATTGGCTTGACACAGGAAAAAGAAACAATAAATCACATGCTAATTTCCTCACATTCTATCTCTGACCATGCATATGTTTTCTCTCCAGCTTTGTTCCAAAGGGCTCTTTTACTCAGGCTGCTCCTTGCCCTTGTTTTGTTCTTGATCTCTTCTTCACTCTCCATCTACCCCTTCTCCCCATTCACTGATTTCTGTTCCCATGTGTTTTGTCTTTGTAAGAAAGCTTTGATTCATCTTTGAAAATGTACCTGAAATATCATTGTATGTGTCTGCTCTGGCTGCTGTAACAAAATAACTAACTATGTGGTTTGAACAAGAGAAATGAATTTTTTGACAATTCTGGAGGCTGTGAAGTCTTAAATCAAGGTACCAGCTGGGTAGGTTTTATTCTGAGGCTCTACTCTTGCTAGCAGGCAGCCACCATCTCCCTATGTGGTCACATAACCTCTTCTTTGTGTGCATACATAGAGGGAGAGAGAGCGGGTGAGCTCAGTGATGTCTCTTTTTTTCTTTCTTTCTTTCCTTCTTGCTTGCTTGCTTGCTTCCTTGCTTGCTTGATTTTTTGCTTGCTTGCTTGACGGGAGTCTCGCTCTGTCACCCAGGCTGGAGTGCAGTGGTGTGATCTTGGCTCACTGCAAGCTCCGCCTCCTGAGTTCACGCCATTCTCCTGCCTCAGCCTCCTGAATAGCTGGGACTACAAGCATGTGCCACCATACCCGGCTATTTTTTTGTATTTTTAGTAGAGACAGGATTTCACCATGTGAACCAGGATGGTCTGGATCTCCTGACCTCATTATCCGCCTTCCTCAGCCTCCCAAAGTGTTGGGATTACAGGAGTGAACCACCGCGCCTGGCCTATCTCTTCTCACAGTGACGCTGATCTTGTTGGATCAAGGCTCTACACTTATGGCCTTATTTTACCTTAATTACTTCTATAGAGTTCCCATTTCTAAATATAGCCAAACTGATAGTTAAGGCTTTAGCACATATATTTTTGGGGGACAAAAACATACAATCTTCACCATCCCCTTCACAGTGAAGCCTTTGAAATAACCCAGGAAGAGTCTGTGCCCCTATCTATTGGAATAGTGTGCTCTACCATCATGATATTTTTAAAAGCGAATTTCTTAAATATCCTCCCTGGACTAAGAGCTAGACAGAGATAAAGCCACAGTCATTTTTGTATCAGATCCAATACTTGGCACGGAGTGTATGACAAAATAAGTACTCAATAGCTGTTTTTGATTAAGCCACGAGATCCTGAAAGGTCAACTAAATGATCAGAGAGATAATAAACTATGGTACATGTAGTTTAATAGCAAGAGTGTTGTATTTAATTTAAATTATCTTGAAGTTTATTCCCTGTATATGACATGCATTCATTCTTCAAAAGACTATTTAATTCAACCCAATTCTATCAACACCTAGACAAAATTCCATTGGTATATGTCATTGATATGGTTTGGATGTTTGTCCCTTCCAAATCTCATGTTGAAATGTGATTTCCAATGTTGGAGATGGGACCTGGTGGGAGGTGATTGGATCTTGGTGATGGATTCCTCTTGAATGGTTTCGCACCATCCCCATGGTGATGAGCTCTCACTCAGCTAGTTCACATGAGATCTGGTTGTTAAAGAGTTAGGGACCTCCTCCTTCTCTCTCTCTTGCTCCCACTCTCTCCATGAGACATGCTGGTTCCTGTCGTCTTCTGCCATGATTGTGAGCTTCCTGAGGCTTCACCAGAAGCAGATGCCAGCACCCTGCTTCCTGTACACCCTGCAGAACTGTAAGTCAATAAAAAATCTTCTCTTTAGAAATTACCCAGTCTCAGATATTCCTTTATGGCAACACAAGAAGAGACTAACATAGACATCTGAAGTAATGTGTACATTCCTTATGAGTGGAAAGGAATGGAAAGATTCAAAGATTTTTATTCCATTAAGCACAGTATCTAGTTATGACTATTTCTTTGAAGAGATCTGGGTAGTTCACACATATGTGTGTTAAGACCTTAATGCTGTATTCCTACTTTGTCATCATTTTAGTCATGGCCTGATGTAAACTTTTTTTTCTTTACCAATTACAACCAGGAATTATAGATGACTTTTTTGAAGCCTGCTGTTTGTGATTATTTTTACTAGTTCATCAACTCCATAGTTGTCATAAAGGCATTTTTGCATGAAATTTAATTTCTGCAATGATGGTTAAAAAATTATCTTACCTCATCAACGAGGAACACTACCACATTCCCCCCACTCCCTGTTTTCTGTCAGAGCAAAATAATCTCTTGAATTATCTGTATAAAATATTTCACATTGTTCTGGCAATGATCTGGCTCTATCCCTTGATAGGAAATTGGGCTTGTGTGGCTAGGCATCCAGAGGAATATGTTTACCAATGAATTATCTTCCAAGGTTTTGACACCACCATCAGTTATGCCAGATGCAAATCATTTACTCTCTGTCAGTTCAAATACGCAGTCTTGTTTGGATGGCTTAAATCTATGCTGGCACCAAAATACAGCAAGCAGTATTGCTCAACTTTTGAGTTGAAAGCATAGACAAATGTATATAGCGCCAAAACATGGAAATAACACAATGTAGGCTGAATTTTGCTGAATGTTACTTGATGTTAGCATAGCATTAGACTTTCAAAGGAATGGTAACATTTCCTAAAGAGAAAAATGAAGGTGCTCCCACAATAGTAGACCTGTCTTCAACATGGGGTTTAAAGATGACTGTCTTATTCTGTGTGTCCTACAAGCCTTCCAGAACTCAGAAAGTCAGAAATTAAGCCCCTGGTGAATACTTCATGGAAATGCTAAATCAAATTCTAGAATTTGGGGGATTAAATACTGACGACTTTGGTGCTGCAATATTTTATATGGTTTATAATCATGTCTATACACCATGAACTGATGAATTAGTGGTCTCAAGAGGAAAGAAAAGATTTGATTGATTTTTTAAAACAATTTTTTTCTACTTATGAGTTAAGGGAGATCATTGTATGAAAATTAAGGTCATAAAGTCATTTATTTCTCAGCTTTTGGCTTGTAGACAGCTGAGGCAAACAGAACTGAGTAACATTTTCATCTACTGAATAGATATAATTTATACTTTATAACAAATAATGCAGAACTTAATAAAATAATCCTAGCTGAGAACAGTGAGTTAAGATCACAAATCATTGAGTTAGAAAACCTAGATTTGGCCGGGTGCGGTGGCTCAAGCCTGTAATCCCAGCACTTTGGGAGGCCGAGACGGGCGGATCACGAGGTCAGGAGATCGAGACCATCCTGGCTAACACGGTGAAACCCCGTCTCTACTAAAAAATACAAAAAACTAGCCGGGCGAGGTGGCGGGCGCCTGTAGTCTCAGCTACTCGGGAGGCTGAGGCAGGAGAATGGCGTAAACCCGGGAGGCGGAGCTTGCAGTGAGCTGAGATCCGGCCACTGCACTCCAGCCTGGGCGACAGAGCGAGACTCCGTCTCAAAAAAAAAAAAAAAAAAAAAAAGAAAACCTAGATTTGACTGTTAGTTCTGTCACCTAATGGTAGTATTGACATTTCTAAGCCTCAGTTTTCTATAGAATAGGAATAACTCTTCCTAACTTATGAGAATGATGTATTAATTTAAAAGATGTAAAACATAGGTAAATATGTATGTATGGTTATGACAACTGGAAGCTGTTGTCTTAGACATCCACGAGGTCATGAGAACCTTAACTAATTGGGCTGAGTAATCATGATAATCAACTGGATATTAAAAAACAGCAACTGCCTTTTCATGAATAGAAAAATATCTTACCTTATCTATTAATTCCCTAGCTTCTTTGACTTTGACCTTTTCTTTCCAGTTAGATTAAAATTAGGTTAAGAATTATTCCTGGTCAGTTTTTTTCTCAGAGGCAGGACTTAGGAAGCATCTTCAGATCCAGCAATAGAAAAAAGACACATGAATGCCAAGAAGCATTTGTGTTATTTAAATTTTTTCACATGCTTTGGTATAAAGTAGATACATAAAATAAATAAATAACCATGGAATTATTTCAAAATTTACATATTTATGACTTTAGAGCATTCTACTTTTTCTTGATCAAACAATGTTTTCACTAGTTGCTTATGCTCTCAGACATTGGTTCTCAACAAAGGGTGATTTTGCCCTTCAGGGGACATTTGGCAACATCTAGAGACATTTTTTGTTTTCATGTCTGGAAATGAGGGTGAGTTCTACCAGGACCTAATAGGTGCAGACCAAGGATGCCACTACACATCCTGGAATACACAAGATAACCTCACCACAAAGAATGATCCAAGCCAAAATGTCAATAGTGCTGCTCTTTAGAAACACACCTCCATTAGGTTTATGTCATAGAGAAGTGAATTTTCTCATTCCAGATCTGGTAGAAGACTGATCTGAAGATGGTACAACATGTTTTAACACATTTTCAGTATCATGTACAGGTGACACATTTTAGGGGAAAATCACACACAGATTATCACTTTCTACAGACAATGAACACACAACATGAGAAGTTAACAAATTCAAATTTGGGCCCTTGGGTGTATAATATTTTGTAACATAATTATTCCTAGTAGAAGAGAAACTTTTTATACCTATTGATAGGTTATTTTTTGCAACCAATTAAAACAATTTTCTTTCGTTATCCCAAAGTAGGTTTTACTTTTTCATGCACATTTTTGTTAACTGATAGAGCAAATATTTTTTAAATTGAGCTTTGAATCACATTGTTAGAGTAAGCTAAAACTAGAAAGGGTCAAGAAATCCACCTATGGCTTCACTTTACAAATGAGAACACTGGTAGACAAAAAAGCTGAGCAACGTTCCCAAGGTTCTATGGTTTGTTGTATGCAGAGTTCAGTAAATAATCATCAAATTTTAATTCTAATGCTGTCATTTATTTGAAGTATCATTTATTCAAGTTCATTTTTTCAAAGAACTGTTTTCTCCCATTCACAACTCAAATGTACATCTTTTTTTTTTTTTTTTTTTTTTTTTTTTTTTGCACATTTTTTTCCTTCTAATATCTTTCAGGTCAGTGGAGCCAACAGTATGAAACCTTTAATTTGATACCTTGCCCAAAAGCCTTTCCATAGGCTTTTATGCCAAATCAGTCTCCCACAGATTTAGGAGGTGTGGAAAAGCTAGATTAAGCTGTCTCAGGCTGCCTAGTCTTCTGTTTAGTCAGAGTGTGAAGTGGTCTGTGCTCAGAGTTCCTCCATCACTAGAGGAAAAGCTCTTCTCAATTATGCTGGTTTAATTTACAAGGATTTTGGTGATCCACAAAACAAGTGAAATTTAAGATACGCATCTTAAGCTCAGTTTGTTAGGCCTGCGCTTTCAATAACAAAACTCACAGTGACAGTGATGTATGGCTTTCTTTATGAGACCTGAAAACTGATGGATATGTGATCTTATAAATGCTTAGACAAACTAATGCACATAATTATATTTTCCATTTGAAGTCTATTGCTAGGCATTCTAATACAATATCATTAGTTGAAATGGCCACGATGATACAGCTTGGGCAGTTTGTCACGGTAATTACAGGGTGATTATTTTTGACTGGAATAAAGATTTCAGTTTTAGTATGGTGGAAAGCATTATCACAAATTACAAATGGTCTTGGAAAATAATAATAAAAACTTTAAGATTCTAATGCATTTTACAGCATTATTCTAAAATAATTTCTCATTAAGGAAAAGGTCCATAAAATGGCTAAATAAATTAATTTTAAAGTGATTAAAATATGGCTTTGCCAAAAGGAACCCACTTATCTCATTAATGATTCCTATGTATAAATATGTCAACATTAGATAAAATTTGCGTGTGGTAAATAAGGCTTATGTCATAATTAACAACCTTTAAAGAAAGGATTCTTTTTTCCTAGCAGACACAAAAGTATGGCATTTATCTTCACTATTTTCAGAATGGTTGATTAAAGTAGACAGTGTCCTAACATCTGTATTGAAAACTATATTAATCAATTGATTAATCATGCAACATTAATCAAAAGCCTCCCTAAGTGTTTTAGTATCTGAGCAGCTCTTAGTATTTTCTATCAGATCCCTTTTAAGGTGTCCATTAAAAAGATTAAATTTGAGTGGTAAATATTGAGGGGTTGTAGAACTTGTGGCTTCTCACTGGAAGGTCATAGCTGCTGCTCATTAGTGCTACTTTTAATGGGATAAGAAGCAAAAGTTTTGAATATGTGACTAAATCAATCAGTCCTGCAGTTGACTCATTCCAGTAAGCAGTTTAATATTTTCTGAATCGGCACCATGGCCATCTGGCTGAATTGTCCTCAGTGATTTGACTTAACCAAAGAATACTTTTTTCTTGAGAGTTTAAATTGAAGGCTAATAAACTGATACAGCAACTGCTATTCAATATGTTGCTTTTCTAGAAACTGTTCAAAGTAACCTTTATTATTAAGAATGTATTTCAATGATCTAAGTTACCCTGAACAATGAGTGTAAAACTTCCTGTTACTGGAGCGAATAGTTCAAAATCAAATGAATTATTTTAGTGTTTAGTGAGACTAAATTTGGACTTCATAGTACATTTTTAGGCTTACTAATCAACTGTAAATTTCAAGATTGCTGACTGATAATTGGTTAGTTCTTAGACTTCTAAACTCCGTTGTATGTAAGATTCTGTACAGGAAAATTTGTGCAGAAAATGTGGAGAATGTTAGTATCCAAAAACAAGCAGAAAATTACTCTATTACTATAGTTTAGAGAATGGCATTACAATAAACAACTATTGGGCAATGAACACAATTATTTGTCACTTTCAGAAGGCATATCTTTTATGTCCTCTATCTTTCTAATTCTAAAAGCAACACTTTTCAATGTATTCATTTATTTTGATCATTTACAATGTGAAGAGTGGTATGCTCTGCAAACTGCTTTGATCTGACAATTCTTTTACACTGATGTATGGAGATCAGTTAAGATTTCCTTTCTACTATTGCACAAATAATCATAATGACATTCAATGAAATTAAATTTTATCAATTTTGTTCCTGGATATAATTTTGCCAGCTTTTCTAACAGAATCTAAACCTATAGGCATTTTAAAACATGGTATGGCCCATCTGTTTATCCCTGCTGTTGCTTAAGGAAAGATTCTGTAGACAAGACAGTTTCCAGAGTTTGTGCAAAGCACTTTATGATTTGTGCAATGTCTAGCTATTGCTGTTTTTCAGCAAAATGATTAGGTGGTAGTTTTAAAATTTGCAAATATGTCCTGAAGCTTCAGCAATAGAAACACACATCTAAATAACTAAATTTAAGTATATGCTAAAAATCTTCACTTCTGAAGGATGCTTCTTTTTCCTTTTGCCAGTTGCTCAGAGTGCAAAAAGATATTTTATTATATATGATTCAGTGGTGCTCATCTATGAAAGGATGATGATACACCATCTCTGCATTCTTCATTTGAATAAAGTTGTCTGCAGAAGAAAGGCATCCTAGGTTTACACACAGAGCTACAAAAACCGGTTACCTTTATTGTGAATTGTTCAACAACACAAATTCTATGGAAATAATATTAAAGTCGATTTTTATTTAGCATTTAGTACTACAGAAAGAGAAAACCTTATATAATTCATTCTAATGCCCAAAGTCAATCAGCCAATTGCACAAGTTTCTTACTCTCCAATTCTTTGCTATCAGCAGAACAGTGAATGCTTTAAGAAAAGTTACAGAATAAATCTAATTATGATAACGTATTGTAAAAGATTGGTTTCTGTTAGCATGCACATCTACATTATAATTCTGAATGAGTGTTTTGGTATGAGGTATCTGAATAATATTCCTAGTTGGTTAACACAGAGCTATTCAGATACCCACCAAATGCTTTAACCTTTATTGTAGCTCTTTGTTGCCAAATAATTACATGAAAAGGAAACCTGTCTAAAAATAATGAGAAACATATTTAGTTATGTCTCTGTGTATATATTGTTTTGTATTTGAGTTATACTTTCATTTTGCTATGAGGTGAAGCTCGGTTGCCTTCAGCAGGGAAGGAAATGTAATCTGTGTAATTCCCATTAGTTCTTCATTGGGCAAATGCGTTTTGATATTTTATAGTAGGTTAGTTTGTGGCTAATCATTTTTGTACTTAGCAGCAGGTGTTGCTGCTATATTGAAAAAAATTACACATTTTAGAAATTATGGTTATAATTTAGCCATAAAACACCTAAGTTTCAATATCCATCAGTTCATTAGTTCAGCTCATTGAAAACACAGGAAATACAATTAGTTGGCAGTAACATCATTGTTTCATTACCTGGGTTAACCTTTAATACTATCCAGAAACCATTTTAGAAGAGTATTTCTTTTTGCTGTTGCTCTTGTGGCATTATAGAACTACATGGCATCACAGACTCAGAAGGAACTTTATTTTCTACATCTTGGTTTGGAGAAACTTTAAAGAAAGGGCACTATTATGAACAGATGAAAGCATAAGATGTTGGAAACATTTTGTCTTATGCGTTTGGCTAAGATTTAAAAATATTAAATTAAAAAAATTATTTAAAAGATTAATTTAAAAGTGGATTACTCTGGATTTCAAAGTAATAACCCCTTAATAAAATTTAAAATTGGATGAATTTATAATTGCAAGCACAAACTATTAGTGTTTATGAGTAAAAGTGCCTATTTTTTTTTTATCCTGTTCCTCAGACCTTCAGGGGTATGATCTAGGAAAGTCACAGAACAACTTCTGTTTTCTCATTTCCAAGAAAAGAGAAAATGATAGACCTATCTGCCTAAGAGATTTGTGAGGTTTGAATGAGATAAAGGAATTAATATTGCTTTGAAAAAGTGTCAATTTGCCAGATACATATAAATTTCTATTGTTATTGTGTTATTAATCCAGACCTCTTTGTCATATTTGGGACAATAGTCATGCAGCTAAAGGCTCAGTTTCTGGAGTTCAATTGCCTAGTTCCTTCACATCCTTGTTCTCCTTATGGACAGAGTATACTTTACCAAGTGACTTTACTTTTCTGTACCTCATTAGATAATGATACCTGAATCATAAGGTTATTGGGAGAACCAAGTGAAGTAATATATATATTTTTAAAGTCCTGAGAACATAAGACTAAAAAGCTGTTTTATTGTTTTTGTTGTTACTGTTGTCATTATTAGCCCATGATCCAGCCATGATAATAATATGATAATAATAGTTGACCATATTCTTTTTTATTTCACTCAAATTCTTGTGATGTAAGCTTCAGCCAATGACAAAAGAAAAATGGTTAAAATTTAAAACCAAATAGGTTTTAAAAACATAATTCTTATTTGCCTGCATAGTACTGAACTCTTTTTCAACAATAGATGCCTCAACAGAAAAATGGAAATTTGAAGTAAAATTCATTATGGCTGTTCCACACACATTTCTTCCTCCAAATGTTTAGTGAATGGATTATTTGTTTCCTGGGAAGTAACTTTATAATTAGGGCAATTCTAACCTTGTGGCCTATATCTGTAAATGAATGTGAAGTTAATTTTTTCTTTGCAAGGTTCTAATGTTAGTCAAAACTGTACCATCTAGAAAAGGTAGGTGAATCAAGAAAACTGAAATGTGGTTAAGAAGTAATTCTGATGTAGTCACCTCATTAGCTATTGTCCTCTAGTCGATTGATTGATAGATCAGGATTATCGGACTTTCTGCTGAGACAGGAAATCTACCAATGTAGTTTACTGTGAATGCCCTTGAAATTTATTTATCTACAACTTTACTTTGCTAATGTCTTCTGGTCAAATGCATGGCCTTCTTTTTCCCTTGTGGTTTTTGATATTCCTTTCATTTTTAATATTAAATGTTATAGTGACCAGAAAGTTCTTACAGGTAAAAATCAAGGATAATGGAATAATCTCTTATGTTAAATATGTATTTTTTCCCAAACCAACTTTCTTTTCCTAGAAATTTGTACCTCCTCCATATACTTGAGAGTGGAAAGGGCTGACATCTTGGGAATTATTTTAATTTTTCCAGAGTATAGAAAATCACATTTCAACTTTCCACTGGAAAAAAATCTAACTTGTTTTTTCAGTTCTAAATAAAGGAAGTTTCTTTTTTTTAAGATGTACATTTAATTTCACTGTTGATAGCCCTGCAAATCTATCCAGTTGTAAAAGAGGGAGCATTTAGAATAGAGGACAAGGGTAATTGATCAACAAAGTTATGGTCACAGGTAAATAAGATGAGAAAGTAACAACCTCATTGAAAATTATAGAGACTGACTCTAATTTCCAACAAGTAAGAAGAAAAACCTTATCTTTCTGGCGACTTACAAGTGTTTCTTTCATTGTATCAAAGGAGGGGAGGAAAGATGAAATTCTTAAATATTAATCATGTAATTGAGTTGTAATATTTAATTACTAGGCTTTATCTGTTAAGACTTAGAAATAAAAATAAAAGACAATTATAATAGCATAGGTTTATTTAAATATTTCTAAAATGCTCTTAAGTTTGTAAACTCACAGAAAATTTTAGATACTTACACAGGTATACCTCAGAGATATCAAGGGTTTGGTTCTATACTGAATATCATAACAAAAATAAGTTATAGATTATTTTTTTGTTTTCACAGTGCATATAAAAGTTATGTATATACTATACTGTAGTCTATTACATGTGCAATAAGATTATGTCCCAAAATTAGACACACCATACTTTAAAAAGTACTTTAGTGCTAAAAAATGCTAATAATCTTCTGAGCCTTCAGTGAGTGATAATCTTTTTGCTTGCGGAGGGTCTTGCCTCAGTGTTGATGGCTGGCTGCTGACTGATCAAGGTGGTGGTAGCTTGAAGGTTGCAGTGACTATGGCAATTTCTTAAAACACCACAACAACAAAGTTTGCTGGATGGATGGACTCTTCATTTCATGAAAAGACTTCTCTCTGGTATGTGATGCTGTTTCATAGCATTCTACCCATTGTAGAAATTCTTTCAAAATTAGAGCCATTGCTTTATTAACTACGTTTATGGAATATCCTAAATCCTTTGTGGAAATAATGACCTAAACAGTGTTCACAGCATCTTTGTCAGGAGTAGATTACATTCCATGAAACCACATTCTTTGCTCATTCATAAAAAGCAAATTCTCATCCATTAAGTTTTATCATGAGAATGCAGCAATTCAGTCACATCTTTAGGCTTCACTTCTAATTCTAGCTCTCTGGCTAATTCCTCCATATCTGCAGTTACTTTCTCCACTGAAATCTTGAACCCCTCAAAGTCATTCATGAGGGTTGAAATCAGCTTCTTTCAAACTCATGTTAATTTTGATGATATTTTGACCTCTTCTCATGAATCAGGAATGTACTAATGACATCTAGAATGGTGAATCCTTACTAGAAGGTTTTTAATTTACTTTGCCCAGATCCATCAGAGGAGTCATTATCTATGGCAGCTAGAGCCTTATAAAAAATATTACTTAAATAATTAGGCTTAAAGTTGACAATATTCCTTGATCTATGGGCTGTGAAATGGATGTTGTGTTAGCAGACATACAAACGACATCAATCTCCTAGTGCATCCCCATCAGAGCTCTTGAATGACCAGGTACATTGTCCATGAGCAGTGACACTCTGAAGGAAATATATTCTGAGTGATAGTTCTCAACTGTGGACTTAAAATATTCAGTAAACCCTGCTGTAAACAGATATTTTGTAATCCAAGCTTTGTTGTTCTATTTATAGGGCGCAGGCAGAGTAGATTTAGCACAATTCTTAAGGGCCCTAGGATTTCTGCAATGGTAAACGAGCATTGGTTTCAACTTAAAGTCAACACCTGCATTAGCCCCTAACAAGACAGTCAACCTGTGTTTTGAAGCTTTGAAGCTAGGTACTGACTTCTCCTCCCTAGTTGCAAAAGCCCTAGATGGCATCTTCTTCCAAAGTAGATGTAAAGTTGTTTCATCTACATTGAAAATCAGTTGTTAGCATAGCCACCTTCATCAATGATCTTAAGTAGGTCTTCTGAATAACTTGCTGCAGCTTCTCCATCAGCACTTCTTTCTTTACCTTACACTTTCATGTTACGGAGATGGTGTTTTTCCTTAAACTTCATTAACCAACTTTTGCTAGCTTCTAACTTTTCTTCTGCAGCTTCTTCACTTCTGTCAGCCTTCATAGAATTGAAGAGAGTTAGAATCTTTTTTTCTGGATTAAGCTTTGGCTTTTAAGGGAATATTCAGACTGGTTTGATCTACTCAAACTACTGAAACTTCTCCACATCATCAATAAGGCTCTTTTGCTTTTTTATTATTAATGTGTTCACTGGGGTAGCACTTTTAATTTCCTTCAAGAACTTTTCCTTTGCATTTACAACTTGACTAACTGACACATAAGTCTTAGTTTTTGGTCTATGTCAGCTTTTGTCATGCCTTCCTCACTAAACTTAATCATGTCTACCTTTGATTTAGAGTGAGAGACATGCATCTCTTTCACTTGAATACTTGGAGGCCACTGTAGCGTTTTTAATTGGCCTGATTTTAATATTGCTGTGTCTTAGGGAATGGGGTGTCTAAGGAAAGGGAGACAGATAGAGGAATGGGCAGTGAGTGGAGTGCTCAGAACACACACAATATTTATCTATTCAGTTTTCTGTCTTATGTGGGTATGGTTTGTGGTGCCCCAAAGTAATTATAATAGTAGTCCAAGATCACTGATCACAGATTATCATAACAGCTATAATAACAATGAAAACATTTGAAATACTGTGAGAATTACCAAAATGTGGCACAGAGACAAAAAGGGAGCACATGTTGTTTGAAAAAATGGCACCCAAAGAATTGCTAGTCACAAGGTTACTATAATTCCTCCAATTTGTTAAAAAAGTAATATCTGTGAAGTAAAATTTAAACAAAAATGAAGCACAATAAAATGAGATATGCTTGTGTACACTTTTCAGAATATTGTCTGTGGCATCTCTGCATTCAGTGTAGAGCAAAGACAGCTTATAATATTTATTAAATTTTTTAGCACAAAAATGTAATCTATTCCTTTTTTTGAGATAAATTATTTCAATAATCCATCTACCACAGTGTTTCAAAAGTCAAGCAGATATGTCAGGAATAGGACAGGTGAAAAGTAGTCACTGAAGGAACTTCAATGGCTGGGGAAAGAAGGAGAGCTGTCTCTACGAGCATTGCAGGTAAGTTGTCTCATTAACATTTATCACAATAAAATTAACCCATTGTATTAGTACAGAGCATTTTCCAAAGCTTCTCTCTGTATGTGGCTTACTTATTTATTTTTATTACAACAACTCTGGAAGGCAATTACCCATAATGCTGCACAAAAAGAAAGGCACTTGTCTAACCTTGCCAAATGGAAATTGCAAGCAGAAGGAATTAGAAGGAGTAGGAACAAATACAGGGGCCAAGACTCTTGCCTTCCATAGAGAATTTATGTCCAGTCATTCAAATTGAATCAGGGTCATTATGACACAAATAAACAGAAGTAGGTGGGGTGCGGTGGCTCACCCCTATAATCCCAGCTCTTTGGGAGGCTGAGGCAGGTGGATCACCTGAGGTCAGGAGTTCGAGACCAGTCTGGCCAACATTGTGAAACCCCATCTGTACTAAAAATACAAAAAATTAGCTGGGCGTGGTGGCCGGTGCCTATAGTCCCAGTTACTCAGGAGGCTGAGGCAGGAAAATCACTTGAACTCGGGAGGCAAGGGTTGCAGTGAGCCGAGATTGCGCCATTGAACTCCAGCCTGAGCAACAAGAGCAAGACTCCATCTCAGTAATAATAATAATAATAATAATAATAATAATAATAATCAGAAGTAAAAATCTCACCTATTATTCTAGAAAAGATTTCCTCTTTTTATTTGGGGCAAAAATGTTTATTGAAATAAAAATAAGTTAATTTTTAAAAGTACTAATTTTCAGCACTAAGGAATAATATTTATGTTACCAATGATCACAAGTACAATTCAATTATATGTTTTTATTCTGTGAGCATTTAAACATTACTAACACACCAGAAAAAAAGTTATTAACTGTCATTTTCAGCTGTGTGTTTCACATACATGTTTTCTTTAATTTTCATAAGAGCCTTATTCATTGGAAGCAATATCTATATTTTACAGACTAACCATAGTTCTGTTAATCAAATACATGTCACTTGATTCCTAAATTCGTGCTTTCATCCCTCTTAGCCTTCAGACTATATTTAAAAATAAAAGAGGAATGAATATACAAACTGTTGTAGAAAGTTGTGTTCCTAGAAAATCCACTAGTTGTATTACAAATTTTCATTGAATGAGATTCTATTTCTGACTACTCTCCTCTTCCTCCAAACCATGTTGTCTTTTCTTTAAACGCACTCAGTACAAAACAATTTTCTTAATAAAAGTAATTATGTTACCTTTACTTAGAAATAAAAGTCTTCAATTATATGCTTCAGTCTAAGAGAAATCCCCAGGAAACATACGTTAATAAGTCATTTTATTGAGTTAGACGTTTTTGTTATAATTTTTTTTTAAATGTTCTGCCTACTCTGTTTTCATCTACAATTGAAAATTAAATTTTATAAATTTTATTCCTCATACCTTGATAGAAGCATAATGTGTCTTTCTTCTTAGATTTTAAATTTGTTTGTTCAAAGAAAAATCGATATAAACCATAAGTTAAGTGAGATTGTTATAGCTCACTTAAGTTGTGGAGTAGGAACAAAGATATTCCATTGCCTCGTTACTTAGGCACTCACAGCCATAAAGGGACACGTTTTAGATCAGCTTATAGGTGAGCATGTCCCTATTACAAATAATGCATACAGGAACTTCTTCTTTTTTTTTTTTTTTTTTTTTTTTCGCAGACACTTTGAAAGAAAAAGATATGATTTAGATATTAAAATGAAGTTTAGTTCACATTCCATTCTACTTTGAAAATAAAATATATGTGGAGTGTACAAAGATATTCAATGGCAAACCTTAATTTCTTTCATCAACATTCTTTTACACTCTATTGGTGTATTTGTGTTTAGTTGAAACATATGAAATACAATTTGCAAAGAAATACTGTTATAACTGCAGCCACAAGCCTACCTGTGACAGCATCGTCATCCATGAATCTTGCTGGGCTCTGATCTCAAACTCAACCTATAAAACCCTTGAACTTTACTTAAATTATTGCCAAGTAAAAGTTTAATTTGCTTCAAAATTACATGGTGAATACAGTTATTATAATTAAGTTTATATTAGAAATTGGCACTAGAGGGAGCTAAGTAATTGTATCATTTATGTGTTTAGGGGAAAATTGAACATTCGTTTAAAAACTTGTATTTTTTTTCAGAACCTGCTGATTTCACAAATATGGCAGCTATGCCTCAGCAAATTATAACCAATAATGAATTAGTTAATTTTCTTTAGTGAAAACTGCTATGGTAAGATTATTAAATTACTGTATTTCTACTTACTGAAAGTAGCTACCAGTCAGTAAATTAGGATTTCTAAGACTCTTTGGGGAAAGAGATTATTACTATTATCCATGTTTATCATTATTTTGGCCCTAACAGAATTAAAATGTTTATAGTACCTGTTAGAATACGATATTTTGTTCTCAAATGTATAGTTTGATAAGAAAATGGTCTTATTGAATAGGATCTCAGTGAAGATTAGAAAACAATTTTACTCTTATGGAATATTCTAGGAATTTAGTTGGTTTGATTACTTTGAAGGACTGATTCAACTAAACAACAGTATTATTTTCCAGCAAGCAGAACCTACTGTAAGTTGAATGAAATTACGTTATTTTCCACTTTTACAGTTGTATCTAAAATGAACAAAAGCTAAACGCTGCAGGACATTTTTATTTACAAAAACTAAAGAATTAAAGAGCAAATATACAATCTCATGCACTGTGCATGTTTAGTCCCAGGAAAGGTTCACAGTTAAAAAGAGCTTGCATGAAGTCAATGCTGGTGCCTGTGACGGTTGTGGGAATGGGAACTTTTACTCTCCCCATTGCCTCGTTACTTAGGCACTCACAGCCAAAAAGGGACATGTTTTAGATCAGCTTATAGGTGAGCATGTCCCTATTACAAGTAATGCATACAGGAACTTCTTCTTTTTTTTTTTTTTTCACAGACACTTTGAAAGAAAAAGATATGATTTAGATATTAAAATGAAGTTTAGTTCACATTCTATTCTACTTTGAAAATAAAATGATGTTGGAAATATTTAAATAATACCCATTATCTTCTGTGGTAAAATCCTCTTAGTTGATTTTCAGTTATTTGAATTTATGCATCAATGTCCGAAAGAAAGATTCTTGCTTTTCTTCTTCTTCTTCTTCTTTTTTTTTTTTTTTTGAGACGGAGTCTCGCTCTGTCGCCCAAGCTGGAGTGCAGTGGCCGGATCTCAGCTCACTGCAAGCTCCGCCTCCCGGGTTTACTCCATTCTCCTCCCTCAGCCTCCCGAGTAGCTGGGACTACGGGCGCCCGCCACCTCGCCCGGCTAGTTTTTTTGTATTTTTTAGTAGAAGAGACGGGGTTTCACCGTGTTAGCCAGGATGGTCTCGATCTCCTGACCTTGTGATCCGCCCGTCTCAGCCTCCCAAAGTGCTGGGATTACAGGCTTGAGCCACCGCACCCGACTGCTTTTCTTCTAATGCTTTGAGTGAGGAACCCATCTGCCGTTAACTACATGTGATTAGGTTTAGATTTAATATAGAAGTCAATTTCAGGGAAAATAAAGTACAAAGTAGAAAAAAAATTACAGTCAGGCAATATATTATTTGTTAAACCACAGAACTGATTTCTACCTGTTTGCCTCATTTATTTTTCCATAAAATTGAAACATTCCTTAACTTTTATATTAATATTTTATTTTTACTGTTTGAATAATTAGCACATTTTCTCTCAAAGGAGTGCTAATCCAGGTTAGCCTTGCAAATGACGTTAGCAAGTGATATTTCAAAGACAGGACTTGGGGAAAAAGAGAGGGTTTTTAATACTGAATATAACTAGAACATCTTTCAGGTCTCCAAATTAGTGTTTTATAAACTTTAATGTACTTGCTAATCACCTGAGGTTTGTTAAAATACAGATTCTAGCTCAGAAGATGCAGGATTATTCCGCATTTCTAACAAGCTTCCAGGTGATGCTGTTGTTGCTGTCTGTGGTCCACACTTTGAAAAGCAAGACTCATCATTTTCTTTAATGCTGCTAAGGTTCTCTGGCTTGAAATTAGAATCGAAAGCAAAAGAAAAGTAAGAGTTTAGGGCAAAGTAATGGTTTCAATCTTGGAAACCTGAGATGCCGACTATGTTTGTTCTTGCCCACCCTGAGCTGTGTCAGATGCTCAACATTGTCCCTGTGCAGAAACAGTGTAATTCATTCTGCAAGCAGGGCCAGAATGTAATGTCCTGAGCCGCAGTTTCATTATCTGTAAAATGGAAATATAATACCTATCTCCTAGGTTTGTAGTTTGCTTAATTGTTATCATTTCTCATTTGCTTGGCATTGATCACTGAGCTCCTAGAATTTTGATATACCTTATTTAGCATCAGGATGTGTGCATACAGCATACTCCAGTGAGTACTAGCTGTCATTACTACAATTATTACCAGCAAATTGGGATATTGGGCCATCAGTAGTTGAGTATAGACGGAATAAATTGTTTGTGAGATGATAAGATGAGCAAGAAAGCTAGAAAGAGACAGGGAATATTTCTAGCAACACTATTCACAACAGTGAAGACATGGAATCAACCTAAATACCAATTAATGATAGAATGGATAAAGAAAATGTGGTACATATACACAATGGAATACTATGCAGCTGTTAAAAAGATTAGCCTCAGTGTGTGTTGTTCCCACAATCCATGTGATCTCATTATTAGCTCCCACTTATAAGTGAGAACATGCGGTATTTGGTTTTCTGTTCCCATATTAGTTTGCTAAGGATATTGGCCTCTAGTTCCATCCATGTCCCCTCAAAGGAAACAGTCTTCTTTTTAAGAAGATGGTTGGGAGGAGGGAGAGGATCAGGAAAAATAACTAATGAGTAATAGGCTTAATACAAGGATGATGAAATAATCTGTACAACAAACCCCCATGACACATGGTCACCTCTAACCAACCTGTACATTCACCCCTGAACTAAAAAAGTTTTAAAAAAGAGGAGGCCAGGTGCTGTGGCTTATGCCTATAATCTCCAGACTTTGAGAGGCTAAGGTTACAGATCTCTTGTGCCCAGGAGCAGGAGTTTGAGATAAGCCTGACAGCAAGGCAAAATCTCATGTCTACCAAAAATACAAAAAATTAGTCCAGTGTGTTGGTGTGTTCCTGTAGTCCCAGCTACTCAGGAGACTGAGGTGGGGGGATCTCTTAAGCCTGGGAGGTGGAGGTTGCAGTGAGCCGAGATTGCACCACTGTACTCCAGCCTGGGTGACAGAGAGACACTCTGTAAAAAAAAAAAAAAAAAAAAAAAAGATAAGATAACAAAAGGGTTTAAATCTATGCTAGGAATTTGAAATTTATTATTTAAAAAATGATGAACTATTAGAAGACTGAAAATTGAGGCATAGTAGAAACAAAATGGTATGTCTTTTTTGAATTGGAAAATGGTTTAGATGGGACTCAACAATTTCTTCTGTGGTCCTGGTTAAGAGAGCATGACAGCTTGGGCCAAAATAGGGGAAGCAGAAAGGGATAAATTGAACAATTATTTGCAAATCAAATTTGCAAGGATAAGTGACCATTTGAACATGGGTATACGAGTTAGGATATCTTCAGTCAACTTGACAGACTTTAGGAAATTTATTATATTTCACATAACAAGAAGTGCAACAGAGAGTGATGCTAGTTTTTCTGTGATTCTTTTGGTTTAGTTTGCAGATAGCTGTACATCCAGACAAAACCATCCCCAGAGACAGCATAAAAGATGATCTCTTCCTGTGTCTCCTTTCCAAAGTAAGCTTCCTAGAAGCTCCCCAGCCAACTTTTTAGGTCTTGCCTAGAATTATATCCTAAGCTTAGTCATAAACCAATCACTGGCAAAGAGACCACTACAGATGACTCTGTCTCTAAGAGCCCTCCTCCTGATATACCAAATAGAGACAGGCTTTCCCACAGTATATGACTTGGAAAAGAGTGGATTGCTCTTCAGAGTTCTTTAAGAAGGTCTGGGGCTATGTTTGAAGGAGTGGTGAAAGAGGCGTGTGTGTGTGTGTGTGGGTGTGTGTGTGTGTGTGTGTAAAAGAGAGAGAGAGAATGTTGAAAAGGTAACCAAGAGTGGAGGAAAGTTATATGCTAATAATTATCTAATTATTGATAAGTCAGTATATATTTAATGTCTCTTTCTAGAACAGACTATAACATATGAGAACTAGGAACATATAAAACCCTGTATATTTTAAAATTGATTATTCTATCATCTAGAACAGTTTCAAACTGATGGTTTTCCAGAAAATTGTATCTGACAAACTACTCTTGAAGCTCATATGGCTTCTGTATACATAATAAATTGGCTTCTCTTAGCAATATTTCTTTCTCCATGCTCAAGTATTTCTAGAACAAAAAAAAAAAAAAAAAGTCCTTCTAATGCGTAGTTCCTTCTTGTTTTTAGTTTTAGTTTTATATGTTCCCTCTATTATTAAACAGAATAACAGATAACAGGATAACAATTCTGTTATCTAAATTATTTTTATTTTAGTAACTTTCATAGCCCCTGGTATTGTTTTAATAATTAGTAAATAGCAATAGTATGTATGGATGTAGCAAAATATAGATATCTGTGTGCTCTTCATGAGGACAGTTTATGTCTCTATTTTCTTTACCAGTGTACCTGCGGGTCTCAGTAGAGTGCATTGCACATACCTGTGGTCTATCAATATTTGCTCAGGGAAAAATGTGGTTGGAGATCTTTATTTCTAGATTAAGTAACTTAGAGAATGTTCTTGTTTAGAAATTTTAGAAAAGGTGGCATTTTAAATGGAAGCTAATGAAACACTAAATTCAGATACCAGTGAGAATAAAGCAGAACTCATTCCAGAATTTTAAAAATTTGGGTCTGTAGCACAAGAGAGAGAAAATGATAACAGAATGGAGATCTGGCTAACAGAATCTATGCCTTCATAGAACTAAATTATTTGAGCAAAACCTAAGTTGCTATGGTCTTGCAATCAAGAGTATTTTGTGAGCCTTATGCTGTATTTGTATAGTGTTTATTTATTTGAGTATCTGAGTTTCTGAAAATTTTGTCTATAAACTTCATGAGGAGTTCACATTTTTTAGGTGATATTGAAAATGAGCAGGAACCACAGATTTTGACTTTGGTGTCATTGTAATAAGGATATACAGATGTTAAGGAATGATTTTCAAAAGGTTAAAAGGCTTGACTGTTCTGCAAATACAAAATGAACACATGGCAAGGATTTTATCCAACGTATTAATTAATGAGATGAAGTAGTAAGCTGTTGAAACAGTTCAAAACTTTTTTAGAAACTAGATAAAAAGCAATACTATGATACATTTGTAGATTACATATAAAACTGTCTAATGTCCTCCAGGGTATTCTAACTTTGAGGTTTTCTATTCCACCAGATAGGGATTATTTGCATCTCTACTGGACAACAATCTGCAAGTTGACTGCTGCCCCTAAAGTGTATAAAATTTATGATCAATAGCAAGGTACGCCTAGCATGGCACTGAAAGAGTGAGGGTGTGTGTGTGTGTGTGTGTGTGTGTGTGTGTGCGCGCGCGTGTGTGTGTGTGTTTCCAGTGTTTGAATAATTTTTCTGACAGAGTAAGGAGAATAATAGATTTCATTAAAGAAAATAACCCTCTGTGCATGTGTGTGTCTGTGAGAGAGAAGTTAATAATGACTTTTGCTGCTAACATACACAATTCACAATTGCAAAAATATGGAACCAGCCCAAATGCCTATCAATCAATAAGTGCAAAAAGAAATGTGGTATGTATATACCATGGGATACTACTCAGTCAGAAAAGGGAATGAAATAATGATATTTGCAGCAACCTGGATGGAATTGGAGACCATTATTCTAAGTGAATATTCCCAGTATTCTCAGGAATGGAAAAACATCATATGTTCTCACTCATAAGTGGAAGCTAAGCTATGAGGTTGCAAAGGCATAAGAATAATACATTGGACTTTGGGGACTTGGAGGAAAGGGCAGGGTGCAGGTGAGGTACAAAAGACCATACATTGGGTACAGTGTACACTGCTCAGGTGATGGGTGCACCAAAATCTCAGAAATTAAAAAAACTCTCAGACATTGAATCTTAAAATTCCAAAAAATAATTTTGCTGCTAATGAATAACTCTCCCAATCATATGTCCTACAATGTAGATCTTTGGAATTCGCTACAACATTTTTATAATTTTAAGAAAATAAGAAAACCAGACATAACTGGCCAAAGTATTTTTAAAAAGGTTTTGGTGGCAAATAAAATGTCTATAGATTTAAATACTAGATATTATCTACATATCATAGATTCTTTTCCAAGATAAATCTAAGATTGAGTGTTTATGAAGAAATGTAGTTGAATCTATGTAGATGCTCCAACATACCCTTATTTAATTTTCAGGGGAATGAAAGAATTTCAAAACTGGAGCCACCTACATTAAAACAGTGTTAAAGACCCAGTGTCCTTTTTGTTATTGTTTCATTCATTGCCCTTTAGGCTGTTGGAGTGGATTGTTTCTTTGATGAGAAATTGGTGAAGCTCTACCAGGGTAATGTGGCATTGATAGGTAACATAGTCTTTCTAGAATAATAGATGATATGTGGTGAGTTCTTACTGGCACAGTGACACAGTTCAGATGTAATATATGTCATTTAGCCCATGCAACAAGAACTTTGAGGCAGATACTATTTTATAGATACGAAGTCAAGGTTTAGGGGGATTAAATAATTTGCAGAAAGTCTCATAACCATTAGATAGTGGGATCTGTATCTATCCCAATCTAATTGAAGCTGCAGTCCAGTCTTTAATTGTGATTTTCTTTTATTCTTAAAATAATTGCTTTATTATGAATATTTTTCTTCAGGGATCCCTAAGACCCAGAAGGTTATTCCTTCCCTAGCTATATTATTTTTATAGGAATTTAGTTATAGTAGTAACATTAATATAGCTAATACTTATTAAGCATCTACTTCTCTCTAATTTTTTTTATAACGGTAATGTCCTACGGTAAGTTTTGTTATTCTAAATTTTTATTTTGGCAAATTGAAGTTAAACAAATGTGTGAAATTGCCCACCAAGTGGCCAGGTCTTTCCAACTTTCCTGCTTATCTCCGTCTCTACTGTGATCATGTTCCTGACCCTGGAGAAGGAACTCAGAGATTGTTAGTGACTTCCTTACAATACTCCTGCTTTCTTAATTGAAGTCCCCTTCATGGCCTCTCAGGGTGAGCTAACCATGTTTCTAGACATGGATACTACTCTTTGTATAGGAGGGGAACTTATACTCTCCAGCATTTCTCCATTAGCCTTCTTGTGCTGTTGTATATAGAACTCCTATATTTATAGCTCCAATTTAAACTATCCATATGCCTGTATCCCCTTCTATGAAAAACAACATCTTCTAAGGTTGGATCAGAAAACATGTGAGGGGTGCACCCAAGTGTGCTATTCAAAATTCTACCTCTAGAAAAGAAGGATTAATAGAGGGATATATATGTGGTAAAACAAATGTCACAAAATGTTAAGTAAAGAATCTAGATGTTAGATTATGTTAGGCATATGGGCAAAATGGAAAAAATATTTCACTTTTCTACATTTGAACACCCCCATAATGAAAGGCCATGTCTACCGCCTATGAACTTGAAGATTATTTATTGTGTGTTGGCTTGCACTCTTTGATAAAAATAGAAGTTCTAAGACCTGTAGTCTTCATCTCTTCTGTTCAGAAATGTGCCCCAAATGCCTATAAACAGTGCCTGGCACATGATGGGCCCCTAATCAACATTTGCTTAATTAAAGAGTTTACTGAGAAAAAAATGCAATGAAGACTTAAAAATTATTGCTTGTAGTAAGATGCTCACACACTGGGATTAAAAGTTCCAAAGAAGAAGGTAGGGCAGGGGGTAAAAGGACAAACCCATTCCCTAAATTTTGAGCTGAGAATTCATCATCAAATAACTAACAAACAAACAAATTAACCAAAAACCTTCTGAATTTTAAAGTACTGTTCTGGGACACTACTGATATCCTGGGAAAATAAAAAACAAAAACAGAGCAAGGGGAATCCAAAATGTCACGATCCTTCAAATAGATCTCCTGTGTGTGTGGATCACACAGGAATCTGAGGCTCTGTCTTACACTTCATTTCATTTTCCCTTTCCTGTAGAGGAAAGGTACAGAGCAGAACCCAGTATGGACCCACTTATTCACAGATGCTTTGGAGTTCAGAAAACTTCGGTACTCCTCTGCAGTGCAGAAGACATCTTCCATATCAGGAAGAAGCACATATTTGGGTCTCCAGTGAGAATGCAAATCCTAGAGAGATAGCTGGGAGGGGCAGCGACTGGTTTATTTTATTCTTCCAATACGTTATTACAATTCTGAGAAGAAATAGCATTCCGGCCACAGGAAGATGCAGCCTGAAAAGTTAGGAATTGCTGAGAAGGGAACAAACACTGTTTCTGCTTCTGCAGAATGTGCTGGGGAGCAGCTCTTCTGGCCCTCCAGGCCACCCTTCTGACAACCACCAGGGAGAGAGAGACAAGGTCACGTGGGTCACTTCCTTCTGGAAGTTGCAGGTTAAGTGGGGAGTGAAGTCTTGTATGAACATGTGAGGGGGTGGTGGTGTATGTCTGTCTTTACTCAATGTTGCTTTCTTGAGGCATGTTGGCAGATTTTCCAGATGCATCTACAGTCTAGGTTCCCCCTAGTACCTTCATTACTATGACATTGTGATCTATACTGCCTCTTGACTAGACTGCAAACTGGACTAATTTTTAAACATGTTATTCTGCAAATTTTGAGACAAACACAGAAACAGAGGGGTCGGTATAAAAAAATCTCATGGAATAAAATTATTATCCAATGTACAAGCCACTAAATTAAATCTGTAATGTTCACTTTATTAAGTAAAACCATTCACCTGTTCCTAGCACCTTTTTCTCCTCTTAAACTGACCTACTGCTATTTTTGCAGTCATTAAATTCTATTTCTTCAATCTACATGTTTACGACCCTGTGCTAACTTAAACTTTACATGCTGGAATCTGACCTTATAATCTGGCCAATTTCATTGTCCTCAGATACTATCTTCTACTGTTGAATCTGAACCACTGGAATGTAAATTAGTTCAGCCACTGTGGAAAGTAGTTTGGAGATTTCTGAAAGAGCTTAAAACAGAACTACCATTTGACCCATCAAACCTATTACTGGGTATATAAGCAAAGGAAAATAAACTGTCCTGCCAAAAAGATACATGCACTCCTGTGTTAATCACAGCACCATTCACAATATCAACCTAGATTCCATCAACAGCGAATTGGATAAATAAAACGTGGTACCTATGCACCACGGAATACTACTCAGCCATAAACAAGAACAAAATCATGCCCTTTGCAGGAACATGGAAGGAGATGGAGGCCATTATCCTAAGCAAACTAAGATAGGAACAGAAAACCAAATACCAAATGCTCTCACTTATAAGTGGGAGCTAAATGTTGAGTACACATGGACGTGAAGATAGTAACAGTAGACACTGGGAACTACTAGAGAGGGGAGGATAAGAGAGGGATGAGGGTGGAAAAACTAACTATTGGGTACTGTGCTCACTACTTGGGTGATGGGACCATTCACACACCAAACCTCAGCAACATGCAATTTACCCATAGAATAAACCTGCATATGTACCCCCTGAGCCTAAAATAAAAGTGGAAAAAAAATCTAAATAACTATATTTGAATTCTAAGGTTCCATCACCTATCAAACAAGATTTTTTCTTTTTCTTCAACATATGAATAGCCATTTCTGCTCAGAAACTTTTAGCCATGCTATTGCTCCAACACATAAACTTCTCCCATTCCCACCTCTACGTCCACATCTGAACTTCTCTACAAAATCCCGTCCCACTTCCATCTACTCCAAGCAGGCATTCCTGATCACACCTGACCTCAGTCTAAGTTCCTAAGCACTGGACTATATATACCAAATGTGATTATATAATTAGATATCATAGCCTATATTTGTCCTAATGTTTTGATATGTGTTCATTTTGCATTTTCTTTAGTAGAATGATGTCAACGAGGTCAGGAAATATGTCTTGTATTTCTTTGGAAGCTCATATGACTGTAAGTCTCAATTCTAGCTGCGTATCAGACTTACATGGGATCTTTATACAAAACAGGACAAAACAAAAATTTTAGATATGCCATGTAAGATTTACTCAAGATGGAGTTTGAGAATTATATATTTCCTGATTTTTCAGGTGATTTCATTTATATCTATTCCAGTGTTAATTCATGGACACACATTTGGGATCCTCAGTTAATGAAAATATTATCAGAACTGTGCTTATAAAACACACCTAATTCATACATATTTGTTCGCTAACTTAACAGGCTTTGCAGTCTAACATTAGTCATTTTTATGATATTAGTTTAACGTGCATATAAGAACTATAAAATGAAACTGATTTTTTCAATGACTGCAAAACAAATATTGTCATCTATACTGAATTATCTCATATTAGTAATCTTTCTTTGATGATGCCCCCAAATAAGCCAGTTATGCTACAGCTATTTAACATCCATCTTTCTAGTGTACTTTGCTTACTAGAAATCTGTAGAACATATTGTTATTTATTCACCACATACTTTTTGAGCGTCATCTATAATATAGGTCTAAAATTAAATTTGTAAATTATAGCTCTGTTTGGCATGTAAATGCTTATTTTCACTTTGAATAAATTTGTAATATTTATAAATTATAGACATTTTACATAAACTATTTAGATTTATAGATTCTACTAGAAATGAGAAGATCTGGAAATACCCAACATATATTCTTACATGACTGTGATTGACCAACACTGAGTAATGTGTGTCCTCTTTGAATATTGCAGAAAATGGCCAATGTACTCCAGACACTATTATTCTCTGTTTTTTTTTTTTTTTTTTTTTTTTAATACACTTAAGACTTGCCTGGTCATTTCAACATTCACCTCTCTGTTCTATCTATGATAAAGTACACAAGTAATTTATAATAATAAAAGTTGAATTAATAATAGCTTCATTCAATTTTCAAAATTGACTAGAATGTGAGGAGGAAATCACATTGTATTATTCTTTATAATCTTATTATCTACCAGAATACAAGTTAATGCATATTTGTAAAGAAATATGTCTCTTTAAAGCAGTAAGGAAGAGAAAGAGAATTTTATCCCTTCACCCATGCCAATCTCAAGAGGAGAGAGAGTCAATATGATTGGTGACATTGCAAATTATTCATTAGGCTACAGTAATGAGTGGGTGGGATTCATATATTTCAATGGACTACACCTTTACATTCTGCCCTCTTCTGTTTTTCTTACTTTCTTCATGCAACTGGTTATATAAAGTGAGTGAGGGACACTTGTTTGGATTGTAGGGCAGTAGGTAAGTCATGGCCATTAGGCTTTGGCCAGGCTAAAACATCTCTGCCATTTTGCTATCATTTTTTAAAGTATATATCCCTGGAAGCAACCTCTGTGATGAAGGATTAATTGACAAAACAAGATATGACCCTTCTTATGTCATCTATCCAAAGGTCATCCTAACCTCATGTCCTCATGATAGGCTCCTATACATGAGAGGATTCAGTAAGAGGCACTTACCTATCTTAGTCACCCATTCCTGGCATCAGAATCTTGACATAATAATCAAAAGGCTCTTTAGAGAAGAACGTGTCTGTAACATGAAACTATCAGGTTGTCAAATCAGATATTGAGAAAAAATGAACCCTTAACTCTTCAATGAGATGTATATTTTTTTCTGTTATAAATTTATACTTACTCATCACTAAAGATCTGATGATAGTTCATCTAAGAAAGAAAGAAAGAGTATGTCAAGGTACAATCTACATTATTTTTTGTCTTACGCCTTTGTATGCAAAGCTGGCTTCTTACTTTAAGGACCTCATTACTAATTGCAGAACATGTCTTAGGCTTTACTTATTATTCACTTGCTCAAAGAATGATATTTCATTACTAGGTTTTGAATAGATTGATTTCTATGCTACGTTTGCTTTCTTTTAATATTCTCTGCAAAATTGTGTCTTCTTTTCCTAATGAAAGAAAACTGAGAAGAGCTGTTTTGGCTCTCTCTCTCTCTCTTTTTTTCTCCCAGGACATGCCACTGTTTTATTTGCTACTATATTCTTTTTGCCATTTATCAGAATTCTTTTCTTAGCTGTGGCATAGGGAGGGTCATTTAAAAACTATTATTTGGGAAGAATGAACCGCTGCTTGGGTACTGTCAGGACACTCTCTGTAAAACATTATAAATCTCCTCATGGGCAATCATTTAGGAGGGCTCATGGATATTATCATACCCAATGTTGTGAAGGGTAACAGTGCTCAGTAAAGGCTTATTAAATGAATCAATGAATACAAGAATCTGGTTCCTTGAAATGACATTCAGAATTTTGTTTGCATATCTAAAATAAGATGTGAGCAATAAGAAAACATTGATGCTGAAAATTGCTATATATTTAAAACAATGCCTTAATTAAAAAAAAATCCACATGCAGATTTATTTAGCAGTTCTAGAAGATTTCTTAGGATGACTAGAATTTTAGTGTTTGTTTTATTCCTTACTAGAAATTTGATCTCAGGGTTATGAAGAAAAAAGTCTATACAAAGTTGTTTGCTACTACTATTGTTGCATATTAACTTTTAAAAAATAGAATAATAAAATAATTTATAAGAAATATGGCTTAAATTAGAAAAATGTGAATTGTATTCTATTTGGCTTATAATGTAAACCATATTGTTAATGACACTGCTCTAACCAGTCCCCAAACTTGAGACTAATTTTAGTAGTCAAGGCTGAATTATTTTTTAATTGATATTTAAAGCTCGGGGAAATAAAAACTATTGTATAACTTTACCTATTGATAATCTCTGAAAACATTTGGTGTATATTCTTCTAGAAATTTACTTTTTCCAATTGAAGTTATACTTTAATGTTTCTGCCTCTTGTTTCACATATGTGCATTTTGTGAATATGCAATTTACTAAGGGGTCAAGTCTCTGCTACTTGTTGATGCCTTAGCCTTCCTCAGTTTTGTATGGTTGCAGTCTTACAACTTTTGAACTCTAGTCAATGACAGATTTGGGGAATATATTCCACTAAGAGTCATACAATGTAAGAGTAAGAGGAGACTTTAGAAGCCACTTCCACCAACATTGCATTTTACATACAAGGTAAATGAGGATCAGAGAAGTTAAATGACTTATGCAACGTGACATAACTAGTTGGTTGCAGAGTTGAGAATAGACTACATCGAAAGTGATTTTGATCTTATGGTTATCTTGATACATAGAGTTGGATTATAAATAATTATTCTAAAATGACTTGTGTTTAATTTTTATGTGGTAAAAATTTGTTGTTTATTGCAACATCAATAAAAATTCTGTGAATATACAGAGCCAAAAGATGAATAAATCTAATAAATTTTTTTTTCTTATGAAGTACAATTGAATGTTACACTAAAGAAAGATTACTGTTGTTAGCTAATTTTGCAACTATATAGGCCAAAGAAATCTATAATGACAGAACTTTGAAGCATGAATGATGTGGAAGAGTTATGGATATTAATTCAGTCTTTCATGTGGTGTTCAGTGAAATATTAAGCTTTACAGTCTGTGTAGGAGTGTATCTAAATATACTTGTTGTTTTGCATTTTTATTCTGCAGTTTCTCAGACACATTCATGGCAGGGAAGAAAAAAAAAAATCCACTGCAAAGACGTGATTCTCAATAGGATGCTGTGAAGTCATATCTTCACAGCCAAACCACAGCTTAGCCAGAAGCAAAATCTATGCTTGGTTCTCTTCTGATTTGGTCTTCCCAATTCTCCTTTCTTCCTTGACATGATCTGGTGGCTCCAAATGTATATTTTTCTAGAGATGACAGCTGCCATGAAAAATTCTTACGTAGACTGTAATTGATTGATTTGACTTAAAATTATGATTGATCCATTCTCTGACTGTCCTGTCAATAATCTGGGGTGCTGGTGGGGTGCTGGTGGGGTGATGGAGGTTAATGTTTAAAAGCTCTTGATTGAAAATTGGAAACTTTTGAGCCAAGAATTCAGATTTGACCCAAGAATATATTTGGTTTGGCAGATACACTATTTTAACGCTTTAGATTTTTAAATGTTTTTAGGCAGATCTATGTATTATCATTCCCCCTTGTTTTTCACAACACAGTTTTACACATTGATTTTATTTGCCTGATACTGAATCCTGGTTTTGCAACCCCTGCTTACATGGCCATGCATCCCAAGTTGTACATAACTGAATCATAGAATTATAGGAAGAACTTAAGGTCATCCAAACTAAGCCCTTGGTTTTTCAGATAAAGAAATGGGTCCAGAGAGGTGAAGCAATTTATACAAGATGAGACACAAGTAAGAGAAAAAACAGCAAGTAACATTTGTAATAAACCTGAAATATATCAGGTAGGGAGCTAGGCACTTTACTTCCATTCTCACAATTAATTCTAACATTTATAGATGAAAAAATGATGCTTAGGAAGTCACATTGTTAAAGGGAATGAAAATCAGACTTGGGAGTCAAATACTGGTCAGCTTAACTCAGAAGCACAGTCTTCTACACATAAACAATCTTTTGGTTCTTTTCTCAGTGAACTTTCAATTATATCATGTTGCCAGTCAGTTAGACAAGTTATTTTGAATGCTTAATTATGCTTACAGTTTAAAAATGCACCCATGTGGTAAACTTGCTACATGTTTGCCTAACTACATTTTTGCTTAACATTCAGGAACATTTCAGGAGGAATCCCAAAATGAAATCCAGTTGACCCCCTGGTACTTATCCTCTCTTCCAATATGTCATCTAAAAGTTAGTGAAACATAAAAATAAAAAGACAGATATATCATTTTCATGTGGATTAGACTTATTTCTGCCATTTATTAGCTTCCGGATTCAGTAGAATATTATAGGGTTCCACTGCTTGAAGGCCACATAAGACAATTCTTACTTTCCAGTTTTCCTGATCATCTTGGAACATCTGTTTTTCTGGTGTACATATGGTACTATGGACCTAAGATTAGCTTGAGGAACACCAAGTCACTTCTTAACTCTCATCAGCAAGTTATGCTTTTGCAAACATTATCAGCATTCATATAGAACCATGGCAATTCCTGAGAACTTTTTCCTAGGCCTCACATCGTTTGATGATACACAGCTGAACACTTAGGACTTCTTTTATTTTAATGTGTGTGTCAGAAGATTGTCAGGCAGTATGCAGAGCTGATGATTTGTTAAACTTAAGACAAAAATGAAAGTCTGCAAGCCACTCTTGCTAGTCACCTTCTGAATCGATGATAGACTTGAAATTTCTCCTAGAAGATATGTCTAGAGGGTTCATCAGAATCACTTATGAACCACATTTATTATTTAATACAATATAGAAAGACTTATTATCTGTTGAGTCTTGGAATATAACCAGCCAAAAGTGATGCTAGTTGGACTAGACTTGTGAAATGAACTATTAATGAGAGATGAATTGGTCAGTAGACACACACATATGAGGTACATTATGAGGGCCTCAGGAGACAAATCAACCTGGATCACAGTACTCAAATATGTAGAGGATTTTTTAAAATAAAAAGTATTGGAAAGCCTGTTGGTTTAAATAAAAAGTGAAAACTCTTGCCTCCAACTACTGAACATGCACAAATTCATTTTTGAAAGATACCCTCACATTGTTCTTTTCAGCTACACAGACATACAGAGATGAAGGATAGTTTCACACATGTACCCAATTATGACATGTCATTGGTCTTTAACTTCATGTAAGACATATATATATATTATATACTGAACTAATCACAAGGTTGCTGTTGATGCCTCTCATCAAAAGTCTTAATTACAAGCAGGTTAAACCAGTTAAGGGTGTGTGTGTTGGGTGTGTGTGTGTGTGTATATATACATATACATAGAGAGAGAGACAGATTAGATCAATTTAACTTATCTACCTATCTACATATTTTAAAAGTATGCATAAGCTAAATTGTGATTTTAATGAAAGAGTTCTAGAGTACTTATATTTATGATATAAATGTTCCTGTGTGCATACAAACACACAAGCACGCACACACATACACACAACACACCCCTAACTGATCTAACCTTCATTGTAAATGAAGACTTTTAATGATAGGCATTGGCATCAGCCTCATGAGTAGGTAAATATGGTTGTCCTATGTATTATTACTCTGACCCACACTTTTGTCTTATCCTGGGATTTATCTGATATCTCCTTCTCATAAGCATTAAGTTATGGTTAACACTGGTATTTTCCCCTTGAAATCTGTGTCACGTTTGGTGGAAGGCTACTACTTGCCTGTATTCTGGAGAGTAAGGAGAAGATCTAAGAGGTGGGCTTGAGGAAAAGTCAAATTAGTATCTAGGTAGACTGTCTAGGTGATTTCTCCTTATGATAGAATTGGCAGAAAAAGATAATTTTGGTGAAATCCGATGAGTTAGAACTGGGTAAATAGGATGACTAGAAGTGAAAGGTGAAAGAGAGAGTCTAGAGAAATTTTTGAATTCATAAAGGAAGAGCTATGCAGCTTTTTGAGAAATATATCCATCTTTAGAGTAGCATGGAGAAAGCTGTTAAAGCCACTGGCCTAGTAAGATAATTTATTCACAGCAGGGCAGGTCATTAGAAAGGGGAAGCATGCCACTAGATCAAGGATGGCAAACAGCTTTCATCTTGGCTGCCAAGTCTAGCTGATTTGTAGTGGCTGCTTGGAAAGATGTGAACAAAAGGACTCTAAGATCTTATCTAAACCCAACAGTTTCGTGTCTTGTGATTGATTAGTGATGTCTGCATGGGTACACAAATGTGAGTTATTGACACAGATCATGTAATTTTTTTTCATTCCTGAATTAAATATCCTTGTATAATTGGATAATTATAAGGGTTTATATCTGACTAATGGAAGTTTAGCTCATCTGTTAAGCAACTTCGTCAGTGCTTAACCAAACTAAAGAATCTTTACAACCCTAGCAACTAGTTGCTCCAAATGGTTGAAGTTTATTGTACGGGGTTTCCTGACAGGTTCTTGCACAGGATTTGGGAATACAAGTTTGTGGTACTCAAGAGCACTAGGCAGGCTGACGGTTAACATTTTTCTTTCGTCTGTTCACAAAAACCAAGTTTGAAAACATGGCACCTAGAATTCATTATCAAAATTCAGAACAAAACAAGAAATACTAGCATGAGGCAGGGTTTTATTCTTTGAAAAGAGTTTATCAGTTATGAGAAAATGAATGTCTTATGGGTACTGGTCCTATGAACTGGCGTTTGGCACTTGGGCACAGATAATTTTCTTTATCAGAGTTTCAAAAAGGCACGTGAGTGTGGTGTGTCAATTTACGGCATTACAAGCACAGCAAAAGTCTGCAGTAGGGCATCACAACAAGGGCCAACCGAACAGGGAGGAGAACAAAACTATAAGACTTCTTATATTGGAGATTAAGTATGGACTTTGAGGCCACTTCTTTAAATAGTAGTACTCAATGTAGTACTCAAATAGTATTTTACCCTCTGTTATTAACAAGAGTACATCATTAGATGTACATTGGCCCAATAATTGGTGACATATAGGTGAACCATCAAATAAAGAAATCACAAGGCCTAGCTGTGGGAATACTTGGCAAAGTCACGAGAGGGAAATAAAGAGAATGCTTGGCCTGCTGGATTTTCTAATGCATGAAATTATATAATTGGAGTTTTGGTGTTCATCCATAAATCAGACTTTCCCTCTTCAAATTCAAATGTTAAGTTTTAAAATTCTGGCAACAGTGTTCATTATTAGTAGACATTTAGACTTTACCATGAATGAGTCTATGAGATGCTTTCCTAAATACATACTTTTTTGTAAATGTCGAGAAGCTAGGAGGGAGGATAGAAGTGGTGTAAGCCAGTCAAAATGAAGAACGGGGCTCTGAAAAAAGGGAGATAGATTTCACACCAATGATTTCTTGAATGAGGAACTTATTGCTGGAAATGGAAAAGAGAAAAGCCCTCAATAATATTTAATAGAAGTAGTGGTTGATCAAAATTATTCATGACATAATTCTTAATGAGCCTTATTGACCATCCCAGAACTGCCCTTGGGAAGTGTATAAAATTACCAGATAGTCCCAAATTGTCTATGACTTTCCTGATTTTAGTAGTGAAGTTCCCTGTTCCAGGATTGCCCCCACTCCCAGACAAAATAGGATGGTTAGTTACTCTCAAACAGAAAGGTGAAATGTAGCCATTTTCTAGGGAGGGGTAGGCAGGGCTTTCAGAAAACGTTTCATTACCTGAAGCTGATCCTTGGTAGAAAGGGACTTTAGCAGGCTACAGGGTCTTTTTTTCCTGAATCTGTGAAAGAATCTGAGAATGAACTTGTGACCCATTCTGTTCCATCTATTAGAAGGGATGCCTGGGTGTATGTGGGGGTGGGGGTGTGCATGTGTGTGCGTGTGTTTGTGTGTAGGAGTTTCCATTTTTAAGGCTTCTTTCTCTAGGGAAGCAAATAGGACTACCTCTTCTTTGTTAGGAAGAACTAAAGTTAATTTTTGCAAAACTATTTCACCTCTCTTATTCAAGGAGTTTCATGATTAAATTTGATTAATATTCTAACATATGTGTTAGGGCTATTGTTTTTCACTTGAGGAGTAAGGACTCATCTTTATTATAATCATTGTGTAAATCTTGAACTGGATTTTTGGGTTTTATTATAATTGCATTTTGCCATTTTGTACCATTAAAATTGTTTCTCAATGTAAAACAAGAATCACACTGGCCACCTTATATTGACTTCTTTATTCTTTCTTTATTTTTAATTGACAAATAAAAATTGTATATCATTATAGTGTATAACATGATGGTTTGATATATGAATACGTTGTGGAATCACTAAATCAAGCTTTTTAACATTTGCATTACTCACATACTGATCAAAATTCTACGTATTTTTGAAGATTGAAATAAAACATCATTCCTCTGAAATTTCTCTGATCACATCACATCTGAAAATTTCCTTCTTCGACTATCCTGCAGCATTTATTAGGTCTTTTCTAGCATGTCTTCCTCTTGATTTGCATTATATGTATCTGTATAGTTTACTTAATCTCACTTAGAAAATTGTAAGCGACTTAAAGTGTTAAAATAAATTTTTTTCTCTGTTTAATTTTATCTTCTGCATTACATTTGTCTTTGTATTGATAACAGCTCTCTGACCTTAACTCATACACTTCCATGGGTATTGTAACATGAGAAGATAAGCAAATCATATTTTGCCCTCTGTTATGAACAAGAATACATCATTAGAAAGGCCATGAAACTTAATCTACAGGAATTTTTTTAGCAAGTAATTAATGCAGATATTACTATACATTTGAGTTTAAGTGTTTAGATTTGGACTTGGGATATTTGATAGATATTTGATGAATACATTTAAATTTACATATTAAAAATAGTCCTCATTATTGAGTGAACTAATTAATGACAAAAATCTTGGGAGCCAATCTTTTTTGCCCTTTTAGTAGAGAGCTGAACCTGCTTGCTTCTACCATAATTGCTACTACTACCGCTACTAATAATAATAATTTTGAAACATAAAAACTGGTTATTTATAAAATATTACTATTTGTTGTGCCTATCGTCACATAATAAACGATTTTATATTTTATTCTACCTTATGAACATATAGCTCCATGTCAGAAACAAAGCATCACAATACAAGTTATCAGTAGAAACACTGAATATATGTAATTTTCCCATAACTATCTCCCCCTTGTCATAGTGAAACATTCAGCTTGACTCTAACTATTTCTGTGATTTCTCTTCACTAATGGATTCTGTTCGTACACCGATTGTTAAAGGGAGTGTGATTGCATTTCAAGAAAACAATGATGCTTCCCCAACAGAAGTATGATATTGTTAGGGTTTCAGAAGGTAAAAAGCAGTTACTTTTTTCAGCTTCTACATTAGCTGTTCTCTGCTCTTAAAAAGTTTTGCAGGAAGTGAATTAATGTAATAGTTTTTACAGTCTGTATAGTATAAAATAGACTCAGATTAAGCTAGCAGACTTGTTATTTGACAGTTTATAAAATATTTTAGTATCTTTTTGGCAGTAGCAGTTTGAATGTTGGCAAATGTACACATTGCTTGCAGTTTCAAAACCTTGTAATGAGTATTTTCCACTGTAATAGCAGAGAGCTGAAATTTGGATAAACCACTTAGACTTGTGAACTCTGACATGCATGGTAACAATGTCTTTGTAAAAGAATTTTGTCAAGTATTGGAGCTCCTACTAATAGCACATCCATCTTTCTGCACACCATAAATCTTAAGAAAATTTCTATTACTCTGCAATTTGTCTGGCTTATGCTATTTATTAGCCATTTTATTCTGCTGCTTTAAGAAGTAATGTGATGTTCATTTTATTGCTGGTTCAATAAATTGTTAATTATAATGCAGTGATTGCAGCTGACGTGATTTAAAAGCCACATTAGCACTATAGCATTAAGTTTTAACTATTTTACCCTTCAATTCCCTGTTTATACAATAGTAAAAGGAAAATAGCCTTGGACTAATTTAAAAAATGAAGGTACTTATATCTATTGATCACACGACACATTAGAAACTTTTTTGATAAAAGTCACACTTTTAAGAAAGACGGAAACATGGGTGAACAATACATAGAGGAACACTTATGAGAAAAGCATGTGCTTCTAAGGTAGAATGCAAGTGAAGTTAGCCATATCTATGTATTTAATATTATAGTTCTTGTATGAACTATTAAATAGGAAGGCATAGAGGTCACGCTAATTTTGTAAATATTTTTCTTCTAGATTAAAAAAAAAAAAAATGTTACTAGAAACTATGCTAGGTGACTTTTGAAGAACATTTTTAAATTTTACACCCAAATGGTCAAACATGAGGCAACATAAACACTCCTCCTCCTCTGTTTCTTTCCAGGCTCAAACTAACCTAGAACTTTCTCACTTACTTAAAATATGTGCATACCCGTCTCATAGTATATATTCTTAGAGATCTATTAAATCACACTTTTCTGAACAAGAAAAATGTGGTGCTCACAGTAACATCTATGTAAGCAGTTATGTACTGCTCAATATAATTTCAGAGTGCAAATTCTATTTTCTCATCAAAATTCTACCTTTTGTCCACTGACTTCAGCTCATTGAAATCAAGGATTTTGTACCAAGCTTGTTGCCCTCTCTCTCAGAATTTTGCAAAACTTCAGACCTAGTGTAAACTCTTCAAATAAATGTTGGCTGCTTCCAGAACATTCTTCTAATGCTGAATTTGAACATTTTGAATGTTGAATGATCTATGATATACAGCTTCTGTTACACTGGTGAGTGAGTGGCTGGTGCACATATAAAATAAGTCTGACTTTCTATAAATTTTGGAATTCAGCTGACAAAACAGGGAAAAAAGCAAGTAGTCAATGATTTGGATTGTTTTATGCTCCCATTCTCTTGCCCTGAGCCACTGTTTGAATTTGGGCAAATCAATAAATTGTTCTATGATTTGGTTTTAACTTTGTGGTATTTTACTCTACCGACACATGTTGAGAATCTTTCATGTACCAGGTATTTTACTACATAGCAGGGGTAAATTTTAGATACCTTTGCAGAGTTTACTTTTTAGTGTGGGATGGGGAACATTCCTTCGATTTTGTTCCTCCTGTAATTAAGTGTTAATCGAACAATTTATAAATTATTATTGTGTGGTTTCTTTAGCATTGAAGTTTCCTCCTTCCTTCTCTTATTTAAAAATATGTAACATGGATGTAATCCATAAATGCTTGTTTAAATGGAGAATTTTATAATTAAATATTTTATAGTACCATAGAATATTAGAGACAAAAAAAAAAAAAAAAACATTTAAGGCGACTTAGTAATTCTACTACAGCAAGAAAATTTGAAATTTCAAATCATACAGATCATTTGGCCCCACTTCTAAAATTCTCATTTAATAGCTTAGGTGGGGCCCTGGAATCTGTACAGATCAATGGATATAAGATTAAAAGTTTGCTTTTTTCACTAATAAGGCCATAATGCCTTTATTTGCAATTTACGGTTGTTTTCCACAGTTGGCTATTTTAAAAGTTGCTTTGTCCAAAGTGTTCCTTTTTTAGTTGATATATTGCAAAGTGTTCATTTTTTAGTTGAGAAATTGTGCCCCAGGCTACAGAGTCTAAATATCTTGCCTAAGGACATGTATAATTAGAGGCTTCATTAGAAGAATTAAAGTATTTTATCTGTTAATCCAGTGGTCTCTTTCCTATATAAACTTAGCCTGTGTTTTAAATAATTATGTTGTTTTACTGACTTATTTAGGTTATTTCCTCCAATCTCTTTTTACTTTTGAATTTAAGGAAATTGCTTTTGTTCACAGAAAGGAAATGACTGGTAACACTCTCTGTTTAAGCATTTCGTTGTATACGTGACTACTAAAGAAAAAAATCTTGTCTATTTTTGAATTTCTAACATATCTATTTTCTCTGGGCCTGCATATGCATAAAGCAATGGGTGCTCATTTCTATCTCTCTCTTTTTTTTCTTTTGAGAGGGAGTCTTGCTCTGTTGTCCAGGCTGGAGTGCAGTGGTGCGATTTTGGCTCACTGCAAGCTCTGGTTCCTGCGTTCACGCATTCTCCTGCCTCAGCCTCCAAAGTAGCTGGGACTATAGGCACCCACCACCACGCCCGGCTAATTTTTTGTTTGTTTGTTTGTTTGTTTGAGACTGAGACTCGCTGTCTCCCAGGCTGGAGTGCAGTGGCGCGATGTCAGCTCACTGCAAGCTCCTCCTCCGGGTTCACGCCATTCTTCTGCCTCAGCCTCCAGAGTAGCTGGGACTACAGGCTCCCGACAGCATGCCCGACTAATTTTTTGTAGTTTTAGTGGAAACGGGGTTTCACCATGTTAGCCAGGATGGTCTTGCTCTCCTGATCTCATGATCCGCCCGCCTCAGCCGCCCAAAGTGCTGGGATACAGGAGTGAGCCACTGCGCCCGGCCTCTCTTTCTTTGAAAGAAGAAACTTTCATTCCTCTCAAAGGGAAGGTGTATTTCATTTTCAGTAGGGCGTTACTCTTTATAAAGAATCAGTCTCTGAAGATTCTGTATTACAACAATGTAGATTCAATCTTAACATTTATTTTCTTAAAATTTCTTTTCTAATAGCCCACTTTGAAAACTCAGCCAGCCATCTGATAACTTGAATCTTTACATTGATTTAGAAAACCCTTTTTTTAGACAATCTTTTAGTTGTATATTTAATATGCAGAGAGACTTCATTTGTGTTTTTCTACCTCTACTCAGGCTTTTCTGTTCACAACATGAGAACTGGTCAAGTTATAATATTTTCAATGTATTGTCTATGTAGCACTGGGAAAAGGAGACCAGAAGAATGAATGAAAGAAAAGAACCTCCTCTTCTCCATCACTTGCTCACAACACAAATCTGAGTTTTAGAATCTGTTTATTCACGTATGGTCCCATTTAACGTGGCCAGTACACAAGCAGATTATACAATTGGCACAACATTGAAAGAAATGACCAGGGTTAACGTGTGTTAAGATTGTAGACATTTATTTCTAAAACAAATTGTACACAATGCCAGCAAGCAAGAACACTTCAGAATTTTTTAATACACCATTTCTAGTAAAATGTTTAACTTATATTAAGACTCAAATGTCTGAAATACTCAGAAATATGCATAGATTTCTTTTCTTTCATTAGTCCATTTCAGAAGTTTTTAACCATAGAGGCACATCTCAGACTGATTTACTCAGATCCTGCATGGGTGTGTTACTGTACCAAACGGAGGGTCGGGCTGCTATTTCTTGTTGCCCAATAACGAGATGCAGATGAACTGGGGAGGAAGAGAGTTTTTATTTCTGTAACTGGTTACAGGGAGAAGGCCTGGAAATTATGACCTGACCAACTCAAAATTACAAAGTTTTCCAGAGCTTATATACCTTCTAAGCTATGTGTCTATGTGTAAGTGTGCATTCATCTGAAGACATAAGTGATTAACTTCTTTTAATCTATAACTAAGGTCTGAGCCCTGAAGACCTTCCTCTGGTGCCTCAGTAAATTTACTTAATCTAAATGGGTCCAGGTGCTGGAGTGATTACCCTTATCTTGTCTTCTGCTAAATCATGGAGGTATGGGGAGTTCCTTTAGACCCCCAATAAACTTGTTTGTGGAGGTCTGGGGAGTTTCTTCAGACCCACAATAAAACTTGTTTAATCCTAAATGAATCTGGTTAAGAATTCCTTTGTTATTTTGTCATGCTTTAAGGCCCAGGAAAGGCCCAGGCAAAACTCTTGATGGGCTTTTGTTACATCCCAGCCTTTGTATAAGTTTACTGGCTTTTAATATTTAACTAAACCACTCAATTGGTACTGAAACAGTTGTTATGGAGGCCTGCATTAGTGAGTCCTGACCTGTCACAGGTGTGTCCCAAGTGACCATAATTTTTTAAAGTTTCCAGTTTATACTAATAGACTATTAGACTAGAAAACCACTAACTTACTAATTATTTTAGGACATCACCCTACAGCTTCACCAGGTTAGAATCTCCTTTCTTCTCTTGTACAGAAAGTTAGATAACAGAGAATTTTAGAAGAATTTATGATTTCCTCCCCTCTCCTAGGTGTGACATGCATTATTTCACTGTTTCTGATCTCCAAATTTCCACCTTGAGTGTAATACCTCATTCCTCTTTCAAAACTGCATGCACTGTTTTCAGCTACTTAAGATATATACCTCGTATGTTCTTATTTAAGCCCTCAGGATTCTAAGCCTTAGTGGAAGACTTGGAGGAAACTTCTTGGTATTGAAAGCATTATCATGTTCTCATAGGAACTATGACCATATCAGGGAATATTGACACTGAATACATTATTCACCTTACATGTTATCTAATGGAAGCATTGCTTTTTAGAATGATCACTTTTTTTCCTTCTCCCTACATTATGTCTGTTTTGCTTGCAAGACTGCCATCTTAAAAATATTCAGCAGGCATTTATTTTCACTATTCAATTAGAAGATTTGTTTTCCAAGAAAGACCATCTGAGTCCCAAATTTTGGTTATGTTGATAATTGCCATATATTACTTTGATAATTACCCTTTCTCCCCAAATCTGCCTGTCAGCTATGCACATGCTCAAAATCTTGTCAGCATATTATTAGTTCACCTGTTCACTTGATAATAGCATTAGATTAAGAAGCTATAGAAATCAAGAAAGACTTATTAATTCGTTCACTAGTATGACATTTCACCTCGATGTCTCAAAGCATCTCAACTTTAATGTGTTCCACCTCGAATCTGTGATTTATAACCTTCCCTTCCTGAAATCTTTTCTTCTGTCTCTACCTTCATAAATGGCATCAACATTTTCCCAGTTGCTCCTATAAGAAATACAGTAGTCATTCTTTATTCTCTCATATCTCATAGTCAATCCATCGGACAATCCTATATATTTTACATCCCAATTACATCTAATTTCAAGTACTTTCTTCATTTTCACACCCATAGATTTTTCTTTGGTATTGTCATATCTTACATGTTATCTAACTGCACTTAATTTCTTGCCTTCTCTTCATTCATAATCCATTCTTTTTATAGAAACAAGAATTATGTTTTAAGATAATAAATAAGACTTATCTTTATTATTGTTTATGTGTACTACAATATTGTACACAAACTAGTCCACCTTTCATTGCTTATTTCATGTTGAGTCATCCCTCACCACCCCTTACTGCATGCCAACAAATTGTCTTCTGTTCTAAAACCTCACTGAGGTCTTTGCCAATTTAGCACCTTAGCAAATGCTGTTTCTCTTGCTTGAAATGTTTTTCCCCGTTACTCTTTGTAGCCAGCTGTTTCCATTCTTTTAGGTAATTTTGACTTATGTGCATAGAATGGATCAGAGGAAGAACAAACTACAGGAGAAGAAATGATTATTTTTCCTGCTATGGGTGTTATTAGCAAAACTAAACAGATTAAGAATATATTCTAAAGCTAGACTTAATAGAACTTGACAAGAATTTAAGTTGTGAAAAAGAGAAAGAAAAGTATAAGGCATAATTTCAATTTTTTTTGGATGGAATACATTATAACAGTCACTGAAACCAGAAGGCCTAAAGGAAAAGATTTAGGTCATGTTAGTGGGCAGAGAGAGGCAGTAAGGACTTTTTCCAAACTCATTGTGAGGAAAACCAACATTCAATTTTGACATATTGGATGTGGGAGGTGTAGGTGATGGAGAATTCAAAGATGACTCTCATGTCTGGCTTCAGTAAGATGCCATGTTGTGAGGAAAATATTGAGCTTGGAGACACTGAAGGAGAAGCAGGTCTGGGAGGAAATGATAAATCAGCCAGCTATGAAAACCCGGAATTACAAAGAGAGGTTAGGGTTAGCAATAGAAAAATACATTTGAGAGTTGTCAGTTTACAGATAATAACTGAAGCCAAGGAAATAGGAAATATTATTTAGAATGTAAAGATGCTTAGGATAAAAGCAGAGAAATTGAGGATAAAACCAGAGAAGCATCCAGCAAACAAGATTAAGTTATTACTCCAGAAATACTAGGATAGTGTCCCAAGAAGGTGGTATAAAAGAGGGCGGGGGAAAGAAGAAAAAAAAGTGAGGGCTTCCCTTGAAGCAATTACACCCTAGATAGGTATTGAGAATTCACCACATAAGAGATTTGATGAAAGGGCTTTCTTTCTTATGATATGTGACAGATAACATTACTTTTTATGGGCCACAGTCTTGATAAGCTTAGTTTGCTCTAAGTGGAAATGCCCTACAAATTCTGAATTCTGGTGACCATATGGAGGCAAGGTATGATGAGCCTTAGTAGCTCATAAAAATGTTTATAAAAAGAACTGGCTGCTTAAATGAAATACCTTAAATAAAAAGACAGATTTTTGGGCCAGCTTTGTGCTAGATACTGGGCTTAAATAATAAGTAACTCAAACTTTCTATTTTTCAAGAGTCTAGTTTAATGAGAGGGGTTAGCAGATAACATCTATAAGCAATGAACTAAAATTACAATATAATAACTTTTGTAAAAAAGTTTTGAACAAACAGCTATTCAAATATATATGCTTAATTCTGCCTATGATAGGGAAAAGCAAATTTTATAGTAGAGATAATATATTGGCTGGCAATCTGTGTAGTGAGATATTCTCTTCTTTTGTGTTAAAGTGTTGCTTAACCTACAGAGATATTTCTTAATCTTTGGGGGTAACACACTCCTTTAAAATCTGTTTAAATATAATCCCTCTCTATAGAAAGGAGACATATGCACCAATTCACAATATTTCAAATATTCACTAACTTCTTGGGCAAATATGATATTTCAAAACTGAAGGTAAATATGATATTACAAAAACCAGTGTGTGGTTCTAATTATTGACTAATTCTAGACTTTAAGGTCTAGAATATTACATAAGAATGACATCTGAATAGATACAATTTGCACTGTTCTTTTCTACATTTCTGAAATTACTTCCCTTTTATAATTTACATATCTCTTCAGGTTAATTTTCCAATAAGACCACTTGGAATATATCATGACATTTTCCTGTTAGATGGAGATATATCTCCATTATTACATGAAGTCCTAACTGCTACATCTTGCTTTTATAGTTCACTATAATTTCCCCCTTTCCTATAATTTGAAGATTATTAAATTATGCTTGTTCCAATTCATTATCACTTTCATTGTAATTCATCAAATTTTTATTGAGCATCTATTCCATGCCAGGCAATATGCTGCTATTAGAAATTCAGTACAGAATAAAGCAAAAATTGTTCCTGGGCTCAGGAAATACATTTCTAATGAAAGATACACAAAGAATATGTTTCTGAGATAATCTAGGCAAATTGTTGTTCTTTAAATTTTCTTGATTCTGTGGTGTCACTCTGTGGGTGAATTGAGTTCTAACATGGGCTGTCCCCATATCCTTCCTTACATATTTTCAAATTCTGCGCCATTCAAGTTTCTTCTCAATGTTTTAGGAAGTCTTCTTTGATCATCCCAGTTGGATCAAGGTCTTCTCTACATCCTAGAGCCTACACTGCTAGATGTTACTTATACCAATAACTACAGGACAAGTCAACATATTATAATTTTTCCAAAATTTATAATATATAATGTATAATTATAATATATAAGGAATGATATGGTTTGGCTGTTTTCCCACCCAAATCTTATCTTGAATTGTAATCTCCACAATCCCCACATGTTGAGGGAGGATCCTGGTGGGAGGTGATTGGGCATAGGGGCAGTTTCCCTAATGCTGTTCTCGTGATAGTGAATGAGATCTGATGGTTTTATAAATGTCTGGCGTTTCCCCTGCTTGCTCTTCTCTCCCCTGCTGCCATGTGAAGAAGGTGCCTGCTTCTCCTTCTGCCGTGTTGTAAGTCTCCAGAGGCTTCCCAGCAAATGGAACTGTGAGTCAATTAAAACTCTTTCCTTTACAAATTACCCAGTCTTGGGTATTTCTTTATATCAGGATGAGAACCAACTAATATAGTTAAATGGTACCACAGAGAGTGGGGTACTGCTATATAGATACCTGAAAATGTGGAATTGACTTTGGAACTGGGTAACAGGCAGAGATTGGGACAGTTTGAAGAGCTCAGAAGAATACAAGAAGATGTGGGAAAGTTTGGAATTTCATAGAGACTTGTTGAATGATTTTGACCAAAATGCTGACAATAATGTGAACAATGACATGTAGGCTGAGGTGGTCTCAGATGGAAATGAGGAACTTATTGGGCACTGGAGTAAAGGTAACTTTTGCTGTGCTCTAGCAAAGAGACTGGCAGCATTTTGGCCCTGCCCTAGAAATCTGTGGAACTTTGAACTTGAGAGAGGTGACCTGAAATTGGAACTTACATTTAAAAGGGAAGCAGAACCTAAAAGTTTGGAAAATTTGAAGCCTGACAATGTGATAGAAAAGAAAAACCCATTTTTTGGGGAGAAATTCAAGCTGGCTGTAGATATTTGCACAAACAATCAGGAACCAAATGTTATTTGCCAAGACAATAGGGAAAAGTCTTCAGGGTATGTCAGAGATCTTGGCAGCAGCCCCTCCTATCACAGACCTGGAGGTCTAAGAGGGAAAAATTGTTCCATAGGCCAGGCCCAGGGCCTCCTGCTCTATGCACCTACAGCACTCAGTGCACTGTGTCCCAGGTGCTCCAGCTCCAGCTGTGGCAAAAAGGGGCCAAAGTACGACTTGTGCCAATGCTTCAGAGGGTGCAAGCCCCAAGCCTTGGTGGTTTCCATGAGGTGTTGGGCCTGTGGGTGCACAGAAGTCAATAATTGATGTTTGGGAACCTCTGCCTAGATTTCAGAGGATGTATGGAAACATCCGGATGTCTAGGAAGAAGTCTGCTGCAGGGGTGAAGCCCTGATGGAGAACCTCTGCTAGGACAGTGCAAAGGAGAAAAGTGGGGTTGAACCCCCTACACAGAGTCCCCACTGGGGCACTGTTTTGTGGACCTGTCAGAAGAGGGCCATCATCTTCCAGACCCCGGAATGATAGATCCACCAACAACTTGCACTGTGCACCTGGAAAAGCCACAAACACCCAATGCCAGCCATTAAAGCATCTGGGCCCAGGAGCTGTACCCTGCAAAGCCACAAAAGCAGAGCTGCCCAAGGCTGTGGAAGGCCACTCTTTGCATCAGTGTGCCCTGGATGTGAGACGTGGAGTCAATTAACATTATTTTGGAGCTTTAAGATTTAATGGCTGCCCCACTGGATTTCGAATTCACATGAGGTCCATAGCCCCTTTGTTTTGGCTAATTTCTCCCATGTGGAGTGAGATCATTTATCCAATGCCTGCACCCCCATTGTATCTTGGAACAAACTAAGTTGCTTTTGATTTTACAGACTCCTAGGTGGAAGAGACTTGTTTATCTCAGATGAGATTTTGGATGTGAAGTTTTTGGTTAATGGTGGAATCAGTTAAGACTTTGGGGGGTTGTTGGGAAGGCATGATTGTGTTTTGAAATGTGAGGATGTGAGATTTGGAAGGGACTGAGGCAGAATATATATGGTTTGTCTGTGTTCCTACCTAAATCTCATCTTGAATCGTAATTCCCATAATCCCCACATGTTGAGGAAGGATCCTGGTGGGAGGTGATTGGATCATGGCGGCAGTTTTCCCGCATGCTGTACTCATGACAGTGAGTGAGTCCTCATGAGATCTGATGGTTTTAAAAGCATCTGGCATGCCCTCTTCTTGCTCTTCTCTCTCTTGCCACCATATGAAGAAGGTGCATGCTTCACCTTCCACCATGAGGCTGAGGCTTCCCCAGCCACGTGGAACTGTGAGTCAATGAAACCTCTTTCCTTTACAGATTACCCAGTCCTGGGTATTTCTTTATAGTAGTGAGAGAAAGGACTAATACAAGGGGTAAAATAGCGTTTTGCACTCCTGCACAATAACTATCCTAGGGCTTCACACCAAAATATAAATAAATGAATTTGTGAAAGTGGGACAGTTACAGCTACGTTATGTTCAAAATCATGATCCAGAAACATTTCCACCAGAAAGTGAGTTATTTGAGGAGAGGCAGCATGTCATCCATTTCTATTTTACCCATATAACCTGGTACAGATACATAAATATTGAATAAATGAATACATTAATTAATGTGTGAATGAATACTTCACTCTTTAAAAGATTATTCTAGGCTATAAGTTTCTGCTTAAATAGATTCCACCTGATGCTTCTGTGAAAATAAATATTTTCCCTTTAGGAACTTCTTGTTCTACTCATGACAAGTCTTTGGTGTTTTTAAAATAATCCTTCCAAATATAAGTCTTCTTACTTCTGTCCTTGGTTTATGAAGATCAGAGGAGTACAATGGGTAGAAACTTTTGTTTTCTGGCTGTGGTTTAAGTCCACGGTAAAAATCCTCTTGGGCCAGCTGCAATCTAATCTGGTACCTCTAATATTTGTAACAAGACATTCACCACAAAGTAGTGTATTTTTTGGAAAAAGTTAGTTGTGTATCTACTCCCCTGGATCTTTATATACCACTCTCTTTTCTTCTCTACATTATATAGAATGAGATATAGAGTGCGAAGAAAAATCCAGCTGTCTCGTGAGATCACTAATGTGATTTCTGTAGAAAACGTCTATCATTGTTATAATTCACTTTTTAAACATGTTTGTAAAGCAAGGAATTGCTGTTTCCTTGATATGTCCTCTCCTTCCTTGGAGAGGGAGATTTTGTGTGTGTGTGTGTGTATGTGTGTGTGTGTGTGTGTGTGTGTGTGTGTGTGTGTGTGTGTGTGTATGCTTCTCTGTAGATACTTTGGGTGACTTTGCATATTTTTCTATGGAAAATTGATGTGGAGAAACATCTGGGAATATATATGGTTATCCAAATTGCTTCAGTGTACAAAATGAGGATGGGAAAGTTTTTAAGGATGAACTGTTGTAAGATTCCTGACCTTCTGTTTTTCCGTGCTGAAATGAAAAAGCACAAGACGTGAATATCTTGAAGTTCAGCCCTGCCAAGCTTGTCATTGTTCATTGGATAGACTATTTCTTCTACAAGTGGGGGAAAATAATATTGACCCAGAAAAAACTGTAAATTGGACTCCAGCTCTTAATCAAGGAACCTATTTTAGAGAATTAAGGAGCATTGTTCCTTTTCATGTATTTTCTTCTGCCCAAAAGTGGAAACTAGGTACAAATGAAGAGTTGAGAGGGAAATGAAACAAAAATGAAGTTTACAAAATACAGATAAGAATGATATGCAGCAAAGGATGATAAAAAGTGACAGAAATGTATTTATTCAATAAATAATTATTAGGGAGGAAGTACTGGGTAGAAGCTAAGAGTGAAGTCTCTACCCTCACGGTTCAAATTCTGATTTTACCGGTTGCTAGATTATTGTGGACAAATGACTTCACCTGTCTGTGTCTTAATTTCTTTGGTGAAAGGCAATGCACTATCTAACTCATAAGTTTATACTGAGGACTAAATGAGAAACTCTTTGAAAAGTCCATAAGGGTCAATGTGTTGAAGGGCAACAAAAGTTGCATTATTATTTTATTTTAAGTAGAATAAGGAGCACACCAAACAAAATGTGAATAGTGTGATATATGAAAAATTTAAAAATACTTATCCCAATGCCTAACATATATGGTTTTGAGAAATTAAGGCACAATTTAAATGCTAGTAATAGCAATAAATATTATTCTAGGCAATATACTAGGGGTCATGAATATGTAATGATGAGTAGTAAGACAAATGCAATTCCTACTTTCATAGAGTTTGTAGTTTAGCAAGGGAGACATAATTTAAAAAGCAACATCATAAAGTACACTGTTTTCTGGTATGAAAGCTATTAAGATAAATAGGGTATGATCTGACTGGTCATAAAATAATGTGACTTCTAATTCTGTATTGCTCTATCCTTTGCATATATTTAAGGCAAAATTTTGTTATGAGCAAAACTTACAGCAATTTTGGAGCAATAAAAACATTTTACTTCAAACTATTTATTTTACAAAACTAAGGAGATAAGAACTAACTGACTTATCCAATATTGCACAGTTGACAGAGGCTTAACATTATTCCTTTCATAGTAACATATAGCAGAAGTAAACTACCACTTTTTATAACCAATATTCAGAAGCATTTTTAATTGAAGTTTTTATAAACTTGACACTTCCCTGGATTAAAGGCAGAAAGTTAAAAAGATTTCCCAACTTTCTAGAAACAAATGCTTCTCTAAGGTAAACAAAGATGACAGATGAAGAGCTATTTAAAGCGATGCGTGAGTTAAATTGGTCGTGGAATAGACACATACATAATTTGATTTTTATGAATTAAAAGTGATACCCTGAAAAATGTTGTACCTTTATGAAAATGCCTTAAGAATAGAGTTGATAGAATTGACACACTACTCATAATAATATGTAAAACATTAGTAGGGACAGCCATTAACATTCTGACTTGCTTTACTGTAAGAAAGAAAGAGAGAGAGAGGACTTAAGTATTGTCATAATCATTATAAATAGGAGGATAGATGATATTGCTAAGTTCTTATGTATTAAAATGATTATGTATAGGACCCATTTCTAAATTATTTCTTCCTGTGGTTGCTAGTAAATTATGCACCTTATTGGCCCAAATAAAAAATACAGAAACAATAAGTAGATTAAATTCCTTGGAGACAGATCAATGGGAGAAATTAAACATGTTTCAGCCACTTTGCTGTGATTTGAAGCTGACTTTATGGAGAACAATTCTGAGCTTTTACAGTTTAGATATGTTGTTACATCTTTCCCTGCATTTAGTGCCTTTTCCACTTCTAACAATGCTATGATTTTATCTAATGCACAGTCCCTTTTTCCACTCTCATTCTGTTCTCTTGGAGGATTTCACTGATGGGCATGGGATTCAGGCAATGTCAGGCAAAATATCCAGTCCCTCAGCCACAGTAATTGATATACAGAGGGATGGGGACTGTACAACTGTTATCCACTTTGTTGCTTGCTTTTTTCTTATGTTGATATTTAATGTAGGTATGCTGAAATGAATAGATTTTAAATATGCAGTTTGATAAGTTTTGGCCATTGCATATACCATTTAATTAACATTCTTATCAAAATACAGAATATCTTTATCATCCAAAAAAATGCCCTTTGTTCTTTCAGTGAATCCAAGTTCCTCAAAGAGGCACCAGTTTTACAGTTTAATCCGCTGTTGAATTTTGGCCTGTTCTAGATTTTTTTTTTTTTTTTTTTTTTTTTTTACAACTTTCTAGATCACCTAGATATCACATAATAAACTGTCTATTTCTAGGTCATCACATAAATGAAACCATGCTGTAAATACTCTTTTGCCTGGCTTCTTTAACTCGATATAATGTTTTTTAGTTTTATCTGTGTGGTGTTACATGTTTCACTAATTCATTTCTTCTTATTGCCCAGTATATATCACAAGTTGTTTATTTCTTCTGTTGATGGACACATGTTTGTTTGGGGCTTTTATTTTTAAAAAGCTGTTATTCTGCACACTCTTTATTACAATTTTTGTGGACATATGTTTTTCTTTACCTTAAATTGACTCAGAAGTCGGATTGCTAAGTTATAGAGTAGGTACACAATTTACTTTATAAGAAATTGCCAGAAAAAAATTTCCAAAGACAGTGCATCATTTTATGCTCTCACAAATGATGCATGAGTGTTGTGAGTGATCCTCATCCTCACCAGCATTTGCTGTTGTCACTGTCAAATTTGAGCCATGCTAGTGTGATTGTGGTTTTAATTTGCACATCTCTGATGACTAATGATATTCAGCACTCGTTCATGTGCTTATTGGCCAATTCTATGTACTCTTGTGTGAAGCCTTTTTCAAGTAAAAACTCTTACAACCATATTCTTCCATTTCTCACCTCTCATTTTTTGTTCTACCATTATACATTCTACTTCTAGATATGTTATTAACCTCACAAAGCAGTGTTATGTTCGCTGTCAACTGTCAATTAGCTTTGAAAACTAGAAACTCGAGGAAAAAATATTTATCTTTCAACTTAGTTAATATTTGAGCCTTCCAGTGCTTTCCCTTTCTTTTGGCATTCCAAGCTTTTATTGGTATTAGTTTTCTTCTATCTGAATGACTACTTTTCTCATTTTCTGTTGTTTTAACCTGCTGGTGACACATTATCTTGTCTTTTGTTGGTCTAGATAAGTCTTCTTGGAAGTATTTTTCTTTTTGTTAAATTTAGAAATTTAGAGTTTTTTTTTTCTTTTAGCACTTTAAAATTACCATTCCATTACTGTCTATTTTGCATTGGTTCTGATGATAAATCTGTTTTTTAATTGTTCTCTTGTATGTGACATATCTTTTATTTTGTCTGCTTTTAAGCGGTTTTTATTTTTCATTGTTCAAACTTTTAATTATGACATTGTCTGATTATCCCTGTTGCATTTATGAGGATTTCTGGGTCTGTAGTTAATAATTTCTGGGTCTGGGTTTATAATTTTTTAAATCAAATTTAGAATATTTTCAACTATGGTTCTTTTGAACTTTTTTTTTCTTCTGTAATTTTCTCCCTCATTTTGGTACTTCAGTTATATGGATTTCTAGTTGTTTTATGTTTCCAATTTTTCTCAGTCTTTTTGTTTTCTCTTGTTAAATTTTGATAGTTCCTTTTTTCTTGTTTTCAAATGCACTCACTTTTTATTAGTGAGTAATTTACCAAAATTGGCATTAATGATCCACTGACATTTTCATTATAGATATTGTGATATTAAGTTTTGGAATATCTATTTTGTTGTTTTTATAGTTTGTTGATAAACTTACTGATATACTATTAATATTTGCTATTTTTCTTTATTATATTAATATTTAAGTCCTTGAATATATTCATGACAGCTATTTAAATTGCTTTATATTCTAATTCCATCATCTTTGACATTTCCAACTTGATTTTTATTGATTGCTATTTTTTCTTCTGGTTATTTGTCCTATTTTTCTATTGGTTTATTTAATATCTGGTAGCTTTTGAATTCATATTAGACATTATAGAGCCTATATTATTATGTGTCTAGATTGTTCTCTATTCATTAATAGAGAATTTAATTTTATCACAGCATGTAGTTAATTTACTTGCAAATCACCTTGTTTCCTTTAAGAGTTCTTTTTACCTTATTAGAGTTTATATAGAGTAGCCTTTCTCCTTGGGCGTTATTACCCCAACTTTTAAGATATGGCATTTCTGAGATCTCTACTGAGTGTCCAAAGCATGTAAGAAAATCTTGTCCTTTGGCTATTGAAACTAAATGTTTCCAAGGCTGTCTGAACTCCACTAGTTATTCAGCTCACACTACCCTACCAGTTCTCCATTCTCCAGTCATACTTGTTTCACCAATTATTTTCTGTACCTGGCCTTGTGGAATTTTACCCTAAGTATGTACGGTTTAGTATGTAGCCAAAGTCGTAAGGACAACGCTGTGTAAATTTCTGGAGCTACTTCTCTCCCGACCTCCCTGCTCTGCAGCATGCTGCCCCACAAAACCCATTTCCTTTAGTAGCACCAGACTCTGGTCTCAGTTTTCTCATGTCATTGATATTGATGGGCTGTGCTTGTTCTTCCACCCTCTGTGTCATGGTCCAGAAAGTGTCACCAAGAAAAATATCCAGGGACTGTTGGGTTTCCCGTGTTTGTTTCCCTTTTCCAAAAAATCATAACCTTACACAGTTTCTAATATTATATACATGCATATATGTGTATATATATACATATACATACACATACATATATCTCCTATGTTTTATCCAGTTATGTAGTTTTTGGCAGAAGGGCTATTCCTTCATCACTGGGAGTAGAAAATAAAATAGGTTTTAATTCAAATGGATTTGCTTTGACTCTTGGAAAAAGAAACCTCCTTTCTTTTCCTTCTTTTCTTCTCTCCTTCCTTTTCTCCCTGCCTCTCTCCCTTTTTCCTTTCCTCCTTTTCTCACTCCCTCTTTCCCTCCTTTCTTTTCTTTTTTTCTGTTCCTTCTTTTGTTTTTCAGTTCAATTTGAACCTTGAAGAATACAAGCCTAGAGGTACTTTTATCAGTCTTCCTACCACATGAAGTTTAAGAGTGAAACAACATGACAGATAACTGAGACAAAAGATAAAAGGAGACTACTATCTGGCTTTTAGATTTCATTGAACCTAGCTCTACTTGATGTAGATTATGTGAGATAATAAATTGTAGCATTTTGTCAGGCATAGTTTATTCAGTATATTTTGGCTTACTTGCAACCGGAATAATTCTGACACATCTTTCAAAAGGCAGTATTTTCTACCAGTGCCCTATGCAAAGTGTTAATATTTTAATTAATATCAATTGATTCTGTACCATAGATTAGATGCTGTGATCAGTGTTAGCATTAGTTACTAAGTTAGACAGATCATTTTGTTTGATAAAATGTGATAATTTGTATCATCTTTGGCTTTATAATAATAAAATTATTCAACTATCAATAAATGAGGTTAATTTTCTAAAATTGATGGTTACAAAATAATTAGGAAAACAAAGAAGTTGCAAGTTAATATTAAATATCTGTTTGGCACTATTTATAATATACTTTCTCAATGAAATTAAAAATCTTAACATACTGTTTTAGCTTAGATTAGTATCAGTGAAGGAAATAAACTATTACATTGAGACATAAACGTCAACTCTTATACCATCTATTATTTTTTATTATTGATAACTTTAGCTTGATATATATATATGTAACATTATATTTAGATAGCATTTCCATGCCACTTTTCAGAAGTTTCTTGTTTAGTGGATATATAAGAGTTTCAAAAGCAGATATTTCAAGTAGAAAACAACAAGAGTCAACAAGATTTTTGGAATAACATGTCTTTGTCTTTTTATAAATGTAGTTTGGAAAGATACACTTAAAATTACAGTTAATATTCAGAGTCAATCAATTTAGAACATGGATCTGATCTAGAAATAAAAATAAGCAATGGACATTTTTGTGGTAAATATAATCCCAGTGGATAAATGCAGGAGATGTGTATACTGGTTTTAAGATTTTGGTTCCTGGAACGTTTGAAAGCTAAGAGTCAGGCCGAAGACAGGAATAGACCAGGCTTCACTAGAAATGAAAAATATCTGATTCAGTGGAAACATATTCAATACATTTTCTGTGTAAAGCACAAGAGGCAGAAATAGGTTATTGAAATACATATGAATATAAATTGTATATTAGTTAGAAAGCTACCAAAAATTGTTTATGTGGTGAATATTTTGTTACTCTTCGATTTTCTGTTCCCTGTTTTGTTATTTACTTCTTACAATTTCTCACTAAGGTGCTTTCTTGGGCACCCACAAGATGACATATGCCATTATCTGACTCTAAATTTTAAAAGTGACTTAATCTTTTTTCTCCTTTATTAAAAGAATCTAGAAGAGAACTTACGGTTTTTGTCCTTTCTTCAAAGCCAATAATTAATTGCTCTTTTCCCCTGGAATTATAATGTAAGGAAGAAAGCAACACACCACAACAAATGTGCAGATTTCTACTATTAAAAATCCAAAAGGCATAGAGAATAATAAAAGGTTTATTTTCAAATCAGGTCCCTGATAAGACTGGCATGGGAAATAATCAAGAAAGCTTAATTACTATAACTTGTCCATTATAGAAAAATGCAACATCTTATATTTCCATTGTTATCAAACATCTTATATTTTCATTGTTATCAAAGAATGAGGATAAAAACTTTTGGGATAATTAGGCATCAAAAAGTTTTATGACTTATGAGATGGTTTTCTTTAGCAGGTGTGACCTCAAATACTGTTTCTTTACTTTAAAACTAGAAGTACTTAATTTATTTGGTCAATAAATATCTAAATGCGTACTATGAGCCAGATGCTAGTTATACCTTTATGAACAAAGCAACATAGTTCCTCTCCTCATGAAAACATAGTCTAATATAAACAAATAGACAACTAATAATTGCAATCCATGGAAAGTGCTATTATAAAAACCAATAGAACCTTTGATAATTAAGTGATTCAGGGAGGTCTCAACAATTACGTGATACTAGATGACACTTGAAAGATAAGAAGTTATCAGAGGTCAAATATTGAGGGAAAGAATGTCCTAGCAGAGGAAACACCATATGTACAAAGGCCTAAGGTAGAAATAACTGGGTTTGTGTGTGAATCTGTGGTCCCCAGAAGCTAACTTTGAGATGAGAGCTCACGTGCAAGTGATTTATGAAGGAAATGCTCCTAGAAGATCTCAGTATAGGAATGCCAGGAGGGGAAAGGGATGAGAAAAAGCCAAGCAAGGGTGCAATTTCAGCCCCAGCTTCAGCCTCAGCCTTTTCTAGCTGTGGAACCCTAGAGTATAAATTATAGCTCGGAGCAATTTCTGCATGAAGCTATGGAGCTGGCTTTCAACCTCGTTACACCAGCCAGTCACTGGTTAACAACCCGTCTAGGAGGATACTAACTCCAAGTCTTTGGATGTCCAGGAAAATAACTCCAGTAGGTGACCAAAAGTAACATTCCACAAAGAGCTGCATGTATGGGATGTTAGAAGCACAAACACACAGAAGCTAGAGCAGGGGTGTGGAGTATGGTAAAAGGGACTTAAAAAATCTCTGTGGAGCCCCAACAGTGTCTACTACAGCTTGTTAGAGAGAAACCAAAAGGACACTGGAGTGGCTCTGTCATAGTAAGAGAGACAGAGATGGGTCCAACCAGCGCATGTAGAGAGAAAGAAGACAGGTCTTGGAGGGTTTAAAAGGCTATTGTATAGAGTTGACATTTTATTCTACCAACAAATGGAAACCAATGCAGAAAAATGACACAAACTGATTTGTATTCAGAAAAACATCTTTAATTATTACACAGACACTTGAGGAAGACAAATAAGGGAGCCAAGGTTATTTTATTTATTTTTGTAGTACTTTGTTAATTTTTTTAAAAAATGTATTATTTGTACACATTTATAGGATACATGTGGAATTTTGTTACATGTATATAAAATGTGGTGATCAAGTCAGGATATTTAAATGAGTCCATTGCTTGAATACAAAACATTTTTGTTAGCTGTAGTCACCCTGCTCTACTATCTAACACTGAATTTATTCATTCCATCTAACTATATGCTTGCACCCTTTAACCCACTTGTCTTCATCCTTCTCCCTTCTCCCTATTCATTCTTCCCAGTCTCTGTTATCTATCTTTCCACTCTCTACCTCCATGTGATCAAATTTTTTAGCTCTCAATAACATGTCCAATTTGTCTTTTTTGTGCCTGGCTTATTTAACTCAAAACAATGTCCTCCAGTTCCATCCATGTTGCTGCAAATGACAGGTTTTATTCTTTTCTTATGGCTGAATAGTATCCCAATGTGTATATAGGCCACATTTTCTTTATCCACTCATCCACTGATGGACACTTAGGTTGATTCTGTATCTTTACTATTGTGGATAGTGAGGCAATAAACATGTGAGCACAGGTATTTCCTTACCTGTGGATAAATTTAGAAATTGTTATATCAAAGTGAAACCTGTGCTCTCATGTGTTATTTTAGTAGATCTGGAAAGAAATGATGGCAACCTGGATTAGAGTGGTTGTAATTAAGAAAGAAGTGAACACACTTAAGAAATATTTAGGAGTGGAAAAGTATTGGACTTAATAATGGATAGGATATGGAGATCATATAGAAAAGGAGTTCCTTTGAGAGTTTTTAGAGACATAATAATAATAACACCTAACAATAAGAAAATACCCTCTGACAAGAGAAAAATAACTACCAAAATAAGGTAAGTTGACCTTAACCCTAACCCTGAGAAAGTCAAACCTTCTTCATTACTTCTATGGTTTTCAGGATACAAAAGAGCACAGATCAATTCTATCAATTACAAAGTCCCAGTCATCTGGTTATTTATGTAAATGTGAATTTTAATATGTGTGTTGATAATGAGCCGTGTGTCAAAGTTTAGGAGTACAAAAGAGAACAGAGCATAACCTGTTTCCTCAAACATGTACATAACAGACATGAACATGCCTAATTTTGTAAAAATTCAAGAAACTTAAGATTGATACAGTGTCTCTTAGAACACACGGCATCTTTTCTTTCTTCATAACTCAGGCAGAATTATACCAATAGTATACATACATATTTTACAATCAATTTCACAATTGGTGAATTAAAATACCATACACACAATTGTTGTGTTTTCTGCAAGAAAAGAGATATACTAGGGACCCAAAGATATGGGAGATAGAGTCCATAAAGTAAAATAATTCTTAGATATGAGAGGCAAAGGAGATGGGGGTTTGAAGACTTCTCCTCATTTCCTGAATGGGATAGTTATTTTTATTGATTAAGCTTGAGAATTCACTGAATGGACTTCTAGAGTGTTGGGAGAAAGAAAATACCCTGCTTTTTTGGATATGTTGATTTTAAAAGGCAATATTTGTAAAGATAAAGTATAAACACCCTACAGTTTGTTGAATACACAGGGCTAATTTCAGAAAAGAAAAGGCTGGAGAGAGAGATTATTACATCATCAGAGTAAGTGATATAAGTGAAGTTATAAGCAAAAGTAAGATGGGCTACCAGGGGAAAGTAGGTAAGAGAAGAAAAGAGGGCTTAGAAAAGCATACCAATGTATAGAGTTCAGAATGAGGAGGCTATAACAATTGAATAGACGTTGGAAACAGGAAGAAAATCAGAGGCAATGTACTCATGGGGACTACATAAGGAATAGTATCTAGATGGAACAGGTAGTTATCAGGATTAAATATGGTGGACAGGTTAGCTAAGATTAAAAGCAAAACACACACACACATGCAAGTACACAGTTTGTAGCGATAGACTACTGGAAAATATGTTGAGAAAGTTTTGCAAAAAAATGTTTAGAGGAAAGTAGGATTTTGGTGTGTTTGAAAGTATTATAAATTTAGGTTTCTCTTTCATTTGTTTGCCTAAAATACAGAAGATAAAGCATGACCAGGATGAAACATAATATTAAAGGGAGCTATATTTTAATAGATATTTTTAACAAGATTCTTTATATATTGAATGAAAAGTATTACTAAAGAATACACTTAAGCATTTGAAGTGAAAGGGACTAGTTAATACATCAATTTCCTTGACAAAGTAGGGAGTATATTATCCAGAAAATAAGTGGAACAATTACCCTGGGACAGAAAATGAAATGCCTGCCCACTGAAATGGGAGAAATGGAGAGAAAAATGGGATTTTATCTAGAAGCATGTATGGTTGGAGGGCAGCAAGTTAAAAGGTTTCTCACCTAATGACCTCCAAATTATCTCTTAAGAGGGAAGAGCCTGGGATGGTGGTGGTCCTAGAGAAGAGCTACAGCTCTGAACTTACACCAGTGGAGAATGGGTGAAGAAACTGACCAAAGAAAAATAAAATATTTGCAGGTACCTCTGCGGGTCAGCTCAGTCTGAGACTACACATTCCCAGTGAACCGATTTCTCTTGCTGGGAGTCCTCCCAATGATTCATACTTCTCTTATGTGCGCAGGGTGCTTCCCAATCATGTGAATGCCACCTTCCTTTCAGTTTTTTCTATTTGGAACTTTCTTATTCAATATCACCCCATTAGAAGCAGGTTTGGTTTTCTAAGCCTCCCAAAATAAAAATAAACTGAATGAACAATCTATGTTAGGAGGTCAAGGAAAGAGGGATAGAAGGATTATTTGTTTTCTGAAGGATGGCTGAGGATAACAGATTACATTCTTCTTTTTGTACCTACTTTTCAAATTTAACACAGAGTTTTGTAACTTACAGAAAAAAGTGACAAGCAGGTGGCATCCTGTTTGATATATGGTGACATGCCTCAAATGACAATAGTGAAGGGCCACCGGCTCCGCTTCTGTCCAGTGGCTGTAAAGCTGAATCCCAAGGAGCCTAATGTTACAGATTATCTTGCTTTGGTAATTCAATTAAATTGATAAAATCAGAATGTTTTCTACTTAGAATGATTTAGCATACTAGGAAATTAAAATAAACAGCAAGAAAAGTCTTTATAAAAACATTAACTATGGTTCTTAATGCGCATGGTGTGCTTTTCATTTTCTTGCACAGTACATTCTTTTCCTTTTCCTTGACATGTCAGAGGATGCCAGTAGTCAGCAATTACTTGTCTACTTTACAGCTGCCTAAGCTTAAAACACCTCCAAACTAGAACATTAAGGGAATAGATAGAGTGGTTTAGATGGTAATAACATTTTTTATTTTAAGGCAGTGTTAATACTTATTCTCTGGTGAGTTGGAGTTTCTGGTCTGTGTGTAGGAAATGGCAAATGCTGAGCAGCACAATCCTTCACACTTGGTACCTACCCTCCTTTAATTGTCTAATGACAGACACTATTCTGGAAATTGTTTACTTTTTTTTTTTCAGATCATCATGAGAATTTACAAGTATACAGTGAGCAAGTTAGCCATATGCAGCTCTGAGGTAAGTGCTGGGCACCTACATGATGCCAGACATCAGAGGCAAACTTTCATATGAAGGGCATGTGTGAGCTGGATACTTTGAAAGCATGATGCCAAATATCTGGATATTTGCAAATCTCCCACTCGTTCCCTGGCTTTTTAATGTTCATGGAAATACTGTGTTTTCGGTATATATAGTCACAAACAGTACTCTTGAAAGCAATGTCATGATTTTTATTTTTCATAAAATTTGAAACTATGCAGCATAGACAATGCCATTAGATTACTGCTTCTCAAACTTTAAACGTGCATTTGAAATCAACTGGAGAGCTGGCCAATAAGTGTTCTGATTCAGGGCATCCTGATTCTGCATTTCTAACAGGACCCTTGGTGATGGTGGTGCCACTGGTCCCCAGATCACACTTTGGCTGGGAAGCCTCTGGACCTGTCCTGTCCACCACTTACGACATGTGGCTGTTTCAACTTAAATGGTTTGAATTAATAACAGTGAAAATCCAGTTTCTCAGTTTTATTTGGCACATTTCAAATGCTCAGTTGCCAAATGTAGAATATTTCCATGCAGACATCCTACTGGACAATGTTGCTCTGGATGAATTATCTTATTATTTTGTCCATTCACAAAAACTTGTAAAAATTATTTACATTTTGCTTGTAACTATATCCTGTTTAAAATCACAGAAGAATTCCTACAAAGGTGGCATTCACGGTTGAGTACAATACCAGAGATCACAGTTTTGAGGTCTAGAACTTTATATTGAAAGTATTTTGAGCCGCTACGGACACTAAAATTTGCCTGAATTAAAATAGATATTTTGAAAATGACTACTTGTTGCATTAAATTCAGCTAATGCATTAAATATAATTTATTTGTTCTTATAGTTCATGATAGTACAAACTCTGATTACATACTGCATTTATATTTTTTACTTTTTTGTTGTTTTACATTTCTACTCCCTCTATTATTATTATTATTATTATTATTATTGCTATTAGTGTTTCTTTTAGGTATTGGTACATATATATCTATCGGTATTACTCTTCTTAGACTTCCAAGCATCAATAGGGTCCAAAATAAATAAATAAGTCATTAATGCTAATTCATGCAATGAGATACTTGATTAAAGTATCTAATTTTAAGCATAATTCCAGGTTATGAGTCCTTTGTCTGACTTTGTCTACGACTGAGTAAATCACAAGGGCTTTTCAAAGCTCAGTTTCCTCATGTGTAAAGGATATCTGATGCATAAAGATCAATTAATTAATGTAAATATTTCTTAAATACCAAATAAGCACTGTGCAAATACATTATTAGCAGCAAATGATTTTTTATGATAATTTATAATGGCAATACCCAAATGTTTTAGTATTAGGTTAAAATCTAAAGGCAATTGGGAAGATAACTATTACTAAAATATTTCATACTATGTAGTCCTATCAACAACATAATCAACTCAAAAATGTAAGATTTAATTTATAGACCTCAACTTGGAGAGGTCTATAATTTCTATGATTTATATAAGATGTCTTTAATTTATGGTCTTCAATTTTGAGATTTTAATTACCAGTTACAAGCTTCTTTTTATGCTAGAACCATTTATAGATAGTTATTAACATTAGCCAAATCCAGGCAGAAAAGTTTGATTTACATATACACATGTATTCTATTTAACGAGTATAAACAATTATCTCAGTTTGTAAATTCATGAGGGTTAGAGCAACTGATGATGCCATTTTTTTCTGCTAGTTTTATTCAAACAAATTACCACAAAATAGTTCTTTTGTTTCGTCTCTCTTCTTTGTTTCTCTCTTTTGTTACTCCCTGTCTTCACAGTTGTTTTGTAGTTTTAGTGCAGCTTCTCTCCAAGGTTAGCTTTCTTGTTAAGTACTCAGTTGCTCTAAAATTTGTTTATAATTATATCCAACCTAAAATCACAGAAGAATCCCTGCAGAGGTGAATTTCAAGGTTTTGTAAAATATAGAAGATCACAGTTTTGAGGTCTAGCACAAATTAAATGGCAACGTAGATTTACCTTTTATCTGATACACACTGATGTTATCTGAAATAGAGTCCCTCATGAGCATAATTTCAAAGTAAAGTAGGCCATGTAGGATAATTAGTTGCACAATTTACATTGTCCTGAAATTTTCTTTCAGTACTAACTAGAGGTTTGTCATGAACCAGAATAAATTTGACACATTGTTTACTCTTAAGATTCAAACCAGTTTCAGTCAAAATGTTGCAAGACTTCTGCTTAAGAATGTCATGACCTAGCTGGACATAGTGGCACACCTGTAATCCCAGCTACTTGGAGGCTGAGGCAGGAGAATCACTTGAACACAGGAGGTGGAAGTTGCAGTGAGCTGAGATCACGCCACTGCACTCAGCCTGGGTGACAGAGTGACACTGTCCTAAAAAAAAAAAAGTCACGGCATTTTCTCCTTTTTCTTCCAATTTTGATTTTGTGTGGTGTTTAGTTGCACACTGATCTTTATATTAAACTTTTTACAAATCACAGCCACTGATTATCTAAAACAATTACAGGGATTTAAAATAGACTTGCTTATCCATTTCTCATGGCTGCTTGCGAAGCCCTTTTAGAGTCCTTCATTCTCCCTCTCTGCCTGCCTGGAGCTTTGATCTGGTGAGTGTGAACATCATCGTATTTTATTCTCTTAATCAACACCTGGTGAAACCTGGAATGTCCAGCAAAATATGTTTTAAAACAACCCACAGAATGGGGTTGTAGAGATGTCTACAAAACCTGGAATTTCCACAAAGATATCTAATCTTTAGGATTCAAGCGGTCAGCATTGAAATTAAGCTTCCAGGAGGCAGATTGATCATTTGAATCCAATAGCTCAATAGCTCAAGTTAAAATTCAAGCTTGAGATTGGTGCCTGCATTGGTTCCCATGTAACTGAGTGTGGCCCCCAGTCCAGGAAACTGGTGATATATTAGAGTCAAGTAAGATTCGTAGTCCTCCAAATAGAAGGATTAGCCTATAGATTGTTGAGTATAATTTAATTTACCTACTGTAGGCCACAAGATAGAATCTCTGTATGCAGGAAGACCAGGTGGATTAGGAACCTGAAAGCAGGACAATGGAAGATGGGCTGCAGATGAACTCTGGTTCCCTGATGCTGACAATGTTTGGGACTGAAGTCTAGAAAGAGGAGTGAACTAGTTCCACCTTTCACTCTCGGAGCTAACTTTATGTTCCAGAGTAGTTATCTCAGCAGATATCACCTTGTTTTGATCTTCATTCTGTTGATGCTGCTGTGGTTGGAGTAACTTGAAATCACATCTACACATTGAGCTTTGGAACTTGATTTTCAGTGCTGCCTTTCACTACATGATGATATCTATTAATGTATTCCAGCCTTGGCAAACTGTTTCCAGCATGCTTAGTTGCATGTGAGTTAACCTGGTGCTATTTCTCAAGAATGGAGGAGTAACAGTCAGATGCAGGGTTTTGATTAAGATGAGACATCATGCTAAGACTTAAAGAAGCAAAGTCAGCTCAAATAGGGGAACTGAGGCATAAGGTCTTGCTTTACAAGGGGTAGACATATTTAGGATCCTGGTAAGAGAATTTGAGTTGGCGGATGGCAAAACATCCGGGTTTGCAGGCAGGTAGGTAGAGGGACGGATAGACAAATAAGTTCTGAAGGCTGGCAGGAAGCTTGTTAGAAATTCTGAATTTAAATTAGAATCACAGCAATCTCATGATGACACTTCCCTGAATTTCTAAGAAGAAAGGGTACACATTTGTAGTACAAGTTTATTTTCTGATTAATTTTGAGGTACAGAGGAACTGCAAGAGATTTCCAGTTTTCAGAAATTTGGGTTTGTAGCAGCTGCAGCAGAGTTCCTTCCTTCCTCTGGCTGCTTTTACACTTTTAATAAATTGAGTTTCAGTAGTTGAAAGGGTGAGTAAAAACGTAAGGTTAAAAAAATGCTAGTATTTTTTCATGTAATCTAATATTAAAATTCTATAAATTCTCAAGAAAAATTATAGCAACTGTAGAAATTTAGGCAGCCACCTATTAGTGAAAAATGAAGAACTGAATACAATGTAATGTGGTTAATAATTTACACATTTTGAATTAGGGTCTGGCAGAAAACCTAATGGAATTATATAAATGATGGCTTCATTTGTTTTAAATAGAAGTACTTTTAGATTTATGTTTTGACATTTTATTGACATTACATTTTCATCCCAGTTGTTGACATTAGAAAGTTTTCCTAATTCCTCCAAAAAAGGATAAGAGTAGAGAATTTGTCATTAAGCATATATTTTGGAAACCATAATAAACCCTTTACAATTTATACAATTATTCCCTTTTAAAAAACACATTTTGAATGACATTCATGCTCTCTACTTAAGGAATGGCTTTGAAAAGCATAAAATAGACTTATTTTGGTATGAATGCACTTCTCCATGCTTCTCACTTATAGTTGTTAATTTAGGATTAAGGTGACCATGAAACTCATTGTTCAAACTTGAACACTTTTGAGAGTGATATAGGATGCGTTGCTGGGACAAATGGCATAAATTGGGCAACCAGAACATATGGGCACCCTCTCCAGAAGATTATTTTTGAATACATATCAACAGACTGTGAATACATTCGTATTTTACCTTCTCTGCTGCTCACTCCAGGAGTAAGGAACAAACAGAAAAACTTGCAGAGAGACAAAAAGCATTAAAAAAGGAAGTAGGCTCATTTCTAAAGGATTGGTTGGCAGCTAAAATTATGCTTTTTGACTCACAGATCTTTGTAACAAAGATCTGGGGCAGGTAGTCTTTCTCTTTATTAGAATGACAAAGGGTTCCCATTAAAAATTCATATTTATGCCTTGCTTTAGACCTAGCATATCAGAATAACTGAGATTTGGGGCCCAAGATTCTGCATTTTTATATACTCCCCAAGTGGTTCTCATGCACAATTTTTTTTTTTTTTTTTTTTTTTTTTTTTGAGATGGAGTCTCGCTCTGTTGCCCAGGCTGGAGTGCAGTGGCAAGATCTCAGCTCTATGCAACCTCTGCCTCCCTGGTTCATGACATTCTCCTGCCTCAACCTCCTGAGTAGCTGGGAATACAGGTGCGTGCCACCACGCCAGGCTAATGTTTGTATTTTTAGTAGAGACAGGGTCTCACCATCTTGGCCAGGCTGGCCTCGAACTCCTGACCTCATGATCCGCCCGCCTCGGCCTCCCAGAGTGCTGGGATTACAGGTATATTATGTATGTATGTATGTATGTATGTATGTATGTATTTATTTGAAACAAGGTCTCCTGTCATCCTGGCTGGAGTAGAGTACAGTGATCATGGTTTTATTTTTGTAGAGACAGGGTCTTGCTATGTTCACAAGGCTGATCTTGAACCCCTGACATCAAGAGATCCTTCCACCTTGGCCTCCCCAGAATGTTGAGAATATAGACGTGAGCCACCAAACCTGGTCACCATGTACATTTAAATGTTGGCTTAAGTAGAGGAGAGGATTTGTTCTATCTAGAATATCTCTAAAATCAGAATCTTACTCTTTTCATCACATGGTCATTCATGTTAAAAATTGTACTGCTTTTACTAAACTACCCAGATGTGAACAATGAAAATAAAATGATTCAATGCAAAAATTTTAGACATATTAAATTTTTATTTCTGGATGATGGCATTAGTAAGCCTGTTCATTTTCTTACTCCCACCAAATGGAAGAGGTAAATTAAATGAGGGCTTGCTTTGAGGAAGGACAGGCTTCGTTCTGGGACTCTTGCTCTCTCTTCACCTGCATCTGGTCCTTGAGCAAGGCTGACTCATTCCGAGTCTACCTGCCTGTGCTCTCTGTAGAAAAGCATAACATCTACTGGGATTCAAGGCAAATTGCCAAGGATTTCCCTTGATTTTTTTTTCCCAATCTGGTTTCAAGAAGGATGTTATTTTATGAAACAACAGTGAATGCCAAAGACTGATGCCAAAGCATATGGGGAATGCCCAGGGTTGCAAGCATTCATTTGGAGATGGTTTAGAAGACAAGCAGGTTACTAACAGGGATACAAGGATTACACTTAACCCTGAATGCTTCCACAGCTGCCAACTAAATCAATAGCTGTGCTAACCCTTCACAACGTTCTTATAGTTTCCCCAAAAAATTTATATGAAGAGTGAGAGTTTTAGTACCCTGGAGCATACCTGGGCAAAATAGAGAGCCATGAAACCCTGTCTTCTTTTCTGTAGCCTCCCAGTCCCAGGCATGTAGTCTCTCTAGCTGTCCTTTATGACACTCAGCTCTCTCCTTCTTGTTGCTATGGGACACACATTATGCTCTATGCTGATAGAAAAACAAGGAATCATATGTTGTATCTGCTCTGATGAAGGATTTTATAATTTGCTTTATGTTCTAACCTTAAATACACAGAAGCATATGTGGTCATACACATGCAGATAGCCCTACCTAGCACTAAGATCAAGAAAATCAGCATCAAGAAAATTTTCTAGATAGGAATTCACTTTGGGTTTCTAGGGCTGGTAAGATTTAGAAAGGTAAAGTGGAATTTAGTTAGGGTGTATTTTTCTTTTTAAAAGGATTATGTCCTCAAAGAAAAAGGTTTGAACTTAGTAGACTATCAAGAATTTACCACTAAGAGATAATTTGAGAGATTACTCAGCCTTTCCTCTCCCAGTAGTCTCCCTAGGTATGTATTTTCTTGGATATAGAGTTGGCGCTATTTGGACTTTGAGATCCAGAGCCTCTTATGGTGTGTACTCCTTTCTGTGTTTCTGCTGTGCATTGCGTGGCATCTTCCATGTAGTTCAAAAATGTTTATAATCAGAATAAATCTACAGTGGTATACTATGAAGCTATTTCTTAAATATTAAGGTGCAAATGGACCTCCTGGGGAGCCTATAAAAATGTAGATTCTTATATAGCAGGTATAGGGTGGGGCCTACAGGTCTGCCTGTGTAACAGGCTACTAGGTGAAGTAGATGCTGCTAGGCCAGGAACCACACATAGTTCAAAACACCAACTCTTCATAGTGTCATCCTATATTTTTTTCCATTTTTCACTTACATAGTTCCCTATTCCCCAATTAGCATCTGTATTAGTTCGTTCTTACACTACTATAAAGAGCTACCTAAAACTGGGAAAATTTATAAAGAAAAGAGGTTTAATTGGTTCATAATTTTACAGGCTTAATAGGAAGCATGACTGGGACACCTCAGGAAATTTGCAATCATGGTGGAAGGCCAAGGGGAAGCAAGCAAGTCTTTACCATGGTGAGACAGGAGAAAGCCAAGGAGAAAAAACTACAAACTTATCAAACAACCAGATCTTGTGAGAATTTCATCACAAGAACTGCAAGGGGGAAGTCTGCCCCATGACTCAATCACCTCCCACCAGGCCCCTCTTCTGACATGTGGAGATTACAGTTCAAGATGAGATTTGGTTCAGGACACAGAGTCAAACCATATCATTCTGCCTCTGGCCCCTCCCAAATCTTATTTCTTTTTAACATTTCAAAACCAATCATGACTTCCCAACAGTCCTCCGAAGTCTTAACTCATTGCAGAGTTGACTCAAAAGTCCAAGTCCAAAGTCCCATCTGAGACAAGACAAGTCCCTTCTGCCTATGAGCCTGTAATATCAAAAGCCAGCTAGTTACTTCCAGGATGCAATGGGGCTATAAGCATTGAGTAAATGTTCCCACTCCACAAGGGAGAAATTGGCCAAAACCAAGGAGCTACAAGCCCCATGCAAGTCTGAAACCTGGCAGAGAAGTCATTAAATCTTAAAGCTCCAAAATAATGTCCTTTGACTCCCTGTCTCACATCCAGGGCATGCCGATGCAGGGGGTGGGCTCCCATGGCCTCGGGCACCATCTAAGTTCTTTTATGAAAGAGCCCATTGATTATATTTGTCTCCTCTTCTCCAAAAAATAATAATAATAATAATAATAACTTAATTTGGTGTTGAGCACATATAAAAATACTTCACCAGTATGAGATACCACCTACCTAAAAAGCAACATGATATTTTCAAATTTAATAATAATAATTTCCAAAGAGTAACTATGAGAACAAGTTGCACAGATCAACCAATTAGCAGACCTGAGTGCTTCTTTAAATTTAAATAGATTTTTTTAATTATAGTTTTATTTCATGTATTTCCAAATAATAAGCTATTTTTTATCAAGATACAACAAATTAGTAATGCATCACACACATGCAAAAACACACCCACACACCCAAAATGATTGGCTTAAGACAATTTCACTATCTTTATACTTTTTACAGAAAAGACCCTAGAATTCTTACTCAGGTCTATATAGTTAGTTTTTACTTAATTCTAATGAGATTGATTTCTGCTTTCCAAGGTCACATTAATTTATAATGATAATCCCAAATAGAGGAAATGCTTTTATCAGCTACAGAAATGGCATTAGAAACTAAAATCTTTTAATATAGCAGAAAGAAAGAGGCAGAAAAATAAGGTAAGAAAAGCAGGCCAATGATTTAAAGCTTTAAACAGTATTATTTTCTATAGAGGTAAATGGCCCTTCATAGTTCCACAGGCCCTAAGGTTTTATTTTTAATATAGCTCACTGAAATAATTGATATTATTAATTATGAACCTAGATTTCAAAAAAGATTGAAATATATTTAATATTTTTCAGAGAAAATAGATTTGTGCTGAAAAAAATTTTAGTGTTTAACTAGTTTAAATTGCCAGTAAGAATATCAGTGAGTTTTATATTATAGTATAATTTTAATTTTGAATGCTTAATTTTTGTTTTTAATACTTATATACATTTCATTATCCAGAATTTTTCATTATGAAAGACAGTGCAGGCTTTGTTAAAATAGTATTTGCTAAAGGAATTAAAGCTATTTCTAATTTCTTTTTACTTTGGGCTGGCCCTGCTTAAGAACAAATATATTTTATCTGTTCAAAATGATTTGTTAATAATCTAATCAAAGCACTATATACTTTATAGAATTTAATTTGATACAATGTGTATGCCAAAATGGTATATATACTATGTATCATATAATCAAGAAATGTTTCAATAAACATGAAATTAAGCCTTAACAAAATAGACAATATAGGTGAAGTGGCTTCAATATCCTATTATTTCATATTCATCCCTATAATAATATCAAATTAAAGCACAATTACTCTAATTTTGCATTAGGTAAACACATTTTCTCATAGACCTTACTTTAGTTCTATAACCTGCTCTTAATTTGAAACTTAATTTACCCCAAATACATAATTTCTGTATGCCATTTAAGGATCTATTTCATAAAGCAGGTTACATCTATATTTCAAAGAAAAGTAAGTACTGTAACACTTTAAGTGCAAGAGTAACTAAACAGATTAACTTAAACATAACTTAGGGTTATAATAGAGCTTGAAAACAATGTTATGACTTTTGTAAAACAGTGATTTTTACAGAAAATCTTGACAGCACAAGGTGAAGAGTCCAACTTTCTTTTAATACGTTTTCCATTTTATCAACCCATTTCTCCTCCATTTGTACTTTGGTTCTTCTCAGTTGCTGTGCATTCCAAGTCCCAGCCTGCTCTCTGCGGGTGTGCAACACACGTCTGATGATGATGACACTTACAGTGATTGCCTTGTGGGGGAAAAGTGTTAATTTCTTCTGACATCCCCAGATTTGAATCTAATGAAATGAAAATGTAAACTACAGTGGGTTAAGCTCTCTGGTGCTTTTCCTTCTTAGAACGAGGGTAGTTTCCTTTTGCATGATTGAAATCATGCCTATATCATCCTCTTAACGTCCATAGTACAGTGCTTAATGGCTTCATCAGGATATATCACTTTCTTTAGCACTGAGCTGCCAGTGGAACACAAATCATTTAGAGAGAGAAATTGTTCAGGAAGAATAGGGTGCAGGGGCTGAAGAATCAGAGTTAAAAGTAGGGAACATAAAGAAAAAACCTAAAATGTTTGGAAAATAAAAGAGCAAGAAAAATTCACTGAAAGCTTATTAAATGTTTTAAGTTAAAGATGGGAAATACAAAAAAATTTTAGTATGATATTGATAGCAATTTATAAGTACCATCTATTACTAACAAGAAAATCTCTATATTTTACTTACTTATCTCAATTATTGTCTGTTACTACTGCTGAAATACAAGCTCTGTGTGGCTAGAGATTTTGTTTGTACACTTTGTACCACTAGGAATCAGAACAGTGCCTAAATCAGAGCAAACATCATTTGTTGAAAAAAGAATAAAGAAAATTCTGAGATCTATATAAAAATTATGAAATATTGCAGTATTAACCCATAAAATAAAAATTCACATCCAAAAAGAATATTTTAAATGTTCTCTCTCTCCCAGAGCTGCAGATAACTTGTAATAGATAATTTTCCAATTTTTTCTAATACTTTCAATGTTCCTCTGTCCTTGATAATACACAAATTATCCTCCCTGTTTGTCATGTCCTCATAGCATCTGCCCAAATTTGAGATAAAATCAAGGTCATAAATAACAACCATGTTAGCATTTTTGAAATAATAAAATTTTCCAGGACATGTTCTAATGCATTTATGGGCGTCGGCAGGCCACTCATCTTCTCATAAACAAGCTAGATTAATATAGATTCTAATTGAAGGTTTTGGGCAGCCACTTGGCACAAGAGGGGATACAAATTTGAAGATGTAATATCACAGAGAAAAATTTTGCATAAAAAAATAGTAGAGATGCAAATTTAACTGATGACCAAATCAGTTCTACCTACCTTGCTCACCCAATTTCTTAGTTCTGAAATAATTGAGCATCTGCTACGGATAGTGGTCTCTTAGAACAGAGCATTGCAACACTACTCATCCTGTTTCGAGAGTGGTGCTTTTTGAGGCTCCTTTTGGAAAGCCAGCAGATGGGGAGAAGCTGGGCTGCAGAAAGGGGGATTAAGCATTTGGAGCTCTGTAGCAGCTTGGGATTTTTCTGTTTTACTTAATATAAGATTCCAAAGTTAGGCTTTGCTTGAATACAGTGTTTGATTTGAAAAACAAAGGTATATAAAAATCCACAAGGAAAATGTTTTTCTGTCACATTTTGAGGGATTTCTTCAAAGGAAAATTGCTTAAAATACATTGGTTATTTTGGAAATATTTTGTAAAATGCAGTTCTGAGAAATATGCCAGACTGTTTGGGGATGATAAATTATTTATTGATAATACAAACTGCTAACTTATTTTTAGTTTTAAAATACGTATTAAAAAATAAGTGGAAATTGGTACCTGGAACATAAAATTCTGTAGCCCATAAGAAGAAATTAACCTTCTTAATATTATATCATTTTATTTAAAGTCAAGAAACATTTATTGAGTATCTCTGCATGTCAGGCCGAGAGGATGCCACAAAACTCATTTATGAACATCATTTATTGAGGGCTTCTTATTTTTCCAAAGTACAGTTTACAGAGGTGACTTAACATGAATAAAATCCAAGGCTTTATCTTTAAGGAGCTGCCCAAGTCGTGAGAAAATATAGGAATATATCATTTATATAAACCCATAAACAAATAAATATGTACAATAGGCAAAGGGCAATAATCTAAACGTTTCAAAACTACTATTGGAGAACAAAGGACAACAAAACTAACTTTGCGCGTAAGATGCCATCAAGGTCTCCCACAACAGAAAATCATCTTTATTTCAGCTAATCTTGGAAGGATGCGAAGGGCTTATCACTTTCAAAGAAAAGGAAATGATTCGTTTAGTAAAACAGAAGAGCAAACGTGGCATCTGCGTGAAGAGCATCCTCAAAGTGAGCATGAGCCACACTGGGGTCATTTATATTTCAGTTTCATTCTGTAGATTATGGAGAGATATTGTTAAAATAATAAAAATATGGCTTTTATAATAAATGGCTCAGTGGGATTGTAGAATGGATGAGGGAGGGCCTAAACCGTGGCCCTGGAAATAGTGATGTGGATGAGAGACAGGAACAAAAAAACTCCCAGAGATTGGTTTGAGGTAAACTGATAATGTTGTGAAGGCAACACAAAAAAGAGAGTGTTTCTGAATTGTTTTGCTGACAGAGAAAATGGTGCTACTGACAACAGATATATAGACTAGTGAGAGAAGAGTGAGTTTGGGGAGTGATAATGTGATCACTATTATGTGTCAGAATATGATCATTTTGAGGTGGCTTCTGACATTCAGAAATATTAGCTAAAAGTAAGGAGAAACAAAGTCAGAAGAGACATAGTGTCGAGAGAAATGAGACAAAACTTTGACCTTTACTAATAATGGAAATTATAGAAATAAATGAGATTTTCTGAAAGAAAATACAGATGGACAAAAGAATAAGATTAAGTCAAAATTCTGTGAAGTATAAACATTAAACAACTGGAGATTCTAGGAAAGGATTGAGAGAAGTAAACAAAAATTAAAACTTCTTTTATTTGTATATCATTACATACAACAGAAGCAATGATGGAAAACCTTTTGACAACCTAAGTAGACTTCTCTGTTTGAGTCATGTGTCAGTTCTGAAACAATTAAAAATATAGCATTCATTTTTCAGTAGTGTTTCTTTCACTTATCTGTCTTTAGCTTTAGATCCATCTAGATACTTATCTAGATATATTATCAGAACAAATATGAGATTTTATTAGAAACACATTGGAAAGAAACAGAGTAATAGGGCTTGTAAATCTTCCTAAGACTTAATCATGTATTTGAACAAAATGATAATAGTAAAATTACCTAATGGTGTTTAATACATAATTTATGATGCTTTTGCTTTTACTATAAATGATTAATAGGTGACAATGAAATTCGCCTTATATCTTCTAAAGGTATGGCTTACATGCAGTCCTACTTTATATTTCAATTCTTCTCATAAAGTTCTAATGAGTTTGACTTGCTAACACTCTTATCATGGTTCTTCTCATAGCATTAGAAGTTAACATTTTTCTTTGTCAATATTTGTTGAAATTGCGTAAATGAAACTATGTACAAAAGAAAATGTTATCAATTTTTTTTCTTGGAAATTTCCATTTATGTCCAAAATATTTTAATATCTTGCATTCTTTCTTGCTAGTTAAGTAAGAGAGAATAATTTTTGGTACTTTCTTCTCCTCTTTTGCTATAAAAAATGGAAGTTGCTTATAACCCAAGTGCTTATTATGACTTCAGTTTCTGCATCTTTACAAGGATTGTTGAGGAAAATAAAGATACCTGTACAACTTGAATTTATGAGTGATCATTAGGATAAGTCAACGGGTGCTTTACAAATGCAGAATAGACTAGGAATAGAATTGAAGGTTGGTAAAACACAATTGGCACCTTTATCCAATTATTCATGGTGTATGAAGTTACAGTCATTCCAATTTCAAATGGCTCTGATTTCTGACACAAAAGATGATGTCAAGAGACAAGTAAGTAGCAGGACAGATGAAGTCTTAACAACTAAACAGACTACTGTGATGCAAATCATTTTTCTAAGGAATGGTAAATATTTCTGAAGTTAACAATAGAAACAAAAATACACTATCAATAAAAGGCACATAAAATAAACACAGAAATCATATACAGCCTTAAGAGAGTTGTTTCTGAGTAAAATGCTTTTTAAGGTCTTCACAAAGTTGTCAGCATCTCTTTTAAAATCAAGTCAATGCATTTGGAGCAATTGTTCATGAGACACAACTGGTTAGTAAATGATTCCGTAACTCGATTCAGCTGTTAATTTTACATAGCTATTCCCAAACTGTGCAAGTTTTACAACAAATAATACTTCCAAAACACTGTAACATGATAGATGTTTAAATAAAGCCCTATGGTTCTCTGCATATTAATATAGTTGCCCCTTAACTTTTATGTTTCACTTATGATGCATTTTTTTTCAGTACATCGATTGGCATTATCACATAAAGTTTGCTGCCTATTGCTAGTGAATAATAGAGTGTTTATTAATAAAAAGAGCTGTAATTAAAATTTTGGCAGGCCACTGCCTTGATTGAGAGTTCTTCTTTAGTTTTTTTTTTTTTTTTTTTTTTTAACCTTGCTTTTAAATAGAGCATTGAAATTTGATTAGAGACATCCACCAGATAATCTTACAATAGACTAATTTTGGATTCTAGAAAATTCAGAAGTTGGGGTAAAATGGTGAATCAAACAGGCATGTCTGTGCCTTTGTGGAGCTTAATTTATGTTAGAGGAGACATGCCAAAATTAAATAACTAAAAATAAGGTGGATTAAAAATTATAGATATGAGAAACAGATAAGCTGTTGCCAAGAGTTAGGGATGGTGTGGTAAGTGGCAAGGAAGGGAGGTATCCTGAAGGAGATGCTTGTGGTGATGGACTAGTTCTCTATCTTGATAGAAATGGTGGTTGCATGAATCTCTACATGTAATAAAATGGCATAGAACTACACAAAATATAGCAAAATGTTAATGCAAAGTGCATTTAAGTTATAATAAATTCTATAAAGGGAACGAGAACTGAGAGAATAATAGGGGAACCCTATTAAAGTAGAATATTCAATGAAAGCTTCTTTGAATAAATGACCTCAAGGTAAAGATGGAGTTAGTGATGCAACAGTCTAGTCCATTCTAGATACTGGGACAAGCATGTCCCAAGTACTTCAGGGAGGAAAGCAATATTGGTTTCCAGCAATAGTAAAAATGTTAATATGGGAAGATGAGACCAAGATGCCAGACTGGAAGCAATTTATCTTCTCAGCTTTCATGGGGCGGAAAGGAAAGAGCTAGTGAACACTGACCCTGCAGGCCAATCATTTGAAAAACCACAATGAGATCCATCAAGGCAGCAGGAAAACACAGGTAGTATAGAGAAGGCAAATTGGGCACAGCCTGTCTGGGCTTAGTGCAGAACCAGTAGAACCCTTCCAAAACGGGGAAGATGAGGGAATGAAAGCCCCAGGGGTTTTCACATTCTCCACAGGGACCTATGCAAGACTCCGGATGAGAGAATCCCACTGCCAACTCCTGCTTCCGCATTCTCCCACCATGCTTCTAGACTGAGGCACAGAGCCACCTGGATGTTTTACGGAGGTAATTCTCAAGTCCAAAGGGACCAGTACAAGCACAGGGCTCCAGACCCCAGACTAGGACTCAGCGCCATAGCCCCAACACAGGCCGCAGTTGCAGTGCCTGGGAGCATTAACGTTGCTCCATACCCACAAGCACGGGGCTCCAGTACTTCGCGCCATAGCCCCAACACAGGTGCCTGAGAGCAGTAAGATTCCTTCATGCCCCCTTCCTGGATGGAGCTTGGCACCAGCTTCCGTCCCAGCAATCCTGCTTCGGCCCAAACTCAGTCCACCCACCTCCCCACCCCATCACTCGTAGCCAGTCAGGCAATGCTGCCAGAGCTTCCCACCCAGTGGCTCCACTTTTGTGTGAACTTACCTGGAGGAAATAGCTTCCTAGGAAACAGGACAGCAGGATGCATGAGCCCACCTACCACTGTCACCAAAAGCCAGGTGGACAGCAGATGTTGGAACTTCAGGCCCAGTAGTCCTACTTCTGCCTGAATTTGCTGAGGGCACAGCCTATTGTTGCCTTGGAAACACCCAGGTGGCAGGGCCGCAAGTCTTTCCATCCCTGCCTCCCTTAGCCAGACAGGTCACACCCACTAAAGCTTCCAACCCAGGGACCTGAACTTTGCAAGCGGGTGCAACCCCGTTTTCCCCAGGAAACACACAAACAGCAGAATAGGGCTGACCTGGTAAGGATACAGCTTATCTGCCAACTGCTGCCTCTGCCTGAGGGCTCCATGTGGACCACAACACCCAACAAAAGAAAGATAGGCATGGAGAGGGTAAGTGGAGGGGACTCCTTCCAGACCCAGGAGTGGATGAGAATAGAAGCCAGTCAACTGAATTTACCTTATCCTTATACCATAATGAAACCCCTAAGGGCATCCACACACACACACAAAGGGAAGAAAAGAAAAAAAAAGAAAAAAAAAAAATCCATCCAAAGGACAGCAGCTTCAAAGATTGAAGAAACATTAGCTCACACAAATGAGAAAGAAGCAGTGCAAGAATTCTCACAACTCAAAAACTCAGAGCACCTTCTTTTCTCTAAATTACTCTACTAATTTCCAAGCAAGTTATTGACTGGGTTGAAATGATGAAATTACAGAAATGGAATTCAGAATATGAATAGGAATAAAGATCCTTGAGATTCAGGAAAACATCAAAACCCAATCCAAAGAAGCTAGGAATCACGATATAACAAGACAGGAGGTGATAGGCAAAATAGCCATTATAAGAAAGAATCAAACTGATCAATAGAGCTGAAAAACATATTTCAAGAATTGCATAATGCAATCCCAAGTATTAACTGAAGAATACACCAAGTTGAGGAAAGAATCTCAGAACTTGAAGATGGGCTCTCTGAAATAACTCAGTCAGACAGAAATAAAGAAAAAAGAATAAACCAGAATGAAGACAAGCTCTGAGAAATATGGAATTATGTAAAGAGATCAAATCTATGACTCACTGGTGTCCCCGAAAGAGATGGAGAGAAAACAAGCAATTTGGCAAACATCTTTCAGTATATAGTACATGAAAATGTCCTCAACCTTGCTGGAGAGGCCAACATTCAAATCCAGGAAATTCAGAGAACCCCTGTGAGATATTATACAAGAAGACCATCCCAAGTCACATAATCATCAGATTCTGTAAGGTGAAAATGAAAGAAAAAATGTTAAAGGCAGCTAGAGAGAAGCAGCAGGTCAACTACAAAGGCAGCTCCATCAGGCTAACAGTGGATCTATCAGCAGAAACGCTACAAGCCAGAGAGATTGGGAACCTATATTTAGTATTACTACAAAAAATTTTTTCACCCAAGAATCTTTTTTTTTTTTTTTTTTTTTTTTTTGAGATGGAGTCTCGATCTGTTGCCCAGGCTGGAGTGCAGTGGCGTGATCTTGGCTCACTGCAAGCTCCACCTCCTAGGTTCACACCATTCTCCTGCCTCAGCTTACCAAGTAGCTGGGACTACAGGCACCCACCACTGCACCTGGCTAATTTTTTGTATTTTTAATAGAAAAGAGATTTCACCATGTTAGCCAGGATAGTCTTGATCTCCTGACTTCATGATCCAACCACCTCGGCCTCCCAAAGTGCTGGGATTACAGGCATGAGCCACTGCACTTGTCCCCCCAAGAATCTTGTATCCAGCCAAATTTCAAAAGTGAGCAAGAAATAAGAGCCTTTCCAAATAAGCAAATGCTGAGGGAATTTGTTACCAATAGACCTGCCTTAGAAGAGGTCCTGAAAGGAGTGCTAAATATGGAAAGGAAAGACCATTATGAGCCACCACAAAAAAAACACGCTTAAACACACAGGCCAGTGACACAATAAACCAACAGTATAAACAAGTCTGCATAATAACCCCCTAACGACACAATAACAATATCAAATCCACACATATCAACATTAGTATCAAATGTAAATGGGCTAAATGCCCCACTTAAAAGGCACATAGTAGCAAGCTGAATGAAAAAGTGAGATCTAACGTTATGATGTTTTCAAGAGACCCATCTCACATGCAATGACACGCATAGGCTCAAAATAAAGGGATAAAGAAATATCTACCAAGAAAATAGAAAACAGAAAAAAGCAGGATTTGTAATTCTAATTTCAGATAAAACAGACTTTAAGCCAATAAAAATACAAAGAGATAAAGAAGGGCATTACATAATGGTAAAGGGTTCAATTCAACAAGAAATCCTACCTATTCTAAATATATATGCAGCCAATACAGGAGCACCCAGATTTATAAAGCAAGTTCTTAGACACCTGTGAAGAGACTTAGATTCCCATATAGTAATAGTGAGAGACTTCAACACCCTACTGACAGTATTAGATGGATCAATGAGGCAGAAAATTAACAAAGCTATTCAGGACCTGATCTCAATACTTGATCAAATGGACTTAATAGACATCTACAGAACTACTCACCACAAAACAACAGCATAAACATTCTTATCATTGCCATATGGCACATATTCAAAAATCAACCACAAATCAGACACAAAGCAATATTAGCAAATTAAAAAAAAAAAAAAAAACAAATCATGCCAACAACACTCTGGGACCACAGTGTAATAAAAATATAAATGAATGCTAATAAAATCATTCAAAACCATACAATGGAAATTTCTATTTCATGAAAAGTAAACAATCTAATCCTGAATGACTTTTGGGTAAATAATGGAATCAAGGCAGAAATCAAGAAATTATTTGAAACTAATAAGAACAAAGATACAACATAGCAGAATCTCTGGGACACAGCTAATGCAGTGTTAAGAGGAAAGTTTATAGCATTTAATACCCACATCAAAAAGTTAGAAAGCTATCAAATTAACAACCTAACAACACAACTGGAAGAACTAGAGAAGCAAGAGTAAACAACCCTAAAGTTAGCAGAGGACAAGAAATAACCAAAATTAGAGCTGAACTAAAGGAAACTGAGACACACACAGAAAAATGCAAAAGATCAATGATTTCACAAGTTGATTTTTTGATAACATAAATACGATAGACCTCTAACTAGACTAATGAAGGAAAAGAGAGAGAAGATCCAAATAAACAAAATTAGACATGACAAAGGGGATGTTACCACTGACCCCACAGAAATACAAACAAAAGCAAAAACATCAGAGACCACTGTGAACACTTCTATGCACACCAACTAGACAATCGAGGAAAAACATGGATAAATTTATGGACACATACAACTTCCTGAGACTAAACTGGGAACAAATTGAATTCCTGAATAGACCAATAATGAGTTCTAAAATTGAATCAGTAGTAAAAAGCCTACCTACCAAAAAAAAAGTGCAGGACCAGAGAGATTCACAGCTGCATTTTACCAGATGTATAAAGAAGAGCTGGTATCATTCTTACTGAAACAATTCCAAAACATTGAGGAGGTACTCCTTTCCAACTCATTCGATGAGGCCAGCACCTTCCTGATACCGAAACCTGCAGACACACAACAAAGAAAGAAAACTTCAGGCCAATATCCTTGATGAACATAGATTCAAAATTCTTAACAAAACTGAATCCAGTAGCATAACGAAAAGTTAATCTGCCCTGATCAAGTAGGCTTTATCCATAGGATGCAAGGTTGGTTCAAAATACACAAATCAATAAATGGGATTCACCACATAAAGAAAAGTAAAAACAAAACTACATGATTATCTCAATAGATGCAAAAAAGACTTTTGATAAAATCCAACATTGCTTTATATTAAAAATCCCTAATAAACTAGACTTTGAAGGAATGTACTTCAAAATAGTAAGTGCCATGTGTGACAAACCCACAACCAACATTATCCTGAATGGGGAAAATCTGGAAACATTCCTTTTGAAAACCAGTTTAAGAAAAGAATGCCCTCTCTCACCACTCTTATTCAACGTAGTATTGAGAGGCCTGGCCAGAACAATCAGGCAAGAGAAAGAAATAAAAGGCATTCCAAAAGGAATAGAGGAAGTGAAACTATCCTTGTTTGCAGAAAACATGATTCTATATTTTGAAAACCCCATAGTCTCGGCCCATACGCTCTTTGAGCTGATAAACAACTTCAGCTAAGTTTCAGGATACAAAATCAGTGTACAAAAATCAGTAGCATTCCTATACACCAGCAACTTCCAAGGCAAGAGCCAAATCAGAACAACATCCCATTCACAATTGCCCCCAGAACAGTAAAATATCTAGGAATACAGCTAACCAGGGAGGTAAAAGATCTCTACAATGAGAACTGCAAAACACTATTCAAAGAAATGAGAGATAACACTAACAAATGGGAAGCCATTCCATGCTCATAGATAGGAGGAAGAATCAATATCATTAAAATGGCCGTACTACTTAAAGCAATTTATAGATTCAATGCTATTCCTATCACACTACCAATGACATTCTTCACAGAACTAGAAAAGACAATTTTAAAATTCACATGAACCAAAAGAGCCAAAATAACCAAGGCAATCCTAAACAAAAGTAACAAAGCGGGAGATGTCACATTACCTGACTTCAAACTATACTACAGGGCTACACTAACCAAACAGCATGGTAAACAACCCTATTAAGAGATTAAAGTAAAGACAAGCATAGGGATTAAGAGATTAAAGACAGGCATAGGAAATTAGATGGGATTAAGAGATTAAAATAAAGACAGGCATAGGAAATCGCAAGGGTATTGATGGGGGAAGTGATAAGTGTACAGGAAATTTTCACAATTTATGTTCAGAGATTGCAGTGAAGACAGGCATAAGGAATTATAAAAGTATTAATTTGGGGAACTAATAAATGTCCATGAAATATTCACAATTTATGTTCTTCTGCCATGGCTTCAGCCAGTCCCTCCGTTTGGGGTCCCTGACTTCCGCAACAGGTGGAGCCCTCATGGAGAACCTCTGCTAGGGCAGTGAGGAGGTGAATGTGGGGCCACAGCCCTCATACAGGGTCCCCACTGGTGAACTGTCTAGTGGAGCTGTGTGAAGAGGGCCACCATCCTCCAGACCCCAGAATAGTGGATCCACTGACAGCTTGTACTGTGCATCTGGAAAAGCTACAGACACTCAACACTAGCCCATGAAAGTAGCCAGGAGGGGGAACTGTACCCTGCAGAACCACATAGGTGGAGCTGTCCAAGGCTCTGGAAGCCCACCTCTTGCATCAGCCTGACCTGGATCTGAGACATGGAGTCTAAGAAGATTATTTAGAAGCTTTAACATTTAATGACTGCCTTGCTGGATTTCAGACTTGCATGGTGCCTGTAGCCCTTTCGTTCTGACCAATTTCTCCCATTTTGGAATGGAAGCATTTATCCAGTGCCTGTACCTCCATGGTATCTTGGAAGGAACTAACTTGCTTTTGATTTTACAGGCTCATAGGTAATTGGTCATGGACTTTTGATTTAATGCTAGAATGACGTAAGACTTTACGGGACAGTTGGGAAATCATGATTGGTTTTGAAATGTAAAAAGGACATAAGATTTGGGAGGGGTCAAGGGTGAAATGATACGGTTTGGCTCTGTGCCCCTATCCAAATCTTATCTAGAATTGTAATCCCCGTGTGTGGAGGGAGGGATCCAGTGGGAGGTGATTCGATCATGGGGACAGTTTCCTCCATGCTGTTCTTGTGAGAATGAGTCTCATGAGATCTGATGGTTTTAAAAGTGGTAATTTCTTCCTGTGCTCACTGAGTCCCTGCTGCTGCCTTGTGAAGAAAGTGCCTGCTTCACCTTCCACCATGATTGTAAGTTTCCTGAGGCCTCCCCAGTCATGTGGAACTGTGTCATTAAACCTGTTTCCTTTATCAATTACCCAGTCTCATGTATTTCTTTTTGTTTTTGAAACGGATTCTCACTCTGTCACCCAGGCTGGAGTGTGGTGGTACGATCTTGGCTCACTGCAAGCTCTGACTCCCAGGTTCACACCATGCTCTTTCCTCAGCCTCCTGAGGAGCTGGGACTACAGGCCCCCACCACCACGCCTGGCTAACTTTTAAAATATTTTTAGTAGAGATGGGGTTTCACCATGTTAGCCAGGATAATCTCAATCTCCTGACCTCATGATCCACCTACCTCGGCCTTCCAAAGTGCTGAGATTATAGGTGTGAGCCACTGCACCCGACCTCTCAGGTATTTCTTTATAGCAGTGCAAAAGCAGACTAATACAATCATTAATCATTAGAGAAATGCAAAGCAAAACCACAATGAGATAGCATCTCACACCAGTCAGAATGGCTACTACTAAAAAGTCAAATAATAGCAGAGGTTGGTGAGGTTGTGGGGAAAAAGGAACTCTTGTACATTGCTGATAGGAGTGTAAATTTGTTCAGCCATTGTGGAAAGCACTGTGGTGATTCCTCAAACAACTTAAAACAGATTTATCATTTGACCCAGTAATCCCATTATTGGGTATGTACCCAAAGGCATATAAATCATTCTATCATAAAGGTACATACACATGTATGCTTATTGCAGCATTATTTACAATAGTGAATATAGTGAATACATGGAATCAATCTAAATGCCCATCTGTGGTAAACTGGATAAGGAAAATGTGGTATATATACACCATGGGAATACTATGCATCTGTAAAACAGAACAAGATCATGTCCTTTGCAGCAACATGGATAGAGCAGGAGGCCATTATCCTAAACACACTAACACAGGAATTGAAAACCAAATGCCATATGTTCTCGTCTGTAAGAAAGAGTTAAATAATGAGAACCAATAAGCACAAAGACAGGAACAATAGATACTAGGGCCTACTTGAGGATGAAGAGTGGAAGGAGGGAGAGGATCAGAAAAAATATCTATTGGATGCTCTGCTTATTACCTGGGTGATGAAATTATCTGTACAGCAAACCCCCATGACACATGCAGTTTACATATATAACAAACCTGCACATGTTTTCCTGAACCTAAAATAAAGGTTAAAAAAATGCTAACATGGTTAGAGCTTAGTGAATGAGAGACAGAAATGAAAGATAGGCAGGTGCTTGATAACATAGAACAAGAACAAATAAACTTTTTATCTAAAGGGCCACATAGTAAATATTTTAAACTTTGTGAGACGTATGGTCTCTGTTACAACTACCCAACTTTGCCTGTGTAGTAGAAAAACAGATAATACAGAAATAAATTACCACATCTTTGTTCCAATAAAAGTTTATTTACAAATGAAGCAGCAAGCTGTATTTGTTCAGAGGGCCGTAGTTTCATGACTTTTGATACAGAGTCTTATAAAATAAGGCATTTGATTTTATTTTGAGACCCAGGAGAAGTACTTAAGTAGTTTTAAGCAGGGGAATTAAGGTCACCTTTGATATTTTGTGAAAAATAGGAAGAAGGTGAGACACAAAATATGAAATAGTAATTTAGGTGATAAAGAAATGTGGCTTAGGGGAATTCATTTGGAAAGTATTTTAGAAAATTGCCAAGTATTTATCTTAAGTGTTCACAAATCTATTATTAATATTATATGTGCTCCAAAATATGTATATCATAGTAGTCCAGTAACAATGTAGGTGGAGTCTGAAAGAAGATTTCCTGTGCTTAGGAGCCAGGGTAGGTCTCAGACCATCTGTGCCACCACACAGTTCATTGACCTCTCTGTACCAATCCATACTATCCAAAAATCAAGAAACATTCATTATTCTTTAGAGTTGTAATTTATTTTCTAATAAGCTTATCCTTCAAGCAGGGCCTCTGTCAGATATTTCCAGGATTTGCATAATATTTCTCTAGCTATATAACAAAATTTTGGCTTTTGGCTTTTCATGACAATGCTATTTAATTACTTCACTATCTGTGTGTACTGTGGATATTGATATTGTATTCTCTCACATTTTTTCTAAATTTTCTACATCAACAATTATTTTCACACTCCTTGAACAAGGTTTGCAGGAATTCATTGAATCTGTGGATGGTTGTAGGAATAATTTCAACAGAGAATCTACAATTTGAAACATGACTTGGTAACTAAGCTTCTTTCAGAATTACATGAAAAGAAACATAAATCATATAACATTTATATATATATACATACATGTGTGTTACACCTAAGTATATATCAATTACATACTAATTATTTTTGATTAATATATACATATATTTGCATGTGTGTCACACCTAATATATAGTAATATATAATAATTATTTATATATAACTAATATATAATGTATATAAATATGTTATATGTGTTACACCTAATGTATATGTTGTTATATGGTAAATATATGTTATTAATATCTATATGTTTAATAATATACATTTAGTAAGTATATATTATTAAAATAATTAAATTATGATTATATATTTGATACATTAAATATTAAATAAATAATTTAATATTAAAATAATTAAATGTATTATATAACATATTTAATATATCAAATATTAAATGTGTTTATTAATTTAATTAACAGATTAAATATTTTGTTATTAACTGTATTATGTATGTAATTACATATTAAAGATATATTTTATGCATTTAATAACAAAATTATATGTTATTAAATAGTAAACATATATTATTAAATTGTGTATGTTCTATATAACAATATATTAAATGTATTACATATAATATAAAGTATATATTATTAAATATTAAATATATTATTAAATTATATACATTATATAAGTTATTATATAGCATATATAATATATTTATATATAAATATATGTCTGACACTTAACATATATGTTAATATATGTACTATACATTTATATTTGTGTTATATGTATTTATATATGTTAGGTGTGACACATATATAAATTCTTATATATGATATATAATGTATATAACATAATGTGTAGTGTACATATAATAACATATTTTAGGTATAACACATAAATAATATATTGATATATATGTTGGGTGTAACACATACATATTAATATATAAACATATGTTAACATATTCATTGATATATATTAGTTATATTTAAACAATTATTATACAATTAATACATAAGTTAGATGTTTCAATATATTATATATGCTATGCGTTACATGTATATTTACATATATCAATATGTATTTTATGTTATGTATAGGTATATGTCAATATGTATATGTGCAACATATATAATATATCAATATACATTAAGTGTTAAACACATATAATATATTAAAATATATAAATAATAAATTGTATGGGAAAGTTTTTAGTGCATTTATTGATAGACCCCCAGATGCATGATCAGCCATTCTTTCATTATGTTAGCTACAATAGATCAAGTTTAGATATGTTCTCATTTCTTTTTGGTTTGTCATCGTTACTACAGATGTTTGGAAGGTAAATCTTATGTCTTCTTCAGGTACAATCTGGATATAATTTAGATCCTTCCAATCAACGCACTCTCATAAGATTTTATTTTGTAACTGAATAAAGTGATAACATCTATTTGCTTGGCTCATATGATGACTCTGGAAACAACAGTGTTATTAGTGACTTTATGATCTGAAGCTCACAGCTTATGTATTGTGTTCTTCCTAAAGCCAAGAGTTAATTCTGAAAACATTTAATTCCCCAGTTTCTGCACTGTGGTGAAAGGATCCGCTTTCCTTGAGAATCAGTTCAGCAGTGGCATTGTGAGGGTCATAGCTGCAGGCCTAATCTATAGCCTGCTCTTCTATCCCTTACAATGATTTGGTAAATACCTAACTGGCTGTATCTTAAAATTATTCTGATTAAAATAGCTAATTTAGGCCATATGAAAACTGCAACTAATCTGTGCTTTCTGTAACATTTGGGACACAAGTGGTTGTAGATAAAAGATTTTCAAGGATCAGAATCTCAAACTGGTTAATTGACATGGTTGGATTTGAAGGCATTAGAGGGTGAGATACTAATAGTTTATTTTACCCAGAGGCAAACAATAGTTAAATTTACATGTATAGTTATCTATTAAAATTATAGTTTTAGAGGAACAAGTGACAGATGCAAAAACAATATGATGGGGAGAAGGACTGTAAGAACTGTGTGGTTGGTAGCCCATGTCTAACTGCACCATCAAGAGTAAAAAACGAAAATGCTGTATTCATTACTTTAAGTTTAAATTATTGGTGTCACAAAATGTTAGAAAACCTAGATTTTCTGAGACTTTTCTAAAAGAACTTCTTTTATTTTGTATTCCTAGCATTGAGGTAGCAAAAAATCAGACACAAAATTTGTTTCTACAGGTTACTGATTAATGTAGATCAAATTCATTCACTGCATGAAAAGTAAAGACAGTACTTGGAAGAGAGGAACCCCAAGAATTAGAGTGACAGCAGTTGGGAGAACTGCAACAAAATATATGCTGAAGCTAACTATTGCCTGGTGTTTCTGTGTTAGTAAAATTATTCCATTCTCCTCTGTCTAGTGAAGCTGGTCCACTGTACACAAATACCTGGTTCTGATTCCACTTGAATGATACCTTATAACAAGATACTAATTCTTTGTATGCTATACCCATACTACCCCTATTACCTATAGATCTACAATTCCAACCAGCTATCTGCATATCATATGGCCCAATACTAAGTCCAACTTCATAAGAGAAGGCTTATTCATCAAAAGATTACAAAGCTGTGTATATTTACACCAGAACAAAACAAGTGAATATGTAAAAGAAATTGCCAGCAAAGGACAAATGTACTTTCAGATTGGGCTTAGTTTACTGCTGTGAATTCAGCATGCTAGCTCATGTGGAAATCGATACTTAAAGGTGACTATAATTAAAGCTGAGATGCCAACAATTTAATGGTATATTGTGGACAGAATTATGTGAATAACCTTGAGTAAATTTTTTATGTGTGTTCATCTTACAACACCCTAACTATGTGCCCTTATGGGACCTACCTAGAAGACATTCCTTTATGAAAATCCTAAGTGAGTAAAACATTAACATTCTTGAAAAGTGCTTGACCTTTGTAGACTAAAGATGAAAGTGGGAACTGTGGGTATTGATAGAAGGTCCATGATTTCAATGACAGTGATTGGATCCGAGAGTGATAGAAGCTAAATAAGTTACCTAACAGGTAGCAAGGGCAAAGTCATAACAGAATTGTCTGACTCATCGGCATCATTTTAATGGCTGTGGTTATGAAGCCCCTAATGAAGAATTAAAGAGTCAACTGCTTAAGGCACAACTAGAGTGGTAACAGAAGAACTCTAAATAATGCAACTGGTAACCACACACATGATTTAATTCACAATAGCAAATCACATTGAACTTCCAAGTTTTAGATCTCACTGGTTTTATAAAGTAAGAAACTTCATATTAAATAGAGATCTGTTTTCTCTGAGAATGACTCTAATAACTTTAGAGCCACTTACTACTATGACTGTGCACTAAGGACAGTAAAGCACCCTTACCATTCAAGGATTATTAGGCACTGCCTTTGAACTGATGCTAATCCTTGAGCTCCATAACATTGCTATTGTCCAGCAGTCACAATGGAGATCTGTAGGAATACATAAGCATAATATAATAAATAGCCCTGGGCTTAAGTTTGTCTCAGATAATCCATTGAGTCATCAAACCCACCCATTCTTACTCTAGTTCTTGTGTTATATGATGAAAATATTTTCAGCAGCTGGCAGAATCCTGACATTGGTTTCAGAAGTAAAGACTATAATGATTGGAAGAGTCAACTTGAAGACCTAGAGTCCTTATTAAAATACCATGTTCGAGGAAAATTAAAGTATCATGTTTCTAGGGGAATCCTCAAGTCAGTGCCACCAACTGATTCTTGAAAGACAAAGTGGCGTAATCTCCATCATATCTTCCTTTAATTGGACTGCTCTTCCCACATAGGAGACAAATGAATCTTAGGATTAGAGTGGATTATACATTCAACAAGATGTAACCAGAAGTATACTGAAGTTTTAGATATAATTTCATTGTTAGAGCAAATCAACACAGCTTCTGGCACTGAGTATCTAGTTACTGATCAGACAAATATATTTTCTTTTTCCTAATCCAATATGCATAGAAGAGCAAGAAAGAATTTGCTTCCTCCTGGTAGAGATAGCAGTACACTTTCATTATCTTGCCTCAAAGTTTTACCTACTATATATCTGGATCATGATTTAATTCAAGGAAACTTTGACAATCTTAACATCAAGGGCATCATGCTAATCCTCTACATGGCATCATGTTGATAAGACCTCAGAAATAGAAAATTGCTTATGACTTTGATGTCTTAGTGAGACACTTTTGTGTTACAGAGTGGGAAAGATAACCCATGAAAATTAAGAAGCATGATATTTTTGTGAAGTTTCTGGCAGCCAGTGGTCTTGGTGATATTGGAATATCTGCTACAAAGAAAAAAAATAAGCAGCTGAAACTCACACATCCTACCACTAAAAAAGAAGTACAGTGTTTGGTGGATTTGTGGGAGATATTTTGCCAGCTTTAAAGCTGTCATCTTGGAATAGATCACTGACTAGAAGAAGTTTATCTGGCTAATTTAGGCTGCAGTTAAAGTAACTCTGCCATTTAGCCTTAATGGTCTATCAAAACCAGTATTCAATGAAGTGTTTGTAGTATATGGGAATGCTACACTGAATCTGTAGCAAGCCTAGATATGAAAGAGAAAAAATTATTTTCAAGGTCCTAAAGTTTAGAGAAAACCATGCCTTCTTTGTAAAATAACTATCCTCACCCTCAGAAACGTATTGCTTCTGCTCAGTAAGATTTAACTTGGTCATAAGACACCAAATACCCTGTGACCTGGGCTATCCATCATGAATGATTATTATAATTCAACAGTCTATAAGTTAGGTGTGTTGATCATTTAGTGAAAATGGTTCATGACTAGAAGGATAACACATTTCAATTTGTCTAGGAGAGTCTTAGTTTGTGCTTATTGTCTAAGCATTTCATCCAGTTTACCATTTCAGCATTCAAAAGGGTTATGGTTTAGATGATAGGTTATATACTCATCTATCCTAAAGCTAGTTGTAACTTTCATGAGTAAGCAAATCATTTCCTGATGTACCTATTCTTATTCCTCTGCTTCCTTTGCCTCCATCCGTATTCCTGACTTTATGGAATGAGTAAACTGAGAAATAAAAATTAAGACTGGTTTACAGAATGCTCTGCACACTGTAATGACACATGCCAGAAGTAGGTTATTGTAACATTAAGCCCAACTGAGACATTTTTCTCTTATGTACTAATATATCTAAATCAACAGAGATAATTTTTTTTTTTTTTGACTTCGGAAATAAAAAAATGGTAGGTGTAATAGTAATTTAAGCCAGTCTCATTTCCACCTCTTCACTGATCACTGGTTACTGACTTCCATGGGTCACATCAATGGCTCCCTTGCTCTGTGCTTTTGGGTTAGGTTTAACCAATGGGGAGCGCAGGCAGGAAATCTGTCTGTGGACATGGAAAATGAGGTCAAGGCATTTCCAATCTCTCTTCTTGCATGCTTGCTTTAGGTTGGGTGCATCCATCTATGGAAGATTTCTCCTTTATTTAGTATTCTAGTAATAATTCCTTCTCTTTGTCCCTTCTGGGATAAAGGGGAGAGGGGACCTTACCTCCTGGTGATATTGCTGTATTTTCCCTTGTGGTTTCCCTGTGCTTTTGCTATACATTTGACCATAGAGAATTTATTGAACACTTCTCAAATTATGCAATTTGTATTTATTTCTCCTTCTGGTGCCCTGACTGTTACGCCACGTGAAAGAAGGATAGAAAGCCTAGTTCCACAAGTACAAGGTATTTCCCACAGAAAGGAGCCATGCATGCTGACTAAGTCAGAAGACAATCAACCAAACTTAGTCACAGCAAGTGAAAAGGTGAGAAGAGTAGCAAATTAAAGCAAGACACCTAACAGCTTTCTTCCTGTTTGTAGTTTGCCTGTTCATCATCTTCATAGGGTTTTTCAAAGAGAAACAGTTTTAAATTTTGATGAGATCCAATTTATCAATTTCTTCTTTTGTGGATTGTGCTTTTCGTGTCAATTATAAAAATTCTTTACCTGACTCTAGGTTCTGAAGATTTTATCCTAAATTTTTCCTAAAATTTTTGTGGTGTTATTTATACTTAAGTCTCTATCTATTTTGTATTTATATTTAAATAAGATGTGAGGTTTAGGTTGAGGATCTTTTTTCTTGCCTAGAATGTCCAACTGCTTCAATCATTTGTGTAGAAAAGTTTACACTTTCTTCACTATGATTTTTATATATTTGTCAAAATCAGGCATAAATGCATGTAGTAGAAAAAATAGATCTAAAATCAATAATCTAAATTTCTACTTTAGGAAATGATAATAAAAAAGGCAAGTTAAATTTAAAGTAAGTACAAAAAAGAGAAATAATATAAATTAAAGCAGAAATCAATAAAATTGAAAATAGGAAATCAATAAAAACAAAAACTCATTCTTTGAAAAAATTCAATAAAAACAAAAACTCATTCTTTGAAAAAAATCAATAAAATTGATAAGCCTCAAGCCAGACTAAAAATAGAGAGAGAACAAATTCCTAATATCAGAAATGAAAGAGGGGGCATTGGTACAGATCACACAGAGTTTAAAAGGACAAACAAGGAATACTACAAACAACTCTATAACCACAAATTTGATAACCTAGATGAAAAGGATCAATTTTTTTTATATACACAAGCTGCCAAATCTCACCCCAAAATAAATAGACAATATGAATAAACTTTTATCTATTAATAAAATTGAATCAATAATTAGGGAAGAAAGATTTAAAATCAATAATCAAAATTTCAGGAATCTAAAATTCAAGAATCAAAACAGAAAGTTTTCGGTCCATATGGGTTCACTGATGAATTCCAGTAAATATTTAAAAAGAAATCATATAAATTCTCTAGGTTTGGGTATTGAGATGTTTAAAGGAAATCCATCTAACCCATAGGTAAAAAACACTTTTGCTTGACACTGACTTAACATTTCAAAAGTGTTATTTTTGGTCCCAAGATCTAATTCTGTCCCAGAACCTGTGCTCTGTTGTGGCTGCAAGTGGCACTCAAGTTGACTAGAGCACAGTGACCTGGGCTGTATCCCAAGTACACTAACTCCTCAATGCACTTTTAAGTCTAACTTATTTGGGGAAACGCATAACAAAGGGTACCATAAACAGAATCCTAATTATGTGTTGGACCAAAAATGTTGCCAGAATTGAGACACTCTGTGATGGAGTTGCAAGAGAACAGCTTGAGATTGGCTCAGTCTTCTTTATTCTAGTTTAGCCAAAGCTTAATCAATACAGTGTGGCATTGGTGAAAAAGTACACAAGTAAATTAATGGAACAAAATATAGAGCCCAAAACAGACCCATACACACATACACAAAACTGATTTTGACAGAGTAAATGCAATACAATCGAACACACAGTTTTTTAAGCAAATACTTCTGGAACAACAAGACATTCACATGTAAAAACATGAATCTAGACACAGACCTTACAATGATCGTGCAAATTAAGTCACAATGAATCATAGACCTAAATGTGAAATGCAAAACAATAAAACTAGAAGATAACATAGAAGAAAACCTAGATGACCTTGGATATGGTGATGACTTTAGATGCAACACCAAGTCAAGATCCATGAAAGAAATAATAGATAAGCTTGACCTCACTAAAATTAAATACTTCTGCTCCTTCAAAATGCCAAGATAATGTGAAGAGGAGCCACAGACTGGGATAAAATACTGCAAAAAACAATCTGAAAAAAGACTGTTATTTGAATTATACAAAGAATACAAAGTTTGACATAAGAAAATAAACAATCTGATTAGAAAATGGGCCAAAGACTATAACAGACACCTCACCAGAGAAGATATACAGTTGTCCAGCAAGCATAGGAAATAGTTGCTTCACATCATATGTAATCGGGGAAATGCAAACTAAAATAACAATGAGATACCACTAATACATTTATTAGAATGGCCAAAATCTGGAACACTGAAAACACCGTATGCTGGTGAAGATGTAGACCAACAGGATCTCTTATTCATTGCTGGTGGAAATGCAAAATGCTATAATCACCTTGGAAGACAGTTTGACAGTTTCTTACAAACATAAGCATACCCTTGCTGTCTGATTTATCAATCTTGCTTCTTGGTGTATACCAGAGGAGTTGAAAATGTTAAACCTGCATATGGATGTTTATAGCCGCTTTAGATATAATTGTCAAAATATGAAAACAACCAAGATGCCCTTCAGGAGGTGAATAAATAAATAAACTGTGGCACATCTAAACAATGGAATGCTACTCTGCACTTAAAAATAAAAATAGCTGTTGAGCCATGAAGTGACATAAAGGAACCTTAAATGCATATTACTAAGTAAAAGAAGCCAATCTGAAAAGGCTACAAACTTGATATGGTTTGGCTGTGTCCCCACCCAAATCTCATCTTGAACTGTGATAATCCCCACATGTCATGGGAGGGAGCCAGTGGAAGGTAATTGAATTATGAGGGCACATATTTCCTGTGCTGCTCTTATGATAGTGAATAAGTATCACAAAATCTGATGGTTTTACAAAGGGGAGTTCCCCTGCACACGCTCTCTTGCCTGCCACCATGAAAGACGTGCATTTTCTCTTCCTTCGCCTTCTACCATGACTGCAAGGATTCCCCGGCCATGTGGAACTATGAATCCATTAAAACTCTTTTTCTTTCTAAATTACCCAGTCTTGGGTATGTCTTTATTAGCAGCGTGAGAATGGACTAATGCAATACTGCATGACATTTCAGAAAAGGCAAAATCATGGAGACAGTATCAGTGGTTGCCAGGGGTTGAGGTAGGGAGGGGGATGACAGGCAGATCACAGAGAAATTTTAGGGCAGTGAAAATGCTCTGATACCACAATGATGAATACATGTCAGTATATTTGTCCAAACCCATAGAATATACAACAGTAAGAGTGAACTCTGGTATAAACTACGGACTTTGGGTGATTATGATGTGTCAGTGTAGGTTCATCAACTGACAAATATACCACTCTGGTGGGGAGTACTGATAGTGAAGGAGGCTATGCATGACTTGGGAAAAGGGGTACATGGGAGTATATAGGAAATCTCTGCACCTTCCTCTCAATTTTGCTGTGAACCTAAACTGCTCTAAAAAAAATATAGTTTTACTACAAAAAATTATAAATGTTTAAAATGATGGATATGGTAATTGCCCTGGTTTGATCATTACACAATGTATACATGCATTGGAACATCAGATTGCATACCATAAATATGTATAATTATTGTGTGTCAATTATAAATTTAAAATATAAATAATTATTAAAAATGGGCTGGATGCAGTTGCTCACACCATAATCCCAGCATTTTGAGATTCGAGGGAGAAGGATTACTTGGGCTCAGGAGGTCAAGATCAGCCTGGGCAGCAAGCGAGATCCTATTTCTACAAAAATTAAAAAAAAAAAAAAAAATTAGCCAGGCATAGTGGTTCGTGTCTACAGTCCCAGCTACTTGGGAGGCTGAGGTGGGAAGATCATTTCAGCCTAGGAGGTCAAGTCTGCAATGAGCCATGATTGTATCTCTGCACACCAGCCTAGGTGACACAGTAAGACCCTATCTCAAACAACCATAATAACAAATAAATAATAAAGTCTTAAAACAATAGTTGGGAATAATTTTGAAGATGGGAGCTTTATAAGCATCACCAATTGGTCCCTGCCATATACTAATAAAATTAGAATCCATGGATATGACTCTGAATGTATATAAATTTTAGAAAGCTCTTCATGCGATTCCAACATGTAGTCAGGTTTGAGAACAATTGTGCCCATCAAATCCAGCTACTCACTTTCTCTAAACCAAAAACAGTTACTTTCTATTTCTCTTCGTTTGTCAATTTACTTCTAAGATTGCCATATAAAATACAGGGCATTCAGTTAAATCTGAATGTTATATAAACAATGAGTAATTTTTCCTCCTTTTGTGAGAGTCCTTTTCTGCATTTTCAATGGACAGCTTATTGCTCATCCTTTAAATTTTAGTCCAAATAACTGGATGACTTTCCGCTTACCTAGAGAGCTGGTGATTTCTCTGTTATCCAGGCTTTCATAGATTCTTTCTGCTCCCTCTCCTGGAGCAATGATCTAATCCCATTCTGTAGTTGTGTTATGTGTAGATGGTGTCAGGTTTTATGTCAATACTACTTTAAGTTATCTCAACTCCAGGAATCCTCCACAACACTTAGTACTAAGAAACCTCAAACTAGAGTGATCAGTGATCCTTGTCTGCCCAATACTATTCCAGTTTTAGTACTGAAAGTCTGGTATTTTGGGCAGCACTTCAGCGTTAAGCATACTTAGATGACTGGCCTTACTTCACACCCATTAGAGCTTCAAAAGAGGTTTAGAAAATATGTGTTAAATGCATGGCTTCTAATATATTGGAATAAAAAATGAAAAATGCAGCAGTAGCTGCTTTTAAATGTCCGGATTAATATATATTCATCCGCCTACTCCATTATAGTAATTCGGATGCTACCCAAAACATGCTGGAAGCCTATGTGTAGAACATTCCCTATATGTATATAGAAGACAAGATTATTTAACCATATAAGGTGAACACTATCCCCATAATTTATTGTAAAATCCAACTTTATTGCACATACCCTTCTTTTATATTAGCACGCACCTTATCCAGATTCCAAAACACAAGATGTATAAAAAAATGAACATGTTAGAAACTTATTCTTACATTGAGAAATAAATAAATTTTTCACGGAAAACTTTGTCCATTCTTTCTTAAAAGAAATCCTACACTGAAGACTCTGGTTATTTTGAATTGTATGTCAGGGTTTTCTTCTACTGACAAAAATGAATTTATTACTCTTTTCTAATCTATTGAATTATCCAGATATTTTACTTTCAAATATTGTGCAACCCCATGTTCAATTCTGAGCTAGTATTACTTTAGATCTTGTAACAAATATCACCAAAATGTGCACTAATAAATGGTACTGGAAATCCCATTCATATGTTACAAGCTGCTTGTTTCTCAGTTGCCTGGTTTTATCACTTTTTAATGATTTGTCATGTGTCCTAAAAGAACATGCAATTAATCTTATGTAGGTTCACTAAATGAGCTTGTAAATAATGTAACAAATCATTAAATTGAAAAGCAAACTAAAAGCATTTAAAAATAAATATATCATATTGCATTAAACACCCTAAAGTATGAATGGCAGAAAACTAAGTAAAGCACAAATTGAAGGCATTTTCTAGTTTAAACAGAAAAAAAAAAAAAAAAAAAGCATTCAATACATGGACTTCCTAAGATTAAGCAGGAACAATTTTGTTGTTGGTTAAAGTATGAGCCTTAACATTGGTTTAAAGAATAAGTCACTTTGATAGTTGCTTAGCAAGTAAAAACTCACCACTGTTTCCCAGACTTAGACCATACACTATGGAACTTCATTCTCACTTTCTCCCTGGTTTTGATATAACGTAGTTTTTATTTACACTTGGCTTGCTCAGTGATATATGCAATACATTATCTTTCTTTGATGGATTTTTCCCCTAGGCAACTTAATCTCTTTGGGGAAAAGCTTTTGTAGAAGCAAATATTTAAATTCCCAATATTCTTTGTGTAGGTAGGGCAGAATTTATCTCCCTGTGCACTAATGACATTTTGGGCCAGGTAATTTTTGGTTGTGGGAGCTGTCTTTTGCGTTGTCAAATGTTTAGCAGCATCTCTACCTTCTACTCGCTAGAGCCTGGTAGCACTCCCAAATTGTGACAACCAAAAATGTAGACATTGCCGTATGTCTTCAGGTGGAAGGAATGGGAAAATTGTACTTGTTCAGGAATGACTGGATTAAATTACTTGCAAAGTCTTAATATTACTGAAAATATATGAGATAATCTGTTTGATTTACTTTTCTCTATATTTAAAAATTATAGTAGAGCTGTCAGTGGGAAACTGTTATATAGAAAGCTCAAATATAACCATATGGTCTTTTCAATTTATTCAGAAATATTAAAAATGGTATTCATACAAGTTTCATTATTGATCTAGTATCTAGTTTTTATGACCAAACTCGTAAAATACGGTGTTTAGATGTGATGGAATACAGGATACTTGTTATTTATTGTTTACCCTGACTGGAATGGTGTTTCTAGCAAGAAACACTTCATGTCATTAAAGGCAAAATTGTGTGGGTTTCCCAAAGATCTCTACATTCTCTTAGACTGCTATGAAGTGATCATCCATGAGTTTGTTTTCAGCTTACATTTTAAGGATTATATTTTTCCCATTAGCAACATCTTATAAACTTTTAAGAGCGAGCTTATTTTTCCAGCCAGTTGCTTTTCAGTGTTTTAAAACCGAGGATTTTACCGCTCAAAAGTTTTAATGGCCTGACTTATTGAACATCAAACTGACTTAAAAATATTATGAGTGTTATTAAACTGAAAGAAAAGATCATAGCTTCATTCAGGCTTCCTCGTAAGTATTTAATCTTATATTTCTTCATATTTAAATTGGTACCCCATGTATGGTGGAAAAGGTAACAGAAATAAAATGTTAGTTACTTAGTATAATATTTTTATAATCCCTTGAATAACGAAATAGCTCTAAAGAGAATTGCAAACTGGATACATTTTTTCCAAAGATTTCGTTTTGTTCCTCTTCTGATCTCAAGAAACAAGGCACCTTTAATCTCTGCGTTATCAATGAGTATAAACAAAACAAGGAAATAATCGATACATAAGAAGTGGCTTCAGGTAAGGGGACAACTTATTTGCTCTACCTTTTTTTTTTTTTTTTTAAATTTAAAGATACTGTGAGGCTGGATCTGGTCTTTTGAGAACTTCTGGAATACATCATATAAAGTTAATAGAATTTCCATGTGTTCAGTATCTTGACTCCATAAGTAAAGCAATCATATCTTTCAGAAGTAACCTTCATGTCTTCACATTTAAAATCAAGGTTTTAAATCAGATTCAGATAATTATGCAAAAAAATTGGTTACTTAACCTAAAAGTTGTTAAAAGAAACATTTCTTTTTTTATTTTTTATTTTTTAATTCTTTTTGAGACGGAATCTCGCTCTGTCACCCAGGCTGGAGTGCTGTGGCCAGATCTCAGCTCACTGCAAGCTCCGCCTCCCGGGTTCCCGCCATTCTCCTGCCTCAGCCTCCTGAGTAGCTGGGACTACAGGCACCCGCCATCTCGCCCGGCTAGATTTTTGTATTTTTTTTTTTTTTAGTAGAGACGGGGTTTCACCGTGTTAGCCAGGATGGTCTCGATCTCCTGACCTCGTGATCCACCCGTCTCGGCCTCCCAAAGTGCTGGGATTACAGGCTTGAGCCACCGCGCCCGGCTAAAAGAAACATTTCTAAATCAAACATTGGCAGTAATTGACACAATTTTATGGACTGAAAAGCACTAAGATTTATAGTGCTTTGAAGTGTATTGCTAATTACCTGCCATATCAGAGTGATTGGGAAACATTTACATATCCAAGATTATTGGCAGAAAAGCCAGTCAACAATGAATACATGAATTTTCACAATGAGAAAAAATATACACACATGCAGACATATACACATGTATAAACATATAATGTATATTTATATATGTGTTTACATAAATAATACATATATAGTTTTGTATACCTAGATAGCTATACATTGTGTGTGTGTATATATATATAAAATATATGTATCTATCGCTGTATGTCTATAGGTCCTATATCAAGGGATAGGGAAAAAGACTGTTTCAAAATATTAAAGCATTCTGAAAAAGAATTCACCAAGGGTTTCCCTTTGTGTTAGTTCTTAGAGATCCTCAGAGTAAAAGTTTTCTTGATCGTTTTAAGTTGAGAAGGACCACATATTAAATCAATCTCTTGGCCATAATCAGTGCCTATTAGATATTAAATATTCTGAGATATTCTGCAGAAAAGAGTGTTTTACTTTGATAAATTATATAGATATAGATATCCATGAATCTTTTCTCCCATAATTGATACCTTTTAACATCATGGAGAACTGGTGTTTGGCCAAACAAGCTTGGGGAAAGTGATTGCTTTCATCCATATTAGAGAGGAACATCATCATATTTTTATTACTTTGTGTGGATTAACATAGTATTGAATTTGAAATAAGAGGACCTGGGTTTTAGTTCTCTGTGTTCAAGGAAATTGATTTTCTGAGACTTGGATTTTTGGGAGGATGTCCAGGAAATGAGATACTGTTTGTGAAAGTGCTTTATAATATTTAAAGTGCTCTAGTAGTGTTAATTCTTCTTATTAGCTATTATCAAGTTCAACCTAAGAGGCTCTAAAATGTTATCTATGTCACTCAGATTTCTTAAACTATGCAACGGCATATTGCTTAATTCCCTTCTCTTAATGCTTTGGCCTCCATCTTGCAAAATAGCAAGAAACAGTTAAATGTTCCAATTCCTAAGAGGTTGAGCACTTCTACAAACAACAGTCAGAATAGGGAAAAAAGAAAATTAACGGTTTTCTGCTAATGACTCGTATTAGGCCTCTTTGGTGGTCTAAAGCAATGGATTACATCTTTTTATCATTTCTTCCATCTGCCTGTCACAGGACTACTAGGGTGATTGCTAGTTTTGTTGTTAAAAATGTCACCCCCTCCCTTTTTTTTAAGATTCTTTAAAAGTAAACACAGGAAAAGTGGTGTATACCTGTCATTTAGATCAAATAAAACAAAGGTCGATGGAAATACATTTCTCTTTTGAAGAGGCTCCCCTGCTGATTTTGTTTATCAGAAAATGGCAAGTTTTTGTTCCTAATGGACTGAAATTTAAATAAAATCTGACCCTGGAAATAAAAGCAGCCATTATGACAAAATAAAATTATATACTTTGGAGGAGAAATTGAATTAGAATGCTGGCTTTCTTTGGTTAAATTCTTTTACATAAGGAAATGAGCAAGAGAGAGAAAACTGTTGGACAAAGTGAGCTTTTTAAAAATCAATAATTGCTTCTAATTTACTTTCAAAAACTTTGTTACAGACTTCATAGAGTATCATAAATTATACTAAAATTTGTATATTTCCTTATACAAGAGTTTAATGAAAGTGGAAAAGACAAACTTATATGCATTTTGGTATTTCTTTTTAGCAAACAGAACTTTCAAAGCAATCAAAATTTTGATAACAAGTCTAACTATTCCTTAAAATCTGAAATTATATAAAAACAAACAGTGTTGGCAATAACATGCTTGAAAAATAAGGAAGATATTACAGCCCTTATAAGATTACATTTGATTTTAACTAAAATTTATCTAAGAGCAAAAGAGGCTCTGACGTTCATATAATTTCACTAAGGTTCTGCGTGCTTGATGGTGAGCCTCAGAATCACCATTCCTTTTGTAAGTCTGCTTGTTTTGGCAAAAGTATGTCTTTATTTTCATCACTTTTAGGGGAAGAGTTCTGAATTGATAAACTTTTATATAAAAAGTCACTTTTATATTAAAGCTCTTACTTTAAATTTAACTCATTTTGAAAAAAGGTGTATATTTGCCCTTTGAATAGGCATATCTGCCCCTTAGAAATGTAAAATATTTATGATACTTGTCATGGAGAAAAGTGGAGTAATAAAGTCATGGATTTCCACTTCCACAACAGTGGAGAATTTAAAAGAACATCTAGTCCAAAACTTTCCTTTTTGGGGGTAAATAACTAATATTTGCCATATTAAATTATTTATCTAGGGCTACCCTTGCAATCATGACACAGATAGGAGCACAATCAACAATATGCCCATGGAAAGTGTCTGTAGTAGGGCAGGTCTGAGAGCAAAACCCAACTCCCCCAACTCCCCATAATTATTAGTTATGTTAATTTGTACAAAATATTCAAATTATATAAATCTTGGTCTTCTTTTATAGTATTTTCCCATGAAATTGTTTTGAGGATTAGATAGGATCATGCTTGAAAAATTACCCAGTATTTAATAGATCCTCAATGGAGCCATTGAACAAACATCCATAGGAGTAACGTGTATCAGGCTTTGCTCTAGGAGATGTGGGTATTATTGAGAGGTGAAGCCAGCTGGGTTTCTGGGTAGGGTGGGGACTTGGAGAACTTTTCTGTCTAGCTAGAGGATTCTAAATGCACCAGTCTGTGCTCTGTGTCTAGCTAAAGGTTTGTAAATGCACCAATCAGCACTCTGTAAAAACGGACCAATCAGCACTCTTTAAATGGACCAATCAGTAGAATGTGGGTGGGGCCAAATAAGGGAATAAAAGTTGGCCACCCACTCCAGTAGTGGCAACCAGCTGGGGTCCCCTTCCGTGGTGTGGAAGCTTTTTTCTTTCGCTGTTCACAATAAATCTTGCTGCTGCTCACTCTTTGGATCAGCACTACCTTTATGAGCTGTAACAGTCACTGCAAAGGTCTGTGGCTTCACTGCTGAATTCAGCAAGACCATGAACCCACGGGGAGGAAGAAACAACTCTGGACGTGCCACCTTTAAGAGCCTTAACACTCACTGCGAAGGTCTGCTGCTTAACTCCTGAAGTTAAACAAGACCATGAACCCACCAGAAGGAAGAAACTCCGGACACATCTGAGCATCTGAAGTAACAAACTCCAGACACACCATTTTAAGAACTGTAACACCCACCACGAGGGTCTGTGGCTTCATTCCTGAAGTCAGCCAGACCAAGAACACACTGGAAGGAACCAATTCTGGACACATTATAAAGAAAAAAATAACCATTTCATATCTACTGTCCTGGAAATCACCTTCTTGTGGTTTGAGTGAGGAAACACACACGAAAAAACAGATAATCTTAGAGCCAGAAAATTACTAGGAAGGCCACGGAACTAAATATAGTGTTAATCAGTAAGAGTTCAGGTGTAAGGTGGCTACTTTCCATATGGTGTTCAGGGCAGGTGAAGTAGAGATACGTAAGTGGGGCATGAATGTTAAAAAGTATTGATCACATCTGAGAGGAGTATGGACTGGAAGAAGTCATGGTAGCCATTCATAGACTTTATATCTGTACATTCCCAGAAAAGTGTTCCTTCAATTATTTCATAATACCTTTATACTAAAGTAGTGTGTATGAATTGGAACGCTTGTTTTAGATTTTTCTTTTTTTTTTTTTTGGAGATAAGTTAGGTAGTAATTGAATTTAGGAAGACAACATTGTGATGATCTTGAAGTCTGTTATTTTTAACTAGTATAACTAGGTGAATAAAATGTGAAGATGTGGACATAAAGTTCTGCTGGGTTCTCATCTGAAAAGACGTATCTTTGGCCTCTGGGAGGATAGGTTACAACAGATGTTTACATAAAGTCACTACAGAAAGCCGTTTATATGATACACTGAGGATTTCAAAGGGAAGGAGTTTTGAAACACCACTCAGTTTCTCCTTTTCCATTTTAAATGATTGAATCAATAGAATGTGTCCATGGTTTGCTTATGAAACTCCAAATCCATCTATCTAAGCTCCAGAATGATATTTAAAGAGTCCAAAATAAACTCCCCACAGTGGAATTTCAGGGTGTTTAAAACCAGGTATTTTTTTGACACCAGCTCACATCATGTTTGGAGTTCATGCCCTCAACCTATATTTTACTCTTATATCTTAAGGTATTTACTAATTCACAATTACTGGTATGTTTCCAAGGGTTATATATGACTCTGCAAGAATCTTCAAATTATTATTTTTGCACAGCGGAGACAGTGAACGCTGCTCCATAGAGCTATCCGGAGCTGAGGAAATATCCCATTGTTTCCTGTTGAGGGGAAAGTACACAATTCTGGGAGAACAGGCAATCTGTAATCTACTATTATGAAGGATTCGAAGTTATGATTTGTTTTCTCCCAGGATTTTTGTTTACAAATGCAGGAGGAAAAAAAAAAAAAAAAAACACTTATGCTCCAGACTTCATGGAGTATATTTCATCTGCTTTAGATGAGGCAGGAGACTGAATATACTTACAGTCTAGTTCACAGGACTAAATGTTTACCAGCACAATAAAAGAAGCTCCTCACCTCTGTGACCAGAGTTGTTTGATGATTTTAATCTATAGCTTATAAATTCCTTAGGATCGACAGAAAACACCACAGCTAATCCAATTAGCTAATGCCTGAAATGCTTTCCCTGTGGATTCTGCTGGTTTCCAAAGTACTTTCTCAAAACCCAGTATTTCCTCTCCTTGTGCATCAATCAATTTTCCTTGTTTGCATCCAAACTGAATATGCTCAGATCGCTTCAAAACGGACCATCGTTCTCTCCCCAGTCTGACTCACATGACCCATTCCTAATGATTAGATTCTTATGGCCAACATTTTAAAGGGCCACCCTTCTGTGTGTGCAGTTAACACATTTTCAAATGCCAGTTGGCATGTGTGTCTTCCTGTGGGGTAATTAGGCATGCAAATGTAGTAATTGCACATGCAAATTTCTCAGACCAAAAAAGATGGGAGGTCTCAAAACTTGGTCTCAGCGTGATCTCTCTCTACATTTCTCTGGAAACTCCCTTCATTTGAAGCCAAGACTCAGGATGGGGTTCCAACTAATGTTTATCTTTGGCTACTTGAGTGGTTTTTGTATTTATTATATTTCAGAATTTTAATTTTTTTTGCCAATTTTTAAATGTTTAATTTTCCTTGTCCTCTACGTTGAACTTCTCGGTATAAGCCATGTGGAGCTAGAACATTGCTATGGGGCAGTTTACTTAGTGATCAGGAGTTGCCTGAGGTCTGTACTGTTAAGCTCTAAAGAACTGTGTGTTTAGAGAAAGTAACTCCAAGCAACCATAGGTTACGTCCCAGCTCTGTCACTAGTTGTGTGACCTTGAGCAACCCTCTTTAATCTCTCTGAGTTATAGTTTTCTTATCAGAATGGACAGAACTTTGTGATGGTCTTTTTTTGTTTTATTTTATGCTACCTTGTGGTTTTCTTAAAATTAAAAAAAATTCTATAAACTATAAAAATTAAGGTCATGTTTTTTGTTCATTTTTCATTAGACACAGAGGGCTGAGTTTCCTTCGTCTTATGAATCCTCCGTCTTTTACTTATTTAGTCAAGAATCACTTCCTGACCCCCAGAGTTTATCCATGTTCTGTTCTTTGGGGCTTTACTGGTTTAGTTCATAATGGTTATCCTCAAAAAAAAAAAAAAAAAAAAAAAAAAAAAAAAAAAAACACTTTCATATAAGGTTTTGGTGAGTTTGTAAATGTGCTTGGGTGTCACATAGATATCTGTGCTGGGCAGGACCTTATGAAGATTTTTATTTTGCAGAAAGATTAGTAGAAGCTCAGTTAACTAGTTAATTTAATTATTTTTCTCTTTTCTGGTCAATTTGTTTTTATCTCAGAAGAGAACTACCCCTAATAATCATATTTCTTTTTTTGGGGGGCGGGGGGTTGAGTTTTCCCAGTGTTTATTTTAATTGTTGCAGTCTGTATACAGGCTTTCAGCCATTTTTTCCTATTGTGCCTCCTTCATCATCATTATCTCTAAAAGGTTAGTTTGTACTGGATTAAAGCTGCTTACATATATCCTCTGCCAAGATGATAGCCTAGATCATTTATTTGTTTGTAATATTAATGCAGAAATTTTGTCCTTTTAAAGTATATAAATTTGGTTGCATTAAAAACTCATGTTTCTCATATTAATAGCCCATCAGAAATTAACTTTGAAAAGTACTTTTTAAAATTATTTTTAAATGTATTCAATATATTAATATTCACCTTAATGTTATTTTAGAGTTTTATCTTGTTATAGATACTGTTCTGATATATGCTTTCTGAGTATGTAAAACTCACATTATACTAGCCATTTTTATTATATTTGTTTAAGACGAATAGCATCTATTCCAGGTCTTCTTGTTTCTAAACCTTCTCTAGCCAACTCCAGGGCATAAAAGGTTATTACTAGAATAGTGGGTGATCTGAAATATCCAAATCGTGAAAAATGTGACCAAGACTCACAGTAGCTTCCCCACTCTGGGGTTGCAAGTTCTCAGCCTCTTTCTGTGTATTAATTTCATTCTCTTCTCTCCCAAATAATTTTTCTCTTCAGCCTCTTACTTTTGACATATGTGAGAAATATTTTGCAATGATTTTTGCGCACAATATCATACACTATATACTATCTGTACTATTTTCTCTCTGTCTCATCATTGCTGTTTTCCTACCTGCCTCCTCTACTCCTTTAACCCTGGCCTCTTTACTGAAGCCCCAGAACATGCCAGGCTGATGCTTACTATTGGGAGTTCCCTCTACCTGGGGCTTTTTTTCATAATATATTCTCTTGGATTCTCTTTCTTATATCTTTTAAATCTTTTCTTATATCCTCATGTCCTGTGACTCCTCCCCTCCCCACCCCAAGTGTCTTGGCTTCCCTTATCCAGTTTGTTTTTCCTTTGTTTCATAGATTTTTACCACTTTCTAATATATTGTATCATGTCTTATTTACTAAGTTTATGGTTTATTATCTATTTCTCTCCCACTAGATTGTAAGTTCCCAAGCGTATGGATCTTTATCTGTTTTATTTGCCAGTGTATCCCAATTGCTCACAAGAGTGCCTAGCACATAGCAAGCTCTCAATACAATGTTTTCTGAATTAATGAATAAATGATGCTATCTTTCTGTTCAACTCCACAGGACGTTGGAAGTGCAGAGCACCGCAAATTTTCATCTCAATTTATCATCTGAAAAAAATATAATTTACCCTGCCCAGCTAATAATTGTTTTTCTTTAAGTATCCACCTGTCGTCAAATCTGTTGAGGACAAAATAACTGGATTTTTTAACCTAGGTGCCATGCAGAAAGCTCAAGGAGCAGGGGCGTGTTCTCTAGGAAGTAAGTTGTGAGGGAGAGCGAAGTTTTTATCAAATCTCTCTTGTGTTCCAGCTTATTTCCTATAGACCTAAGATATTAAAATAGAATGAGGACTGGTCAAATTGATGTTTTGTTTAATGAGAGAAAAAAAATAGTAAATGAAAGAACCTGAAATGATTTGGTGGCAGTAGTGTATACATTGGATTGTACTAATATCTAAGAATGTTCTAGACACCTTAAAAGATACTCACTTGGAAATCAAGAGCTACCAGTCCTAACCCTTCTTTCACCAGACTTTGTGTCCTTGGATGTGTCCCATTGCTTTCCTGGCCCTCAGTTTCTTCAGATGTAAAATGCAAAGATTACCCTAGATGATCTTATCATTCTAGATATGATTCTATGATTTATATTATTTCTACAGAATGGGAAATAATTAGTTCAGGCAATTTTATGAGCAAAAAAATGAACCAAATAATTTGTTTGTTGACCTATGACTTGTTAGATATCTATTTCCAAAATGAGAGTTGCCATCTATCATCATCATTTTGCCACATGCTAAATAAATCATAGCAATGGTGGAATTTGGAGAACTAGTTAAATGCTAATTTCATCAATGGTATCCTTGCTATGCTGATGTTTCTGCAGTTGACATTGATATAGCTAACATTGAACACAATTAACTGAACAAATGCATGTCGAAGAAAATGGAAAAAGGAAAGAGCATATAGAAAAGTGATACATGTATTCTTTTTTTTTATTTTTTATTATACTTTAAGTTCTAGGGTACATGTGCATAACGTGCAGGTTTGTTACATATGTATATTTGTGCCATGTTGGTGTGCTGCACCCATCAACTCGTCAGCACCCATCAATTCACCATTTATATCATGTATAACTCACCAATGCAATCCCTCCCCCCTCCCCCCTCCCCATGATAGGCCCCGGTGTGTGATGTTCCCCTTCCCGAGTCCAAGTGATCTCATTGTTCAGTTCCCACCTATGAGTGAGAACATGCGGTGTTTGGTTTTCTCTTCTTGTGATGGTTTGCTAAGAATGATGGTTTCCAGCTGCATCCATGTCCCTACAAAGGATGCAAACTCATCCTTTTTTATGGCTGCATAGTATTCCATGGTGTATATATGCCACATTTTCTTAATCCAGTCTGTCACAGATGGACATTTGGGTTGATTCCAAGTCTTTGCTATTGTGAATAGTGCTGCAATAAACATACGTGTGCATATGTCTTTGTGTGTAGAGGGAAATTTATAGCACTAAATGCCCACAAGAGAAAGCAGGAAAGATCTAAAATTGACACTCTAACCTCACAATTAAAAGGACTAGAGAGGCAAGAGCAAACACATTCAAAAGCTAGCAGAAGGCAAGAAATAACTAAGATCAGAGAAGAACTGAAGGAGATAGAGACACAAAAAACCTTCCAAAAAATCAATGAATCCAGGAGTTGGCTTTTTGAAAAGATCAACAAAATTGACAGACCTCTAGCAAGACTAATAAAGAAGAAAAGAGAGAGGAATCAAATAGATGCAATAAAAAATGATAAAGGGGATATCACCACCGACCCCACAGAAATACAAACTACCATCAGAGAATACTATAAACACCTCTACGCAAATCAACTAGAAAATCTAGAAGAAATGGATAATTTCCTGGACACTTACACACTCTCCCAAGGCTAAACCAGGAAGAAGTTGAATCCCTGACCAATTCTATTGAATAGACCAATAGCAGGCTCTGAAATTGAGGCAACAATTAATAGCCTACCCACAAAAAAAAGTCCAGGACCAGATGGATTCACAGCTGAATTCTACCAGAGGTACAAGGAGGAGCTGGTACCATTCCTTCTGAAACTATTCCAATCAATTGAAAAAGAGGGAATCCTCCCTAACTCATTTTATGAGGCCAACATCATCCTGATACCAAAGCCTGGCAGAGACACAACAAAAAAAGAGAATTTTAGACCAATATCCCTGATGAACATCGATGCAAAAATCCTCAATAAAATACTGGCAAACCGGATTCAGCAGCACATCAAAAAGCTTATCCACCATGATCAAGTGGGCTTCATCCCTGGGATGCAAGGGTGGTTCAACATTTGCAAATCAATAAACATAATCCAGCATATAAACAGAACCAAAGTCAAGAACCACATGATTATCTCAATAGATGCAGAAAAGGCTTTTGACACAATTCAACAGCCCTTCATGCTAAAAACGCTCAATAAATTCGGTATTGATGGAACGTACCTCAAAATAATAAGAGCTATTTATGACAAACCCACAGCTAATATCATACTGAATGGGCAAAAACTGGAAAAATTCCCTTTGAAAACTGGTACAAGACAGGGATGCCCTCTCTCACCACTCCTATTCAACATGTATTCTTAATGCCAACTTAAGTAATATCTTATCTAATCGGCTTTTTTTTTTCTTTTTTTTTTTTTTTTGAGATGGAGTCTCGCTCTGTCGCCCAGGCTGGAGTGCAGTGGTGCAATCTCTGCTCACTGCAAGCTCCGCCTCCCAGGTTCACGCCATTCTCCTGCCGCAGAATCCCAAGTAACTGGGACTATAGGCACCCACCACCACGCCCGGCTAATTTTTATATTTTTAGTAGAGACGGGGCTTCACCCCGTTAGCTAGGATGGTCTCGATCTCCTGACCTTGTGATCTGCACTCCTTGGCCTCCTAAAGTGCTAGGATTACAGGTGTGAGCCACCGCACCCATCCTAACTGACTTCTCAATATAAATATCAAGAAGTATATGTTTCTCAATGTCTTAGACTTCTGGCTTTGACCTAGAACGTCTCCCTCAGGTGTGTCATATCCAGAAGGCGTTTATAAGAATTTTATAATTTAGTAATAATGGAATAGCATTCCATGAAGTAATCACAACTCCCAAGGTGAATATACAATGTGCTTGTTCTATTCCTGAATCATTAGTTACTGTCTAATAGGTTATTTGTGTATGTTTTTCATATTTTTAGTCAGTTTTCCAATAAATGTGCATCAAAACCTAAGTGCTAAGCATTGGATTAAAACTACATGAATAACATAACATTTTTACCTTCATGGAATTCGTATTCTAGTAGGTAAGTCTGAATTGTAAACAAGTGTTAACATTAGATATACATTAAACAATTGAGGGAACACTGAAGAGGAAATGGATGATGAACCTTTTCTTTTTTAACCATATCCCAAACAGGAGATGGCACTTTCTTGGCGTTAACTGTATAGGCGAAAGGAGCAAGAACTCACTAATTCCAGGCAGAGGGAAACGGCTGTTTGGAGGCTTTGACAGTGAGCAGGTCCAGTGCTCAACATTTCAATGTATGGAATTCACATATATGCATTTCAGTGCATGGAGTTTACATATGTGCATTTCAATGCATTGAATTCAAATGTGTGTGCATTTCAGCACATGGAGTCTTTATGTGTGCACTGTGAGTTCAAGGGATGGTTCCTGCTGACAAGAGAGGAATAAGCAGAGAGTTCATAATAATCTTGCAGAAGGGAAATTCTAATTGGTGAATTAGCTTCTTCAATATTACATTTAAAAAATATCATTTCAGCAGTGTGTCAAGATACCCACTTAGAGTATTCAGAGACCAGTTAAAGCCATTGCTGTTTTCAAGTTTTGTTCACTAAAACACTATTTCAAACCAGGGTGCTTTTTGTTAAAAATTGGAGAAAGTGGCCAGGCACGGTGGCTCATACTTGTAATCCTAGTACTTTGTGAGACGGAGGCGGGTAGATTGCCTGAGCTCAGGAGTTCGAGACCAGCCTGGGCAACACGGTGAAACCCCATCTCTACTAAAACAAAAAAATTAGCTAGGTGTGGCGGCATGCGTCTATACTCCCAGCTACTCGGGAGGCTGAGGCAGCAGAATCGCTTGAACCTGGGAGGTGTAGGTTGCAGTGAGCTGAGATCATACCGCTGAACTCCAGCATGGACAACAGAGCAAGACTCCATCTCAAAAAAAAAAAAAAAAAAATTAGAGAAAGCAACAGTGTTGAACAACCCTATCTCCATCCAATTCACACTTTATGCTTAATTGTTTAAACTGATCTTGTTAAACCTTTTTAATTTTTAAGACTAATAAATAATTATCACTGTAATTATTAATAGCATTTAGTAACAATTTACAAAGTTTTGAAGTATAAAGCTATATCATCTTAATCATAATATCTATGATATCTAGTAATAGAAAACAAACTGATTTTAAAAATCTCTCTGTTATTTTATTATTAGAGCACTACTTCTGATCCTCTTACCTGCTGGTGTTCATAGAAGAGTGATCACTTTTTACTTTATGTGACTCAAATTAAGTGGCAGGACAGAGGTGAGAAAGAAAAGAGGCAGGCCTACTACCCAGCTGAACAAAAGGTCCAAAGAAGTTCTGGACACCACTCAGGGAAAGTTAGAGAAATAACTCAGTAAGTTTGCATTTAGCTATAGTTATCACACTCTAATACATTCAAAATATAATACTTCTTCACCTTTCTGGTTATTTACTCAGTGTGGCCACGAAAAAAAAAAAAAACAGGCTAGATTGGTAATTTATCAGATATTGCTTTAAACTTCCCCTAGGTGAGTGTAATGTGTAGATAAGTTTGAGATCCACTAATGCAGTTCAATGTGGCTCCATCTCTCAACTAAAGGGGATATGCAAGCAAACTCAAGCACATTTTTACACCAAAACGTTTTTGTTTGACTTAGTGACTTTCAGGAATTGCTAGTGATGATGATGATGATAGTGATGATATTGTTCTTGATGGTGATAATAGTGATAATGGCAATTATAAAGATGGTGCTTACATTCTAATGGCAAAAATTGACCTCTTTGCTTTTTGGAGCACACATGTCTTTTTCAAAATCTCATTTGGTGCACCTCCATGAGCATGCATAAACTATTGTACAACCTGTTATAAAAGCGCTTTGCTTTCGATCATAATCCTAACTGGGACAATATATAGGTAATATTAAAATATCAATTTAATGTTTCCACTTTCAAAACCATAGTATGTTGTTGCAGGTTACTATTTGTTGGTGATTTGTTAATTTTCACCTACCATAAGTGGGATCCTCAGACTCAGTTTTATCTCCTGCAAGGCTAAATATTTCCCATTGACTGTGTTTACCACCCAGGTTATGTGTACGTTTGTCCGTGTGTACACTCACATGTTGGTTTTAGTTTGGCGTTTCTTTTATATCTTTATTTTCCTCCTACTACAGAAGATACTTATTGGAATGAAGCCCCCTTAACAGACAGACCCCCAAGAAGCCTGGAGTGGTTTGGCCAAAAAAAAAAAAAAAAAGTCTCAAGCTTGCTGTTCAATGGGGCTTTGCCAAACCCACACAGCTCTAATTGCATCTTTCCACCCCCTTCTCTCCCTGCCTCTCCCTTCTTCCCAATCGTCCTTTGTGTGTACTGAAAAAAAAAAATGTTTTTATAATACATACTGCATTTACAATGAGTTTCGGAGGATTTAGTAGCCAAAAAAATGTAGATTTTTTTATTAGTAGTAGCTCTCCAATGGAGATAATATTTATAGAATGGCCTGCATGTTTGTATTTTCAAAGATAAATAAAATGAATAATATCCAAACATGATAATCAGTGTGTCAGTTTTCAAGTACATTGGCATTTAGCATGAATGCTTGCTACATACTTATTCTGTAAAGAGTAAAGGATAGGCATTAGTACCAACTTCCTGGGGAATGGTATTTTCAGCATTATTTCAATATGAACAATATTCTTTTGTTATGGCAGGTATAATATAACCATAGGAGGAAAATGAAAAATTACAAATGTATGCAAAGTTTTCATCAAGCCCTTTTAGCATGAAAATAGTTTTATACGTTTTTCTGCTGTTATTTCATTCTCTAAGTAATAGAGTGTATTTGAAGATGAGTTCTTCGGTGTATTAGGCTGTTCTTGAATTTCTATAAAGAAATATCCGAGACTGGATAATTTATAAGAAAAGAGATTTAATTGGCTCATGGTCCTGCAGGCTATACAGGAAACATACCGTCAGCATCTGCTTCTGGGGACGCCTCAGGAAGCTTTTACTCAAAGAGGGAGCAGGCACTTCATATGATGAAAGCAGGAGCAAGAGCGAGTGGGGAGATAGTGCCACATACTTTTAAACAACCAGATCTCATGAGAACTGACTTACTGTTGTGAAAACAGCACCAAGCAATGAGGGGTCCATTCCCATGATCCAATCACCTCCCACCAGGCCCCACTTCCAACATTATGGATTACAATTAGATGTGAGATTTGGGCGGGGACAAATATTAAAATTATATCATTCAACATTTCCATTGCATTCTCTGGGAGCGTTCTGCATTCTCTGGGAGCTTTTTCTATGTGTTTGTTACATCATCTATTTTGTTTTTTCCTGAGAAGGCCACGTGATGCCTGCCCCCTCTTGATTTTTCAGATGCATCTATATGTGCTTGTCTAGATTATCTGAGATAAAATGAGAATTTCAGGTTGCTCATTTTCTAAGTTTGGGACTTTGATTAGAGTCAACAACCCTGAAATTCTGTGTGGCATGGTGGAAAAGAGTTCATGATCAAGAAGTCTGCTCTGGTTGAGGATTCAGGCATTGCTACCTTTTAGCCAGATACCTTTCAGTATATTAGTATATTATAAACCTTTATATACTTCAATTAATGCATTTGCAAAATCGGATTACTCCTCCTTTTTGGTGAGGTTTGACAGAGCTGACATGAGTGGAGTACAATTCACAAAGCAAGCTCTCTAGACCCCTCTATTCATCCACCTTTCATACACATTTACTGGGGAGAGAGCTCAGGTGACCTACTGATGATGCCAGTGTTATTATCAAAGGCAGTGCTGCAGGTTTTTTGGTATTTTGTCTCAGGTAAGTCATTGTACAAAGCATATATGCCATGATGTGTTGGTAAGTCTTTAATAAATAGCTTTGTGGAAGAGAGTTGGTGGGGGTTCTGCTTTGCAATGTTTGCTGATAGCTGCGGTGTAAATACACTCACTATGGTCTATTTCAAACTATTAATGTGACAACACTGAAGGTCCAGCTGGTAAGAAATGCATCATGATACAGTATTTCCAGTATACAGATAAAAATATGTAAATAACTTCAAGGGCACAGATAATAGTGAAGTGTACTAAAATGATTAGGAAGTGGTGAGTTGTATTTAATATGCTCATTTTTAATATAACTTATTTAACTGAATATTTATATAATTTAATTGTTAATAATGATGGTGTTTAAAAACTGGCTTACCAAATTTCTAAAAATTTAAGTTTCTGCTCTTGCAAGCCAGCGCCAGCAGGCTCCTTCATACCTCTGCATATTTATCAGCAAGTCCCTGGTCCTTTGAAGTTAGCAATGTGAAATAGAATTAAAGCCAAGCAGCCCTCTAAGGACAGAGTGCACTGACACAAAGGATAAGTAAGTCATTAACAACATGTGCAAACAGTCAAGTAAATGTAAGTGGCATGGTGCTAAGTAGTGAGAGTTCGTGTGTAAATACAATGAGACCTGAGGGAAATCACTACTTCTCAACTAATTAGTGGAGGACAGATCCCAGTGGTCAGAGTGCATCCCCAGAGAACTGGCCTTCTTGCTAAGACCCTTATGGAATATTCTGACCACTCTGCTCTGGAGAAGTTAAGGGCAGCGTACATAGCCCATTTATTTAAATTGCTGTGTCCCCCAAGAGGGTGCATTTCAGGGTAGTGGCTTTTAAAGATGGTGTTTTAATTTGCTGCTTTAATGAATTTAATTTTTCATGTTCTTTGTAGCTCCTAAAATTGTTTTGCTTGTTTGTCTGTTTGTTTTGTCTTGAACTTGTGTTTGCATGTATATTTGTCAAAAAGAATATACCTGTTTGTATAGCAATAAATACAACCCAAATAAGCAAATCATTTTTTTTTTTTTGAAATTTTGGGAAAAAATTACATATCAGCATAAATAAATCCTGTTTGGGTGTCCAAGAAATAATTCCAATTTCGGGGCATTTAAACAATCCCATTTCTCAGAGAATGGAATGTTGATCTTCACCTTTAATCCTTTGGAGACATTTTCCTAGGGTGTGTAGGACAGACGCTCAAGCCACCTGTCTTCATGATGATGATGCTTAATCCCACAGAAAGGTAATTTATCTTTTTCTGGGTGTAAGTTTCACCTCCCAGGGTTTCAAACTATATCCAGGCCAAGATAATTGATGACCTTATTACCACTATTTGAGCTCTGCTGGTGGCATGCTGAGACCCATTTCCTTGAGGCAAAAACCTAATGAACCACCCCTTCTATCCTGAACTCCAGTGGAGATTTCAATCTCTTTGTAAATCATAATGAAAAAGAAATAGTTACAAAATGATTTTTGAGAAAAAGAAATATACATTTGCATATGCCCATTTGCTTGACTGGTAAACTGTGGCAGAGACCACTTGAATAGGATTCCAAAGCTTTATTTTTATACTCTGTTCCAAATATTTATGAAACAGTGCTTTTTTGGTCTGTTTAAAAGAACGTATTCCCCAATTCTCACATTTTTAAGCTTGATTTGGCTCAATAGCAAGTTAGAATACTTTTCAGTTATATTCTTTGTCTCATTGTGAGACAAAAACAAACTCTTTTCTCTTTACATATTCTGAATTTATTTAAAGTGTGCAGAGCTTCTTTCAATTGAACTTAAAGAACACCTACACCAAATTCCGATTATTTTTCTGAATCATTCTGGTCACAATTATGATGATGTTTTTACTAAATACATCTACCAGGCTAGAGATTCAGACTATTTTATATATAGAAGACAGCTTGTTTTTTTTTAATCTGAAGAAATCTTTGAGATTATCTAGTTCCTTGCTCTCAATGTGTGTAGGGTCCACAACTATTAATTGGTTGATATCTTTCATCTTTATTACATTCATTCACATTGCTTTTTACCATTGGCTTCCTTTACATTTTTCAAGCCTTCAAATGCATTCCCTTCATGAGACCTTTACAGGCTTATTTCTTCTGACTGGAATTCTCCCTCTAAAGTTCCTTTTCACACTCATATCTTATCTGCAGGACCCTGCTCCATTATTCTACATCCTGTGATTGGTATTTTTCCTTCTTAATGCTGCTTGTCATTTTCAGTTCCTTTTCTTTTGATTTGCTTGCTTAACTTTTCGTTGTGTGACCGTGCCCACTCTAAGTTTCCTGTCAGTTAAGCCAATGCCTGGCTAGTTCATATCCTTGTATCCAAAATCTTGCACAGTACAATCAATGTTACTCCACAATATGGTGACTATAGTTAATAACAATGTATTGTATTCTTGAAAATTGTTGAGAGTAGATTTTAAGTATTCTCACTCCAGAAATGCTAAGTATATGAGGTAATGCATATGTTAATTAGCTCAGTGTAGACATTCTGCAACATATACATCGTTCAAAACATGTGATACATAATAAATATGTACAATGTTTGTCAATTAAAAAATAAATTTAAAATAATTGCTAAAATGAAGGACTGAACAAATGAATGAGTAAATAGTATCAACTTTGCCATCAAATTACTGGATAAGAATTAATCGAATATGCTCCAATAGAAATAGAAGATGCCTAAGGAACAGTTTGTTAAATGATTATTTTCAAACTTTCTGACATCAGTCATGTAATTGGCTACATTAAAGATGGTAATACTGGCAAAGGGATTGGCTCTTTTCTCTTTACACACCAAGGGCAAACATTCCTAAGCTATTCATAAGCAATTTTGTTATTGAACTTAGATTTCAACTAGAGTCCATGTCAAAGCAGAACACTAGGCAGTCACTTTTAATGAGTCTGAGACACCTACTTGCCACATTTGCTCTATTAGTTATTACTTCATATTTATGCTTTAAAATGTTTTTTTAATATGATGCTCAACTGCAATGTAGACATGAAGATCTGGTGATCTTTTCATCTGAATGTTTTTGATAATAGTACAAATTAGTATATTCAGACATTTATTTATTTATTTTTATTTTTATTTTTTATTTTTTTTGAGGCAGAGTTTCACTGTTGTCGCCTAGGCTGGAGTGTAATGGCATGATGTCGGCTTACTGCAACCTCCACTTCCTGAGTTCAAGCGATTCTCCTGCCTCAGTCTCCCAAGTAGCTGAGATTACAGGTGCATGCCACCATGCCTGGCTAATTTTTGTATTTTTAGAGAAGACAGGGTCTCACCATGTTTGCCAGGCTGGTCTCAAACTCCTGACCTCAGGTGATCTGCCCACCTTGATCTTCCAAAGTACTGGGATTATAGGCGTGAGCTACTGTGCCTGGCCTCAGATATTTATTGAATGAATAACCATGAGTTTCAGAAACATGTAAATTCCTAGCTATTTATTAATTCTATTCATGTGCACTTTCTGTTTTAGGGTGGAAGGACAGGAAACTAATGCAGGCAATTTTAAACTAATTTTAGAATGTTAAAAATTATAGTAACCTGAATCTACTTATGAAACACATGTGGAAATACACAATCAGACTGAATTATAAATCTATGGTACTTCACTCTTAGACCACTAATTTTCTGGATAAGCAAAAATATTGAGGAGATATTTTCCTTTAGTGCCTTTACTTTCCTTTTTTAAACAACCAAATATAGTAAAATTTGTGCTTCCTCTTCCTCCTTCCAGATTCCTAGTAGAATCTCAGGGAAGAACGTTCTAGACTCCAACTTTCTAAGAGTAGCACTGCATTTGCCATGCCGTGTTTCCCATTAAAACATTTCCTTCTGGAGTACTGCACTCTTTTCCTGACAGTTTATTGCTTCTTTAAATAATGCTCTTTGGCAGTGTGATCCAATTCTAGTAGATTATTTAATCATTTTTTAAAGTTTTCTATCTCTATATATTATTTTGTTTTTCATTGTTAAATATAGCCTATGTACAAAAGATTATATATAACATTACCCTGCACTATTTAATATTAATGATAAATATACGATAATAAATAAATAAATTAGTTCTCACATATTCAGTACTCAGATTCATAAATACAAAATTACTAAACTTTTGAAGACCCCTATGGCTTCCTGCCTCAGTTCCAGTTACCACTATTCCATATTTATGCTCATTGATGCCCTGCATCCTTTACCATTTTACCACATTTGGTTTCGTAAAACAACATAATGCTTAATCAACTTAATCAAGGTACAATTTACAAATAAAAAAAGGGTATCAGTTCAATTTTAAACTTTGTTGAGTTTTTATTACTACATTAAGTATATTGCTATATAACTATCAGAAAAATGCAGATGTAGAATTTATCTATAAGCAGTTCCCTGGAGTCACATCTAGACTACTATACAAGTGCACTAATTCGGTATAGCATCTTCCATGTCTGGCTTCTTTTGCTTAACAAGACACTCCTGAGATTCATCCATGTTTGTGTTTGTCAGTAGCTCATTTTTTAAATTGCTCACTAGAATTCCATTGTCTGGATATACTACAATTCACTTTTCCATTGATAAGGTGATGGATACTTTGTCTGTTTCAAGTGTTTAGCCAGCATGAATAAAGATGCTATAAACATTTACATACTTTTTTTGTGTGTGGACATATATTTTTCTCCCTCTTGGATAAATATCTATGGGTTTCCTGAATAATTTGGTAAATATATGACTAAATTCCTTGAAAATGGCCTAATCGTTTTCCAAAGTGACTGTATCATTGGCATTCTCAGTGTATTAAGTGTTTCAGTTTCTCCAAATTCTTGCCAACATTTAGTACAGGCTGAGGAGGTGGTTTGGTTTGTTTGTTTTTTACCATTCTAGTGAGCTTGTGTTGGTTTGTGGTGGTATCTAGTTGAGGTTTTAATTTACATTTTACCAACTGGTAAGGCTGTTGAGTATTTTTAATAATAATATTTAGGTAGAATTCATGTATTTATTTTTTTAAATTTCAAATCTTTTGCACATTTTATTATTAGTCGTGTTGCTTGCTTTTTTATTACTGATTTTTAAGAGTTCTTTATATACTCTAGAAACAAGTTTTTATCAGGTATGTGTTCTGTAAATATTTCCCCTGAGTCTTTTTGTATTTAAAATAACACCTTACCGAAAGCAGAAGTTTTTACTTTCAAGAAAGTCTTATTACCTTTCAAAATAGTTTATGATTAGTGTAGTTTAGCAATATTTGCTTTATTCAAAGTAAAAAGTCCAAAGTTCAAAGCTATTAGTTTTATCTTTTTAGAATTCACTGGTATACCCTTCTTAGCCTGGAGAGATTTTGGTTGTTGTTGTTTGTGTGTGTGTGTAGGTGTTGTGTGTTGTAGAAAGGTTTATAACAAGAAGTTCATCTCATTAATGGATTTCATATATTATCAAATTGAATGTACAATTTTGTAATACTATTTCTTAATAATTTTAAAATTTTTGCTGAAGTTGTAGTGATGTCTCCTCTTTCATTTCTGATAGTTTGTTGTCTCTTTTTTTCCTGTCAGTCTGGCTAGAGGTTTATCAATTTCACTGAACCTCCAACATATTCAGCCTTTCATTTCATTGATTGTTTTGTCCCGTTTTCTCTTTTCAGTTGTGTCAGTTTCTGTACTTCATTATTCCCTTTCTTCTGCTTACTTTGGTTTTAATATGCTGTAGTTTGATATTTTCCTAGTTTCTTACAGTGGAAACCTCCATCATTGCTTTTAGACAGCTCTCCTTTTTAAATAAAAGCATTATGTATTTTGCTGAATTGTGTCTCCCTCCTCCCAAAATTCATAGGTTAAAGTCCTAACCCCCAGTACTTCAGAATGTGACTGTATTTGGAGGTAGAGTTTTTTAATTGGAAATTAAGGGAAAATGAGGTAATGCAGATGAGCCCTAATCTCGTGTGACTGGTGTACTAATAAGAAGAGGAAATTAGGACATAGACATGCACAGAGGGAAAATCAGGTGAAAATGAAGATGACCTTCTACAAGCAAAGGCAAGAGACCTTAGAACAAATCAGCTCCACTGAAAACCTTAATCTCAGACTTTTAGCTTCCAGAACGGTAAGAAAGTATCTGTGATTTAAGCCATCCAGCATGTTGTAGTTGTTATGGCAGCCTTAGCAAACTAATACACATTGTTTTAACTGCCTCTGCCATATTTTTTTTTCAACTTTTTTTTTTTTTTTTTTTTTTTTTTTTTGAGACGGAGTCTTGCTCTGTCACCCAGGCTGGAGTGCAGTGGCCTGATCTCAGCTCACTGCAAGCTCCGCCTCCCGGGTTTACACCATTCTCCTGCCTCAGCCTCCCGAGTAGCTGGGACTACAGGTGCCCGCCACCTCGCCCGGCTAGTTTTTTGTATTTTTTAGTAGAGACGGAGTTTCACCGTGTTAGCCAAGATGGTCTCGATCTCCTGACCTCATGATCCGCCCGTCTCGGCCTCCCAAAGTGCTGGGATTACAGGCTTGAGCCACCGCGCCCGGCCAATTTTTTCAACTTTTAAGTTTATTTTAAGTTCAGGGGTACATGTTCAGGATATGCAGGTTTGTTCCATAGGTAAACATGTGCCATGGTGTTATGCTGCACAGATCATCCCATCACCCAGGTATTAAGCCCAGCATCCACCAGCCATTCTTCCTGATCCTCTCCCTCCCCCCACCCACAACCCTCCAACAGGCTTCAGTATGTGTTGTTTCCTGCAATGTGTCCATGTGTTCTCATCATTTAGCTCCCACTTATAAGTACTTAGAGAACATGTGGTATTTGGTTTTCTGTTCCTGCATTACTTTGCTAAGGATAATGGCCTCTAGCTCCATCCATGTCTCTGCAAAGGACATGATCCCTTCTCCTTTTAATGGCTGTATAGTACTCCATGGTGTATATGTACCACATTTTCTTTATCCAGTCTATCATTGATGGGCATTTAGGTTGATTCCATGGCTTTGCTATTGTGAATAGGGCTGCAGTGAACATATGTGCACATGTGTCTTTATAATAGAACAATTTATATTCCTTTGGACCTATACCTATTAATGGTACTTCTGGGTCAACTGGTATAATATTTCTGTTTCCAGGTCTTTGAGGACACACTGTCTTCTACAATGGTTGAATTGATTTATATTCCCACCAACAATGTAAAAGCATTCATTTTTCTCCACAACCTCTCCAGCATCTGTTATTTTATCTGTTATTTTTTGACTTTTTAGTAATAGCCATTCAGACTGGTGTGAGATGGTATCTCATTGTAGTTTTGATGTGCATTTCTCTAATGATCAGTGAGGTTGAGTTTTTCTTCATAGGTTTGTTGGTTACATGATATTTTCTTTTGAGAAGTTTCTGTTCATGTCCTTTTTTTTTTTTTTGATGGAGTCTCGCTCTGTTGCCCATGCTGGAGTGCAGTGGCATGGTCTCAGCTCACTCCAACCTCTGCCTCCCAGGTTCAAGCAATTCTCCTGCCCAGGTTCAAGCAATTCTCCTGCCTCAGCCTCCCTAGCAGCTGGGACTACAGGCACAAGCCACCACGCCTAGTGTGGGGAAAAGAGAGATCAGACTGTTACTGTGTCTATATAGAAAGAAGTAGACATAAGAGACTCCATTTTGTTCTGTATTTGAGATGCTGTTAATCTGTGACACTACCCCTAACCTTGTCCTTGCAAGAGACATGTCCTCTGGTGACTCAAGTTTTAACGGATTTTGGGATGTGCAGGGTGTGCTTTGTTAAACAAGTGCCTGAAGGCAGTATGCTTGTGAAAAGTCATCACCGTTCTCTTAATCTCAAGTACCCAGGGACACATGCACTGCGGAAGGTCGCAAGGTCGCAGGGACCTCTGCCTAGGAAAGCTAGGTATTGTCCAAGGTTTCTCCCCATGTGATAGTCTGAAATATGGCCTCTTGGTGAGGGAAAGACCTGATCGTCCCCCAGCCTGACACCTGTGAAGGGTCTGTGCTGAGGAGGACTTGTATAAGAGGAAAGAAGGCCTCTTGGCAGCTGAGATAGAGAAAAGCATCTGTCTCCTGTCCATCCCTGGGCAATGGAACATCTCGGTATAAAACCTGAAAACCTGATTGTTGTTCTGTTTACTGAGAAAGGAGAAAACCGCCTTAGGGCTGAAGGTGGGTGTGCTAGCGGCAATGCTGCTCTTTATGCACTAAAAAGGTTTATGGAGATGTTTGCATATGCATATCAAAGCACAGCAATTTTCCTTAAACTTATTCGTGTCACAGAGATCTTTATTCATATGTCTTACTGCTGACCTTCTCCCTATGATGATCCTGTTATCCTGCCACTTCCCTTTTTCTAAGATTGTAAAGATAATGATCAATAAATACTGAGGGAACTCAGAGACCGGTGCCGGTGTGGGTCCTCTGTATGCTGGGCCGGTCCCCTGGGCCCACTTTTCCTTTCTCCATACTTTGTCTTTGTGTCTCATTTCTTTTCTCAAGTCTCTCGTTCCACCTAACAAGAAACGCCCACAGGTGTGGAGGGGCAGGCTACCCCTTCACCTAGTTAATTTTTGTATTTTTAGTAGAGATGGGGTTTCATTTCTACTTGGCCAGGCTGCTCTTGAACTCCTGACCTGGTGATCCACAAGCCTCTGCCTCCCAGAGTGCTGGGATTTCAGGTGTGAGCCACTGTGCCTGGCTTTTTTTTTTTTTTTTTTTTTTTTTTGGAGACGGAGACTTGCTCTGTTGCCCAGGCTGGAGTCAATGGCACGATCTCAGCTCACTGCAACCTCTGCCTCCTGGGTTCCAGCGATTCTCCCACCTGAACCTCCCAAGTAGCTGGGACTACAGACGTGCAACACCATGCCCGGTTGATTTTTGTATTTTTTGTAGAGACAGGTTTCACCACATTGGCCAGACTGGTCACAACTACCTTGTGATCTGCCCTCCTTGGCCTCCCAAAGTGCTTGGATTATAGGCCTGAGCCACCGCACCTGGCCTCTTTACTCACTTTTTAATGGGGTTGTTTTCTTTTTGTAAATTTAAGTTTCTTATAGATACTGAATATTAGACCTTTGTCAGATGCATAGATTACAAACTTTTTCTCCCATTCTGTAGGTTGTCTGTTTATTCTGTTGGTAGTTTCTTTTGCTGTGCAGAAGCTCTTTATTTTAATTAGATCCCGTTTGTCAATTTTTGCTTTCTCTGCAACATTTTGATGTTGTGTTTTCATTTAAGGTTTTTTTTTCTCTTGTAATTAATTATATTATACATGGTTTCTTGGATTGTTTAGGAGTATGTTAGATAATTGCTTAATTTTTATGGATTATCATCTCTTTCTTCCATTTAAACTTTTTTTTTTTTTTGCTTTGTTTTAATTTTAGTTTTTGGTTTGTTTACTTTTGGTGTGATTAAGAAAGGCATTTTGTCTGGGCACCGTGGCTCACACCTGTAATCCCAGAACTTTGGGAGGCTGAGGTGGGCGGATCACCTGAGATCAGGAGTTCGAGACCAACCTGTCCAACATGGTGAAACCCCATCTCTACTAAAAATACAAAAGTTCAGCAGGCATGGCGACCCGCACCTGTAGTCCCAACTACTTGGGAGGCTGAGACAGGAGAATTGCTTGAACTCGGGAGGTGGAGGTTGCAGTGAGCAGAGATCATGCCACTGCTCTCCAGCCTCAGCTACAAGAGTGAAATTCTGTCTTAAAAAAAAAAAAGACATTTTATGCCTTGCTTTTTAGTTCAAAATATGGTTTATCTTTGTGAATGTTTAATGTTTACTTGATATACTGCTGTGTATTCTGCCACTGATAGGTCAAGTGTTCTAAACTGTCAATTAGGTGAAAATGACTAATATTTTATGCAAGTTTTTTCTATCATTACTTAATTTGTGACTACATGTTCTACTATCACTGGGAAAAAAGAATTGAAATCTCAGAGGGTAATTGTTAGTGTATTTCTTTTATTAGTTATTTCAATTTGTTTCATGTTTTTTATTCTGATATTAGGTGCATACACCTGTGAGACATTTATAATTTTTTTGATGATTTGACCTCATTTTCATTTTAGTAAGTCCTGCTTTACTTTTGTTAATTTTTATTTTTGCTTGAATCTCACTTCTCTGATATTATTATAGCATTTTCAGCTTTCTTTTGGTTTCTTATTTTGTAGTGTATCTTTTCCAGTCTTTTACTTTTAATAAATATTCCCTTTATATTTAAAGCATGTCTTTGTATAAACTTTGATATAGTTTAGTCTTACTTTTTCATCCAATGTAAAACTTTCTGTCTTTTATTTGGAATATCTAGATCATTTGCACTTAATACAATTCTTGATATGGTTGTTTTAAAATCTACCATTATATTATATCCTTTCTATTTGTATAATTTTTCTTTCTACCTTTTCCCTCTTTTTCTTCTTTCTTTTGGATCATCTGTTTGTATCCTTACACTTTAACTCCACTATTTCTTTATTAACTATACTTCCTTTTATAATTTTAGTGGTTGCTTTAGGTTTAACAAGATAAAGTTGCTGCTTATAATTTATCTTAACCATTTTCATACTTCTTCACATAAAATGTAAGAACTTTCGACAATCTACTTGCATCTCTCCTATTCTTTGTGCTTTTTTGTTATATAATTTACTTCTACATGTTATAAAACCCAAAATACATCATTGGCATTTTTTATTTAAACAGTTAAATATAAAAGATTTGTGTGTCATGTATGTGTGTATGTGTGTGTGTGTGTGTGTGTGTGTGTGTGTGTGTTACCAAATGTGTTTCCAACCTATTTATCATTAGTGGTCCACTTCGTTTATTTCTGTAGATTCAAATTTTAATCTGGTATTATTTTCCTTTGTCTGAAGAATTTCCTTTAACATTTCTTTAGGTTCAATTATCTGGTGATGAATTCTCAATTTATATTTTCTGAAAAAGACTTCATTATGTTGTTACTTTTGAAAGATACTTTCCAAAGAAGATGGAATTCTAGTCTGACAGTTGTCAACTTCCACCCTCCCTAGAATATTAAAAGATGTTACTCCCTTATCTTTAAGCAAGTGTGGTTTCTGGCAACAAGCTTTTCTGTTTATCTATCTGTTTGATTGTTTTGTTTTGTTTTCATATGTGTCTCTTTTCTTTGGATGGTCTTAAGATTTTTCTCTTTATCATTGGTATTTAGGAATTTGTTTTTGATATGCCTTTAGATGATTTTATTTTTTCTTATTCTGCTAGAATTTTTATGAGATTCTTGGATCTGTGGTTTTATAATTTTTATCAAATGTGTAGTAATTTTGGTTGTAATTTCTTCAAACATTTTTGCTGTCTCCCATTCCTCCTCCTGGGACTCCAGTTATATATTCACACACACACACACAGACACACAAACACACACAACAACTTTAGTTTTGTCCCTGTGGTGCTCAGAATAATGCCTCCCCATCCCAGGAACACATCTTAGTGCCCAGAACCTGTGACTCACTAGGGTATCTTATATGGTATAAGGGACTTTACAAATATAATTGTAAGGTATGACATCAGCTCACTGTCTCTGGCTTAAAAATAGAAGAAAGAAGCCATGTGCCAAGGAAAGGGGATAGCCTCCAGAAACTGGAAAAGTTAGAGATTGTACCCTAGAGCCTTCAGAAGGAATGCAGCCTGTCTGAACCTTGACCATAGTCCAATGAAGTCTATGTAGACCTTCTAACTACAGAACTGTAAAATAATAAATTTGTGTTTTTAACTCACATCTCTGGTAATTTATACAGTGGCAATAGAAAACTAATACAGTCCCACGGATTACTGATACTCTTATTTTATTTTATTTATTTATTTATTTTTGAGATAGAGTCTGGCTCTGTCGCTCAGGCTGGAGTGCAGTGGCCTGATCTCAGCTCACTGCAAGCTCCGCCTCCCAGGTTCATGCCATTCTCCTGCCTCAGCCCCCCAAGTAACTGGGACTACAGGCACCCGCCACCATGCCTGGCTAATTTTTTGTATTTTTAGTGGAGACGGGGTTTCACCATGTTAGCCAGGATGGTCTCCATCTCCTGACGTCGTGATTTGCCCGCCTCGGCCTCCCAAAGTGCTGGGATTACAGGCGTGAGCCACCGTGCCCGGCCTTACTCTATTATTTTACAGTATTTACTTTTCTCTTTGCTTCATTTTGAATACTTTCTATTCCTATGTTAATTGGAAATTTACTTTTTTTCCTTCTGCCGTATCTAATCACCTGTTAATCCTGTTGAACATATTTTTCCATGTTGTATATTTATTTTTGTCTCTACAAGTTCCAGTTGAGTGTTTTGTATATTCGTTCTCTGTCTTCATTACATCCATGTGGTCCTTTTTATTCTATTCTAAACTTATGAGTGTTGTTTTAAGATTTTTGTCTTCTAATTCTATCCTTTCCCTAATCTCTATAGCTATTTCTATTAATTATTTTTTCCTACTGATTTGTATGTCTGGGATATTTTTTGCATGCCAGGCATTCTGAAAGTTATGTTGCTGAGTGCTGAATTTTGTAATATTCTCTTAAAGAATGTTAGGCTATTCTGGCATGCAGGTAAATAACTAGGTAGACCAACTTGATTTTTTTGAGACTTATTTTTTAGAATTTTGTTAGAGAAAGAGCAACGCAGCATTTTTGCTGATGCTAGTTTAGCCACTAATAAAAATCCCTTCTGAGAAGGCTAACCAAAGTTTTTATTATTATTATTTCAGAGACAAGGTCTTGCTCTGTCACCCAGGCTGTAGTGCAGTGGTGCAATCATAGCTGACCATAACCTCAGTAACCCCAAATCCTGGGCTCAAGTGATCCTTCTGCCTCAGCCTCTTGAGTAGCTGGGACTGCAAGCACATGCCACCATTCCCAGATAATTTTTTTAATTTTTATTTTTTGTAGAGATGGGGTCTCATTGCATTGCCCAAGCCGGTCCTGACTTCCAGCGATTCTCCCGCCTTGGCCTCCCAATGTGCTGGACGTAGAGACATGAGCCACTTTGCGTGGACTGATTATCTATGTTATAAGGTTGCTCTGGTAGTGATAACTTCAACTACTCCTAGCTTTTCACTGATGCTAGGAATCATTATTTCTACCCTCTCCTTGTGGAGTTTGTCTATGCATGACTCCATCTGTAAATGGCAAAGCCCCTCAATGGGGCCCTTCTGAAGATCTTGGGAGTTTTGCTTCTCTTTGGTACCATCATTTTCAATATTCTTCTCTACAACTGTCTCAGCTTTCCTGAACTCCTACAAGTTTTCTCACCTCAGTGTGACCTCCAGGCTCTGTTTTATTTTCTTCTCCCTGGGATGTGGCCTGGAAACTGAATCCTGGTAGTAAACTGGGCAACTGTATGGCTCATCTTGTTTGCTTTCTTTCTCACAGGAATCACAGTTCTGTGCAGCATGTTGTCAAATATCTGTAAACAGTTCCATCTATTTTATACTGTTTTTACTGTTTTTTTTTTTTTTTTATGATGGAGTGGAAATTTCTATTGCAGATAATAATTCATGGACGGAAGTAGAAATCTATTTATATTTTGTCTTTTACTTTGAACTTTAAGTAAATAGAATCATATGTGTTCTGTTATTTCTTTTTACTCAATATTATATTTAGAGATTCACACATGTTCCTGTATATAACTATTCTTCATTTACTTCCCTACTCGACAGTATTCCACTGTATGAATATATCAACAGCTATTCATCATTTTATTGGTGGGATTTTACCCCCATGTTTTGCTGTTTCAAAAATGCTACTATGGACATTCTGAAACATTTCTCCTAGAACTCTAAGCAAGAGTTTCTATATGCATTGTATTAATTCATTCTCGCATTACTACAAAGACATACCTGAGACTAGGTAATTTATAAAGAAAAGGATGTTTAATTAGCTCATGGTTCTGCAAGCTGTATAGGAAGCATGATGCTGGCATCTACTTAGAGGAGGCCTCAGGAAACTTAAAATCATGGCACAAGGCAAAAGGGAAGCACACATGTCATGCAGACAGAGTAGGAGCAAGAGAGCAAGGGGGAGCTGCTACACACTTTTAGATAACCAGATCTCAGAGAGCTAATTCACTCTCAAAGGGGCAGTACCAAGAGGGATGGGGCTAAACCATTCATGAGAACCTGTCCCTATGATCCAGTCACTTCCCATCAGGCCCCACCTCCAACATTGTATGTGTGTGTCTATATACAAATATGCCAACAGCCAGTAGGAGGGAGGCCAAGGTCAAGAAAGAGAAGCTCCTCTCTTTCACATCACTGCTCAAAATCTGCACAGACACTTTGATTATATCTTATTTTATATATATATATATATAAACTTGGTTAAGGGTGGCTGGGAAATATTATCTTAATACAGAAAGCCACGGACTTAACTAAAAATTATGCATTCTATTACTAAAGAAAGAAGGGACAATAGTAGAAAGCCAACAGTTTTTGCCCCTTGATTATTTACTTAATTAAATTATCTACATGTTGGAGAACTATTACACCCTAGAAACAACCACAGGACAGTAACTGCTGGAAACAGGTCTGTAAATGCGAGCTTCCCTTGCTTCATGTCTAGGTAACTGGGCAGCCAGTGAAATATGCACCAACCCCCAGAGCTCCTTAGCAAAATTAAACAACTCTCTTGATAACACAGACTTGAGTGACTGCCTTCTCTTCCCAGTATCACTTTTGCATATATATATATATATGCACACACACACCCAAATATATAGGTGTATATATGTATATATATGCGTATGTATTTGTGTGTAGGTACATATGCATCTGCTATTTAGAATATATTCAGAGAAACAGAGAATGGTATATATATTTATATTTATACATATAATTTCTGTAATGGATACATATAAATTAAATATATATTATAAAGATCATATAACATATGATTTTTATGGAAAAATAGTCTTTAAAACTTAATTTTATAAAAACGAAGAGCAAACTTTCAGGATCATTAGTAAGTATGCTACATCATATAGCAGACGTAAAGAAACCCTCTTTCTGTGCTTTCAGTTCATATCTTTTCAGACTGATTCATTATTATTTTTACACAGGTCAGCCATAGACCCATCTCAGTGGATTTCTAGAGGATGATTAATTTCTTAGTAAAGTACTCAAAACAAAAGGACATTGACATCCAGAGAGTATTTCGGTAATCATGGCCAGAGTGATGCTGGTGTTTTATAGCAAAGAACATTGTGCTCATTAATGTACTCATAGCAAGAAACAACCATCTTGTTACATGGGCATGTTTTGTAGCTCGCTGGCTTCTCCTGTGGCTTTGTTAAACATAGGAATCTTAAAAGGGCTTATTGACTTTTTGCAATCCACATCAGCATACCTCTCTTCTAAATAGCTGGTAGTAGAGGCTGCTGTATTCCATTGTGAGCAACACTTACTAAAATCAGTAATAGAACAGTGGGAGTAAAATCACAGAGGGGTATAAAAGCTAGCACACTAAAATATTAAAGTCCAACTGTGAATGCTTTCCACGATATTTTTTCCATATCAAAATGTGTTTTAAACACTTTTTGAGTATTATTATAATTAACTATAGTAGCTTTGTAAGCAGTTCCTTTTGTAAGAGAAAAACCTACCATCACTTAGAGGTTACTAGTTTTTGACATTGAGTTCTTAAGTGGATAATTATATTTATTGGGAGGTGATGCTCACTTGACCACTTGGTGTTTTGTTTTGGGCCAAGGGGAAACAAGGCAGGTGAAGTGTTTTTATTTACAATGTAACAGATATTGCTATTGTGACTCCATTTCTCAGGCATAGTTGGTTAGCTAAATGTTTTTTTTTTTTTTTTTTTTTTTTTCCAGAAACTGAAATGTTCCTCTCTTCCCAGTTCTTGGGAAATTAAAAGCTTCTACCTTAGAGAAATGAATGATACATTATCCACTCACTCTAAATTGAACCCATTTGGAGCTATTTGCATCTTGTAGAAACCTACAGCTGAGTGCTCTGCTTAGAGGTGTAATGAGTGGTTGTCACAACACACTGGAGGTGGCCCCATAACAAAATGATCCCCTGTCAATCCGCTCACAGGAAATGGTTTGGCAACCTGTAATTCCGCCTCAGTATTAACATCCTGCCTGGGTTTTGTTAAATGGCACTTTCTAGGAAGTAGATCTGGGGAACTTATGTTTAATAATGTTTTAAGAGGAATATTTGATGGAAGTTTTAGAAAGCATCACATGGGGTTAACAGTGATTTGTCATTTGTTTCTAATTAAAGGACCTAATCTCTTATCATTGAAGCAGTCTTTTTTTATACTAAAGGCACAGATGTGAATGGAAACATATTAATGAGATGTCATACTACATAGTCATTTAGTGTTTTGTTTAACTTAAACATAGCAGAAAATGTGTGTCTAAGTAGACACATGTAATGACATCCTGATAGAATTATAATTTCCTGTATTTGCATAATCTTCAGTAAAATTCACACTAGGTTCACCTTGCATTGCTAATTTCATTTCCCAAATCTGCATTTTTAGAAAATTAAAGAAAAGTCAGACCCAAAGTATTATGGGAAGAGAAAGGATTTATTGTTAGTTCCTTCACATTAAAGCTGGAATTGTAATTTAAATATTTGAGTGCCAGGTGTTCTAAAAAGTGACAGGAAGTATTCAAATCGACAGAAAGTTTTGCATTTTCTGAAGCTATTTAAAATACTCCAGGCTAAATCATCTTAAGAGCTTGGCAGATCTTTGGTCTGAGATAGAGCTGAACTGTGACTTGTGGGCCTGAAAAAAATCATGTTTGATCACGTGCCCTGGTGAGCCCAGTTCTAGGATTCCATGAGCTATGACTTGCAGGAGTCAGTCAGGTAATTGGGCAATGAGGGAAGCAGCAGGAGCAGTCTTATTTAACTGCCCCCTGACGTGTGCCACATGACTCTCCATTAGTCCAGCAAGACGGCTCTGGATGCAGGTTAAAACCAGGTGATCTTAAAATAGTTGGGGGATGTGGAAAGACACTGAAATTAAACATCTACCTCAGATTATTAGCGTGGTTGCCAGTAGGAAAGCCTAATTATTCCAAGGACTTTTTAAAAGGTATTTCAAAAATATATTCCAAGCTCTGTCTATGGAATATTGTGTTTACAAGTTCTCATTCATTTAATTTTTTTAAAAAAATATATATTTTTAAACATTACAATGAGCTAGACATTGCCCGGGAGAAACTGATGAGTGTTCCTGCTCTCACACATGACAAAAACACATTTTTTTTTTTACATGAATAAGTTATTTTGTCCTAATACAAATGTTCACAAATCCTGTTGTTCCTTGAATTGCCCTTAAGCTCACACCTAGGGTCTAAACATCACAGCAGCTTTAGTGATCTCACTTGGCTACACACTGGCACTTACCCATACCCAGTTAGACACAAAATAACCTGCTAGATTAAAGGGGGATGGATTTTACAATTTTACAATGCAAGCTATAAAGAAAGTGTTGGTTACAGTTGGTTGATTTCAAAAACTGTGATAGCCAACAAAGATAATTCAAGTATTCAAATAAACAGTTCTCAAGTTTCTTTGTACAGCAATAATACATATTAATAGAACTTATGTCAATGTATAAACCTTTGGGCCACATCGTAAGAGATTCCAATTAAAAAGTTTTGAATTCTGACTGGAATTCAGCATTTTTCAGTCACCAAAGATTATTAGGAGTTAGCAGGAGATCAACCTTGAAATACTCTGGTTTGGTTGTCAACTTTTGTATTCAGATTCTTTGATGTAGAATCACTGTAAATTGTATTAATAATTACCAACAAAGATTGCTTACTTATATATACAAGATTTTGAGCCAGAATATTATTTTTTATGTATTTAATAATTCATTAAGGATCACACATTTATATCTGTAATTTCTAGAAGGCAAACAACTTTTTGATGATTTTCTTAGGCATTTGACCATTTTATTTCCTGGTAAGCAAGCCTAGCACACATGCTATTGATATGGGGTGGGGGGAAGGGCAGTGCTTGGGAGGAGAAGGGCGGGTCCCTAGCTAGCGCTCCACCCCTGGGCCTGTGCCTATGGACCTAAGCGAGGACTCAAATGTTGCATTTTCCAAGAACACCCTGTCCCGCCACGCCCCCATCCTGTGCCTATAAAAACCCAGGGACCCTAGCACGCAGAAACACAGACAGCTAGATGTCAAGAGGAACACACCAGCGGAAGAACACACAAGCGTCTGAATGTTGAGAAGGACACTGCGCGGAAGGACACAGCGCGGAAGGACACACTGTGGGAGCACACACCACAGAGGGACACACGGACAGACACCAGCAGATGCCACCAGGCCATCGACAGGTGGTACAACATGGAGTTCTGCCAAGGGTGGACCAAGGAGAGCCCAGCTGCTGAGCAGCCTGACTCCAGGGAAAACCACCTTCCCACTCCAACCGTCTTCTGCCTTGGCCCATACGTTTGCGGAGTGTTACCTCCACTCAAAACCTTGCACTCATTCTCCATGCCCACGTGTGATCCGATTTTTCTGGTTCTAGTACAGTAAGGCAGGAACCCAGGATACAGGAAAGCCCTCGGTGCTTGCAGTAAGTCAGTGTCTGATTGAGCTAGTTAACACAAACCTCCAATGTATGGGTAAACTGAACGAGCACACTGTATGTAACACAGCCCACTGAGGCATCAGCTGTAAACATTCACCCCTAGATGCTGCTGTGGGGTTGGAGCCCCACAGCCTGCCCCTCCGCTTGCGCCCCCTAGAGGTGTGAGCAGCAGAGCCACGGAAGCACAACACTTCCCCATCGCAGCTCTGCAAGGGGAGTAAGGGAACTTTGTCCGTTTCACTATCTCTATGGGACAAAGGTGCTTTTCAGAAAGGAATTAACTTGAAAAGCGAAAGCAATGTTTTGTGGCTGACAAATGTTGTAGATTTTCTTGATCCCTATGAATTAATTAATTAATTTATTTATTGAGACGGAGTCTCGCTCTGTCGCCCAGGCCGGAGTGCAGTGGCGCGATCTCGGCTCCCTGCAAGCTCTGCCTCCCGGGTTCACGCCATTCTCCTGCCTTAACCTCCCGAGTAGCTGGGACTACAGGCGCCCACCACCTCGCCTGGCTAATTTTCTGTATAATTAGTAGAGACGAAGTTTTACCTTGTTAGCCAGGATGGTCTGGATCTCCTGATCTCGTGATCCGCCCGGGTTGGCCTCCCAAAGTGCTGGCATTACAGGAGTGAGCCACCGTGCCCGGCCAAATTTATTTAAAGATAAAAGCCAATTATATCTTAGGTACACTTGGGGGAACATTATATTTTTAAATTAATTTATTATTATTTTTAATTTAAAACTTATTGAGATAATTCACAGAGTTACAAAATTACACAGAGAGTTTCTGAATATCCTTTATCCAATTTCCTCCAATGGTAATATCTTACAAAATCACATTAATACATGGCAACCAGGATATTGGTGTTGGTATAACCTACTGGTTTTACTCAGATTTCCCCAGTTTCACCTGTATTCATTCTTTTGTGTGTGTCATCATATTTTTTATTAGCATCCTATTGTTTTTGTTTTGCTTTTAGTTTTTGGATTTTTTCCTACTTTTCTCCCTTCTTTATTAAAATTAGAGAAGAGTATATTAACTAACTTAGCAGAACACATGAGTACCCACTACACAGATCTAATAACAAAGTGAAATTCCTAAGTGTATCTCTTAGGTATCCATTCTTCTTCCTTTCCCCTCAGAAATATGTAGCATTTCATATTCAACATTTTTAATACTTTACTACATATACAGTTAGAAATACGAAATATTTGTTAAGATTTTACTGGTGTCAAATTCTAAATAAATGGTATCATAAAGTATATTCACTTTGCATTTTCCTTTTCACTCAACTTTGTTTGATACTTATGCATTTCAATATCCATGACTTTAAATCATACTTTGTAGCTTCTCTCTAATATTCTGCAGGTAAGAATAACTTACTGTATTTGCCTTGGGTTGAACATTTAGGTTATTTCCATGGTCACAACTGAGTCGTCAGTGGATATTCTTGATGTGGGAGAGTTGCCTTGAGATGTATAACTAGATGTATACTTGTCAGATAATAAGATAGGTGCATCTACAACTACCCTAAATATTGTCAAATGGTTCTTTATATGATGTGCATTTACACTGGATAGAAATGCGCTAGAGTTACTATTTGTCCTCATTATTTGCATTGTCTGATTTTTAAATCCTTTGCCAACCTGGTGGGCTCAGTACTTATGTATTAGAAAATGACAATTCCCATATTTATAAAACGAAAAGAATAATAATACCCACCTCACAAGTCGTGGTTAGATTTAAATGTGATAATCCATATGAAAGCACTTAGCATACTATCTAGCGCCCAGTAGAAATTCAGGTGTTCATCTCAAAATGTGAAAAGTGCAGTGTCCTGATTTTAAATGGTATTGATCAAGATGTTTTCTTAGGTGAAATCATTGATGGTGCTTGATTACAGCTCCTGTCATTTGGAGTAGATGGTTTAGCATGACAGCAGGCTCATGAAATATGACACTGACTGTGTTCTCTGATCCTAGGAAAACAGTACTCCTCCTAGCCCCAGTAAATACTATGACTGAGTCCTGTGACCTAGTCCTACCTTGGAAAGCATAAGACATTCAGGATAATGAAAAAGCGAAGACCCTGGGAGCAACTGGAAGGGAGGTGGTGCTCTAATAGGATACAGTAGGCAGATGGTTGGAAAGACTAGTTAAGATTTTATCATGAGATTCCAGAATTTCCCCATTTCCTACTAACAGGCCTAGAACTCAATTTCTGAGAGTACATTAGTTTTTACCTACAGCCACATATATGGCTATACAGAATTGACTTTGTCACCCTTAGCAGAGTGGATGTCCATTAAAGAGAGAAACTAGCTTTTAGTAGAATGACTGTCTGACTGCGAACATGAGATTGGTGAACAGGGTTTGACTATTTGATTGTGGCTCAAACTATCCAAATGATTAGGAGTCTAGTATATGTTTTGCTTAAAAAATTAGATGACTTTCTCAGCAAAGGTTTACCTGGAAGTAATGAGCAAAAATATATGCAGGTGGGTCTGATACCATTGCTATTAAGAGAAAGGCTTTTAGAACCAAAAGACTTGCCATCTACAACTGTGTGATCTTGGAAAAGTTATGTAATCTTCTTTTTCAGTTTTTTCACCCTAAAAGTATAACATGAGCTCATTATGAGGGCTAAGTAAAACATCTTATCAAAGCAAAAAAGTATAGCCAACAAATTTTGACATATCTGCTAAAAAATTATATATAAAGGAAAATGTTTACACTGTAGCCGAATTTGGATGAAAAAGGGTTAAATCTATGATGACTTGAAACTGACAAAAACCAGGAGAGAAACCAGCTACACCATAAGAGAGTTCAGACAAATTTTATTGCATTTGAGAGGTAAGGTATAGCAGAATCGAAGTGGAATTTTATGAATTCAGAATTGAAAGACCTCAGAAAAGAATGAGATCGAGGCAGTGTCCTGCCAACTCTCTGCGCATCCCCAGGTACACACATCAAGAGGTGATCAGTTGTGCTTCTGGAAGGAAACCAAAAGCACACACCTCTGGGATTCTAAATACACTTTACAGAAGGAGATATTTGTGGAGGTATGAGTACTATTGAAGGAATCCACAAGAGGGAACATAAACTGAGGGAGGACTGAAAGATGGAAACCATTACCATTACTAGGTTGGAAAGGGCGAAGGAGGGACTAGTGTTTTAAGAGCTTGGGGAGAGCTAGAGCATCGGCCAGGAAAGTCTTACAGAAGCTGTAGCTGAGTAACTGTTCCTCCAAATTTCATGTGTATGAAAATCACATTGGGGTATTGTTAAATGGTAGATTCTGATTTCGTTACTTTGTGGTGGGACCCACATTCTGCCGTTCTAACAAGCCCTCAGATAATTTCAAAGCTATTTTTCTTTGGACCACCTTGTTAGAAGAAAGATCATAAAGAAACTCAATCACAACCAGGTCCAGGACATCTAAGCAGAGATGCGTCTAGAAAAGACATACCCTATAGTTTCCTTGTAAATTGGATTCAGAATAGGTGAGATTCAAAGTCCTTTTCCTTTATATACTACTATATCTGAAGACTTATTAAATCAAAAGTAAAATTATATTTAGGGAAATAAACAGAACATAAAGAAAAACATCATTTCAAACATGGTCTTGAGAAACATTGCTGATACACAAGTCTCCGTCTTCAAGTCTCAGTACAATTAGGCTTAGAGAAAGAATGGAAAATGTGCACACCAAAATACTGTAGTACCTATTTCTAGATAATAGGACACATGTGATTTTTATTTTCTTCTTGTTTATATCTATTTTTTCATTGTTTTTATAATCAGTGTATAATATAATTATAACAAAAACAATAAAATTATAAAAATGGACAAATACAAAATATTTGATCATGTTTAAATTCAAATGTAGCATTCTGTGCATAGTTATGCAAATCAATAGATATCTCTGATATTTCAAAGAAATATTTAAAAACATAAATCATTATACCACCCACATGAGAAAAGTCTTCAGAGTGTCTCAGTAAAATAAACTTTGTATCATAAATAAATCATCAAGTTTGAGATTGAAAGCTTCTATATTGCTTCCTAGAGCTGTTGATAAAGCAATGCAAAAAAAAAAAAAAAAAAAAAAAAAAAAAAAAAAAAAGAGTACTTTGGAGAAAATGAGCTGGTGGAGAAACAAACATAATGTGCCACTAATTACAGGTGATTCTTTACTTTATCAGGCAAACATGGCTACTATAGTCATAGGATGGAGGAGAAAAAATATCAACTATTAAAACAGGAACAAAGAAATAGCCCTTGTCTCCCCAGCTGTGGAATTGTCTTAAGATTCCTCATTTGACTCTCTATTCCCTTCATTGTTTCACTCAAATAAGTCAGCACTTTTTATTGCTTACAGCTGATTTCCAGAACTCCAACTTCTGCATTAGCATCACTTCTAAGCTGCCTTACACTTACAAGAACTTTTATATGATTCTCTTGTTGTGCCTCCTGTTGAAAAGTAAAGCAGGGAGGGGCAAGGATAATTTTTCATATCCTCAAAGAATGGTGCAAATAATGACTATTGATTTCCCAGATTTTGTATGGGGAAATAAGCATAAGATGAAATCTGAATAAATAAGCAAAGATCAGAATGGCATCAGCCTTCTCAATGGAAATATCTTCCAAGTCAAGAGGGAAAAAAGATTTTAAACATAGGATCTTATATAACAGTCAAACTAGCATTAAATGATAGGGCAAGAGAGAGACATTTCCAGAAATGCAATGGTTTAGAAAACTTCCCTATGCATGCTGTACCAGAAATACATTCCAAAGGTGATATTCCAGCAATTTTTTTAGTTCAAAAAAGAAGATACAAAGAAAAAAAGAAAAATTAAGAAAAAAACAAAAGAGTAAATACATAGCTATGGCTATTTTTTTTGATGTACAATGATAAAGTAATTTTTTGTAAAAGTAAAATGCTTTTGAATTAAATATAAGTGATAGTAAATGGAGGAAGACAAATGAGATTCTTAAATTTGGGGAGGAAGAGAAATGAAGAAAAGAAAGTGAATAAATGTTACTCAATCCTTTGTTACTTCTCTTGAGCACTAGATTAGAAGTTCAATTTATGACAATATTAAGAAGAAAAATTAGGACAAGAAAAAGGCAAAGAAAAATGGCACCATCATATTTCTAAGTGATATGATGATTTTCCTAGATAATCTGAGGTAATTAACAGAAAAACAACTAGAAGAAATAAGGAAGTCCAAGAAGATAACTGATAAGAGATAATATAAAACTTGATAGCTTTCTTACACATCAAGAATGTACACATAGAAAAACTTGTGTCTATATACAAAGAAATAACAAACCCCAATAGCTAAATATATAAAATATGCAAATTATGTATCAAAATAACTACAAAATATCTTTAAAAATGTAAAAGAAGACCAGAATACATGAAGAAAATACATTATGTTCCTAAATAAGAAAATTCAGTAGTTTTGTATGTTAATTCTCACTAATCTTACTAATCTAAAAAATGTATATAATATTCTAGTTGAAATAGTCACAGAATTTTTTGTAGTCTAAAATTTTGACTGTAGGTTCTATAGAAAATACAAAACAATAATAATGACAAAACTATAAATATGTTTACTAAACACATATATGATATGTATTATGTGCCTGGTCTTACTCCAAGTAATTTATATATGCTAACTCTTTCAATCCTAATAACATAATTATGAAGTAAGAATTATTTCCCACTATCTTAGGCATTATAGACACATAGAGGCACATATATGTGAAAACTTTATGACATATTGTAAGAAAAACAATCAAATTCCAATAACATATCTATTTTTTAAAAAATAATGCCTCCCTATTTATATATGCCCAATATTTGAAAACATAAGCTATATTTGCAAGTTAATAAACACATATATGCATATTATCGTATATCCACTACATATGTAATACAAATATAAACACTGAAGACACACACCTGTATACACACCTTTTGTTGTTTTTTTGAGACGGAGTTTCACTCTTGTTGCCCAGGCTGGAGTGCAATGGTGCGCGATCTCTGCTCACCGCAACCTCTGCCTCCTGGGTTCAAGCAATTTTCCTGCCTCAGCCTCCTGAGTAGCTGGGATTACAGGCATGTGTCACCATGCCTGGCTAATTTTGTATTTTTAGTAGAGTCGCGATTTCTCCATGTTGGTCAGGCTGGTCACGAACTCCCAACCTCAGGTGACCCACCCGCCTCAGCCTCCCAAAGTGCTGGGAATACAGGTGTGAGCCAGTGCTCCTGACCCACACTTCTTTTTATATAAAGTTGGTGCAAAACAGCAAAAGAAACTACCATCAGAGTGAACAGGCAACCTACAGAATGGGAGAAAAGTTTGGCAATCTACTCATCTGACAAAGGGCTAATATCCAGAACCTACAAAGAACTCAAACAAATTTACAAGAAAAAAACAAACAACCCCATCAAAAAGTGGGCAAAGGATATGAACAGACATTTCTCAAAAGAAGACATTCATACAGCCAGCAGACACATGAAAAAATGCTCATCATCACTGGCCATCAGAGAAATGCAAATCAAAACCGCAATGAGATACCATCTCACACCAGTTAGAATGGCAATCATTAAAAAGTCAGGAAACGCCTGTAATCCCAGCACTTTGGGAGGCCGAGACGGGCGGATCACGAGGTCAGGAGATCGAGACCATCCTGGCTAACACGGTGAAACCCCGTCTCTACTAAAAAAAAAATACAAAAAAAACTAGCCGGGCGAGGCGGCGGACGCCTGTAGTCCCAGTTACTCGGGAGGCTGAGGCAGGAGAATGGCGTAAACCCGGGAGGCGGAGCTTGCAGTGAGCTGAGATCCGGCCACTGCACTCCAGCCCGGGCGACAGAGTGAGACTCCCTCTCAAAAAAAAAAAAAAAAAAAAAAAAAAAAAAAAAAAAAAAAGTCAGGAAACAATAGGTGCTGGAGAGGATGTGGAGAAATAGGAACACTTTTATACTGTTGGTGGGATTGTAAACTAGTTCAACCATTATGGAAAACAGTATGGCGATTCCTCAAGGATCTAGAACTAGATGTACCATATGACCCAGCCATCCCATTACTGGGTATATACCCAAAGGATCATAAATCATGCTGCTGTAAAGACACATGCACACATATGTTTATTGCGGCACTATTCACAATAGCAAAGACTTGGAATCAACCCAAATGTCCATCTGTGACAGACTGGATTAAGAAAATGTGGCACATATACACCATGGAATACTATGCAGCCACAAAAAAGGATGAGTTTGCGTCCTTTGTAGGGACATGGATGCAGCTGGAAACCATCATTCTTAGCAAACTATCACAAGAACAGAAAACCAAACACTGCATGTTCTCACTCATAGGTGGGAACTGAACAATGAGATCACTTGGACTCCAGAAGGGGAATATCACACACTGGGGCCTATCATGGGAAGGGGGGAGGGGGGAGGGGAGAGGGGTTGCATTGGGAGTTATACCTGATGTAAATGACGAGTTGATGGGTGCTGACGAGTTGATGGGTGCAGCACACTAACATGGCACAAGTATACATATGTAACAAACCTGCACGTTATGCACATGTACCCTAGAACTTAAAGTATAATAATAATAATAAATAAAAAGTAGGTGCAAAAGTAATTGCAGATTTTGCCATTCATTACTTGTGCACCAACCTAATATAGGAATGATAGAAAGAAGGAAATTTTGATAGCAAAACTTAAAAATATAAAAATACTATGTCTTCCAATGGACAAAATATTTTGTTTAAATTAAAAATTAGTTTACATCTCCAGATTGGGAAGATTGAAAATCAATGAATGTATATCCCTTAAGAAAGAATTGAAGGTATACACACCTTCCCAGAGTCTTAAACTACAAACATGGGTTTTCAATGTAAACTAAAACTAAAATATGTCTCTATCCTCAATTTAAATAATCCTAAAATCAAATGTATTTTTCTGTCACTTTTTTGTTTCTATCTTATTGGGATCATAGAAAAAAAAAAATGCTGCTTGTTTCAAGTAATACTTGTCCAGGAGATAGTAATGTGAACCAACTAAACAGCTTGCTTTTCAAGATCAACAGTTTACTCATCAAAACCCATCTCTTAGTGCCTGCAATCCAAAGCTCTTAGGTCCATCCTACACAGGCCCTGTCTTCAAGACCTACTTTAATTCATCCAGACTAGGAACTACAACTGTTTAAACACACTTTCTCTGTGTCAAGGTAGCATTCTTTTCTACTGCTTTAGATATATTAAACTTTGTTTGATCAGCAGGTGTTTCTGGTGATCTTTGGCGAGTTGATGGTAGGCACCTAGTCATTGCATCTCCAGGAGGCCCTTGGTGTGAGTTAATGCCTAGTTGGATTTTATTGTTTATAGAACGGAGCTAATCCATCATTATTATTTCAATAACAACTGATCTTTTCTCAGATGTAGATATTTCATATGTCTCTACCTAAATTGGCTATTCACTACAATACATTAATAAATAGCATGGTGACACTGCAATTGGTGTTTCTCAAGCCAAATTTATCAGTTGACAATGAATTGAATTTCTCTTATTGAGTTCTATATTTTTTTACATTTTATCCCCAAATCTCCAGGATCTCAGATGTTTGATGATTGGTTTCTAATTTGTGCTGTTTCTAATAACTTCTTCGGAGGAGGGTACCGTTTCTATTGATTATTAATTAGTCAAGGAGAAATTGAAGGCTATGACAACATGGTGTCATAAAAAATATGCTTTATTTTTATTTAAAAAAAAAAAGCTTAGCGTTCATATCTATGGATATTCCAACTTTAAATAATAATAGGGTGAGAGTTGGAGCCAACTATGTATTTCTCTCCCTTTCTTCCCTCCATCCAGTATATAGCAACTCTGGAAGTTCTAATTGCCTCTAAATTAATTGGTTGACTTTCCACAGGGACCTTGTATGTACATGATCTAGGAATTAGCTTTTTCTGCCCTCATGTGGAATGTAATATTTTTGTCTTTTTTCTTCTTCTGACTCATTGTGATATTGCCCAACTAATTGCCAATAACTAAAGAAATTTCACCAAACCCTGCAATGGTTTCTACTTAGGCCTGAAGAAGCCAAGTAAAGGTTGCTATTACCTAAGGCCAGAATTGTGCCAATGGTACACATTTTCTCTAGCCCAAGTCCCGAAGAGATCATTGCAATCACAAGCATGGCTGCAGCAGGCAATGATACTATTGCCGTCACTTCTGTCTCAGTCATTTGCCATTGCCAAGCTTGCTTTAGCCTCTGTCACTTCCGCCCGTGCTGAGATACTAATTAAGTGTCTCAGTGTCTATGAAAATTATAGAGAAAAAGGTTTATTTATTGTACCTTCTCCCTCAAGAACCAGGCTTAAATTCACAAGAGATGGGCCTTCAGAAATATGTGTGACCCACATTATTGTTCCACTCTGAATCACTCTTCACTGACAAAGCCATTGTTTTTGAGCCAGCCCTTTTCTCTTTCCCTTAAGATGTTCTCTGTCTCCATATTCACATCTCAGCTTATCCAAATTAACTTTTTTTTTTTTTTTTTTTTTTTTTTTTTTTGAGACGGAGTCTTGCTCTGCCACCCAGGCTGGAGTGCAGTGGCCGGATCTCAGCTCACTGCAAGCTCCGCCTCCCGGGTTTAGGCCATTCTCCTGCCTCAGCCTCCGGAGTAGCTGGGACTACAGGGGCCCGCCTCGTCGCCCGGCTAGTTTTTTGTATTTTTAAGTAGAGACAGGGTTTCACCGTATTAGCCAGGATGGTCTCGATCTGCTGACCTCGTGATCCGCCCGTCTCGGCCTCCCAAAGTGCTGGGATTACAGGCTTGAGCCACCGCGACCGGCCCAAATTAACTTTTAATGAGCGCGTTTGACCTGGGCTTCAGATAAATGTAGATATCCTTGAATTCTAAAATTATGTTACATTCAAGCTGAATCAGCCACTAAAAACAGGTAGAAAAAAAGAAATTTTGAAAATGACTTGTGTTCTGTCTTATATTTCAGAAACTTATCTCAAAATAAGTCCTAACAAAAGAAGAAACACATATACACACACCAGTATCATGCTAGAAGTTTTTTTTTTTTTTTTTTTTTTAATGATAATTGTACATACTCCAAGTTTATAACAAAATTTACAAAATGGCAAGAAGAAAGGGACAAGGCTTTCTGGCAGCAGCTGCACAGTGCTGATGTCTGCAGTGCCAGTGGCTCTGTGTAGCAGATACTTGGGAAAGAGGATGGTGGGGTCTAATGTTAGCAGCGGTTGGAGCAGCCCCCTGGGGAAGGCCTATATGGATAACACAATAATAACTGTAGGGTGTACACCAGAGGTTACGTAGCTGTTAGCTGCATTTGAAAAATCAATTAGATAGGCCACAGTGAAGTTTAAACTGGAAAAAGAGTTGTTTGATATTTTAGTAGATAAACTCACTAGGAAACATGAAGTTGAGAACTTCAAGGAAAATTGCTAGTAAGGATTCTGTGGAGGCACTGAGGCAAATGTTGAGAGAAAGATATTTATTGTTTATGTAAGAAGGGCTTTAAGGAATACTGCTTTAAAAATAGTAAAAATTATGGACTAGGGATTAGATGAAGACGTGGAAATAAATAATTTTCTTTCTCTGAGGGCATTCTCTGGTTTTCAGATGCCCATTTCTAGAATGATAATTTCTCTCATGTGGGTCTTGAGAGAGGTCAAAGAAGTGCTTTTGAGGGTAGTTGCCAAACAGTAGCCTTCCTTCCAAAAAGCATGCCCATCGATGGCATTGGAGTCAGGAAATGAGGAACTGACTTACAGCTGTTGTTGCTTTGAGTTTCTATTTCTTCATTTATAATGAAACGATCGTGTAACTTTCAGGTTTGTTTGAGACTAAACAAGGCACCTAAAACTATATGAAATCACATAGCACTGATTTTTATTTGAAAACAACAATGCTCTAAACACATAATGGATTTTTAATTTTTAATAATTTTATTTTCTCAAGTCATTATTCAAGAAAAATGATACCCTTAGGGAAGTTGAAAGAATAGTACATCAGACATATGTAAACTCTTCAGCGAGTTTATTTAATTATTACCATGTTGCCATATCAACCTCCCCTTCAATCTCTTGTTTCATCCTAAAATACCTGAGCATGGATTGCCTAAGAACAAGAATATTCGTCCGTATAACCACATACACTAAAATATTCAGGAAATTTAGCATTGATCCAATTCTGCTACCTCATGTGCATTCCACTCTCAGTTTCCCCCCATTATTGTAATAATGTCCTCTGTAACTTATTTTGTTGCTTCTTTGTGTGTTCATTTTGCTTTTTTTCAGGATGCAGCCAAGGGTCACATGTTGCGTGTATTGGTTCTCCAGCATTTTAAAATTAATAAACTGCCATTTTAAGGCTCCAAGATCTCTCAGTTTGGATTCATTAGATTGTTTCCTCATGTTTAGAGTCTAGTTAAACGTTTTTGGTTGAACTACTACTTAGATGATGCGTTCTTAGTCCATCAATGAAGGGAATCAATGTCAGTTGGTCCCGTTATTGGGGAGGTTGAATGACTATTTAATTAAGATGGTATCTGCCTGATTTCACAATTGCAGAGATACCTTTTTCCTTTTGTGAATAATAAGCAGTCCATGGTGGTGCTAACATGCTGTTTTATAAAAGGTTATCACAGAATTCTTTAAAAGACCATTTTTAAAGGCTTGGGATCTCAGACATCTAAGTGCGTTTTTGTTTTCTTAACTCTGTAGACATAGGGTTCTTAAAATACTCCAAACAAGAAGCATGCCAGTTTAAATATACTATCTCTTATGTTCATTGCCATTCCCCTAATGCAATAAACTCAATCCTCTAAACCCAAACTGTGTGCTTTGGTTTCATTTTGTTTTGTTTCTCTTGACGTGTGTAGGGAACACTCTAGAAATGCCAAGGAAGCCTCTTGCATGGACGTATTAGAAACAAGAATGAAAGTATCTTCTGCATATGGGGTAAAATTTTCAAGATTTCTCTTTCTAAAAAAATACATTTGTGACTACTTAAATATTTATTTTCAATGATGATTCAAAGTGATTGTGGTGGAGATGAAGGAAGCTGGCAGCTGCAGTCCTTTGTCAAGTTCCTTTGAGACAGGTAAAGCTGTACTTATGACAGAAACACAACTTTCCCAGCTTCACCTTCTTCAATTACCTGAAACTGGAGCCTGTTTTATATCTCTGTGACTGACTAGAGGTTTTACTAATGTCAACACTATATCTTCTCAGACACTCAGACACATATACACACACACACACACACACACATTTATACACACATAATTATTAGAAAATAATAAAGCAATCACATCCTTCCTACATTCTGGTAAACATTTTTTTTTTTCTGATCAATTATCAGCAACCTGCAACTCTGCCTCAATCCTTGTTCAAAAACTCATCCGCCACAAATGCTGCCTGTCGTTAGTGATTTGTCAAATGCTTCCATCTCTCTTTCCTTCTTGTCACTACTCTATCAAGCAAACTAACAGTGACTCAAATGCACATCCAAAAGAAAATTTTGTGTTAATTTTATATTTGAAATGATAGAATATTTCTTATTCATCAGTGGATTGATGAATAGATAAGTCTTTGCTTTAGAAAATATCTTTCAAATTGATCCATTTCTCTGCCACTCCAAGGCCAACACTTTTTTTAAGCTTCCATAATATCTCATTTGAACTACAGCAGTCCGCTTCTACAGTCTCTTCTCCAATTCATTCTTCATAATGCATAAGACTGTCTTTCTGATATCACATCTAAGTGTCTAAAATCCATTTCCCTTTACCCACCTTAAAGCACCTTCATGGAATTCCATTTCTTTTGAGATAAAAATAGAAATTAAACTTTTCAATATGGCCTGAAATTCTCAGCAAGCTAGAATTCTGTCTGCCCTCCCTAGCCTTATCTCATACTGTCTGTCCCATATACCTGCCCTTCTTTCAGTTTCTTCAGTAGGTCTTGCTGTCTCTACTATGGGGGTTTTACACATGTTGTTTCTTCTTCTGGAATGCATCTCATTCCTTCCTGCCTCCTACTATTGTCTGAGCAAATGATCTCTAAAGTAGTTTATTTTTTAATCACTACATATCCAAGATTTTAACTAATCAATGAGATACTTAGTACGATATTATAACTGATTAAAAATAAATTTCAAAGAAGACATTATATACATACAAAGATATATACATACAAACACAATACAAAGGATTCAAAGAATGCATTATATGCATATATACATGTGTGTATTACATGTGGAGAGAGAGAGGAAGAATAAGTACCAATGAGGAATGGTGAAATAAATTTACAAATAGATTTGAAACTGATCAATATCTACAGGGTATTGATCAGGTATCTACAGGGCAACAATCGCATTCCACTAGACAAAATCGGTTTGCATTTTCATGTACAAGAATCATTTGTATTGTTATTTGTTTTCTACAATTCACTAAATTGTAAAATGATTCGGACACAATGGAAGGTCAGATGGTCTAGAGTGGTGCATTCATCATGACATCCAGTGATCTTTTGCGCCTATTTCAAAGTCTTTCACAATTTGAACTGACCAGCTCCCCCTTCACGATCATAAAAATCTCAAAGATTAACCCATGAGGTAATAAACTTAAGGTACTGAAATTACTACAGCCATAAATTCTCTCTGAAAGTTTTCAAAATGGCTCTCAGATTAGATTTTAAAAGCTTGTATAACTTATTCTCCCAACACAAAGAAATGAAGCCCAGGAAACCACCAGATTTAACCAGCCATAGCTGTAAATACTCTTTAGGATCCTTAAAAAGTTTTAAGAATTTTGGTCCAGAGACCAAAGAAAATGACAACCATGTCTTTAGGACAAGGCTACTCTTTTTACTTGGAAAAACAAATAAACAAACGAAAACCCAGCACACACCGAGTTTCCTTTTCTTAGTCACTGCTGCTGTTAGGATACTTCAACCACTTACAATTATTTTTAGTCAAAGGAACTAACTTCTATTTCTTTTTTTTTTTTTTGCTTTTTTTTTTTTTTTTGCTTGTTTTATTTTGTTTTTGAGATGGAGTTTCACTCTTGTTGCCCAGAGTGGCATGCAATGGCATGATCTTGGCTCACTGCAACCTCTGCCTCCTGGGTTCAAGTGATTCTCCCGCCTCAGCCTCCAGAGTAGGTGAGATTATAGGCATGTGCCACCACGCCCAGCTAATTTTGTATTTTTAGTAGAGATGGGGTTTCTCCATGTTGGTCAGACTGGTCTCGATCTCCCAACCTCAGGTGATTTGCCTGCCTCGACCTCCCAAATTGCTGGGATTATAGGCGTGAGCGACCGCACCCAGCACTAACTTTGATTTCACAGAGTAATTAGGGCTTGGACACTCAAGAACGGCCTAGTAACGATAGCATGTGAGCAGCCTAGCAGAACTCATGGGTACACATATCATGCCTTTCTGCGGCTACGCACATCTGGCTCTCACCTTCTTAATGTGTCAAATATGAGCAATTTTATTATCATGATCAAAAACTATAGCCTCTTTATAGCATGTAAAATACTAAGCAAAAAAGCATATATACTTAAATATGCTTAGAGATCAATGTTTCCATATTCTATCTTACTTGGAAATTATTTGAGTATTTAGGTAATTTAGTTAAAAAAATAGACTCAGTACATCTACTTAACTAGATGTACATGAACAGAAGTATTCGCAATGCACTGAAAGTAAAGCAATGAAATTATCTCTGTTAACTTTATTATGTGTGCAAATGCCATAAACTGAGTCAGAATACCTGATGCAACCTTCAAGCTAATGTCATTGGTTAGATCTTGCTCAAGTTTGACCTCTAGAGAAAAATTGCTTAGGATCATATTCTTGTTTTACCACTTAGCTTAGAGGAAATGCTACCTAGGTTTTCTAATCTGTAGTTGGCATTGTCTTATAAAACGAGTTAATTTTGTTAAATTACTTAGAATAATATTTGACCCATAGTAAATGCCAGAGTGTGGCAGACTTGATTGGGTAAGGTAAATTTGGAAAGGATATTTTCAAGGTAGCTTTTTCTAAAAAATAAAAATTATATGTAATGCACATTATCGTTGAAAAATATTTGTAAAAGGCAATAGTTATATAAAGAAGAAAGTAAAGATAATCTTATCTGTAATCTAAGAGTGGCATAACAACTCTCAATATTCCAGTATTTATTTTCTTCTAGTCTATGCCATTATCACTGACATAGAAAGCCAGGGAAATACTGGGTAGAAGAGGGTGAGGTCCCTGGTGAGGGCTCCACCCTCAAGCCTGGACTCATGGCCCCAAGTGAGTTCGATCCCTGTTTTCTCACCCAAATCTTACCTTTTGGCCCACCCCGCCCCATCCTGTGCCCATAAGAACCCCAAAACCCAGACTCAGTAGGCACACACATAGAAGAGAAAAGAGTCTGAACATCAAGGGAGAAGAAGCAGCTGGACATTGGGGACTGTGGTCAGAGAGTTCAGTCGGGCAGCCAGACTCCAGGAGAAGATTTTCCTACCACTTCACTCCCTTTCCTGCCCCTCTTCCTACTGAGAGCCACTTCTACTGCTCAATAAAGTCCTCCACATTCACCCACTGCTGTCATCCTAATCCTCTGCTGAGCTGGTTAACATCTAACTGTCTACAAATGGCAAACGCTAAAAAGAGCACTGATTGTAACGCATGCCCTCTGGGGCTCCAAGGGTCTCAGGCAACTCCTAGATGCTGCCACAGAGCCGCACAGGGCTCTAATCCTACCCGCGCCCAGAAGCACTTGTTCCGGCCTCAGCACCCGCTCACCTGCATGCTTCCCCTCCTACAAGGGGTTTGAGAGCTGCTGGCTGAATAAGCGAGCCACCCTTTCATGAGTCCCACAAAGGGGTCAAGGGAACTATTCCGTCTCATTATTATTATTATTTTGTTCTTTATGAAACCGTTGTTAGAGAATTCTGTTTATTTAATAAATAATTGGGTAAAAGTACTTAGTTATCAGTTAATACTTAATTCTCAGTATTTTCATTAGAGTTTCCAATATTTCAGTTGTGAAAAGCTAACTTTATCTCTTTAGCTTTCTTTAGGACTTAAAGGCAAACAATCTGTCTTTTGATTTTTGGTTTGTTACTTCACTGTTATAATTACCTTAGCTGTATAGGGTACACACCTCTTTACACTGGACCAAATGCCCAACATGCACACACACATTTTACTTGCTTCCTTATGCATTTTAGAATTGTTTTGTCAATATCTACAAAATAGGCCCATTAAGATTTTACTTTTTTGATATTGAACTTAAAAATCTCAAGAAGAATTGTGATTTTTTTTTTACACATTTAATTTTTTAAGGTTTAGGAAAATCTGGATTCTATGTTCTATGGTACCTACTAAAATATACCTAGTATTTTAGAGAAATTTTTAAAAAATACATTGGCCTTTTACAAACAATTTTAGAGTTATTCTTAGAATAATTTTATTTATTTGAAAAGAATTTCTATGGTGGTCACATTTTTTTTCCTGCTATCACCACTTCAATAGTTATTGTTGATGTGGAGAAAAATTTTTGAAAAAAAAAACACACATTTTCATCATTCTTTCCAACATTTTTACTTCTTATTTACATCGCATGATTTTTTCCTGTGACTAGAATTCCTAAAGCAATGTTTAGAAATTGTACTCATATAACAAATTCACTTAATTTTGCTTTTGGAGTTTCACCAATAAATATGGTGTTGACTGTGGATTTCAGACAAAAACAAATTAACCTAGTATTTCATAGTGTTTTTTTTTTTTTTTTAACAAGAATGAGTGTTGAAGTTTATCATATTTTAAACATAAATTAATGTACTTTGTTTTCTGTGTCTGTTCATGTAGCATGTAATCAGTGATCAATTACTTATTGAAATCCTGTTGTTCTTAGTCTACACTCACCTTGGTTGCGGTGGATGATGAGAAATAAACGCTAGAAAGGAGGAATCCTTGATTGAGAGTTTCTTGAGTTATTTTATTTTTTTTTTTTTTTTTAAGAGGAGAGCATATCTTTTTAATCTAATTGCACAGAAGTAGGATTCTATGCTGGGAGTCTTATTTTCTAATGGCCAGATTCTCTGACTCTTGGGACATAGCCAAATGTGGAAGCCTAATTGCCATAACCACAAAACCCACGAAAATAGATTTTTGGCCAGATAGTGAAGGCTTTGGTGTATAAAGTCAAAGCAAAACATTTATCACTACATTTTTCATAGAATGCTCTGGAAGCCAAAAATATCAGTAGTTGTGACTCAGAAACAACAAATACATAATTAGTTGCACGAAAAGTTTAAAATACATTTTAAGCTCTTGTTTTTTCTTTGTTTCTCTATATGTAATTTTTCAGAAAGGTAGGCTATCAAAATGAAGAATTTAAAAAATAAATGAAGATAATTCATATCAATCTTTCATTTGCCTTTTTAGTCATACTTATATTTATCTATTTGATCTAAGGCACTTTAATTTGTATTATTTCTTAATCACTGACAACAATAGGAACAGGTTATGTAGCAACTCAGGCAGAATTACAGTGAGGGTATTCTAATTAGATTTGGTGGGGAGCAGAATGTTCTAATCTTAATAAATACAGTTTGGGTTATGAAAGTCCTATTACTTTTTTCTTTTTCTTTTTTTTTTTTTTTTTTTTTTGAGACGGAGTCTCGCTCTGTCGCCCAGGCTGGAGTGCAGTGGCCGGATCTCAGCTCACTGCAAGCTCCGCCTCCCGGGTTTACGCCATTCTCCTGCCTCAGCCTCCCGAGTAGCTGGGACTACAGGCGCCTGCCACCTCGCCCGGCTAGTTTTTTGTATTTTTTTTTAGTAGAGACGGGGTTTCACCGTGTTAGCCAGGATGGTCTCGATCTCCTGACCTCGTGATCCGCCCGTCTCGGCCTCCCAAAGTGCTGGGATTACAGGCTTGAGCCATCGCGCCGGGCCAGTCCTATTACTTTTTTCTTTTGTTATCCTACTTTGTTCTCCCCAAGGCAAGAACAATATTCCCTACTTTATGCCGAAAAATATGTTTAAAACATACTTTTATAATAACCTACCTCTGTGTTTTAATAAGAGTAATATTTTAAATTTTATAGTAGGAATTGTTTATGCAGCTTCAAGCATGTAGTACTTTTATATCTACAAGTAAGTTTTCAAAAGACATGCATATGTCTATTTAAGCAGTTTTATAATTTAAGAAATTTCTTTGTTGAATTTAGAGCTAAAAATTATTTTAGATTTAATTCAGCCCAAATTTATCTGTGTTCCTACAGCAGACACACAATCAAAAGTTAGGTTTCCTGCTCTGTGTTTAGGCCTTGTAACCATCTCATTGATCTGTGTTCTGCCAAGTTCTGGTGTAGTCCCACTGAAAATGAATAAGGTGATATTATAGACTTGAGTGCATTTGATTTTGTCTGAGGCACTATGCAAAGGTGCGTGATCACTGGTGATGACCTTTATCATCTAACAATTTTCATGCCTGTCTCTTCTAGGTATTTGAGGAAGCGCTCTCCTCTACTTCATCAGTACTAAGATGTACCATTTGCTTTTGGGAATTGGCACAGTAATGTAGGAGGAGTAGATACACTGCCACATTGTGACATCAACTTGATGATGTGTTTTAATTTCTGAAAACTTTGAATGTGGTCAAAAACCAGTATGTTGGAACTTTTCTACTATTTAGAGGATACCTTTGGACTTGATCAACTCATGACCTACATTATACTAGTTTCAACCTTCTTATCTAGATGTATATTTTGCAATTAACCCCATTTTTAGAAAGTTGTGAGGACTATATGACCTAATATATATAAAATGCTAGCTCAAAGAAGGCATTCAATAAAACATAGTTTTTTATTGTTCTTTCTAGGCTTTTAATTATCATTTTCACATAAAGTACTAAGTATTTGATAATATTTCCTCCTTTTTCCCCTGAAGAAGGAAGAAGAAAAGCTTCTAGGTTTTCCTTTCATATAAAATTTAAAATCAACTTAAATCTTGCTATTTCATCCAATTATCCAAGGGGTTAGGGCATCACTTAAGTGTCATGTTTGAAATGTTCAGTTAATAGGAACTTTTCCAAAGACATAAGGAAGTGAATGTAATATTGGATCTTCAAATATCATAATAGAAATGTTTTCATTCTTTGGTAAGCTTAATAAAGTATGCTATGGAGAAAGAAACAGTCCCTTTGGTTGAGTTCAACCACCAGTTCTTTGCAATTCATTATGCCTCTAACTTTACAACCTTAATTTAAAAAAGGCTTCTTTTCCTCCCTTCTCCCACTGTGCTTTATAACATTCAAAATGAAGATGAGCATGTTTGTATCTATGGTTTGCTACAGGTGTAGAACTAGTCCAATTGTATTGTAAACAATTGCTAAGATTTCATAAAAGTTTTCAAACTTTCTGGAATAAACTGTATATTTGAATCTTCCAGACAACTGCAAATTACATAAATTTTTCTCTGATTGTTATCTAGTATGAAGTCACATTTTAGTTTAAAATTTAGGCTGTGTTTTTATTCATGACTAGAGATAGGAAAGAAGGAAAGAGCTTGAAATATTGTGATTACTGTTATGCCTTTTCCATCTGAAACACATGATGTTAGTTGCCTCAGAACTATTTTTCCAAGTAGAAGTGGTCTATGATTAAAAAGATCTGCATTTCAATTTTTTAAATCAATAAGCATTTATTTATACAAGATTTTTCAAATTTCTCATGACTTCTCCCTTTCTCTTAAAATTAAAAAATTACTAGTAACTGGAAATCAGGCACAGATATCCAGGAAATGTAATTTGGCAATAAATGCTGTTTTGAAGTACACTGCAAGGTTTGTGGATAAATATTTCTTTAATGTGTGTAATTACTGGATCAGCAGAATAAATGTGGTCATGTCCTTGTAATTAATACATTGTCAAAAGTTCATTTAAGTATAATAATTTTACTGGGAAAATGCTGTCTATGTGTTTCCCGCAATAATTTGTTGAATTAAGTGCAATAAATATAAAACATATCCCTAGGAATATATTTATTTTTTTAAGTTCTTTTTCACGAGGTGTCAAATAATGCTTTTAAGAACCCCCTGCACATATCGCCTTTACCCTAGCCCTTACCTCTTCAGTTAAAACTCCTCAAGAAAGTATATGGATAGAGACTAAATACCACAATAGACTTTTCTAGACATTTAATTTTAGTTTTAGATAACTATAAGCTAGCATATATTACAGCTTAGGTTGACAAATATTTAGCCAGGAATTATGCAAACTGCCAAATGGTCTTTTCCTTAATATCAGATAGTAGTAAAGCATGGCTCTTTTCTCTGCACTCAGCTGAACATTTATCTGTGGAGGATGGAGTCCCAGCAGCACAGAATTCTAGGCTGGAAGGGATCTTAGAGATCACCCCATGCAACCCGTTGGTTTAGTTTTGTCAAATTGCTCCATGCTCACCACAGAAGGATGCTGGGCTCTCCTAAGTGAAACAGCTGTGGGCACTCAAGGAGGACATGATAAATTAAAGTTGCTTTCTTTATAATGTTATGGCCAAAGGGCTGCAGGGAAATATGGTTTCCATTGCCTGACATTTTACCTGTGTTGGGAATGTAGCTAGATGGTCTATAAATAAAGGGCAGCAAGGAAACAAGAGTTTCTGAACAGTGTTGGGAATAAAATGCAGCATGTGGTAGACATGGCTTGAAGTGTTATGAGCTAGGAAAGACCTTTTTCTCCCAGCTTTGCCCAAGTAATTGATGGATAAGGGATAAAATACAAAAATAAATCAGTGTGCTAGAAGGTAAAGCAGGTGAGAGGAAGGACGGACAGATGCTAAGTCAGCAAGCATAGATTGCTAACTGTTGTCCACTTTGATAGTATCTGCATGTTCTTTCCACTTTCAGTTCCATATATATATATATAAAGATATTCAAAACCTATGGCTCCAGATCAGCATTTCATATATTATACAGCCTCAATCAATTTTCCCATGGATTTCTATGGGCCTTTGGACCAAATTACTGATCAAAATTAGCCTGCTTTAGGGAAGGTAGCTACATTGCAACTAAATCCAGATCTTGCTATTTTACTGCTCCATCTTGCCACATAATGGACTGCCCATCCTCTAATTCTTCCAAAGTACCTAGTAGATCAAATGTGTTGTGTGCAATAGATGTTGACTGAAGACTGCCGAATTAGAAAAGAATGATCAGAACTTACTAGTGTGAAACAAATCCTTAAAATTCAGTATTAGGCACTGCCATACTAAGAAGTGAAGAAGATCTACTATTCCACACCTTGGAAAACATATAACTGACCGTATTTTTCTGCAGAACTCTGGCCTCTTCCTGTGAAACTTGGGCTCTCCCTTCTCATTCAGACCTTCGAGACATCTTCTGCTTCCTCCCCTCTTATACTCTGTCCTGGGTTGCTTGTAGAAACATTCTTTTCCTACGATTACACACAATTATTTGTCCTTCTGTTTTATTGCCTTCTTCCCTAACATCATACGGAGATGGGCTTATTTTAAACTTCTAAAGAGACACTCAGGAAGTTTCCTAAACAAAAAGTCATATTACATCTGTAAATTATACTACTGTCTAATTATTCAAAAAGAACACCAATGCATTATTGTACTAAATCTTTTTGCTCCCTTGCTGCCACTTAGGTCCTATTTGGATAACTCCAAGAAGTATATCAGGAGGGGGCAAAGCCTTCACAATGCACTGGAGGAATTTAAAATCTAGTTGTGAAAAAAATACAGTATATACATAGATATACATGTGGATACCTAGTTGGGAATCAAAAAATCACCAAGTTTTTAATTACAATCAAGTAAGCATGAGCTAGCATAGTACAGTCTTATTACACGAATTATCAGAGAGGAAATAATTTAGAATTCAGAAGTTGTACTGATAGAACTTTTGGGGAAGTTTTGGTGCATGGTCAGTACTTTGACATAGGCCCGTATGATGTGGTCTTTTATAGATCCAGTGAAGTAGGCAGACTAACTTCAAGGCTGATCAGGCTAAGCTCTAGGGTTCTTCACTTGCATTGATTCCGGGTACTGGTAGTGGCCCTGGCAATGTGTTTGTGTCGTCCCTATTTTTGCATACATGGTCATAAAGTTGCAAAAGTGAAATACTTTAACTATAATTGACTGAAACTCCTGCCTATTTCCTCTTTGATTTACTCTGCATGGCCCTTATCTGGTCCAGCAGTGTTAGAGTATCCAGATCCCATTTGGGGATTTTACTCTGAGGAGGTTTAGTTGGTGATACATTAAATTCAGTTTAGTGGCTTATATTAAATACTTATGTGTTTCACAGATGCTTCTGCACAGTTGACAGATAAAATTCAGGACATCAGTTCAATTTGAATTTTGGATGAACAATGGATAATTTTTAAGTGTAAGTGTATCCAGAAAATATTGTTTGTTGTTCATCTGAAATGCAAATTTAACTGAGCATCCTGTATTTTTATTTGCTAAATCTTACTACCATATACTCCTGTGTTTGGTTTCTGCTAGTCGACCTAACGAAGGATGATTAGGTGTGCTTCACCACGCTCTGTACCTACTCTCCATGCAGCCAGACCCACCCAAGGTATATTATCAGAGATCACCCTGCAAAATGATCATGGGCTATGATGCCCTGGCACTGCAAGACTATAAGTAGCAGAAAAGGAACAAGGTTCAGAATGTTCTAAATCAAAAGCTGGTCTGAAGGAAGTTTTCCTCAAACTTACACCATATGTATATGTGTGTGTATATATATATGCACACACACAAATATATGTAACATATATATGTGTTTGTATGTATATATGTTTGTGCATGTGTATATATGTATGTGCATGTATATATGTGTGTGTGTATGTGTACATATGTATGTGTGTGTGTGCTATAATTTTTTTTAAAGGGCTTTGAAAGAAGTTTTCTCACATTTAACAATTCTAAAAGTTCCCATGCCCTTACCAACAGTGAGCTGTGAGCCTGACAGTAACTTTCCTAAAGTAGCTATTAGGGGAAAAAAAAGAATTAAATATACTAGGAGAAAATTCTAATTACTTCTTCATGGATAGAAAATGAGAATTATGTAAAAATTGTATGGAGAGATGATCAAAGAAAGTGTAAAGAGACAAAAAAAAAGTAAGGAAAAAAAAGATACAGTCTAGTGCCCCACAATGAGGTTATGATCAATGATGGACCACATATAGGATCGTGCTCGCATATGATTATAATGGAGCTGAGAAATTTCTATCACTTAGTGACATTGTACCATAGTACTGTAGCAGTGCAACACATCACCTTTTCTATGTTTAGATAAGCTTAGAGACACAAATGCCATTGTGTTACAATTGCCTACGGTACTCAGTATTATAACATGCTGTATAGGATTGTAGCCTAGGGGCAATAGGTTGTACCATATAGCCTAAGTGTGTGGTAGGCTACACAACCTAGGTTTGTCTAAGTATACTCTAAGATGGTCTCACAATGACCAGTTTACTGAAGGAAGCATGTCTCAGAACATATCCCCATCATTAAGTGACACATAACTCTATCATTTTTCAGGATTTTGTGTTGGCTACCATCTTCAACTGCTTTTTATGAAAATGGTGTTTGGATGTACTTTTTAACTCTAAATATATATTCACATATTCACAAGTTTGTGTTCTTTCTCTAAAGAGGAATGTCAAAATTGTAAAAGCAAAACCATGGGGCAATGGTATAAGAGCCATCCTTAGACTTATAGGTCTATGTTTATACTATGTTTGGTTTGTGTTCTGGGTCTTGATTCTTTTCAGTTTGAACAAAAAAAGCAGCTGTGATTTTGAGTCAGTTATCAACTACTGTGGCATGATGGTTACGATTATCTGTGGTGTCAGATTGCCTGTGTTCAATGTAGGCCCCATTCTCTTTTCACCACTATAACCTGAGACAAATTGCTTAGCTGCCTCAGTGAAGTGAAGAAGATGATTGTTAGGACTAAGTGAGATAATAGTGTAACAGACTTAGCAGAATAGTTGACACATAGTGAAAAGGCTTTGCCAGTTTTGAATAATGTTATTACTGTTATTATCAGTATTATCATTAGTCCAAAAATTCACTTAATATAATTCAATTAAAACAAATGGTATAAATGAAAGTGTGTTACATTCACAATCTCACGAATCAATTAAAAGTTATTTTGTGAAAGTGTCTACATATAGTTAGGTTTTAATAATGTAGCTCAAAGAAAAATGTGTGACCTCCTATCTCTTTCTCTGCAGCATCAAATTAGAACCATCCAGTATTTGGTCTGTCTTCCAAATCTTGGGTTCTTTGTAATTTTAGAAAAAAGAGTTTCTGTGATCTTGAGTCTGTTACCAACTACTTGAGGTCAGCAGACAGAAATTCTGTAAAGGATTTTTTTTTTTTTTCAGTGTAAAGGAGAAAAATAAATCATAGCTTATGAGTCCCTCCTTTAGAATGCCAAAACAATTCAAAAAAATCATACCATTTACAGACACATTTGCTTAGGTTCCACTAAACAGTACTTCTACAGTTGAGCCAGAATCAAATTGCTACTCATGACCACAAGAAAATAATTTGGATGGCTATCAGTTTGGATGATCTTGGGGCCGGTGTGCCTGACTCAATGGGAAATAAAATGTTAACTAAACCTAAAAACTGCTTGGAAACTTCTCTGACATCTGTTAATTCAACATAAATATATTGAAGCATTCAGTGATAAGCATTCAGTGTAGTTTCCAGTGTATAGTTAGAGTGTGGAAAAAGTAATCATTTTGTGTATAATGAAATCATCATTGAAAAAAATGAGATAGGTTTGTCTGAGATAAAGTATGTGTTATGGACTGAATGTTTTTGTCCATCCCAAACTGCTGTGTTGAAGCCCTAGCTCTCAGTATGATGGTATTTGGAGGTAAGGCCTATGGGAGACCATTAGGTGTAGATGAGGTTATGAGAGCGAGGTCCCCGTAATTAGATTAGTGTCCTTACAAAAACAGGAGGAGAGACCAAAGTTCAAGCTGTCTCAACCATGTGAGAACACGGTGAGAGGGCACCGTTTGTAAACCACGAAGCAGGCCTTCAATGGGAAACTAATTGGTCAGAATCTTGATCTTGATCTTTCCAACCCTCAGAACTGTGATAAATACATGTCTGTTGTTTAATTCACCCAGACTACTGTATTTTGTTGTGTCAGCCAAGCTAACTAAGATAGTATGCATCGGAATTTATCCTTCAATTATTTTAGGAGAACTTATAGTTGGCTCCATTATACTATTTAATATGTAATAATGTCATTCTTTGTGATTGTGACCTATGTTGGTTTCCCTTCAATGTGCTCACTCCCATCATGTTTCTTCCAATGTGCTATTTTCCATAGAACAGCATTTATAAAAGTCACCTGTAATTATGGATTCTGTTTCCCACTGGATTCTAAGCTCTTTTACATCTCCCTTTCTCTGAACCTCTACTTCCTGCACCATATCTTATACAAAGTCACCCTTTAAATGATGTTGTTTAAGGGAAAGAATGAAAAGAGGATACATATGTTGTACTTTTTAAAAATGTCAAGAAGACTCTTGCATATCTACTGACTACTAATAATAGTTATATAATAATTACAGGAATAATTACATTGGACTCTTCCATTGTATTATAAAACCTTCGGTCCCATTTTGAATGATAACCCCATGCTATGGGTTTTGTAGAATGCATATCTAATACATAAGTACGTTAAATAAAAGCCACAAGACATACGAGACACAACTAAGAAGCAAACATAGAAGAGAACACTAAAACATTGATCTTCACATCTCAGAATATAATTCCAGTGCTCCCAGTAGAGTTGCAGAGAGTGGAAAGTCACCACAAGAACATATTTCCTCCCAGAGTCTGTGTTTTCCTTTTCCAAGTGTTTAATGCCTTGGTCTACCACTGTTCTCAAATATTAAAGAAGCACAGAGTTCTTTACGGACTTCAAAACATCATCAGCACAAGGACAAATGCTTAGCTAAGGCTCACATACATCATTCTCGTTGGTACATATGGTAATTTTCTCTAAATTAGCTGGTTTTCTAAGGCTACTGTATCACCCTGAGATATTAAGTTTTTAAATTGGCTTTTCCCACCTCTTTTAAAGTTAGATGGCTGATTGCCATCACATAATTTAATGATCTAGTCCAATCTATACAATGACTGTGTAACATGGGCAAGATAACTCTAGAGAAACTGCATGCCATTAATCAGTTGGCTTTTTGTTCTTACATGTTCCATTGCTTATCATTCAAGGAAGAAAATTGTCCTTTGACAGGGGTCCCATTGTAGCCTTTTTACTGTCCGATAGCATCAAGGCTGAGATTTCACAAGATAAATGAGAATGGTATGTATAGGGTGAAACTTAATTAAAAGGCCTATTTTCGTATGAACAGTTTTTGAAAAAATTAGAAATGGGTCTGTATTGTTGGGGAATGGGTTGCAGAAGATGTGTATTTTAAAACATGGAAATAGTTTAAGTAAAATAGATGATCTCATTAGAGATTCACCAATTTATGCAAAAGACTACTACTCTTCATAGTAAAAAGGATAACACCAAAATTCTAACTCTTGATGAGCATCATCACTTCTTCCACCTTCAATAAACAATGACTGCATTGACAAAGGAATTTTTTTCTCAAGGGATAGCCTAGGCACTCTACTCATGGCCATTAGTCTTCATTCCCTTACAGGTGGGAAGCATGCCTTTTTAATCTTTGTATTTTCATAGCCTAAGTCAGTATTTAACATTTATTAGATGCTCAGTTAGTGTTTCTTAAACCAAACCAAACCATTCTTGACCTGGTAAAGCTAACTCTGCAAATAAGGAGTTATTACTAGGGAAATACATTAACATACAATTTCTGGAGGAAGAGACAACACAGTGAAGAAAGTGGTGACCTTTTCATTTGCATGGGAGGAGCAATTAGTAGTTTGAAATGCAATGTCTTAACATGTATGGTGGAGTTTTTTTGTTTTATTATATTTAATTTTTAAGGATAACAACAAAATTAAGATTGAAAAATGCTCTGTTGTTAAACATTCTATTTATGTAATTATATTTACATACACACATACATATACCCATAGGTGTAATTATGTATGCTTTATTTTTTCATCTGTTTACGTTATCTTAAGCTTTACGGGTTAGATTTCTGACTGAACCACTTCTATTGAAAGTAACGCCCAAAAGTGCAATAACTTTTACACTGATCTAATAGTAAATTATTCCTTGAATGTATCTCAGTGCAGGGACGAGAAAAGGAGAAGGACTTTCCTTACATCATAGATTTTCTTGACGCTATACCAGATGTTCTTGAATGTATTCTTAGTTCCTCCCTCTCTCTCTCTCTCTTTTAATATTTCCACTTGTATCCTCTGGAGTAAAAATGTTTCTATGGGAATGATAGTCAGCAAAGTGTATTTTTGATAACTTAAAGGCAAACTTACTGTTGTGAATAGAGTGATGAGTGCATTTAATAATCATAGAAGCAAAGTTAAAAATCTAGAGGAACACATGATTATGAGGTTATTTCAGCATTAAAACTAAGTAGTATTTCTCTTCACCAGAAAATATTTGAACAAACGGTATCTTACAAGCAGCATTTGTTCTTTTAAAGTACAATAGTTTTAGGTAGAAACAACAACAAAAAAGATAACACTATTTCTCACAGTCTCTGCTAGCTGCATCTTCACCTATGCAAGTCTGTGGCTATTCATAACTTCTATTGCTTTCTCTCAAAACCTTCATTCTAGTAGAAGCTATAAGATGGCGTCCCTTGATGAAAAGCAGATGCTTTTGTTGTTTCTTTTTCCTTTTAACCCTGTTTGGATTTTTAAAGTATAATGCATATTGTTAACTCTCGTTAATAAGCAAGAACATAACCATGGCACTTAAGTGAAAACAGGGCAGAGAGGCTGGCACAGTCATACAAGGAGAGGTTCATCAAACACCAGGACATACGAATGTATAAGAATGAATGATCAGATGTGGGCTTTAAATCAATTTTATCTTCACCGTTTTAACATCAAGAAGAGTTGTTAGTTGTAAACCAATTGTTATGCAACTTAATGAACTAATTAGGAAAATCAGTTGCAATAATAGTATTGGTACAAACTGATCTGAATATAAAAAGTAGAATTAGAATTCTAATACTAAACTTTTCCAACTAGAAAGACTGCATAATAATGCTATTACAAGATCTGTGCTTTGTAGAAATTAATCATAGGTTGTTCTTTATTACTGCATTTGATTTCTATAATCCATTCTTTTGTAATTGTGCTACACCACACTGTTTTGCTTGTGATATTTCTGTTGTGTGCATATACGTTTTGAGGTCTTCCAGGATGAGCTAGATAATTTCTCAAATAGTATTGCATGAACTGGCTCTAGCATCATTTTTTCCTATTCTTTTGCTTTGTTCAATGAATGAATGTCTGTCATCCAGAGATACAAAACATGAAGACCTCTGCTCGAAGACCACACTTGGGCTGGCAAGAGTACTCCAAATGCCTGGTTGAGTCACAGACAGAGCTGGGATATACCAGAAGTAATTCACAAATAATAGAGAAAAGCTATCTGAGTATCGCTTAGACCATTTTTAATGTGGAATTCTCCAAAGATGGAATCATAAACTCCAGAAGATATATGTCAGTTGTCACTCCTATCTTTTGTTCCCTAAGTTGTGCATTTTTAATATGAATGAAATATTTTCCTCAGCGGTGACTGGGTAATTGTTTTGATAGTTACATAATTTTATATCCTAGTGATGAAATATTTATGCATGCAATTCAAGTTATCTGTTATAAAGGGAAACTATTTAACTATAGTGGACTAATGGTACATAGGAAAAATGGGTGTCAAAATGAAATTTATTATATCTTCCAAGTACTGCTTTCTGTGACAAAATACAATTTGTATGATTGTGAAGTAGCATTGTTTATTTTTCCAGTCAAAAAGTCACTGTCAAAAGTATGTTTGGGGAGGGAAAAATAGCCTTAAAACAAATGTATCACAGAGACTATCTAGGTTGTTAAAAAAAAAACCTAGGGCAGCATGTTAAAAATGAACATTTCCAATACAATTTGTCACCCATGCATAAATCTTGCTGACATTTTCAGTCACTTTAATAGCCTGCCCATTTTATAAATCAGTATGAACTTGCACAGTTGCAAAAAGTGTGTATTTTGAACATCTCATTTGCATACTTTACCAAAAGCCAATGAGGCAGTGGGAACAGCACTGGTGATCATAATACGTGTTTGGGGAAAGGCGGAGAGATCACTAATGGCTTTGCCTTTAGGGATTTCTGTACTCCATAGGGGACGAAAATGAGAAATATTTTTCAAACAGCAGGGGTAAAGGTTTTAAAACTAGAAACACATGGAGTGATAAAGATGTTAGTGCCACAGGGCGCATAGCAGGAAAAATTTACAATGTAAAAACTGTAATTTCAGCATTAGGAAGTAATAATCGTGTTTCATCATTGTTATTAAAGCATGACCCTTAAAGTCACATAAATTAGATATAAGTTTCAAAAGAAGTTTATTAATCTTTAGCAGGAAAATATTAGGAAAGTTTATTATCAGATAAGATTTTCAGGGAGAGACACATCCTTTTGATTGCACAGATATGTGTGTATGGGTATGAGTATGGGTGTGTGTGTGTGTGTTCCTAAGGGAGTCTATCATTTCAAAGGGTAAATAAAACTTTGCTCACTATTAGACACTGGGTATAAATAGTGACCGCAGATACTTCTTATTCTTTTAAATTAGCAATTTGAAGACAGGATGTGGTACACAGAGAACAGGGGCTGACCCATATATCTTGAATAGTATATTTGTTCCAAATAGAATAGCAGATAGAAACTAAAGTTCAGCTTCGTTACAGAATTTTGCTCAGATGACAGTCGTTGCAAACCAGTGTGGCTAAAAATACCATTAAATTAGTAACAGGTTTGGGGCTTCTTGGACTATTTCAAGATATATAATTAAAATACAAGCTTTTATTAGTAATATTAGTAGCTCTGTAGCAAAATCAGTGAAAAATTATAGCTTAGAGAAAGGCAAGAACCAGTAATTATCAGTGAGCCTTAATGATAAAGAATAATTTACATAAAGAAGGTAATGTTTTCGGTGGTGAATACGTTGACTTGAAGTTGAACATTGAGTTTATGGGAGAAATATTATTTTTATCAATTAATAATTCTCTCAAAAGTCTGGCTTTAGAATTTATGAAATCATCCTATATTGTTGCATAATTATTTAGGTAAAACTCAATCTTGGCAGGTTTAGGTAGGAAAATCTTTGTTTCTAGAGTAATGGCTCAATTTTATTCTAATAATTTATTTTAACATTTAAGAATGGAATGACTGGTATAAAAAATTATAAAAAATAGTTTTATGAGAGCAAACATTCCACAAGTACATTATAAACTGAGACAATGCAAATTTGTATTAGTTCAAAGTCAGAGATATACATTTTTGTATGTAAGATGTAAGTAAAAGCTGTTCGTCATAGAAAAATATAAGGAAATATAAATAAACATAAAAATAACTTTAATTTCGGTAACAGCAGCATAGCCATTTTTAATATTGTTATATTCATTATTCTTCCCAGGAATATATGTATATCTATACATACAAAAAACATCTTATAATTTTTATTCTATTCATATAGAAATGTACTTTCAAAAAATGTATGGCAATATTATTATGTTGTGGCACATACAACCAATGAACTGTAGATCACCAAAGCGTGGCCAAGTAGCAAACATACAGAATCTGATAGAATGAAAATTCAGGATCATTTAAAATTAGATTAATTAAATGCAAAGGACTTCCAATAAGATATTAAGCTTGTGTAATAGACCTCATCTTAATAATGTTTGCTACTGATTTATGCAATAACTCTCATTCATAGATATTGCTTATATTGTTCTGAGTAATTTTTTAAACATTTTGTGATATACTCAAATCCTTTCACATAGACTAAGGTGATGTTTGTTCTCTTTAAAAAAGCAATAGTCATCCATAGCAGTAAGTTTATTGACAGTCATGTTCCATTGCGGAATTATGAAATAAATAGCTTTCATTGCATTTGTTAATTTGCTGCAAGGAAAACAAAAAGACCCAGCGATAGGAAATTCATAAGAGACAAAATGGAGAAACTAGGAAGACTGAGAAAAGAAGCATTCTTAGTGTGCTCAAATCCTTTTTAACTAGAAATAATATAGACATGGAGACTAAATTATAGGGAAAAGAAACAAAGTGAGACAAAGGTGTTAAGTGTTGGCAGAAGAAAAGGTCTTAGTGAAGTCTGTATTATACGTACACAGAATGAGAAAGAATCATGAGGGACTGAGAAAGTCACTGAATTGATACAACTATAATGCTTCAATGCCAAGTCATTGGAAAAATAAATCATAATTAAATCTTCATATATAAAGAACACTGAGAGGCTGTAAATAGCAAGGGTAGAGTAAGTTCAGACTTTTCCCTATCTTTAAGGCACATAGAGCTGGAAAATAAACATAAATAATTGAAAATGCATTCTATGCTTCAACAAAGAGTGTAAAGAATTGCTCTTTGTTGAAAAAATCTTTCGTCTTACTGTTCTTTCATTGGCTATAGCTTTTCTATTTGATGCATATTATAATCAAGCAGGTTAAATGAAATGCTCATTTTGTTTAACAAAGAATGATATCTTAAGACTTACTTTTGTATGTCCATGGAGAAATTTACACTGCAGAATTTAATATGAAGAAAGCCCCCCTTTAGAATGAGACCTGTTCTAATGTGTTAGTCAGCTTTTGCTAGATTATGCTGCAGTAACAAATAATCATCAAATTTAAACATTTATTTCTCACCATATTACATGTCTGCAGTTGTGCATTTTCTGTGGCTCTAGCTTAAATTCACCTTGGTTGGGGGCTGAAAAATCACAAAGAAACAACATCGTGGCTCTTAAACCATTCTGTCAAATATTCTCACTTTCATTAGCCAGAGAAAGTCTTATGGAAAGTTTGATCTCCATGTGACAAAAAAGAACTGTCTTCCCACAAGGAGCCTCTGCTATTCACTGCAAAATGCGTTACAAGGTATAATATTTTTTACAGGAAACGGAATAATTGGAGATGATAATACAATTTTGCATGTATGTATATACAGTAATAGAATTTGCCACATTGCTAAGCTTTCAAATAATAGTATCTAATTGCAAGGGTGTTTGTTTGTTGTTTCTGTTTTTAATTAGATTTTTCTCAACAGTTGTAGTCTAATCATGAGGTGGGAGTGGGTGGGAGACACAGCAGAGGCAGGGAGATCAGAACAGTGTTGATAATGTCATTAACGAAACAATTGGAAAGGAGAAATAAAAAAACATCACCAATAGGGGAGGGAGGTTTTTCAGGTTCTTTGTTCTCTAATGGGAATCTTTGCCATAAAGACAGGAGATGTTCAAAAAGCTAATCCACCACAATCAAGTAGGCTTCATTCCCGGGATGCAAGGTTAGTTTAATATATACAAATCAATAAATGTGATTCATCACATAAACAGAACTAAAGACAAAAACCACGTGAATATCTCAACAAATGCAGAAAAGGCTTTCGATAAAATCTAACATCCATTCATGTTAAAAACTCTCAATAAACCACATTCTGAAGGAATATACCTCACCTATGACATACCCACAGCCAACATCATACTAAATGGGGAAAAGCTGAAAGCATTCTCTTTGAAAACCTGCAAAAGACAAAAGATGCCTGCTCTCACCACTCCTGTTCAACATAGTATTGGAAGTCCTGGCCAGAACAACAAGGTAAGAGAAAAAAATAAAGGACATGCAAATAGGAAGAGAGGAAGTTAAACTATTCCTGTTTGCAGGCAACATAATTTTACATCTGGAAAACCCTGTAGTCTCGGCCCAAAAGCTACTTCAGCTGATAAATCATTTCAGCAAAATTTCAGGATACAAAATTGATGTACAAAAATTACTATTATAGCATTCCTAAACACCAACAATAGCCAAGGTGAGAGCCAAAATAGGAACACAATTCTATTCACAATTGTCACAAAAAGAATAAAATACCTAGGACTGAGCTAGCCAAAAATGTGAAAGATCCTACAGTGAGAATTACAAAATAATGCTCAAATAAATCAGAAATGACACAAACAAATGAAGAAACATTCCATTCTAATGGATAGGAAGAATCAGTATCATTAAAATGGCCATACTGCTCAAAGCAATTTACATATTAAATGCTATTCCTACGTAACTACAAATGACATTCTTCACAGAATTAGAAAATACTATTGTAAAATTCATATAGAACCAAAGAAAAGCCCAAATAGCCAAGGATATATAAACAAAAAGAATAAAGCTGGAGGCAACACACTACCTGACTTCAAATTACACTACAGGGCTACAATAACCTAAACAGCATGGTAACTGGTACAAAAACAGACACGTAGACCAATGGAACAGAATAGAGAGCCCAAAAGTGAGCCCTCACATCTGCAACCATCTGACCTTCCACAAAGCTGATAAAAACAAGCAATGAGGAAAGGACTTTCTATTTAATAAATGGCGCTGAGAGAACTGGCTAGCCATATATAGAAGATTGAAACTGGACTTCTTCCTCTCACTATATACAAAGATCAACTCAAGATGGATTAAAGACTATATGAAACCTAAAACTATAAAAACACTGAAAGATAACCCAGAAAAGACTATTCTGGACATAGGAATGAGCAAAGATTTTTGACAAATATGCCAAAAGCAATTGCAATGAAAGCAAAAATTGACAAATCGGATCTAATTAAACTTAAGAGCTTCTGCACAGCAAAATAAACTATCATAGAGTAAACAGACAACCTACAGAATGGGAGAAAATTTTTGCAAACTATGCATCTGACAAAGGTCTAATATTCAGCATCTATAAGGAACTTAAACACATTTACAAGAAAAAAACAAACAACCCCATTAAAACACGGGCAAAGACATGAAGAGACACTTTTCAAAAGAAGACATACATGAGTCCTACAAGCATATGCAAAAAGTTCAATATCACTTATCATTAGAGAAATGCAAGTAAAAACTGTCATGAGATACTATCTCACACCAGTAACAATGGTTGCTATTAGATGTTAAGAAAATAGCAGATGCTGGCAAGGTTGCAGAGAAAATGGAACACTTAAATACACTGTTTGTGGGAGTGTAAACTAGTTCAACCATTATGAAAAGTAGTGTGACAACTCCTCAAAGAGCTAATAACAGAATTACCACAAAACCCAACAATCCCATTTCTGAGTATATACCCAGAGGACTATAAATCATTCTACCATAAACACAAATAGACACAAATATTCATTATAGCACTAGTCATATTACAGATGAGATAAAGAAAATGTGGTACATATACACCGTGAAATACTATGCATCCATGAAAAATAATGAGATCATGTATTTTGCAGGAAAATGGATGGAGCTGGAGGGCATTATCCTTAGTAAACTAATGCAGGAACAGAAAACCAAATACTGTATGTTCTCACTTATAAGCAGGAGCTAAATGATGAGAACTCAGGGACACAAAAAGGAGAATAACAGACACTGGGACTTACTTGAGGGTGAATGGTGGGATGAGGAGAAGGAGCAGAAAAAATAGTTATTGGGTACTAGGCTTAGTACCTGGATGATGAAATAATCTGTACAATATACCCCCACAACACAAATTTACCTATATAACAAGTCTGCACATGTACCCATGAAATAAAAGTTTAAAAAAGATAGATAGAGGAGACATTAGAACTGTGATGCAGCCTGCTAATTGTCCAGGATAATCTGTGATCTTTTTCTACCATGGCAATTGAGTTGTATCTGAGATGTAACTGCCCAGCCAGACAGCTCAATTTCCAGCCTCCTCTTCAGTTAAATCTGGCTACATAACTAAGCTCTCTCTTCAATGGAATGTGTGTGGATGTGATATTTGCCACATTCCTATTTCCATAAAAATTCCCGTGTGTATTCCTTCCTGCTCCTCCCCTGCCCCAAACCCTTCCCATAAGGTAGAAAGTGATGATTATTCTGCCACTGAAAGCCAAATATTGATGATGGAAAAGTTGCTATCAGCCTGTGTCTCTGAATGTGGCAGAGCCATCCCCACTTCCCAGTTTTCTCAGGAACACCTGCCCTGCACTGTAACATGAAAGGGAGAGAAAATTCCACAGTGTTTGAGGCACTCTATTATAGAATATATTATTACAGAGGCTTACTGATCCTAACACTCTTCTCCCAATAAATGTTCTTTTAGTCATCAGAGAGATATTTTCTACAAAACATGCTTTTCCTAGCTCAAATAAGATTTAAACTATTTAGTGGCCCTTTTAAAGCCCATGTCGAATGTTCTACATTCCTGCCTCTTCCCTGCTACATGCTCTATAAAGAACAAATACTTGCTTCTTTTCTCTAATACTATGCATTTTTCAGCTTCTATGACTTTGATTTTTCCACTGTTTATTCCAGTAAGTCACCTCACTTTTTTGAAAACTATTGATTCTTGAACTCTGCCACATGCTGCATATTTTGTTCTCACAATCCAAACACTAAGAATTATTTGCAGCAACAATAGAATTTTGTAAGAAACACTAAGTCCCATGATATAGGATGTGTGCGAACAAATGTACCTATAAATTTTTCTGCACTAGGCCACCACTCTCCGAAAATAGAGACTGTTTTTTTCCTCAATTGAGTGTTCTCAGCAGAGTATCTGCTGAGTAATTGTAACTTTTAATTGTTTGTAAAGACTGTCTTGAAAGTTGACCAGAAAGTTGGTAAAAATTGGTTGGTACATTTTAGATAATCTATCAGTGATACTTTGGCCTTAGAGATTCAGTTAAAGCTCCAAGTCATATAATTAGACAGAATTGATTCATGTTGTATATAAACTTTAGTAAGTAAAGATGGCCATTGTACATTGTATGATGAATTAGAGTACTATCTTGAATTTTTAAAGACTATGTTTTGCTGGAATGAGGTATTGGAAGCATTGCTTTTGGACAATTAAACATTTTTTGTTGTCAAGAATTTCCTTCAGTTTTCAAGCTACCATGTTTGGAGGCAAAAGGGAGTATGTCAATACTGAGGTTGAAGGATTACATAAATTAAAGACAGAATGTATGTGTTAAATATTGGTCTCAGCCGGGGGCGGTGGCTCACGCCTATAATCCCAGCACTTTGGGAGGCCGAGCCAAGTGGATAGAGAAGTCAAGAGATCAAGACCATCCTGGCCAACGTGATGAAATCCCATCTCTACTAAAAATACAAAAATTAGTTGGGCGTGGTTGCGTGCACCTGTAATCCCAGCTACTCAGGAGGCTGAGGCAGGAGAATCACTTGAACCTGGGAGGTGGAGTTTGCAGTGAACCAAGTTTGCACCACTGCACTTCAGCCTGGTGACAGAGCGACACTCCATCTCAAAAAAAAAAAAAAAAGGTCTCTATGCTGCCATATAAATTTCACTTTTCTCAGCTCAAGTCAAATATCTCAATGACTCTATCAGTTCATCTGTGGTCATGAAAGATTTGGACCAAAGAGTTTATGCAGAATTTTTTTCAAAGTGACCCAAACCATCTTATAATTAGTTAAGAGTGTTAAATTTCTTTGTAAAATAATTCAAGGAATTATTTTATAATGTCTTTGGGCTTTTAGTATCTCACTTTCACTTGCAGATATTTTTAAGGTATTCAAAATTTTACGCTTAATGAAAGATAAAGGAGGCAATGAAATACTTTAGAAGTGATGACATCATTGATTTTTTTTTCTATATATGTTTATGTCTCATGGTTATAGAGAGCTGTGACAAAAGAATGAGATGAAACTCAAGCAGACACCATGGCCACACGTCCACCAAGGGAGATGGTGTTAAACCATGAAAAATCACCCCCATAATCCCATCATCTCCCCCGAGGTCCCACCTCCAACACTGAGGATTACAATTCGACATGAGATGGGTAGGGACACAGATCCAAAGCATATCAGTCCTGAATTTTGTGGATCATCCAAGAATTCATAAGTGTTCCTCTTGAGGTTAAGTACATTCTTTGGCTATCTACAGGTGATTATTTTTAAGAGGAAAAGCTATATTGTGGATTCATCATTAGCACATACCCTGTAATGGTGTTTATGGAAACATTATATAATTGAATTCTGGTTTAATTGATTGATTAATGAAATCACAGAGACAAGAGCAATACGGTGTTACCAATATCAAGATGTCAGAAGGTGTCCCAGCCTATGGCCCTGGTTTTCCTTTGTTCCTCTAAAGTTGCAGGAACAGGAGACCCTAGTTCTTTTTATCTTTGAATTGGTTTAGAATTGGCCTATGCACAGGTAAAAACTATGAGACAGTGTCACAGGAACATCACCATAAGTGATGTAGGTATTTATTTATTTATTAATAATATTATTATTATTGTTATTGAGATGAAGTTTTGCTATTGTTGCCCAGCCTGGAGTGCAGTGGCACGATCTCAGTTCACTGCAACCTCCGCCTCCGGAGTTCAAGCGATTCTCCTGCTTCAGTCTCCCGAGTAGCTGGGATAACAGTTGCGTGCCAACACGCCCAGCTAATTTTTGTATTTTTAGTAGTAATGGGGTTTCTCCATGTTGACCAGGCTGGTCTGGAACTCCTGACCTCAGATGATCCACCCACCTTGGCCTCCCAAAGTGCTGGGATTACAGGCATGAGCCACCGTGCCTGGCCTGTAGGTATTTATTTAAAGATGTGTGTTGCCATGAAATGCTACACAGCCATAAAAAAAGAACAAAATTATACTCTTTGCAGCAACATGCATGCAGCCAGAGGCCATTATCCAAACTGAATTAATTAAGAAACAAAAAGCCAAATACAGCATGTTCTCACTTACAAGTGGTAACTGAACATTAGGTACATGTGGACATAAAGATGGAACAACAGACACTGAGAACTATAAGAACGGGAAGGGAGTGTGGGGTAAGGTTTGAAAAACTACCTATTTGGTACTGTGCTCACTACCTGGGTGATGGGTTCAGTCACACCTCAAACCTCAGTATCATCTAATATACCCTTATAACAAATCTTCACATGTATCCCCTGAATCTAAAATAAAGCTTGCATTTAAAAAAATAAAAAGTAAGATACTGGTTGCAACAGTAAGTCAGACTTATTGGTCTTATTCCTTCTCTTTGTATAATATTTATTCAGAAAGTTTTTTCCATTGTCATATGGGGAGAATTGGTTGAGGCCACATTTTAACTTTGAGATCTTTAGAGTACTGTTATTTTTATTATGATTTTTGTTTTTGAAAATCCGGATGGTGTGAACACTATCTCTATTGGTGATACTCCTGCTTCCAATCCTCTAAATCTGGAATTGCCATAAAATACAAACTTTGTCAGATGGCAAAGTTTAAAATGATCAGAAAGTACTTGGAAAAGATGAAGCCTGATTTATCCTCTCAGCCCTGCTTATGTGAAAATATTCTATAAAACTCCAGTGTCAGCATCTAGCATCCAAACATTATAAAGGATGCTATCGTGCATTCATAAAACCCCTTACATTATACTATGGGATCATTTTCAATTGTTGCCACTGTGCTACAAAGGACAGCTTAATAACTCTGGTCTAAACTCCATGATTACATACACTTGGATGCTAATTTGATATAATTAGGTGTGCTCTTTTGTTGGATTCTACATTCAATTTATGTTCAGAACTGTGAAGACTATATTTAGTAGTGGTTATCAAGGGTAGAATAAACCCCACAGGTGCTCCCAACAGAATCATGCTTCTAAGTCACCTTTTCCATTAGCTGCTAACATTGTTAATGGCTCAGGCAGCTGGTGGAGGAATGAGAGAATTCTGCAGTTCCTTTGCTAGAAACAAGATTCATTTAATCCAGATCTGAATGTTCTTCTATTTCTATGAAACATCTGTTAGGTGGCACAGTGCACGCACTTTTTAACATCTAAAACAGTTTCACTTTTGTAAGATTGTCTGTAAAAAGGTATCCGATCGATGCTTAGCCTACTATATGTATTATTAATTTCCAAATCCTCACAGATAAAAGATTCAGATATAATTTGTCACCAAATCGGGACAGTATGGGATTTTAATTTTATGCTAATTATGGATGTTTCTATATGTTTTCTTTGTTTTGAGAGTTACACCATCTCAACTACACATTTGTCTGTGATTACATTTGTCTGTGATTTTGATATCCTAACACAAAGTAGCAATGACACGGAAGACATTATAAGTACTATAATTATGCATAAGACTCTGAACTTGAGTCTAATGTCATGATTGATTGAGACTTTTTGAGGTGTCTTATTTGGGGAAAGATGTGTTTATTATGTGTACAGGTAGAAAGCAAATGTACTTAAGTGACCAAGATGGTAAGCTATGATAAATTTGTATTATTGTTTTTAGTCATTCACTTTCATTCAGTAGTTGAATTATATGTATCTTCTGTATTATATATAATACAGAATATATACATTTATATGTATCTTCTGTATTATATATAATACAGAATATATATAATAGAATATATACATTTAAAAATAGATTTATTATGAGAATTGTCTTGCATGATTACAGAGGCCAGAGAAATTCCCCTCTCTGCTGTTGGCAAGTTGAAGAATGAGGAAAGCTGAATAATTCAACTGTAATGTAACTAAGGTGTAGGAAGAGGCAGAACCGTAGAAATTCAGTCAGAGTCTGAAGGCCTAAGAACTGGGAAGCCTCTGATAGAATTCCCAGAGTTCAAAGTCCCCAGATCCAGGAGCTGTGATGTCCCAAACCAGGAGAAGATGGGTATCCCGGCTCAAGAAGAGAGATAATGTGCCCTTCCTTCACTTTTTGTTCCATTCAAGCTGTCAGTGGATTGTATCATGCCTGCCCACCTTGATGAAGGTGATCTTCCCTACTCAATCTACCAACTCAAAGGCTAATTTCTTCTAAAACACGCTCTTGCAGGCACACCCAGAAATAATGTTTTACCAGCTATCTGGGCATCCCTTAGCCTAGTCAAGTTGATACATTAAATTAATCATCACATCTTCCTATTGCTGGGTGAGTGAAGGTGACTCTCTCTGGGTGGCATTAACTTTTGCAGCACATTTCTATGAGGCATACCCATGAAATCTAATATGTCATAAAAAGGAATTGCTCCTTCAGCCTGGACCCTGTAAAGAAGAAGACATGAGAAGCAAAGAAGAGCTACACCTGACACACCAGAAGTAAGGTGTAAACCTTGGTTACTAAAAGATCCTGAGCTTTGAAAGGACCATCTAGGAAAAAACTATCACAGGAACATTTAATCTAAACTCTTTTTTCCTTTTTTACCTTTCTTTAATAAGGATATAAAAGGATAGCAAATACATTTCCAGTGAAATGTAAGGTCAAGCAGGCACTACCTATGGTAGTCTAGATGTGCAACAGACCAACTAATGAAAAAAAGAGAAGCCAGAATAAAGATTTGGCCTATGGTTTCTTAATTTCAAGTGTTAGACACATGGGAGGTTGTGCATGTGAAGCCCTAAAATGAAGGTTTCATTCTTTCAACTGCTACATCACTCACTGCCATCAGCGTTGATGAAAATACCTATTAGTATATTGGATTGCAACCATTTTTCTAAATCATGTGAGATATTACTTCACTTTTCATCTGCTTTCTTCAAAACACCCTTAGCTCATGTTAAAATTCCCTTGTTTTATGAGTTGCCCACCAAGTTTATCTGTGGCATTTCAATAGCTCATGCATTTTGCAAGACGGCCTTCTATTTCCACCTTTTGATAGTGTGGTTTGTCATGAGGTTAGTTCATCCTCCGTACTACTCTTGACCCAAAGAAAACTGGGATAAAATATGGGTCTTCGAAACTAAAGATCCCAGTTGTAAAATTGCAACATTATCCAAGAATGTACATTAGGAAAAACTGTCAGAGGCTTTTAAGGTGTCAGAAAGGGCAGGATCTGCATGGATAAATTATGAGAATTTCCTTTTTCTTTTTCTTCGGTTACGCCCCAAAGCATAACCACTAGTTTGCATTCTGTATTGTTGAGCTTGAGTCTTTGAAATAAGAAATCCTAAAGCTTTCAGAATTTTGATTTATTTATGTTGGTTTTACTTTTATACTTCCTTCATTTTTGTTTCTCAGTTTGTCTTAATTTATTCGAGTTTCCATCTCAGGTATCAATGTGTTATCATGCCAGATCTGTGTTTGACTAATTACTCCTCATGTACATTTATAATATTTTAATTGAAATTTAATTTTAATACAGAGTATTATGTCTTTGCAGTGAGATTTGTTTAGAGAAATACTGAAAATTATGAGAACATTATTCAGAAGCATTAGTTATCAGTAGTTAGTAGTTTTAGTGTTTATAAGAAAATCATTTTCAAAATATATTACCCAAATTTTGGGGCAGGGGTTGTATGAAGGAGTAATAATTAAGATGGCAGTGTTAATACATGATTTATTATTTCGACCTGATAGTGGTAATATAAAGTATTTTCTGTAACCTGTACTATATGCCAGGTATAATTCTAAGCTTTTTATATATGATAATCATTTAACATTAGAAAGATCCCAAGAAGTTGCTACTATTAATATACTATCAATATGTCTAATTTAAAAATGAGCAAACTTAGGCCCACATATATTAAGAAACTTGCCCACGCACATACAGTTAATAAGTAGTGCATTTGTCAAACCCAGACAATCTGATCCAATGTCCCTTTTAAAATAGAAGATTCGAAAATATCACTACTAGAATTTTGATTACTTACTATGCAGATATTCTCAGCCTTCTACTAATGCACCAGCAACCACAAAGCTTTAGAGTTTTACAGGGAAAAGATTGATAGTTGGATTTAGTATCTAATCTACATTCTATCACTTTTGATAGAGATATCCTCAAAAATTCATGTTTACTTTCCATACAATACAGTTGTATTTGCTATCATAAGTTATTTTAAGTTACTGGGTATCTTTTTTTATGGATCTTACTCCCTAAGTGAGGAAACTCTAAAAGGCAGGGAGGGTGATTCATTTATCTTGCTGACTCCACATCATCAGTGCCTTCTTTGCAGCCTCTTGTAAGTAAAAGACACTGACACATTACTTATGTAGGCTCATTTTTTCTCTAATTTCTGAGTCAGCCTTAGCATCTGGCATAATGGAATGGGTTTTTGTGTGTGTATCTGTGTGTGTGTTTCCATAAATGGGCCAATCAGACAGAATCACAATGCAATCATCCAGTATCTCAGGGGAATCCCTTCTGAAACATTCAAACTGTCTTACCACTCAAACAAAATATATACAAGAATTACTGCTTCCTCTGACCCAGTCTCAGTTATCCAGTTCTTCTCTTTTATTCCAGAAAAAAACTTCTCCTGAGACTTGTGCAAAACACAAAGCACTATATATTCTATTTTCCTGCATCACCCCTACAACTATTTTGTTTATCATCCACTCAGTGTCTTCCTTACCCTTGCCCTACATTTCAGATTTCTTTTGCCTAAGTACTGATGGAAGCTGCAGAGGTCTCAGAATGCTTCACACATGGAATGCTGTACACATGTATTAATGCAGGCATGCTTAAAAAGCATTCAAAACATGTTTGTAGAATTGAGTTGAGATGTCCAACCAAGATTATCCTATGAAGAAATGCACGTATCTAAACTCATCTGAAAGGAATATGGTTAGATTAGTTGTAGAATTAGCCAGGCATGGGGGCTCATGCCTGTAATCCCAGCACTTTAGGAGGCCGAGGCAGGCAGATCATCTGAGGTCAGGAGTTTGAGACCAGCCTGGCCAACATGGAGAATCCCTGACTCTAGTAAAATACAAAAATTAGTCAAGCATGGTGGGGCATGCCGTAATCCCAACTACTCGGGAGGTTGAGGCATGAGAATCGCTTGAACCCAGGAGACGGAGGTTGCAGTGAGCCAAGATCGTGCCACTGCACTCCAGCCTGGGGGACAGAGTGAAAAAAAAAAAGGATTATTTGTAGAATGATATGAGTTAAATAAAATTGTTCAGCAAGCTTATCAAGATAATAATATTCAAAGTTTTATTATCAATGGGTTAAAAAATTTAAGTGATATGTTTTAAATATTCATGGATATAAAAATATATTTCATTACAAAATAACTTGATCGTATTATCTTGAAATGGAAACAAACATTTTAAAATAGGGTGTGTATATTTTCTTTGCCTGCAAGAAATGAACACTTGCAGCAGACTGAAAGAATGAGATTCATGTAAATAAATTATTTTAAAATACAGCATCATGTAGTTAATTTTATTGATGATTGTACTAGTCAGGATTCTATAGAGGGTAAAGAGTAATAGGATAGATGTATATACGAAAAGGAGTTTATTGAGGAATATTGACTCACACTATCACCAGGTGATGGCCCACAATAGGCCATCTGCAAAATGAGGAGCAAGGAAGCCAGTCCAAGTCTTAAAACCTCAAAAGTAGGGAAGCTGACAGTGCAGACTTCAGTCTGTGACTGAAGACCTGAAAGCCCCTGGCAAATCACCCATGCAGGTCCAAGGGTCCAAAAGCTGAAAACTTAGGGTCCAATGTTCGGGAGCAAGAAATATCCAACAGGGGAGAATGATAGAGGCCAGAGGCCTTAGGCAGTCTAGTACTATTATGTTCTGCCTGCTTTTATTCTGGCCACATTGGCAGCCGATTAGATTGTACCCACCCAGATTGTGGGTGGATCTACCTCTCCCAGTCCACTGACTCAAATGTTAATCTCCTTTGGCAACACCCTTACAGACACACCTAGGAACAGTGCTTTGTATCTTTCAATCCAATCAAGTTGACACTCAATAGTACCCATCACAATGATCAAAGAAGTATCAATTTTCATGTAAGTTCTTGAATTCCAAACTAGTGCCAACAATAAATGGACTTTTGTTGCAGTGATTAATAAAGTGATTAATGCATGTAAAATAATTAGCAATGATGTGATTTATAACCAATTCTCCAAAATTTAAGAAAATAGAATTAAAAAACACAAAAACACAGAAGAGAGGTACAAAGTAGATTGTCATTGCCACCCCATGGAATAGATGTCTAAGCTAGTTACAGAAGAATGGGCATGAGAAGGACCTCATAGGGCCAGAGCCTAGAGTTCTTCCTTTCCAGATTTTATATACAGATAGTGAGAGAAAGTCTATGATGTAGGCAGTGTTTGGAAATATATGACTATATTCTAGGATTGCTGTTAATTTCAGGAATAATGATAACTTTAGTTCCTGATAGACAAGAAAAGTAAGGCAAAGGGAAATCCTAAGAAAGGTAGTACTTGAAGTTCATGTTTGTTTGTATTCTGGGCTCTGTGCAAAGTAATGAGGCTCTAATTTAGCATTATGATTCAAGTGCAGGAATTCAGTCTCTAAAAGGGAAACATACGTGGAAATAACTGAGGTATATACCTAGCAGGTCATGAACAATTATTCTTAATATTGCTGCCCATTAGAATCACCTGGCAGGACTTAAGAATATCTAGATGTCCGTACCTACCTCCAGACCAATTATATGGGACTGGAACATCATAAATATTTTTGCTGTTTTTTGTTGTTTGTTTTATGGTTTAAGTTTTTAGTAATTCTAGTGGACAATCAGGATTTACAGCCCCTGTTCTACAGTGGTTGCAGGGCACCCAGCAATTTTATGGAAATACATATAGTTGGCCCCCTGTGCATCTGTGGGTTCTGCATCTATGGATTCAACCAATTAATAATCAAAAATATTTGGAAAAAACTTGCATCTATACTGATGATGTACCAGCTTTTTTTTCTTGTAATTTCCTAAACAAGACAGTATAAAAACTATTTACATAGCACTCACATTGTATTAGGTATTATAAGTAATCTGGAAATGATATAAAGTATGCAGGAACATGTATGTAGGTTACATGCAAATACAGTGATCCTTAAACTACATAGGTTTGAACTCTGCAGGTCCACTTATATGTGGATTTTCTTCTGCCTCTGCCACCACTGAGACAGCAAGACTAACCCTTCCTTTTTCTTCTTCTCCTCAGCCTACTTAACTTGAAGAAAATAAAGATGTATACCTTTATGGTGATCCATTTTCACTTAACTAATATTAAATATATTTTCTCTTTATTATGATTTTCCTAATGACATTTTACTTTCTCTAGCTCACTTTATTAAAAGAATACAGTAGATAATACATATAACATACAAAATATATTTGACTAGACTGTTTGCGTTATCAGTAAGGCTTTTGGTCAACGCTAGGCTATTAGTAGTTAAGTTTTGAGGGAATCAAAAGTTATAGGTAAGTTTTTGACTATATAGGAGGTTGGTTTCCCTAACCTCTTGTTCGAAAATCAACTCTGCTATACTATTTCATATGAGGGAGGTGAACACCTGTGGGTTTTGGTATCCATGAGAGGTCCTGGAAACAATGCCCCATGGATACCTAGAAACTATTATATTTTGATTCAGTAGGCTGCAGGCAGGGCACAAGATTCTTTATTTCTACCAAACTTCCAAGTACTCTAGGTTCACATACCATATTGTGGGTCATAAAGTTCTACCTTAATTATTTAGGCACAGGGGAAGAAAGACCCCCTTATCAGAACCAGACAAGTCATTCTGATAAGCTCACTTTTCAGAATTAAGATAACAAAGAGGAAAGTTATATGGCTTCCTCTTAGATTATCAGTCTGCTCTGTCCTAGAGAAAGTTGTAATATCTAGCTTCAGATTAGTATTTGTCATTCTTTTAAAAAATTCTGATCCCCATGCAGTATGCCATTTGCTCACTCCTGCATAGTCTCAACAAACAGGAGTATTTTGTCAAGCTTTATTCTCTGAAGTGTGTATTATGAATTTATAATTTCTTTAAAAAGTGTACATATTTTATTGGAAATGCTAATATTCTACCTCTTGCCTCATATCCCGCCCCTTATGCTTTGTACTGTTAGAATATAATTTGTTTCTTGTCTTTAAAAAATACTTGAAGATTTTATGACTATATTTTACTACACTTCATGTTGGAATTGTGAATTAAGTGATTTTATCAATGACAGCTACTAGATCTATTTTGAAAGAATCACACTATCCATCTAACTTTCTTATTTTTAGAAATCACATTAAGGAAGAATTAATCATCACAAAAATATAATACAGCTGATGACTTCTAGAGAAACTTCATAATAAAATTTAGAGAGAGAGATGTCGAAAAAGTAGTTTGCTTTTTGAACATTGCTGCAGTGGTTCTAGGGAATCCTTTGCAGCATAAGATGTCAATTAAATGTGTAATACAATCACTATTTTCACAGACACTTTAAAGAAATACAACAGTAAGCAATGACCTTCTTCTAAGTTATGATATTTTAATGAACATTCATTTTAATATGCAAATTAAGTGCTCTTATAAGCATGCTGGAAAGCTGTATCAATAATCTCAGTCCACCTAGTTACCCATTAGGGCTAACTGAGCAAAATAATACTTTATTAAATGTTTTATATGTGTCAAATCTATTTTCCTGAATTTCTATCATGTGTTTTATATATACACTATTGGGATTTGAGAGTATATTAATGTATTTTAAAACATATTTGATCTCTTCCAAGGTTGTTGTCAGGATTCCTTTGCTTAAAGTTGTAGGACGGAAGCTCTCAGCTCCAAGGAGCTGCACACTATTCTGTTTTGTGACTGTCTCTGAAACGTGGCTATTGCTTCTTCAAGGCCAAGAAGAGAGCATCTCTGCGGCTTGGAATCTCTCTGACTTCTTTTGAGTATGACCATTTGTCTTAGGCCAATTGGGCTGCTCTATCAAAAGACCCTAAGATGAATGAATTTTATAAACAATGGAAATGTATTTCTCACAGTTCTGAGGGCTGGGAAATCCAAGATCAAGGTCCAAGCAGATTTGGTGCCCGGTGAGGGCACACTTCTTGGTCTATAGATGACTGTCTTCTCGCTTTAACCTCATATGGCAGAAGGAGCCAGTGGGCTCTCCAGAGTCTCTTTCACAAGGGCACTAATCCCAATCATAAGTGCTCCACCCTCATGACCTAATCACTTCCCCAAAGCCCCACCTCCTAATGCCATCACCTTGCGGGTTAGAATTTCAACATGTGAGTTTAAGGCAAGCATAGTCAGACCATAGCACCACTACACCTTATTTTAAAGGACTCTTCTGATTAGATCAGGCCCAGACATCATAATCTCACGTTTTATGAACTTAAACTGGAGATCTTAATTATGTCTAAAAAGTTCTCTCACTTTTGCCACATAACATAATCTAATCTAATTACAGGAGTGATATCCCATCACAGTCACAAAACCACAGAGGGCCCCTGTTTAGGGCTCTGGAGGCCAAGCTACCACCCCAGCGAGTCTGGAATGTGGGGAACCTAACCATAGAAGATTATTCTCAAGCCTTAAGCTCTAACGAAATTTGTCTTACTGAGTTTTGCCCTTGCTTGCAACCGGTTACTTCCTTCTTTCTTATTTCTCCCAGTTGAAATGGGAATGTCTATCCTATGCTTGTTCCACCATTGTATTTTGCAACATATAACTTGTCTGGTTTTAGAGGTTCATAGCTGAAGAGAAATTTTGTCTCACGATAAGTCATAACTGAAGTCTCATTCATATCTGATTTAGGTCATATTTAGATAAGACTTTCAACTTCATATGTTAGAGTTTATTCTGGAATGAGAATTTTGGGGCCAGTTGGAATGGAATACATGTATTTTTCACGTGAGAAGGACGTATATTTTAGAAGGCCACAAGTGGAATGTTATGAACTGAATGTCGGTGTCACCCCCAAGTTCATATACTAAAGCTCTAAACTCCAGGGTATTTGGCTATTTGGAGTTGGGACTTCTAAGGACATAATTAAGGTTAAACGAGGTCATAAAGGTAGGACCTTGATCTTAGGAATTAGTGTCCTTATAAGAAAAAACATAACAGAGGTTGTTCTTTCTTTCTCAAAGTGCATGGCCCCAGGAAAGGTCAAGTGAACACACAGCCAAGAAGACACACATCTTCAACTCAAAGGGAGAACCCTCATTGCAGATCACCCTGCTGGCACTGTGATCTTGAACTTTGAGTCTTCAGAACTGTTAGGAGATACATTTCTGTTGTTGGGCCACCCAATCTACGTTATTTTGTGAGGGCAGACCAAGACAACTAATGTAGTAGTTCATACAGTGTATATGGTTAGCGGAAACAGATAATGTCAAACTGTTACACAAATTCTACTAATATATGTTTCTACCAGTGATTAATCGGAATTTTCACATGGCCTACATCCTTGCCAACACTTTGTGTTTTCTGACTGTTTAATTTTAGTCATGCCAGCAGGTAGGTAGTGGTCCATTACTATGGTTTTATTTTGCATTTCCACAATAGCTAATGAAATTGAACACGTTTTCTTACTTTTAGTGGCTATGTGGATATTTCTTCTTAAGTGTTCAAAGTGTTCAAGTCTTCAGAAATTTTTTTAAATGGACTGTTTTATTATTTTTGGCTATTAATATTTTATATATGCTGCACACGATTTAATCATCTATTGTCAGAAGAAGAGTTTGCAAATATATTCTCTAAATCTTTGTACTGTCTTTTACCCACTAATATTTTTATTAAAAACATTATTAATTATTTTCCAACTACTCAGTATATGGTTAGCACTTTTGAGTACTGCTAAAAATTGTTTGCTACAAAGTCATGAAGGTGTTCTATGTTTTCTTAAAACATAATTGATTTACATTCACATTAAGATTAGCAATCTATATGTACTATCTTTGTATATTTGCTGTAAGGAAGAGTTTTACATTTACTTTTTTCCTATATGGATAACTAATTGTCTCAGCTCCATTTACTGAAAACATTATGCTTGCTCCACTAAGCTGCATGCCACCATTGATAAATCATATGACAAGACATGCACTTCTCTGTTACTCAGCTTCTCATTCTGTTCCATTGGCCAGTTTTTTGTTTTTGTGCCAAACTGTTTTTTAATTAGTGTTAGTTACTACAGCTTTATATTAATATTAAGACTTGATAGCTGGTGGGCTTTATTCATCTTCTGTATCATTGCCTTTCTAACTTGGCCTTTTTAATTTTCACAGAAATTTTATAATCATCTTGTGAATTTACACAAATATACTCAATTATATTTTAATTGGAATTGGGTTAAAACCATAGATTAATTTGACCAAAAGGGGGACATTTCAACATACTGAATCTTCCATTCCAGTCTGTATTCATAATATAGTGCTCCATTTAACTCAATTTCTTTAAAAAAAAATCTAAATAATATTTTGAAGCTTTAAGTGTGGAGAAATGGAGCACAATTTTAGAAGGATGTGATGATTTTGATGATAATGTAATTGCTATCTTTTCACAGAATTTCATTTTCCATTTGCTTCTTGGTATATGAAAGTGCAATTTATTTTATTTATTCGTCTTGTGTCCAGAAACCTTATGAAATTCACACGTTTATTCAAAAGAGTTTTCTGTAAATTCTTTTAAATTTCTGAGGTATAAAACCATTTCATCCCTGTGTTACAAGTTTTTATTTCTTCCTTTCCAATTATTATGTTCTTTTCTTCTTTTTCTTTCTCTCTCTCTCTCTCCCTCTCGTGTGTGTGTGTGTGTGTGTGTGTGTGTATTTTTCACTAGCTAAGACATGCAGTAAAATATTTATTAGAAGGGGTGATAACAGATATGCTTTTTGTAGTCACCCCATGGAAGTAGATGGACACTTTATCCAATATTTGGTTTGGATGTTGAGATCAATGGCACCACATGCACACCTAGTAGGTATGAAAAGGTTTATTATTGGCTTTCTAGAGAAAGAAGGGCAGGCTTCAAAGCAGGGCTGAAAAGAGCTTGAGAGAGAGCTGAGAGAGGTGACTAGTTAAAGATTTATATTGGTTTTGGGGTGATACTAGGGTGAGCCTCCCCTCATGCAGGCTGATTATTGGGTCATTTGAATATAACTTCAGAGAGAGAGAGAGAGAGAGAGAGAGAGAGAGAGAACCAGCATTTTTTATCAACTTGACCAAATATGATGCAGAAGGTGAAGGAGGAGCACGCAGTAGGGATTGAAATCTCTCAGCAGTGAAACATCACATATCAAAAATGGAGATGAGATTCTTTATTACTTTGTTTTATTCCCAAGCTTTGAGGTAAAATTTCAGATATTTTACCAGTGAATTTAAGATTTATTTCTTTAGATTAACTAAATTATATGTCCAAATCTGTTATATGACTTTCACAATATTTGAACATTTCTTTATCTGAAAGTGGAGTGTTAAACTCTCTCATTATTATAGATTTGTCTGTTTCTCATTTTACTTCGGTAAATTTTCTCTTTATATGTTTTGACTCTGTCTTTGAGTGCATACAAATTTAGGATCACTAAATAATGAATTAACTCTTTTATAATGAAATAACTATGTTTTATTTCTAGTAATGCCTTTGGCCTAAGGGCTATTTGTCTAATATTAATATAGCTATACAAATGTTCCATTAGTCAATGTTTGTATGCTCATGAATTTTGTATTTTCAAACTTTCTGTCTTCCTTCAATATTATGAGCAGATTACATGTAAGTGTGTATTTCTAAATATTTTTGAAAATTTCAGACATTTATTTGGGTAATTAGTCTATTTATATTTAAATTAATACTGATACATTTGTATGTTTATTTACAACCATACTATTAATTTTCTATCTGACCATTTTTTACTTTGCTTTAATAATTGTTCTCCTGCCATCTTTTTGATTAACCAACTTTTATCTTATTCAATATTTTCTTCAATTATATCATTTTAATTATTTAATTATTCTCATAGTGATTACTGTAGAAGACAGCACTTATTGTTTTACTTTTTATTAAGAATTGTTACTTTTACTATTTCTGACATATTGCCAGAAGATCGGACCATTTACATTCTACCTCCCCCTAATCCCCAAGGTTTTACAACATTATGTTCACACATTTTAGTTTTATTTATAACTTAAATCACATAAAACTACACAATTACAGTTTTGTGTAATCACTATATGCTTATATTTTGTGATATATTCATCCTTTTGTTACTTTTTTTCCTTCTCTCATTTTCTTGTTTTCCTCTGGAACAGTTTTCCTTCCGCCTGAAGAATTTGATTTTGCTTTTCTTTTAGTGAAGACCTGATGGTCGTAAATTCTCTCAGTTTGTTGCCTACCTTTCCTTTTGGAAAGATCTTTTGCTAGCTGTCTAGGTTAGCAGTTATCTCCTGTCGGCAGTAAGATGTCAATTCCCTTGTTTTATGCCTTTCATAATTTACGTTGATAAATCATCGTTATATCTTTTTGCTGTACCTTTAAAGATCATGTATCCACTTTTCTCTAACTGCTTTTAAGATTTTCTTTTTTAAAATGTCTTTTTGCAGTTGTCTTGGTGTGGTTTTCTTAATTACTTATCCTTATTTTTTTCTGAGCTTCATAAATCTGTGAGTTGACATCTTTCAAAAGGTTTAGAAATGTATTTCCATTATTTCTGCAAATTTTATCTCCTAGTCTCTTTCTCCTATTCCTATTTGATGCTCACTACAGATATTTTGAACATTTTTAAACATATTTTACATTATTCCTATATTTTTTCTTTTCTCTTTTTTTCCTTACGCTGTTTCAGTTGTTGTACTTCTATTGAATTATCTTCCAGTTCACAAATCTTATGTTTTTCTGTTTGCAGTCTTCTGTTGAACCCATCCATTGAATTCTAAAATTCAGATATCTTATTTTTCAGTTATAGGATGTTTTGTTTGTTTTCATATCTTCAAATATTCATTTGAAATAATCTCCCTTTCACCTACATTTTTCATATTTGTTCTCTATTTTTTGAACGTAGTAATCATGGATAATTAATGTCCTTTGCTTGCTAACACCAATGTCTGTGCAATATGTTGGTAAATTTCTTTTGCATGTTTTTTTTTCTTGATTTGTGTGCAGTAACTCGCTGTATCTCATTAGGTCTAGAATGTAACATTTTTTGTTACATGCCAGATATTATGTAAAAAGGAAACAGAAGTTTACAGTATTATTATTCTCCACCTGAGAGTGTTCTCCTTCCCTCAGACAGATAAAGGGCTGAAACTATAAAGTTACCATTGACTTGTTGCAGAACTTAGATGGTTTTACTAAGTTTCTTTCCATCTTTTGTTGGCCTTGTTTCCTGGGCATCGCTCTTGAGACTTTGATTGGAAGCCTGGTTGTTCTCTGACTCTATGTTTTTGAGATTAGAGGAAACTGAGTTTAGTTTCTAGAGTTTCCCAACTCTGCTTTCAAGATTTTAAACAAATGCAGCATTAAAGTGTGGCAAATGTCTTGAAGGAGAAACCAGACCAGTGTTTGAATCAATCTCTTCCTCTACCAGGTCTTTGCTTTCCAAGGTTCACAACACTCTACTATATTTTGTGCTGGCTTTTGGAAACTTTCGCATTAACTCAGAATCCTCCTGCACAGTCTTGAAGTTCTATAATATTCTTTAGGAAACACGAGCCTAATGATGAGATTTTCTCATATTCCCAGACTGTAACTCTTGTACTGCTAGAACATTAAATGTTTAGCTGGTATATCTCATCAAACTATATAAACTTAGATAATTTGAACATCAACCTAAAACTGAAAGAATGACTCTAATTTGGCAAATTCTCCTAGAGGGAAAAATATTTGGGAGACATGAAGTTTCCCTGGAAAAATTTCCTCTGGGATTTTAGTTCACATGATCTTTGCTTTTTTTTTTTTTTTTTTTTTTTTTTTTAAAAAAAAAAGTTCGTATCGGCGGGGTGCGGTGGCTCACGCCTGTAATGGAAGCACTTTGGGAGGCCAAGGCGGATGGATCACGAGGTCAGGAGATCGAGACCATCCTGGCTAACACAGTGAAACCCAGTCTCTACTAAAAATTGTCAAAAAATTAGCCGGGTGTGGTGGTGGGTGCCTGTAGTCCCAGCTACTCAGGAGGCTGAGGCAGGAGAATCGTTTCAATCCAGAAGGTGGAGGTTGCAGTGAGCCCAGATTGTGCCACTGCACTCCAGCCTGGGCGACAGAATGAGGTTCATGTCTATAAAAATGATTTTTGAAATATATTCAGCTTTTTCTAATTGTTGCAGTGACACTTATTGCACTCTTCTCATGGACAGTGGGAGTTCTCAGTGTAGTTTTGTTTGTTTAAGTCAGGTATATTGGATGTACAAATTAAATGCAGTAAAATTTACTCTTAAATTAAGTATATCATTCAATGAAATCAGACAAATGTATACATCCATATAATCACCACCACAATCATAATATAATGTATTTTCATTACCTCCAAACTTTCTCTGTGTGCCTTTCCATCAATGACTTCTTTCCACTGCTAGTCCAGGGAAACAATTGATTTTCCTTCCTATAGTTTTGGCTAATCCAAAATCAAAATACAAAATAAATGGATTCATACAGTATGTAATCTATTGTGTGTTTTTTCACTTAGCATAAGACTTGTAGATTCATCCTTATTCATGTGTATATCAGTAGCTTATTCATTAATATTGCTGAATATTATTTCATTGGCCATGAGTTGTTGAATATTTGTGGTTCTAGGTTTGGCATTACGAATAAAATTAATATATGGGGCAAACATTTTTATAACTTTAGGAGTGGATTAAAGGACATTGGGGTTTTTTCCAGCTGTTACCTATTATAAATAAAGCTGCTATAAATATTTGCATACAGGTATTTGGATGGGTCTGTTTTAGTTCCCAGGAATAAATAACTAGGAATAGAAATAGTGAGTTGTATATTTTACTCCATAAGAAACTGATGAACTATTTTCCAGTAGGACTGTATTGTCCTGTTCCCCATACTAGCAACATATGCGAGTTCCACTTGCTCCACATCTTGACTAACACTCAATATTTTCAGTCTTTCATTTTAACCATTCCAGTTGTCATATAGTGCTTTTAATTAGCATTCCCCAATGTCTAACAATGTTGAGAATAATTTCATGTACTCATTTGCCATCCATGTCTTTTTCAGTGAAGTGATTGTTCAATCCCCGCCCCTCCCCTATTTTTCACTGGGTTTTTGACTTTTTTTTTCATTGTGTAAATACTTTCTATGTTCTGAAGTTCTGAATATATATCCTTTATCAGATATATACATTGTAAAGATCTTCTCTCTACTATAACTTGTCTTTGCCTTTTCTTAACAATGTCCTTTAAGTATTAAAGCTTGTAACTATGATCATGTTCAATATATATGTGTGTGTTTGAGTGTGTGTAATATATATGTACATATGACTATATATTTATACATATACACACTAACATATAGATAATGAAATAGAAATGCAAATATATGTTACTAAGCTACTTTTACCTCCCAAAGGGACATTAAATTTTTCTACTGTGTTTTCTTCTGAAATTGCTACAATTTTATTGATTGCATTTATGTTTGTGATCTACCTCAAGCTAGTTGTTGTATATGGTACAAGACAAAGACAAGGGTAGGCATTTTTTTCTATTAATATACTGATGGTCATTTATAGCAGTTATCCTGTAGGAACAGTTCCACTATTATATATGAAGCATTTGAGGGCAGGTAACTTTTATCATTAATTTTACAGACACAGTATTTGAGTGGAACTAGAGTCTAGGAGCTCCACTTAAGAATATGTACCTGAGGTGCCTTATCCACACCTGGACCTGAGAGAAATAATGGGATTCCATACTTTAAGCTACTACTGTAAGGGGATAAGACTTACAAATTTGGGGAAAGGGTGAATGTATGGTATACATAAAGGGACATGAAATATTGGGACAAGAGGGTAGGCTGTGGTAGACTGCTTCTAAAATGTCTCCAATAATCTGTTTTCTGGTTGTTATGTGGGCTGGACCTAGTAATTTGTTGCTAATGAGTAAAAAATAAAAAGGGGATAGGATGTCACTTCTATGATTAGGATATAAAGGACCATAACTTCCTTTTTTCTTTTTCCATCTCACTCTATGTTGTGAGCTTCCTTAATGAAGAAGTCCCAGATAAAATGGAACTGTGCAATAGTTCATGAGGAACTAAATTCTGTCCAAAGCCACGAAAGTGAGTTTGAAAAAAATCCTTTCCCACTGAGTCCTTGAAATAACAACAGCCACAGCTGACACTTTGTTCACAGCGTATGCGAGACCTCAAATCAGAGGAACTCACCTTCATTTAAAATGATTCCCAATCTATACAAATAGGATTATTTTAAAAGCCATTATGTTTGGGGTAATTTGTTATGCAGCAATAAACAATTAGTGTGCCAATTATACCACACATATTTGTTGAAAGATTATTATTTTCACCATTGTGTTACCTCAACTTCTTGGGTGAAAGTCAATTAACCATAAATGTGTGGGTATCTTTGTGAATGCTCTTTATTTCATTAATCTATATGTCTTTCCTTTCACTAGTGCCATGATATTTTGATAACTGTAGCTTTACAGTAATTCCTGAAGATCAGTTAGATTGCTTTGATTCAACTGAATCCACTTAAGACTTGCTTTTTAAGGTTTGTTATGGCAGCTCTAGAGCACACTTTAAATTAGGACTAACTTAACCCCACAATTAAAGGGATGCCTTTTGGAATTTTTATCTGATATCCCATGTATTGCAAGACTTTCAAAAATATTGGCTATTAAGACTGAGGATTATTTTTTAGTCCTGTACAAGCTCCAGAATGTTTCTGCTCATTCTTTTATTCTGTTGGTCTTCCTATCCCCAGCCTTAAGTATTTTTCTCTCATACACATGCAGAATGTCAGCACTCAAAGATATTAGAGTACCCTATTTGCAGATTTCTAGAACTCTCTCCCCATGCACCACTTTCCTCTCTCCTACTCTGTTTTAAAAAATTCTAGTTGTCTAAGCCTCCCAAAAGACTAACTGCTCTGTCTTCAACTCAGATGACAAAGATTTCTGAGCTTCATTTGCATTCCACCTCTGTACACTTGGCCGGGAAAGAAACTTCAGACAATAAACTTGGGCAATGGAAGGGCTAACCTTATTTATTTGCTTCTTTTGAGAATCAGAGTCCTATGTCGCATGTTGTCCAATGTCTGAAAAGAAAAATTTTTAAAAAATTGTATTTTTTCTATTGGCTCAAGATGGGATGATAAGTTTTGTTTCTGTTACTCTCTTTTGGCTAAAATTAGAAGTCTCAAATGATAAAGTTTTGTTCTCCATTTTATTTGTTCATATAAATTTTTCATGGATGTTGGGTTTTTCTTTTTATGTAAACTTATTCCAAAGATTTTTGCATTAGTGATACTAGGAAAATCTGTAGACATTATAAAGGTTTAGGAACTTAGTATTCTGTCTCAATAGAACATTCTACTCTGCTCTAGAATATCCCATACTCATCTAGGAATTCTGTCATTCCTGCTCCTCTTGCCACTTTATCTTAGAAGGAGGCATAACTAAGGATCTCTTTCAGGAATCAATACTAATAAATCACTCTTTTTCTTTCCTCCCCTCTCTATCTCAACATCCCTCACTCATAGAGACGGAGGTCTTTCTTTCATTTCCAAAGGTGGAAGAGGGATAAGCTGGGCAAATATTATTTCAGAACTATTGTCTTTTTTTTATAGATTTACCAAGATTACATTAGAATAGTGGTTCTCAAACTTGAGCATGCATCAGAGTCACCTGGAATGCTTCTTAAAGCACAGATTTCTGGGTCTCAAGTTCTTGACTTACTGTGTCTGGGGTAGGACAAATAAATTTGCATTTCTACCAAGTTCCTATATGCTGCTGATGCTGCTGTTTCATACATTATACTTTGAGAGTCACTGTTTTACACAATAAAGTCTAGGTGTATTTGTTGCTATTGCTACCTTACTCAGATTTCCCCAATAGGCATAAGTTTCTGCAGCTAACTACTAATATTCATGAGCTTCTCAGAAGACTTCATCTAGTTTAGTGAGAACCACCTCACAGAGGGTATGTAGAATGTTACATGACCTTTTCCAAATGTTCCAGTGGGAACTCATATGGGCCACAAACACCTGAGATCCCTTTGGACCCAATGTAGGACAACCATCAGGAGAAACTTATCACTATGATGAGAGCCCAAGGCTTAACTTTACCACAAATTACATCCTTGCCTGGACTGCTCCCTGTTCTCGTCTTTATGTTACACTTCTTTCTTTCTTACAGGTTTTTCCTGATAAACACACTCTCAATGCATTGTGTACAATTAAATTCCCATCTGAAGCTCTGCATTTAGGAAATCCAACTGAAGACAAGAATTTCACTCATGCACATTTAATTCATTCTTAAGGTACTTTTGTCCAAATAGTGAAGGAAGAATAATACATTTATAAAAATTTTGTAGCACCAAAGTCATAGAATACTATCTCCAAACTTTACCCAGCAAGATCCAATTCACTGTAAGTTCTATATTCAGGTGGAATTTAAGAAATAGATTAAGTAAACAGTGATTCTCATGAAAAAACGAAAAAAAAAAAAAAACTTATATGCCACTTGATTTCCTCAAACACGATTAAGTAAACACAATAATGGAGATGATGTAGATTTTGAATTATGGCCTAACTTGAGAGGTCATAGAAATAATCATTCCCTCCATAACCACTTTCAATTTCGAAGTTTGGTTGGAAGACTCAAAATTTAAGTTTCTAATCTTTGTTGGATGCCTGCATATGCATCTTTCAACAAAAGTTAAAAAAAAAACACATTAAATGTCAAGGTCGTTAGGAATGTTTTAATGGGAAGACAGGTTATCCAGATAATTTATCAATTGTTTTTGAAGTTCACCTGTGGACATCACATAAGACAGAGATTTCATGGGTTTAGTTGTGAAGTGGTTGATTGAATATCTGTCACAGTTGAAAATCCCATACCTCTAAGCCATCAGATTAGCTCTCATAATGAGATACCAACTGTGGAAAATAATAACCATCATTCAAAAAACACCACTGAACCAGGGCAAAACAACTAAGCATGATTAAAACATGGCACCTTTTTATGGTTAAATATATTCTTTGATTTACAAGCCAAAGAATTTTCTAGTAAGAACTATACCATGAAAAGTCAGTGTTTAGACTATTCCATAATTTAAAGAATTTTTTTGCTAAAATGCAAACAATACATTAAGATAATTGCAATATTCTAATTAGTCTTTCTCTTTAAAATGTCTACTACAGAATAAAGAATTTTAAAGGGGTTGTAGAGAAAGTGTTACAGTAATCATAGATTGAAAAAGTGCTGAAAGTATCACAGAGCCTCAATATTTAACTGAAACTTATGGCTCAACTAAATTTAAGCATCATCATGTATGAAAGAAACATCAGGGAGAACAAAGAGACTAATAAAAAGAAGTGGTAGTGATGTTAATAGGCAAAGTTAAGCTATAGATTGGACCAATCATTGAAGATAGAGTCAAGAAAACTTTGAATATTGTTAGAAATGAGAATTGAATCCTTTTTCTAATAAGCTGATGATATTCTTGACATAGAAGGGCTATCCACTGCTTCAAATGTACCAATTCATGTTTAAATTAAACACCATAAATTATTTTTGTTTGGAAGGATGGGAGATTAAAACTATAAAAAAGTCGTGCATATATATATATGTATGTATGTGTATATATATGTGTGTATATATATATTTTGACTGGTAAAAGGAAAGCAGATGACATCTATGACATCAAAGCCGTTCATCATCTGATTCACTATTGTAAAATTCATATATAAAAAGACTGAGGTAAGTTGATCCAAAAGAGGGCCATTTTAACATTTGGTATTCATAAAATAAAAAAAAAAGGAAACGGATTAAATATTTACTTTAAAATAAAGAGATTATGATATAATTACAAACTTTCTTATTTAAAGAGCTAACAGCATGCAAAAAAGAAACTTATAATTTATCCCAAATATATATATTCATATTTAACTACAAATTTAGCTATATTTTGTCATACATATATATCCCACATATGTAGTTATGTAATGTGTGTGTATGTATATATATATTCTGTCTATTTTTATCTATTTTCTATATGTATATCTAATCTTATCTATCAATGTATATCAGTGGCTATGAGATTTCGGATAAGAAAGTTTGATACCTCTAGATTTTGATTGTCTCATGTCCAAAATATGTCCTACATGATTTTCAAAGTTTTGTCTCTTTAGAACTCTTTAACTCTGACATTCTCTATCAGGCAGTTTCTATTGCAACAACTTTTAATGGTAATGTAGTCCTTACACATGAATTATATTTGATCATAAGAAGGAATTATATTGCTTAAATGAAGTGTTTTTGGACATAGTCAATCAACACCCATTTTATCACCCTGTTTTAACTACTACCCAGCACCTTGTTTTTGGTATAACATGTTATAAAATTGGATCAACATCATGAAAATCTATCTTTTGTCTGAATTTCTAATCTTTCATGTAACTCATAGTAATTTCAAGATGTGCAGTCATATCTACCTCTGTACTGAAATATTTTTCTCAATACTTCTGTCTTGGATACTGCTTGAGTATGTGTGTGAGACATCCCACCTAAGTTTTCCACCTTTCCCATAGTGGTACTAATACAACACTTCCTGTTGAGTAAACTGGAGTTAGAATGCCCCAGCCTCTGGCTCTGCTCTGTTCTGCCTACACAAGGGAATCCTTCTTTTTGCTTCATTCCTCTTGTAGGCTCTCTGTCCCTCCTCACAAAGACAGATGTCTTCATCTTTTTTGGAGAGCCTCCTTCTGTTACAGACATTTGTGCTAATTTACTGCTATAAAAATCGAGAGAGGTTCTAGAAAGAATATAATAAAGTAAACAAAGTGTACAAATTTGATTTGGAGAAGGAATGTTAGTTAAATATCAGAATTATCATCTTAGAAAGGTTCTAAGTCTGATGTAACAAAAGCATTTACCCTGATCAATTGGTCACATATTATAATTATAACAATGCTTGATTTTATTTAGCTTTCTGCTTCTTCATGTTTTCAGTTTTCCTTCATTTTCTCTTTTCCTGTATCCCTCCTTCACTTCCAACTTCACTTCTTCTTTCTTTTCATTTCCTATAAATCTGACATAAATTCAAAGAATTAATGTTATAATGGACTCTAGAAAAATAATATATAGTATCATTTCAAATATGCAAATTTACTACATTTGACAATACATTCTTATTATGTGTAGTGTATAATAAATTTTCTTCAGTTATTTTACTTCTAACCTGAATAAATTTACAGTTTTAGATGTAAGTCAGCTCAGCAAATTTTGTATTGTTTTGTCAGTTATCCATCATATGGCTGAAGTTTATTCAGGTAGAAAAATGTGGCTTCCTACAACTGGTAATTAATTATAAAGGCATGCAGTTGGAAATTTATTTGTATCTCATGACTAAAGTTAAATCTTGGTTAGTCTGGGAGTCAATCTCATATTTCACTTTGATTAAGTAGCCTAGAAGATACTCTTTTTTGGATAAAAGAAACAGTTTAGAACACCAAAAGACCAGTCATGGTTTTTGGTTTCGAGAAAGGCATAGGTTTAGATTTTTATTCTAACAGTATTATTGCTACTGATCCCGAAAGGACATCCAAGTCTTGGGACCTAAACATCATGTTAATTCTCACTGCTTACAGTTGCAGATTTCTTCATGAGTTTGCTTTGTTTTTCACCTTAAAAATCTCAAAACATTTTACTGAGGTGCAATGAAAAGTAAAAATAACTAAAATTATGAAAATAAAATAAATTAACAAAAAGTCTTTCAAAAGACAAGGTTGAAATTGAAGGGCACCACATGGTTCTGAAGTGGTCTGGAAACAGAGGGGAGAGATAGAAGGTCATGCTTATTTTATCATGTTGGGATTGCAGTGAAAATATACAGAGCACAGTTCTCACATATTCACAATGAAAACCAATATTGTTTTATGCTAAAATCTTTCAGATTTTGCCAAAGACAAACGTCAACGTTTCAAAATATGTTGGCGATATACTAAGGTGCTCTTTTTCCTTCTAGGTATATTAGAAATATATATTATGTATATACATTGTTTTTCTATATAAATTTCATGAATATTAACACCTAAATGCCTAAAAGTTAGTTGTATTACAAATAAATTATATACATTACAAATTATACAAATAAATATTACCCATACAATTTGTAAAATGTTTTAAAATAATTTATTATGTTATACTAAAGGAAATACATGATATTAAGGTTATTTTGAATCCTAATTTTTCATATATTTGTATTTTTTCTCAAAATTCAAAGATTCAAATTACCTGAAAATTTTGAAAGATCAACTTATATTAATTTTCAAAATAAGTTCCCCAAAATATAACACTCTTCAAATATATTTTTTCACTTTCAGGAAGAAGTGACTTACTTTTTATTTCTCCACTGTTGATATCATTAAAATATACATACAGTAATGCTGAGAGCTCATAATAAAGAATGTACTAACAATAGTAATAGTCATCTCTCAGATATTTTTATAAAACTTTTTTCCTTATTACAGTCTGATTTTTAAAATATCTAGCTTTTTTTGGTTAATCCCACCAATGTTTATATGAAATATTATGGATACTTTAATTTAGATATCTTATTAAAGGTTTTAGCACTGATTAATTTGAAGCTATTAATACATCTAGCTGGATAATCAATATAGTCTCCCCTTTCCCTCCTTTTATAACTCCTCTCCATCAGAAGATGAAATTTTATCAATATTAAAACACCATTTATCTTATTTATCTAAGGGAAATGTGATAGGGAAAGCATCCACAGCAAATATAAAATAGCTCACCAGAATAAGTGATTTTCTTATTCCATGCTGTATCTTATAGACTTAATATGTTTGATAAGCTTTCATAAACTGATGACATTTTAATGATAGGTAGATGGATTATAATTTTAATTTTCCAAATCAAAACATTCAGACATGGTTATTTTAAATAAAGATTTGATCAATTTGATTAAATTAACAAGCTATATGCATTGGCTTATAATGCCATTCTTTTTGTTATTACGATCTTACTTGAGCCCTAAAAACACTCATGGTATAAAAAAATAAGAACACTGTTTCTCCTGTGTCAACTGCCCTACTAATTTCTCAGCTGTATGGTGGGAAACATGTTGAGAGAAAGTATTAAAATATATTAAAACCACATGGGATTATTAAAAACTGGAATGAATCCTCTAAATCTTTGAGACAACTGTTCATCAGTTGCTTTTTTAAAAAAAGAAAAAAAACCTCTATACTTTACTGGAAGCCTATAATTCACAGCTGTTAGTTCAAGCAGTGTTCCTGGAGAATGGTCAGAGGAATATACTGGAACATTGGAAGGGGAAGAAATTAGCCAAATTCATCATTTCCTTTTAATTTTGCATTTTCATTCAATTAATTCCCCTTACTTGTCTAGCAAGACTGAACTCATCTTAAAAGTCTTAATTTCTTTTGGCTCAATGTAAATTATGATGCCTGAGAGTCTTTCCCAGGACTATAAATAATGGGGCCTATTTGGGGGAGCTGCTATCTGTTATTTTTGGATGGGAACAACAAAAGCGTTCATGCACTCAAAGAAAAGGTAGTGAGTGTTGAAAATAATCAATGACTTGTCTTTTATTTGCTCTAAATGACAAGCTTAACTATTGTCACAGAACTCACCAGTGGATTGTGGAAATCTCATTCTGTCATCATAAAGCCCTGACTATGGCTACATCTGTCTAAGGCTGGACAGAGCCCCAGTGACCCTGTGCTAACATTGGATCCTTGGTGGTCAGAAAGCGAGAAAGAAAGGTAAAAACAAAGAAACATGTAAACGACTTAAATGACAGAAAAGTACTCTCAGAAGGAAGCCTTTGTTCATTCTTTCTTTTTGTTCATAGCTGTCAGAGGTAATTCTCTAGATATATCTTTGCTTTCATCAAGCAGAAATCAAAATAGAAGTTATATATTATACAAATAAAATTAGTGATAAACTCCTCTTGTTAAAAACAGTTTACCCCATGTTTTTTTGTTTTGTATTTGTTACCATTCTTGCCAATGGTCCCCCAACTGTGATATGTGTCACAATTTATTTTCTGTTTTGTTGAGTTTACACTATAGATTTGACAACATTATAGCATAAGGCAAATATTAACATATTGTTGAGGAAAACAATATTAAAGAGTGGACATTCTTTTTGCCTCATTTAAGATACGAGATATCTTATTTTATTTTATTTTCCCTCAGTGCCATATGGGGTTGGTATTGATATGTCACCAGGTTCTTTCGTATCAAAGGAAGTGGCATCTCACCCAGCTCTTCCCATCGTACGTCCTTCCCAGGAACAGTATTAAACGTACAGATGTACTGGATTTGTCTGATTTATTTTCTATAAAACATGCATTCATAGATAAGAGATACACAGATAGATCATAGGTAAATATTAATGGAGAGATAGTTTTTTTCTTCCTTGGACACTGAAATCCCATTGCAGTACAGCTGTTTCAATGAAACAAGACATTATGAAAGAGTATGCAGAAAAAGTGTTACTTTCTCTACTTTAAACTTTCAAGTTGTACATTATCTATTCACGTTTATCTCTGAATGAATGAATATACCTTTGTCAGGGAGTGGACAGTAGGATAATAAGTAAGTTGTAAAGCCCAGTACCCTTCTCTTGGCACTCAAGCAAATCAATCCCCGGAAGCACACTGAAGGCAATGGATGATCATTAAGATTTTCAGACAGGGTTTAAATGCATTAAAATATGAAAAACATTTTTTTTTTTTTTTGCAGAACTATGGGAAATGTACCTTACAAATACAAACCAATTTGTGTAGCATATTTACAAATTCTCAGACATCTAATTTTTTAGCTTCACAAATGTTAGAATGAGCAAAAATCTCTTATAAGCCTTTACGATCCTTTGAATGTTTTTTCAGTCTGCCTAAAAATATTCGGGAAAGTTAAAAAAACTTACGTATGCAAGTTTTTAGTTCTACCCCTTCTGCCTCAAGTGCACAAAAACAAAGCAGTAATCTATCTAGTTTATTTCTTTGAAAATGGTGTTCTTAAAGTACATCTTGCAGATAGATTATCTATCCCTCACAGCAAAGCTTCACAATGGGAGTCTAATAATTGCTCCTTTTCTAATTTCACTAAATGAGTTATAATTATTTTATGTCTGTTTTATGGTTACTGAATAGTATTAACCTAAACTCTAATTATAATATAGCTTTCAAAGAAATGTATGGACACCAAATTGATGAACAGCCAGCTTATGTAGGAACATCCCATAAAAGCAGATACACAGCTAATAGTTTTAGGAATCGCATGTTAAAATTCAGGAGCACAATTCATTTGTGAATGAAGCAGGGTATAAATTCATTGAGTTTATATCTTCTAAGATTAGATAGACAGGAATATGTGATTGTGATTAATACAAATCAAATACATTTACAGTTAAGCACAAAATGTGCTATTTTCCAATATGTTTGAAACCAATGATAGATACTTCAGTTCTGTAATATCCTTAAAATGGGAATATATAGCACCCGTGGAGTCTCTTGGTCTTGTAACATTCTTCCCAAGGCAGATATTATATAAATAAAGCAGATTGTATTGTGAAGGGAGACAATTTGCCTAGAATGTTTTAATAGCTACTTTTTATTTTTAAATTCTCTGCTAATATTTTAATGAAAGAAAATTGATTAATCAATGAATTTATCATAAAGAAGGGAGAGCAGTGTTTGCTTTCAATTAAAAAAATCCTTTAAATCTAATTGCTGAAAATGCATTTTTGAATATTCTCATAAGTTATACATTAGAGAATATTCACACACAGGTTAAGTGGATTCCTCATAAAGTGCTTTATTAATCAGAAATAATTTTTAAATTAAAATAAATGGCAACTGAAAACAATCATCCTTTACCAGTGAAATTCTTCTTGCTTGTCTTATAAATATGGACTCAGATGAACATGCTTAATCCAATATATCCTTCATCTTATTTCTCTAAATTTTGACTGGAAAACATTCATAACTTTAGAATCTATTTTCAATATTGAGAATAGCATATGAATTTTTTAAAATGTTAAAATGTTCAAAATTTCCAAAACATCCAAGTAAAGTTATTGAAGAAGCTAAACAAGTACTGGACACTTCATGTTTGCAGGAAAAGGAGGTATATATACACTCTGAAAGAAACAAACTGAGAGACTACCCCTGAAAGTAAAACTTTTAATAAAAAGTTATAAGACACATTATAGCTACATTCATTTTGATTAAACATGTTAAAATGACTGCATTAACCATCTTGAGTGTTTGCCTGGTACTATCTGTAGATTCTTAATTTTACTTATCTTACTACAACCTGTGGAAAATTTACCACCAATTTACCAACAATGGTAATATTAACAAGAGGGGCTATTATACTAGCAGTTTACAAAGAGTCAGTTAAGGGAATTTTAATGATTATATTATAAGGAATATAGTATGCTAAATATTACCAGTATCAATTATATGAATGAAAAACCTGGGGCTCAGAGAGGTTAAACAGCTTTGATATAATAGCTTAAGTGTTGGTGCTTAATATGAATTTTAGTATATTGTCTCCACTCTCAGCAGTTGAAATATTTTCATACAGATGACTACAAATTCACATCAGCTTTAATGTCTTCCTAATACTTTTAATACTTTATATACTGTTAATTGTTTCCCAAAAGACTATTCTGAACTTAAATACAGTCTGTCAAATATTTGTCAAAGGCCTGGAGTATGCCAAGAAAAGACATAATTCCTTACCCTCACAATGTTGTCGGGCTAGTTGTAATGACTGGCATAAACCTTTAATTTTCACATAATGTAAAAGTGCTGTGAAGAAGGTTTATAAAATGTGAACATAGAGCACAATCTGTGGAGTACAGAAAATATTATCTATAAGATATAATATCTGAACTAAAATAAAGGGTTTAGTTCTTAATGATCGAAGACTTGTTCAAATTAAGAAACAATTTTAGGATAAAATTTTAGGATAAAACCTAAGAATCTGTAGCTTGTCAAAGGTGAATAGAGATAAAGAATGGTGGTGTCTTTGTGTTAGCCTGTGTTTTTCTCCATTGATTGAGAAAAGAAAACTAGGAAGTAGGCAGGTGAAGTATGAGAAGACTAGACAGCCAATGATCTGATTCCTTCACATTTACAACCCAATGCAACCTTCAAAATAGGCTCTCAATTTCCAGAACATACAAATTTCCAGATTCTTTGTTGAATCAATTAATTTATTATAATGACTGTGACATCTGAATAAGTGCTAAAACATAATGTATGGCTATGGTAGCTGCCAATCTCATATCTAATAGCATAGCCAGACATGCCTGGTGTTATTGCTGATGTCCAAGTTGAATTTTAACTCATTTTCTCATTTTACTTTATCCTATTTCTTAAAGGCTAGACAAACTGATTTAGTCTGTGACCTGTGAACCTCTTCTGCGGATTTCAATAAGAGAAACAAATGCAGTTAGGTAGCACTATAAATGTTGGGTACTGGTTTGAAGACATAATTTGTTTTTGGCATAACCTTTTGACCTTTTTCAAGTTCACAAGGATTATCAAAGTTAGCTTATTTGAATGGCAAATAATTTGTTTAGCTAATAAATGCCCATTTCTCCCATCATATATTTTGTTAATAAGTAACTCATTTATATATAGTTAGGTTACTAAATAGCCTATTATTTTATAGAGAAATAATTTGATGAAGAGTTCTATAATATCAGCCCTTTACACTTCTTGCTTTTTTTCTAAGTTACAAATAAGCTGGTTTATTTTCTCTTCACTAAATTGGCTATAAAACAACATCTGGGTCTCTTGAGTTTATCATTTTTGCTCCCTTTACACCAGTTGGGCATCCTTATAAATTCAAAATGGGCTTCCATCTGCTAAACGCTTTTTAACATGTTTATTTTTTATTTTTACTCTGAATTCCAGTCCATAATGCACTCTTTTTTATTATTGCTGTTTTAACAAAGCTGGATATACAGTATGAGAAACCATACTGTAGTTAAGCATTTGCTCAGCTGTAGTTCAAAAGATGAGCACTCTTGTCAAATGCGCTGTGACCTCTCAAAGAGAGGAGGCTTCATTCAACTGAGTCTTTGTTTCATCTACAGCAATGCATTGGGACAGAATTTATTTTTTTGGCTCCATGTCCTAAAATTTTACAGTACAAAAATATTATATGACTATTTGGTTTTTAATACTGCAGTTACACGGAGGACTACAAGGAAGAAAAATCACATGAACCTGAGATGAGGATGTGGATATGCCACTATCTCATTATAAAACATTCTGCTATGTAAATTTCCCCTCCATTCTCTAAATATAGTCTTCATGTTTTGGTATTTTCATGAGGAGAATCAACAACTTTGTACAACATTGCCATCTAAAAATGGCAAACATAAACCAGAAACATTATCTAAAATACAAATTTGCCTGGAAAATAAAATTATAAAGAGCAATTCTAAAAGGAGGCAGACATTTTCTGAATAGGAATTATATCCCATTCCAACTCAAGACTCCTATAAAATGGAGTTATCCATGCATCCTGTGAGAACACTGACTGACCTCTTTTCCCAAGATTAATATCCTTCTATAGTCAGGGAGATAGAAATTTCCCACCTGTAGATGACAAAGTTTGCTCATGTATTTTAGAATGCAGCCTGAGTTTAAACCTAGTGTTGAATAAGGTATAGTATTCACTCAATTACCCAAAGATCTTACAATTAGCTCAAGAACATGGGTGGAGGCAGACATTTTTTTTTAATGCTGCTTAAGAATCTGAAATCATCTCATATTTATTTAGGGGATCAAGTTTTCAGTCCACACCAAAAAAAAAAAAAAAAAAAAAAAAAAAAAAAGAAGCTAGAAGAGAAAACATGGTTTAATAAACTGAGCAGAGCTTCAGGTATCTAAGACGTACTACATAGTTTAGCCTGGTGCTGCTCAATCTTTGTTAGTCAATTATGAATATTTTCCAGTATAGAAAATAGATAATTCTTTCCCTTTTTCTTCATATATTAAAGCTTCTTAGGAAGTTTAAAAGATATAATTGTGAACAATTTGAAGATTCAACTCAATCACACTGGTGTAATCTTATAATCATATAAGAGAGAGGCTATTTATATAAACCACACATAATCTGTATGTTCACATAGTTACTAAAATTTATGGTCGCTTTTTGGTATTTTACATATCCCTATTTTTAAGAAAAGGTTTATCTTAATATTTGTTCATGTATTTCTTTTCTTTAAAGGCTCTGTTTTCTTCCTACTTACTACTGAGTACAGAACAATCTGTTTCTTTAAGTATAGTTATGTTCAGGGTGCTATAACTGTTAAACTGGCAACAATCTTAAGCCAACCCCACCTCTGCCATTGAGTCTGTCTGTGATTGCGGAGAAATTAAACCATAATTTCTCGCCAATAAAGTTGGAGGAATACTATTTCATAGCACACACGATTGTTGCGGGCATAAACAAGTTAACAGATGTAGTCTGGATCATTGTGCTTAGTATATAGTAGGTGCTCATTAGGTATTAACTAAAATGATTATCATAATTGCCCAGAGGCTTCTAAACACCTATTTCGTTAAAATCGTGGATCACATCCTACGTAGTTGAGGAAACTATCTCTGTCAGTCATTGTGAGATCAGTGGTATCTTGAAACAATAGGTTTTAGTTGAGCTCTGAATTATTGTTTTTGGTGGTCCTTGTTAAAACCTAATACCTGAGTTTTTAAACGTCTTCATTCTCACCAGTTTCACCTAGTATGACTTTTCTGTCTATTAAAGTTTTCTGTCTATTCTCACCAATGTGAGGGTCTTAGGACACTAAATGAATATTCATAATTATGAGTTCTACTCTTCCTTGTGCTAATAATTAACTCATAAGAATTTATTATGTTTCTCTAGGCCTTAGGATTCAGCTCCATTATGGCAGGAATCTTTATTTGTTTTTTTCACTGACATACTTTAAGCCCCTAGCTCAGTGCATAATTATAGTAGCCACTCCAAAATAAAAACTTGTTCAATAAAGAAATGAAGAAATGACTGAGTTATACCAATATCAAATCATGAGGCAGCATCTGAAGTCTCCCTAATTCTAAAATTCTGAAGAATTCTTACTATTTGAAATCCCAGTGATTTCTACATTTCAAGCTTGATCGATGACTCATTTATAGAATTATATTTTGGCCTGTTCACAATATTTACGTTATTACTCTTCTCTGCTGTCAGCCTGATACTTTGGTTGTTGATTTGTATCTCAAACTCACTTCCCTTACTTCTATTAATGGGTTATTGGTGGTGTCCCTTGTTTGTGTTTCGTTTTGTTTTTGTTTTTTGATATGCCTGAGGCTTTACAATTTAACTTTACCTAGAGTCCATCATTTAATTCCAGATACTATAAATCAGCCCTTTTCTTTCACTTACTGGGTTCCAGGGTTGGTCAATCATTGCCAAAAAACAATTCCCTACTCTTTTTACAGTCCTCTTGTCTTCTTCAAAATGCATATCTTTTAATTTACACTTTCCTCTTCCATTACATATCTCTTAGATGTTTGAATGCAGTTATTTCATCTTCAACTTATCTACATATTACTCAAAGTAGAATATTTTGACAACCTCATTTAATATCGACTGGGTACACTGGTTTAAAAATACACATTGATGGACTCTTCTTGAAAACTCTTTACTCAGTAGCTTATAGGAGACAGCATCAAAAATCTTGACTCCTCATACCCACCCAGATGATCTTGAGCCCTATTCAAGTGTAAGCAACATTACTTTAGTCACATTAATTCAACAATTACAATTTTTGATGGCAATCCTTTACCTCAATTTCTGTGTGCTTTATTTTTAAAAATAAAGCTCCATTTCAGCAGACTAAGCATTTCTCTCACAATTCAATATACATAAATAAACACTAGTGGGGACAAGTATGGTGGCTTACACCTGTAATCCCAGCACTTTTACAGGCCAAGGTGGATGGACCATTTGAGATCAGGAGTTCGAGACCAGCCTGGCCAACATGGCGAAACCCTGTCTTTACTAATAATACAAAATAGCCAGGCTTGTTGGTGCGCTACTATCATCTCAGCTACTCAGGAGGCCGAGGCATGAGAATCGCTTGAAACTGGGAGATGGAGGTTGCAGTAAGCTGAGATCGTGTCACTGCACTCTAGCCTGGGTGACAGAGTGAAACTGTATCTCAAAAAAAAAGAAAGAAAGAAAAAAAGAAAAAGAAAAGAAAAACATACTAATGGGAAGATGACTCCAGAGTGTGAAGAGTTCTGTGGACTCTGTCCTTAATGAAACAGCCATATCTCATGAAAATTAGTTTAAAAACCAACCTAACCACTTAAAGTTTGTGGAAATGGTACTGAAAACATAAAACAAAGGAAGAGATAGTTAATCAAGAAAATCTACTCAATCTCTGAAAGAACAGCAAGAGCTTATAGCATTCACAGTACTAATAGCTCCCTCCCTTTCTCTTTCCAGTTCAGCGTGATGGAAACTCTGAACTGGGCAGGTACATCCAAGAACATAAAGCACCCTCTCCTCCATGTTTCCAATCAACAGCTACAGTATAGCTCTGGGAGGGAGGACACCAGCATTTCTTATCCTTCCAGCTCCATGTGGCAGAAGGTTTTTATAAGCGAAGAACAGCTGAGAGGTTGAGGGGTCTCTTTCTCCACCAGCACCAACTTGAAGGACAGAAACTCTACCCTAGGTGTAACAGGCTGAATACTATGGCTGTGATTGCCTTTACTCCAGCTTGCTTAGGGAGCAGAGTTCTCACGCTGGGAGAAGAAAGTTAAGAAGAGAATTAAGGGCCGGGCGCGGTGGCTCAAGCCTGTAATCCCAGCACTTTGGGAGGCCGAGACGGGCGGATCACGAGGTCAGGAGATCGAGACCATCCTGGCTAACACGGTGAAACCCCGTCTCTACTAAAAACTACAAAAAACTAGCCGGGCAACGTGGCGGCGCCTGTAGTCCCAGCTACCCGGGAGGCTGAGACAGGAGAATGGCGTGAACCCGGGAGGCGGAGCTTGCAGTGAGCTGAGATCCGGCCACAGCACTCCAGCCTGGGTGACAGAGCGAGACTCCGTCTCAAAAAAAAAAAAAAAAAAGAAGAGAATTAAGGCTATTCCCTTGTCCCAACCCCAGGACAATGTCCTGTGCATGCAGCCAGGGTGTTACTCCAACAGAAGTGGATCACTTTCCATGCCCCCAACTCGAGAGTATTGGTGCAGATGTTTTGTGCAGGGGAAGAGGTAAGGTAAGAAAAGAGAGCTTTGAATCTCTACCCAAAACAACTGACTACAGAGTGTGAAAAAGTTCAAGCTTACAAATGCTGTTGTAAACAATAGCAAATATGGAAATTAAGGGAAATTAATTCCCTTAATCCCTTAGGAAGGGATTAAGGCAGGCTGTTAGTTTCATCAGAATAACAAGGCAAACCATAAACCAGCTAAAAGTTACCAGAGATAACCAGGGGAAAAGATAACTAAGAGTCTTTTGGGGATTGGAATTCACCTGAAACCCTGATCTCAAAGATAATCTCTGTAAAGGGTCCCAAATTTAATTGGATCAGACTGTAAAACAATTATGTCTTAGGGCAGTATTGAAAACAATGCAGCAATTAGTTAGCTAAGGCTGACACCTGAATGTAGAACTAAAAGGAGTCAAACAACTTAAAAGAGAGATAGGGAACAAGGCAGTCTAAGAAAGTCCTGTTAAAATCTCTGTTATCCTTAGGTGACTATGCACATGCCCAAGGCTTCACCCTCTGAAGAAAACTTTAGAGGCTACACATTGAGGTGGAAAATAGACTTCACTAAAACAGTCCAGCCAAGTCACTAAACGAATAAAGAAGCAAACAACAATAAAGGCTGGTTGTGGCGGTAGGTAATCAGTATCCAGAGTTGCTGAAACAGGTTATCTAAATTGCTCACTTTTCAACAAAAATTACAAAACATGAAAAGAAACAGGAAAGTGTAACACCTTTGCAGAAAAAATAGCAGGCATCAGAAACCGTCTTTGAAAAGCTACAAATGTCATACTTAGAGGACAAAAATTCCAAAGCCATTATCCTAAGCAAATTAATGCTGGAACGGAAAACCAAATATCACATGTTCTCACTGATGTGTGGAAGCTAAACACTTTTTAAGCTCATACTCATGAGCGTAAAGATGTGAACAATAGACACTGGGGTCCACTGGGGGAAAAGCTGGGTTGAAAAAGTACCTATTGGTTATTATGCTCACATACCAAACCTCATCAACATACAATTTATCCATGTAACAAACCTGCACATATTCCCCCTGAAACTAAAATAAAGTTTTAAAACATTTAAAGCAACTATTTAAAATATGTTAAAAAAAAAAAAAAAAAAAAACTAAAGGAAACTATGCTCAAAGAAGTAAAGGAAAGCATGATCACAATATCTCTCAAGTGGAGACTATTAGCAATACCAAGACAAAATATTTAGAAGAAGACAAAATGTTTAAAAGATGAAAGAGGAGGAGGAGGAGGAAGAAGAAAGAAGAAGGAAGAAGAAGATGGAGAGGAAGAAGAAGACAAAGACGAAGACGAAGAAGAAGAAGAAGAGAAGAAGAAGAAGGAAAAGGAGGGAGAGGAGAGGAGGGGGAGGAGAGGAGGAGAGGAGGAGGAGGAGGAGGAGAGGAGGAGGAGAAGAAGGACAAAATGCCAAAGCTTAGTAGTACAAGAACCAAAATGAAAGATTCACCAAAAAGCTCAACAACAGATCTGATCTAACATAAGAAAAAAAAAAAAAACATCAGCAACTTTGAAGATAACTTCATATAGATGAATAGGGGGAAAAAGAATAAAGGAAAATATTCAGAGCGCCAGAGAAGTGTGGGACAACAGTAACACACCAACATATGCATAATGTAGAACTGGAAGGGGAGGAAAAAATGAAAAGAACAAATAGTATTTGAAGAAATAATGTCTGACAACTTTAAAAATAAGATAAAAACATTAATTTACACATCCCCAAACTCAACAAACTCTATGTAGGAAAAATGCAAAAGACCACACCCCAGAACATCCTAGTACGAGTGTTTAAAGGTAACAACAAAGAGAACATCTTGAAAGCAGCAAAACAACTTTATCAGATACTTAATCTTATTAAGTGAATCTTAATAAGATTAAGAGATAATGTCTATTCAGAAACGCTAGAACAGAAAGCACTGAGTTGACATACTTAAAGTGCTGAAAGAAGAAGAAGAAGAAAAAAAACTATCACCTAGGAACTTTGTGTCCAGCAAAACTAACTTTAAAAAATGGCGATCATTAAAAAGTCAGGAAACAACAGGTGCTGGAGAGGATGTGGAGAAATGGGAACACTTTTACATTGTTGGTGGGACTAAACTAGTTCAACCATTAAGGAAGACAGTGTGGCGATTCCTCAGGGATCTAGAACTAGAAATATCATTTGACCCAGTCATCAATTACTGGGTATATACGCAAAGGATTATAAATCATGCTGCTATAAAGACACATGCACGTGTATGTTTATTGTGGCACTACTCACAATAACAAAGACTTGGAGCCAACCCAAATATTGATCAATGATAGACTGGATTAAGAAAATGTGGCGGCCGGGCGCGGTGGCTCAAGCCTGTAATCCCAGCACTTTGGGAGGCCGAGACGGGCGGATCATGAGGTCAGGAGATCGAGACCATCCTGGCTAACACGGTGAAACCCCGTCTCTACTAAAAAATACAAAAACTAGCCGGGCGAGGTGGCAGGCGCCTGTAGTCCCAGCTACTTGGGAGGCTGAGGCAGGAGAATGGCGTGGACCCGGGAGGCGGAGCTTGCAGTGAGCTGAGATCCGGCCACTGCACTCCAGCCTGGGCGACAGAGCGAGACTCCGTCTCAAAAAAAAAAAAAAAAGAAAATGTGGCACATATACACCATGGAATACTATGCAGCCATAAAAAAGGATGAGTTCATGCTCTTTATAGGGACATGGATGAAGCTGGAAACTATCATTCTGAGCAAACTATGGCAAGGACAGAAAACCAAACACCACATGTTCTCACTCATAGGTGAGAACTGAACAATGAGAACACTTGGACACAGGGTAGGGAACATCACACACCAGGGCCTGTCATGGGGTGGGGGGAGGGGGAAGGGATAGCATTAGGAGATATACTTAATGTAAATGACGAGTTGATGGGTGCAGCACACCAACATGGCACATGTATACATATGTAACAAACGTGCACGTTGTGCACATGTACCCTAGAACTTAAAGTATAATAAAATAAATAAATAAATAAATAAAAATGAATGTAAAATAAAACCATTCCCAAGTAAACACAAACAGAGAAAATTTGTTGCTAGCTGACGTGTCTTAGCAGAAAGACTAAAATAAGTTCTTCAAGCAGAAAGCAGGTAACCCCAGATAGTTATCCAAATGCATGCACATACACCCAAAACAAGATGAAACAACAAGAAAGAGAGGCAGAGAGAGGGAGAACCAGAAAAGGTAACTTGTAATTGTAAAAGAGAATATAATTTGCATGTCCTCTTTTGTTCTCTTAACTAATTTAAAAACAGCTGTAGAAAGCAATATGTATAGAATGTATTTTTTGTTTTACAGCATAGAGAAATTTTTAATTTTTGATAAAATACAACAAAGGGGACTTGGGCGAAAAGTTATATTGGAATAAAGAAATAAAGCTATTGGTAAATTGATTCACAGGAACAAAGGAAAAATAGTAATTGGATACCTCAATACTACATTTCCAATATAGATCCTACCACAAGGCAGAAGTTAGACAAGAAAATAAAAGACTTCCACACAATTCTTAAAAATTAATAAATCTTGGCCGGGCGCGGTGGCTCAAGCCTGTAATCCCAGCACTTTGGGAGGCCGAGACGGGCGGATCACGAGGTCAGGAGATCGAGACCATCTTGGCTAACACGGTGAAACCCCGTCTCTACCAAAAAAAAAAAAAAAAAAAAAAAAAAAAAAAAAAAAAAAAAAAAATCTAGCCGGGCGAGATGGCGGGCGCCTGTAGTCCCAGCTACTCGGGAGGCTGAGGCAGGAGAATGGTGTAAACCCGGGAGGCGGAGCTTGCAGTGAGCTGAGATCCGGCCACTGCACTCCAGCACAGGCAACAGAGCGAGACTGGGTCTCAAAAAAAAAAAAAAAAAAAAAAAAAATCTTAATGAACATTTGTAGAACATTTCATCCAATGACAGCAGAATACATATTTTTTTTCAAGGGGATATGAAACCATTCCAGGAAAGACCATATTTCTAGTCTATAAAATAAACAAAGAGGCTTGGTTTCAAAATGATTACAAGTTAAAAGGAGTGCATACTTAAAAGAATTAAAATTATAAAAAGTACGTTATTTGTCTATAATGAAAAAATAGAATTCAATCAATAATGGAAAAAATTTGGAAATTAACAAATGTGTGAAAATTAAGCAACACACTCCTAAATAATAATTGAGTCAAAGAAGATATCACAAGAGAAATTAAGGGAGATGAGTAACACTGAAGACACAATGTATAAAAACTTATGGGATGCAACTAAATTGTTGCTTAGAAGGAAATTTATAGCTGTAAATGTCTATATTAAAAAGTAAAGTAAAATGAAGATGATGAAGGAACTGACTTTGATACTCTAATCTGTCATTTTAATACAATGGAAAAAATAAGGCAAAGGAAATGAAATATTGATATAATGGATCTTTGAAAAGATCCATAAAGTTGGCAAATATTTAGCTAGATGGACCAGAGAGAGAGAAAAATATAATTCAAATTACTGAGACTCATATTACTAAAATCAACAATGAGGAAGGAGATATCACTTATGTTAACTTAAAAGGATAGATATGTAGAAAGACAAACCACTGAAACAGGTTCCAGAATAAATAAAGGACCACAATAGGCCTATCACTAGTGAAGACAATGAATTAGTAATTTAAACACTTCACACAAAGAACATCCTAGTTAAAGATACCTTTACTGTTGAATTCTACCCAATATTTAAAGAGTAATTAATATCTTTTATTATTTTATTCATTTTGCTTTCTTTAGTTTTTTTTTTCCTTTTTCCATTGTATTACAATTACAGATTAAATTATTGACTTCAGTTCCTTCATCACCTTCTTTTTACAAGGATGTTGTTTGTTCTATTGACACTTATTTAATATTGTACTAGTGGTTCTAGAATTAGGCAGTAAAATAAAATAAAAATACCCAGATTGAAAAAAGGAAGTAAAAATATTTGTTTGCATATGATGGAAACTTTGTATATAGAAAATCCTCAGGAATCCACTAAAAACTATTAAAACTAATAAACATGTTTGGCCAAGGTTGCAGAGTACAAGATGAACAAGATGAACATACACAATTTAATTACATAAATTCATAAAGAACAATCCAAAAATGAAATTAAGGGAACAAGCTGACATAATAGTACCAAAAAGAAAAAAAATAGAAACAACTTTAACCAAATAAGTGCAAAATTTATGCTTCTAAAAGTATAAAATATCATTAAGGAAAGTCAAATAGTTAAATAAAATGAAACACATCCCATGTTCATGGATTGGAAGAGTTAATATTGATAAGATGGCAATATACCCCAAATCAATCAAAAGACTTATGCAACTCCTATCAAAATTCCAGCTGTTTTATTTCTTTGCAAAATTGGTGAACTTATCTTAAAATTCATGTGAACATTCAGTGCCTCCAGCAAAGTCAAAGTAATCTTGAAAAATAGAAACAACGTTGAAGAATTCACATTTACCAATTTCAAAACTTGCTACAAATTATAATAATAAAAACTGTCTGGTAGTGGCATAAGGACAGACAAAAAAAAAAAAAAAAAAAAAAAAAAAAAAAAAAAAAAAAAAAAAAAAAAAAAAGCAATGGAACTGATAATAGTCCAGAAAATAACCCTTATATTTATAGTCAAACAATTTTCAAAAATGATTTCAAGACAATTCAGTGTAACACTGGGGGTAAGTGTGGGGATAATATTATCAACAAATGATGCTGGGACAACCAGATATTAACATGCAAAAGAATGATGATGAAATCTTTTGCTGCCATCATACCAAAATAGCCCCCAATAGATCAGAGACCTAAAAGTAAGAGCTGAAGCTGTAAAACTCTTAGAAGTGAACAAGTGTAGATCTTTCTGACCTTGCATTGGCAACGGTTTCTTCAAAATGAAGCATGTTGTGCTTCAGAAGCACAACAAAAGAGAAAAGAGATAAACTCTTCCTCTGCAACATTAAAAACTCTTGATCACCAAAGGACACAATTAGAAAGTGAAAAGGCAACCCATAAAACAGAGGAAAATATCTGTAAATCATATACCTAATAGATGTCCAGTATCCAGAACATGTAAGTTCAAGAATAAAAAGAAAAAAAATCTAAATGAGCAAAATATCTCAACAGACATTATTTCAAAGAAAATATGTAAATGGCCATTAAGCACATGAAAAGTTGTTAAATGTCATTAGTAATTAAGGAAATGCAAATCAAAACCACAATGAAACACTATTTCACACTCACTAGAATGCTTATTACAAAAAACTTTAAAAATGAGTGTTGACAAGGAAAAATTTGAATCCTCATACACTGCTTATGAGAATGTAAAATTGTGTAAATGCTGTGAAAATAATTTGCCAGTTTCCTAAAATGTTAAACACAGATTTGTCTTCTGACCCAAGAACTCCATCCCTACATACATGTGCAAGAAAAATGAAAACACATGTTCACACAAAAATTTGTATGTTCAAAGAAGTATTTTTCTTAATAGCCAAAAGTAGAAAAACCCAAACATTAATTAGTTGATGATTTAAAAACCTGTGGTGTATTAATATAATGGAATATTGCTCAACAATAAAAAGGAATGTAGGATTGGTCAAATGCTACAGCATGGGTGAACCTTGAAAATATTTGATAAATGAAAGAAACAAATCCCTCCTAAATAGCACATATTGTGTGATTCTGTTTATATGAAATGCCCATAACTGTCAAATCTGTCATGACAGACTGTTGATTGGTAATTGCTTAGAACTAGGGGAAGATGGATTTGGGAAAAATAGGAATGAAGCTAATGAGTCAAAGGTTTCTTTTGGGGATGATGAAAGTGTTCTAAAATTAGTTTGTACTGATGGCTATCCAAGTCTTTCTGTGACTATACAAAAAACCATTGGATTGTAAAATTTAAGTGAGTAAATGATATGATAGTGAATTTCATCTCAAAGCCTTTAAAATTCTCAAATTGAGGAAAATAGTTGTACAACTCTGTACATTTACTTAGAATTGTTCAATTGTACACTTAGAATGAGTGAATATTATAATATTTAAATTATGACATGTAAAAAATACTCAAAAAAGTTGCTTTAAAAACCGTATGTACTGTCAGTGACAGCTCATTTAGTTTGAGATTATTTATTGTGTTTCAAAAAGATTGGTTGAGAATCTTAAAGGAAGAAAATTTTGGCCATAACTGAATACTGGGTTTCTATCCTGAATAAATAAAATCCTGGCTAGCTGTTGGGCTATAATTACCAACACCATCAATATTTACCTATGTTTTTGTGTTTTTCCTTTCTACCCTGGCCATATTTTCTTCTCTTTTTGTGATCATAGTGTTAATTATGTGGGTATCTTCTGCCCATATCTTGAATGAGACTTTTCACCAAATCTTATCCATACTGAATTATTTTGTTGTAGAGAAATACAGTTGGCTTTCATTTTACCTTCTCTTTCACTTGTGCCAAAAGTCTTCATTTCCTATAGATATAGTTTTTACTCTTAAGCATTTGACTAATAACAGGAATAGTGACAGTGACAATAAATAATGGCTGACATTTATTAAATGCTTAGTATGTGCCAGCCACTTTCTATGTGCTACAAATGCATTAATCATCCAGAAAGGATAATAGTATCTTTATATGAGCAAAAGATACTCTCCACTTTTCCACACCTGTTTAATTTGGAAGTACAAATTTCATTGTTTTCACTGTATTTAAATGTGCTACTCATTTCTATCCCATCACACATCCTCCCAAGTAAACAAACTCCACACTAACGTAGTTCAGTCGCTAACTGAACCTTGATATTTCTTTGTCATCAGAATCATGCATAAATATCTTTGATTGACACGGGTGTATGTGTTTAAAGGTGGGGTCAACATGTTAGGATACATCATTTTCTTTCCATAATTGAAGGGTAAAGACCAAGAATGAAGGTTCACCCACTTTTATGCCCTAACCTATTTAAGTTCAAAACTTTTCCTTCATCTTCTCCTTATTTTTCACCGAGTTTGCATATCTCAATCAGCATGTTTTAACTTTGAATTTTTCCTCATTGAATAGTTGAGGATCCTTGCATATCTGTTCTGAAATCATCCTCTGCTCAGTAAGTCCAATCCTCTAGTCCCCTGTCTATATATTTGTTTCAACAGTGACTGCTTGCAGTTTTTCTCTAATAGCCTTGAACCCCATTCTGTCCATATGCTGGCTGCTAGCCATCAAAAACATAGCTAGAGGTGGGGGAAGACTGAGCTGCCATGTTAAATCGTCTCTTTCCCTCCCTCTGGGAAAGAACCTTAACCTCAAGCACTTTCAGTCAATCACAGTCCAAGAGAGAACCTTGAAAACGTTCTGCAACACTGATTGGTTCCATAAAATATGCTGGCTGGATGCAGAAGTTGGGTTTCTTTTAGCTTATTTCATAATAAAGGGCAATGCATGTGCTGTATTCATAGTAATTCAAATCTGACACAAATAATACAGCAAATAATTACAGTGACCTTTAACTCACCTCAAATTTAAACAAAGGTTAAGCTGCCCTTTACTAAAGTAAAATTTTCTGTAGTCAAATAAATGCAGACACCTTTGGAGAGTAGAATGCATTGCCAAACTAAAAGAATCTGAAAGTAGTTACAACAGAATAATTTCAAAACATAAAGAATGCAGGACTCTTCAGCATAAACAACATCCAGACATGCTGGCATCTGCCATTATTAATTTACCTTACAATATTTCCAGTGGGCTTCCCCATATGTTTGCTGGGAACTGTTGCTTGAAATTTCTGTCCAGAAGGGCAGATTTCAAAAAGAAATATTAAAAGTAAGAGAATTTAGATCTCCTATCCGTACTCCGATTCAGTAAACAATTTATATTTTATTCCATAAAGCTTAAAAAAGCCTTAAATGTCTAAGTGATTACCATGCATACTCTACGTCTTAAAAAATAAACCCAGAAGACAATGCTAACAGAGCAAAGAAAGCAGCTGATAAGTTTATGTAGTTCTTATACTAAGGTTTAGCTGTTGGTTAGATAAGGACCAGGTGTGTTTCTGCACATTTAATTTGTTTAGTCTATATCTATTTCAAATAGCACGGAAAGAAGAAAGAAAGAAAGAAAAGAAGAAAGAAGAAAGAAGAAAGAAAGAAGAAAGAAAGAAAGAAAGAACGAAAGAAAGAACGGAGGAAGGAAGGAGGAAGAATAGGAAGGAAGGAAGGAAGGAGTAAGGACGGATGAAGGAGACATCCTAATTCAACCTTCGGAAGTCCGCCACCGCCACTCAACATCCCTCGCCGCCATCGCATCCTCCTCGCTCCCCCTCCCCCCCTCCCCTCCATCCCTCCCTCTCCCCTCCCTCCCCCCTCTCCCTCCCTCCCTCCCTCCCTCCCTCCCTCCTCCCTCCCTCCCTCGCCTCCTCCCCCTCCCTCTCTCCCTCTCTCTCCCTCCCAAGAAGGAAACCGATGGGTAGACTATGTTATGTGTACCTAGTCTTTAATTGTAAAAGTTTAATTAAAAAAATAATTACTCTCTTTCTGGGGTCCCAATGCTAATAATATGTTGACTGTGAAAAACAAGTCATCAGCTTGTTACTGCAATTGGTATTGCCTCCAAATTCTCCCTTCATTAAAATAAGGCCACCTGATTTAATTAGAAGTATTCAGCATGCCTATAATATTTTTGGTCACAATTTACATTACATGTCTCAAATAGGGATTAAATTTACATTTAGTAAGACAATAATTGTATGTTAAAAGGAAAACTAAGTTTATTTCTTATTGTTTCTCTCACAGCAGCTTTGCCAACTCTGTTATTAAGACCCAAGATGTTCTTGGAGACTTAAATTAATGGGTTTATTTTTAACCATTAAAAAAATAAATGCAAACCTCAGGTTAGTAAAACCTCCTCCATGTCTCTTCTAACTCTCTGAATCAGCGTTTTTTTTTTTTTTTTCTTCTATTCCTCAACCCGTTTTTGAAACTCTGGGAGCAACAGCACTGAGATATCAACTTCCTCACCAACAGGGTGCAAATTTAGGATCTGAGGCTGATCTATTAACAGACACAGGGAGTAGCTGTTTGTTATCTCAATGACTTTCGTTTTTCCTGGGTTCTTCCTGTATACTGGAATAGCTGGCATTGCCCTTGACAGAAATAAATTATTTTGAAATTGGAGTGAAAATGAATTGCTAGCAAAAGCAAATTAGTTGTGGAAGTATATTGGTCTCCTTTCTGTTGCTTGAATTTCTTCACATTCTGCACTCTTTTACATCCCACACTTGGCAAAGAATCTTCTTCCTCTATACTTTAAAGGTCATATAATCTCCTGCAGTTCCTATCTCTTTGAATCTCCCTCTTCTAATCCCTTCTTTTGATGAAGGAGAAATTACTCATTGTCCTCCTGATGTTTATGAGAACGTTCCTCCTCTTTGGGGCCATTCTTCTTCTTGGAAACTTTTTTTGGGGGGGAAGTTATATACTGCTGTAAGGGATAGCCAGAAACAATTTATAAGGAATGCAAATCTAAGTCAAGAGATACAAAATTTTATAACTTAAATGTGTCCTGTCCTTTACTCAACTATGGTGCTTCTATGTCAACTTGTGAATTTAGGGAAAGATACTGCTGCGAAGTGTAGACCCCTTACTCTCTCTAAATTAAAGCACACCAGCTCATCAGAGGTAATGTTTCTTCCTGTCTAAACACACCTACCTGTGAGATCCTCTGCATCTTATTAAAAGCAGAACTCATAACCAAGTTTAGAGTGCAAGCCATGTTGACTCCTCAAAGTGGGAGGTTTAGGACTGAATTTGTGTCTTTAGAACTGTCTTTTAATTTTCTTCTCAACATTTATGAACTTTTTTAAACATTGAATTTAATAATCTGTCTGGTCTTCTAATATTTGTTTGCTTTTCTTTTCTGATTCCTTTGCCCCTCCTTGAATTTCAATATGTATGAAAGAGAAACTGGCATTTGTAGATAACCACAGAAGTATCTCTGATGCTCTTTTGCTAAATCTGTTTTCTTTGTCTTAGGATGTGGAGTTAAAATATAATTGAATTCTATATTTTAAGTGTCTTGTCTTTCTAATCAAGAGTGTTTTATTTCATTAGCAGAGTTTCCACTGTAGAGGTAAGAGGTAAAAATGGGAAGACTAGATATAATAAAGCAATAGATAGAATACATCAGTATTTTCTTGGAAAACCATAGTTGTTTGGCCAAACAGCTGCAATACTCTGAGAAATTGATGCAATGTTTCCTGAAGAGGAGTTAGGTCTAACACACTGGGCAAAGTGAGAGGATTTTCAAAGAAGTAATGGGATTTGTCATGAAGTTATGGGCAGAGAGAGGTCTAGCCATAGAGAAGGAATGGAAGAATTAATAAGAAAAAAATAATACCCAAAGACTAAAGATGTTAGAAGAGAGCTAACTATGGTCGATGAGTCTGATTAAAGGAGCCAACATATCTGAGTAACGAGGCACCAGTGAATCAATGTCGACAAGCATTCTGAGTTCCATAGGTATTGCGGAAGTTCCAGGATAAATGTGGCTGCCACATATGCCATGTAACTTAGAGTCATAAAGGATAGAGTAGGGAAACCAGAATAGAAAATATCAATTTTCTTGGAGCTATGTATATGCCAGAGGGATGATGGCTAATTGGAGTGAATAGAATTCTGACACGTGGGCAGCAGGAGTGAGTTATATGGAGGCAAGGGAAATAATAAAAGGGAGCCACCAGAATTGTTTAATGGAGTGATGTGAACCTAATTAAGAATGAGATGGATGCTACCAAGAGGGAGTATCAATAGGCCCCTTATCTTTCTCAAAAGACACCTGCAAACTTCTAATCATCATTTAATATAAATTTCTGAGTATCTCATATATACTCTAGGGAGCTTTTTCTTATCCCTCTAAGATAGAAATAATCATGCTCTTCTCTCTGTTACCTCTGTGCTTTGAATACATTTTAAAGGTGACATAGTATACCATCTTATAATTATTTGAGAACCTATTTGTTTCCTTTACTAGAAGGGAAGCTCATTAAAAGCTGGTTACTTTTTTTCTTCTTTACTTCTCCTTGTAAATTACCAAGCACTTGACACCATACTTGACTTTTTGTAGGTGTTAAATGAATATTAAATGGAATTTAATTTTGACAACTGTCCTGGTTTTAATTAAAATTCTGGCCACCAAGTTTACTGATAGTAGAGATGGGTGAATCCACGGTGGGGGCAGGAGAAGTTTCCCTTTTTAGGTATCTGTTTGGGCAGGAAGGAGAAAATAATATTATTTGACAAAGGCTCCTGAAAATAGTGTATAAATATTGTGTTTCTAGTTTAGGCGGTGATTTCACTGATCTCAGTTACTAGAGGTAAGACTACCAGACCATTCATAGGGGAGAAAAGTTATTATATTGCTGAAAAACGGACCTTTAGCATAAGTCATTGTATGACCTTAGTGCTTTGCAAAGCTATGTTTCTCCTGATTACGTAGTGTGTTTTACCTCACACATGACGTAAATAAATCTTATAACAGATTTTTTTCCACTTTTGCTTTGGCTGCTGTGAAGCGCAGTGAAGTGCTATCATTTCATCTTAGGTAACTTTACTGCACTTTTTATCTTTTATTTCTTTATATTACCTCTCCCCAGGACTCTACTTACGATTATAATCCTTTTTCCCTTCACCTCAATACTCTATTATATTACCGTATGATTTTTTAAAAATAAGCTATCTCAAATACATCTGGGAACAAGGCAGGATATAAAGTAATTAATAAGTAAAATAAATCCAGGCACGTTAGCTCCGCATACTACCTGCTTGCCAATACCACATAATACAAACCACATTGCACTGTTTAGAATGAATGAAAGAAAAGGTCTGGAGTTGGTGGCTAACAGGCAGAATCCTGCCCACTGACATGTTTTGTTTGGCCCACACAAAGTGTTTAAAGTATGAATTACTTGCCAACCTTTAAGAATCAGAAAATTTTACACAAAATCCCAATTTTTCTTAAAGAAGCCTCCATTCCATGATAGGAACACTTTGAGCAGTAGCTGCTCTTTCCTAAGTTCATTCAGTCCATGACACTTGCTTTGATTTCTGCTGTATTTCACTTGGCTCCATTGCATTCATTTATATGACCTGCTAGACACTCTAAGGATTTGGCTTGGGGCTCTTGCATTAATGAGATGACCAATAGACATTAACTTACTTACAATTATTTTAATCACAATTAACTTATTTGCAGTCAATTTAATTACAAACATTTGCTGGATTTGTTTTCTATTAGTAGAATAATGAAATACTTTTTTGTTGTTGCTTTTGCTTCTTCTTTCTAGTAGAAATGAACTAGCTGACATTTTATAGTGTAAACCAGAAAAATAATACTTACATCCATATATTGTAATTTCATGTATCTGGGAATTAATAGTTTAGCCATCTGCCATCTCAACCCTTCAAATCCCAATTCTGAATCTGGAAATAAAGCCTTACAATAGCTATCAGAAACCTGTCTTAGAATCTTTTGACCTCAGTGAGGGTTTTAGTAACTCTTACTTAACATAGTATTCTAACAAGCTTGATTATCTTTTCATCAGCCCAGAGCAGAGTAGATATATTGTTAAACGCAACACAATTGTAAATGACAGGGTGACGTAACACATTTTATATTTGAAGACTTCTAGGCCAAAAAAAAAAAAAAAAGCTAAAAGTTTAGAATTACTGCTTGATGAAATTAAGCATTTTCATAAAGGTTCAATTACTTTGTATCTTTTATGTAAGAAAGTGGTGAGCCTACTACCATGTTTCCCAACACCGGTAGTATGCAGGAGCTAGTCATACTGGTTCATGACAGCCCGTGTTGTGTATCTTTTCCAAACTCTGCACTCACTGACATTATGTTGCTGTTTTTGTTTATTTCCAGAGAGCCAGTTGTTAAATATTTACAAACACATCACTGCATCACTTCCAGTCAAAGCCTGCTACGCTTTTTCTCCATGGCTTTGTACCTTAGCATGCGCTGTTATCTGTGTCTCCACCCTGAAACACTGCCTTCCACTTCCTCCATTTAGAGAACTCTTACTTTTCCATTAAAGCCCTTTTTGTATGTAAGCTCCTCTGTGAATTCTTCTCCAATTTTAGACAGGAATAATTGTCAATTATTTATACCAAAATCTTTCCCATTATTTGGGACTTATCTTTTTATACTTTGCCTCTTCTTCTATAGAGTGATTTATTTCCAGGAGGACAAGAACACAACATTTTCCTTCTCCTGATTATATATCCTTTCATCCAGAGCCATGATGGCTATCCACTCTGGATGGAATGTAAAGTGCTGCTGAGCCTAAATTCAGCTGGTTTCCTGGTAAATGAATGAAGTGGACATTTTTTCATTCTTGGCTCTGTACTAGCATTTAATGAAAGGCAATGAAAACGCAAAGGCATAAAATAGGAACATAAAGGAACAGGTTCTCCAATCTGTCAGAGGGAAAAGGCACTTTTATTAAAGACTGAAAGTGTATTATCTTTCCCTGTCTTAATAAGGGCAACCTGGCACGATCTGGGCAAGTGTATGAAAATGTCTAATACATGAGAGGTATTTTAAGAAAAAAAATGGTTAGATAAGTTGATCCTTAGCAGCACTGAATGCTTATTTCATGTTCTCTTACTTTTGCATAGACATTTCTCAAAATATAGCAACCTCAACTTTCTGTGCACTCCATACAAATTGTGTGTGACAGGTCAGTTATTTAATATTAACTAATACTCACCATGTCTTACAATCCATTTCATTTAAGTCCTCCGATGTCAGTAACTAAAAACTAAATTTGCATCCAAATCATTTTTTTTCCCCAAAAGTTAAATGTGATTCTGGCAAAAACATAGCTCTTATATTATTTGGTGCTTTTATGATTAAATAATTATGCTCAAGGAGCTTCATTGCTTGTTATAAGCTTTGGATGTGAGGAAAATTCCACAGCAAAGACTGCACCAGTTTGTGAACATTTCTGTGTCATCGCCAAGTTGTTTTTTTCTTTGAATGTTCTTTGATTCTCCCTCCAAAGAAAGAAAGTCCATTGAGTAGCATCAAAGTGTGGATGTTGTCCATAGCAATCTGGATGGGAATCAGTAGCAGGGGGCTTGCCTCACTGTCTATGGTTCAAGGGAGGATGTCACTCTTCAGAGACAGTGTGAGCAATAGGGAAGCAGGGGAAGTTTCTGAATGACCTCACAGCATGAGATGAGCGGTCAGTACCGTAATAATGGTTTACATTGGCAGGACTCCACTTCTGGGGTGGTCTGCAGTGACATTGTCAAGAATCTCTTTCATAGTACTGTGAATACTACAGGGACACATTGGTTGAAAGGTGAAAAGTTGGAAACACTGCTGTTTTTCATGACTGGGGATAAGGAGAGTCCATTTAGGAGCTTATAAGAAGCTGTTTTCGAAAGAAAACAAAACGCCGCCACAATTTTTCATGAGTTCTCAAATGCAGTGTGGTGCAGTCTCTCTTGATTAACAAACTGCTCTCTCTGTCCTCTTGGAAATGTGGCTTCCTTTCGGTAGCGTGGTTTTTGCTAGGAAACCTCAATTTGCTGAGGTTGAGAGGTTAATGGTTTAGGCTACAGGTAGCATCAATTATCTAAACTGGAGAACAGATAGTATAAAACAACAAACATGCATTTTATGAAGTCTCTATTGATTAAGGTTTGTGTTTTGTCTATGTATAGAATAGAAGATTTGTTTTATATAATGTAACTACCAGTGAAAACCTGGTATATTACTCATACTCTTCCTTTTAAGTCCTTTAACGTGTCAACAACCTGGTGATCTAGATTTAATAACTTATTTATTGCAAGTGTACATTTTACTGTTTTACATATATTTGATTTACAGAAAATATAGGAATAATTGAGAAGTTGAACAAGCATGATCTAGAGCAATTTAAAACTACTAGAGCACTTCACATTTTAGGAGTAATTTATATTCAACGTGATGTCAGTTCTACCAAGTCTTGAAAAAGAAAGATCTAAAATTATCTGCCTCTTACATCCATAAGCACATCTTTCCAAATATGATTGACTGAGATTTTACTAGTGCAAAATTTAATGGTATGGGATAGTTAAAAGTAATATAGAGGATGAGCAGGGTGGCTCATGCCTGTAATCCCAACACTTTGGGCGGATCACTTGAGGTCGGGAGTTTGAGACCAGCCTGGCCAACATGATGAAACCCCATCTCTACTAAAAAAAAAAAAATACAAAAATTAGCTGGGCACAGTGGTGGGCACCTTTAGTCCCAGCTACTCAGGAGGCTGAGGCAGGAGAATTGCTTGAACTGGGAGGTGGAGGCCACAGTGAGCTGAGATAACGCCACTGTACTGCAGTCTGGGTGACAGAGCCAGACTCTGTCACAAAAATAAATAAATAAATAAATAAATAAATAAATAAATAAATAAATTAATAAATGTAATATATACCAGTATCACAAATAAAATCTTTATTTTATGTTAGCATCATATTTAAGGCATTAATGAATATGTGGTTTATTATTTAATTTTTTTACTTTTGCATTTCATCTGAAGTTAGATTTTAATTCATAAATCTGGCTTGTTTATAGAAAATTTCATTTTAATTAAAATTTGTATTTTTGCAATTATGAAATAATATGGTTAGGTTAAATACTTTGAAAAATAATGAAAAATAATAAGATACACATATACATCTTCTGTAACATTTTATTGTTCTATGTTTTCAGGCTTATGGCAAAGAGTTTTAATTTTTCTACCCCTAAATATGTATTTTTATTTAAAAATATATGCTTAAGCAAACAGTTCAAATATTATAGTAACTTATGCTAAAAATAAATATTTCTCAACATTTGATTCATAGAATTAATACATTTCAATAGCTTGTATAGTTTGCAGGTTTTTCTTATGAATTAAAAACATATAATGAGATTTAAAATGTAATAGCAAGTTATATTTAAGTATTTTTAAAGAAGTGGCTTTATTTTATGCATACTTTTTTGAAATATTTTTTTCCTCAAAGACAAATAAAAATATAGACTTGTAGGTGAGCATATTTTATGTATATTTTTGATATATAGAATTATGGTTAGTTATTATTTTGTATACATTTTTATCATGATAAGTATAATAATTTCTCATCATTATATAGTATTTTAGAATCTTTAAAAAACTTTGTAACAGACCATTATACTATTTAGAAATAAACATTTCCATAATTTTTATGTCAGTGTAATCAATGCTTTGTCCTATAAGGAAGGAATAAATATCTGTGCCTTTTTCTGTGTTGTTGCTGTTCTTCTTCATGTTGAATCTTTTTAGTGGGAAATATTTAGCCAAAAAGTATACAAATTTTCAGGTTCATGTTTTCTATTGAATAATTACACAATGCAGTCCATGTTTATACCTACAGTTAAAGAGAGTACTTGTTACCCTGAAATTTCCTACTTCAATGGTCTCAGTGATAAGCTCAGTTTTTATATTTTGTGCTAAATGATAGAAAAAATATTCTTAGTAGCATTCTCATATTATTGAGTGGTTTAGTATGGAAAAAAAGCATGGCAGCTAGAAAAATGAATGGAGAGATATTATTCCCACATTAGTACTTCAGTTACTGAGAATTTAATTATATAAAGTTAAAATCATAACAATTATGTGAAGAAATTTAAAATGTTTGTTAAAATAATTGCTGCAGTGTAAAAAACATGAATGGCAGCATTACAACTAACACTATGTCAAAATGTAACCAGAGGTGGCTCTTGGAAAGGTAATGTTCTGAAAGGAAAACCTACGAAGGATGCTGTGAAATGTATGCTCTAATGATCTGGAAGTTGACTCAGATAATGTCTCTGATTTAGTGAGGTACTCCATGGGGTTGCTTCAGGTAGATGTAGAATTGAGGAAGGGGGAATCTTTATCCTCATTGTCATGTCAAAATGATCTGAATATTGCTGATGGTAGAAAAATTTCATGATCTTTAAATTGCCATGATATTAAAGATAAAAAATCTCAGTGATAAATGGAACAAAATATGAATCTAAGGCCAAACATATAAATACGAATTCCTGGTAGTGCATGGATTTTTGGGAAAAGAAAGTTCTCACTTTCACTAAGTATTCCTGTACATTTCTTTTGGATGTAGATTTTATAGTAGACTGAACCCATAAGGTCTGTTCGATTTTGTAGATACTACATGAGGACATGCTACATGGCAAACTCCTGGAAGACAGGAGTCATGGATGATTCATCGTTATTTGCCATCACACATATAGTTGGCATTCATGACATACTTGTTTAAAACAAGTAAATGAATGTATGGACTAAAAGAATAAATTAATACTGTTAGCTAAGGCCAGATCTAGAGTGTGGAGTTGTTCTGAGGTTTCTCTATTGGTCTAATACCTCCTGGAAGTTCCTGACCAAATCATCTGATCAGTATGTTAAAAACTAAGCAATTTGCGTGAGGCATTGTGCAATTATATAACTTTCCTTTGCAATAACTGAATACTGCCATGAGGTAGTCATTGGGTCAGCCTTAGTCAAAGTTATAAAGAAGAAATCAAGGTTTACTTTTGTACTTCCTGTACTGCATCCTATTGCTCTGCTTCCCACGTTTTGAATTTTTGTGTCCAGTCTCCTCATGCTGCCTCCCTCCCATCCAAACTTGCTCTGAAGAATCTGGAAATTTCATTTACATAAAGGTGTAAATGACTGATATGACTAAAGTTCTGCCCCTCGTGCAGCCATTTTTTACATTAACAGAAAAAAATGCCATCTACTCCTTTCTTGTTTGTCTTTTGCCAGAAAAATAAGATCTTATGTAAAAATATAGATATCTATGCCTCAGAAGTGAAGATCTGCTGGGGTTCAGGGATTCAACCAATGTAATTGATCTTTTGTCTGACCGCTCTTGGTTTGGACCTGGTCTTAGATCTTATATCTCTCTCAGGTGCAGTGGGGAGATTAACTCTGCCCCATGCTACTTTGGTCATGCACTGCATCCTCTTTGGACTTTCTCAAGTTTTGTCACTCCAAAAAAGCATGACAATTTCCCTGATTTTATTTTCACTTCCATGAGATTTCACGGAGGGTTGGTGCTCTACATTTTATTATCAATATTAATGTTAGCTAAAAATGAATTTTTATGTGAGTATAAAGCAGACCTAAGGTGAAGGCTTACTATGAGTTTCTAGACTTTGTTGGTATAAAATTTGCTATTTTGAAGGAAGTATCTGAGATGTACAGGTGTAAGAACCTTTTGAAATCATAGAACTTTTGGAGTGACCTTAGAAATTATCTTGTCATTGTTATTATTATTTATTCTAAAGATGATCAGCACTATAAATCAACAAAACATTGAAGCACAAGGACTGTATCAGATACTAAGTGTAAGAATAGAAATGTTGAGTGATTCTTCTGGCTATGCTTAAATATGTTATGGTGGAGAAGTTACAACTCTTATGAAATAACTAGTGAAAATAACTCCATCCTATTTATAAATGTTGGCTAAATTAATGACTTTTTTTCTAATTTTTTCTTTCCTCTTAAATATAAAACATAGTGAGAAACACATAGAAGACAATCATTATTAAGAGTTTTATCAAGCCCAATATATATTTTCCAGGTTTTATAATCAAAGGTGAAATATACCTGTAATCCTTCAATAGAATTACATTGTTAGATTCACAGGCTGTCATGTGTTAACATGATCAATGTGCTTGTATTGCTACAGTTTTTCTTTTCTTTCATTGATTCTGTAAGTATACAGATTATAGAATAATATTTGTTCTGTCACACTAGTGCATTTATCTTATAAAATACATAAATTTAAAGAGAAGACTTTATGCATCATCCAGAAAACAAAGATGCCAAGACAAATATAACTCAGCTGGCTGCTGCTGAGTTTGGACTTCCTGTTTTGTTCCGTGTACATCAAAGACAATCCACGTCACTACTGTTTTCTAGGTGATTAGTGAGTTTTCCACGGCAATATTCTTTTCCTTCATTGAGGTACTATCTCAAATATTTCTCCTTCAGAAATATCTGTGATATAAATATATATAAATACCAAATATAGCATATATAATATATATATATATATATATATAGTTGCTTGATATCTTGATATTTGTTAATGCAAATTGTGATGCAATTAGCACTTTCTGGACACTAAAAGACAATCTAATTCTAACAAAAAAAAGAAAGAAAGAAAGAGAAAGAAAAGAGAAGAAAAAGAGAAAGAAAGAATTGATTGAGTTGTCCTCTTTAGTTTGTATGACAACATTCCATGAGTCTCTGGTCCCCAACCAAGGTAAACTGAAATAAAGATTAACTGACTATTGCAAAGGCTAATTTACAGAAACCGCATGAGTAGTTCCTGAGCACAGCCCAGATAACAAAAATATTATCCACATTGTTTACAGTGGAGTTAGTCAGTTTATTAGTTGGAGTGTTTCATTATGTATAAAAGATGCCAATGATAGTCTCCTAGTCAAAATAAACAGGCATAAAGTGTTCCGCATATACAATTTGTGGGGAATAGTTACTTTGCTATTTATTTAATAATTGACCATAAATGGAGTCAAAGTGCAAAGGGAAAAACTAAAAAAGCAGCCCACTAAGGGCTTTTTGAAAGATTGATAAATAACGTGGAATCTCAATTAGGCTGTAGAAGGAATGCAGATATTAAAAATTTGGTCAAGAATCTAATTAGCTGGAGGTAATTAAACAGTCTCACACGGGGTCATTAATCTTTTCCATAGACCTTTGATGTTTTGCACACTGTCTTCTAGTCATTAATAAAATTCATAACACTCCACTTTGTGCTGTTTTATCATCATGTTTTTTCTCTGCAAGAGCATAGAGCAAGTGTCATTGTATCACAAGGGCCTTACTTTAGTTAATTTCTTTTCCTTCCCCCCATGCTTGTTAGGATTAACCATTTAACGATCCAAATGAAAAGCAAAAGACACATTTAAATTTGTCCTTAACTTTAGTAAATAATACAGTTTTACATCTTTGTCACCCTTTTTTTTAAAAAATGAGGTCTGTACTGTTACCATGAAAATGTTTCTGGAAATGGTAAATAATAGTGGAACTACATTTAGTTATCTGATGATTTACACGGTCACATATTAAAGTTGTAATTTCTCAAAGAGAAGAATAATTATTTAATTCAGGAAAAGAGGCTAAATGGAAATTATTGAACACAAACTGTACATTGAGCAACAAAGGAGCAGAATGCCATTGCAACAGTGCATTATTTTGATAAGTTTCAAAGTAACGCCATACTCAGAACTGGCTGGGTTATAAAAGGCAAAGAAAATGCAAAGACTGCATTTAGAAGATATGATTTCTGTGATTGAGAGAAAGTATTTTATTCATTTTCATAAATGCAATGTTTGTGTATGTATTATTTTATTTTAGCCTTTTAACCAAAGACATTTCTGAAAAAAATGAAACCTGTTGTTTCACAGAATTGATTGTATTTGTAACAGAGACTGCTACTCCAAAAGCCATTCTACCTGTCCCCTGGTAGACTATATTGAATTAGCAGAGATTGCTAAAAAGGTCCAGTAGTTCTGAACATTTGACTTCAGGAATAATGCTCTCACAATGATGGTATAAGAGACTGTATAGGAAATGGGTTATTCATCTGAAAACACCTGAAAGACTTCAAAAGCATTCATTAAAGAAATACACAGAAAAGGCTTCTGCAGAATATAAAACATAGAGAATGTTATTTTATATTGATTGTTTGTTTCTGAAAGAATTGTTAAACCAACCAAAAAAGTAAACTCATAAGCACATTTAACTAAATGGATCTTACTGAAAAAAATCACTTGCTTTTTGAATTTTTTGGGACTGTTAAATATTATCATCTTAGGTTCTGATATGGTATTTTATGTAGGGTAAAATCACAGCATTTTTTTTCACTTAATTTTATCTTCCAAATAATTAGCATTACTCTTTTAAAATAAATAATAACACTTTTCCCCTTAAAATAACCCCAAAGATTTGCATGAAGCCAAATTCTGTTTGTTAAAATACTGTTCTAACAAACTGTCACATTTTAATATCTATAAACATCTTTATTTATTTAAAGAGTAAGATAAATTCAGAAGAGAAAAATATGTCATTAATGTCATGAAAAGAAAGATCATATTAAAGAAAAATGTCTTTGACTGTTCACTAATAGTGCATTATATGAGATTGAGATGGAATCCATTAGGCATAATATGAAGAGAGGAAACATATCAACTTCAAGTAAAAAAGGAGTCTTTCAGACAATCTATGTGGATTCCCTAATCAAAAATAGAAACACCCACTCACATTGATTAAAATTTAATAGTGATTTAACTAATCAGGATGTTTATTCTAAGCAATTACATAGTAAGGCTAATTGTTAAATTTGTACAGCTTTGTTACTCTCGATCCTCCAGTGACATAAATTTAAAACGGGTTGAAGTTAATGACTAAGGGAATGTAAACCAAATAGTTAAGTATTTTAAAATATTAAAAGGCTTAATAACATGCTGGAGTAACACAAAAAAAGGTTTATTTCACACTGTGAAAATTGGACTTCCTGTGATGGATTTTGTACTTTCTGTTTGTAGAGCTGCAAATTGTCTTAGGAAGGTCCTGAATTGGAGATCTATTTTTAAAGATATAAAGTAACTTTAAACAAAAGAAAAAGTATAAATGGAATTATTAACATTGTATTTGAGTAAAATTTTAAATGAAGTAGTTTGCATTTTATGCTTATATATCCTTGTGCTTATGCGTTTGTGTGAGTTTTAGGCATGTCGTTTTTAATTGGGTATTTTTCACCTCGGAGATATTGTCTATTTTAGAAAAAAAATGAACAATGGACCAGATATTAATGTAATTTATCATTATATGGCATATAAAAACACATCTTAAAAAGCAGTTTTAAAACATAGTGATTTAACTGTGAATAAAAAGACTAGGCATTTAATAATAAATAGCATCAAAGTTTTATTTCCATGAGAAAATAGTTAAACTCCATAAATATTAAAGCATTAGAAGTTTTTTATTTTAATATTTAGGTGGTTTATATGCTATGTTTATGCTAGCTAACTGGATATTAATGTATGCTTTAAATAGTCTACTCAAAAATCTAGAAATATATATAAATTATCAGAAGAATAAATATTTACTCAGCTAAATTTATCTTTATATCTTTCGGTTCCAGAGTTTGAATCTATTTCTTTACATGAAGAGGACCAAGGGATGAAAAAGTGAGTTCAATTGCATAAGTATTTGTGATTCAATACCTCCTCCCAATTTCCTGGTTAACTGTAAGGTCATTCCCCAAACAGCAGGGCATAGGGGAAATATACAATTTTAGAATCATTATATCATTTCCTGTCCTATTTCCTGTCAACTGTTTCTGTCAGAAATGGCTAATCATGACCTATTTTCACCAAGCAAGGAAAGAAGCTAAAGTCAGAATCATGCCGTTGAATTAGATCTTTTTCCTAAATGTAGTTATAAAATCTGGACTAAAGAGGGCAGGAGATACTCTATAAAAAAACTACAGAAGCCCAAGAAGAAATCTCTATGAGAAAATCCTCCCCACATTTGAGCATATGATAAAGTGATTTATTTTCACTAAAATCTGCATAAATGCTTTAGTTACTTTGATGCAGTGATTAATGGGAGATTCAATGATATTTGTAGGCATGAGATTCCCTCTACACTCAATGTTCAGCCTACTTCATTGCATTTGTATTGGCTATGAATGTTTCTTAAGCATTCTTCTGAATTTCCAGCAGTTTCTTTCTCAATGCAGGAGCAAGGAAGTTAATAGTGGTCTGTCACTACAAAACATGTCATTCATTCAGTGTAAAATATGAGGTCTTTCTAATCTTTACTCCACCCTCAAACTTATTTTTAAAAACACTTAACAACATATGTCATAAATGGATCTGTCTCTAAATTAATGTGGATTTCTATGTGTATACCAACTGAAGGGACGTTTAATCTCTTCTCAATAAAAGTCCATGACCTCTTTTTCCCGTTTTTGAAAACTTTTATAAATATGTAGAGCAAAACTGAGAATCTGAAACCAGACTGCTTGCTGAGAAATAAATGAATGATCATGATCATCATGTGGAGGCAGGTATTCAAGGAAAATTGTTTAATAGAGACCAGGCACTGCAACTTCTCCCTTCTTTACTTTCCAGTGGCACAATTTTATTTTAGTCTATAGATTTATAGTTAATCTGACATCTTCATAAGCATTTGTAGATATGAGGTACTTAAGTAGAAAGAAGAAATAGTTTTGAAAAGAATTATATATTTCATGTAGATATTACGTTTTAATTAAATTAAAATACCACATGTTATTTTTTCTTTGCATGTATTTAGTCAAGTTTTTATAATTATTGTGATATCTTAATTATCCTAATTTAGTTTACTACAATGTAAATTTTAACTTCTAACTGAGAAGGAGGTTATATGAAATAATTATTATACTTATTATAATGGATCTGTATGTTATTTCATTGAGTAAATTTAAACTTGAGCAGGAAAAATAAATGTCAAAGTGCTTAACCTTTATTAATAGGATAAAATTTCAGGTAGCTGAAGATAGTCATATATAAAGAGTTTAACACTGAGTATAAATGTCTGGGAAATTTGAATTGCTTTTATTTGGAAAGGTTTTATAATTTCTCACCTCTCAGCACATCAGAAGTAAATATTGGCCCTGCACACTTGGATCCTTCTAAGCAGTGGAGGCTTCCGTCAGATTGAGACTAAGGTAAATCGTGGCTGATTTTCAAAGGCTAACTTTCATGTTAGATGTTAGATGAATGAGAGACATTGTCACCCACAAAATCACAACTACATGGGCTCTAGGCTATTTTCGTCAGTGGCTGTAAATGATTCTTTTTCTTAAATTGAAGTCAAAGAATCTAAGGCACCTCCCTAATGTCTGTCATTTGTTTTATTTTTCTGTCTTACAGAGATCAAGCTTTTGGTTATTTGGTGAACTGGAGAAAAAGAGGCCCTTTCTGTTATAATGGAAAATAACTTACTGGTAACAGCAATAATCTCAACAGTTTTATTACTTCATGTACATAGGTAAATATCACTTTGCTTTCCTGTATAATACATTTCAAATTTCCAACAGTGAAAAGGATTTTTAATGAAAAGTTTTTTCCCAGCTCTTTGGACTAAATATGAAGCCCATGAAATTTCCAAAATTAGGAATTCTGAACATTTTATATAGTTAAATATAAACATTCTATGACCTTTGTTGATCATAAAGTCTTAGGAATCTATGACTCTTGGATTCTTGATAGCATCTGGATTGTTCTGGGTTTGCTGATGTTCAAGCTGTCTCTGAATTGCATGGTGTGCTGAGAATGACGCCGTCTTGGATTTGAACTTGGAAAATTAGTAGCAAACTTAACTGTTATCCTCATATCTAGATGAAGGCTCTGCAATAGTTACAGTGATTGCTTTAAGGCTACATAAGGTACTTCATTATACGCAGTGGCCCTGTGAAATTTACAGGACTTTTTCACTTGCTGAAAGATATCATGTTGAAGTTAAATTCCCTTTAGGCCAGTAAATATTTATTGAGGGCCCACTCAGAATATTTGAAGATGGTAAACCAATCTGTCAGAATACGTAAACATATATTCCTGTAACTGACTTTTTTTCCTGAAATACATCAATATAATCCCAGTTACAACTGTTTTATAAGACAGAGGGAGAAGAGAGAAGGGAATGATATGGAAAACTGCCATTTAAAAACTTTTTTAAAATCAGAAATTTAGATGATACTCTTAGAATTGCTTTCATGATAGTCTAAGGTTTATGGTGAGCAGAGACACTATTGGAAATTGTCCACAGAAATTTATTAATAATGCTATTTAAAAATTAGACTTGTTTTGCTCTTGAATAAAAAATACTGACCTATACAACAAGCCTGGGCAACACAGTGTGACCTCCATCTAAAAAAAAAGAAATTAAAAATAATCAAAAAATATATGTATACACATACATGCACACACACACACACACACACACACACACACACACACATATATATGAACCTAAATTTAAACACATGGTTTACTGGGTGTGGAGAAAATAGTAATGTTGTTTTGTTTTGAGGATTTTATTTTGTTTTGAAATTACTGGGATTTGTTACATTTCATTTGCAGATACAGTAAAAATATATGATTCCTGTCAAGTTGATCCTTGAATAGGTGGGACTATAGAGAAGCGATACTGATTTTTTAAAGATACACCAATTGCACAAAATTGAGACAGGATTGACCTTCAATATAGTTATTTCAAGTATAGTGAGTACAATCATGGGTTACAAAAAATACAACTTCATTTGGAAATATCTTGTGATCTTGTTTATAACCTTTTCTCTTGTTCTTTCCCTCTGTCACACAGTTGTGTTGTCTCCAGTGTTTACTCAGTCTTACAGAGTGAAAAAATCACAGGTTTTACCTCTTGGTGTCTCAGTTTCTTTATCTGAAAAAAAAAATACCCATTATGATAATCACTTAGACTGCAGTTTCTGGCATTAATTCTGTCTCAGGTATAAGTCAATTCCTTAAGAAGGTACGGACATATTTGATCAATAGCAAAATGATTGGAAAGAAATGAGATGCATAAACTCGTAACCTCACTTTTTAAGAAGGCAACATACATGTGGATGTGTAAAATCTGAATTATTATTTAAAATCAGACTCAAAGATTCAGAGCCATACCTCTAAGGTCTCTAATTTCCTTTGTTCTGAATGTTGGCGTTCCCCTCAAAATCATATGTTAGAACCTAATACCCGATGTGATGTGGGATTTGGGGAGGTGATTTGGCCTTCAGGAATTGGATCAGAGCCCTTATAAAAGAAGCATGAGGGAGCTTTTTTGTTGCTTCTCTCACCTGAGTTTGCAGCCAAAAGGCACCATTCATGAAGCAGAGGGCAGGCACTTATCAGACACCAAATTTGCTAGTGCCTTAATCTTGGATTTCCTAGCCTCCAGAACTGTGAGAATCAAATGACTGTTGTTTATAAATTATCCAGTATAAAGTACATTTTATAGCTGACTGAACTGACTAAGGCATCCTGACTGTACACAAGTTGGGACAAGTAGACTCCAACACAAGGTTGCATTCAGCATGGTCTTTTGCTCTTTCCTTGGGCAGTCAAGATTTACCATTAATATACAGCAAAGAAGAGGAACTGGTGTCAACTCAGGAGAAAAACCAATAAAATTATTTCTAATTAGGAAGCAGAAAGTTGTGCATATATGTGATATTACAATTTAAAATGTAACTCATATGTTTACATTTTCCAAAACCCGTGTATTTTTCTATGGAGACAATAGTTAAACAAAAATTATAATGCTTTATTTTCATTCTATATATTTTTTTTAACCAAAAAAGTGGTCAGTTCATTCCCCAATTGAATAAACTGATAAAATTACGTTTAAAGCATTATTTGGAAAAGGTGACTGTTCATATGACTAAACCACACCATTACCAAACATCAGAAAGTAATTGAATAAAAATAATAGCTTTTGAAATTTGTTGAAGCAACTTCCATCAATAATCCTTGCCATGGGGAACAGTGGCAAATTACCTTCTCATTTTCTTTTGTTGTTATAGGTATTTGGCCCAGTTCTAAGTGAATGCAACATATTTCAGAACATCCTTTCCTTTTAGACTTTTCTATTTTGTCTTCACCTCTTCCTCTTTCTCTTGGTGGCTTTTTAATTTCTCCCGGACTTTGTTCCTTTTCTGAACTTTTACACTTCAACTCTCTAAGAAGATTCCTTAACTTTATAATTGGCATATGGATACAAGAAATGTTGGTTTTAAGGATTTGTTCTAATTTGTTTTAACCTTACCTCAACCTTATTCTCTTCAAGACATTGTACTAGAAATATGTCTGGTTAGCCAATAAAACTGGAATGTAGCTGTTTGCAACATTTTTATTTATCATAGAACTTTGAGGGAATAATTATATATATTGGAGATATCTTTAGCACTTGAGTATAACATGAATTCAGACTTTGATGAGACGTTTCTGGGTTTTAGTAGATTTGTGTCTACAGGGTGATCTGGTTTTACTTCATTTTTTGACAATTGTTAAAAGAAATATTAAGTGAAGTCCTTTTAAAGAACAATTGGATTTAAAGCAATTCACTGTAATGGCATTTTAAATGGTGGCACAAATATAATAGAAAAACTTACATTTTTGCCATAATTCCTAATGAAAAATTAGTTCATAAACTCTCTTTTGCAGGCATGGATTCATGCTCAACAAATCAATTTTCTGCTCCTCTTTTATTATCAAGTAGCAGATTCAATAAGTAAAAATATTCTGTAAATTTAAGATCATTTCCTATTATACATGAACACAGTTTTAAAGTACCTTGTTTCAGCAGGGCACGGTGGCTCACACCTGTAATTCCAGCACTTTGGGAGGCTGAGGTGAGCACATCATGAGGTCAGGAGGACGAGACCAGCCTGGACAACATGGTGAAATTCTGTCTCTACTAAAAATACAAAAAAAAATTTTGCTGAGCATGGTGGTGGATGCCTGTAATCTCAGCTACTTGGGAGGCTGAGGCAGGAAAATTGCTTGAACCCAGGAGGCGGAGGTTGCCGTTAGCCAAGATTGCGCCACTGGCCACTGCACTCTAGCCTGGGCAACAAGAACAAGCCTCCAAAAAAAAAAAAAAAAAAAAAAAAAAAAAAAAAAAAAAAAAAAAAAAAAAGAACAAAAATCAAACCTTGTTTCTCTACACATTTTAGCCAGAATGCTCAAGACAGTGTTATATTTGTCAGTAGTAGAAGGATCAGACCAGGAAAAGGTGAATATATATATATATATATATATATATATATACACACACACACACATATATACATACAGACACATACATATGTATGTACATATATACACAAACTAAGCAAAAAGAATCCAGTAAGATTACATCTGCCATATCATACTTTAGAACAAATGGACTTTGTAGATGGGGAGCCCACATAAGATATACTTTGCAAGATTGTAAATTTAGCATAAAAAAACAAGCATCCTTTGCCCTCAAATTCCATCTTATGCTTGAGGGTTGGTAATTTGGATGACTGGATATTCATTTGGTCTAAAAGAGCCAACTTGAAGGTAGTTAAAGAGTTTACTTTAAATCAGCATGCTTAACCAGTTCTGAGGCAGGTGTAGAAACATCAGCAATGTTGTGAAACTTTAATTTGAAAGGTTTACTCATCCTGAACATGGAGCTTTTAAATGCTATTTTCTTTGTTAGTCTTTAAAATATTAGAATCAAGTCAGTCCTTCGTTCATTTTACGTACATTTCTTCCTCTTCTCATACAAGTATGTTGTGCTTTGAGAAGTCCTCTTAAGCTGCAATTACGTTGGGATATTTTCTTTTTAATTCAAGAAATAGATGCTGAAAATCAGACTTGGATTCCTGGCTCCATACCAACAACTCACAGTTCTCTTCAGCTCTTTTCTGTTCTGTTTCTGTAACTGGATAGACGATGGTTACTTTTAATGGCTGCTTTGGGGCTTGAGGGGGGTGGTGCGGAATTTTATACATACACACTCACAGGAAAAGAAAGCTATTATGGACAGGAGATTGTTGAAAGCTTTACTGACTTTCATGCTGTGAAAAAGAAGACACCGGGATACCTTATGCTTTTGATGCCTGAGGGCCACTAACCAAAAAGGGAAGAAGAAAAACACTTTTACACGTTGTGGCTCTGATTCAAAATTCTTTTCCTTTTTTCCATCTATGGGTGCCCAAATGGGGGCAAAAAGCCAGCACCTCAATTTTTTGTTGTTGTTGAAAGGGTAACAAATGTCTTAACTTTCGTCACATATTCCCAGCAAAGTGAAAACTAAGTAAATTGAGCTTCAAGTCACTAATGTTTTCTTCCTGTTACAACCGTAGCCTCATGGTGAACTTTAGAAAAAGGTTCGAATTTTTCATAATAATTTTCCCTTGACATAAGTGCTTGATAATTAAACAAAATTCTTCCCCTTGAGTCAGATTTTTTTCTTCAGAGGGATAAGTCAGATTGGTTTGAAATCTGATCCAAAGTTCAATCAAATGTTATCTCTTCTTTTAAAAAAATGGTATCCAAGTCAGTCATTATATGTATTGCTTACATTTAGGAGAAACTATGAGCTCATGTTATGACCAATGCAATCGTCCTGTGAAATCTCAAATGTGCCTTGGGTTTTTTTTTTTTTTTCTTTTTTTTGTTTTTTTTTTAGTTTTAAGAAAGTGAAAACTGTTATCTCAATGCACCTCATGAAACATTTTTTTCCACATCACTGTTAAAAATCTGGGATGAAATGGGACTGGGACAAGTCAGAATAGCTACTAATGGACAATTGCCAAATATCAAATCAAGTCATACAAAATACGTAAAGTCTGTACTCTCTAACTTGGATTTGTAAGAATAATTTGTCTTTTAGATGGGAAAAAGCCAACATGCACACCACACACAAGTCTCGTGGGATAGATTTAGATTTTAAGTGTTGTTGGGATTTAAATACAATGACAACAATTATAAATTAGAGAAAAAATTTAATTATTTCCATAACTTGTTGGGGTACAGGTGGTGTTTGGTTACATAAGTAAGTTCTTTAGTGGTGATTTGTGAGATTTTGGTGCACCCACAACCTGAGCAGTATACACTGTACCATGTTTGTAGTCTTTTATCCATTGTTCCCTCCCACTCTTCCCCCCAAGTCCCCCAATTCCATTGTATCATTCTTATGCCTTTGGGTCCTCATAGCTTAGCTCCCACATATCGGTAAGAACATATGATGTTTGGTTTTCCATTCCTGAGTTACCTCACTTAGAATAATAGTCTCCAATTTCATCCAAGTCACTGCAAATTAACATTTTAATCCACTCCTTTTTATGGCTGTGTAGTATTCCATCATATATAGATAATATAATAATTATATAATAATAATCATATATAATTATTAATATTTATATATTAGTATTTATTATTGATCATTTTATTATTATTTATATTAATTATTCTAATTTATATATTATTTATATATTATTTAATTATAATTATATAATAATTATTATATTATATATAATATATATATCACAGTTTATCCACTTATTGATTGATGGGCATTTGGGTTGGTTCCACGATTTTGCTGTTGTGAATTGTGCCACTATAAACAAGTGTGTGCAAATATCTTTTCCAAATAATGACTTCTTTTCCTCTGGGTAGATACCTAGTAGTGGGATTGCTGGATCAAATGGTAGTTCTATTTTTAATTCTTTAAAGAATCTCCACACTGTTTTCCATAGCGGCTGTACTAGTTTGCATTCCCACCAGCAGTGTAGAAGTATTCCCTGTTCACCACATCCATGCCAACATCTACCATTTTTTGATTATGGCCATTCTTGCAGGAGTAAGGTGGTATGGCATTGTGGTTTTAATTTGCATTTCCCTGATCATTAGTGATGTTGAGCATTTTTTTCATATATTTGTTGGCTATTTTTATGTCTTCTTTTGAGAATTGTCTATTCATGTCCTTAGCCCACTTTTTGATGGGAGTGTTTGTTTTTTCCTTACTGATTTGTTTGAGTCTGTTGTAGATTCTGGATATTAGGCCTTTGTGAGATGTATAGACTGTGAAGATTATCTCCCACCCTGCAGGTTGTCTGTTTACTCTGCTGGCTGTTCCTTTTGTCATGCAAAAGCTCTTTAGTTTAATTAGGTCGCAGCTATTTATCTTTGTGTTTACTGCATTTGCTTTGGGGCTCTTCATCATGAAATCTTTGCCTAAGTCAATGTCTAGAAGGGCTTTTCCAATGTTTTCTTCTAGAACTTTTATAGTTTCAGGTATTAAGTTTAAGTCCTTAATCCATCTTGAGTTGATTTTTGTATAAGGTGAGAGATGAGGATACAGTTTCGTTCTGCTACATGTGGCTAGCCAATTATCCCGGCATGATTTGTTGAAAAGGGTGTTCTTTCCCCACTTTATAGTTTTTGTTTGCTTTGTCAAAGATCAGTTGGCTATAAGTATTTGGGTTTATTTCTGAGTTCTCTATTCTCTTCCATTGGTCTATGTGCCTATTTCTAACCAGTATCATGCTGTTTTGGTTACTATGCCCTTGAAGTATAGTTTGAAATCAGGTTGTGTGATGCCTCCAGATATGTTCTTTTTGCTTAGTCTTGCTTTGACTATACAGGCTCTTTTTTGGTTCCATATGCATTAATTTTTTTTTTTCTAATTCTGTGAAGAAAGATTGTGGTATTTTGATGGGGATTGCATTGAATTTGCAGATTGCTTTTGGCAGTATGGTCATTTTCACAATATTGATTCTACCTATCCATGAGTATGGGATGTGTTTCCATTTGTTTGTGTCATCTATGATTTCTTTCAGCAATGTTTTGTTGTTTTCCCTGTAGAGGTCTTTCAACTCCTTGGTTAAGTATATTCTTAAGTATTTTACTTTTTTTGCAGCTATTGTAAAAGGAATTGAATTCTTGATTTATTCTCTGCTTGGTCGCTGTTTGTGCATAGAAGAACTACTAATTTGTGTACATTAATATTGCATCTGGAAACTTTGCTGCACTCTTGTATCAGTTCTAGGAGCTTTCTAGAGGAGTCCTTAGGGTTTTCAAGATATACGATCAAATCATCATCAAACAGTGACAGTTTGACTTCCTCTTTACCAATTTGCATGCCCTTTATTTATTTCTCTTGTCTGATTGCTCTGGCTAGGACTTCCAGTACAGTGTTGAAGAGGAGTGGTGAAGATGGGCATAGTTGTCTTGTTCCAGTTCTCAGAGGTAATGCTTTCAACTTTTCTCCATTCAGTATTCTGTTGGCTGTGGGTTTGTCATAGATGGCTTTTATTATGTTAAACTGTGTCCCTTAAATTTTGATTTTCCTGAAAGTTTTGATCATGAAGCGAAGCTGGATTTTGTCAAATGCTTTTTCTGCATCTATTGAGATGATCATGTGACTTTTGTTTTTAATTTTATTTATGTGGTGTACCACATTTATGGACTTGCATGTGTTAAACCTTCCCTACATCCCTGGTATGAAACTCACTTGATCATGGTGGATTATCTTTTTGATTATTGTTGGATTATGTTAGCTAATATTTTGTTAAGGATTTTAGCATCAATGGTCATCAAGGATATTGGTCTGTAGTTTCCTTTTTTGGTTACATCCTTTCTTGGTTTTGGTTTCAGGATGATTCTGGCTTCATAAAATGAATTGGGGGGGTTCCTTCTTTATCCATCTCATAGAATAGTTTTGAAAATATTGGTACCAATTCTTCTTTGAATGTCTAGTAGAATTCTGCTGTGAATCTCTCTGGTCCTGGAATTTTTCTGTTGGAAATTTTTTAATTACCATTTCAGTGGTCTGTTCAGGGTATCTAATTCTTCCTGATTTAAGCTAGGAGGCTTGTATTTTTCTTGGAATTTATCCATCTCCTCTAGGTTTTCTAGTTTATGTGCATGAAGGTGTTCATACTAGCCATGAGTGATCTTTTGTATTTCAGTTGTGTCAGTTGTAGTATCTTCTGTTTCATTTCTAGTGAGGTTATTTGGATTTTTTCTCTTCTTTTCTTGGTTTATCTTGCTAATGGTCTATCAATTTTATTTATGTTTTTAAAGAACCAGCTTTTGGTTTCATTTATCTTTTGTATTTTTCAATTTCATTTAGTTCTGCTTTGATCTTGGTAATTTCCTTTATTCTCCTAAGTCTGGGTTTGGTTTGTTCTTGTTTCTCTAGTTCCTTGAGGTGTGACCTCAGAATGTCAGTTTGTGCACTTTCAGTCTTTTTGATGTTGGTGTTTAGGGCTATGAACTTTCCTCTTAGCCTTTGCTTTATCCCAGAAGTTTTGATAGGTTTTGTCATTATTGCCATTCAGTTTGAAGAATTTTCTAATTTCTATCTCGATTTTGTTTTTAGCCCAATGCTCATTTGGGAGCAGGTTATTTAATTTCCATGTATTTGCATGATTCTGAAGGTTCCTTTAAGAGTTGATTTCCAATTTTATTCCACTGTGGTCTGAGAGAGTACTTGACATAATTTCAATTTTCTTACATTTATTGAGGCTCATTTTATGGTCTATCATATGGCCTATCTTGGAGAAGTTTCCATGCACTGTTGAATAGAATGTTTATTCTGCTGTTGTTGGATGAAATGTTTTGTATATACCTGTTAAGTCCATTTGTTCCAACGTATAGTTTAAATCCATTGTTTGTTGACTTTCTGCCTTGATGGCCTGTCTAGTGTTGTCAGTGTTGTATTGAAGTCCCCCACTATTATTGGGTTGCTGTCTATTTCATTTCTTAGGTCTATTAGTAATTGTTTTACAAATTCAGGAGCTCCAATGTTAGGTACATATAGGTTTAGGATTGTGATATTTTCATGTTGGACAAGACCTTTTATCATTGTATAATGTTCCTCTTTGTTGTTTTTAACTGCTAAGGCCTTAAAAATTGTTTTGTCTTATATAAGAATAGCTACCCCTGCTAGCTTTTGCTATTCATTTGCATGAGATGCCTTTTTCCATCCCTTTACTTTAACTTATGTGAGTCCTTATGTGTTAGGTGGGTCTCCTGAAGGCAGCAGATAATTGGTTGGTGAGTTCTTATCCATTCTATAGTTCTGTATCTTTTAAGTGGAGCATTCAGGCCATTTACATTCAATGTTAGTATTGAAATGTGAGGTATGGTTGCATTCATCATGCTTTTTGTTGCCTGTATATTTTTGTTTTTTGATTTTTGTTTTTGCTTTTTAACAAATATTTTTGTTTTATAGGTCCTGTGTGATTTATTCTTTAAAGATGTACTGTTTTGATTTGTTTCCAGGATTTGTTTCAATATTTAGAGCTCCTTTTAGCAGTTCTTGTAGTGGTGGCTCAGTAATGGCGAATTCCCTCAGCATTTGTTTGTCTAAGAATGACTATTTTTTCCTTCACATATGATACTTGGTTTCACTGGATACAAAATTCTTGGCTGATAACTGTTTTGTTTGAAGAGGCTGAATATAGGGACCCATTCCCTTCTAGCCTGTAGGGTTTCTGCGGAGACATCTGCTATTAATCTGATAGGTTTTCCTTTATAGGTGAGTTGGTGCTTCTGTCTCACAGTTCTTAAGGTTCTTTTCTTCATCTTAACTTTGGAAAACCTGATGACAATGTGCCTAGGCGAAGATTTTTTTGCAATGAATTTTCCAGGTGTTCTTTGTGCTTCTTGTATTCGATGTCAAGGTCTCTAGCAAGGCCAGGGAAGTTTTCCTCAATTATTCCCCTGAAAATGTTTTCCAAGCTTTTAGAATTCTCTTCTTCCTCAGAACACCGATTATTCTTAAGCTTGGTCATTAAACGTAATCCCAGACTTCTTGGAGACTTTGTTCATATTTTCTTGTTTTTTTTTTCTTTGTCTGTATTGGATTGGGTTAATTCAAAGACCTTACCTTTGAGCTCTGAATTCCTTTCTTCTACTTGTTCAGTTCTATTTCTGGAACTCTCCAGGGCATTTCACATTTCTAAAAGTGTGTTCAAAGTTTCCTGAATTTTTTATGTGTTTTTTTTTTTCTTTAAGCTATCTGTTTCCTTGAATATTTCTCCCTTCACTTCTTGTATCATTTTTTGGATTTCCTTACATTCGGCTTTGCCTTTCTCTGGTCCCTCCTTGATCAGCTTAATAACTAACCTCCTGAATTCTTTTTCAAATAAATCAGAGATTTCTTCTTGGTTTGGATCCATTGCTGGTGAACTAGTGTGATTCTTTGGGGATGTTGAAGAGCCTTGTTTTGTCATATTATCAGGGTTGGTTTTCTGGTTCCTTCTCATTTGGGCAAGCTCTGTCAGAGGGAAGGTCTAGTGCTGAAGGCTGTTGTTCAGATTCTTTTGTCCCACAGGGTGTTCCCTTGATGTAGTATTCTCTCACTTTCTCTATGAATGTGGCTTCCTGTTAGCTGAACTACAGTGATTGTTTTCTCTCTTCTAGGCCTAGCCACCCAGCGAGTCTACCCACCTCCGGGCTGGTAGTGGGGGTTGTCTGCACGGAGTCTTGTGATATGAACCATCTATGCATCTCTCAGCTGTGGATATCCGTGCCTGTTTTGGTGGAGGTGGTAGAGGGTGCAATGGACTCCGTGAGCATTTTTAGCTTTGGTGGTTTAATGCTCTATTTTTGTGCTGGTTGGCTTCCTGCCAGGAGGTGGTGCTTTCCAGAAAGCATCAGCTGTAGTAATATGTAGAGGGACCAGTGGTGGGTAAGCCCTAGAACTCCCAGGATTATATGCCCTTTGTCTTCTGCTACCAGGGTGGATAGGGAAGAATCATCAGGTGGGGGTGGGGTCAGGTGTATCTGGGCTGAGATTGTCTTTGGGAAGGTCTTGCTGCAGCTGCTGTTGGTGATGGGGGTGAGATTCCCAGGTCACTAGAGTAGTGTATCTAGGAGGATTATGTCTGCCTCTGCTGAGTCACGCAGGTTGTCAGGGAAGTGGAGGAAAGCCAGCAGTCACAGGCCTCACCCAGCTCCATGCAAACCAAAGGGCTGGTCTCACTCCCACCATGCCCCACCAACAGTTCCGAGTCTGTTTTTAGGTAGAGAGCATATGGGCTTTAAATATTGTCCCAGGCTATCCACCTCCCAGCTGCGAGAGAAAAGGGCTTGGTTCTTTCCTTGCCTGTGGAGTCTGTGCACCAGATTTGCACCTTCCCCTGAGTTCTGGCCGGGAGGCGACTCATCCCATTCAAATTGCTAAAAATTTCAGCTAGAGATTTCCTTCTCCCAGTGGAGTTTTACCACCTGCCCCTCTGGTCACCCACCTGATGGATCCCTGTAGTGCCAGGCAGGAATGACCTGCTAGGGGACACAGAGAGTTCCCAGGGCCTCTCTGCTGCTTCCTCTACCCCTGCATTTTGCTGGGCTCTCTAAATTGGCTCAGTTCCAGGTAAGGTCAGAAACTTCTCTCACAAACAGACCTTCAACTTCTCCAGTGTGGGTGTGTGTTTGGGAGAGGAGGGTCTCTCTTTCCCACTTCTGCAATTGGGGCACTCACAGTATTTGACGTGTCTCCCAGGTCCTGCAGAAACAGTCTTCTTCCTTCAGAGGGTCTGTGGGTCCTCTTGGGATTGCTGATTTGTTCTTGCATTAGATCTGGAGCTGACATTCACAATGTGAGCTTCTGCAAGCTGCTTTGTCCAGAGCTGCAATCTAGTCCTGCCTCCCATCCACCATGATGATCCTCTTCTCAAGGTAGAGAAATTATCACAATTTTTATTAAGTAGCAAGTTATCCTTGGTTAAAATTTGGGAAATACACATTCATGTTGCTTCTAAAGTTACATCTATCATTGAGTCCATACAATCAAAATTTTCCTGATATTTAAAAATATATATTTTAAGAATATTTTAACATTTCCTCCTATGGAAGTTTGCAGTTCCATATATATGATTGTATGACACATGGCTGATATTTATTATGGAACCGTTTATGCATTATTCTACCATTCAACTGAAAAAGACATAAATTTATTTCACAAAAAATTACAATCATGATGTCCAAAATGAAAGCCAAAAAAAAGCAACAGCACTACCAACAAAATCCAAAATTTCTAGGTTATTTTGCTCTTTCTTGGTCTGTGTGTGTGTGTGTATGTGACTGTGTGTGTTTTAAACTTTTGTCCATAGCTCTGTTTCTTTTGGACTGAGAAACATGTTATTATGTGTTTATGCTGCCACTGAAATATAAGTCTCTAATTTCTCTCAAGTTATTGTTCCTCTAACTATGTATTCAGTTTTCTAAAAGAAAGCAAACACCTGATTACTGAAATATGTTAACTATATAACAGCATACTTTTTAAAGCAGGTTTTCTATGTTATCTTGTTTTATCCTTCTTTTATTACAGAGATATGTGGAAAATGCTATGCTCAGTTTGAAAGAAAGAAACTGAAGCACATAAGAAGGAAGTGAGTTTACTAAAATCACAGAACTAATTGATAATTAATTCTTATTTTCATTCCATACAAAGTAAAATATTAAGGAGAGTAATTGCCCTGGTTATTTCATCCCTATTTCAAGGTTGGTTCTATCTTTATTTCACAGTTGAGGAAACTGAAGTCCAGAATTAATTAACTTACCCAATTTTATGCAACTGGTAAGTAATAATCTGATGTTTTAATCTTACTAGGGCTGGCTTTAAAGGTCAGTCTTTTCAAATTGTATAGCATCTTAGACTGGTCTAGTTTTGTATTCTGAATGATACTTCACAAGTCATACCTTCCCTTATAACTTTTCTTGGTGGAGATTATGACTGCCAATTAATTGAACAAAATTTACTTCACTTGTACTAAGTATTTGTAGAAAAATAGCAACTGTGTAATTCTTTTGTAGATGGTTAAAATACACTTATTTTTTTGTTCTACTAATTGTCAAGTTGAAAAAAATCTGAATGATCTTGGTAAGAATATTGTGTCTGCTCATAATACATGTTTATTATTGCCAAAAGAAGGAATAAAACTAATCAGAATAGAATTTTAAACTCAGTTAGCAGTTTTTATCTTATTAAATATAAACTATGTGTGCCTAATATTCACATAAAATGGACACAAAAACATAATAATACAATAGCACTCTTTTAACAACTAACCTGCTTAGGAAATTACATATTACACATATTATTGATATTTCTGGGTTTCTTGCTGAAATGTGTTCTCCATCTTCTTTCTGCAAATGTAAGCACCATTCTTGCATGTACTGTTAATACTTCTCAATATATATGGCTATATACTTCAAAATATATGTATGTTTCAATATATAATATTTAGTTTTATATTGTATATTTCAAATATAAAATCACACTTTTGAGGCATAAACACATAAGACTGAGGCTGAACCAGGACAACATATAAAATCTCTGCTCCAGCCCATCATCTGAGTAACCATCTAGTAACAAGCAACAGCAACAGAGCACTAGAAGAGGGGCAAGCAAGAGGAGAGAAGCTACATCTATGACAAAGGCATGTATGTAAGTTTGAAAGCTGAGGATAGGGCAAGAAAAAGTAGAAAATCCTTTTGACTCTGCAGCCCCTACTCTAAGCTTAGGCAATAGAATTTTACTACTGCAAAAACTTTAAGACTATTGTTTCTTGAATATACTCTCAGCAAAACATACCAACAAACCAGCCAGTACCTCATACTAACAGCCTGACAAATTGATTATTTTCAGGCATGTTACTCTTTCTCTTAGTCACTACTGCTTTATACATTGTGACCAACATTTTATCAAAATTATAAGAAAAAACTAAAAACGAATACCCATAATAAAGAAAGAAAGTTATGAAAAATACAGACACATATATAAAATCTAAATTTTTAAAGGTTGGATTAAATTTTAAAATAACTCTAATTAATATATTAAAAGGTTTAATAGAAAAGACGGCCGGGCGCGGTGGCTCAAGCCTGTAATCCCAGCACTTTGGGAGGCCGAGACGGGCGGATCACGAGGTCAGGAGATGGAGACCATCCTGGCTAACCCGGTGAAACCCCGTCTCTACTAAAAAAAAAAAAAAAAAAAAAAAAAAAAAAAAAAAAAAAAAAAAATTAGCCGGGCGAGGTGGCGGGCGCCTGTAGTCCCAGCTACTCGGGAGGCTGAGGCAGGAGAATGGCGTGAACCCAGGAGGCAGAGCTTGCAGTGAGCTGAGGTCCGGCCACTGCACTCCAGCCTGGGTGACAGAGCGAGACTCCGTCTCAAAAAAAAAAAAAAAAAAAAAAAAAAAAGATATACAACATGAAGGAAAAATAGGACATTTCAGCAGAGATGAAAACTAGAACAAAGACTTAAATTAAAATAATACAAAGGAAACGTTAATAGCAGTGAAAAATTTACTTAAAGGGCCAACCCACAAAACAGCTAAGGAAAGGTAAACAAAATTGAAAATTTGCCAATAAAATTACTTAAATATAATCACAAAAGAGAAAAGAAGAAAACAAAGTATTCAAAACCTGTAACGAAATAAAAACAGAAAGCATCTACAGCTGTAATACAACACCAAATATTCTAACGTATATGTAATTAGAGCTCCTCAAGGAAAACAGAGAAAGAATATGGCAGAAGAAAAGCTTGAGAGAGAATAGCTAAGTAATTTCCAACAATAATAAAAGATATGAAAAAACACAGAGCCAAGAAGCTTGGGTGTCTTTTAGGAAAGCACACACAAGCATGTGCATGTACAAATAGATACAAACACACACTCCTAGATATCATATTCACATTCCTAAAAATAAAACAGAAAATAAAGGGAACATCTTGTAAGAAGCCAGAAAGAAAGTGAAATGATATACATATGAAGAAGTATAAGAAATACTGCTGACTTCTCCTGAGAAAGCATGCAAACCTGAAGACAATGGTTTTCTTTATAGTACCAAAATTTAAAAATAAAGCCAATTCAAAATCCCCTACTTAGTAAAAATATTATCCAAAACAAAGGCCAAATATAAAGTAGTATGTACATGTTATTTTGTTTTACATTTCTTATGTTACTTATATATGGGGACTAAGTGCTATGTTTTTGAGGATTCTCTGTTGATGTACATAACTAGTTCATCTATTTTATTGATTGTGGGGTATTTTATTGTATCTGTAACATCAATTTAAAAATCCATTTCTTGCTGATGGATTTTTCTCTGTGGTATAAGATTTGGTGTGTAATTTTCAGTTAAAGAGTATGTATTATAAATTTTTATTTTAATAGATGTTAACATATAGCTTAGCAAAGTGTTTAAAAAATTTACACTCAGCTGGGCATGGTTGCTCAAGCCTGTAATCCCAGCACCCAGGGATCACACCCTGAGACCATCATGGCTAACACAGTGAAACCCTGTCTGTACTAAAAACACCAAAAAAATTAACTGGGTGTGGTTGCACACACCTGTAGTCCCAGGTGCTTGGGAGGCTATGGCAGGAGAATCACTTGAACCTGGGAGGTGGAAGGTGCAGTGAACCAAGATTGTACCACTGCCCTCCAGCCTACGTGATAGAGTGAGACTCCATCTCAAAAAAAAAAAAAACAAAAGAAAAAGAAAATTACACTCCTACTAGGAGTGTACAACAATGTTAGACAGTTATCCTGTATTCTTCCTATAATATCAAAATGTTTAACTTTTTGACAAACTTATTGAAATATAGTTGGAATCTTGCTGTGATTTTTAAATTACAGCTTTTTATTACTAGTAAGATTGAGAATCATTTTTATATGTATTGGATATTTAATTTCTACAATGACTCAGCTATTTTCATATTTCTTCAGTTTTACTAATAAGTATAATAAGTTGTCTTTCTGTTATCAATTAGGAAAGAGTTGCTATATGTTACATACATTAATTCTCTGCATTGTAAATAGTTTCTTGCAGTCTTTTTTCACATTTTTTTGAAGGCTTTTCATGTATGGGATATTTTAGTTTCAATCTAACTAAATTTTTCAATCCCTCACTTTTATGGTTTCATTTTCAGGTCCTATTTAAAAATTGCTCTCTCTTTTACAGTTCTAAAGATATCTTCTTGATGTTTCAAATTTTATACTTCAAACTTGGTATATATTTTTGTATGAAATGTAAAGTAGTCTTTATTTTCCTATAGCAAGATGTCCCCACATCATCAGATTATTTGTCATTTTTTCTCCACTGATTTTTCAGTTTTAAAATTTATCAATAAAATATAATGTGCATAAATTGTATAAAGGGAGAAGTTTTTACATATTATTACATATATATTAATAAAATCATAATTAAAATCAAGAAAATAAACTTATCAGTTAACCTCAAATTGTTTATTTCCTTTTGTAAAGGACAGTTTCCCATTCTCTGCCCACTCTACTCTGCCCACTCTACTCTTCCCACTCTGCCCATATGCAAACACTTTATACATATGTGTGTGTGTATATATATATATATATATATAAATGCAAACACATTTATAAATGCAAAAACATATATAAATGCGAAGACAAAATGTCTGCCCATATGCAAACACTTTATATATATATATACATTCTCCTTCAGGAAAGCCAATATCCTGTATATTATGCTGCTTGAAATTGCCACACAGCCCACTTATGATCTGCTCACTTATTTTTAGTATTTATTTTGTGTGTTTTATTTTGGATGCTTACTATTGCTGTGTCTTCAGGTTCACCAATCGTTCAGCTCACAAGTCTAATCTGTTGTTAATCTCAATCTGTGTGTGTTTTATTTATCCAAGTTACTTTATTTTTCATTTCTAGAAACTTGTTACAGTGTATTTTCTATATCTTGCATTTCTATATAAAACATGGTCCATATACCTTCTTGAACATTTGGAATATATGTTTTATATAATTTGTTTTTGTATCCTTTAATACTAATTAATTTCTGTTGAATAATTTTCCTCATTACTATTGATATTCCTTTCTGCTTTTTTGCATACCTGGAAATTTTTATGTGGTGCCAGACATTAGGAATTTTACCTTGAATGATGGATACTTTTGTACTTCTGCAAATAAGTTTAAGCTTATTATTGGTGTGCACTTAAGTGGCTTGAAAACAGATTATTCCTTTCAAGTTCTGCATTGAAATTTGCTGTAAGGGTCAGGATCAGGGCAGTCTTTAGTCTAGAATTAAATATGACTCACTGTTAAGGCAGACACTTCTAAACATACTCCCTGAATTTTCATGAATTGCAAACTTTTGGCCGGGCATGGGACTCATGCCTGTAATCCCAGCACTTTGGGAGACTGAGGCTGGTGGATCACTTGAGGTCAAGAGTTCAAGAACAGCCTGGCCAACAAGGTGAAATCCGATCTCTACTAAACATACAAAAACTTAGCCAGATGTGTGGTGGTGGATGCCTGTAATCCCGGCTACTCAGGAGGCTGAGACCGGAGAATCGCTTTAACCTGGAAGGTGGAGGTTGCAGTAAGCTGAGATGGCACCACTGCCCTCCAGCCTGGGTGACAGAGTGAGACTCTGTCTCAAAAAAAGGAAAATTAATTACAAGCTTTCTCCAGTCTGGTTGATGGAAACACAAACTGCTTGTGGTTCCTTGTCAACTTCAGGAATTGTTTTCTCTAATTTTCTCAGGTGAATGTTTCCTGAGCCTCAGGAAATTTCTGACTGAGTGAGGACAGAAGCTCAGAACTCTGCCTTTTTGTGGTTTTTGTTGTTTTCTCCTTACTGGTCCTCAAATCTGTGAATTCTAGCTATTGACCCTCCCACCTCACTTCCTGGACTCACAACTTTATCTCTTCACCTCAAGGAGACTGTTAGATTCTAACAGGTCCTCCCCTTCCCTGCTTTTTTCAAGGCTTAGATATATTTTTCTGGGCATCAATCTTGTGCAATCACAAGCTCCCTTTGTTTGTTTCCCTTCTCTCAGGGATGACCGTCCTGCACTGCCTAATATCTGATAACTGAAAATGATTTTCTCACATATTTTTCAGTTTTTTAGTGGTGTTAGGCTCAGAGGGCAAAAGGGCAAATACAGTCCTTGTTACCATTTCTTCAAAGAAGTGAAAGATTTTTTTTTTTACTTTATTTATGTATTTATTTTTGATGGAGTCTCTTTCTATTGCCATGCTGGACTGCAATGGCGCGATCTCAACTCACTGCAACCTCCGCTTCCCAGGTTCAGTCTATTCTCCTGCCTCAGCCTCCCAAGTAGCTGGGATTACAGGCGTGTGCCACCACGCCTGGCTAATTTCTGTATTTTTTAGTAGAGACGGGGTTTCGCCATCTTGGCCAGGATGGTCTCGATCTCTTGACCTTGTGATTCGCCCACCTTGGTCTCGCAAAGTGCTGGGACTATAGGCATGAACCACCCCACCTGGCCAATCTTCTGTCATTTTTAACATTTCCATATGTGTGGCTTTCTGTTCTGAACTATCCATCTACTTTATCTGTCTCTATAGAAATTCTACAGTCTGTTCATTCTATATAATTATGAAAACATTTCATGTTTTAATAGAGAAATTAGAGAAATTGCATTTTCAATTCAAGTTTATTCTTCTTTAAAAGTTGTTTTATGGATTCATAACCCTATTTTTAATATAAAATTTAAAATTAGCTTGCCCAAATTCATAAAAAAATTTGTTGTGATTTTGATTGAAATTACATTGAATTTAGAAATTAACTTGAGAAACTTAAAAATATTAAACATTCCCATTCATGAGCATAATTTTCCTCTCTATTTTTTAAAGTAGTCTTATAAAAATGTATAAATGTTTAAAATAAATTTCTTAAGTATTTTTTCTAATATTTATTTTATTTTTTATTTTTTATTACTTTTAAATTTTATGCATTTCTTTTTTTTTTTTATTATACTTTAAGTTCTAGGGTACATGTGCATAATGTGCAGGTTTGTTACATATGTATACTTATGCCATGTTGGTGTGCTGCACCCATCAACTCGTCAGCACCCATCAATTCATCATTTATATCATGTATAACTCCCCAATGCAATCCCTCCCTCCTCCCCCCTCCCCCCTCCCCATGATAGGCCCCAGTGCGTGATGTTCCCCTTCCCGAGTCCAAGTGATCTCATTGTTCAGTTCCCACCTATGAGTGAGAACATGCGGTGTTTGGTTTTCTGTTCTTGTGATAGTTTGCTAAGAATGATGGTTTCCAGCTGCATCCATGTCCCTACAAAGGACGCAAACTCATCCTTTTCTATGGCTGCATAGTATTCCATGGTGTATATGTGCCACATTTTCTTAATCCAGTCTGTCACAGATGGACATTTGGGTTGATTCCAAGTCTTTGCTATTGTGAATAGTGCTGCAATAAACATACGTGTACATGTGTCTTTGTAGTAGAATAATTTATAATCCTTTGGGTATATACCCAGTAATGGGATGGCTGGGTCATATGGTACATCTAGTTCTAGATCCTTGAGGAATCGCCATAGTGTTTTCCATAATGGTTGAACTAGTTTACAATCCCACCAACAGTGTAAAAGTGTTCCTATTTCTCCACATCCTCTCCAACACCTGTTGTTTCCTGACTTCTTAATGATTGCCATTCTAACTGGTGTGAGATGGTATCTCATTGTGGTTTTGATTTGCATTTCTCTGATGGCGAGTGATGATGAGCATTTTTTCATGTGTCTGTTGGCTGTATGAATATCTTCTTTTGAGAAATGTCTGTTCATATCCTTTCCCCACTTTTTGATGGGGTTGTTTGTTTTTTTCTCGTATATTTGTTTGAGTTCTTTGTAGATTCTGGATATTAGCCCTTTGTCAGATGAGTAGGTTGCAAAAATTTTCTCCCATTCTGTAGGTTGCCTGTTCACTCTGATGGTAGTTTCTTTTGCTGTGCAAAAGCTCTTGCAGGCTCTGAAATTGAGGCAACAATTAATAGCCTACCCACCAAAAAAAGTCCAGGACCAGATGGATTCACAGCTGAATTCTACCAGAGGTACAAGGAGGAGCTGGTACCATTCCTTCTGAAACTATTCCAATCAATAGAAAAAGAGGGAATCCTCCCTAACTCATTTTATGAGGCCAACATCATCCTGATACCAAAGCCTGGCAGAGACACAACAAAAAAAGAGAATTTTAGACCAATATCCCTGATGAACATTGATGCAAAAATTCTCAATAAAATACTGGCAAACCGGATTCAGCAGCACATCAAAAAGCTTATCCACCATGATCAAGTGGGCTTCATCCCTGGGATGCAAGGCTGGTTCAACGTTCGCAAATCAATAAACGTAATCCAGCATATAAACAGAACCAAAGACAAGAACCACATGATTGTCTCAATAGATGCAGAAAAGGCTTTTGACAAAATTCAACAGCCCTTCATGCTAAAAACGCTCAATAAATTCGGTATTGATGGAATGTACCTCAAAATAATAAGAGCTATTTATGACAAACCCACAGCTAATATCATACTGAATGGGCAAAAACTGGAAAAATTCCCTTTGAAAACTGGCACAAGACAGGGATGCCCTCTCTCACCACTCCTATTCAACATAGTGTTGGAAGTTCTGGCTAGGGCAATCAGGCAAGAGAAAGAAATCAAGGGTATCCAGTTAGGAAAAGAAGAAGTCAAATTGTCCCTGTTTGCAGATGACATGATTGTATATTTAGAAAACCCCATTGTCTCAGCCCAAAATCTCCTTAAGCTGATAAGCAACTTCAGCAAAGTCTCAGGATACAAAATAAATGTGCAAAAATCACAAGCATTCTTATACACCAGTAACAGACAAGCAGAGAGCCAAATCAGGAATGAACTTCCATTCACAATTGCTTCAAAGAGAATAAAATACCTAGGAATCCAGCTTACAAGGGATGTAAAGGACCTCTTCAAGGAGAACTACAAACCACTGCTCAGTGAAATCAAAGAGGACACAAACAAATGGAAGAACATACCATGCTCATGGATAGGAAGAATCAATATCGTGAAAATGGCCATACTCCCCAAGGTTATTTATAGATTCAATGCCATCCCCATCAAGCTACCAATGAGTTTCTTCACAGAATTGGAAAAAACTGCTTTAAAGTTCATATGGAACCAAAAAAGAGCCCGCATTGCCAAGACAATCCTAAGTCAAAAGGACAAAGCTGGAGGCGTCACGCTACCTGACTTCAAACTATACTACAAGGCTACAGTAACCAAAACAGCATGGTACTGGTACCAAAACAGAGATATAGACCAATGGAACAGAACAGAGTCCTCAGAAATAATACCACACATCTACAGCCATCTGATCTTTGACAAACCTGAGAGAAACAAGAAATGGGGAAAGGATTCCCTATTTAATAAATGGTGCTGGGAAAATTGGCTAGCCATAAGTAGAAAGCTGAAACTGGATCCTTTCCTTACCCCTTATACGAAGATTTATTCAAGATGGATTAGAGACTTAAATGTTAGACCTAATACCATAAAAACCCTAGAAGAAAATCTAGGTAGTACCATTCAGGACATAGGCATGGGCAAGGACTTCATGTCTAAAACACCAAAAGCAATGGCAGCAAAAGCAAAAATTGACAAATGGGATCTAATTAAATTTTATGCATTTCAATGGCAATTTCTGACTAGTTTTAATTACAGGAGCAAATTTAATTTTTGATTATATCTAATAAAAATTGTTAAATTTTCTTATTATTTCAATAGTCTGTTCATACAATCTTATCCTCTATGAATAATGACATAATGGTCATTCCTTTCCATACATATGTGGATATATATGGAATTATACACATTCATTTATTTTTCTAGTCTTACAGTATTTTTTATGCTAAGCAATAATGCCAGGAATACTGTCCTTGTTTCTTTAATTATTAATTTAATTAGGTATGTTAATAGAGTATTTTGAATTGAATAGCTTCATACATCCATAAAACCCAACCTGATCAATTTTTAAAATAAATAGCTAGACTTGAGTTGATACCTTATACCGTGTGTCTGCCATGAGACTGACTGTAGAACTCCAACCACCATGGAGTAGTTGAACTCCATAATCCATTGCTTCATCTGCAGTAAGGCCATGCTTCCCAAGGCCACAGCTTTCTAACAGCAAATGATTAAGCATACCAGGGATATAATAATAACATGAGACCAATCCTGGAAAGAGTAGACTCCTCTGATGGTAGATTTTGGCTCAAACTCTCTCTGAAAGTCTTTTTACAGCATTCTTAAACTTCATTATTTGATGCTTCTCCTAAGTCTTCATTCCCCCTTTTCTTCACTCAGGATCAGAATTACATTCTGGTGTACTGGATCTCCCAGTCTTTTCTTGCTTCTTCTCCATTTTTCTCTCACAGATATGTCCCCTGATAAAATTCTTGTATGGCTCATCTAATGTTGATATCTGCTTCTTGGAAGAACTAGACTAACACAAGTGATGCCACAACCGGAGTAGTCTGAGTAAACAGGTTACAAGACTGGGATTTGGAACTGACTCACTCACTGCCCAACAAACAGGATGGCATCTTGGTTGGTATATAGGGCATAGATGTCACCTAACACAATATGTTGGTTTAATAGCTGTACTAATAGTAACCTGGGAAAATGTTTACTTAGAGGAAATTCTATGACAGGTATATAGATGTGAACATTTGAAAAATATGGGAGTAGTAATGCCTACAAAGACAGTAGGGTTGGCTGGTTACTGCTACATTGTATTGAAGCTCTGCAGAGAATAATGAGACTGAGCACTATTAATAGGAAGTTAATGGCAACATTTATATATCACCATGTAAGGCCAGAAACCCATCAAAGGATTATATTCAATGGGAAAACCAAGTGGATGCAACATTTATTAAGGCCATGTAAATAAACCATAAATAAAATTCTAAGCCCCCCAATCACCTAAATGTACCCCTTCTCTCAACAAGCGCATTCCAAAGTTAACCTGAAAAACCAGTTCAAGCCATAGTGGGAATGAGTGGGTGGGGGGGCAAACATGCCTCATTATAACCTCCTCCCTTTTGGAATTACTGATAAAACAGACCTTTTAAGTCTGACAAGAAACATTTACAATCTATTTTCTCTGAAGCCTTCTACCAGGAAGCTTCATCTGCAAGATAAAACCTTGGTCATCATAACTTCTTATTGTAACGTAGACATTCCTTTATTTAGATAATAACTGTTTCCTATGGCCATATCACCCTGGATGCACCTGATCTCATCTGATAATAACTCCTTTAACCACTGCCAAACAAAAAATCTTTAAATTTACCTATGACGTAGAAGCTCCTACTTCAAGTCTTTCCATCTTTCCAAATCAATCCAAAGTACATCTTGCATATATTTATTGGTGTCTCATGTCTCCATAAAATTTATTAAAGCAAGCTGTACCTTGATCACCTTGGGCACATGTCATCAGGATCTTCTGAAGCTGAGTCACAGATGTGTCCTTAACCTTGACAAGATAGACTTTCCAAATTAATTTAGACCTGCTTCACATACCTTTGGTTTACAGCCACAAGAAATATTATAAGAGAGGCACCAGTATCACTAAGTATGTTGATGGTTCTCTTCTGCAGGAGAGGATGGCTGGGGAGGCAATACCAACACTGTGCTTGTTACCATCCTTCGGGATATTGATAGTACCCCTAAAATAACAGAGAATTCAATTATTATAATGACTGGGAAGGTTGCAGAGGTACCCATGGAGGCTTGACCCACAGGGAGTTAAATAAATGGATTACAGGACAACTAGGAGAAAAAAAATAACTGGATGGCCAATAAAGATACTGCTGAACATCTATAACCAAAATAAACCAAAATCAAGAATGAAAGATAAGGAGAGTGATATCAATATTCTAATAGAACTCATAATTCTTGCCAGGCATGGTGGCTCACTCCTGTAATCCTAGCACTTTGGGAGGCTGAGGCAGGCAGATTACTTGAGGTCAGGAGTTCAAGGCTAACGTGATGAAACCCTGTCTCTACTAAAAATACACATACAAAAAAATTTATCCAGGCATGGTGGTGCATGCATGTAATCTCAGCTGCTTGGGAGGCTGAGGCAGGAGAATCACTTGAACCTGGGAGGCAGAGGTTGCAGCCACATCACTCCAGCCTGGGTGACAGAGCAAGACACCATCTCAAAAAAAAAAAGTCATAATTCTTTGCTCAGTTTCTACCTATGAACCAATTTCTATATCTAGAACCAATTGACTTACCAATGTGTCTAGAAATAAGAACATTCCAACATTATGGCAGGTATATACTTTGCTAATACCTCACATCTTTCCCCAAAGGAGCCTACAGCTATTTACTTGGGTGACTATATATAGGAAAAAATGGGAGTATCCAGACTATTCAAAGATTATTCAGTATAGGTTCTGAATTAACAGTGATATCTGAAGATTCAAAAAAATTGTCACAGTACCCCTCGAGTGGGGGTCTTTGGTAGCCAGGTAACAAATGGAGTCCTGCTTTCTAGTAATCAGACTGGATTGCCTTAAGTCTTGTTCCATTAAACCCAAAGAATCCACTGATCCATGCAGTGGTATTTCTCAAATCCTTGAGTGCTTAATTAGAATTGATATACTTTGCAGTATTTGTAGTTCTATATTGGCCATTCATCTATTGAGAAGTAGTTATTATAGTGGGGAAGTCCAAATAGAAACCTCCGAAACTGTCCAGATCCCTTCTTTTCCCAAGAATGCAAATTTAAAAAAATCAATGTGGTGAATAAATAAAGACACAGAATATAGCAGAATAGGGAACTCAAAGAATTGGTCCCTCCACTAAAGCAACTATAAACTGGCAGAGACAAACAGAATCAATTTTGTGAAACTCTAATTTAATCTAAAATGTGTAATAGTAAGAGGAATGCTTAATAAGAAAATGGCACTTCAGTTTTGGTAACAACTTTGAGGCATTTTTGCTCACCTACTTATCATCTCTCATCCCCAGAAGTGTTTTAGCAGCCTTGATGACAACTCACATTCCTGATACAGCTTGCTGATTCCAAGGGGCTACCATGAGCTTTGTTCTTAAAATACTGCGGTTGTGAGTTTTGTCTCATTGGGTAATCACTGGGAAACCAGTGCAGAATATATGTTTACCTCCTCCTACAATTAAGTGGATTTCTGGATAGCAGTGTCTGTCCAAAGATTTAAAGGCATGTACCTCTTCTGCCCACCTATGGTAAGGGATGTCAGATGAGGCCAGATAGAGACAGACCCAAAAGTCCTGGAATAAGGAGGCAGAGGAGAAAGTATTTAAGGTGGGTGGAGAATAAGAGCTTAGACATCGATTATATATAGCAGGAGAAAGACTAAAACATTTATCTGAATACCAGACATTTTATACTCAAAGAAATATGAGAAGACTCTAGGCTTGAAACTCTGGCTGATTTGCAGGCTCCATGTAAGCAGGGGATAAAGGATAAAGAGTGTTCTAGCTCAGATTTATGCTACAAAGACTTGAAGAATAGAGTATTTTCTCTCTCTGTTTTTCACTTCAAGCCTTTAAGGAAATACTTGCCTGGTCCCTGGCTGACCACTAAATGAAGAAATAGAGGGTTCAGTGACCACATACTGCAATAAATATATTATTTGAAAAATTATATGGAAAAGTCACAAAACAAAAGACAATTACAACTTTAAACAATCCACAGCAGTAAACTCTGGGGAAGAAGGAGAATCTCATTCCAGAGTTACCACATTGTAATTTAGTTTCCACCAAAAGAAAATATAAAGCATTCAAAAAAAAAGAGAGAAAACTATGGAAAATTGAAAGGAAAACTGATTGACAGGAACAGTCCTAAGAAAGCCCAGACATTGGACTCACTAGATGTAGCTTTAAGTCCACTGTTTTAAATGTGCTCAAAGAATTATGGGAAATCATAGAGAAAGAACTGAAGGAGACCAGGAAAACAATGTGTGACCAAAATGAGACTATCAACAAAAGGACAAAAATTATAAAATAGAATATAACAAAACTTCTGGACCTGAGAAGTGTAACAACTAAAATGAAAAACTCACTAGAGGGATTTAACAGCAGATGTCAATAGACAGAAGAAAGAATTCATGAACATAAACATAGGACAATTGAAATTATTCAATCTGCAGAGAAGAAAGTAATAAAATATATGAAGAAAAGTACCAAGAAAAGTAAAAAAAAAAAGTATGAGGAAAAGTAAAAAAAAATTATGAAGAAAAAAAATTTAAAGGAACTCTGCAACATCATAAAGTATATCTTATACACATTACGAAAGTCACTGAATGAAAGAAAGAAGAAAAATACTGGATAAAACATTGGCAGATAATTTGCCAAATTTGGTGAAAAACATGAATCTACACATACATGAAGGGCATTAAACTCTCAGTAGAGTAAAGTCAAAGAGTTTCACATTAAAACACATTATAATCCAATTGGCAAAAGCAAATGACGAAAAGAAAATCTGAAAAGTGGCAAGAAAGAAATGACTAGACATAAACAGTCCTCAATAATATTAACAGCCAATTTTTCATAAGAAACCATGGTAGCCAAAAGGGAGTGAGATAATATTCAATGTGCTGGAAGACAAAAAAATGACAACCAAATTTTTTTATTTGGCAAAATTATCAAAATGCAGAAGAAAACTTCAAAAATGAAGAAGAAATTAGGAAATTCCTAGATTAACAAACACTGATGGTGTTTATTGCTAATCTGCACTACTAAATATACTAAAGGTTATCCTTCAAGCTGAAACAAAAGGATCCTAGACAGCAACTCAAAGTCACATGAATAAATAATAAACATCTCCAGTAAAATAATTATATATGGAACATAAAAGCCAGGAGTACTGTATTTGCGGTTTAAAACTTCTTTTTCTATTTCTTCTATGATTTAAAAGACAAATGCTCAACAAAAAGTCTATGTTAACGGGATCACAACGTACAAAGACGTAACTGTTGTAACCGTAACATAAGGGGGACGTGAACTGATCTGTGTAGGAGTAGTTTTCGCATGCTATCAGATCTAGGTTGAGAACAAATTAAATTAGATTGCTATAAATTTAAGATGTCACTCATCATTCGTCATTCCCTTGTTAACAACCAAAAAAAAAAATCTTTAAAATGCATATACAGAAGAAAATTACATGGTAATCAAAGTAGTACATTAGAAGCAAAATTAATTAAACACGAACAAAAGCAGTAATGGAGGAAATGGGAAACAAAACAGAAAAGGTAAAAGACACACAGAAACAAACAGAAAAATAGCAGAAGTAAATGGTTCCTTATTATTAATTACTTTAAATATAAATGGATTAAATTCACCAGTCAGAAGGCAAAGAGGGGCAGAATGGCTAAAAAAGTTCCCAACTAACCAAACATTAGCCAAGTATATGTTGTCTATGAAAAACTCAATTTATATCCAGACAAAAATATGTTGAAAGGAAAGAGATGCAAAAAGATATTTTATGTAATTAATAACCAATAACGAAAATAAAACAGAAATGGTATAGTACTATCACACAAAATAGATTTCAAGTGAAATGGTTACAAGAGACAAATGAAAGACATTACATATTGATAAAAAGGTCAGTCTATCAAGATGATGTAACAATTGCAAATATATCTTCAACAAACATCAGTGCTCCAAAATATATGATGCAGACATTGACAGAATTGAAAGGAGAAATAAATGGCTCTGCAAAAATAGTAGGAGCCTTTATCACTTCACTTTGGATAATGGATAGAGCAATCAGACAGAAAATCAATTTGAAAATAGAGGACTTGAACAACACTATAAGCCAATTGGACCTAAAAATATAAACAGAACACCCCACCCAAGAACAGCAGAGTGCACCATCATCTAAAGTGCACATAGGATATTCTTCAGGATAGTCCATCTAATAGTCCACACAACAATTCTTTATTAATCAAAAAGTAAGGAAATCAGAAAATACATCCTTTCCAATCACAATAAAATGAACTAGAAATCAATTGCAGAAGAAAAACTAAAAACCTCAGAAATATGAGAAGATTAAACAGCACCCTCTTAGACAACCAATGGGCCGAAAAAGAAATTGCAAGGGACCTTAAAAATGTCTTGATACAAATGAAAACAAAATCACAACACATCAAAGCTTATAAATTACAGTGAAAGCAGTACAAAGAGGAAAATTTACTATTGTAAACGCTTAAAAAAGAGGAAGAATCTCAAACTAAGAACTCAACTTTAGACTTTAAGGAACTTTAAGAAAAAAGATAACAAAATAAATCGAAAACTAGTAGAAGTAAGACCACATTAAGGTTAGAGAAAAGATAAATGAAATCAAATGGAGAATATAAAAGAACAGAAAAAATCCACAAAACCAACAACAGATTTACATCTAGTGTGGAGATTAAATTTGTTATCAAAAACCTCCAAAGAAAGATAAGCTCTGGATAAGATGACTTCACGTGTGAATTCTACCAAATATTTAAAGAAGAATAAACGACAAATCTCTTCAAAGTCTTTGAAAACTTTGCAGAGAAGAAACACTTCTAAACTGATTGTATGAGACCAGCATTACCCTAACACCAAACCCAGATTAAAATACTATAAGAAAAGATGAACACTTTTGACAATATTCTTGATTAATATTCTTGACAATTATTGAGGCAAAAATTCTCAGAAAACACTAGCAAACTGAATTCAACAACTCATTCAAAGGATTACACATCATGACCTAGTTAGATTTACTATTGGAATGCAAGGATAATTCAACATACAAATTTCAATCAATGTAATGTGCTACCTTAATAGAATGAAGGACAAAAACTACATAATCATCTTAGTTAATATAGAAAATCCACAGTGAATGAAGATATGTTGAAATCATATATCTGATAAGTAACTTGCTTTCAGAATATATATTTTTATAACCCATTGGTATAAAACCCATTGGTATATTTATATATTTTTATAACCCATTTTTATAAAACTCATTGGTATGCTTTTATATTTTTATAACCAGTTGATAAAAGAACAGATAACCCAATCACAAATGGGCAAAGGATCTAAACAGATATTTTCCAAAGAAGATATATAAATGGCAGATAAAGTCAGTAGCCATGGCAAAATGCTAGTTGACACCACAGTGAGATACTACTTCACACCCATTAGATTGGCTATTATCAAAAAGATAGCAAATATTCCTGAGGATGTAGAGAAATTGGAATTCTCGTGCATTATTAATGGAAATGTAAAATTGGAAAGGTGTTTTGGAAAACAGTTTGATTCTTCAAAATATTCAATATGAAGTTGACATATGACTCAGTAATTTCATAGATAGATATTAATAGATGATAACTAGCTAGGTAGATAGATAATTTAGGTTGAGCATCCCTAATCCAAAATTCCAAAATCCAAGGTGCTCAAAAATCTAAAACTGTTTAAGCTCCAATATGATGCCACAAGTGGAAAATTTCACATATAGATACTTAACACAAACTTTATTTTATGCACAAAATTATTAAAATATATCGCATAAAATACAAGAAATGTGATGTTTCTGATGGACAATTTCAGTGTGATAACCTATAGGCCTGATAACACACACATTGGTCACATACAATCCTTCCTCAAAGTTTGCATGAGTGGACATACACACACACACACACACACACACAAGCACGCACACTCGGGGAGCCCCATTGTATTCTGCTTGCTCTATCAAGGATAATTTGTTGGAAATGTTTATAAAACTCATCCTTTTAGTATATTGAAGCAATAATCCTTTCCTGTAGCCTGGAGAGTAAAAAACGCGCCGCTGGTGTTAGACTTAGTGTTCTCTGAAGGAGGCATTGTTCTTTCATTCAGAAATCTGGAAAGGATGGTTCTTATACTTGAAACACATATGTCGGGTAAGAAGGAGAAAAAAACTCAGTTTTAGCATCAGGACCTTGAGTTCTTTTCAGATATATAATGGAATTATAGCTTAGTGTAGGTTCAAGATGGTACTTGCTCAGTGATAACTGACCAAGAATTTCCTGGTTTAGGGCTATATTGAACCTATATTCGCTTTTCTAAATTCTAGATCACCTTGTTTCATGCTATTCCTTCTTAATTGTTTTAACATCTACCCTTTATGCAGGTTTTCGCTAGGTGCCCTAGCCTGGTATCGGATGTACTGTATTCCTACTTCTAGACTATAAGGTTAAAAGAAAACCAATGTGTCCAACTCTAACAACATACAATGATAGTCTTAATTAGAGAGAAATTTCTCAGAGACATCTTGTTAACCAAGTATGGGGGTTGGTGTTGTAGCTACTTCTCTTTATGTAAAGATTTTTCAGACATGGCTAGCAGTGAGGAATCTGAGAAGAAGGCTACATGCATATCCTTAGATAGTGACTCAATAGACACAAAAAGATAGTGACTTCCTCAAGGTCACCTACATAACTAACAGCAGAGCTGTGATCTAACCCAGGTGAACTCAAACTCCCTAAAACATGACACTGTATTTTCAGCTCTTTTTATGTTGTACTGAAATATTTCATGCATCACACACATTGGCTACAGTTATAGCCTATGTATCTAGACCACGTTAGTCTCATTCACAGGTTATTTGATATATCTTCAACCATTTTAAAAGGACTATCATTATTTATGTATTTGTTTAGTCCAGCTAGATGTTTTGAGTTTCTTCAACAATTTCATGCCTGTTCTATGTTCTATATATTTTAAAGGACATTAACTTATTATTTTTATTTTCTTCTGTTTTTCATATATATATATGTGTGTGTGTATATGCACATATATATTTATATTTATATACACACGTATATATACACATATATACACACATAAATATATATGTATTTAGAGATGGGGCCTCGCTAGGTTGCCCAGGCTGGTCCTGGACTCCTGGGCTCAAGCAACCCTCCCACTTCGACCTCCCAAATTGCTGGGATTACAGACATGAACCTCCACACCCATCCAAGATATTTCACTTTAAATGTATTCTACTGGCGTTATTTCTATTAAAGTATGGTACTCCAAAGTTTCCAGGTGTGTATTCCAGTGTGTCCTGATAAATACATAATACTATTCATTTTAAGTATTCACTTAAGTCCTGTATTTTTAGCATAGTGACATGACCTGATATATCCAACACAGTCTTGGATTTTATCTGTTGTCCTGGTGTAATAGAGCCATCCCCTTTCACTTTTAAAAGGGATTGGTTGAAAAATACATCACGTAATTATTCCAGCAATAACCTCATGTGCTTAGTTTTGTGTGTGTCAATTGTAACTCCTTCCTATTCTCATACATGGGGATATCTTCTAAATCATAAAAACCTTTTTGAGCACCCTCACCTTATTTTTCTTGTATTTCCATTTTTATCCTCTTTCTTTCTCCTGCTCTATTTCTCATTCACACAGACTATTTCTTATTATATGATAATCCCTAAAACACTGTTTTATATGCTCCCCAGAGAGTTTCTATGCTATTCTCAAGTCAACAGGTTGATAAAGCATTGTTTGGGAGCATTTAGATATGTTCTCAAGCTAAGGGTTTTGAATACTCTCCTTGTCCAGAACTGATGTTTTGAGTCCCTTCACTATTTGAGTCCTTTTAGAGATTCGAACACTAGGTTAACAAGAAGCACTGATAATTGTGCGATACTAGCATTTGAGCAATTGTCCATCAGTGCAAAAAGATTTGACTTTGTTTCTGATTCGCATCCCGTAGCTTAATTTTCTTATCTATTCCTTTAACGGTGCATCCCATCTCCAAGTATCTATGTTAGGTTAAATGGTTAGAAGCTGCTCTGTAATACAGTACATCTCATATAAGTCTAATGTCCTAACCCATCTTCATATAAGAAACAAAAGACTGTAGGTACTTGGGCTAAGCAAAATTATCCAGGAACTAATGAATAAATAATGTTACTTCATGAATAATTCAAGATTAACATTGGATGCCTCAAACAATCCTTATCTGCAAAACAATAAAGTCTTTTAATGTGCCCATGTGACATGGAGTACAAATAGGAATGGGGTTAATTGTATCCTCCTCAGAAGCACGTACTGTACTCTCACATTCTGCCTCTACGTGAAGATTTAATGTACAGGTAGTGCCTTAGAATAATGAGAATTTAACACCTTGCTTGTAAGAGAGTTTAAAACAGAGAGACTCTGGCATCATGCTTGCCATAATTACAGCAAACATATTTCTAGACAAAGAAGAGTCAATCGCAAGATAAAGAAAGGAAGAGTGGGGTAACAAAATGTCAGTTTTATCACTTGCTAACTGAGATTTGGGCCAATCACTTGACCTGCTAGTTCTCAAGCTATTCAGTTAAAAATGTATTACTACATTGAACTAAAGCCTCCCATGTTTTATTCTACCTAAAAAAATTAGTATAGATTGTTAGAATATTGTTTATGAAGAGAAAGAGAATTTTGTACTATGATTTCCTTAGGATATCAGATGACATATCAGCATATGAGTTTTAATAAATGATTGTAGAATATACAGGAATTAAAAAAATAAAAATGAAAAAAACTAACAAAGAAGTCAAATAAAACAATGTGAAAGTCCAGTTAGGAGACTTGTAAAACTCCACAGAGACTTAAGTAGTCTCATTTATCTTGTGTGTATTCATTCACACCTACCATCCTGTTCTCTAGACATTTGGACAATTCTGAAATATCAGAGCTACAACAGGTGTGAACTGAGTGACTTCACTTCCTATATCGAAATGTCCATATCTGTTTTAGAAAGCTGAAACAGTGCTGTCTTCATAGGGATGTTTAAGGATTAAGTGAGATAATATATCCATAATACTATGAATATTAACTATCATTTTTGTTTTCTGGTTAACACCTATCATCCACTCATATGAATTATCATAGATAAAATATGACTCAGAGTAAAAATAATACAGTAACCCAAGAAATATCATAAAGATAGCAAAGTGCAATTTATTTTCCATATTATATTAGCAAAGAAAAGTTTAAGTAATTTCCAATGCTGGTGAAGATACTATGAAATTGGGATTTCAGTACTCTGCTGGTGAATCATGTATAATTTTTTTAATAATGTGGTGATTTATATAATGTTCACACCTTTGAACCTAATAATTCCACTTCTGCAAATATATCAAATGGAAAAACCAGTAAAGATAGAAAAAACTACAGATATATCTATCTATGGCAATATTTTTGAAAACGATAAATAAATGAATTTAGTATCTACCAGTAGCACAATAAAATAAAATAATATGCATTTATTTAAATAATAATAAAAATGCAGCAACATGAAAAACTTGAAAAAAAAATTACTCTGGCAGGGTACGGTGACTCACACCTGTAATCTCAACACCTTGGGAGGCTAAAGTGGGAGGATCGCTTGAGCCCAGGAGTTCAAGACCAGACTGGGCAGCACAGTGAGACCCCCATCTCTATTTTTTTTTTTATTTAAAGAAAAAAAATACTGTACAATCACTTCAGTTCTGGAACGAGCCATATGAAAGCATACTGGCAGTCAAATAATAGGAATGCTATTGTTGTTATCCCAAAAAGGTTATGAGTAATATCTGTTTTCCTGCACAGGTTGAAGAAAAGAGAGAGTTGTGAGCATCACTCAGTTGGCACTGTGGAATATCTCATATCTATGGTTAAAGAAGACACATTTTAAAAATTTCACCCTAGCCCAGCTTCCTAATCTTATGTATTAAAAACTGGAACCCAGAGAGTTTAATAACTTTTCCAAGTTCATACCAAACTCAATTTCCATTTGACACCTATGAAAATATTTCTTGAGACATATTACTGTTAAATTATGACACAATCATAGAGTCAAAAGGACCTTAAACAGGAGTCTATCGTACTGTATTTAAGCAAATCAAGCTAAACCTGACACCTCTTCCTCACATCAAGATTCTCTCTCACTTTTGAAGAGCTCAAAAGAATCACCTCTCTTTGTTGACGTCAAGATATAACCAACTTTATTATTAGTGCTTTCGTGTAATCGCCAAAGCCCTAATGGTATTGCACTAACATGTTCTATTTTGATATATCGTCATAAAATTACATGCCTTATATATGGTATTAGAAAATAGCTGGTTACGATTCTTCATGAAAGTTCTTGTTCTACTTGCAAAGTATGGTTATTAAATCACTCCTGAAAGATTTTGTCCAAACATAAAATCAATATAACATTTATATGTTAACTAATTATACTTTTTTTTTTTTTTTTTTAAGATGGGGTCTCACTCTGTCACCGAGGCTGAAGTGCAGAGGCGTGATCTTGGTTCACTGTCACCTCTGCTTCCCAGGTTCAAGTGTTTCTTCTGCCTCAGCCTGGCAAGTAGCTGGGACTACAGGCGTGTGCTACTTTGCCTGGCTATTTTTTGTATTTTTAGTAGAGACTGGGTTTCTGCATTTTGGCCAGGCTGCTATTTGACTCCAGACTTAAAGTGATCCAACTGCTTCAGCCTCACAAAGTGCTGGGATTACAGGCCTGAGCCACCATACCCAGCCTAATTACAGTCTTTATAGTCTTCCGATAAATTTCTGACTTTTCAAACTAACTCATTCTGGTTGTACAACTTCAAGCTCTGTGCCTCTCTTGAAAGAGCTGACTATTGCTCAGTCCAATAGATGATTTAATTGTTTTGTCAGTCAGAACATGCATTGCTATTTCTGCAACATGGTAGAAACTACAGCACTAAGGATTTAAGTTTCTTGCTTGGATATTTTTTATTAATTAAATCTCATAGTTACACTAGTTTCCATTAATTATGTCTAATATATTTAGCTAATTTTTTATTCTTAACAATATTAAAAACCTGTATTGGTTTCTGTGGAAACAATTTCTTTTTCCCGAAATTCCTTTAGAATTATTCTGAATGTCTTTGCACATAGGAATCTATCGAGTATGAAGTGTAGTTGTAAAGAGAAGAATAGGGAAGTGGGTCTAAATTATTCTTCAAGAAAGTTGACCTCTAATCTCAACCTGACACTGATTCCACATATGATCTTGGACAATCACTCAACTTTTACGAGCTTCAGAATCATTGGCATTAGGATTAGTGGTTTCAGCAAGATATTTTGTATATTTTCTCTAAAAGTCAGCCTTTTATACATGTATCACTGAGTAATTTTATCTTCCAAGTTATAAATCATACTTGATAGGATGCCTGTTCTATGTTTTTCTCCACACACAGAGATTTCTATATTAATATCCTATTTTTTGAATCATTTGAAGCAGTGAGTATAGACTTTTTTCACAAATGTGTGGACACAGAATACATACTCTATGTATTCTATCTATAGAGCCTGGAGAGAACAAGTAAGGACATTACAAATACAGTTTACATGTATTTCATATAAATACACAACAGAATGTATATAAATTGGCTGTGGGCACATACATTGTTCTCTCATTGACTCTCCTAAAACTCGTATTCCCAGAATCAGAACATAAACTCATATTCCCAGAATCAGAACATGACGGCTATTTAGTTTTACAAAGAAATCAACAGTGCAGGAAAAGAAAGAAATAATCTCCAATCCAACTCTAATTCAGTGTTAGCACATAAAACAAAGTGGGCAGGTCAGTAGGGTTTTTTTTTTTTTTTTTTTTTTTTTTTGCCAGTTTTACTATGAAGTGGGTAAAGAGTAAAGGTCACTTATTACTAAATCAGTTTTTCTCATTTCACATTAAGATATAAAAGCTTTACAGTAAAAAATTATTTGTATCATGTAAGCTAGAACAATGTAAGTTAAACTATGCTGGAATTATTTTAGGTTAAGTATACAGTTTTAAAAATAGCTTTCTATGGGAACAAATGAAGTCAAAGGCAGAGTTGATGTGACAACCTATTTTTACAGCAATTTTTTACATGGCATAGAAGAAACAGGGATTGAGAAACCATGCATGAGAATTTTATAAAAGTTATAGCAGAAAATACAAAGTAGAACAAATTTCCACTTATTAAATTTCAAATAGCCTTTTCATATTCGTACAGAAGCCTTGAGAACAAAAGTTAATATAATCTTCAAGTATGGGAAAAGAAAAATAAAATCTTTGGAGACCAGAAAATCCTTGTGGTATTTTAGTGTTGTGTGTAGTGACTGTGAAAATTCACTGCTTCTATTTGTAATAATTAATTTGACATTTAGTTTGTCCTTTATTATAGTAGATATCTTAAATAACAATTAAAAAATTAAAGTCATACACAGTATTTAAATAGTCAAAAATTTTCTTCTATGGTTAGAAGTTATGGGTAAATTTATGTATCAACTTGGCTAGGCCATGGGACCCAGAAATTTGGTCAAATACCCATCTAGATGCCCTTGGGAAGATATTTTGTGGATGAGATTAACATTTAAATCAGTAGACTCTAAAGCAGGTCACCCTCCGTAATGTATGTGGACCTCATTCAATCAGTTGAAGGCCTTAAGAAGAAAAAGTCTGAGTTCCAATGAAAAAGATAATTCTTCCTCCAGACTGTCTTCCGACTTGAGCTGCAACATCAGTTCTTCCCTGGGTCTCTAGTCTGAGGACATGCTCAGCAGAGTTTTGACTTGTCAGCCTCCACAGTTACATAAGCCAGTTCCTTAAAATAAATCCCTATCCTCTCTGCACATATACACTCATATTCATTCTGCTTCTCCGGAGACTAAAGTTTGCCAAAGTCAGGGACTTCTAAGGAAAGGTCTGTTATGGGAGACATCCTGTCTAACTTCCTAAGGATGGACCTTGGGAACTGCCGGAAGCACAGCTCATCATCATTTTCCCAATGAGCACAAGGAGGAGCACAACCTCAAAAGCAGTTAGGACTCAGTTAATATTTAGGGATTTATGAGCCACAGTTTTACACCTTGAACTTTATCTAAAGTAAAATAGGCAATTATTAAGGAATGTGGAGCTTTAGTATGACCCAAATCATTGAGAAATTACTGAGCCATTCCATTTCCTGCCTTTGACTTTTGGGTGGTCTTCATGGATAGGTCCCAAGGAGAATGGCTTGCAATAAACCAAAGTAGAGCCAAAATGGTTTCCAGAACCAGGAAATAAAAAAGATCATGTGGTCTGTATAATAAAGTATAAACAAATAGATTATAAACAAACACCCAAAGACTAAAAATGATATTAATTGAACATCATTTTCTCTGTCACGCTTCATCTTCTTTCATGTGACTAAAATGTTACAACTTTCAACATTTTGAAAAAAGTAATTCTAAAAATTATTATTTTACCTCTGAATCCTAGTTGATCAATGTTGCACATTATCTACATGGAAGATGAGGAAGTGAAATGAAATACATTACTTTACACTTTCATTTCTTCCATTCTTCAAGTTGGGTCAGTTATGTTATAATTTCTACTTCTTCTAGTAACTATATCTCTATTTTAGGTCATGAATCAAACCTCTATTATTTTGATTTTCTATTACACTCTCATCTATATTGATCTATATTCTCCTTTGTATCCCCAGACACATTTTAGTTATATAGATTATTTTACATTGTCAGATTTTATGCCATTTATATTCTGTTTTGTTACTCCATAACTTCCCATAGACATTGAAAAACCAATATACATTATTTATAATATTACTGTTCCACATATTATTTAGTGCAGAATAAAAAAATATGAGATACTAATGTTTATATTTTCATCTCATTCATATTTGCTTCACCCTGGTCAACTGTATTTTACCTGAAATTTTAATCACTTTCTTTCTCTGTAATTTTTTTTCCAAAAGCAGAATGATTTATTGTGTCACCCATTCTAACAAAATACACCAAAAAAATCTCATAAGTAGAGCTATTTCCTACAAATAACCACATGTGAATGCTTATATTAGGAAGATTAAGATGAATATTAAGAGTATGCTGTCATGTTAACATGCTACATTCCAAAAGTAGCTTCCTTTTTTTACAGTATAACAGACTACAGATTTTCTGATTATAGTAACAGAAAAATATGACATGCCAACATTAAGAGTAGGTTTCTTAAGAACTAAATAAAAATTATCAATGAAAAACGCTATATGTATATTGAGCACCCCCAGTATTAGTCACTTTTAACAAGAACAATTTGTGGGGTTTAAGATGTCTATAGCTGGATAAATTTTCCCAAGAAAAAGATATATGACAAAAATAGTGTTACAGACTTATTTCTGCCAAAGTGTCTTCTAGCATATTGTTTTAATTTTAATAGCCTACTTTTTTAAAAAGTCAAGAAATAAAGAATTTAGCCAGTGAAAATAACATTAAGAGGTTTACACATATTTTCCCTCTCATATCTTAGTACTAAGTTTTAGCACCTTCTCAAATCTTGAAAAGTGCAACTTTGAATTTGTTGGGTTCACATGTATCACACTTCTCACGTTGCTGCCAAGTATAGATAGAATATTTAGAATGATGGAGGTTTATCCCTGTGATGCTCGTTTAAATAAATCTTTGTCTTCTAAATTATGTACTGTTGTTGGTTAAATAGAGCACAATGTAGTTATTTTAATGACCAGTTGTATTTGTTCTTTTATTCTGCTTTTAACTACAATCCTTTTTACCAGCATACGATTGTTATTTAGCTAGAAACAATACAATATGAAATGGAAATGTTCTTTATTAAGATCAATACATTATCTTATTAAACAAAGATCCTAAAAGTGTATTGTTGCAAATGTGAATCTAAGGAATAGTTCAGTAATTACTACCTAAAATGTGAAAGCATATTTTGTGTCCTAAAATGAATGTATGATAGTCTAAACATCTCTTTTTGTATAACAAATAATTGAAATGTTTCCTTCTAAATATATGCTATTTAAAAGTTATGGGTATTATAATCATTCTTTCTAAATTCTTTGCTAATCATTCCTTCCTGGGAATACAGAGAAAAGAGACAATGTTATGAGTTGTTTTCAACTTCATAATTTTAAATTTTCTATGTTAATATAACATAAATTAGAAAAAAATAAGTGATTCAAAAATGAAAATATTTACTTTGTAGAATATGACGCTAGACCTATCACTTTCTCTGTAATTTTTAAGACGAGGAAGTTGTCTTTCTTATAAAACTAAGAATTTGTAGATTCTTAATATACTTAAAAAAAATTTCCTCTTTCTTCAAGAAAATACTCAACTAAGAGCCCCGTGGCTTCCTGTTCTCATTTATATTGATTACAGTTCATCCCTGTGACCCAAATCAGTTTGGGATTTCGATTTCTTTTTCTTTTACACTTCTGGGTGAGTTCCACTTCTTCATGGATCCTATGATATTGACCTCCATAGATTCCTTATTTAATATTCTGGAGGGCATCAAATACTTTTTTATTTGCAAAAATGTGTTAGGGTACCACTTGTAGATAACTGCATGTTTAAAACTCACTATTATAATTTCATACTTGATTGAAGATGTGGTACCTTCTCAGTTGCCTTTTCAAGGTCCTCTGCAAAATTATTTCTTCAATGACATACTCAAAACCTTCAGTTTATTAACTATTTTCCTTTGTCTAAATTCATCTTTCTTCATCTTCTCTTTTTATTACTCCATGTCTTATGCAATTTAGATCTCAAGATTTATTATTTTAAGAACATTTCCGTGCCAGTAATCAATTTCCATCTTCTGCCTTTTCATCACGCTTACTCAGTGAAAACTCAAAGCTGGATAAATCCTGCAATCTTTATTCTCTGCCCCATGCCCAAGCATCTTAGCTTAAGTGGAGAAATTCATGCAAAAAATCCCACAACATCTTAACACAAACCTCAAGTAGCTTTTTTTTTTCTTTTTGCATTTTGTTTATTTGGGTATAATCTCATGGCTGGATCCTTCTCATCAATAATTAAACATTCCCAAATGTCTCTCTTCTTAAAAGATAGAGTCAATATGCCTCTGAGCATATATTTCTCTCCTTCCAGCTGTCACATTCCCATCTTTGCTATAGCCTTCTCTTGTGTGGATTTAACTCTCAACTCTGGCATATTCTACAGTAATATGCAGTTTAGTTTTAGTTTTTTAAAAATTAACCAAAGTCTTTGGTCCATTTAGGCTCTTCAATTCTATTCTTGATATAATGGATTTGATTCATTGTTACATTTCTCTTAGTAGGCTATATATAGATTAAAAAGTAAATTCATCTTTTCAGGTGACAATTTTGTATTTAAAAAGTGCATAAAGTTTATAGCAATATAGAATTTTATTGCAAAGGGAGGATAAGGAGACACTTTAGGCCATTAGTTTGTTTTTTAAATAAGGCAAGTTGTGTCAAAATAAACGCGAAAAAGTATGATTTGGTCCAGGTACTTACATTAGGGTTACTTTCAATGAGAACTAAGTACGTTTTTTTTTTTAAAGAAGAATGAAAATGGAGATAATCATGATAAAACTTATTTTTATTTTTGAAAAAATTTCAACTGAAAGTGAAAAAATGACAGCAGTGGAAGTACTTTTTATATTTAGCTTATTGTAGAAATGAATTTCTATTCTATCTTCCCTCTCTAATACCCTTGCTTTTTCTTTAAACTTTAAACTTGTCACATAGAAAGTTCTAATCCAACTTGCAGACGCAAGAAAAAAAGCATTTTCATGCTTTCTTTCTAATTGTAGCAGCTGAGATTGAATAGACGAATACATGGGAAAAACACAAAGAATTTTCAAAACTCTGGGATAACTTTGTAAACAGTGAAGAGCCTATTTTACTCCAAAGAAGAACCTAATATTTGAGCTTACACAATAAGTTTTGAGGGATATTCCCTACTACACTTGCCTTGTTGCTTATACTTGTAAAAGTGTAGAGGTTAAAACTGATTGAAAGCAAACCAATGGCAAGGGAAAAAGTTCTAGTCCAAACAAAGGTAGTTTTGCTTCCCAATAATTACTTTTCTGTTTAATCCCTTGTAATTTCTTTATTCAAAATGAGCTCTATAAAGTATTTAATTCGAATATTATGGCAAAATTTTGATCAGACAATTATAATATTTAGTAAAATAGGTGTTACTAAATATTTTCAATACTGATATTTACATGAGACAATAAAATGACAAGAACTAGTTTACAATTTATACGTAAAAATTAAAATAGTGCTCCAGGCAGAAAAATTTACTAAACAACACATAATTCAGTTTGGTTAAAATATACTTTTTGTAGCTACTCACATGCCATGGCCATTTTCTGTAACATTCTTAGTCTGCTTCTTCCCGAGACTTTTTGTGATTTTGTTTTAACAGATAAATTATTTTAAAATCATTAACCATAACCAAGGACTGTGAAGTATTGATCAGCTTGTCGTGTGTCCCTGTCAGAATTTAAAATAAAAAAATACTATTTCAAGATTATGGGAATAAGTTAATTTATTAAGAATATGTAGAAATGTGAGGCTGCATTTAAATTATTGTGCTATATTTTATTTTGTTTTCTGAAAATCACTTTCCTGAATAATTTTGGAATACTAGTTATATGATAGTAATAATTTAAGAAATCATTCCCTGAAATATTTTTTCATTTTATACTAAATGCTACTTTGAGCATTGTGCTTAAAGAAACAATATATAGGTACTTTTATTAAATAACTTCATTTTTTCTGATTTAATTTCCTGATGCTATTCAATAACATTATTTTCTAAGAGATCTGCTGATTTTTATGGTGTATTGTAAATTGCTTATCCAATCAGTACTATGTATAATGGTTTCATTACTACTGAATTTATATTACAACTTAATACCCTGGAAACCTTGAATGCTATCCTCAGTGACTGATGAGACACTACAAAATATGAGAAAATGTTTATTACCTGGGTCACTAAAACACTGCAGATAGGGAGATAGGGTCCAAGTCTTACCAAATCCCACACGGTGGTTAATGGTTCCATTGAGATTCCCTTTAATCAATTTTCCTTGGCATATTCAAAATCAATCTATGAAATTTCATTGTTATAACTTGAGAGTGAAGAAGAAGTGCTTTCATTGCCCAGAACAATTACTGGTGGATATTTCCCTTTCTATGGTTATTTGTTGTCTGTCTCTGGCAACCCTGTGAGTTCTTAAGCCTAAATGCCTGGCCTACAGTAACTCATGAAGGTTTGAGAAAAAAAAAAAATTGATCACTCCAGAAGCAACCAGTAGTCACCCAGCATTTTGTAGTGTTCTTCTTCTTTGTGTTTTTTTTTTTTTCCTATTAAGATGCTACTGCAATATAATTAATCCAAAAGTGTAACTGTAGGTAGAAACTACAGCATTGAATTATAGTGTTTATAATGCTATGACACTGAACCTCACAGAAAGTGTTTTAATGCTTTCTGACAAGTTTTTGCTCTCATCAGTGGCATTCATTCCTCTGAAGTTTAAATACTTTATGCTTCGCTTTCAGGTCTTAGATTTAAGTCTTTTATCCATCGTGAGTTGATTTTTCTGTAGGGTAAGAGATGAGGATCCTGTTTCATTCTTCTACATGTGGTTAGCCAATTATCCTAGCACCATTTGTTGAATAGGGTGTCCTTTACCCACTTTAAGTTTTTGTTTACTTTGTTGAAGATCAGTTGACTGGAAGTATTTCGCTTTATTTCTGGGTTCTCTATTCTGTTCCATTGGTCTGTATTCCTATTTTTATGCCAATACCGTGCTGCTTTGGTGACTATTGCCTTACGGTGTAGTTTGAGGTCGGGTAATGTGATACCTCCAGATTTGTTCTTTTTTCTTAGTCTTGCTTTGGTTATGTGGGTTCTTCTTTGGTTCCATGTGAATTTTAGGGTGGTTTTCTAGTTCTGTGAAGAATGATGGTGGTATTTTGATGAGAATTGCATTGAATTTATAGATTGCTTTTGGTGGTGTGGTCATTTTCACAATATTGATTCTACCCATCCATAAGCATGGGATATGTTTTCTTCTATTTGTGTCATCTTTGATTTCTTTTAGCAGTGTTTTGTGTAGCTTTCCTTATATAGGTCTTGCACGTCCTTGGTTAGGTTTATTCCTAAGTATTTTATTTTGTTTTGTTTTGTTTTTGCAGCTATTGTAAAAGGGGTTGAGTTCTTGATTTGATTCTCAGCTTGGTCATTGTTGGTGTATAGCAGAGCTACTGATTTGGGTACATTAATTTGGTATTCTGAGACTTTGCTGAATTCATTGACCAGTTCTAGGAGCTTTTTGGATGAATCTTTAGGGTTTTCTAAGTATATGATTATGTCATCAGCAAACAGCAACAGTTTGACTTCCTCATTACTAATTTGCAGTGCTCATTATTTTTTTCTCTTGTCTGATTGCTCTGGCTAGAACTTTCAGTACCATGCTGAATAGAAGTGGTCAAAGTGAGCATCCTTGTCTTGTTCCAGTTCTCAGGGGGATTGCTTTCAGCTTTTCCCTGAGCATTGGAAAATACTTTCTAGACGATGGCTTAGGCAGACTTGTGACCAAGAACCCAAAAGCAAATGCAACAAAAACAAACATAAATAGATGGGACTTCATTAAACTAAAAACTTCTGCACAGCAAAAGAAATAAACAGCAGAGTAAACAGACAACCCACAGAGTGGAATAAAATCTTCACAGTCTATACACCTGATAAAAGACTAATATATCCAGAATTTACAAGAAACTCAAACAAATCAGTAATAAAAGAACAAACAATCTCATCAAAAAGTGGGCTAAGGACATAAATAGACAATTCTCAAAAGAAGGTTTACAAATGGCCAACAAAAATAAGAACAAATGCTCAGCATCACTAATTATCAAGGAAATGCAAATCCAAAACCACAATGTGATAACACCTCACTTCCGCAAGAATGGCCATCATAAAAAAAAAAAAAATAGCTGTTGGCATATATGTAGTGAAAAGGGAACACTTTTACCCTGCTGGTGGGAATGGAAACTATAGTCAAGGATTGTTTTAGACTTTTTAACATAGAAATACAATCTAGGATATGCCATACAGTCATTATAGTTACTATAAATGTAAACATTGGGTAGTTTTTGTTTCCAATTTGTGTGAGATTAAAGATTATTTTATTTCCTTCCAATGTGACCTTTAAGCATTTAAAATATGGATTTATAATAGAAATACTGTGGTATTTTATTCTGAATCACCCTCGACCAAATGTAATATTTTCTCAAGTCAGCTTTGAGAGAATTATAAGTATTTTCTGATATAATATGTTTGAGATATTTTCCCATGACTCATTCTTTGATGAACTTTAATAGAAACTATATACTGTGTTACTATTTGTATTAATGTTTCTGTTATATATAAGTTAAGACATTCTTGATTTTTCTTTTTATTATTTTAGGTTACAATTAAAAGTTACTTCATCCTTAGACTTAGGACAAGTATTGGTAGTCTTTTCAAAATAATGTGCCAATTTTATTTATGTTTTTTTCTTTGCTTATCTTACTCTTGGAGATTTGGTTATGAACGGAGGTGATAGAAGCTTAAATATTGTGAGGCAGATAAACATAGTAGTGGTAAAAGATTTACATGTCAGTGATAATTAAGCTCCATATTTATACTTGATTTATACTCTCTATGAACTAAACAGCATGGGTCTATTGTCTAAGAGTTTGAAGGACATCATTTACACTCATGTAAGCATATCACATAAAAGTGAATATTGAAAGAGCATCTCACCTAGTTAGAAAATAGTTGTACCCAGAGGTGCATTAGTGTACTGTTTATCCAAGGTCAGTAAGTGACTCATGTAGGAAGAAGGATGGTGATGAAAATATTCCTGTAAACTCTAAATTATCCTTAAAGATATCTAGAATATGAGAAAATATTTTATATGGCTCAAACGTACTTATAACTCCAAGGAAGGAAATTAGATATTTATAGATTATTTAGAGCTGGCAGATTTCTGTTCCTAGAACATAACTTAATGAAAAATATTTAAAATGAATAAAGTTGAAATAATAATGTTGTCTTAGTTTACAAAATGCAGCAACTAGAAACTGAATGATTGCATAAATTGCTATGAAATGTGTATCATATGTTGGCTTTTCCCCTGACCTTTGAATGTAATGGAATAGTGCAGGAACTTCCAAACTTGCTTTTATTTTTGCTCCTCTAAGAAGCCTTTAGATATTTTTATTTTTGTCTAATCCCTTCATGCATTTTAGTGTATGTACTGTATGTCTGTTTATATACTGTAAGTGTATCTGTGTTTCAAAAAGAGAAATTTTTTTCACTTCCCACAGAATGAATGATCGCCCCCTTCAGGGCAGTATCACCCCCTGTGAGAATCCATGAAATTATTCTTAATGTGATAGCTAAATTTCATTTTGTGGAGTATCAAAACTATAGGTATTTATCCCGCCCACCCAAAAAAATAAAGATGAGAAATCCAAATTACACAATTATTTATTACTCAAAAAAATGAAATACTAGGCCTAATAAATGTTAGGATCGTTAGGCCTAACAAATCCTATATAGGGTTTTCACAAAGTTCTATAACATCTGGTTCCATTTTGAATGACATGCGGAAGGGCCAAAACATCTCACTTTGAAAATGAAAGCTTTTATTTTGCTATTAAAATTTTCCAAATAAGATTTCATTCCACATTGGCTCTACACATGGATGCTGGATAGTTCTGATTTGTGACCTGCATGGTCTTAGTCCTTGGCTTCCCCATAGTCTTCCACCAGTGATATCTGTTTGGCTCTATACCCATAAGAAAGAAAAGGAGAGTTTGATGGAATTTTAAAACCAAAAGAAAGTTGCTGTCAGTGCTGGTTGAAATAAATGCATCATATGATATAGGCAAGGAAATTGGAAATTACTTTATATTGCAAATATCATATTTCCGTAGGTCCAGAAGTCTAAGACAGGCAGAGTGTGGTTGTACCATTTACTGGAAATCCTTTACAGTGGAGTCGGGAGTAATCTCTCACTGTGGCTTGTGCAACATGATGATCGCTAGAGATGTCTAACATAACACTTAATGAACAACATGATCATTTGAAAAGTTATGTGGTCAGTCTCTATCATATGCGCACATCCACTTTTCCTATAACCCCAAATTTTTTGTTGATATGTTCAAGTGTTCTTCCAAAAAAAAAAAAAAAACGAGCTTTTAAATATCAAAGAAAAAACAATAGTCAAAATTGTCTTAGTTTATATAACTTTGTATATTTCATAAAGATAGTTTCAAAAACCCTCAATAATTTCCAATTTTATTAAAATATTTGGCTGAGAGATGTTTCATGGCTTTAAATAGATAGAAAAATTGAGTCATTCTTAATGCTGAATTAAACTTCTAATGTTTAATAATTAAAAGCATTTTTTTTTTTTTCTGAGTAGATACATGATAGAATTTAATGGGAACGAATAAAATCAGTATTGCACAAGTCACCCACCATAATCCAGGCCTTCAATTCTTAACTCTCTTTTATATTGAGTCAATTAGCACATGTTAATTGAGCAGCTGTATGGTATCAGCACAAGAACTCAACTTTTTATCCCACCTTTGATCATCTATGGTTTTCTGCAGAAGGATTAGAAGGATGCTTTCCCCTCTACCACCTTTGACAGCTATGAGAGAGAAACCACAGCAGTGCTTTGCAGGGGTCAGGATAGAATTGGAACCAATGAAGACAAAAAAGAAAATTCAGTGCAATTCTTATGACCATCTCTTCATATTTCTCACCTGTTTCCTGACCATCTTTCATGTCTGCCTACACCCTTTAGGGAGAAGTGTTTTAAAAAAGTTCTACTGTTAGAAAAATTTTATGATAGAAGTACTTCATTTATGACAGGAATTAGTCAAGAGAGAGCATGATTTAAATTGACACAACTTAAACTGAAATATATTTTCATTGAAATAACTGTTATGGTACAGATTAAGTATATAATCCTTTGACATATTAATTGTCCATTATATACAGAAATGATTTCTAAATCACTCAAATTCACATTGCAACATTAGCTAGTTAATAAATGGAGACAAGGCTTGAAAAAGAGAACCCTTGCCTCATTTATTTTTTAAGATGTTCAGACTATTGAGAGCTACGATAGGAGAAGACATTAATAGTTAAAAAGAAAGGAAGAAAGCAAGCAAAATCCAAAAACCCTTGAATAAGAACATCTGCATTTAAAATTATGCTTTTATTTTTAATAATTATGTGGCCTTTCATAAATTACTTAACATATCTAAGCCTCAGTTTCCTCACCAGTAAAAACAAAACAAACAACTAGGATAATAAATTTGTCCTATTTTTTCTATCACTGAATTTTTATAAGAAAAATAATTTATAGCTATAAGACAGCGGAAATTGATATATAGCCAGGACAGCAGGAAAGAGCTTTATTATACAGTGTGGAGCCGTCTGCAAGCCACACTCCCCACCAGCAGCCAGGGTTAATTATATTTAACTGGTATGTTAGATAAATAAAAATTTAACTCCTGGTAACTGCTTATATTTATTTAATCTCTTATCCATTCACCCATCTAACTCACAACGATTTGGAGAGTATTGTGTATGTGATGCTGGAGAAGTTCCTATATTATTCAGCATAAGATAAAGCTGCGTTTTAGAGCGAGCAACTGCAACGGCTCACTAGAATAATAAAATAAATGCTTATTTCTAGTTCATGTCACAGTCACACAGATCTGTGTCTTTCCTTGCTTGTTCTCCAAGCTGTAAGTTTCGGTTTGAGACCTGGGTTCAAGTCCTATCTCTGAGGTGTGATTGAGAAATTACTTAATCTTTTAAATTACCAGTCTCATCATTTGTAATTGAGGACAAAAAGAAGAGCTACCTAGAGAGAAAATTAAATGAGATAATGTTTATAAAGCACTTTTCACCAAAATGGCACACAGCATGAGGTCAATTAATGTGAGTCATTATTTTTTTCTGGGAAAAGTCAGGGTGTATGGTCGTAATAAATTCATGCAAGATGCCTCAAAACTCTCTCTCATTTCTAATCTTTATGGAAGCAAAACTGTATCCATGTTTCTTGAGCACCTCCGACTCCCCGTCAACCTCCCAATCCCACCTTCCACATCCTGCTTTCACCAGGACTGCAGCTTCTGGTGTCTGAGAGTCAATGTGAAAAGCTGCATTCTTTACAGCTGTACTGTACTCTGGACATGCTGTTATGATTCTTTCTTTCTGTGCCAGGTATTTCTGGGGCTGGCCAAACCAAACCCAGGATGTTTTGGCTTCACTGTTCTTTCTTCCTTCAGAGTGAATTTCCCGATTTTTTTTTTTTTTTTTTTCTCTGCATCTGACTGGGGGTTTTAGCCTCTCAAGCTCTGTCTCCTGATCAGATTACATCTTATGTCCTGGCATCATTTTGGAGTATCCTTACTGTAGGCTCCTGCCACCTCCTGAATAAGGAAGTAGAGAAGGAGACCAGTCCTGTCCTTTCCATTTTCCTATTGGGAGCTACATTGGGATTCTCACATTTGTTTCCAGTCCTCCAAATGGACCACACTTGGAAATCTATGGGGATATTTGTTCCTGTTTGACTCTTTTTATGCAAAGATCAAAAGTCAAAACAGAGAAAACTAAAAGATACACAAAACAACAATTTAAAAAGAAACAAGAAGTCCGTGGTGAAAGGTCTACAACTGTGGCAATACTTTGCAGAAAGTCAGACAGTGGCAAATAGATACCACAGATGGTGACACCCTCAGACAGCCTGTGGAGCTTTCTTTTTTTTTTTTTTTTTGAGACGGAGTCTCGCTCTGTCGCCCAGGCTGGAGTGCAGTGGCCGGATCTCAGCTCACTGCAAGCTCCGCCTCCCGGGTTTACGCCATTCTCCTGCCTCAGCCTCCGAGTAGCTGGGACTACAGGCGCCCGCCACCTCGCCCGGCTAGTTTTTTGTATTTTTTAGTAGAGACGGGGTTTCACCTTATTAGCCAGGATGGTCTCGATCTCCTGACCACGATCGTGATCCGCCTGTCTCGGCCTCCCAAAGTGCTGGGATTACAGGCTTGAGCCACCGCGCCCGGCCCTGTGGAGCTTTCTTAATGCTGTATTGGATTACTGTCATTGTTGAGAAAGTAGGAAACTACTGAAACCCTACACCAGACTGTACAGGTCAGTGAGGATTGCTGCCGTGACTTCTTCGCTATGTAGTCCTCATGCCTTTCTCAATGGGACATACAGTCGGTGCTTGATATATGTACATGTTGAACAAATATTCAGCAAACATTAACCACTTATTTGTTGCATGCCAGACATTGTAGTGAATTAACTGACTGTATAAGGAACAATTTGAGTGGCCACATACATAATAATCTTTTCAAAAGGAGTAGATCCACTTCGGAGATTGGATTTTCAAAAATATTGTATGATACAGGGAGAAAATTAACCTTCAAACATGGAGGACAGAAAAGAATAGTAAAATGTAACCCAAAACCTTAAGGACAAGTAGATTGGCCAACAAATAAATATACATAGACTTTAAAATTAATGTTTTAATCATAATATGGTAGAATATCCTTTATGTAGCTTAATTTTAAAATTGAAGAATTAATTCATCCATTCAATTTCTCTGAGATATTTTCCCAAGTTTGTATATCGATTTACAGCTTGCTAATAAAGGATAATAGTGAAAAAGCCCAATCCTAAGACTAAAGAGTAACAGAAAATAAATAATTGTGCACAGCGGTACATTTTGGCCAGAGATCGTTCAATAAAAGGAAATGAATATATACGAAAAATGTTCAGAGATAATTATGCTAGTTTTTCAGCCTAAATACCTTGGAATTTGCAAAGACAGCTCACAGACAAAAGGGATACCACTAAAATTCAGTGCAATAGATTTCTCCATTGGAAGTGACAGGAACATCTCTCTCAATATTGCTTGGCTAATGAAGGGATAGATCTGCTGTGAAGTTCCTGGGAGGCTCATTTTCTTGAGTACAGTAGTAAAAGTTCGCTGATGAATGACCTAAACTGCTTAATGTTTCTCCTTATAACTTCTGAGCAGCAAGGCGTATCCAGGCGAGTACTGAAGAAGTTATCCTCCGGAGGCCCTGGTGTCCTTGCAGGTTGTCAGAGGCAATGAGCCAGGTTTATTTCAAATGGCTCCTTAAATGAACATTTATTTTGTGCCAGTAACACGTTTTTGATTAACAGCTCCTTTTGACTAATTTGCTTCTCAAAACAGCCCAATAAAGGACTCGCTTAAAACATAATTAAAAGCATGTTATTGCTAGTAGTTAATACTGATTAAAACAGACATTAAGACAATTACCATTGAAGGAAAGTAAGCACCGGTAGTTAGTATAGAATCCATTCTTAGTGTCTGTATGCATCACACACAGAAATGACTGCATGACAAGCTAGAGCAATGTCTCATTCTTTATGGAATCATATCAAAATATGTTCCTATTTGGTTTGTTTTAATGAATGGAAAGGCTTTTAAATAGTGGGCTCTTTATTTATTTTTTCCTTATAAGAAACATTCATGTATTCAAAAAGGTAAACTTTACTTCCAGTCACTCCAGATCGATTTCAACTGTATGAGGGTAAAGCTCAGCTATTCTTTAATATTAATAAGATCTAGGCCCTCGCTATTTCTACGCTCTCTCAATACATAAAGTGCTCTCTTACACTACAGATTGAATACAATGGGTATTTTTATTACTATTATTAGGTACTTTTGATACATTGGTTTTTCTTGTTCAAGTCATGTTGTGTTGTGGTGTGAAGAAATCGAGACTTTAAATAATTTCTGCTATTTTTTTTTTTTTTTACAAAAAGCACAATTTAAAAAGAGCAACTGTAGGAGTTAATATTATATGACATAAATTTATTAAGGTGTTTTTGTAACCTTTGCATTTAGCATCAGATTGTGACTTTTCAGGAATTGTATAGGTAAGATAAGAAGAACATGTGTTTGCATGAATGGTTATTTCATTGAAAAGGAAAATACAGAATATTGCCTCCATTTCATATGAGAAATTTATTTCTAAAAATATTTTTCCTATGATCAATTTTATACTTAAGATTAACTGCTTATTTTATACTTAAGAAGGTACTTGGTGGAAATAATAGAAATTCAATTTTAGTATACTTAACTAGGATGAAACTACCTTTAGAGAGTGCACTTACAATAAGTGATCTTAAAAATTTAACATAAAATATTGCAGAGATGAAACTATGCTAACACATTTGGAGTATCCTTACTGTAGGCTCCTGCCACCTCCTGAATAAGGAAATAGAGAAGGAGACCAGTCCTGTCCTTTCCATTTTCCTATTGGGAGCTACGCTGGTATTCTCACATTTGTTTCCAGTCCTCCAAATGGACCACACCTGGGCGTCTTTGGGGATTCTTGTTCCTGTTTGACTCTTTTTATGCAAAGATCAAAAGTCAAAACAGAGAAAACCAAAAGAAACACGAAACAACAATTTAAAAAGAAACAATAGTCTGTGGTGAAAGGTCTACAAATGGATGTTTGGTCTGCAATGGATGTTTTAGACATCCATTTCATTGTGGTAGCCCTGGATAGTCTCACAAATACACAGCACTCACCAACTGCCAGGGCCAAGTGCATTCATCAAAAGACAATTTATCATTTTCTTCATAGGTCCAAGAAGGGTCAGGGATCACTGTAGTGTCCACAGGCCAGTTTCCACACTTTGTAAGGCTTGTGGAGATTTAAAAACAACAACAACAACAACAACAACAACCACCTTATGAGGCAGTAGATGGTCCAAAGTTAGGATGGGAGTGGGCAAAAATGTTAAGAGACAAAAAGAAAGCTTTTTTCATATTTAATATAAATAATTAATCTCTTTTCATTCTACTATAGGCTTTTCTGGAGGATTCCAAGAGCTTTCTCAAATGTCCCCCCTTTCTACTTTGGTTAATCCTTCATACTATGGTTTTAAAATGAAAATATGATCACATCCTGTCCCTACTTAAAATCTCTCCATGATTCAGATTTCTTCTTGACAGACTAGATGGTCTTTAATCATCTAATCTCAATCTGTGTTTTCAGTAAAATTTTTCTGATCTGCCTTCTTCTGCAACCATGAAATCACCTTATGCTTCTCTCTTCCCCAAATAAGCATTTCAATATATACGTACACTTTCATGCACAAGGGTTTTTTCTCATTCATTCCATTTGGAATGTCTTTCCACACATTCTCCAAGGGTCACACATCTCTTTATCCCAGGGTTGCCAGATTTAGCAGATAAAAATAAAGACAACCTGGGTAAATTTGGATTTCTAATAAACAATGAACAATTTTTTAATATATGTCTCCTGCAATGATTTTATATATTCCATAAATAAAATTTGCCATCTCCCCCATAAGTAAACCTTTGAACTTTGTATGTGTTCAGTTTTTTAATTAGCTAGTGGAAACTCTGGTACATAAAAGATAATCAATAATTTTTGGTTGAGTAAACACATATTGCCTTTTATGTATTATAATATTGTTTTAATATACATAAGTATTTCTAATAGTAAATTAAAATGCAGATAGTATTTTGAGCTATCAGGCCCACTCAGATTTCTGAAATAATGAAAAGGACTTTGCTACAACATGGCAGGGCCTGAATTTATTATGTAACAGGTAAGAATTCTGGCTAGATGCCCTAACTGTGAGATCTAACTTAACCACCTACTTCCTCAGTGTCTTCGTCTGTGAAATGAGGATAATAAAACAAGATCACTGGGATAGATTTCATGGGTTAATAGATGTAAAGTTCTTAGCAGAGTATGTAGCAAGCTTTACATAAAAGTAAGTCTTTATATCAACCCCAAATACAGACACCAAAAGAAACAATCCCATCAGTGATCTTAATATATCCAAGAACATAAATATCTATGCATTTAATCAGCTTTTTGTGTCTTCTTTGCTTCTCCTAATCCAAACTCTTCTTCCCTCTACCCTAAGGTCCAGGACAATGATTCATACAGAATCATTCATCACACTTCATCAGGTCCACTGACCTCTGGCTTAAGGTGGAGTAATTGGTGAGGAAAATTGGCAGGAGACTAGAGGAGGAGAGTGTGTTCAGGCAATGCATTGCCTTGGCACCTGAGCCCTGGGGTCACCTCCTTAGCTGGCTGAGTTCCAGGATCTGAGGTCAGCAGCTCTTGGCAGGCACCCTCTCCACCTGGCAGTCTGCGCTCTGTGGCTCTGGGTTCTAGTAACCACCCTCCCCTTCACCATTCAGGCCTAATGCAGTTGGCATCTCCTTCCTACCAGCCCCAGGTTTCTACTGTTCTGATAGTTGCATTATACATTGCCTATATCTTTGAAAATAGTTCATTTATTATACTTTTCTCAAATGTTCCCATCCATTCCCTGCAAAGACCCTGACCAAAACAGCACTTATAAAAAAATAATTTGATTTCAGAATCTTATCATAACTTATTTTGCTTAAATATTTGCAGATCTTCAAAGATATTCAAACACCTCATTTGCCAAAATAGTTTCATTATGTTTATCATAGTCATTACAACTGGCTATTTAAACTGCATTTCCTCAAGAATATTGTTTTCACTTCGTGACAGTCAATGTTTGCTTGTTTGGTTTAATTTGCCAAATTGAGAAAGTCAATTGTTTGGTGGTGACATTGAAAACAAAGCAGCCTTCTCCAGATATTAGATTAGGTTCATGATTTGGAGATTAACTAAATAGTAATGTATTGGTCTGCCTGGAAGTGTAGCTTTTAAAGCAGTCACTTGGATTCTGGCAGAACTTATTTAAAATAGAATCTGTTCTATTTACAGAAATGTTTTGACAACTCATTCAAAACAATAAAATTGTTTTTCCAAGTGGCAACTGTTTTAATTCGACATTGCATAAAATGGTGGACAGGCTGAGGAATGCACGGATAAAACTAATGACAAAAGGGGAGGAACTAGAAAATAGGATTTATCTTGTTTGCATTTGCCCAAGATGATTTCCCATAGCAGTTAATTTCAAGTGCAGTTATAGAAATAACAGAAAAAGAGGGAGAGGAGAATGGGGGGTGGGGACTGAGGGGAGGAAATGAGAAAGAATGAGAGAAGGATTGAGAACTAGAAAAATTTGACAAGTGAAGTTTTTTGACTCATGAGAAATTTGATTGTTCTTAAAAATCTATTTTACTTAAAAATTGTAGTTAAAAATCTATTCTACTTAAAAATCTATTGTTCTGGTCATTATATTATATTGATTTGTATTTTTTTCATCTGTAAAATGGAGAATACATTCATTTTAGAACATTAAAAATATATTATTATTATAATTAATAAAGCAATATTATTGAATATTACATATCATAAAGACATTTCATAAGTTGAGGGTTAAACTTGCAGTTATAACAGACATGTAAATACAAAAATATTTTTGATACAATTATAATTATATCTAAAATAAACTCATAGAGACTCTTATCTCACATATATTCTATCACTAACTCTTTAGGAATTCATAAATTGTATTTCTACTTAGTATTCTAGGTACAAGAAAATAAATCTTGGAAAATTTTAAAAAAACTTGTTAAATATAAATGCAGCTTCACAAGGTGATGGATAACAATAAAGTTTGCAGTTTCTTCTAGAACCAACTAGTCTTAGAAAAAAATCCATGCAAATTACATTCACATATATTCCTCACTTCAGAAATTTGGTCCAATTTTTACATTCAATGTATATTTTAATTCCTGAGGCCTTACAGCATAAGACTTTGTGTTTGTGTGTGTTTGTGTGCGATCATCCTAAAATTCACTTCCTTTTATGAAATCCAAACAATGGATGCAAACCCAAATGAATTTTCCATTCTCAGAGGAATTCTTCCCAGAGCCATGAAGCCCAAGTAGGCAGTCACTCACTGCTCTTTGAAAACAGGCAGACGATGTCTAGTTTGAAGTAATAGACTTTTGGCAATAGTAAAAATTTACAGGACCCGTGTCTGGTTTGCAGGAAGCAAAAAGTGATGGAACTAAAATGAACTGAAATGATTCAGATGTCAAATGAGAATCTGTTCCAAAATTAAGATTTATTGAAACAATAATGTCTCTGCCAATGCACTGTATTGGTGGGACATAGAAATTTTATGTTTTGGAGAAACAGCCAGAGGAAAACCAGCTGAAACTGCAGACAGTGTGTCTCATTCATAACTTCACATTTTCTAGTTTTCTCTTGATGTCCTGTCCTAAGTAGTGCTAGGAGACGCATCTTCTTCCATTTTACCACCAATTAATTGGAAAAAAGTTCATTCTGTACTATGTGATTCTTCTGTTTACCTTTTTCCTAAGGGAGGAGGATCTTACAGGAATGTATCTGGCCTAAATATAAAGAAGAAGCTGGGGCAAAAGGTTTATTTTACTCACATTTCAACTTATAGGCAAAACTGAAATAGATCCTCTAAGGCAGTTGTGGTTCATACGTAAAATAACTGATCCAATATTTTTTTAAAAATTGGCTTTTAGGGGGTGCAAGGCTGTGGAGCCATGGAAAATAATCATTCACAGAACTCCTGACAGTTTTAATCACAGGATTCTCCGCAATGACTGGAAGAAATTGCAGGATCACTTGTTCAGGGACAATTCAGAAACTGATGCAACATCACAGGATGACTTATATGGAACTGAACCACAACAAATAGATCATCGTTGAATTGACTGATTTGTTCTAAACAGGCATATGTGCATGCATCTACAAAAAATTGCATATTGTGGGATGAATCAAGTTTCTTTCCACTTTCTTCAAACATCTTACTGGTTTACCTATTAAACAAGAAATTTCCGTAGTAAAATAAACCCGATATTGTTTTTCATCTAAGAGTTTGTGAAACTGAAGTTGAATTTAGACCATATATATTATAAGACAAAGAGATCAATCATTTCATACTAATCCATATGTAACTCTAAACCAAATCGCTGCAAAATAAATTGGCAACTACCATATACTTTCTAATATGCTGCCTACTATGGAGCTAAGATAAACTAAACCAGGGATTTAATTACAAATGAAAGCCAGAAGAATCTGAAAGAAGTAAGAGACGGGATAAGAATTTATTGTAGTAATACACTGAAAGCTTCTATCTTTTTTTATTTCTTCTTTCCTAAACTCTCACCTTTAGATACTAGTTTCTGAAAGTTTACCTCAAAATCCCAAAATGTCACTGAGAGAATTAATGTAAAACATCTTCTCAGATTATTTAAAACATCCCATATGAATGCAAACAAAAAAACAGGAAGTATTTTCATGCTCTAATTTCATCTACGGCCCAGCCATTCAATGATTATAAAGATAGTTTTCTCTCTTGCTTGCAAAATACATGTCCTCTCTAGCCTAGGTGGTACCTATGTGCACAAGAAAAAGAGCAGATTTTCCATAAGACACTTTATAAAAATAAAAGTCTATTATGATCACACATATTAATGACAGTCTTTTAGAACTGTGCAGTGCCCAACCTCAAAAACAATATATGCATACGGCTGTTTTAAACTTTAATTTTCAATACTTCAGGTTTTCCTTGAAGAGCTTTCATATCTCTCCATACTATCTTAACAGTAAAGAAACACACATTCACATCTAGAAATGCATCCTGAAAATAAAACTCTCTTAAAAAGTGATGGCTCATCAGGACATCCACCACATTTCTCACTGGTTACAGTGTTTAAAACCAGATTTTGTTCCACTGTCATTGGAAAGCATCATACTAATTTGGTAAATTGGTGTGATATGTGTAGTGATCAATATACTACATTTCATTTTAAGACGATAATCTAATAATGCTTTTGGAGTTTTTTATATGCATGCCACATTCTCAGATTCTTAGGGAGAAGCAATTCCTGTCAATTCTCAATATAGACTAATGCCAAGTAACATATAAGAAACAGACTCGGAATATTTTCCTGGCAAAATAAGTCTAAAAAACTAAGAACTTTGTGTTCTAGGACTTTTAGAATAATTCCACAGCAAGATCTGTTGTTACAATGAATTTGTGAAAACTAGAGCAACTTACACATATTTTGCTATATTGAAATATCAAGAAACAGATATGCATTTCATATGTATAAAAGCATAGATTGCTCTATGCACTAATCATGACCATTTGTGTGCATTTTTTATTTTTATTACCTAGGCTTGGAGCAATCTTTGCAAAACAGACTCATAACAAACATGTAAAAGTGGAATAAAAAGCACATTCCCCATAAAGTGCTTGCACAGCACAGAAATGTAAAATTTTGGCATCCAGTCAGTTTTGTGTGGTATAAAAAACTTCTTATATTTAAATCCTCTGTATTTTACCAGTCTTTTTATGTAAAACTTAAAGTAGAATTGACTGTTTATCCCGGGTGATTAGGCCACGTGACGCCTTCCAGGTTGGGGAGCTCTCACTTCACTCTGTTTTCTATCAGCACTCCTCGACTACTGGCATGTGGGGCCAATTTGTTCCTTCTGCAGAGAAAGAAGAAGGGGTTTGGATTTAATTTTAAGCCTTGACATAAGGTTTAATTTGCTAAAAAGGGGAGGTATGCCATTGTAAATCTTGGAGGAGACACTAAGGTTGTGAGAGTTGTCAGCCCAATCTGTTTTAAGCACTGTTTGAGGTGTTTGTGAAAGAAATTGTATTTCTTTCCAGACTCCACTCACCTAATTGAATGGATGCTTGGTTGCAAATACAATTCCATTCCTTATTTTGGTCAACTATTTTTTTGAGAGAAGTATGATAAATTATAGAAAGTTTTCATATGAAATATGGGTTTATAGTAGACATAGTAGATAATGTGCTATGAGTATGAAATTCATGCCAAGACAATAGTCACCTTATGTTTTAATATCTCAATACAAATAGAGGAGAAAGAAATACAATTAGTTGCAATGGGATAACTCAATAAAGAAATACAGGAGATTCTTAACCAAGAAGATTGTTTAGCATTGAGTGACGTTCATATGGGAAGCTGGACAATCTTTGTTTTTTATGTATATAATTTTTAATTAAGATAGACTCACATTAACCTATAAGGTTTTGTTTGTTTGTTTGTTTGTTTGTTTGTTTTGAGACGAAGTCTTGCTCTGTAGCCCAGCCTGGAGTGCAGTGGTGGGATCTCAGCTCACCACAACCTCCATCTCCCACGTTCAAGAGATTCTCCTACCTCAGCCTCCCGAGTAGCTGGTATTACAAGTGCGTGCCACAGCACCCAGCTAATTGTTTGTATTTTTAATAGAGACGGGGTTTCATCATATTGGCCAGGCTGGTCTTGAATTCCTGACCTCAGGTAATCTGCACACCTCCACCTCGCAAAGTGTTAGGATTACAGGCGTGAGCCACCATACCCAGCTGACCTGTAAGTTTTACTTGGGAAGATTATTGATAAGAAATGAAGAAATGGGGCTAATTTTACCATTGGTGCTGCACTGCATTCTCCATCCCAGAGACATTTGTAAGTGTGAGGGGCTTCTGGATCTTATGATGACTGAAGTGGATGCTGCATCACATACGGAACGGGAACCATGGATAGAAAGTTCTGCAATGCACAGGACGTATCTGTACTGTGTTGTACCATTTCCGACTTTCCTAATGTGCCAATAACTCACTCAGAAAAAATACATAAATATCTCTTTACTGACTCCTAGAATGGTATACATGTGTGTGCCTATGTGTGTGAGATGTGTTGTACATGTGTTTAATATTAGAGAAGCAACATAGTCTGGCATTGAAGATCACTGATTTTGGAGCTATCCTAAGCTTGTAATCCAGCTTAGACATTTGTTATTTTCTGTGATTTTGAAAAAGATTCATAAGGTCTCTGTGCTTCAGTTGCCCATCTGTAAACTTGGGAGAGTAATAGTACTTTATTCTTGCATTTTCTTGAGCCTTAAATAATTTAAGATAAATTAGATACATATTAGTTGGGGTTCACCTGAGAAACAGAACCGATGACTATATAGAGAGATATACACAGAAGATGTATTATAACAATTGTTTCACATGATCATGGAAACTGAGAGATACCAAAGTCTGCTGTCTGCAAACTAGAGAACTGGGAAACCCAGTGGCGTAGTTCAGTGGAAGTTGAAAGGCCAGAGGACCAGGGGAGTTGATGGTGTGGCTCTCAAATTTGAAGGCCTGAGAACTGTGATAGGTATAAATCCCAGAGTCTGAAGGTCTGAAGACTGGGAACTACAACATAAGAGAGCAGGAGAAGATGGATGTCTCAGCTCAATAAGAGAGAGCAAATTACCCTTCCTCAGACTCTTTGCTTTATTTAAGCTGTTAATACATGACATGATACTCAACCACATTGATGGGGGCAATCTTTACTCAGTCAACCAATTCGAATGTTCATCTCATCTGGAAACACCCTCACAGATACATCCAGAAATAATATTTTACCAGTTATCTGTGTCTCCCCTGCCCAGTCATGCTGATACATAAAATTAACCATCCAAAGGTGGTTCTAAAGAACATTGCAGCAAAACAAAGCAAAATGTAATATAATAATACATAATAACAAATCTGTATTTTTGATGTATGGTTTAAATGTTAGTAAATATTATTAACTAATGTTTCTTGTGTGACTTTAGACCAAATTTCTACAAGAAACTATTTCTATAATATAATTATATTATAATTCTATAACATAATTTTTCTTGTAAATGAGCACTGATATAGGAAAAAATATTTTTAAGACTATCAATAGAGTCTTATGGATGCTACCAAATTCCTGAGAATCCTTTCAATGCAAGCATTGAACGTTTGTATAAAACTTTCCTATTCTCAAATATGTGCTGGATATCATGAGGGTACTGGTGAAGCATGTGGCATCAGATCAATCTTTGAGGAGCCTGGGTTTTAATCAGGAAGAAGGCAAGACTGACACATGTACAGTTGTTCATCAGACAAATACTTGTAACATCTCTACTGCTCTGCAGGATAGGATGTTGCAGTAAATAAAACAGGCTACACAAGTCATGATGCCAGTGTTCTAAGAGTTTGGGAGAATGAAGAATAAAATGAAATGTTTAATAGCAGATAAGATAAAGGTGATAGAGAAAAATAAACCTATGCAGGTTGCTAGAGAGAGATGGGCTGAGAGTTTTCCAATTTTTTTTTTTTTTTTTTTTTTTTTTTTTTTTTTTGAGACGGAGTCTCGCTCTGTTGCCCAAGCTGGAGTGCAGTGGCGCGATCTTGGCTCACTGCAAGCTCCGCCTCCCAGGTTCACGCCATTCTCCCGCCTCAGCCTCCCCAGTAGCTGGGACTACAGGCGCCTGCCACCGCGCCTGGCTAATTTTTTGTATTTTTAGTAGAGACAGGGTTTCACTGTGGTCTCGATCTCCTGACCTTGTGATCCGTCCACCTCGGCCTCCCAAAGTGCTGGGATTACAGGTGTGAGCCACTGCGCCCGGCCGAGTTTTCCAATTTTAAATAAGATGTTCAGAATTTTACATTTGAACAAAGACCTGATGGAGGCAAGGAAGCCAACAGCAAGTAAAAGATTCCAAGAAGAATAGAAACTAGCACCCAGAAGCCCAAGAGCTAGAACTAGGCAGGTAAATTCAAGGAAAAGCAAGGAAGCCAATATAGCTAGAAGTGAGTGAGTGGAGGGAAGCTTGAGTGGGAGATGAATCAGACATAAAAGACCTGGATCACACAGACGATTTGGGCATTTAAGGACTTGGCTTTTACTGAGTGAATTAGGAAGCCACTGGAGGGTGCTGGAAAGAGGAGTGATCTGATGATGTGATCTGACTTCACAGTTGTATAAGGATAACATGGCCTGTTGTGTTGAGCACAACCTTCCTGCCCCACCACCCCTCACCAACCACCCCAGGACTTTAGGAAACAGAGATCAATGTGGAGATGAAGATGATGGCAGCTGTGGCCATAAAGAGACATGATGAAATTCTGGATAGATTATTATGCACGAGCCAACAGGATTTGCTGCTGAATTTATTATTGAATGTAAAAATGAAGTCAAAGATGACCACAATCTTGTTAGGCCTGAGCAACTGGGAAGAGGATTTATAATCAACCGAGATGGGAAAATCTCAAGGAGCAGTTTTTCAGAGGGGTAGCATTAAGAATTTGAACCTGGGCATGCTAAGTTTTAACTGCATATTTGGCATCAAAGTGAACATGTCAAGTAGACAAGTGCATGTATTCCAGTAGACTGAAATTTAAATCAAAACTAGTCTCCATGGCTGTGTGGTTTTTTCTAGTGACGTTAATCCACATGGGTGCAACATGTTTTGTTTATCTATTGGTACTTAACAAACTATTTCAATACCTAATGCCTTAAAACTACAATAATAATTTATTTTGTTCATGGACCCAACATTTTGAGCAGGGCTCATAAACTGTTATTCATCTCTGCTTCATAAAACATCACATATATCTATATATACACACATCTATATACACACACGTACATATGCACACACATCTATCTATCTATCTATCTATCTATCTATCTATCTATCTATCTATCTATCTATCAATCATTGGGGGAGAGAGAGAGAGAGAGGTACAACGTTGCCACTACTTATTTTATTTTATGGGACATACCTTCTTGTAGAAGAAAAAGAAAGAGGCTGTGAGAGTAATCAGAGGAGAAAAAGACCACTTGAAGAATCTTGTAACAGGAAAGGACGTAGCACATTGGAGGAACTAAAGGGGGACCAGGGGCTGAAAGCAGGAGGCACTGGAAATCATGTTTCTAACAGAAGCCAAAGCGATTTGTAAGGTAAAGATTCTTCAGGGTCTTATAGAGTAAATTAACTGTTTAGTTTACATCTTTAGAGAAAGGGGAAGAAATTGAAGTGTTTTAATTAATGGGTTGATAGGATAATACGTGTACTCAGTTAATGTTTGTGAAAAAATAATGTAATAAAGAAAGAAAATAAAAACATAAGAATAGCAATGTTAATTGAAAATAGAAAAGTTCAGCAATAAAATGGTATTTTTATGTAAGTATTAGTTATACCCTACTTAATTATATCTTGCAGATGGACATTTACCAACAGTGTGTAAAGTTGAAATTTGCCATTTCTCTAGAATTTTGAATATGTTACTCTCTGTGTAACACTGGGGCACCAAGGTGTCCAGCATCAATAAAAATAGTCATTTGTGTCAGTTCTTGAAAATTTTGCTGAAAAAGAATGCCTGGACAGACAAATTTGTGGATAACATATAGGCATGGCATACTTTTGGAATTTCTAAGCATTTTTCTTTACATGTTAGGACCAAGTTGTTGGGACCAAAGCAAAACAAATTCATTAACCACTATCACTAAAAATAAAATAAAATAAATGAACACAAAAAATCCGACATGAAGATGGAGTACACATTTTAGTGCATATTGGGTTGAGAATATTTGGCCTTGGGTATACATAAAAATAGGATTTAACATTTATTGAGTGCTTACTCTATGCCAGGTAGAGATCTACAACTTCTCATGGAATTGATTATGTAATTCTCCCAGCAACCTTAGGAGGTAGGAATTATTACATTCTCTTTTCTTTGCATATGAAAAAACTGAGACCCAGAAATGTTTACTTTGTTTCCCCAGTCACACAGTTAATAGTAAATCCTGCATTCAGGAGTTGAACCAGGATAGGCTAACTGTCCAGTGCCACTTGTAATTACAGATGAGCCATCTAACACTCATTCACACAATGTAGATTTACTGCCCATGTACCGTTTTTCTGGCCCTAGCAGGGGAACTACAGCTTTCTAGAGGACAAAATACCTTTTCTCAAGAATCTTACCATGGTTCTTCATCTTGATTCCTGTAGACATCAGTAATTTACCTTTAACTGTTTTACTATATGCTATGAATTATGGTAACACTGTGATTTTAATTTAAGTAGCAGATTTTAGTGTCTTAAAAGATATTTACAAATATATTCTGCTTGATAATGCAATTGACTGAGAAAGGTTGTAGTGCTTTGTCTCAGCTGTTAGACTGCTTAAATATACATCCTTTACTTTTCCAGACTCTAGAGAAACATCAAATTAATTTAAAGTGTGTTTCATTTTGTTCAGTTGCTCTGAAACTCTCTCCTTGCTGTTAGTAATAATAATCATTCTTTCTTAGCTCTGTGATCAGATAGTAAATTTCACCAGTTGTTCATATTGGCCCAATGGGATAAAACAGAAATCTTAGTTACGTTTATATTACTTAAAGTCCTACTATAAAGCAGGGCTTCTTTTCAGTCTTTTACTTTATTCTGTGTGTGAAATTATGTCCTCCATGCACCATTTTTATAGAATGCATCAGAAAAAATGAGAAGCCACAGCCCCAGTGACCGTATCTTGCATGCTGATATTGTTATCATAGGCTTTCAATGTATTTCCAATATTGTAAACATTGAAAACATTTCAGCGCAAAGAAGAATTGCATGGAATACAATTTCATGTTATAGAAGCATGTTCTATGAAATCTTCAACATTAAATGTAAAATATAATAAACTCGAAGAAAAATGTGAGAAACAGGAAGGGAACTGACATGGATTTAATATTAGGCTGATAGTGAGCTAAATCTTTCCCCTAGTATTATAAAGAACTAAAATTCATTTTTACATAGACATAATATGTAAAAATCAAGTTGCTGGTTATCATATCCAGAATTCACAGAGATAGACATGGATTTAGAATAAACATTCTGCCTTTATTGCAATGATGATGCTCCTGATGCTTCTGTTGTATTCCTTTGTTGGAGATAGTCTTTGGGTGTTTCTTTCCAAGAGATGTGATACATCCTGTTGACCATTCCTTTTTCTCCCAAGCATTTCCACGTGGAATCAATGTCTGGTTTGGTTTATAACTGCTGACCATGCCTGTGAACTTTCAATGTGCCTCCTATTTGTATAGTATTGCATCTGGATTCCAATAAAAAAGACTCCATACTTGAAAATCCTTAATGTTTGAAAGAGTCCACTGACATCTTCCTATCAGCTCAGTTATGGAAAATTGGACCATACATTATATATATTATATATATATATAAAATATATAACATATATGTTCCATATATATTTTTTACATATGGTCCTATTATATATTGATCCTAATTGTGTGTGTGTGTCTGTGTGTGTATGGTCCAATTTTCAATATATGCACTAACCTGATTTCTCTTCTAGCCATTGGTGAAATCAGGAGAGACTAGAGATGAATTGGTAATACTCATTGCATCCCATACAAAAGCAGTAAATTTAACCAAACGTGATAGCTAGGATGATTCTTGGAATCGTTAATATGGATCCAGCTCAGATTGTTACTTGGCCTGAAGTAGTTAATAGTATGCCAATGCTACAGGTCACTGGTTGACCTTTGCTGACTAAGAAGAACTATGGTACCAGGCATGGTGGCTGATGCTTGTAATCCTGGCACTTCGGGAGGCTGAGGCAGGAGGAACACTTGAGGCCAGGAGTTCAAGACCAGCCTGAGCAACATAGTGAGGTCCCGTCTCGACAAAAAAGTTAGCCAGGCATGGCAGTCTTTGCCTATAGTCCCAAGCACTCAAGAGGTTGAGGTAAGAAGATTGATTGAGCCCAGGAGTTCAAGGCTACAGTAAGCTATACTTGCACCACTGTACTCCAGGATGGGTGACAGAGTGAGACCCAGTCTCTAAAAACAAAGCAAAATGAAACTTACAGCACAATATTTGCTGTATTGACACTGTATTACTGATTCAAAAACCAAGTAACGGGAGATATACTCAACGTGAAAAATGCTTATATTTACTCAATTTCATATGTAGCAGCTTTTAAAGGAGTGCATTTTTTAACCTGTTAGACCATGTTGAGACTCACAAATCCTCTTTAATTCACAGATTAGAGATCTTGGAAATCATCACAAATCTCTGAGAACCATTACAACCTTCTATCTTAATCTAGAAACAAAGTTTGTCCAATGAAATAATTTCGAATAATAAAATACTGAGTTTTCTGAAAAAGTCACAGGTATGCAAGCAGACGCTGATAAAAAAAAAAAAAAAAAAAAAAAAAAGAATCACTGTGATCATGCTCCCAAACAAAAACAAATTACATTAGGTTGAACTCATAGCTAATTTTGGTGCTCCTAAATGCTCTTTCACATTCTGAAATAAGTTTCTAGTGGAAATAGTATACATGTTACAGTTCAGAGTAGTAGGTGCTTTCACAAAGAAATTTTTTTAATTGGTATAGTAGTTTTTAGTATTAAAAATGTGATTTTTAAATTTAAGTCATTTGAAACTGGGTGGAAATGTTGTAAAAGAATTTAAATTTATTTTTATTTTGAAATTTTGTCAAGGTTATGTGTGCATTATAGCAAAGAAAATAGTACAAAAAGTCTTCTAATGAAAAGCAGAGTCACCCAATTCATTTTTTTCTGCTCCTAGTCCCAATCTCCAGGAAAATTTTTCTCTAATCATTTCTGTTTTTGTTTTTCTGCAGGTTATCGTTTTAACTCTAGGTATGTTTATATCTGTTTTTCTTAATTTTCCAACTGGAGGCAATGTCTGTTCACTTCCTTAAACACATATGATTTATGGCTGCACACGGTGGCTCACGCCTGTAGTCCCAGCACTTTGGAAGGCCAGGGTGGGTGGTTCACGAGGTTAGGAGTTCGAGACCAGCCTGGCCAACATGGTGAAATCCCATCTCTACTAAAAATACAAAAATTAGCTGGGCATGGTGGCGGTCACCTGTAGTCCCAGCTGTTCAGGAGGGTGAGGCAGGAGACTCGCCTGAGCCCGGCAGGCAGAGGTTGCAGTGAGCCGAGATCACACCACTGCGCTCCAGCCTGGGTGACAGAGTAAGACTCCGTCTCAAAAGAAAGAAAGAAAGAAAACAAATGTGTGTGTGTGTGTGTGTGTGTGTGTGTGTGTGTGTGTGTGTGTGTGTATTTCATTCTCTCTCATCTTCTCTTCTGCTCCCTCCTTTCAATATTTGACAGTTTTATCATTACTTTCAGTTTTTCCATATATTATGTTTATAACTTTGAATAGGGTACATACTCTTCTATGTATAAACCATCAGCTCTAGTCAGTATTTCACATTACCCTTCCCTCCACCTTTCATCTGCCTCATTCTTCCTTTATTCTTTTGATTTATTTTAACTTATCAAACTGGTTCTCTTTTCATATTTTGTCCATAGATTGATTTTTGAAGTTGGAAACCAATTTGCAGTGTTTGCATTGCTGTGACCCTGTAAACATTGTTCACTGCCACAGCAAATGGGATTAAATTTTCTTTCCTGAAAGTCTGGTGTCATGATGTCTGGGACACTTAAAGAAAAACATTTCCAGGATTGAGGACAACTGGATTCTCATTTCTTATACTTCATCCAAGTGCTACGAAGCATTTTGTTTGATCTTTTATTTGGAGCATCTTATTTTGTGCATATTTTTATTTTCTTGAAAACTTTAATGCTACACTCTCTGTGAATTCACCAAAATCTCAAGACTTCCAACCTCTCATACATGCTGTCTTATGTGCTATTTCCATCCTCTCTAACACCCTCTTTCTACCTGAAGACCTCCCCCTTTAGTCCTTCTGCCTGTGTGCTTCAATTCTGACCAGCTCATTTTTAAACCTAATGTACAGCCATCAGCCCACACTTGGCCTGGGCTATATCCACCCTTTTTTAGGTCCAATATTTGCCTCTTTTTGTTTCGCAGGTATTATTTTTTTTTAAACACATATTCAAAGAACCTTCTAGAAAATGATATACAGAAGGTACATTTTAAAAGATGAAGTCTGTTTGAAAATGTCCTTATTTGGGCTGCACATTTGAGTGATATCTTGGCATGACATGGAGTTTGAAATAAAAATCATGTGGTTTTGTTTGTTTGCTTGTTTGTTTTTCTGCAGTGCTTTATTCTACAATCTGGTATTTCTGGGGAGAATGCCTATACTAGTCTCAGTTTTATTTGTATGCTAGTTGTTTCACTTCTTTAGAAGCTTACGGTATCTTTATCCTTGGTGTTCTGCAATTTTCACAAGAACAGTTTAGAAATATATAAATTTCATTAGGTATTGAGCACTTGTTGAATCTTTAGACCTAGACTCCTGTCTTAAGTCCATGAAGTTCTCCACTGTTATTCTTCTGATAATTTGATAATTTCCTTCCAACTTTGCTTTCAATTTTATTTTTTAAGAAATATTTTTAGTAGAATGTTACTGTTTCATCATGACTAATATTTTGTCTCTCACACTTTTTGTCTTTCTGTTCTACATGTGGGGACAAACTTCTTCCTCCTCCTGCTTCCCCTCTTTTTTCTCCTTATATCATATTTACATCTCTACTTATCCAAGCATACTCATTTCACTCTCTGATCTTTTTCTCTTTATATTTACATCTCTATTTGTCCAAGCATACTAATTTCACTCTCTGATCTTTTTCTTTCTTTTATATAACATCATGTTTTTGTTATATTGACATAATATCACCTCCGATTTCTGTTTATACAAGAGAGGTTTTGTTGTTTATACCTTTTTATTTGCTTACAGAAGTACCTGCTCTCTTTCCTTCTCCTGCGATCAATGTTTCTGTTTGTTTTGGCATTTCTTTTTCATGCTGTTGCTTTTTTTCACACATCTGATGATCCTGATTTGTCTGTCCATAGTTAAGAATGCAGAGTTGGTCAGCAGATGTGGGCTTCTTTGGCAAATTTGCAAACAGTTCTATTTGTGCTCCTCCCTTGAATAGGCAGTCAGCCTTGTGCATATGAGAGGGGCAGGACAACTGTCATACTTTATTACAGGATTAGCAACAACGTGCTGGGTGTGTGGCTACACGTCAAATGTCAGAATGGACAGAATTGTATTTAGAAGTCCAATATCCACACTTGTCTTCTGACTGTTTCCTCCCCAGATAGTTCATTTAAGTTCTTTAGTAAATAATTCCTGTTGTTTTGTCCCCACAGAGACAAATGCTGGACTGCCTAGGCTTTGCACAGGGGCAGACTGTGCTGCCTGACAGAACCATCACCAATACTGATCCTTAAGTCAGCATTGTGACTACTTCTCCCTCTCTCACTCCATGAACAGTTGTGACTACTTCTCCCTCTCTTGCTCCATGAACACTTCTCCTCTGAGCCTAATCCACTTTAGTGTCTGAGGAGAAGACTTGCTTTCATCTCCCAGAGCAGCCTCTTTGTAGCAAATTCTGCAGTGCTCATTGATTTACACACTTGTGTCCACTTTCTGTCTCCTAAAACCTCATTGAAGTATCTATTATGATGTTGATAACTACCCAGTCATCTTACATTCTCTGTGCCTATTAAATACATGTGTCGTATTTTTCATCTAGGTCTCAGGAGGAAAAGGAAACGAACCCATTTTCTCAGCATGCCATCTAGAATTGAAAGCCAAGAAGAGATATGCAAATGCTCGGGTTTCTAATAGCTCAGCATCTGGAAACAACTAAATATTAATGACACACATTTAAGATTAACAACAGCAGAGCATTTACCTCTTTCTCCTTAGAGAATTATAAGAAGTTATTTTAATGCTCTTACAAACAAAATGATGAATTTTAAGAGAGAGCTAACAAACAGAAATTCCCTTTTAAGGAATGTTTTTTTTCATTTCAAGACTAATGCATGTCCGTAACCACCACTGAATGAATGTGTTATATGAAGCATGAGTCACATTTCAGGATTAGAATCTCAGAATCATAAAAAGGGGCTGTTTCTCTCTCTCTCTCTCTCTCTCTCTCTCTCTCTCTCTGTGTGTGTGTGTGTGTGTGTGTGTGTGTGTTTCTCTTTTCTTTTGGAAACTGGTATCACCAGTTTATGTTACATTGCATAGGCCTATCCAGGATTATGAGATTTATGAAAAAGGATGTTTTATTGTTTTACAGAAAGCTTTTTATCTGACCCATCAGAACATGGCTTGTTGCTTATCAGTTCTGTAATCCTGGGATATTTTTCCTCTAGAATTTATAATAGGATAACTCTTATTCCTAAAGGGATATGAAAAGTGCAGCTTGGTCTGGTGCTTCTGTGCCACTGAATAGTATTTGGAATTCCATTTTTACATTGCAGTGAAAAGGGCCATTAACTATTGCACACTCATTTGGTACATAGGTATTAATTTAATTGTTTCTTTATAGAAAGCATAGTTGAATTATAATTAAAAAGCTACTGACTTGACTTGTTCTTGGTAGTTGCCTGTAACTGATATTTTATTATTATCATAAATGAATTATGAATGATATAATGCTGAATGATATAATTATGAATGATTATCATTTTATAATTAAGCTATGATGTCATTCTTATTTTAGTAATTATAATATGGTAAATAAGTTACTGCTGAATGTCATGGTCAATAATAAAAGCTACATGTTTTTCTTTCAAAGAACACACATATAACCCAACTTTATGGTAATTCTCTAATTTTAACTAGTTAAATGTTTAGGAAAAGTCGTCAGCCTCTCTGTTCCTCAAGAAGGCTCAGAATTGCAATACCACAAAGTAATGTACAAAATGACTTTTAAATAAAGGCAATTAAAATGTCAAAGGAAATATATTCCTTATATTTATACAGGTTTATTTTCTTTGGATATCATACTTGTAAAATATCTGCATTATTGGGGGAGTCAGCAATTTGAGGCTTTCCTTTGCAGAAGTACAGTGGGGATGCAAACCTAAAACTTGTACATTCATAAGACATACTGTAATGTAAGCTAGAGAGAAAATCTGTGACTCCAAATTGGGTGTATATATTTAGTTATTATAGATATGTGATCATTATACTCCTTTACAGCAATAACTTAAGTTTCACCAGCTTTTCCAATTGCATTTCACTTAGAATTTATGTCAAAGGTCAAAGGCCATGATTTGTAGCTATTAATCTTTCCTCTCTGGGAAAACAATTCAACTGTGTTTAGCTGGCAGGGGGAGCTTCGAGCTGTTGACTGTACAGTACTGAAATTTAGAATGCTGTAGTTTATGTAACCAGTCTCTCTTATTTAAATTCCAATGACAGATCTTTTCATTTTGTTTACCACCAAATAACAATGCAAACATGTCATGATGCAGCCCTAGACATGCTGTGTGGTCATTGGAAGTGACATTGGCTAAATAGATTTTTTGGTCTAAGTCTCTTAAAACTTATTAAAAGCATTTTATTGTTATGTGCAGCTATTAGAGAATGAAAATAAGCTTTTTATTTACATAAGAATAAGAGTAAGTCACTCTGTCTTCTTGATTATTGGTTGTTTGGTTAATCAGAAAAGCTGTGTTATTACAGTATTTTTGTAGACAGCAGTTTAGGAGGAAAAACTGCAAATGGTGTGATGGTGAAATGTTTTACTGGAAATCGGAATTCCAATTTTAAAATTAGACAGACATTTTATGTGTCATATTAGAATAATTAGGTTTCTCCTGCAGATTAGAGTATAAACTTTTAGCAAAAGTACACTCATGTTATATTTGGGTAACACAAATGTTATTACAAAAGCACTGAAGGGTTTTGGACTTTTCTGGATAATTATGAGTAAATGATCATTTTATAATGAAATCATCCTCAGCTTGTGACTCTCAACTGATTTTTCCATCTGGTGTTTGTCATGTAAAGATGCCCAGTCAGCAGTATTAAGCAGCTTGAAAATACCCACCAAACTTCTGTATTTACAGAGGCTCTTCCTTCGATATGGTGTTTCCAGATTTCTCTCTCTCTCTCTCTGTTATGCATTTTTTTTTCTGAGGAGGGCATAAAAGCATTAGGTTTTTTATTCCTAATTCTCCTAAAAAAAGTTAAACTAATGCAGTTATTTTCTTACCACTTCTTACTTATTTACACAGAAAATATAAAGATCAAATTAAACAAATTTGTTACTTGGGTAAGGTTGAGATTTGTAAAAAACAGAAGAGTTTAAACTGTAAGACTGTTCTTTATTTTTATTTTATTTTATTTTATTTTTTTATTTTATTTTATTTTTTGAGATGAAGCCTTGCCCTGTTGCCCAGGTTAGAGTTCAGTGGTGTGATCTCGGCTCACTGCAATTTCTGCCTCCTGGGTTCAAACAATTCTCCTGCCTTGGCTGCCTGAGCTGGGATTCAGGTGCCTGCCATCACACCCAGCTAATTTTTGTATTTTTTATTAGAGATGGGGTTTCATCATATTGGCCAGGCTAGTCTCGAACTCCTGACCTCAGATGACCCGCCCACCTTGGCCTCCCAAAGTGCTGGGATTACAGGTGTGAGCCACTGTGCCCGGTCAAGACCTTCTTTTCTTAATGTCAATTTGTAAATTATCCTCTGATAATAATCATCACTGAAGAAAAATGTAATTGAATTTAATGTTCAAACTGTCATGTCAAAAGTGTTGCCATGTTAGGTGTTCTCAGCTGCTGAGCCTCCTTGCCTTCATATGCATCCACCCTGCCCCTTTGCCCAAATGTTTTGTTTGCCTCTGGCCCATCTCTCACAAGAAGAAGTGGGTGACTTTGGCTTAGGTTTCACCAGTGGGAAATGCTGCTGAGAGGCTGGACAGCATGTGAGGGGAAAGCGGAATGATTTCCCTTTTCTGACCCACAGCAGTGTCTCCAGCAGTACCCCAGTTTCTTCTGTCGCTCAGTTTCTGCTGGAGGAGCCCAGTATGGTTCCAGTTCTTCCATGTGAGCATGGCCTTGGGCTCCAAAAAACCTACCTGGCCCATTGTCCCTCAAATGTATGGATGATGGACACTTTCTGTTGTTGCTGATCTCTGGATTGCCTCATCGTACCCTGTTTGCCTTTGCTGCCTCTTTTAAATCTTGGTGTAATCAGTGATTCTGTCTTCAATTCCTTTTGTTTTATATATTCAGAATGGTCTGTGCTCCTTGGTTGTATCCTGACAGACACAGGAGTACAGTTGTTATATTTCCACATAATGTCAACGAAAGGCAGGATAAGAAGGTTCTTCTGTGTGCTGAATCTTGTCCTATATGCTATAAGATTGCATGCCTTTCATTTTAGTAAACAAGCTGAAAGTAAATAGGATAAATAAGTAAAGTATGTAGTATGTTGGATAGTAATACGTGCAAGGGATAAAAAACAAAGCAGGGAAAGTGAGTAGGAAGTAGGATTTTTGTTTAATGATCATGGTAAAATTAAACAAGACTGTCTCATAAGATTTTGTCTCTTTAGCTGTGTCTCTCCAGCGCTTCAGTGGTATATAGCACAAAGAAATGATCAAAACCTAGCAACTGAAAATATGAATGTAGAGAATAGAATAATGTATATGGACTGAAGTAGTTGGCAGTAGTTTTATGGGAGAAATGTGATTTCATTTACTTCTGAAGACATAGAGAGATTCGGAAAACATTACTTCTATGTAAGCACTCCTACTTAAATCAATACTCTTCTCTATTTTATATCTTTTAGAATGTTGGGAGATATAACATTAGCAATGGACTACATGCCTCATCCGATTAGACTATCAATTAGAAGTTAATGATTTATTTGCAAGTTGACTATATGTGTGTATGTATAATGCAAAAGTAAAGAGGAAATAAAACTTTCTTATTAACATATTAATTTCCCTAAATTCAGTTCTGCCATTTCAATTACATTTACTTCATTTTTAGTTTTGCTTTACAGAAATTTATCTGTTAGACATCAGTCTGTTACACTAAATTCCAAGGTACTTTCCAATTCACTGGGTCCTATTGGAATTTTATTTTTCTTTATTCATTCAACAAATACCTGTCAAGTGCTACAATGGGCTAAAGACTACAATAGATTCCAAAGATACAACAACAAGACAAGAAGGTCTTCCTTTATAGGCTTACATTCTAGCAGAAAAGACAGAAAAAAATCAGAATAAATATGTAAAACATCGGATATGCTCAATATTAATAAGGGATAGAGGAAATCAATAAATCAGAGAAGGTGTATAGAAGTGTTTGTATCAATGTTGCAGTTTCAAAGTGGTCAAAAGCAACCTCACATAGAAGGGAACATTTAAGTAAAAATGTGCTAGAGCAGAAGTGACAAGCCATGCCTGTGTCTGAGTGAAGAGCATTTCAGGTAGAAAGAACAGAGACTGCACAAGCTTGCTGGCAGGAAACACTGCCTAAGTGAGTTACTGCCTGGGATCACTACTTTGCTGAGTAAGGAGTGGAGTTTGGTATTGCTGCTATTGTTCTGTATCATTCATTTGGTGTCATAAAATGATCTATATCCTAAAAAGCAAATATATTCATGAAATTTTCAAAACAAACCTTTTCTCCAATGTGTTTGATATTCCTTACCTTGGTATTTTTCAATAGATTATTTTGGCTTCTGAGAAACGTTGGGCAAGGCAGATAAGAACTTTGCGCTACTATAATTTTAAATGTTTATTCTAATGAGATAAAAGCAAGAAATGTACATTAATGTGTATGGACATATGAACTAAAAAAAAAAAAAAAAACTCAAGGCTTCTATATAATATATTTGTATGTAAGTCCCTTAGTTTTGTACTTAGGTGTGTGTGTGTATATATATGTATGTATATATATCCTATGTATAATGTATATTATTTCGATTAAAGATACGATGGCCTAAGAGGTATGAAAAAAACAAAAAACAAAAAACCCTAAGTCAAATTAAATTGAACAGAGTTGGATTGAGCAAAGGACGATTTGAGAATCAGGCAGTCCCCAAACCAGAATAGGTTCAGAGAGGCTCCAGAGCTGCCACATGGGCAAAGAAGATTTATGGACAAAAAAAGGAAAATGACATGCAGAAAACAGAAGTGAGTTTTGGAAACAGCTGGATTGCTTACAGCTTGGCATTTGCTTTATTTGAGCACGGTTTGAACAGTTGGTCTCCTTTGATTGGCTAAAACTCAGTGATTGGTACAAGAGTAGGCTACAGTCTGTTTACATATACAGTTAGGATAGACTTCACTATGTACAGAGAAACCTTTAGGCTCAACTTAAAATACGTAAGCAGGCAGCTTTAGGCTAAACTTAATTTAACAGGTAGCATGCAACGTCAAATGCCAAAGAAAGCATGAGAAAGAGAATTAGTTCAGTTTTCTAATGTTAATAGAAAAACAGTCTCAGACTTATCACGAGAGTCAAACTTGGAGTTTGTATGTTTCACAAGAATGAAAATATTGTTGTAGATAAAGACTGGGAATCAGGATCAAGATGGAGCTGAAACACGTGATATGCTCATTTTACCCAAGATACCATCTTCAGAGAGCAATTAAGCAAGCCTTATACCTCCTCTTCAGACTTTCCAGCTGGTGCATATCCCTACTAATCAATGAGTTCAGAAAAGAAGAATTAAAATAAAATCAAATTCCAAAAAAACTGATTACTCAGAGTGAGAGTGAAATGCCTATGTGGAAAATATTTCAAACCAAACCCTCAGAAAACAAAACCTCTGAATTTCCAAGAAATGCTACGAATGTTGGCAGTGCAAACACAGGCACACCCCACATCTCTGAACTAACATATATGAGGTGTTAATGACCCACAGATTAGCAGCCACGCCCGCCTTCAGCATAAAGAGTGATTCAAAGGCCGGTAGGTTCCAAATACTTTAGCCAATCAGGAAGCTGAAGGATTATCACTGAATGACACAAATGTAAAAGAAGCAATCTGATACACTTGTGGAAGAAAGTGCCTCCAAAGAACTTCATAAGTATTCAGGTTTCATTTAATTTTCTTTCTGAAATTTAGCAAGTGCTTATAAGAAACTACTTTTGATTCTATGCCTATATCGAAGCATATTTGGTAAAGTTGCAAGAAGTATTTTCATTATAAGCTGTTGCTTCCCTCTCCTAAAATGTTCGGCCTAGAAATTTCCATGTCTGGTTTCGTTCTTAACGGAAACTCCCTGGAAAAATGTGAAAAATTCATAGCTCCAATAAATGTTTGGAGAATTTGGGGTGGGGGCATGAGGGTCTGCTTCTGCTGTCTTAAAGAAATATAAATGTGATTTCTATATTCATTGTTGCTGAAAAACAATATAATGAACCACTTCCAGGTTTCCACCAGATTAGACCTTCAGGGAGAAAGGGATGTAACAGCAATGCAATCCAACAATATGAGAAGAGTATTGGTTTAGTTCACATACAAAAAGCTTCATGTTAGGGAGCAGGAGGTGATGGTGTCTCAACATGACAGAATTGAGTCTAAGCAGGGATATCTGTCATCCATTTTTGTCACCTCAGAACACAAAGCCAAATTGGAGTGACTTCACAGAAGAACAACAAAATGATTAGGGGACCAATGGCTTGATTTATGTGGAGAGATTAAAACAGCACAAAGTAATGTATATTTTGGCTAAGTGATTGCTAAGAGGAGCATGATAACAGTCTACAAATATGTGAAAGATTTAAATGCCTCAGGAGAGGAAGAATCTTTTGGCCGACAGCAAATGGACAGCACAAAGGGCGAGGAAAGAATTTGAGTTGAACATGAGAAGAAAGAGGGAAAAAGGCTCACCGTGAGAACTGATCACATACTTACAAAAGCAGTGAGCGTCTTCATTCTTGGACATTTGAAACATCTTAAATAAAACCCCAGGAGGCTTACTAAAGGAACAATTCTTTGCTAGTATTCTACTATGAAATCAGTGTTCCCTTGCATCAAAGGAACAAAGGCAGCACAGATGTGACAGATGTGTGCGTGTATGTGTGTGTATACTCACTGTCATGGTACATGGGGCTGGGGAAAGATGGGAGAGTAGGAATGATTGTACTTTGGTTAAAAAAAAAAACACACAAAGAAAAAAATAAGAGAGAGTAAGAAAACTATTTTCCAGCTGAATTGAAATGAAAAAACTAAACAAAGCAAAACAAAAACAACTTATGAGTAATTGAGAGGGAAAAAATGCCATATTGGATTTTGGATATTGACCAAAATATGAAAATCAACCCCTAGGATCATCTTGCCCTTATGTGACATCATTTGGAGGATGTAGGTAATTATATCTCAGCTCAGCCGCCCACACGTCCTAACCTCAAGGCTGTGTGTGTGTGTGTGTGTGTGTGTGTTGTTGGTGGAGGTTATAGTATGTGCCACTTTAGGAACATGTTGAAAATTTTTATTTAAACGCCTGTCATCCAACCATAATATAAAATATTCTTTGAAGCAGTTGAAGTCTATAACAGCCTGGAGTGGTGTTGCATCAACCTTTGTAATTGTAGAGTAAACAATATTGATTTGGAGAAATGAAGAAAAGAGGTGTTTTAGTTCTCATGCAACCCTCCCCTGACCTCCTGGACACTTCAACACACGCAGATGCCAAGACATGTGTTAGTTTCTGAAAAGGCAGCATTTACAGCCATTGTCCCTGGGAAGAAATGGAGATAATTTTCTACAAAATTAATAAAAGATGGAGGTACAGAGGGTAAGAAGGAGAGTTTTTATCTTCCTCTGCCCTTCCTCCCTCCTCATTTTTGCTGCTAACCAACAGGAAGGCTCTTTACCTCTAGCAGAGAGGTCAAGTGCACAGGCTCCTGAACAGCCAGTGCTTTGTGGAGTGACCAAGTGCTCCAGCCGCCATCCTCCTGAGACTGAGCACATCTGCTCCGAGATGTTTTCAGCCTTCCCTGACCCGGGGCATGGGAACCTCAGAACATTTCCTAACCCAGGTCTCATTAGCTTGATACAATTAGATTACTGAAGAATGCAGTTGACGAAAGGCACATATTATTTATAATTTCCATTAGCAGTAAAAATTGCTCCAGACTGAAATTTCATAAGGCCATCTCATGTCATTTGTCACACAATTAATCTCACCAAAGGGGTGGGGGGATGGCATAAGAGAGTCATAGGAAATATTTGCATGCTGTATAACAGATGTTTTTTCTTTTAAGTTTTCTTGCTTTTAGACAGGAACCATTGCTACCCTTGGTTTAGTAGAGACAGAGAGAAAGAGAGAGTGTGTAGGTGTGTGTGTGTGAAAGACAGAGAGAGTCTGTGATGTGTTTTGGTTACTGCTGTGTGTTATTTTTGGCAAATCAGTATAATAAAAATTTGTAAAATATTATTTTCAACTTGTAAGTATTTACTAGAATGAATTCAGGGATGAGTGAGTACCAGATTGAAATGTACAAAGTTTGAGATCTAAATTGTCATTTAAAATACTTTAATGTCACACACTGATTGAAGTGGGAGGGAATCTGTGGGTGCTGGAAGCCCTGGACTGGGTCTGAGGAGGTAGTTTCCAGTGACATGTCTGTCAGGTACTTGGGTTCAGTTTCCACGAAAGACAAAAAAAATTCTCTTTGTGATTGAGTTTCCCCAGTTATAATTTAGGCAATTGTATCAAATTAATGCTAAGAATCTGGGTAGATATAAAAGTCATTTAATTAATTGACTAAGGATTAGATGAGTTAGGGTATGATTGTTTTCCCCAAAATTATATATATATACACACATATACATATATACATACATACATATACATATACATACACATACATATACACACATACATAGGAGTGATAGTCTACTACTTTACAAAGTGAGATCTTAGATTATTTTTAAGGAAAATAGAGATAACTAAAGTGAATATTCTCAATATGTGCAACATATAAGAAAATTAAATGAAAAAATGAACTTTCACATAGCTGCTTTGTTGCCTTCTTTATCTTCACTATAGATTTATAAGAGGGTTCTCTATTAAAGGATTCTTAGCAGTGTAAGAAGTGGAAAAAAGGAAATAATCATTCTGGTTGGAATGATCTAAGAGGATTCTCTTATTAGTCACGCTGTTGTTTAGTGTTTTTAAGAAGTAAATCCTAGCTAGTTTAGACCACAGTAGAACACGGATATAAACAATTCAAAGATCACGGGATAATTCATTCTCAGTTTTGTTACACTCACTAATGGAGGGCCCAGATCCATGCGTTTTCTGTTTATAGACGTCTATATTATAATTGCTAAGACAGTGTCTATAGTAAGCATATGGACTATTCTTTAATGAAGTGATTATAGAAAAAGAACATTAAATTTGGTTTTTCTTTTCTTTTATACTTTAATAATTCTTTAATAAAGACATTCCACTGTGTAAAAAATGTTGTTATGGTGGTTCTTAAATTTTAATGTAATTTTTAAATATGTACAGACAATTATTCACACCATGGATACAAACACATCAGTGTATTCATTCATTTACTCAATCATGTATTCACTAATTTAATAGACGTGTATTAGTATATGCAATATGATAGACACTCTGATGAGCACAGAGGATACAACAGTTATGAAGTTAAATAGTGAATGCTGAGATAAGAGGTATTGTGGGGAATTCAAAATAAAACCACCTGACATTTTTAAGATTAAGAAGAGCTGCCAATAGGAGGTTACATTTGACCTCAGAATTTAAGTATTCTCACAATGTACACTTACACATCAGTGAGAGGTGAGAGATATGTTAATTAGCTTGATTAATAAACATTTCACAATCTATACCTACATCAAAAGAGCACATTGTGCTCCTTAAACATATCCAATTTTAATTTGTTACTTAAAGCTCAATAAAATTAGAATTAAAAGAAAATAAAGACTGAGATTTGGAAAAATAGGTGGGGTAGAGAATGAAGTGGTGGTGATATGGGGAAATGATACACAGAGAAAGACCTCAAGAAAAACATGCTAGCTAGGAATTGCTAGGTTGGAGGACTTCAACATTTACATTTGATACATGACAAATTACCCCCTAGGAAGGCTGTATCAATTTATATTTCCACTGATAGCTCACAAGCAGGTCCACATTGCCACATGTTTCACTAGGGCTAGAAATCTTAGGATTTATTAGACACACGCTATTTATTTATATTATTTATATTTATATTTATTTATTTTATTTATATATTTATATTTATTTATTATTTATATTTATTTATTTATATTTATATTTATTTATATTATTTATAAATAATATATATTTATATTATTTATATTATTTATAAATCCTATTTATAAATCTAATAGGATTTATTAGACACACGCTAGCTGTGTGTCTTTTGCTCAGCACCAGGAAGATTGTGGTCTACACAGGATTAACATGGATAAGACATAACCTTGTTCCCAAGATGCTTATCGCCTGTTTGAAACAAGAACTAGGAAACAAGAACTAGGAAGCAGAGAATAACAGCGAATTGTCTAAATGAAAGGCATAATTGTGTACTGCACACAAAAAGTGGTGAGGTATCATCTAAGTAGTGAGGGCAATTAGCAAAGATTACCAAAGCCTACGGCACAATTATCCACTCACTTGTTGAAATAGTGGGAGAGGACACACAGTGTCTCCGTATTGCTGATAACTTTTTGTCATAATATGCTTGTTTCAATCAAATTATAAAGACAATTGCTTTTGCCATAAATGATCATTTTCAAGCTAAAATGCGTGGAAGGGATTCTATGCCTGGCAATTGTGAGCTGTAACAATCTTTTCCTCAGGTTTTCCTGCTGAAATTCGTTGACAATAAACATGATTAGAAGATAAGCACTGACTCATTTACTAAATAATACTATACACAAATTCTGGACCTCTACTCATTTAATTTCATAAACTCAAGGAGATATAAATCCTAAATACCTGTATTTGAAAATAAGCACCTGCATATTGGATATTTAATTTACGGCAGCATTGTCCGCCAAATATCCTATGTATGGAAGTTTAACAAAGGTTTTTTGTTTGTTTGTTTGTTTGTTTGTTTGTTTGTTTGTTTGTTTTGATGATGAGAAGTCATATTTCAGCAATCCAAACTCCGCTCTTTTATGTATGCTTTTCCTTGCCCCAGTTGGAACTACATAGCTATACCCTGTCTTCCTAGGATGTTTTTTATATTGCAGTAGAAACCAGCCTTTATCCTATTGCAGTCTGTAATGTTTATTTAATGCCACTTAGGGGAAACAGAAAACACAACACGACAAAACAAAAACAGCATAGCTCTATAATACTTCATTGACTCCTTCTACAGAAAGCTGTGATACAAAAAATATGTTTGTGTGTCATTCCCAAAGGATATAGAATGCTCATATTGTTAAATTTCTACAGGATTATTTTTTCCTACCTCTCTAATAGACAAATTGCCATTATACTAAATCCTAAATAATCATAATGACCACCTATTTACTGAATGCTTTCTGATCTGAAGATGTTTTATACCTGTTGTCTCTCACCTTTTTGACAACACTGAAAAGTAAACATTATTATCTTCATTTTACAGAGCAGTAAACTGAGGATCCAGGGATTATGTAATGTTTCAATGTGGTAGGAATAAATAAATGGAGCAGCTAGAATTACAGGAGACTTCTTTCTGGCTCCAGAGCACAAATATTTTAAAATCCTATAGCTTTACTTGCCCTAACAAATAAAATAAAACTAGAATTTGTGAAAAGAGCAGATCTAGTCTTCTTTTACTTACAATTGATATTTAAATTGATAAGATAAAAAACAGATTAGTGATTGAAGAACATTTTTTTCTTGTCAATTATGAAAGAAATGGATATAAAAGCAAATATAAATCTTCAACTTCTGTCTTGCAGAGTTGTTTGATTATAGTTTTAATTCTATATTTTAATGGATAATAAACCTCAGGATAAAAATTCTAAGTTTCCAAATTGCTGGAGAAAATGTACTGAGTCTGTTTTGAAAAGTAGACATAAGATGAGCAGTTACAAGTCAACATCAGAAAAGCAGAACAGCTCCTTTGGCAAAATAGTTTTTTCTGGGTGTTATCATATTCTTAATGTTAACCTCAGTCATTTCTACTTTCTGGAGTTAAGCCATACCTTACAGTTTGGATGCTTAGAAGAAGCCAATCTAGAAAGAGAGTGTGTGCGCAGGCACACTGACTCAGTGACTCTTATTACTATGCCCAATATTTGATTCTCTAATTGGGAATTCATGTAATAGGGAATCCATTCTGTTGTATCCACTGTTTCACATGTATAATATAATAAAGAACAGCTTGCTTATATATGCAATAGTCATTTACACTGAGTAAAAAAAAAATTAGAATTAGAATAAAGACAGGGCGTAACTTTCCAGAGCCACAGATATCAAATTGCCAAAATTTGTGTAGCCTGATTGAATATACTCAAGGTTTAGAACAGCTAGACTCACATTTGAATGGCCCGATTTTGCAGTGCATAACATTGGTTACCTTGGCTAATTTACTTGTTTGAAGCTCTATTTTTGAACAATGAAAATTGGAGATAATAACAACTCTTTCGTGTGTTGTGGATAAATTTGTTGATAGTGTCTCCCACAATGCTGGGTACATTGTAAGCATTCAGAGAACAAAAGTTATGATTTTATAGAAGGTCTTAAGAGTTGAGTTAAACATTTTGGAAGCTAGTAATTATTATACTAGAGTAACAAGTAAAAGATTACTGCATGAAAGAACATAGTACCAAAGCTATTTTTAATTTCTTCGGGATATAATTTGTGTTGTTTTAATAGGACAAGCTGAAATTCAAATAATTTAAACTGAAACCTTTAACTTTTAGGTCACAAAGGAAGGGCATCTCAACATTAATTCTAACTGGAAATTAACTGTTAAATCTAAACAGGCCAAGTCAAACTAAACATGAAATCTCTAAGTATCTATCACTGCCTCTTGAAACTGAAATTGCATGCCTCTTCTTTCTTAAAAAGTTAAATATTTTACTGAGTAATATCTTTTTTGTGTTTATCAAGTACAATTTTATCATCCATAAAACTACTGATAAATCAACATGTTTCCTGTTGATTTGGGGAAACAGATTCAAGTGTTAGTCGATTTTTACTTTTCTACCTGCTTATTCTATTGGTAAATGTAGAAGCAATAATATTTTTTCTTGGTAAATTCAAATGATTGAATTCAGAACTGCTATCATTCTAAAAAAGAAGAAAATTGGTGAAATAAGAAGTATTTAATAACTATCAATGGGTTCCAATAAACTTGTCTTAATAAATATAGCCAACAGTGAAAAAGAATATGAAATTTGTGTAACATAGACCTTACTGTTATACAGTGACACACAATGTTCACTACAGTCTAAAAAACAATTCTGCTCACATGATTTGTTCCACAGAGATAACCAATATTTTCATGTTTGTACTTTGTTTTCTCCACTGATCCCGTTTTCTATATAAAAAATGAAATCTGGCATCTATTTTTAAAACCTCCTCTCAAATTTAAGGCCACATCATCCCAGTATAAGATAATCAGATACATTAGAAATTACTTTATCAATTTTCTGTATAGCCAGTCAGAATGTTTGATTTAGTAGGTGAGTTTTCACTTTAAACATCAGCAGAGGAGAACAATTCAAAATTGTAGAAATGGGATCTCAGGATTCAACAAGTATGTGGTAGTGGGGAGATTTTGTACAAAACTTTGAGATAATTTGCCAGTGAAAGATTCATCTACAAATTATTTAAGACATTAAAAAATCAAATACAAATACTCTTGGTAAGGATTTTTATATGCCAGACACATCTTATTTCGAATGAATAAAGTAATACTTTTCTTTTGTAGTCTTTGTTAAATTAACCTCTGTACAACTGTGGAGTTGATAAAGTGTGAGGAATAATTTTTGAGTTGGAAGTTCTGGGTCATGCATGGTGTCTGAATGCCTGAACATGAAGTTTATTTATTTTTATTTTATTTTCTTTGAGACACAGTCTCTCTCTGTCGCCCAGGCTGGAGTGCAGTGGTGTGATCTCAGTTCGCTGCAACCTCCGCCTCTCAGATTCAAGAGATACTCTTGCCTCAGCTTCCTGAGGAGCAGGAATTACAGGTGCCTGCCACCATGCCTGGCTAATTTTGTATTTTTAGTAGAAATGAGATTTCTCCATATTGGCCAGGCTGGTCTAGAACTCCCAACCTAAAGTGATTCACCTGCCTTGGCCTCCCAAAGAGCTGAGATTACAGGCGTGAACCGCCGCGCCAGGCCTAAGTGTAGATAGGACAGATCCAGAATTATCATCTGAGCACATCTCCCGGATGGAGGAAAGCCAAGAAGCCAATGGTTATGCTAAAAAGTTGTGCAAGAGCCGTAAGATGAACTTGTTTGGTACACAGTAGGTGCCCAATAAATGTTTATTGAATGAATAATGTGAAAGTTTGCTTACAGGTTTGATAGACACAAATTAAAAAAGAAAAATAAGGCAAGAGCTTTTACGTTTATTTTACCTGAAGATAGATGTGAGAATATTTTAAAATGATAGAGAAAAGATGGGAAACAGTAGAGAAAGCATGAGAGAAACAGAGCGAACTCACCTTCCAGCAGAAGCCCTTTCCAGGATTCATTTCTCTGCCAAAGTGAGTACTTGGCTGCCTCTCTTCATTCTCTTCTCTCCTTCCTTGTTGTCAAGAAAGAAAACTCTACTCATTGAATATAAAGCTATTGATCTATTCTTGCTGAGGCATTACTCTTTAGGATCTCATCCTTACTGTTTGATCAGCAAGATAAATAGAGCCGAACAATATATGTTTATGATCTCACTTTATTTCGTTACAAGGCATATAGATAACAGAGATGGAATAGGAAACGATAGCTTGAGACATAACACTTACTCATATGGACTAAGCTAAAAATCACTGAAAAATTCATTTATCTTTTGTACAGTTGTTTGCCTTCTAGCATTCAGAACAGTGGTCTTTGAGTAACCTCTTGAACTGAATCAATTAGGAAATGTAGGCAGGAAAACTTAGGAAATTATTCTGTTTCCCTGGATAGTGTCTCAATTTTGCAATGTATAAGGGGTCAGATGTGTACATTGGGTTGGTCTATCTTGCTGAAATTTGTGGAATATCTTCCTGGCTTTATATTTGTTTTCCCCATGTAAACACCATTAGTAAAACAGCCTCCTTAGTAACAAACTTTTTCTTGAATTAATCAAATTACAACTTCAGCAATTCACTTAACAAGACTTTAGAAGTTTTCACTCTTTATTTTCCCTTTCAGATTATTACTTTCAAAATCTTCTCTTTGTAGATACCGTTTAAGCAAATGCTATGCAATAAGAAAAAAAAGTAAACAGTAGATCATAATAATTACGTAAAAAAAATAAAATTCCTGGGATAAAGGTTCAAGTTTTACTTGAGAAGACAAATCTGACCCAGATAGGCTTGCAACCCTTCCCTAATGGAGATAGGTTGAACTCTTTACAGTATAGTTTGTTTTTATGCTGTTGTGATATGGGAAAGGTTGCAAAGGGCTCAGAAGGCTTGATGGCATATTTCCTCAATCCTCCTGACATGGAAGGAAAGACACTCTGAAGCATAAATTTGTGTCTGCCATTACTGTTTGTACATGTTTATACACCACCTGGATGAGAGTTTGGAAGGTTGTAGGAAATGCGTAAACCTGGACACGACAGCCCTGTTCTCTGATCCCAACACTAAATATAGCCGAGGCACTTTGATGAAGCATTTTTTGTGTGTGTGTGTGTGTTTTTTTTTTTTTTTTTTTGATCTCTAAGCATTCCCTGAAAAATAAGAATGTCCATTAGAAAGATTATCAAGTCCCCTAAATATCTAACATTCTAACATGCACTGTCATGTGGTTACATTCTTTTCTTACATATTGAAATGTAGCTGAAGTTCCATGATCAGATATTTCTTAAGCTAAAGCATGTAAGACTATATATACAGATATAATTTTTCATACACAGGTAGTGTAACTTATCCTTGAAAACACAGATAAAACTCTGAAGATATTACTTTATGGACAGCATTCCAATGTATATTCTTTCAAAGGATCACTATTAATGATTAAGTCTCAAAAATGTAGTCACATTGTTATATTCTTAATGAGATTTGATGATTCTGGCAAATCCAGTGATTTAAATCCTCCACTATGTTAATAATGTGTGTGTGTGTGTGTGTGTGTGTGTGTGTATATATATATATATATATATAAAATTCTTTTTTGTGGCTCAATAAATCAAGTAATTGTAATCTTTTAACGTTAGGAACATTTTGATCATCTCACACTGCAACAGAGACTGAGGATTTAAAATTAAGCATCATAAAATGCAGAATAAAATTATAAGGACCTTCTTGTAATACAAAATTTATGGAGACAAAACTCTAATTTCCTGATGGATATATTATATTAATGTAATGGATACCTCAGTGTAGTTAAATTGCATTAAATGGTTATTAATGCTTGAATAAACTTCAAGGAAGTGGGCACTGGTTGAAATGGGATAATATTTTGTTCTGCTAAATTATACGTTAATTGGTATTTCCTCTCTTGTAAAAGGACCTAAAGGGTTTAATAAAATATGTGGTAGAAACATTTTTTTTTTTTCCTTCTTGAGATATTAAGTCAAGGGTGTAACTGGAAGTGTTTTAAACCTTTCCCAGAAAATTCTTCAGTATTTGTAATGACATGGGTTTCAGGGACTCCCAAAAGTAAATAATTAAAGCTTTTAGTCATCCAAATAATGATAGACTGCATCAGGGGAAAAAATGTTACAAATTATGCAGTTGAGATTTGTTTTCTTATTGCATGTTCCACAGTGGCAAGCGAGAAAGGGAGAGAGGGAGGGAAGGATGAAGAGAGAGAGGAAGGAAGAGATGGGGAGAGATAGAGAGAGAGAACGAGATGGCCACTTTGTTATTCTCAAATTACTTCAAAAGGTGTTTTTTTTTTTTTTTTTTTTTTTTTTTTTTTTTTTTTTTTTTGCTAATACAGGGAACAAGATCTTGCAGTTTATTTTTGTTTTTTTCAGATTATAAAAAATACCAGAAACCTCAAGTTTTACCTAAGGGATGGAGTTCTCCTATGTATGAGGCAAACAGATGTAACCAAGTACTTGAAACTGTCAGCCTAGAGTCTTGAGTTGAGTTATAATTTTTAAAAGTAGAGCCAGCTCTGTGATAAAATTAGGTCTGTGCACCCGGATGCTTAAAGGGAACAGAGTAAAGATAGTATAGTTTGCAGGACTCAACACAAGTGAAACTGGCATATGGGGGATGTAAAGAAAATTAAATTTGGGAACTTAAAAAGTGTTCATAGATTTACAGTCTAGAGTTAGTGCATTGACTTCTATTTAAACGTTATTTAGAAGTTTCAGTGTTCAGTTTTTGCCTTGTGGGAGGCACATCTCATTTTCTTTAGGGTCAGCAGTCATGGAATGTTACTCAAGTGCCATACAAAAAAGGGAACACAGGCTACTCAATCTAAAATAATAGACAATGTGGCCCAGTCACAGGGACTACATAACCAAGATGAAATATCTGCAGCACTGTAAAAGCTAAACCCATGGGGCTGGCAATTCCAAGTAACTAAGACCAACAGGAAGTGACCCCAACTCCATGGTGACACTCTGCTTTCCAATCGAAACATACTTATCAACAGGAAAGTTTAGAAAAGAGAAACTACAGAAAAGAAGTGAAGAGTCATTAATCAAGGCAACAGAGGGGAAAATGGTATGTGCACTTCAGGATAAACAGGGACATTGTAAGGTCAATGTAAATTCATGGCCATTTGAAACTATCATTGAAAGCTGTGTACACCCTCAGGCCCTGTAAGCCAACCCATATACTTTATTTCTCTATTCGTGTACTCATCTAGAGAGAAGACTGGAACAAAATTAAAAAGATAAAACCTCAGCTGAACATTTACAATTGAGATACACATATGCAATCACATAGGGTAAGGACAAAATAAGGTATCCTCAACTTTTAACATATACGGTTCAGGATTTCAAACTTTCTATTCGATTCTATCATTTTTGAACTTCCTCTTGTGGACATAATTCTTTTCTGAAGCTACTACATTTGCTATTTTTAAAGACTTTTATTGAGACATGACATAATTTTTTTTTTTTTTAATTTTACTTTAAGTTCTGGGATACATGTGCTGAACGTGCAGGCTTGTTACATAGGTATACTTGTTCACTAATTTAAACCTGGGAAGTACCTGGCTTGTAGTAATTTCAGTTGTTTGTCATCTAGTTTACAAAGATGGAAACTATTTTTGTTTCTGTTGTGCGTGGATGGTTCAAACTGAAAATTCTGTATCATTACGTCTTCTCTGGAGAAAACATTTAAAAAAATTATATTGGTCTCCAAAGACAGTGCACCTAATAACACAATGCATGGGAAAATATCTTCCCTTTCTCCTAACACTTCCAAGACAGAGGAAATAAGATCTCGTTCCATGCCAGCACCAAAGGAAGCATGTTGTTTCATCTACAAGATTCTCATCCAAAAAGTTTTGTAAAGTATTTTTATCATTCTAGTAAAAACCAAACCAAACAAACAAAAAGCAATCTTTAGATATTTAAATCACCCTAAAATGTGATTGCATTAGTTCAATGAAAAGCTCTGGTGATGGGGTAGAATTGCTAGCATTTAATTCTCATCCCTAACTCCTTCTCAGTTCTGTGACCTTAAAAAGGTTACCTAACATCACCATGCTTAATTTTTCATTCTCTGTAAACTGGGACAACACAAACCTCATAAAGTTGTGGTGAGTCTTTCAAAGCACATGTGTAAGTATTTTATGATAGTCCCTGTCTATATCTGGCACCAACCTTCCTGACACAAAGTGAAAGATGCTCCTTTCCCAGTTATCACTCTACCCAAGAGCTGGAAATTCTTGGCACAGGGAGTGTGGTAATGACTGCCGCCCATATTCATTTTGAAAGTTTATAATCCTTTCCTTTTTTTTTTTTTTTTTTTTTTTTTTTTGAGACAGGATCTTGCTCTGTCACTCAGGCCTGAGGGCAATAGTGCGATAATCACAGCTCACTGCAGCCTTGACCTTTCATGCTCAAGCAATCCTCCCACCTCAGTCTTCCAGTAATCCCTGTAGCTGGGACTACAGGCATGCACCACCACAGCCATTTAATTTTTTCAATTTTCAATTTTTTGTTGATACTGGGTCTCGCTACGTTGATCAGGCTGGTTTTCAATTCCTGCCCTCAAGTGATCCTCCTCCCTTAGCCCCTAAAAGTGCTGAGATTACAGGAATGTGCCATGGTTTATATTCTTTATCTTCTCCCATTCATAATCACATCTCAAAATTCTAGTAGGTCTTATGGATGCACAGTCTGGGCAACAGCATTGAACCATGAATATTTGTTCAGCATACATTTTGTCTGGAGGTTTTATGCCTATCCCCTCAACCTTTTACTTTCCATTTTATCAGTCTTTTTATATCTGACTCATGTAAATGATGAAGCAGCCTGGGAAAGATGTGGAAGGGGCATTTTCAGGTGCAAAAGTGCAACCTTGATCTACGACAACGATGCAATCTTAATGACTGAGAAGTAAAGGGAAAAACTGAGAGACAGTGAACTCTTTTGCTGATACAGAAAATGGTCAATAGATGAAAGTAGGAATAAAAGGGTTAGCATAGGAAAGTACCATTTGTTAAATGCATTTCTGAGCAAGCACAAGAGAGTAGCCATATGATTCTGTCAAATGCCAAAAATGATAATCCCATGATGGAACTTTATTCAGACGCCTAGAATAAAAGGAAATTCTATAGGTGAATTTTAAAATACAGATAAGAGTTTCCCTTTTGCCTGATTAAATGAAATAGTTAAAATTTAAAGAATAAATAAAAATTTCACAGTGGAATCAGTCTCAGGATTATAAATGGAGAACCCCTAGAAACCGCTAAGAAGGGTAGAAAAAAATCTGAAAGAAGCAGCATTTAGAAATGTGTATTTCACCAGTTAGTATAACTTGACCATTTAAGTCAAAGGTAAGTATATAGTCAACACTCTCTTCTGGCTGAAAAGGAAAATGTCTGCTCCAAGTAAACTGCACACATAGAGATGGTGAGAGCCTATGGACTTCCAGTGATAGACACTGTCATAACAGTCAGCCTGGTCATTTATTATTTCCAACTGTTAAGCTCAGGGGCCATCAATTCATAGCCTTTTCATAGCGTTCAGGTTTATTGCTTCTGCTAGAGTCAGAAGGGGCAAAGTAATCTTTCTAATGTGTTCAATGGCTTTTGAGTGAAATTCTAGCTATGCAGCATAAAATCTAACAGAAGATTCAACAAGCTGATGGGCATAGGTTCTCAGGACACAGAGACTGCTGCATAGCATGGCGGCGAGCCCTATAACCCTCAGAACAAGTGTTCAGCGTACCTTTTTATATAGCGACTGGAAGCACAAGACAAATATTAGGTCAATAAGGAGGTTAATATAAATATGCAGAAGCAATGGAGTGGAGTGGTAACAGATGTCTGACATGCTGTTCTGTCAAGGGAAATTTGTGACTATGAAATGTCAATTATTAGTGGCCTAATAGTGGTAACATTGATGATTTGGATCACATTGTAGATGGCGATAATTATGGAAGGGCATAATCTCTACATTGTGTATTTGGCTTTTACCATGTTGCTTCTCATTAAAAAAATGTTATTGAAGTTATTATGTTATTACTACTTTCTAGGACAAAATAAATGAATCTATTTTCTGTGAATGGCAGATGATCACTGAATTATCATACACTTGGACAAAATAGTAACACATACCAACTCAGTTAGTGCTCCTCGACAGATGATTTTTGCAATTCTCTTTGATTATGTATTTGCCACTTCTGACTAAATTATTAAAAATGTCTAAACTATTACAAATGGAGGATTGTAATTTGATATTTTCTACTTATAATTGGCCACTAAAAGGGAATTAGCAAAAATGTATTGAACAAATACTATTATATCAAACGTAACATGTTAGTTCATCTGAGGGTAGGATGGGGGAAAGATGGGCAATACACAAAAATGCATATCACACACTTTACAGTCTAGTTATAGACAGAATGCATATACATGGAAAGCCTGGTAAAATACCGACATCAGATATTCATTCAGCAGCACAAGAGAGGTCACGGAGCAATTCAGGATAATGCTTCTACAGGAAGAACTAAGATATGAAATGCCATGAGTGTAGGGTAGCAGAGAGGGCAATGTCCTGGACTGGACTGCAAACACTTCTCTGAAGACTGAGGCTGCCATGGACAGTAATGACAGATGAAACTGAGAGGAGAGGAAGAGCCTGGACAACATGAGCAAAAGCTCAGGCAAAGGAGTGCAGGATGTGCTTCCGAAGAGATGTCATATTAACAGATGACAAGGCCTCGAAGTGGGGTGTATAATATTTTTCAAGTCAAATTTAAGGCTGGTTAGGCTAGTAGTGGAGAATGGCTCAGCCCACCCTGAAAACTCAAATAACCAGAACTAAAAATTATAACAAAATATTAAGGGAAGAGTTCAAGGAAATAAATCCCTCAAATCAACAGTAGATATGTATTAGGATAGAATGAGCAAAACTATTCCTTTCCCACAATAACACAATTGCTATGAGATTACATGCAAAGCTTAAGTCTTACCATTTTAGGCATTTGTAGTGTATTTGATTTATGAAAAACAATTCAAAAATTGTTATTGGCAGTGTCAAAAAATTATTTTCTTAAGATAAAATCTGGATGAGGATACAGCAGCCTGGACTGAGATGAAAGGAATTAGTGTACATCTGTCCCAATTACACTCATTGTCACTGCCAAGGAAACACACATATTTACACCTCAGCCCTGGCTGTGAAAAGGGGTGGCTGCCTTTCTAAGTACAACCCTGCAGTTGGAAAGCACAGGGCTGCCAGGTTAAGGAAAATGGATACTTTGTTGTACTTTTTAATGGTGTAACACTTGTGTAATGCATTGTGTCATGGAATGGCTTTTATAAAAAAGGTAAAACCAGGAAAACTCTTTGGTGGCCTAGGTCACTGGACGTCCTAATGTTGTTTGCTGTGATACTGCTTCGGAGATTTATAGGACCTTTCCCTTCAAACTCTACAAAAACTTTCTCTTGGGCAATGTTTTTTTAAATAATACCCTGTTTTGCTAGTATGTGTCTATGACACATATCCATATTTTACAATTCTCAACTCTGGCCATTGGCATAAAAATATTTATGTTTTTGCATTTAACTGGTAATTTTAGTTGTGTATTTGTTTTCTCTTAGAGCGCTTTCTCAAGGTCAGTTGGCTTCCTCCCTCATTTTCTCTGTACATGCTCAATTTTAAGGATAAATTATCTACCTTCTCACATTCTGTAATGGCTTCTCAATTGTTTATCCTTTGTGGAAATAAAAATCATGCTTTTCAGTTTTATGAAATTTCTAGAGTACACCAAGAAGAACTCCTAATTCTGCTTATTTCAGTAAACAGAAAAAGATACTGTAGGTTTACTCTACTATTTTATGATCTTCTCAAGTTTCCTCAAAGAACTGCTTACTTTCCCACCTCTTACACTAAACTTATAGGGAATTTGAAAAATCCCTGCTGGGAAATTCCTTAATGTTCCAAATATAGGTCTCTACCCATAGATTTTAATTAATTACCAAAGATAACATAACTCATACTGGAGGTCCAGTTGCTAATCCTCCTAGTCTGCTTTCATCTACAGACATGGACAATTCATCCATGGTAAAATTTAATTTTAACTATAATTACAAAAGTTTGAAATTAAATCTCACTAGTGCTATGCTCACATTAATATGAACAAAAAAACCCTTGATCTGGTTAGGATTAATGTGGGGGACAAAAGTAAGATTTCATTTTTAGCTTTCATAATTAATTTGAAAAAAATGTGATAAAGGATTTTGTTTCAGAGAGTGAGAGAGAGAGAAAGTTTCTGAGTTTCCAGGAAGATGCCTCAGCAGTCCCTCAAACCTTTTATGCCTTTAAAGAATCCTGTGTAAGATAATAGTAAATTATATCCCAAAGTGCTCCTCAAAGTGACTATAATGTGTAACAGCTACCAAACTTGAGGGCAAGTTGAAACTTGAACTTATAGTAAATTTCTTTCCAGCAATTAAAGAAAAAGCATATATGGTGCAGAATTCTGACTTTTTATATGCTATAGAATACGTAAGTCAATTATGTTAATAATCAGAATAATCATAAGGAATATAATGCACTGACACAAAAGAGGCACCACATATTCAATTATCTTATAATATTTAACATTTCTTCATGTTACTAATATTCTCACTGGTATATGAACTTCAAGTTATTAAGGTCCAGAAAATTACATGAAACTGACAAGCATATTAAGAACCAGACTTTCAGACATATTCAAAAAAATCGAAACACTTGTTTTTTTGGTTCCCATTTGTTCTACTTAATGACAATTGTGGTTTGTGGAATGAAATATTCTCAAGTTTCAAAAATTTTCAACTTATGCTACAAAAGGAGTAATTAATGGACAGAAAGATTTGTGATATGCTCTTATCACATAGCTCTGGGAGTATATGGAGAAGAGTGTCTTTTAGTAACCCTATTGTGAATTACTCCAATGGAAAATCATAATGAGTAATTGAGTATAAATGGTGTTCATTATTGAGTTAAGGGAGCAGAGATGTTGTATGGGAGTTGATCATTAAAAAATGTACTTAACTACAACTTTCTTTTGTCTCAGGCATAGTGGTGATTGGAATTTTTTTTTTTTTTTTTTTTTTTTTTTTTTTTTTTTTACTTTCTTATTGCTAGTGTTTGCCTATTGTCTTCGCTGTGCTGAGAGCTTATGGAGTAAACATAAAATACAATGGGGTGATACAAGGTTTGGATATGTTGAGGAAGGGGAAAAGAAAATACATTCAGTTCGATGGGTGCATACCGTGTGGTTTCAGTAACCACAAAAGGAGAACAGATAATATTTATTTATACAACCCTCCAAAAAATCAATGAATCCAGGAGTTGGTTTTTTGAAAAGATCAACAAAATTGACAGACCGCTAGCAAGGCTAATAAAGAAGAAAAGAGAGAGGAATCAAATAGATGCAACAAAAAATGATAAAGGGGATATCACCACTGACCCCACAGAAATACAAACTACCATCAGAGAATACTATAAACGCCTCTATGCAAATCAACTAGAAAATCTAGAAGAAATGGATAATTTCCTGGACACTTACACTCTCCCAAGGCTAAGCCAGGAAGAAGTTGAATCCCTGAATAGACCAATAGCAGGCTCTGAAATTGAGGCAACAATTAATAGCCTACCCACCAAAAAGAGTCCAGGACCAGATGGATTCACAGCTGAATTCTACCAGAGGTACAAGGAGGAGCTGGTACCATTCCTTCTGAAACTATTCCAATCAATAGAAAAAGAGGGAATCCTCCCTAACTCATTTTATGAGGCCAACATCATCCTGATACCAAAGCCTGGCAGAGACACAACAAAAAAAGAGAATTTTAGACCAATATCCCTGATGAACATTGATGCAAAAATTCTCAATAAAATACTGGCAAACCGGATTCAGCAGCACATCCAAAAGCTTATCCACCATGATCAAGTGGGCTTCATCCCTGGGATGCAAGGCTGGTTCAACATTCGCAAATCAATAAACGTAATCCAGCATATAAACAGAACCAAAGACAAGAACCACATGATTGTCTCAATAGATGCAGAAAAGGCTTTTGACAAAATTCAACAGCCCTTCATGCTAAAAACGCTCAATAAATTTGGTATTGATGGAACGTATCTCAAAATAATAAGAGCCATTTATGACAAACCCACAGCTAATATCATACTGAATAGGCAAAAACTGGAAAAATTCCCTTTGAAAACTGGCACAAGACAGGGATGCCCTCTCTCACCACTCCTATTCAACATAGTGTTGGAAGTTCTGGCTAGGGCAATCAGGCAAGAGAAAGAAATCAAGGGTATCTAGTTAGGAAAAGAAGAAGTCAAATTGTCCCTGTTTGCAGATGACATGATTGTATATTTAGAAAACCCCATCGTCTCAGCCCAAAATCTCCTTAAGCTGATAAGCAACTTCAGCAAAGTCTCAGGATACAAAATTAATGTGCAAAAATCACAAGCATTCTTATACACCAGTAACAGACAAACAGAGAGCCAAATCAGGAATGAACTTCCATTCACAATTGCTTCAAAGAGAATAAAATACCTAGGAATCCAGCTTACAAGGGATGTAAAGGACCTCTTCAAGGAGAACTACAAACCACTGCTCAGTGAAATCAAAGAGGACACAAACAAATGGAAGAACATACCATGCTCATGGATAGGAAGAATCAATATCGTGAAAATGGCCATACTCCCCAAGGTTATTTATAGATTCAATGCCATCCCCATCAAGCTACCAATGAGTTTCTTCACAGAATTGGAAAAAACTGCTTTAAAGTTCATATGGAACCAAAAAAGAGCCCGCATTGCCAAGACAATCCTACGTCAAAAGGACAAAGCTGGAGGCGTCACGCTACCTGACTTCAAACTATACTACAAGGCTACAGTAACCAAAACAGCATGGTACTGGTACCAAAACAGAGATATAGACCAATGCAACAGAACAGAATCCTCAGAAATAATACTGCACATCTACAGCCATCTGATCTTTGACAAACCTGAGAGAAACAAGAAATGGGGAAAGGATTCCCTATTTAATAAATGGTGCTGGGAAAATTGGCTAGCCATAAGTAGAAAGCTGAAACTGGATCCTTTCCTTACCCCTTATACGAAGATTAATTCAAGATGGATTAGAGACTTAAATGTTAGACCTAATACCATAAAAACCCTAGAAGAAAATCTAGGTAGTACCATTCAGGACATAGGCATGGGCAAGGACTTCATGTCTAAAACACCAAAAGTAACGGCAGCAAAAGCAAAAATTGACAAATGGGATCTAATTAAACTAAAGAGCTTTTGCACAGCAAAAGAAACTACCATCAGAGTGAACAGGCAACCTACAGAATGGGAGAAAATTTTTGCAACCTACTCATCTGACAAAGGGCTAATATCCAGAATCTACAAAGAACTCAAACAAATATACGAGAAAAAAACAAACAACCCCATCAAAAAGTGGGGAAAGGATATGAACAGACATTTCTCAAAAGAAGATATTCATACAGCCAACAGACACATGAAAAAATGCTCATCGTCACTTGCCATCAGAGAAATGCAAATCAAAACCACAATGAGATACCATCTCACACCAGTTAGAATGGCAATCATTAAGAAGTCAGGAAACAACAGGTGTTGGAGAGGATGTGGAGAAATAGGAACACTTTTACACTGTTGGTGGGATTGTAAACTAGTTCAACCATTATGGAAAACAGTATGGCAATTCCTCAAGGATCTAGAACTAGATGTACCATATGACCCAGCCATCCCACTACTGGGTATATACCCAAAGGATTATAAATTATTCTACTACAAAGACACATGCACACGTATGTTTATTGCAGGCACTATTCACAATAGCAAAGACTTGGAATCAACCCAAATGTCCATCTGTGACAGACTGGATTAAGAAAATGTGGCACATATACACCATGGAATACTATGCAGCCATAGAAAAGGATGAGTTTGCGTCCTTTGTAGGGACATGGATGCAGCTGGAAACCATCATTCTTAGCAAACTATCACAAGAAGAGAAAACCAAACACCGCATGTTCTCACTCATAGGTGGGAACTGAACAATGAGATCACTTGGACTCGGGAAGGGGAACATCACGCACTGGGGCCTATCATGGGGAGGGGGGAGGGGGGAGGAGGGAGGGATTGCATTGGGGAGTTATACATGATATAAATGATGAATTCATGGGTGCTGACGAGTTGATGGGTGCAGCACACCAACATGGCATAAGTATACATATGTAACAAACCTGCACGTTATGCACATGTACCCTAGAACTTAAAGTATAATAAAAAAAAAAAATATTAAAAAAAATATTTATTTATACAAAGACAAACTCCACTTTGATAGTCCATATACTTCTTATGCTAATGAATATGTTTGTATTTTAAGAAATTTGAAGATTGATATTCCATTGGATCAGTAATCTATTTGGTGGTTGCATTGCTGAATAAATTTCAAATGGCCACCAAAAGAATAAGGAAATATTAACAAAAATTGGATTTGGGAGTAAAAAATCATTACAAACAATGAAACCTAATGATAAAACAAATAAATGAAGCATGAACTTCTCTCATTGGCTGAAAACGCTGTTTCTATGCCATAAAGTGTTGAGAAGTCCAAAGTGATCTACCGATGATTTTTATTTATCTCCTTAAAATGCTACCATGTCTCATATTTAAAATGACCAGCAGTTACTGAACTTCACTTCTACATGTCGATGATCTATTAATTGGCACAGAAAGAAGGTTGTTGAAATTAATTGCAGATGGAATGTAAACCCAAAGACAAAGAGATTACTGACAAAGTCCAAATGACTTTATTTGGTGGAACAAAACACACATTAGACTTTCCCATGAACATTTGTTTGAATTTCATATAGTTTGTCTCTAAAAATGTGAAATTGATAGTTTTTTTTATCAGGATTATATCAGACTGAAAATGTGAGAGGGTAAATAATACAGATGAGACAACTTCTCTTAATAAGAGCCAATTCCAAAGTTTTTTTTTTTGTTGTTGTTGTTGTTGTTGTTTTCAATCATTCTCTCCCCACCTTTGGACACTGATAAGTTCTGAACTCTTCAACGTCAGATTAAAATATAATAAATGTTTAATCAGTTTAAAGTTCAAATTACATTGGAGTCAAGGGCTTCAGATAAATGAACAATTAAAATAAGTCTCATTCAGTGTTGTCTAAAGGAAGAAGAAATCAGATATATTTTCTCCTGAATGGCTTTAGACATTAACATTAGTTATTAGAAACTTTATTTCTAATCAAGCTACTGGTGGGCCAACTCAAAGACACATTTTGTTAAGAGTAATTAGTGGTGTTCATCAATTAAGATAGTTATGTAATATATACGACTTTAGTGTTATGTGTTTGTCAAAACACCTGAGATAAAAAGCTGGCATATGTGCCAGTTTAATTATTTTGGAGAACTTTTGACTGTGTAGGTTATGAGATGAAATATTTCTGAATTAAGAAAAAAATGCATTTTCTGGGGAATTTAGGAGGTAATCTTAAAAATATTCATAAACAATGCAGAGTACACACCAAAATATACTTACAATTTGAACACTTTCACAAAATTCATGTCATGAGGTAATAACAAAAAGAAGCAGAAGTTACCTGTTACCTTAGAACCACATCAATAGATACTCATTCTTCCCTGACATCTACATCAGCTTCTTGGACAGTGAGGCACTCAGACATAATCCAGTCACTTCAGGTCACTTATGTTCTTTTCCAGACTCTTTAAATGACTTATCAAAACCACAAATTTTATTGTTGATTTTATAGTTTCCATTTGTTTAGCAGTAATTATTTTAATCCATTTTTGTACATGTATGAGAAAACATAGTGTATAGAAATGCATGCATTATGTGTAAAGCTTAAGAGTTTTGTTTTTTTTTTCTTTCTTTCTTTTTCCTTTGTGTTTTTTGAGACAGAGTCTCACTCTGTTGCCAGGCTGGAGTGCAGTTGTGCGATCTCAGCTCACTGCAACCTCTGCCTCCCAGGTTCAAGCAATTCATCTGCCTCAGCCTCCCGAATAGCTGGGACTACAGGCATGTACCATCACTCCCAGCTAATTTTTGTATTTTTAGTAGAGACGGGGTTTCATCATGTTGAACAGCATGATCTCGATCTCTTGACCTCGTGATCTGCCCGCCTCAGCCTCTCAAAGTGCTGGGGTTACAGGCGTGAGCCACCGCACCTGGCCAAGAGTTTGGTTTCTGATGTCATGTTGGCCGGGTTCAAATCCCCTGATCCAATAAGTGTTAGGTTTGTGACTTGGGTTAAATTTTTCAAACTTTCAACCCAGTTTCTCATCTGTGAGATGAACATAAGAATGATAATGTCTAACTCATATTGTGTTTCCTAGAGTAGTAACATTAAAGGATCTAAGAATGGCTAGCACATATTAGCCACAGAAAAGTTTACCATTATTAATTGAATTATTTTTAAATTTACTTACAGTAAAATAAACTCCTTTAGGGTGTACAGTACTATAATTTTTCACTGATGCATGAAGTCATACACCAACCAAATTAGCACATAGAATAGTTTTGTCACCTCTCAAAAGAAACCCTCAGGCTACATTTGCAGTCAAAATCTACCTTGATCCATGACCTCCGAAATCACTCATCTATTAGCCATTTCTACAGTTTTGCATTTTCTGGAATGCCATATAAATAGAATACAATATCCTGACTTGATACTGGCTTTTATGATGTTGTATCACGCATTTAGGAATTGATATGTTTGCATACATCAAGTTTCTTTCCGTTTTTGTTTGTTTATTCCCTATTTCAGGGGTATCTGGGTTGTTTTCAGGTTTTAGTTACTGAAAATAGTGACAGCTCCTTTTTTATTGATAATATGAATTTGAGTCTTTTTTTTGTCAGTTTCAATAGTAGTCTACATATTTTCCTGATATTTCCTAAGATAATACCATTTCTTGTATTGAATTTTTTGTATTTTGTTTTTACATCATTATTTTGTTCTTTTTTTTGGAGGGGGGAGTGTTTAATTTGCTTTTCTTTTTCCAGTTTCTCAAGATGGATCCTCCTATTTTTTATGTAAGACTTGTAACATTTCGATATAAACATTTGCTACCATAAATGTCTCTCTTAAAGCTGTTTTAGCTTCATTATTTGATATACTGTAATTAAAAATATTTTTAATTTGTATTTGAGACATAATCTTATAACCCCCATTATACATGTGTGCTGTTTAATTTTAACATAGTTGAGGATTTTCCAGATATATTTTGGTTAATCTGATTTCTATATCGATGCTGATATTATCATAGAACATATTATATTTGGTTTTAATTCTACTATTTTTTAAAAGTTTGTTATATGGCTAAGAATATGGTCCATTTTAATGACTAGTCAATGAATACTTGAAAGAATATCGTGTGTGTGTGTTTTTACATTTTTCTGCAGTAGCTAACTGGCATGTTCTATAAATGTCAATTAAGCTCTCATTCAGAGACTAGAAAACTTTTCATTAAGCAGTAAATACTTTAGACTTTTCAGACCAAGGTGCAAAATTGAGGACATTATGTAGATACTTATTGAACCATTTAAAATGCAACTATTAAAAGTATGAAAACCATTCTTATCTCATAGACCATACCAAAAAAGTGGTGGTCTGGATTTGATTGATAAACCATAGTTTGCCAGTTTCGGTTCTAATTAGTTTATGGTATTGTGTTGGGGTCCGCGTGTTTCCTAAACAAAGGAATGAACACACAAGACAACACAAGACAAGACAAACATGGCGGCCGCCCCGAACGACACGCTCCGCTTTATTTTATACAGTCATTTGTGGAATGTTACCAAGTCACAAGACACATTGTTGTTTTTCTGACCTTTCCCTGACTTTCTGGATTTTCAAGATGTTTACACGTAAACAAGCCCCCAGGGTCTGCTGTTTGCAGCTCGCTCCTATCGGGGAACGCCCTGCTTGGTTTGCAAGAGCAGGACTTACCGGGAAGTCTCGTTTGCGAGCACGTAGTCCTCTACAGTATTGTTATAATTTTTTATAACTTTGCAAATATTCTCTACTTGTTCTATCAAATATACAAACAAGAGTGTTTAAACCTGTGAACTTATCTATTTCCCATATTAATTTTATCTGTTTGTGATATTTCTTATATTTTAGAGCTCTCTATGTACAAATACTTTTAAGAGAATTGTAGTTGGAATTTGTTGAGCTTCTTGCCTATCTATCTAGATATCTCTCTATAAACATATGCCTTTTGCCAAGTTTGGGATGCTTTCAACCAGTTTCATCAAATACACTTTGTGCAAAAACACTTTTCTCCACTATTTCAGGAAATCCAATTTCAAACTGGTAAATATCTAAATATTATTCCACTGGTTTCTAAGGCTGTGTTCACTTTATTTTCTGTATTTTTTTCATTATGTTGTTCAGATTAGATAATTTCGTTTGTTTGATTTTACTGTTTTTTCCTCTGTCATATCTGTTCTGCTGTTCAGGCCTTCCAATGATTTATTATTTATTTTTAAAGTTTTCTTTATTTTTAATTGACAAATAATAATTATGTATATATTGATGAGGCATACAAAATGTGATGCTTCAATCAAATGAAAAAATCAAATTTTTACCATATTCATCATTTCAAATATTTGCCATTTCTTTATTATGAGAACATTTAAAATCCGTTTTTTAGCTATTTTGAAATACACAATACATTATTAGTAACTATAGTAACCATGCTGTGCAATCAATCAGCGGAACCTATTTCTCCTATTCAACTGAAACTTTGAACCTTTTGATAAACATTACCCTTTTCCCCTCCACTCCTCCATCCCACCACACCCCAGCCTCTGGTAACCACCACTCTATTTTCTATTTCTATTAGTTCACTTTTTAGATTTCACATATAAGTAAGATTACACAGTATTTTTTTTCTCTGTGCTTGGCTTTTTTCATCAAGTGTTACATACTCTGGATTCATCCGTGTTATCACAAATGACAGAATTTCCTGATTTTTACAAGCTAAATAGTATTCCAACATGTAATTTTATTTTACACATTGGAAAATGAGCAAATTTCTCTGTCTTAAAATTTTCATTTGCTTCTATTTTATGGTTTCTCTTTCCCCAACTTCCTGTTCATTTGAATTGCTCATTTTTATTTCATAAAACATGATTATAGTAACTTCTTCAAAGTCTTTGGTAATTTCAACATCTGGTTCATCTCAGGATTGTCATCTATTGATTGTCTATCTCTTGATTGTTGGTAATATTTTCCTGGTTCTTGATAGTTTGAGTTACTTTGGATTGTATCCTGGACATATGGAAAACCATGTTGTGAGAAACTGGGTCTTCTTAAAATCCAGTGGATGCTATTGATTTTTGTTTATTAGTTTTCGCAGACAATCAACTTATGTACAGAATACAAGTCAGACTGCCTTTTATAGGTGGTAAATCTAAAGTAAATTCAATTTTTAAAGTGCCTACTGTATTTTTTGCATCTGCCTCTCATCAGAGCAACTCAGAGGATGAGCTAGAACTTAGGCACAGGTTTAATATAGCAGCTCACTTTCCAAATCTTCTGCTATGCTTTCAGGGTATGTTCTGCACATGGACAGCTTAGGGTAAGCTTACAACTTGTATTGGTTCATATACTAATTTAGGTCTCTTCAGCTCACTCCTCTCTCAGATCTCTCCCACACACTCCAGTATCTATGAACTGGTTTGTTGTGGTTCGTGTAGACAAAATCATGATATTCTCTCAGTGTTTTAGCCTCATCAAGCTGATGTGCAGTTTCATGTAACTGGACCTACCTTTTGGGGCAAGCAAAGGAAGACAATATAGAGAAAAAATTGGAAATCTTCTACATGCTTTGTACAAGGGGACTCCATTCTCCATTTCTGAATCTAGAATGATGGCTTTTTTTTTCTTATGTCATTAGGTACTTGTGTCACTGCTACACTGCTGCATTACAGTTCTGTGACAAGACTGGATTTGGTGTGGGACTGAGAAGGTTAAAAACAAACAAACAAACAACAGGGTAAGAAAATGAATTCTCTTTATGCTCTTCAGCTCATAGGGGGCTTTTCTATCCCCCCAGTCTGCTAGCCAGAAAGAGATTACTAAGAGATTTTGATTTATTTGTCTTGCAGTGGGGAGCTAAAGAAGAAAAAGAAGAAGAAGAAAAAGAAAACTACATGAAACCAAACTTGACCATATTGGTTGTTCCTTAAGTTTTCATGTCTCTCCCAGTTTTACTGTTGTCATCTACTTTCCATATTCTTCAGGTGGTTGCCTTTTGTGTTTTGTCAGTTTTTAAGCAGTAATCAACCTTAATGTGCTTCCTTCAAGTGGAATTTTCACCTCCTCTCTTTTTAAATTCTGAGACAATATGCACACACACACTGAGAAGTACTAAAAAAAAGAATGAGTACTTTGTATTTCTTCATAGCAAATGTTCTAATTTACCTAGTGGTAAAAGTTACAGTTTTTTTTTTGTTAGCATCAGATAAGTTTGGGCATTTGGGAACAGAGCTCACATTTATGAATAAATGGTCTCAGTGATAAATGAGAATTGCTATTTCTAGAGAAAGTTATTTCTTTCTTCAGAATCTTCATTTCCTTAAGATCCTTTATAGAACTGCAATGACAAATGATCACATTTGATTAATTATACTGTGATACCTGATTAAATAATATTTAATGTTAATGTTGTATCAGATCTGTAATTAGTTTTTATCCTAAAAAGATAAACTGGTCAAATCATTCACAAGTGGTCATGCAATGTTGCCAAAGGACATTACAAGGAAATATCTTTTCATGGATTTAAAAATAATCTGATACCCTCTAATTAAAAAAAGATATGCATGTCACAATTGAAATTTATTATTATTAAATGGTACTGAAAAGACATTGAACCTATTTAAGCCTATGTTTTGAATATTTTTTATTAGCAGTTATTTCTATAAGTGTCTCACAATGTATTATTTAACATTTAAAATTAAAATTAAAATTAGTGAGATTCCAAACACCCAAGACATTAAAAATCAACTCTTGTGCCACGGAGTAATTGGGGCTAAGATAAAAGTTACAGTCCACAAAAGGCTAAATATTGATCTGTTCAGTTTGCATCCATTATTGCTGATCTTTCAGGATTTAAATATCGATTGTGCACTGCAGTTACGATAAGCTAAAGCAAAGGCTCATCCATATTGCAATGTTGGGCAAAAGAAAAAGAGTTTTAACCTCAATAAGCCTATGGCCTAGTTAGAAAATGCCATCTTCCTTCTAAATCTTTAGCCTGCCTATGAAAAAATTAATAATTTATTGAAACATATTTTATGACAGGGCTTTCCCTTCTGTCTCTCTGGCATGATTCCAGTGTACACTATGAAGTAACAGTTGGAAAATGACCTTCACTTCTTCAAATGTGTTGTTTCTTTAGTTTGCTTAATATTAATCATTTGTTTGAAAAAATAATACTAGAGATGCTTCTCAGAATGGCTAAACTTTCATGCTCATTGTGGCTCTTTGCCAGAGTTTAATATGACATCAGAGTGATGTTACTTTGGCTGTGCCAGCCATACTAGAATTATAATGCATTGCTCCGATGATATATTAAACATTGACTTGGAACCCGAATACATAATTGTTAATGACAAAGGGAAGCATGATTTAATATCTCCTATGACGCCCTCCTCTTCAGCTGCCCCCACTCCCTGAGTTGCTTAGGGTCGTGCCTTCTCAATGCATTGTCATTATTTCAAATAGTACATAGCACACATTTGTAAGTACCTACCAAAAGTTCCTTCTTGGAAATATATATAATACAGCATTCCAAGGATTTTCCCATCATTTTATGTTTTAATAAAGCAAAGTTAAAGTCTCAATTTTAGCCCTGTTTCCCAATAAAGAGTAGAATTGCTAGTTACACATTAAATACCTGATTGTTGATAGATCAAAAAAGCATAAAAAATGCCTTGAAATGTCTTACACTGAATCTCATTTGTTTTCAATCTGTCCAGAAACCATATTTATAAACTCTCAGCCAACTTTTCAAAGGAAAAATATCCTTCACAGTTTTACCAACCTAGCAGAATCAACTTCTGCCATATTGTCTCATTGACATTTATTTCTTATAATAATCAGCAAAAAAAGTGTTATTGTGAAGAAAATCACAAGGCAATAAGTTCATGATGCCCTTGAGTCACTAATTTATATTTGTCTTTCTCTGTTTCCTGGAGATATTTTTCATTTAGTTTCTCTCTCAAGTCTCACCTTAGCTGTCAGATATTTTCCTAAAAACCCTAGGATGTGATTTCAGAAGTGTCTTAAATTTATTACCTTGAGAAGAATCTATAGACAGTGATTTCCCGTTTATCTTTATTTTTGTGTTTCTAACATCTGACATTATTTGGCCTTGTGAGTTGCAAGAAAAGATATAGCTCACAGTTAAATGACAATTTCCTATACTCTGCCTTTTTCAAGTTTCAAATAATTAGATATTTTAAAAGCAGTTGCTATTAAAAAAGTAAAAAGTTTTCAGCTTCAGCTCTTTCTTCACATTTTTTGTTAGGAATAATAGACAAATTTGGGGGCCAAAAACTCTATCGAATTTCTTCATAAACTATTCACAGCAAAGAAAGATTGTAGACAATTGTTTTGTCCTACAATTAGCAAAATATATTGTAGGATCACACCTGTTCAGTTCTTAGACCAGCATCCATCTTGACTTATGATATACATTTTTGAATAAATAAAAGTTTCTCCCCAATTTTATATTTATGATATTAACATTTTATTTGGGAAATGGGGAGCATTCTGTGGAGTGCTTCCATTTTCATTTCCATTTCTCTAGCAATTATAAATTTGCTTGAAATAAAACTAATAGCATGCGGATTTAGTTACTGATGCTTTTTAAGGTAGCTCTTTCTAATGTATAGTCTTACACTAAGGTTCAGTATACTGAAAGAGAAGTTAGGGGATAGTGAGGAATGGCAAGAAAACATTTTGAATAAGTTATATTTGGATGTCACAATTGCATTCTAATGATAGAGTTGGGTTGATAGAAGGAAAAATATGTTTCATGAAAATACTTTAGACTGGCATGTTTTGCAGTTCTCGGGAATAATTTTATTTAAATTATTTTCCCTGTCATATGTAGCCAGAATGGTCTATGGACTTTTACAGCACAGGAAAGTGACAGTGTTTACCCTCTTGCTGTATAGCTACTGACAGAGAGATTCAGAGTCATAGAGGATACACTTTGTATAGTTACTTCTAGTAATCAGTATACATGGCACATAGTAAAATCATCTTCCGTTTTCTGGGTAAGAATGTCTACTGTCCCATTAGCTCGATCACGTTTTTCAAATAACTATTACTAAAAATGTCTCAAAATTCTATTTGCCAGAATTCATTGAACTACATTCGTGTTTCTCAAGCTGTATGGGATACCGTAATATTTACATAGGGTACTTGTGAAAATTTTTGATTCTAGATCCTCGGGGACAGATATGTTGAATCAGATTATCCAGAAAATTTTATTCCGTTTTTGGCCTGTCACATTCCTGGAACAGTATACATGTACTGATCATTTAAGGAAGGATTCTTTATGATCTATCTGCTCCAACACAAGTAGGTATTGTAATCCCAGCATCAATAAATTGATATTATTTTTCAGAAATGTCTTTTCTAAACCATGTTGGATAGACCCGTACACATGTTGAGAATCATCTGGTTTCACACACTAAGGCATGCAAGATATTGTTGCTTTTTTAGCTGAGTTTGGATGAATTTGTAATAGTTTACTCAGTTTGGACTAAAACTCCATTTTAGCAGTATATGAATATACAATTGTAAACTTGGTAACTTGATTTTTTTTAAAGCAGAATTGTACCATCTCTGAAAAACTGACAAAGAATGAAAGAACGAGCTAATTAGGTCTGAATTCATTATCAGCCTTATGACCTTGAGCAAGATACTGATTTTCTGCCTATTTAAGTTTCATGAATAATAAAATGGGATGATAGTACCTATCTCATAGTACTATCATGAGAATAAAATCACATAATCAGCATGAAGTATTTATCAGAGTGCTTACAATATACAAAATCAATGAATGATATTTGTTATTGCAATTGTTGTAAGTATTTTTAAATATATACTTCTTTTTTAAATTATACTTTAAGTTCTAGAGTACATCTGCACAACGTGCAGGTTTGTTACATATGCATACATGTGCCATGTTGGTGTGCTGCACCCATTAATTCATCATTTACATTAGGTATTTCTCCTAATGCTATCCCTCCCCCATCCCCCACCCCACAACAGGCCCCAGTGTGTGATGTTCCCCGCCCTGTGTCCAAGTGTTCTCATTGTTCAATTCCCACCTATGAGTGAGAACATGCGGTGTTTGGTTTTCTGTCCTTGCAATAGTTTGCTCAGAGTAATGGTTTCCATCTTCATCCATGTCCCTACAAAGGACATGAACTCATCCTTTTTTATGGCTGCATAGTATTTCATCATGTATATATGCCACATTTTCTTAATCCAGTCCATCATTAATGGACATTTGGGTTGGTTCCAAGTCTTTGCTATTGTGAATAGTGCCGCATTTGAACTCTCGCCCAGGCTCTTTAGCATTAGAGGGAGACCACCATTGTTCTCTGTGCATCCCTCATGTACACTCTGTTCTTCTTGATCCATGTGACTGAATGGAATCTCCATCCTTTACCAGCTGTTGAAATCCGACAACCCTTGGCCCAAGCTCCTAGAAACTTTTCTGGTCTACAGAAGCATCTCTGATTTCAATTATCAAGATCTGTTCTACTCAAAGTTTGGTGTACTCATCAGTGAAAAGCCAGCCACTGAGATCTTGCAGAAATGCAGAATCTCAGACTCCATATTAGATTTATGGAACCTGCATTTCAACAGGTTTCCCAGGTCATTTTTATGCACATTCAATTTTGGGAAGTGCTGACCTGAAACACTTTGAGCAGTGGTCATCAATTTAAGCTGTGCACTAGAATTACTTGTGATCCTCTAATAAATGACTCCTGTCTTCCATTTTCAGATACTCTAATTCCATTGGCTCAGCTTTTATCCCAGAAATTTTGTTTTCCGAATTCCTGATGAGCTCAATATATAGCCACGTTTGAGAACTCCCAACTTGGAGCCCAAATAGCACCATTATATATGATGTGTCTCCTCCAATTTTTTACAGAATCCAATCGACTTCAAGTGTGATATAGATATGTACACACACACATATATATATATACACACACACACACAAACATGCACACACACACACACAGAAACATATGATTTCTCTGAAAAAGTGATAAAGTGAAAATATCCATACTAACTTTAAAAACAGCTGTAATTTTTCTTGCTACCGCTGTCCAAGTATAGATACTTATAGCAGGAAGGAAATATATAAAAGTTATCATAGCTTGCTAAGTTCCAAAATTCTATGAAATTGAGATTTATTATCTTCACACTTTTGGTAAGAAAACTGAAACTTTAGGATGATTAAGTAACTTGTGCAAGGTTATACATCTCATAAGCAGCAGCATCAATATATTGACCTCAGTCAACTCCTATGCCATTTGCATTCCTACATTAACAGACAAATAATGGTACAGAGCAATAGTGAAATCATTACTCTCAATTCCTCTGTTGATCTAATTATTGAATCTAACTCCTTTTCATTCTCACTCTAACTGCCAGGTTCTACATCTTTTGTGTGAATTTTTGCAATAATTTCCTAGTTGCTCTTTCTGAGTCGTTTCTCAGTTCTTCATTTCATATTGTGGCCAAAGACAGCCCTGCAAATCATGAATTGCATCATGTCCCTTTCTGCTCTACCCACATGATGGGACCTTCCAGTATTACAGCTCACCATAATTTGACACCTACCTGATGCCATTGACTATTCCCTTTTCTCAACTTGTGATGTATTTCCTCATCTAAAATGCCTGATGTTCTTCTTGTTATTCCTGAAGGTTCACGTTAACTAACCTCTGAAGCCTGTTAAAATATGGTCTGTGCTTCTAAAATCATTGTAAACATTTAAACTATGAAAACTATTGCAAAACTTTTTTCCATTCACTGTCATGTTATATTATTTTAAATATTTGCTAGTGTGTGGTAAATGCCAGGATGCACTTTTGGAGAAATGGTCTTTTGTGGCCTGGAGACAATTAGAAAATCCTTTGTCAGGAGTGATCCATTCTTTAAACACATTTTATATCCAAGACTCATCGTGGGACCCAAAGTAATAAATGTTTTCTGCCCAGACTTAAACATGCTTTAAATAAATTTTAAAGAGGTGTAGTGAGGCAAGGAATTAGCAAAGTTTGTATTCCAAGACTTTTCTCCTATAATGAATTTTTGACATCTGCAACACTGTTCTTACGCACTAACAGATCTAGGCTGTATTGTGCTTCTGGGTTAGCCATAGATGGGACCCCCTCCACTTTGTCTACCATTATATATTAGAGGAGAAATAAAGGAAAATATCTGACAGAAAATAAAATTAAAGGATATCAGGGACTGGCCTTGTGCAAACTGACAATGGCGTGTCACATGTTTAACCCTACAGGGAATTTGGATAAAAAGTAAAAATATAGACATTATATCTGACTGTCATTTCTTACATGGAAAGGAAGTGGCTTCAATTCCTACTGAAGGGTCTCCTTAACCATACGTCCTCCCTTTTTGCATAGACACGATATCCTATTATGTTTCATAATCCCACACCTAGCATACTCCTTTGTATATTCTTGATGCTCAACAAATATAGATTTAATAAATGAATATTTATTATCTTAAAATATATCTAGACTATTTGGAAGAAACAAGAATGTTTTACAATTACCATATATGAAGATTTTTTTTCACCATCTCAAAATGCATCCCATTATATAACCACCACATATTAAATATGACTTTTAATAAATCAAGAGAATACTACCATGTGTATCACTATTAGATTCACATTTAGAAATAAAGTCATTTATTAATTATTCAAACAAAACTACTTAAACCATGTTAATTTCCCAAAACAGTTAATTTTGCATTTATGTATACAAAAAAATACATAACCATAAACACCGAAATTTTACCACACTCATTTGACTGAATTAATTGATTAACCTGAACATAGTGATTCAGTCATTTGATTGAGCCAAATACTTCTTACAGAACTTTAATCCATTGGCTAACATATCCCATTTATCTCAATGTCACATATACTTCTGGTTTGCATTTAACACAATTTGGCTGCATTTATTTGAGTGATTAAAGCAACTAAATAAGTTCTAAGACAGGTCTTAGAATTGTACAACATGGATGTTGACAATACATTTTCAAAAGCCAGGAATATTTTTGGCACTATCTTAGAAAATAATTTCAAGACCCGATACAAATTTGCTTGCAAGCCTTCCTCTTTATTTTTCAGTATATTTTAGTGAGGGACTCCTGTGAGAAATTAGCGAGGCCTCTAACACAGAATTTAAATTCTTACTGGCCAATGGAATTCTGCAATTCCATTAACACAAAAGCCTACCTAACCAAGATTTATATTGCCAGAAACTCTTGTTTGATTTATAATCTGCTAATCCTTTTATCCTCCATTTATATGCAATATAACTTGACGTAAGTGCAAGAATGCCTCTGCTAATAGAATTCACGAATAGTGGACCAAGACATTTTTTTAGATCACAAAGCCTACATGAAAAGAGGCAGAAAGGGAAAGGCTGAGCCTGGCTATGATGGGATGATGGGATCTGGCTTTAGCATAGTCTCATAAATGAAACTCATGTGAAAACTACTGATTTTAGAACAACAGATTGGCATAAAGTTCTCTTGAGATGGGTCTGCTCCCTCAAATCAGCCCACAAAACTATTTTACCAGTGCTTGAGAAACAAGAGAGTTCAGATGCTTGTAATTTCTGTTACTCTTTGTATTCAAAAGTTATGTGGACTTAAGAAGTATATGTGTATGGAGGGAAACAAAGAAAGTGGAGTCAAGAGGGAGAGAAAATCCTAAACATCATTTCTGGGATATAAGGAAAACTGGATCTAAATGAATAGTCACCGAGTCCACTTTATCTATAACTTGCCATCTTTTAATCAGACACCAACCAAAACAAACAAAAATAATAATAGTAAACTAAGTGTCCAAGGTTTCTACCAGTTGCAACCTTCTCTGTACTATTCAGCCTCCACTTCCTTTCCCCCACCATTACATTCTATTTGTTTACTATACTTTGAACTGGGTTTGAGAAATAATTTCCATCACTGTTTGCCACTCAATAATGAAATGTTGTTTTGGTCTCTTACCATTCATCCAAATGCTGATTTTGAACAGGCATTATTTCATTTTCATGATTTCTCTGTACACATTGCAAAATTCTTATTTAAAAACCTCTTAGATATGTAAAAAGTGTATTATCCCACAGTCAAGCATGATATATGCATGGAAAAATCTAGTAGAATGGTGTTTGGCATTTTGGGGGAGCATAGTGAGATATCAAGTGATTTGGGGGTGTTTGCCTTGGTACCTTACGTGTTTTTTAAATTTTCTACTTGAATACATATTGTTATAGAGTTTCAAAAATTCAAAAGCATTCTTGTTAAGAAATAAACTTTGAAAGTGCCTAGATTACTTGAACAAGAATATGGTGGAGCATAATGATCAAGTCATAGGAAGGCAGTGCTTTACTTAAGAGGTCATCTGAAATAGTTTGCTATTCAAAGTGTTTCAACCATCTTTGAATTTTCTGTGATTTAATACCACTCTCTTATCTACAATATGTCTTTGATATGTTTGTCATTTGATATTTTAAAACTTACATGATGTGGCATCACAATACTTAATAAACTGTGGTTAAGTGTACTTTAAGGTCAATTTAACCACCTAAATAATATTAAAATAAATTGCACAAGTAAAGCAGGATAAAAAAATTGTTTACCTCTAAGTTTAATGGTTTCAGACATAGGACAGTAAATGTGAATGCTTAATTCTACTAAATTAATAGTTAAATTATATTTTAATGATTTGAGAGGCAGAAAAAAATGGGATAGATATCAAGGGAGGCAGAAATGGAAAGGCAGAAGTAGAGTTGGATGAAGAGAAAGGAAGAAAGAGAGAAAGATATAATAGTAATATTCAGCAAGATCCTACGCCCAGATTGAAATCTTGACACATTGTTCCCTTAGTTTATGAGAATATGAGTCAGCTTCAAAATGTCTCTGTGTCTTCAAAAGAAAGATGACTATCTATAGGATCCCACACCATGAACACTCTGCCTCACAGTTTGAGCAGAATACAAAGCTTGGCATCATAAAAGTTGTACAACTAACTCTTCCTCTATTAAAATGCATATATTTATTATTAATTATTATTAAATTTCTTAATTTTAGAGTATTAGGGGGCAATGTAGAAATTTTGTTGACTCATTAGAAAAACCTAATGTGATATTCCAAACAATGCAACACTGTATTAAAAGTCTGTATTTATAGCATTAATTTTAAGTCCCCATTTGAACTGTTATATTAGAGAAGAATACAAAAAAAGGCAGATCTCAAAGTTAAGCTGGGAGCTTTGCCTATTTAGTTTTCCGATTTGCTGAACACACAAATAAGCTCATACCACCCCACAAATTAACTTGACCCCTTCTTTCTTTTTTATCTATTTCCCTCTCTTTGGCCCTCTTTCCATTTTTTTTTCTCTCTCCTCCATATTCCTTCTTGAAAATGTTCTTCCACCCCAGTGCTGTACAAATAGAACTTTGCATGCTTCTATGTCAGTTCTGAATTCCATTCATTTATTCCCAGAGATGAGTAAAGACAAATTATTAAATTCACTTCTAAAGCAATTAACGTTTTCAGAATCTTCATGTGTTAGAGCAGTTCATGATTCAGTCAAAATGAATCAAATAAAATATTGGCTATGTTTTATATTCTTCTTCCCTGTATCTTGCAATCTAGTTGTACTGAAATAAAATTAGGAAGTTGCTTGGAATTAATTTAAGCATTATACTGCATTATACTAAAAGTAATCATATGTGTAGTGCATTACTGTAATGCATTATTTCTTATTTTCTAGATAATGATTACATCTGTGATACAATAAAATAATACCGTAACTACGTTCAATTTTTCAGCAAAACACACTTAATTCTGGTAATGATTTAAAAATCGGTGCATTACAATGTCTATAAGATCGTACTATTATGAACAAGAAGAATGCAGTATTTATAGCTTTTTTTATATCTCTGTATGAAAAAAGTCAGCTACTGATTGCAAGTATTATATCATCTTGAATTGCAATAGGCAAAGTAAGGAGCAGGGGAAAAATCTGGCATTCCAATATCAGCTTAAATCCTTGTTAGAATGTTTTTTAAGCAGTGTGCATGTGTGTGTAGGTGTATATGTGCTTAAGTACCAAATTAATGCTGAATAGAAAAGATTGTGTTCCATGTGTAATGAAAAATAATATAAAATAGTTTATAAAACATTTTCTTGGAAAACTCATTTTTTAAAATTAGTAACAATAGATTATCTCCAGAGGCAGAGAAATGAATTAATGTATCTCTAAATATCATTTCAGGTTGTTTAATCTGTGAAAAAATTTAAAACTAATTTGGTAGAGGTTGAAGAATTCAAAATAAACAGATTTAATTACCCTTAAAAAAACTTACAATTTGTTGGGAAAGTTAATTCTTTGATACTCAGTTTTTTCCTTAGAGTGAGGGCAGCATTTCTCAATGTTATTGCGTAGATACAATGATATAATAAAAGTTAAACCAACTAGCATAAATAAGTATGCTTTCTCTCTTCCTTTCTTGCTCTCCTTTTTTCAGATATGTTTGTCCTTATTTTTAGGGATTTTATATGTGTGAGGATAATTATTTTCCTATACTTCTTAAAATAGGAATATTAATAAGACTGCCCTTGATTTTATTGAAGTATCTCTTCATTTTAAGAAACTATTGAAGCCTTGCAATAAAAGAACATCAATTAAATATATTATATCTAAAGTTTGTGTTTAGCTTGCTGGATTTTCTCTTTTTTGAGATAAGTAATATAAACCACATGATGAAAATATTTTTTCTTCCCTTTTTATTGATAAATCCCCTGTCTAGAAAATACCTCAGACATATTTTGCACCCAACAAGCATTTGTGGAATTGAAAATATAATCAAGCTTGATTTGCAACACATTCTTCTCAGTCTGCTTTAATTGAATATAGTTTTGGCTTGACTTGGTTTTATTAAAAATGGACAATTAAATATTTTGAATAATCGAAAATTAGTTTTATGATTTACAAAAAGGAGAAAATGATGCATATAATAGGAAGTCAATAAATGGTGGGGGAAATAAAAATATTTGAATCAGCCTACTCATTTTTAGAAATAAATTAGGAACCCAAAGTTCATTCCAATTATTTGGAAAAAAGAATATTAGTTTACTACCATGGCTGACATGAAAATAAAACTTACATAACGTTAACAAATATACTCATTGTCCTAAGGAATTATTTTTGATGGCAGTATGCAAAATTGAGTGTCCTGTTAAGTCCTGTTATTCAAAATTGGTAGGAAAGAACTGTGGAATCTGAGTTCATTTAAATATTCCATCTATTGGAATTTACAAGAGTACTTGAAATGTATGATATATGCTACTGTGCTTTTATTCATTAGCTCATTTTCTTAAAACAATTTTCTTTTACTTTTGATCTTTCATAATAATAAAAGCTTTGTAGAAGAGGAGGAAGACAAGGGCTACCATCTGGAGAGCAGAAAGTTTTGGGAAGCCATCAAAGGCAAAGAACCTAAGAATCCAGGAAGGTCTTGAACTATTACCCTTTACTTCCATGGAAATATTTGCTAGGAAAAGAGACTCTGTCTACAACGGCAACCATTTTTATACTCAGAAATTTGCCATGTAAAATAATTGAATGTCAGATGAAGAACTGCCTGTCATATTTTGCTATTAAAATAATATATTTTTATGCATAACCTGACCTGCCTTTGTGAGTTACTGTAGCCTGTGGTCTCTCTGCAAGATTTCCCAATGGGATTTTAATAATATTCCGATGTTTGCCATCTTAAGCAGTGCAGGCTGTTAAACTCAATTTGTGAAAAAAAAAAAAAAAAAAAATCAGGTATAAAACCAGATAATCTGTATCCCTTTGGAATCAAAAGTCATTTTGCCAAAATATTTTAACACGCAAAATTGCTTCTTGAGAGATGTTTGCCATGATAAAATGACAGAAAACTACATTTCCATTATAATTATAACTGACTCGTGGTGCTAAGTTTTTATAATTTAAAGGTATTCTCAACTCTGACAGCCCTTCCATGTTGAATTATGCATCTCAGGCTCTTAAATAGTTCTGCTGGCACGAGACAGCTGAGATGAAGTTGTCTTTCTAAAATAATTGCTCCATGGAGCATCCATTATACCTTCAGAAAAAATGTATTACTTGACTTCTACAAATTATAGACTAGCCTATAATGGGTATTTTTGACAGCTATTAGCTTTAAAAAAATCTGAACAGTAAAAAGAGTATTGATATCACAATGGTGTACCGTGCATGTTAATACCAACCTTCTCTGTACTTTCCTCCTAAAGCATGATGTAATCGTTAATTATAATAATATTGATGTAACTGTACTCATGTTAAAAATATAGTATTGGCAAAGTATGTCATTTTCTCACCTATGAGATAAAAAGCATTAAATGAGTATTTACAGTAAATTTTGAAGACGCTGTCCAAGCTTAAAGGATAAAAAGTGAATTCATTTTTGGCAATATTTTTCTTAATCGTGAGATTATTAAGTGTGTTTTTAAAACATAAATGAGACAATAATCGATGAATAATAAAGGTAATAATGTTATTCCTCAGATTCTTCTTCAAAATGTTGAACACTGCTAAAAACATAATTTATCAATAAATTTAAAAATGTTTTATATTTCTGATCAAGAATTTTATGCATCATTTAGCTCTTAAACCAGTTATAATCTTTTTAATAAAAACACTTGAAAACATTCTTGCAGGAACATTGCATCCCACAGAACAACAATAATCCAGTTATTAAAATCCAATTATTAAAATGGAAAAGATATTGATAGTCAGAAATAAAAGTAAATGGTCATTTTCTTTACTGTTTCCATTTGTACCAATTAATTGCAGTTCTGTGAAATAAAATATTTGTGGTTAAATTAGGAAAATTCTATGCAAATTTAAAGTTTTCTATGATAAACAAATATGAGGTAAATATCTTCCTAGTATATTGCATTGTCAGGACTTTTTTTTTTTTTTTAATGTGACTACAGAGAAAGAAATGGCTTAATTTCCTATGTCTGCCCTGAATAAACAGTTCACAGACCCAGGCACATATGGATGCATACCTCCTACCTGAAAAATAAAATGTTACAATATATCATTAAGTTAACATTAATTAACATATCAATCAATGGTGTAACCACTGCCTAGTATGTGCTACTTTGCCAAGTACTGATCAGACAGTTCTTACTCACAACTATTCCTTATTAACCATATCCTAGAGGTTCATTCTTCCACACGTGGCCAGAGCCAAAATTACCCAGATGCATGGTCTTTACAAATTCCCTTGGATTTAAATTCATCCTCCACTCTCAGGCTAACAGTAGAGAGACAATTCCTGGGCTAAGTCCCTGCACTCCTTTTCTTTTGTGTTAGGGGTTTGGTTAGATGATGAGGACCAGTGGGAAGTTAGAGGGAAACATGATACAGTTTTAGTGCATCTTTCCAATTCTCACTTCTTACTTTTATGTCTCTTATTCAAATGAAGTTAGAAGACTATAAAACTAGTTTAAGAGAGAAATATTTAGAAATAAATATTTAGAAATAAATATGTTCATTGTCTTAAAAGAACAAGAGTAGAAGGGAAGAAAATAGAAAGAAACAGGTGACAGAGACTTCATAATACTTCACTTATGCATTAGTCACACCCTTTATACTGGGTCCAATGGGTACAATCCAAACTGGAGAAAAATGCCCTAGTGTTGGGATTAATAGTTTATGTTAAGGTTACCACAATGGTTTATGACAATCTAAGTTGAAAAAAAAATCTCTTTTATATATCCCGTGCAGCTGATATTATAATATTAAACATTAACACACTTCTAAGAAATTTTGATAACATGAGACTTTGATTTTTTAAATATTTATTGTAGTCACAAATTATTAAATTATGAACTAAAATTATCTATTTACACAGTTGAGGCATTATAGATGGAGTTATCAAACAAATATCTCCCCAAAGCAAAACCACTTATAGTAACGTAAGGATGATTTTTATTTCAAGGGACTTAAATAATGTATTTCTACATCCTTAAAACTCATTGAAAATTGGGTTCATGGGTTTTTTTAATTGGAAAGACTACCAAGTGGTGAATACTATCTGCCAGGAAGAACCTGTATCTATAATATTCTTTCAAAAACCCATGTCATTCCTGTGTTTACCATGAATAAAATTCAACATGTACATTATCTGTTTGTGTGGTATTTGTATACAGCATGAAAATTATACACAAAATCACCTGTGAAAATGCAATGGAATTTTGCATGATTTTAGTTACTGCTTTTGATTTTTTCTATAGCCTTCACATTTTACACAATACAAATAAGTTTTTATTTACTTTATGTAAGCAATACAAAAATCTCTTCTTGTTGCAAAGTTTTTCAACAAACATACAGCATAAAATGTCAAGGTATTTTTTCTTGATGTCTTGACTTTTCCTATCCCCTTTCAGCTCTCGAACCCTAATAACCCAGTGTTTTCCCAGATGCAACTGATGTTGTTAGTGAGAACTGTCCAGACCTTTATTTTCCTCTAATTTTCTTGTATACTATATATGGGAAGGCTGCAGGTTACCTACCTGTTATTCGATGTCTCAGAATAGAGAAGCAAAATCTCCCCCACAGCTTCCTTTCAGAAAGGGGTGTGATGTCCTTCCGGCCAATAAATATAAGCAGAAGTCATTATGTTAGGGTTGGGAGAAACTTCTTAAAATGGGACACAGGTAGTGGGCCTGCTCTCCTTTACACAAGTCTTTCCTTTTTCCTACCTAGAGCTCTGTAAAGATGTTTGGGGCCTGAAGTGAAGGGTGGGGCGGCAGCAGCTTGTTTTGTAAACACAATGCCAAGGGCCACACTGAAAAAGCCCAAAAACAAAACAAAACAAAACAAAACAAAAAAACGTGTAAAAAGGTGGAGTCCTGCTGATATTATTCTGACTCTGGATACTTTATCTCTGCATTTCTTTCTATACAACAGAGTAGTAAGCTCCTATTTGCTTAAGCAGGTGCTACTTATGTTCCCTGTTTCGAGAAGTTGATCTGAGTTACTAGTTGATAGTATCTAAGTATATTAACTATAGCCATGTTTCTTATCTTACATGGTATCATAAAATAGTTACTAGGTTTCAAATTGCTTTTATTTACTTATAACATTTTAGGGATTTTTCATTTTAATACATACAGATCATCAGCTTTTGTGATTACTATATTGTAGTAGTGAAATCATTAACTTGTTCATAGATGTTTGGGTGGCATCTAATATTTGGTTATTTATATCAATGGACAAATCTGTATGTGTGTGCATGCATGCGTACTTATGAAGGCAGATGCATAGAAGTGTAGTTTCTAGGTTGAATTATATGTTTATCTTGATTTTGGTAGCTGTTGTAGAGAATCTTAGCTAGCTTTTTCTCCCACCAGATTGAGTGTCTTTCCCTCTGCCTTGGATATTATCACAGACATGTATGTTTTCCAATGTTATGGAAGAGTATGAAAGAAATGCCATTGTTTTTGCTTGCATTATCTTATTACTGAGTTTTTAAATGTTCATTTATCATCATGTGTATTTCTTATTAAGTACATTGCTACATTAACCATTTAAAAATACATCTATTAGGCCACCTTATCTTTGTTGTATTTAAGAAACTCCTTATGTAAGTAGGCTATTGGTCTTTCATTTGTGGCAATTATGTTTGCCTAATCCCTCTGTAAAGGAGAAAATCATTGCATCTTTGGTTGGAAATGCTAAAATCGTTTAGTAATTTATTGATACCACTGTGTTTTGCTTCTTGGATTTCACATATTCCTCTTTTCCATATATATATTCTCACCTTTCTACAGTCCATCCTAATTAATTATTTCAGAGATATTAATTCAGAAGGAGATAATCTTACTGTGTTCTTTATGTAAATGACTTTATTTTGTTTTTCCTTTTAAATTGTACTTTAATTAGGCCTGAGTCCTTACTTTTAAAATCATGGTTCCACAAGAACTTGCCTTATTTATTTATTTATTTACTTACTTACTTATTTTTGAGATGGAGTCTCACTCTGTCACCCAGGCTGGAGTGCAGTGGCACGATCTCGGTTCACTGCAACCTCCACCTACTGAGTTCACGCCATTCTCCTGCCTCAGCCTCCCGAGTAGCTGGGACTATAAGCGTCTGCCACCACACCTGGCTAACTTTTTATATTTTCAGCAGAGGCAGGGTATCACCAAGTTAGCCAGGATGATCTCGATCTCCTGTTCTTGTGATCTGCTGCCTCGGCCTCTCAGAGTACTGGGATTACAGGCGTGAGCCACTGTGCCCGGCCGCCTTATTTTAAGATTTAAAATGCTGGTTCTTATCCGGCAGTTACCTAATAAGATGTCTGACCCTTATTTCTATTTTTCCATCTCCTAGCATATGCTTTTAAATTCAGCCTGACCAACACTTAAGGAACCTTTTCAATACAAAGGTTTAGGTTGTCTAGTAAGTGCATTCTTCTATTGAGATTTTCTTGAAATTTTTATTTCCTACTAACTCCCTTGCTTTCTGAATGTTCTGTCTTCATAGCAGCCTGTTCTTATTTGAAAAGAAATGTCCCCTCAAACATTCTAAAGATGCCAGCTATTATTTTGCTTTTAATTATTGCCTACTTTCTTTTGCATATATCTACTCTTCTATATTCTCATTTTGATCCTTTCTTTCAAGAGATTTGTTTCCAACATATTTGTAGTTATGAATGATGAAGTCAATTAATTATCATGAGTAGTGGTGTTGATTTCTTCAGGAGTTCATCGAAGTGTTTCCAAAATAGACTGTTGTAAAAACAAGGTCAACAAGTACCTTATAAAGAGAGCAGTGAGGAGTTGTATGTTTTGTGTTATGCTGTTTAGATGTGAAGATAGCCACCAATTTCTGTCCTTCCCTAGATTCTAAAGTGAGGATGGCTTGATTTGGCTCTTGGAAATTAGCGTTAATCTCCTTCATAGAGCTTTCTTTTGTTTGTTTTTCTTTAGACCTATTATGAAATATGTAACTATCCAAGCTTCTCTCTCACTCATGCAAGTGATCACCTGGGAAGCAATATACACTTTCCACACAGGTCTCAGGATCAGTGCATCTGTGGGTGATTTCTTTTGCAGATAATGAGCTAGGGATTGGAGAAGCAGTGCTGCTTTTCTGAATACAGAACTGAAAGTGATTCATCTATTCCCAGGCCCATCTTTTTCTATGTATGTGTTGATTTCACATGTTTAGTTTCTCTGGATATATTCTATCCTTCCCCAAAGTTTTTCAATATGTACTATATCAAGGTCTGTAATTTCTCTCTGTTCTTTCTACAGGATCCCTTTTAATTTTCTGTCTTTTATAGCTCATCATAATATTTAGGAGAGTCTTTGGCACACCACTTGTTTCCCTAGACTGTTAATGATATTTACAAAACAAAAAACAAAAAAACACACATGTCTTCTGCTGATAATCTTAAGACATTTGAGAAGAAGGAGTCATGAGTGGTGTATTAGTCTGTTTTCAGGCTGCTGATAGACACACCCAAGATTGGGCAATTTACAAAAAAGAGATTTATAATGGACTTATAGTTCCACATGGTTGAGAAAGCCTCATAATCATGGTGGAAAGCAAGAATGAGTAAGTCACATCTTACATAGATGGTGGCAGGCAAAGAGAGAGAACTTGTGAAGTGGAACTTTTCTTTATAAAACCACTAGATCTCATGAGACTTATTCACTATCATGAGAACAGCATGGGAAAGACTTGTCCCTATGATTCAGTTACCTCCCATGGGGTCCCTCCCACAGCATGTGGGAATTCAAGATGAGATTTGGATGGGGACACAGTCAAACCATATCATTCCACCTCTGGCCACTCCCAAATCTCATGTCCTCACATTTCAAAACCAATCATGCCTTCCCAACAGTCCCCCAAAGTCTTAACTCATTTCAGCATTAACTCAAAAGTTCACAGTCCAATGTCTCATCTGAGACAAGGCAAATCCCTTCTGCCTATGAACCTGAAAATCAAAAGCAAGTTAGTTACTTCCTAGATACAGTGGGGTTATAGGCATTGGGTAAATACAGCCAATCCAAATGGGTGAAATTGGCCAAAACAAAGGTGCCACCAGCCCCATGCAGCTCCAAAATCCAGTGGGGGCAGTCAAATCTTAAAGTTCCAAAATGATCTCCTTTGACTCCATGTCTCATATCTGGGTCATGCTGATGCAAGAGGTGGGTTCCCATGGTCTTGTGCAGCTCTGCCCCTGTGGCTTTTCAGGGCACAGCCTCCCTCCTGGCTGCCTTGATGAGCTGGTATTGAGTGTCTGCTGCTTTTCCAGGCACATGGCACAAGCTGTCAGTGGATCTACCATTCTGGGGTCTGGAGGACGGTGGCCTCTTCTCATAGCTCCAGTAGGCAGTGTCCCAGGAGGGACTCTGTGTGAGGGCTCCAACCCCACATTTCTGTTCTGCACTGCCCTAGCAGAGGTTCTCCATGAGGACCCCACCCCTGCAGCAAACTTCTGCTTAGACATCCAGGTATTTCCATACATCTTCTGAAATCTAGGTGAAGGTTCCCAAACCTCAATTCTTGATCTCTGTGCACCCACAGACTCAACACCACATGGAAGCTGCCAAAGCTTGGGATTGGCACTATCGGAAGCCACAGCCTGAACTATACCTTTTATCCTTTTAGTCATGGCTGGAGTGGCTGAGATGCAGGGCACCAAGTCCCTGGGCTGCACTCAGCAAGGGGGCCCTGGGTCTGGTGCACGAAACCATTTCATTTCCTCCTAGGCCTCCAGGTCTGTGATGGGAGAGGCCTCTGACATACCCTGGAGACATTTTCCCCATTGTCTTGGGGGTTAACGTTCAGCTCCTCATTACTTACGCAAATTTCTGCAACTACCTCGAATTTCTCCTCAAAAGAGTGGCATTTTCTTTTCTATCACATTGACAGGCTGCAAATTTCTGAACTTTTATGCTCTGCTCCCTTTATAAAACGGAATGCCTTTAACAGCACCCGAGTCATATCTTGAACACTTTTCTGCTTAAAAATTTCTTCCACCAGATACCCTAAATCATCTCTCTCAAGTTCAAAGTTCCACACATCTCTAGGGCAGGAGCAAAATGCCACCAATCTCTTTGCTAAAACCTAACAAGGATCACCTTTGCTCCAGTTCCCAAAAAGTTCCTCATCTCCATTTGAGACCAGTTCAGCCTGGACTTCATTGTTCATATTACCATCAGCATTTTTTTCAAAGTCATTTTTAACAAGTCTCTAGGAAATTCTAAACTTTCCTACATTGTCCTGTCTTCTTCTGAGTCCTCCAAACTGTTTCAACCTCTGCCTGTTACCTAGTTCCAAAGTTTCTTCCACATTTTCAGGTATCTTTTCAGCAGCGCCCCACTCTGCTGGTACCAATTTACTGTTTTAGTCTATTTTCATACTACTGATAAAGACATACCCAAGACTGGGCAATTTACAAAAGGAAGAGGCTTATAATGGACTTACAGTTCTACATGACTGGGGAAGTCTCACAATCATGGTGGAAGACAAGAAGGAGTAAGCCTCGTGTTATATGAATGGTGGCAGGCAAATAGAGAGAACTTGTGCAGGGGAACCCCTCTTTATACAACCACCAGATCTCATGAGACTTATTTACTATCTTCAGAACAGCATGGGAAAGACTTGCCCCCATGATTCAGTTACCTCCCACAGGGTCCCTTCCATAACACATGAAAATTCAAGATGAGATTTGGGGGGGGAGGGGCACAGCCAAACCATATCAGGTGGAGTGGAAGTAGTTGTTCTTCACTTTCCATAATTTTAACCAAGTCATTTTCAAGTTGTACTTATTTATTCTCAGAAAAAAATGGCATATGGTTGTTTTTTATGTGCCTGCAAACAATAAGATTAAAGTATTGACTCTACCTGCATATGGGAAAAAGCTAAGGAAGATATTATAATCTTTGTGTTTGTATTTTTTCATGTTTTCAGTATAAGCATATATTGGTTTTATAATACAATAATAATGAAAATAAGTTCTATAGAACTGCATTAAACTATAGTATGACAAGTTTAATCTTTGTGAAATGTAAATGACAAACTATTACACAACTATTTTATGTGCCAGGTACTCCTCTAAGTAAGTACTTTATGTATACTAAGTTACTCAATCCTCACAGAAACTCTTGGACATGGATACTATTATGGCTCCCTTTTTATAGAATTGAGAACTGAGGCACAGATAGGTTAAAGAACTTTGCCCAAGGGTACATGGCCAACATGAGCAGGAAGTGGATTTCAAATCAAGTAGTTTTGCTCAATTCACTAATGAAATGTGTGTGTTTTGCCCAGACTGGGGATAAGGGAAGAGACAGTAAGAAAAGGTTCAGGAGACAAAGAATAATTAGATGTAGTCTAAGGGTTGCTACTTTACTTTAATGCACCAGAATCTGAATAAAAATTAGAAGTAGTTTTTCCTCTGGATTGCAAGACACTGTATGTGACATACATTCATGTTGTAACACTGCCAGAAATTTAAAACCAATAATTTTAATGAAATTCTTCTGAAAACATTAATAAGATTTCCTTGTGTGGTGGGTTTAATGGAATATGGCAAAAACCACTGGACACTAAGACATCTCATGGTTACTAACTTTTGTTGTTAGAGAATAATTTCTTTAAATTTTCTTTCCATCTTCAAATGTTCTAGATAAATTTTCAAAAATGTATATACATGAGAGAAGAACCGTTTTAATGAACATTTTAATGGCATATTCAAGCTGACTTCTAACTAAAAACTCATGGCTGAGAAACTGTGACACCAAATAAACAACAGAGGAAAAGACTGAAATGCCAACATTAGTAAAGAAGATGAGAGGAGACATCAAATTTATTCACTATCTTCTCAGTGAAGCTGGCCTGGAGACATATCATTATACACAAGACTTGAAATAATCACTCAATTTTACAATCCATACATTAAAGAAACTTGAGTTAAATAAGGGAAATATATTGAGATTATAGCTCAGAGTGGTAGAATCTTTTCAGAATTCTTACAAATTATTTAATAGAAAACTTCTCATCTGACAGATAGACTTCTAGCATGGGACTTGGAGAAGGGCAGGTAGGTAACTTAAGTCACCCCAAGTGTAGATATTGTCCTATGGAACATCATAGTACATGCAGAACACTATGGTATCTCAAGTTACCAAACTCGTTAATAAATACTTCTTTGTTTAAAGTGGTTCCTATGGCCTTTGGTTGATTCAATCAAAAACGTGTTTCATTATTTTGAATCCTGACATTGAGAAAGCTACTTAATTTCTCTAAACAAAGTTTTCTCATTCATGAAATATAAAAATTTTAATGATATGTACTCCTAAGATTGTTATAAGTATGAGGTAACTCAATATTTGCTATGTGCTTAGAAAAATGCTGGCACACTGTTATTGCTGCATGTGTTTGAACAATACTCACAGGAACACATTCATTTTCTGGCATCCTATTAACTTCACCATTGTCTTAATATATTTGCCTTCTCATTCCATTTTGCTGTAATAAATGAGAATCTCTCTTTTTTTTGTGTCAAATTGCTGAGTTAATTTTCAATTTTCTTGAGCATACCAAGAATCTAAATTCTTGCATGTTGTTGACCTTCATTATAGGATATTAATATTGAGATTTCCTTTGTGTAAATGGCTTGGTGTATATTGTGAGTAAACTAAAATAGGTGTTTGAGAAAAACAAATTTAAAGTTATCACAAGTTATCAAAATGATCTCTAAAATCTCCATGGGATTATTACAATACATTTAAAACAAATCATTCCATGACTGGGTGTAGTGACTCACACCTGTAATCCCAGCACTTTGGGAGGCCAATGTGGATGGATCACTTAAGTCCAGGAGTTCGAGAGCAGCCTGGGCAACATGGCAAGACCCCATGTCTACAAAAAGAAAAGACGAAAAAAAAATCAGCTGGGCATGGTGGCATGCACCTTTAGTCTCAGCTACTTGGGAGGCTGAGGTGGGAGGATCACTTGAGCCCGGGAGGTGGAGGCTGCAATGAGCCATAATCACACCGCTGCTCTCCAGGGTGACATAGTAAGATCCTGTCAAAAAAAAAAAAAAAAAAAAAAATTCAACAACATGCATAATAATACCTAAATCATTTATAAATGGATATGCTGTTATGTATTTTTATCATTATAAAAACAGCACAATTCTATTATGTAGATTTTTAGAAATAAAGAGAAGCATAGAAAACATAAGTTCCCCTCATCTACAAACATTGTTAAAGTTTGATTAAACCTTACTAATGGTTTTAATTAATCTTATTTTTTAACAAAATTAGAAATACATTGAGTTCATTGTCTTGTAATCGGATTTGTTCATTTTACACTATAATACCTGTTTTGTTTTTAAACTCTTCTGATTGTAAGGTTGATATATATATATGTTGAAAAGGTTAAAAAAATGCAGCAATATAAATGAAGAAATATATTTAATCCTTTCCTCAGGGAGCATTTTTATTTTAGCTTTCTGTAAATTTCTATGAAATATTTCCTTTACATATACAACTATATAGATGATATAATATAATTATACATACTGTTAGTGTGGTGTTTTTACTTTGTAATATATCTTGGCCATCTTTCCAAATCAGTACATTGAGGTCTGTTTCATTTCTTTTAAAAGCTGCATTTTATTATAGGAATATACCACACTCATTAAGTTACTACTTTATTGCTGGACATTTGGGCTGTTTCCAGTTTTTTTTTTTTTTTTTCACTTTTATTGCATTTATTTTATGCTGAATGTATTCCCGTGCCATAAGTTTTTGTTCCTTCATTTTCTTCCAAGATATCTTTTTCTTCTGTGCAACTTTCTCTTCTGGTTTAGGAACAATTTGTTTCTTTTCAGTAAAGATCATCTCAATGCGGCAAGGAGCGCTTCTTTACCTATGAGTTAATCTGACCATCAGCTCTGTAAGTCCAAAGGCATATCTCAGGTGCTTCGTTCACTTGAATATGCTCTATGACCAGATAATCTGCATGTAAACCCTTAAGTTCAGCATAACTCTCTGCATATTTAAGCATGTACAGCAAAAATTCAAGCCACCGATCCTGTATCCAGCTCCACTGTTTGGCGTGGGCACATTTACCAACTCCACCATTGCAATGTTGGAATGGTACACGCTGCTTCTGTAAAGTGACATCTTTCAGGTCACGTAGTGGCTTTTCATACATGCATATCCTTGATGGCCTGGGCAGTTTCACTAGTGTTCTTAAATGAACACGATTTGAATCTCTTGATTTGCATGACTTTGTGGGGTTTTCTATGTCAAGTGAATAGTGAATCATTTTCAAAGATCACCTCAGGCTACTTAGAGGAAGAGGTAGAGCAGTGGCTCCCCAGTTTCTGATATTACTGACAATATCCTAGTGAATCCGCTTAGGTTCTTATTTTATGCATTGGTAACAGAATTTCTGTAGAATAAATTCCCAGAAAGAGAATTTCTGAGTCAAGTGACAGGCATATTTATAATTGCATTTAGCTTTGATAAATTTCCCTAGAATGTGGTTGTAGCATTGTATATATCCTCAGAGTAGGAGAGAAACCGTTCTCTACACATTGTATATTTTTAATGTTTTGCCTAAAAAACAGAAATAAATAATTTTCTCAATACTACAAACTGTCATTTTATTTTAGACTGTTGGATATTTGAGAATTTTTCGTAAGTGTCCAATATTTGTGTTATTTTAGTGAGAGGTTGTTGCTTGAACACTATTGGGGATTTGGTTGGAGTTCTTCAACATGTCAATGTGCTTACATGGCATATATGTATGTACAGAGAGAGACAAAGAGAGAAATTAAATACGCCAACATAAGCAAGGCATACTTCCTGACTCAAGCTTACATAGGCTAGAAACAAAATAAGTTTCTAGAAACTAAAGATATTGTATTATGTCAGTTTACAGGAGTAAAAAAAGGCTCATAAAGAAGGAAAGCTTTTTGAATATTCCCATGAAATAAATTGAATTACAATTACAACATAGCCATTGAAAATTAAAAGTTTTATTTAAAAACTATTAATTTAATACCCAGTTATTAAACAGTCAATTAATTAAAATAATTAAACTCTGAGTTCGTGTGTAAACCTATTATGTACATTCCCCCAACACTTCATTGATTGTGATCAGCTTATCTCCTTTGGTTGCTGCTTTGAAGGAGTTCTTGAGGACTCAATGAGTGAGACTACAGATGCATTAGCAGCCCTGAATAAGTGAGGAGAGGGCCTGGGAGAAGTTCTGTCATTCATGATGAGCCTGCTATCTTGGGGAAATGTGAATAAGCATTGAGATACTACAAAACTGGATCCGAGTCTTTTTTTTTCTTTCTTTCTTTCTTTTTTTTTTTTTTGACAGAGTATCTCTCTCTGTCGCCAGACTGGAGTACAGTGGTGGCGCCATCTCAGCTCACCACAAGCTCCACCTCCCAGGTTCAAGAGATTCTCCTGCCTCAGCCTCCTGAATAGCTGGGACTACAGGCACGCACCACCACGCCCAGCTAATTTTTTGTATTTTCAGTAAAGATGGGTTTCACCATGTTGACCAGGATGGTCTTGATCTCCTGACCTTGTGATCCACCCGCCTTGGCCTCCCAAAGTGCAGGGATTACAGGCATGAGCCACTGCGCCCAGCCCCTGAGTCCTTCTTTGAAACAATCTGGGGTTTTAAAATCATGTCATCCCAAATATCAGATTAATTGTTAATAAAATTACTACTGTGGATTAGCTGTAGGATTATTCCCTAATATATCAATTGGGGGTGTAACCTTGCATTGGTTTCCTGTATTTTGGGTAGCTCAATTCGTCAGGTTTATATGGAGTAATTTGGGATAGAGGTGGTGAGGAAGGTCACCATAGATACCTGAATTAACTAGATTTATTCTGGAGAAGAATCTAAATTATTGCATGATCTTCCACTAGAGGTTGATAGTAGGGTACAAAGATATAGGAGTAAAATTCTGTGCCTCTAGCTTCTAGGTTAGTGTTGCATCCATTAATGTGATCACATGGAACTTCCCAAGTAGGCTGAGTGGGAAAAAATCCTGCTGTTGGATATTTTAATGCAGGATAGTAAACTAAAAACATGAACTCATATCCGATAATCTATAATCTGGATTCTGCAAAAGCTAAGAGACACTCAAAGATAGACAGGGCTGAATTAATTTTTAACATGATTTTATAGACTTTTTTCCTCCACTGGTTTTTGGTGGCTGACGGACTTATACTGTACTGTGCTGTGTTGCCTATGTCAGGCTGTACTCATAACAAAAAAGGCATTCTGAATATAAAGTAGAAAACTGTAAAAATTTGAGGTGATGGATATCCCAATTACCCTGATGTGATCATTACACATTGTATACATGTACCAACATATCACATGTACCCCAAAAAGATGTATAACTATGACATGTCAATTTTTTTAAAAAGCTACATAAAAAACTATAAAAATAAAGGTACTGCTATCGAAAAAAAAATAAATAAAATAAAATAAAATTACTACTGTGAATGACAGGTTGTCTTTGGCTGACTCTGAGTTGGGATTCTACACTGTTTTAACGATCTCTTATTTCTGCTACCTTCCATGCTCTCCCTCCCAAGGTCAGAATAGAACTCTGAAAATTACATTGTTTACTTTCACTTCACATTCCTCTTATTTTTTATAGTTTCTAATAAATAGTACTTTTTGTTAGTATCCACCTCTATTTCTCTTTTAGGGTTTGTCACTGCCTGCCTCCAGTACCCTTGCCACAGTAACTTCGAGGCCATGCTCTCCCTCCCACTTTAGAAACTGAAAGGGGAAATCTTCTTGCTGTCCCCTCTTGGTAGCCAGGCACTAAACCCTGTTCTAGGATCAGCTGAATGACCCTAACTGGGACTTGTATCTCAAGGTACTCAACAGAAAAAGAGTTTAATAATTAATGGAAGGCTCTGTTCTGATCTATCCATTCCAGTAGACTGTTGATAGCTGAGCCTTATACTTCACAGCCTTCAGAGGTATGTTTTTCCTAACCATTGTCCACTACTGTTCCCCACAACCTTGAAAACCCCAAATATCCTTCAAATAAATATATTTACTGTATATTTCTTACCATTCAAGGATTCCTAGGCATTATATCTAGCCTTGTCACTGAGTCATTATTTCTTAAGAAGTTTATTCTTGTTAACACAGGAGTAATTATTAAAAATACGAAAGGCTTCTATTGAAAAAGAGTGAAAATGAAGGGTGAAAAATGCTGGGAAAATGAAATCCTATGTTGCAAGACTACAACATTGTCAGCTTTTGTTAATTGGATGAAAGTGCATATAATTAAAAATAATTGATGGAAATCCACTTATTTAAGTGATTAATATATGAGGGACAACATTCATGACGTCCTACTTGTAAAAGACCCTGTATTTGCACCAGTGTGCCAGGTACTACAATGCTCTCTAACCGTACTGCCTGATGTATTCATTTTCAACGAATTATGACTTTTAGTATAACCACCCCTTTCTCTTTTTCTCTCGGTATAGATCTTGTACATTAATATTAGACTACTTTTAGAGTGAAAAATACAGCTAGCCTGCCTTTATTTTTTCTTTCGTTCCCATCTTTTGGAGATGGGAGGAGATAAAGAAATGAAAATCAGTGAGGATGAAGCTTAGCCAATAAATATTTTCTATGCTACTTTGTCTTATTCTTCTGTATGAAAATGTTTGGGATTGTGGAATCAAAGGAGTGCTGTGATTCTAAGGTTGTGGGTTTCAGGGGACCAGGAGGAACTGTCCAGAGTTGCCTGCATGAAGGAGAGTAGTGTTTACTGCAGGCTCTGGCTCAGAGAAGAAACTCAATAAATATGAGTAGAAGAAAGGAGAGAGAAAGACAGAATAAAGGATAAGAGAAGGCAGGGAGGAATAAACAATGCATCTAAGGTGGACTTTTGAATAACACAAAGTGAATGAATTTGTTCTTTATTCTTTGATGAATTATAAAGTTTGCATAGATTCTAGCAAAAAAATTGCTACTAAAGAAAGTGAAACAGAGTTTAAATGGTTATGTATGAAATAATTTCTCAATGGCAAAGCACTATATAAATAAAGATATTCTTACATATCAAGTTATCATAAACCCAACAAAGCCCTCTGCAAGATCTATGGGTCTGATATTCAAATCTGATATTGTCACTATTTCACTATTCAGTTTCATGGTCCTTCACCTGTTCAACTGGCAAGATAGGAATACAATTTCACTGTAGTATCATAAGGAATGATGTAGTATACACAGCCTTAAGGCTTAACGTTGTTATAAAGTTACTCTGCCAAATTGATACCATTTGAAAGACCAAACAAGAACTTCTTGGGCAGCCAGGAAAGTCAGTTAATTCTTTTACAGTTGCTTTTTCACATCTACTTCTCCTTGTTTCACTCTTTCTTTCCCTCTTTCCTTCCTTCTAACTTTCTTTCCTTCCTTCCTTCCTTCCTTCCTTCCTTCCTTCCTCCCTCCCTCCCTCCCTCCCTCCCTCCCTCCTTCCTTCCTTCCTTCCTTCCTTCCTTCCTTCCTTCCTTCCTTCCTTCCTTCCTTCCTTCCGCTCCTCCCTCCCTCTCTCCCTCCTCTTTGTTTTTGGAAACTGGACTTTATAGAGGTCTTTAAAAACTGAGCCATAATAGAAATCACTTACCAATGATGACCTCATACACACCTCGCCATAGAATACCAAGAATTACAAGTATAATTACTTGTGGAAGGCCATGGGTGTGCACTATGAACTTCAGAAACACAAGAAGAATCAGGTCATAAATCAACTTGAGTGAGATAAGAAATCTGAGAAGAGATCCAGAAGAACAACTTTTCCTCTCTCTTCATGCATCTAACAAATACTTCTTGAGCTACTATATTGTGCCAAGAAAATGAGCTAGACTGTGCAGACCTGTAAACCTCATGAGGCAATTATGCCAAATAACCTGTAGTGGATCTTTTAATCCCAGCATTTCCTAATGTGTAATTTCTAATTTGTAATCAACTTCCCATTGGAACTTGAATTTTTAAATAAACTTCGCTAGACCTCAATGACTTCTATAATAAAATAGAAACAATAAACCTAAACTTCATAGAGGCCATAGTTTGGACCACATAAATGCTCCCAATAAACACAGCACTGCATTGAGTCATTATGTTACTGAGGACAAGGTTATAACAGTGTATTGGTCCTGACATCTAATTCCTCCTTTCCTTAGCCCTCATTAGTCCCAGTCAACCCATCGTCTTTTCCAAACTGTAGCATGCAGGGTAATAGTGCAATAGCACCATAAGAAATTAGTTTTCATTTCTACAATGAACCAACTTTTCCATGTGACTTGGTTTAAATAGAGGAAGATAAAGCAGTTGTTAAAATAAGAGGCCTATGTAAGAGTTCATTATGAAGATCACACTCACAAAATAAATATGCCATATTTTCTGAATAATACATATATATAATATGTTAATGTTTTATAACATACTCTTATCAGGAGATAAATCTTATTGAGGCACAGAAAAGTTATTGTATTTATTAAAATGGGTGAATCAATTTAAGCTTTCTTATGGTTTGTCAAATTTGTAAAATATTATATTTCTCTTCAGATAGAGTTACATACTGTGTAGCTCAAAGATAATCCCTATGGTCCTGGCATATGTTACCTAATTGTCTCAGAAGGAAATGCCATAAATAGCATGCTGTCATCCCCCACAGGCATGGGCTCATCTGTCACAGTGGGGGCTCCAGACAGGGTGAGGTGCTCTAAGACATTTCTTAGTCTATGTAAATCACAGCCATTACTTCTTACCACTTCCCAATTGGTCCATTATGTATAAACATGTGTTAATAAAAATTTGCCTCTCTGCCTCTAAGGTACACACCCATAAAGCTATGTGAGTATGATAAAGTATGAATGGCATGCATTATTATCTGATTCAACCTACCTCATAAATTATGATCCAAAGTGCTTCTATAGAAACAAAACTCCAGAAAAACCTGTAAAGACAAATGCTGGAAAAGAAAGACAGAATAGAAAACAATATTTTTTTTCACATCTATAACTTTAGTGAAAAAAAAAAATTCAGATTTGTCTTATCAGAAGAAAGAACCTAAAAAGTATATTACATTTTATAAATGCTTTGTGTAAGCATTTGACTCTTAATTGTCATAGATAGTGGGGCCATGAAAAATAAAATCCCCTACTGTTAGTGATAAATATGCAAGATGTAATCAACAAAATTCTGCCTATAAATGCATAGGTTCTAGAAATTTTCAAGAAAAATGGGGCATACAGACTTTGACTACGGGATGCCAGATCAAATAGTATAAGGAACAGTTTCTTCTAAGACTGTTAAAGTTTATGAGAGAAATACGATAAACATATTGTAGTGAAAGGTGTAACGGGTTTCAAATCATAAGGCCTGTCTTAATTAGGTATGTATGATTTTGGACTCATTATGTAACTCTTCTGAATATCTGTTACCTCAGAAAAATAAAGAAACTTTTGGCGACACCAGTCAAACCCTCCGAGTTGCTCTGAGAAACAAATGAGATTAGTAAGTGCTGAAAAACAGTTTACAAATGTGTAAGTGTTTTCACAGGAATTGTTATTATGTGTTTTAATGGCAATTCCTATTTTTAAAAAGATTGAAAGATATTTAAGACTAATGATTATAAATTTGTGGTTATATTTCTTGGAATTGCAATAAATTAAAAATGTTCTTTTAAAGGTAAATATACTAGTGTTTCTTAAATTATTGAACAGACTAGTATAAGAGAATGGTAAAATATGTGTGAACTGAATCAAAACTGGAATGGTAGTAATTGAGTGCTTCTCAAACAAAAGGCATTGCACTAGATAATACACAAAAGGCATTATCTGCCCTCAATAAGCCTTTTATTCACTTACTTATTCATTCATTCCTTAACAGGTTTGTTGAAGTATAGTGGATATACAAAAAACTGCTTATGTTAATGTGTTAAACTTGATGAGTTCATACACATGCACCCGGGGTGTCATCACCACAATCAAGATAATAGACATATCCAACACCTCTTAACATTTTCTTGTATTCGTTTTGTTTTCTTTTTTCTTTGTTCGTTGTGTTAAGAACATTTAACATCAGATCTACCCTCTTAAGAAAGTGCACAATACCCTATTGTTAACTATAGGCACGATGCTGTACAGAACTCTAGAATTTTTTCATCCAGCATAACTGAAACTTTATACCCACTGAAGAAAAACTCTCCATTTCCTCCACCCCCTAACTGCTAACAACCACTCCAATACTCTCTGCTTCTATAAGTTTGACTATTTTAGATACCTCATGTAAGTGGAATTATAAAGTATTGTCCTTCTATGACTGGCTTATATAATTTATCATAAAATCCTCCAGGTCCCTCTTTGTTGCTACAAATGGCAGAATTGTTTTTAAGGCTGAAAAATATTCCATTTCTATGAGTACCACATTTTATTTACCCATTCATCAGTCCTTGGCCACTTGGGTTGTTTTCCTATCTTGGCTATTGTGAGTAATGTTGCCATGAATATGGGCATACAGGTATCTCTTGGAAATCCTGATTCCAATTCTTACATATGATTTAGAATAAGAGCTACAACTATAGACTCCAAAGAAACACTAGTATTATTTTTTTCATGCCTCTTTTGATATAGACTTTAAAGATCTAGAGTTTCTTAGCTCACTGACAACTTTCATTTATCTTTAAAGTAGGGTGGGTCCCAGCCATATGAATGGAACTGTCAACTCATAGATTCAAGAAAAACCAAAGGTTAATACTAATGGCAAAACAAGACACACCCCAACATGTAATCAGCAGAATCGACCGGTACTTAATAGATAAGGTTTTATCACCATCCAAAATGTGTTAAGTTGATTTTTGTCAGTGATGGAATGGTGAAATTCTATTTTAGTTTGACAGACATGAATTAAATGTGTTATGAATACTGTCTAATATTTTTGTGAGTTCACATCATCCTCTCCACTTGTACATGATTTATAGGCATCAGCTCCTAAAAGATATGATACAGGAAATCTAGTAAAACACAAATGCATGAAATAATTATTGTAGTATCTCCAGGATACCTTTGAAATTTTAAAATCACATATTAAATTGAGATTGTATTTATTAGTAAACTAAATAGAGGTAATCCTAACTGGTCTATATCCTAACCAATGGGTCTTTTTTATCAGCAAATTTATAAACTATTATTTACTAGCTGTGGGTATAATGAATAATTAAGGCAAGTAAAGGGATAATCATGACGGGTTATGAATTCACCCAAAAAACCTGACATTTTACTGCTTTTCCCACAATACATCATCATTCCATGTAGACTTAATACACTAAACAGATAACATATTACATTTTAATGAGACTATTTTGAAACCTTGTTCAAATTTGCATTTATGAAACCTTTACCTTACTTCTAGCTAACGTGATTCAGAGGTAGGTCCAAAGGGGTATATGCACCATCATTCGATAAAACTAATGAATGCACAATAAAGATGTCATTATACTATCTATTCACTTTTAACTCTTATATCTGAGCAACTACCTTGAAAATACAGTGTTACAGTATTACACATTTTACCAGGTAATCTATACATTGTATGAAATAAGGATTTTTATTTGAGGACGTTGAACATTCTTTCTCCCTACCTTCTCTCCCTTTTCCCTTCCTTCCTTTCTTCTTGGCTTTTTTCTCTCCTCCCTCCCTCGCCCTTATCCTTCCTGCTTTTCTTACCTCCTTTATTCATTTATATTCATTTAAAACCCATTTATTCATACAAATCACTCCTGTAAAACAGGCCTTAGATGCTGGGGACATAAAAATTAATAAAATAGTCTGCATTTAAAGAACTTTCATATGACACAAACATAGACTTTCATACTTCTTTGTAATGGATTAGTTGGTTGAAATTTGCATGCCTTGCCAGAAGGAGATATATGATACCATTCCACAGTAGACTATAATAATAGACTAAAGTTAAGAAGCATATAATAATAGAGCAAAAAATAGAAGAAGATTGTACCACAATAATAGAAATAATAGAAAGCAGGTCATAATCACCATTGTAAAGTCTTAGGGTAGCATACTCTATATGTGTGGTGTGTATGTGTGTATGTGTGTGTGTATATATATATTTGTATATATGCTATTATATGTTATATGTATGCTATTGAGAATATATACATAGAAGAGTTAAAAGTAAAATTATTTAAATTACACAATACAAATATGGTTCCCCCCAAAACCTTGATATAGTCATATTAATATCAGTTAAAATAGACTTTAAGAAAAAAGCATTATGATGGACAGAGAAGCTCACTATATAATTATTAAAGATATTCACAGAGTAAACAAATGAATTTAAACTTCAATATTATCTTCGGAAAGTCAAAATATGAATTAATTGATTTAACTACAAGAAGAAATTGTGAAAATTTCATAGTTTGAGGTTACAGGAGATCTCTTTCAATCATTGATAGGTTAGGCAGAAAAAGATAAATAGAGCCATAGAATAATATTTGAATAATATATTTAATGACCTAGAGTGGATTAACATAAACACAACTGTAAACATATGTACATGAGTATACATATTATAAATTCATAAGTAATGTATTTAATCCAGTTCATTAAGTTTATTCAATTATGTTTCATGATGAAACATTAAGATAAGTCTATCATCTATCTTTATCTTCTTATCAATCCATCTATATTAGTAGTGAACAATTGGAAAGTAAAGCAGGAAAATGCCATTGTTGTGTGCAACAGTTAGAGATCATACATTCTTTTCAAGTATGTTCGGAATAATTATAAAGAATAGCCATTTATCCATCCTCAACAATGAAAAAAACCCACACAAAACTAGAGCACACAAAAATACAAAGTTTAAAATACCCACATATTTGGAAATGTAAACAAATCCTTCTAAATATCTTATGAAACAAAATAAGAAGGTCAAAAAAGAAATAAAAACTATGTAGATACAAATATATGAGATCAGTGAACAAAAGTCAACTGCTTTTGTACATACTAATCATGAAAAATTGGAAAATGAAATAGAAAATTACATCATTTTCAGTATCATCACAGCAAGAAACAGGTATACACTTAACAAAAATGCTTAGTGATAAATTATTATGATATTGCTATATGTTATAACTTGGAGGATTTAACAAAAGGGATATTAAATGGAAATTTATAGCATTAAATATGGATTTGAAGATAAGTAAACCTGAAAAGTAAGTGTGCTAACATAATGCAAGAGAAATGAGGAAACTAGAAACACAGCAAAATAAACTTAAATTAAGGACAAGTAAAACAAAGTAAAGATAACATTTGAAAATTTAAAAAGAAAACAAAAACGCATAGAAAATAAAAAAAAAGCTTAAGTTTGTGCTCTGAAGAGTCTAGTAAAATAGGCAAACACTACAAAATTAATGAATAAAACTGAGAAGGAAGAAATAAACAATTGTAGGATCACAAAATGGGACCCTACATTGTATAATGCACTGAAAAGTAGTATTAGTAAATGTATTCCAGTTAATCTGAACACTTAGACAAAATGAGCAAATATGTAGAAAACTAAAAATTACCAAAACCAAATTAAAAAAACAAACAAAAAGCCCACCTCAATGTTTTTACAACTAGTTAAGAAATAGGAGAAGTAATTGAAAAGACCTTGTTGGAAAAACCCAGGTCTAGATGGTTTTACAGGCAAATTCCACACAATTTCAACAGACAGATAATTCCCATTATATGCAATAAACAAGACAGAATACTTCACAATCATTTCTATTAAGCCAATATAATCTTTATTCTGAATCCAGACAATGCTAGCATGAGAAAACCAATTTACAGGCCAATCTTGCTGTGAATATAGATCAAAAGTCTTTATATTCACAAACCAAATCCTACAGTGCATAAAAATGATTATCCAACATGAGCAAGTTGAATTTATTCCAGGATTTAAAGGTTGGATTAACATTAGAAAATACATAATGTTAATTTACCTAATAAAAAGATTAGAGGAGGAGAAATGTATGATAATCTCCACATGATAAATCCAAAAGAAGCAGAAAAATGTATTTGATAATATTCAACACCGATTTATCATCAATCTTTTAGCAAAGTAACCTATTGAGGTATCTACCAAAAGACTCTCAGTAAACAGTACTCTAAATCAAAAATATTCAAAGCATTGTCTTTAAAATAAAAAGTAAACATACCCATTATCACTACTTTTTTCAATTGTATACTAAATGCCCTAGCCAACACAGGAAAAAGAAAATAAAGAAAAGCATAAATAAGTTCAGGCAAATTATTAAGAGAAAAACCCCCACACACGGATGCTATGATTGTTTATATACACAAATCAAGTGAATTTACAGTGAAATTATTAGTAGTAATGTATTCTAGATATTTTAAGATAGACATACAAAAATCTATGATGCTTTTATTCAACAGCAATAAACAAAAAATATAATTAAAAGAAGAGTACAATTTGAAATAGTAACAAAAACCAATGCATTTCTAGGAATAAATCTAATGAAAGATACACTAAAACTTGTATGAAGAATTTTATAAAATATGTTGCCAAGGACTGAAAAAGCCAAGTACATAGAAAGACATATCAAGGTAATGGAATGGAATATCTCAATATGAAAAAAATTTCAACTTTCACCATGCTAATATATATTCACTTATAAATTGAAAACTAATTACAGATGAGTTAAAGATATATTTTAAAATTTAAGTAGAAAGTGTAGATGAATTTTTCTATTATTTCAGGCTATAAAATAACTTTTTAAACACCACACCTAAATATACAATAAGCATAAAAAGAGATATTGACAAATTTGACACCTTTAAATTTAAGAACTTCTGTTCAATTGAAGTCAGGAATAAAGTGAAAGCACAAGCAATAAAGGGGTAATCATATTTATAACACATATAACTGAAAATAATTAATATGAAAATATAAAAAGAATGGCAAATATGAATAAGAGAAACAACAAATTTTAAACCTGATGAAAGATATGAACAGGTGTTTCTCAGAGGAGGAAACACAAATAGCCAATAAACGTAGGAAAATGTACCAAATTTCAGTAGCATTCAGGCAATTGCCAATTTTAACTACCATAAGAGATGATTATAAATAAATTAGATTAGAAAATTATGAAATCTAACAATATCAAAGGTGACTTAGAAGATGTCTACAATATCTGCCATATATATGATATGTATAAATAAATGTTTGCCTAACAAATACAATGCAAATTATAATCACACTGAGGAAAATTAACAATGCCAAATTAGACTTTTTTTCCTATGGAAATGAGTAGTTGGGAGAATGATGTTAATACTGGCAAAAATAGGCAAGCCAGTGGCGAAGCCAAATTTGTAGATAATTGTCATGTTAGACATTTTAAGTTTGGGTTGATGTCATGACATATAAGAAAATATAAAGCAAGGACTTTGGAGACTCAGGTCTGACACTGATAGAGTGACCCATTTTAATGTCCTCAGTTTTGTTTTAATTGAGTTGCCATAGGTCCCATTCCTCTGCAGGATAGTTGCAGTCACCCATGTCCTTTCTGGATAGCATTCTCTTTCTCTTTCAAAAGTACCCCTTTTTGGAGGAAAATTTACACTGTCACCCCATATATGTTAAGTCTCTTTCAATCTTATCATGTCACATTTTGAAAAATGTTCATGGATCTTGAGGATTGATACAGGGGATCCTCAAATTATTTGACAGAATACCTGAAATTGATCATGAAAAAAGTATAATGCCATACCATTTTGAAATGAAATGCTCCAGGTGTACTCAAAATCAGTACTCACCATGTTACTAGTTATTATCTGTGAGTCTTTTTTCTCTTGACTAATAATTTATAATCACTTTTATAATTAGTTACTAACAAAGAGATGGTAGAAAGTTCTACCTTTTTTCCTCAAGGGCAAAGTCTTGATGGAGTTCTATTGCCAGAATAGATGAATATTTCAGAATTCCAAGAGCATGTGCTACACATTTCATTTGTAAGAAACATAGCTACACTATGCATTCCAACATGTCATGGAATTTTGCAAAAACCTCCACATCCATTAACTATAGATTATTGTGTTGTAACATGTGATCCCACATTTGCTGGTATACACTATAAAGACTTTTATATTAAGCGGTCCCATTGATTAACATGGACAGGAGGAGAAGGGGATATTCCGACTGGATAGATGTCATCTTTTGAAGTCATGCGTATTTGGTCCAATTTTCAATGTCAAATGTAGACTATAATTTATTCAGACTTGGCTTTTGTTCTTTCCCACTCCCAACCTTAAAAACTACAGAGTAATATTATTTATTAGCATTCATCAAAGACTATTTTTGGCAGCATTGAATCACAAAGACTGATATTGGCGTATATAAAACAATACACGTGCAAGCCTGCAAAGAAAGGAAATTTGAAGAGAATGTCCGTTATTATAACTTAAGCTGCTTTTCCCTGGATCAAATAAAATTATAGAGGCGCCAAGCACAGTACTGTTGCTGAAGGCCATCATAAACCCTGGTGTTCATGAGGTTATATAGTCTTTTCACCATGAAAAAGAATTCCTTCTGTATTTAACTTGCCAAAGTACTGAGACAGCCTGGGAAAGAGAGAGGTTCTTCCTTTTTTTTTTTTTTTCTTTAAAATAAGAGTACCTACAAAACAAGGCATTTAAAGGTAGATGAGGTAAGAATGTAACACCTCTGTGACCTTATTCTGAAACCGTGTGTTTTTTTTTTTTCCTCCTATAGTAAATAAGTATCACATGAGTGTAGTTGACTCTGTTGGTGTGTTTTAAAAACAGAGAGACATACCTGTTACATCAATTTATTTTTCAAGTATCTTTATAAAAGTTAATATGTAAATGGTATGGGATGATTAGACAAATTGGCAAGCATCATGTCACTCATCCATTGCTTATGATTCAAAATCACACATTTCTACCCTTTTATGTGAGAAAGAAAACTAATTTCAAAAATCACTCAACTTACTAACTTCATTACATAGAGACCTTTTAAAAAATAAGAATCCAGGAAAACTGAAAATTTGAGTCACACCTGGATTGATTTCCCATATAGAACACCCGCATATTCAGAAATATCTAAATGTTTTACTAAACCTATCAGTCAAGGAGCCAGATATTTAACCAGTAAAGGGGTCTTTTTTCTCTTTTTAATTGTGAATTAGACTCCATATACATACCGTCATAACAAAATGAGCATGATAAATTAAATCAGCTGGTTGTTCCATCTCTGATAAATTTCTTGGGCTGTTATGCTACTGTCAGTTGCAAAATAGATTATAATTCTTTCTTCAACCTGCTATTAAATTGATGTGGTGTCCTTCCCAGTATCACATCAGAGGGCATAGGATGTCAGTTTGTTCCATTATCGCTGATGTTAAGTTTAATCTTTTTGTTTATGCAGTCCATGAAATCTTCAATTCATTTCTCTTTGTGTGTTAATATGTGCTTTTTGGGGTGATCATTGAATCTGAGTATATGGTTCTCAGATAGACTATCTGAGAATAGCAACCATAGACAATTTTTACTTGAAGGAATCATATCCATATTTGTGGTAAGGGAATTACTTTCCATTACTCTTTCAATTTTTCCTTCTACATTTATTAGCAGACAGTTTGTTAAGTAAAGTGCCCCACCTGCTCCTGTTTTAATAATTTGTTTTTTAGAATGCATAAGGACATATGGATCTGTTACTTAACCGATGTTTTATAATCCAATTCTGTCAATATATATTTCATAGCAAATTGTTTATAATTTGAGCAATAAAAGAAGGTATCTTCTATCTCCTATGTCCTTTTAACATGGCCTAATAGGCTTTTGAGCACTCCTTTAGTCTCTTTTTTCTTTTGTTTTGAGACAGAGTTTCACTTTTGTTGCCCAGGTTGGAGTGCAATGGCACGATCTTGGCTCACTGCAACCTCCACCTCTGGGTTCAAGTGATTCTCCTGCCTCAGCCTCCCGAGTAGCTGGGATTACATGCATGCGCCACCACACCCAGCTAACTTTGTATTTTTAGTAGAGATGGAGTTTCTCCATGTTGGTCATCCTGGTCTCGAACTCCTGACCTCAGGTGATCCACCGGGCCTCCCAAAGTGCTGGGATTACAGGCTTGAGCCACTGTGCCCGGCCCACTCCTTTAGTTTCTAACATAAAAGACCTGACAACTAAGTTTCACAAAATGACCCTTGATTGAATCCTTGACTGAAGAACAAAGCAAAAGACAGCTACAAAAAGCATTATTGAGATAACTGGGAAAATTTAAATATTTACTGTAAACTAGATACTAGATGTTAACTTTCCTTATTGTGAAGGTTTTACTGCATTCATACAGGATAATGCTATTGTCTTAGGAGTTACATACTTAAATATTGAGAGGTAAAATATTACCACACCTTTAATTAACTCTCATATGCATCAACATAATATTATAAAAAGTTAACAATTGGCAAACCTGAGTGTATTTTCTCGAGTCGGAAATATTTCAAAGTTAAAATTGGTGTAAAAAATGTAAACATTAGGACATGATAGTACATACCTGTAATCCTGGCTACTTGAGAGACTCAGCTGGAAGGATCACTTGAGCCCAGGAGTCAGCCTGGACAACATAGTCAGATCTTGCCTCATTAAAAAAAAATTAAAAATAAATAAATAAATAAAAATTATACTTAGATAATGTTCAATGAGGATAATGCATATGTTTATCAGGCAAATGGAAAACTGTGGACGAATTTTAAATTGCTTCCACTACTGAGAACAAATAAAGACTTCAAGATAAGGGAAATCCAGTTGCTTACTATAATGACACAGATTCAACTCTAATACAGCTGAAATCACGTGCTTTATTGTGCAATTTCAGACCAAGAAATAAGCTAATAATCAGATGAAAGAAAAAAACGTATAAATAGGTTGAATTTTCAGGTAGCAAATCTGTGTATTAAAATCTACCTTTTTATTGTATATGTATAAATACATAGCAATCCCTGCCATTGTATTACGTGTACATTTTCTTAACATATTAACTATATGTGCTAAATATAGTTCTAGTTTTTAAATGATCAGCATAAGATATGAAGAAGATATAAGTAGTTTACTTGAATATGTATATTATAAAGGAGGCTACGATATTTTATATAATATTATGTTTCTTTCTTATAACAACATTAGAAGTGAAGGGCATAACATTTCCTTTAATGCAGATTTTGGTTAACTGGATTACAGTCAATTAAGGTCTTAGTAATTTCACCCACATTCTGAAGGACTCCTATGAAGGAAAAAAAATGTTATGATAGTTTAGCAAAATATTAATACTTTATTCTTTGTGAAAAGAAAAAATGGAAACTGAATTGACTTTTTTTGAAGTCATTACTGAGTCTTCTGTCTGAAGCTTCTGCAAAGAAAATGTTAAATAAATTATATAGTCACAGGTAGAAATTTGGAAAATTTAGATAGAGAGCTACCCCCCCCACACACACACTTATTTAATCCTCAAGAAACCCTAATTATGATGGAGTGTTATTACTATTTAGCGAATGAAAAGATTTGAATATGAGAAGCAATTCAAATATGCTATTTTTAAAAGGTAAATTCATACAAATTTCAAGTCATATATGATGTCCTTTTAAAAAGACTTCTTAATTTGTCTGTAATAGAGGATATACTATTTATCCAGATGACTAATCTACCTTCATCTGGCCAAAGGTGAGTAGGATAACACATTCATTGAACAGGAAGAGCAAGTGCTATAAAATACATTAAATGGCTGGGAATACATGAAGTAGGAACAACGAATTTATGAGCACTCATTATTACAATATTCACCACTTTAAAAGTGACCCCAGAAAATTATTTCTGGAATTTTAAGTCTTCCATTTCAGAAGCATTCATTAAATTAAATTATTTAAATTAATTATTGTAAAGATTGACTTTTTTAATTACAAAGGTTTATAATTAAGGAGGTAAAGACAACAGGTTAGCAGTGCATATTGGATGTGCTGGAAATGAGAATGCATATGAAAATGAAAAAATCTGACTAAACTGTGCATGTCAATAAGTGGCATATTATTAGCACTTCGAAAGCTTTCCTTTTAAAAATCCGACTAACTGTATTTAGACTTCTAAAGAAGGACACTTCCTCCTAGAATATTGCTGTTTTTTTTTTTTTTTTTTTTTTTTTTTTTTTTGTTTAGCTTTACTTTTCATTTCTTTTTTTGTTTCACTGGATGATTCTTGTATAAAGGGTACATCAATGTTGCTAACCCATTTTTAATGTGTATTTGTTTAAGATTTCACAAAATATCTAAAGCCTTTACCTATGCATGTTTTAATAGGACCATCAGACATCATTTCCAAAATATATGATCCGGTAAATAATGAGTGGCAGTAAAGATCAGGTACAAAGGAGTTAGCAATATAAATTCATGTTTTGACATATAGTGCAAAACGGGTTACTCACTGAGTCATAAAAATGAATTGGACATTTAAGCATTTGATTTTTATGTCATCCCATTATACATTATAGGAGCGCACATAGGGTCTGGAGGAATAAGTTATGCAGAATGATTGACTCTTATTATTACATATATAGAATATATATAATTATGTATTATATCATATATCTAATATATATTGGACTGATATTTGTGAAACTTTGCACATTATTAGTCAATAGTTAGAAATATGAGTTATACGAGTTTCCTAAAATTTGAAAATTACAATCCAAGAAAAACAATAATATAATAAAAACATGCATTGTAAACACACTAAGAACTATAACAATTTATTGATTTTTAAAATAAAAGGACCAAAATATTTACTTAATCCAAAGGAGAAATTGTATCTCTTCAAAAGAAGTTCAATGAAATTAGGTAATTATTTAAATAATTACCTAATTATCACCTACCTATTCCCTGGTAATAGGGATATAGATATAGATATTTTTCACAGTATCACTAGCATATATATGTTGTGGCATATATTTATTATACATGTTATTATATATCTATATATACATAGATTAGATATATTGATGTTTCTGGTAAATAATCATTCATCTTAGAATGTGATGAAGTCAATAATATAAAACTTTAAATAATTTAAGTATTTTACAACAATTAATTACCTAAAATGATAATATCATGAGCTAACATTATCACAAATAAACTAAAAGAAGTAACAATACATGTCAGATGAGTTAATGTATATCCGAAACTAACGTCATAACTAAACAGAAGTTTCAAGGTCTTATAGAAGCTCCTGCTGCTCCTAGAGGTGAAAAGAAACTGTGAAACACTGCCAAGTATTCTTTTGAGAAATATTTTCCAAATGTTCTTTGTCTTTTCTCTGAGTTCTTAGTTTCTTGATTTCTAATTGCCAAAATGTCACCGGGAAATGAAATATTGCTTCTTTCCTAGCATACTAACTCAGCTGTATACTATCCAGTTCTTAGGAATATGTGTAAGGCATCATGGCAATGAATCAATATATATGCTTTTTGGGAAAAGAGGCTAAGAGATTAGGAACATTGATTGATAAAGCATGCATATTCCTTTGTGTGGGAACTTGAAAGATAGATTGGTGGTTTTTAGTGTTGGGACCTATGTATTTCAATGTACTTACTGATGATGAGGAGAACAGCATAAACAGGGAAGTGGTGAAATATTCTGACAACACTAAACTATTTTGGTTAGTTAACAACTAATGAGGTTTAGGATATAGTCCAGATGGCTCTAATCATACTGAAGAATTGAGCAGTCCAGTGGCAGATGAAATTCATTTTTGATAAATGTACAGGAAGGAATATTGAAAAATTATAATCTAAACTCTCCATGTATACCATGAGGTTTTGAACTTGCAAATCCTCTGAGGGGTAAGACATTTACTACTAACATTGCTGGTTCAAAGAAGGTGTCCCCTAATGCACATCTTTTTGGAAACGGCTGAGTAGGTGCTTGGATGTGTTCAGAAAAAAGGTTTAAAATGCAAATAATAGGGAAAGCTGTTCTGCGATAGATAAAGAACATTTTACACATTTCAGCAGGATAGATTTCTTCTGGGTAACAAGTGAGAAGTGACAGAAATAAGAAAGTCACAGAAGCTTGTGGAAAGAGTGACTTATTCTTGAAATAAGATTGAAAGACAGGCTAACAAATAGAGAACATATTTACATATGCCCAAACCTGTTTGTACTATAAAGCTTTTCAATTTTAAGCAAGGTTAGAACCATGGAGAATTTGATCTCATTAATGGGGCAGCAACTGTGGGGTCCTGACAATTAATACATGAGTTTGAATATTTGGCACTTGAAAGTTAAAAATTCAAGGCTTAGCTTGGTTCAGGTACTGGGTTGTAGGTGATAAATCCTGAATGTGTATAGTCATGGTCTCTTTGTGATTTTTATACTCTAAGAAAAAAAGTGATTATATTAGCATATCAAAAGACTATGCTTCCAATTCTCCAATGCTTTGGTAAGTAATAGGCAGAAATTGCAATGAAAATGTTAGATGAATGCACAGAGATTGCCTTAAATTAAAGAATGTCAGTAATAAATGGATCTCTCTCTCTCTCTCTCATTCTCTCTCTCTCTCTCTCTCTCTATATATATATATATACACACACACACATATACACACACATAGTGTGAGCTATATACATATATACATAAAAATTTGTTGTAAGTGAATAATTGAAGAAAATGTCTCACATAACTTGTTTTTGGTTCATACCCAATTAAATTGAGGGAAAACATTTTACAAATTCAAGGTTCATTGATAAAATTGACAGCTTTTTAGAAACTAAATGAAACCACTTACTTTGTTTGTGGAAGGTAACATGAAAATGTACCTTATTTTCTCAAGGGATTGCGACAACAGTCTTTTGATCTATTAAAGATAAGTGAAATATTAGGATAAATATTTTGCACAATTTAAGAATTCATGAGAAACTAGTCAAAAAGGCATATTTTGCATAAGATAGAAATAAGGTTAGACCTAAGAATTATAAATCGGAAGGTATTTTAAACTGTACTATACATTTCATAGCTACTGAATATGATTCACTATCTTTCCTTAAATATGACAAACCTAAAAACAATTATATATTTATACTAATATATATTAGTATGTGTACTTATATAGTATAATTACATGATTATGAGTATATAACTACACTACAGTGTGTGTGTTATATCACTGTATGTGTCACTAGTTTTCATTCATAATAGACTTTGTTCTGAGTCTTCTTTCTGATATATGATTCATGAATGAAAAATCCAATTAAGTATAATTTTTGCTCTCCACTGGAGCAACACTTGGAATACAGTGTCTTGGTACTGAAATAGCTCTCTTCTGAGAAGCACCTTTATTTGAGGAAGCAGAATTTAAAAAGACCTGCTTTCTAACATCTTTTCATAATGGATGTACACCATGCGATCTATGATGATTCATGAAAGACTTTCTGTTTTTTTTTTAATTTTGTTTTTAAATGAAAATGTGTATAAGCTTACAATCTGAACATTAGGGTGCAGACATACTAAGCAGTTCTTTGCATTATTTTAAGATATCTCCTTGACACGTTAGGGAAATTACTTAAGAATTTGTTTGGGTCTACATAAGAGCATAACTACCTGAATGTGGATTTAGACATCTATGAATATTTCCAGAATGCTAACAAGTTGAAAACTGGCTGGTCAGTGGAAGAAGACAAAGTGAACCTGCAGTTGCTAAGACAGTAGCAACGAGAAAAGAATGAAATGAATGAAGCAGCAAGGAAGAAAAGGTCTACTAAATAACATTTCTTACCATAAGGGTGCCCCTAATGCCACACGTTCTCTCAAGATGTTGAATAGATGGCTACTTTGGGGAGGCCCTGAAAGCGTACGGGAAGAAGGCACCTGGAACCGTGATTGACTCCTTCTGCATACATCTGCATTGCCCTCTGGCCTTCAGCATTCCTAGAACTCAACTCTTCCTAGTAATAAATCTCTTCCAGTATGCTACACTGAAAATGTGCTGTTCAAAACATGCTGTTTCTCTTTTAGTGAAGAGTTTGTATAAGTGAAGGTGAATAATACTGGTCAGTGGAGCTACAAACCAAAGTGGTTCCATGTGTGTTTAGAGGCAATTCTCTGCTTCTGTGAAGGACTGCAACAGAGAAGACCTTGCAGCGTCATTCAATAGCTCTTAAGTTCTTTAAGAAAATTAAGCTTATTCCAAATTCTCTTGATTACTCCAAATTCCCTTGATTATTGGGATAGTGTTCATTTGGAGTTGTAATTTATTAAAAACAAAATAAAAAACAACAACCAAAAAAAAAAATCCTTGCAAAATAATGTTTCTAAGGAAGAGATATGCAAACCAGCGAGTAAAATAACCGCAATAGCATTTGTTCGAGAAGACTTACTTGTATCTCTTTCACATTATGTTTATCTGTAGCTTCATCAACACACTTTCAGTAGCATGCTTAGTGTTTTAAGTGTTTTACTCTTTTTCTTAAAAATAATTTTCAAGAGCCTTGGGTTCAGGAATATGAATAACAAAATGGCTGCTTGATCCACTCAATGAATCTTATTACCAGGGGAATAACTTCATTCTCTTATCTTGCCTGTTATAAAAGTGAGCAGAGAATCCTAGTTCAAGGGCACTTTAGCAAATTGTAGCCTGTTGCCTGAGAATGCATGGATAAATAAAATTTCTACTGTCCCCAAAAAGTTAAGCCATAGCTAAATAAACAGACTTAGCAGAATCAGAGAAAAAATTTTAAAAGCCTATTGAGATCGATTTTAGTCTCTCACAGTGAAAGAGAATAAGAAATACAGTAACATCTTCAAAAATTATTGCTTCTTTGATTTGGATCTGCAGTAGCATTTTTATGTTGTTAGATTCTAAATTTTTAATTATGAAAAAGAATTCATCTATCCTCCATGAGGTCAGGGATTTTGTCTTTATTTTTCTTGAGTCTACGGTCTCTAGCATCTACGTTAGCAGAAAGTATATTTTTAATTAATGAACTAATGTATGTGTGATGAATGAATTATTTTATTGAAGAAAATGTACAGAGTCTTTTCAATATCTGTGAAATGAAGGGGAAAATATCAGAGGAAGTCAGAAGTTTGAAAATGTAGATACGGTACGACTGCATCTTTCAAAAATGCAACATTTCATGAAGTCTATGTTATAGTATCCTGTCAACTTATATATTTTTTTCAGTGCCATCAGCCTTCATTTTTTATGAAAGAGAATATTGAAGTTCCCTTACAATTTCTGGTTCCCAGAGATAAGAATATAGCCTGGAATATATTTGGTGCTGTCTTATTTTTTGAAATGAAATTGTCTCATCTCTTAATTTTCCTCATATTGTCTTTCTTGATTCTCCACCAAATTGCATGACCACGTAGTGACTCTTCTACCTCCCAATGAAAAGAGACCTTTCCCAAAGCTAAGTCTGTGTCTATATTCCCTCTTTCTTATCAAATAATGGCTTTAGTAACCATTAATAATTATTCTATAACTTATTAAAAGATGGTAAGGAAGATTTTATTCAAGGAACTACTGCAACGAGGTTTTGTAATAAGGGAGAGTGATCGGGCTCAACTCCAAATACAAGAAGGACAAATGGAGATTTGTAGCCAAGGAACAGAGTGGAAGTCAGTGGATAGAAATGTACTCAGAGGAATATACTCCCAGTGGAAGAAATCCCAAATTCATTATGCTCAAAATCAATATTTATTCCTGTTTTTGCTTCACATTCCAACTTTTACTTCTCTGTGCCATTTTTTTTTTTTTTCTCACATCTTTTCCTCAATGATCGAAACATTGGATCTACCATTGAATGGGTACAGGGATGATCCAATCAATTTGACATCCCTAATAACTACTCTCCATCATAGCTTTTACTTCCACTCTGCCAATTCATCTGGCTATCAGAAACTTTTACCTCATTATCATTTGACAACATTCTGCCCTTTTAAATCAACTTTTATATTGCTGCCAGATATATATCTATAATTACCCTGATTCTTTGTAGTGAGATACCAATGAATATTATTCTCTCACCTAAACATGAAGCCTTCCCTATTTACTTTATAAAATTAATCAGGAAAGAAGGGAGAGGGAGAAAAGAAACTGAATCAAGTTTACAGTATGCTCAGCATTAATCATTAGGTCAGCTTGCTCCCTGACAGCTTCTTCATAGTTGTTTGCCTCTTGTATTGGCATAATGTAGACTCTAGATTACAGTTCCTCTTAACTGCTCTGTAGGTAACAACTTGAACATTATGAAACATTAAGTTTTCCATTTGGGACATTCTTTCAGGTCCTGTATACCAGTGAAACTACTGACATCAGATGGTCTGAAGGACCACATAGGAGGTGACTCACCAAACAATGCAATTTTCATATCCTAATGACTTCAGCCCCTTTACCCCAACCAATTAATGACCCCAATTTTCCATCTTCTCATTTTTCATGATTCCCTTAAAAGCCCCAGCTTAGAACTCCTCAAGGAGATAGATTTGAGGGTCTCCTCCCATCTCCTTCCTTGACACCCTGTGATCATTAAACTCTTTCTTTGCTGCAAACCCTGCTGTCTTGGTGTATTGGATTGTTGCTGCAGTGAGTTGTCTTGTAACAACAACCTTCAATTATTTGCCCAAACCTAGAGACTTCAATGTAAACTTTACCTCCCAGCATCCAAATGGTAGGATACTCATATTTATCTTCCATGTATGTTATTTCTGTAAGTAAGTGCAGAAAAAAACAGAAATTTGAGAATTAGGGACATACAAATGAGAAATTTAACCCTTCATGTACTAGCAGCCTTGGAAGATATAACCCCTCTTAACTTATTTTCTTATTGTAGAATGAAGATGTAATGCTAACTCTAAAACATTAGAGTAACAAAGTAAGATGAGGTATGCAAACACATAGCATGTATTAGGGTCATGCATGTTGGCAAGTTTCCCCAAATAAACTCCCCTTTTGCACTGTTAATTTACCTAAGAACAAATAATTAATTATAATAGTGTAAAGAAGAAACTAGATTTGCATTCAGAGGACAGAATGTTTGAATCTGTCACTCACAAGCTTTGTGGAGAACTTCAGTTCATTTATTGGAATGGCAGTTTTCTCACCTATAAAATAATCAATGGTGTGGTGAGGATTAAAATAAATACCCTATGTAGAAACACAAATGTGAGGCCTCTCCTGTAAAGAACTAAATAAATTGTTTTCAACTTTTTCCAAGTGATGAGTATAATAAAGTGATAGTGGGTTCTTGTAGAGATTTTTGAGTCAGTGATTGTCATTTTCATTGTGTTACTTCATTATTAAAAGCAATTTTTAGATCTGTATATTGTCCTGGTTTAGGAATAAAAAGAACTGTCAAAACTGGAATAATTTATTATTTTATGGTTTTATTTTCTACTTTATAGTTGTGGAAAGTCTTAAAAGCACCTTACCCTTTCTATTTCAAAAATAATCAATAAAGGTTAATTACCTCAATGTTAGTCTCTGATTTCCATTTCTCAGGGCAGTAAAGTGTTAATGGATAGGTTTTTGTGAGTAAAATTACAACAACAAAAAAATCCCTCACCATAAAAAGTATATTTTAGATCTAGTTTCCAAACTTATCATAACATATACGATAAGTGAATGAAATATTCAAATACGGCATTTCACTTCAGCCACTGACATTGTAGATAGCCAGGGTAGATAGATTTAATACATTGTGCTAAAATACTAAAAATGGGGGAAAAAAGGGGGTTAATCATCATTCACATTTAGTTTTTCACATATTTAATTTGCCATAGATAAGTAAAATGGCTTTATTACAGGCATTTAGAGTACATTAGGAAATTCATTGTTGATTGCATCCACATAGATTTGTGATATTTGGCACCTTTCATCTCCATGTGTTTTGAGATTGAGGCATGAGAGGCTCGCTGTGCCGAGCTGTCTTTGTGCTGTAATCACATGGGTTTACTCTATTGGACTATGTGTACATTACTGCAATTGAACTAAAGTGAGTCTGTTTTTCACCAAGCATAGTTTAGTCATGCATCAATACATTTTTAATTAAAAGTGTGTGACAGGTACAATAGTGAAGCTCACCAAATAATTTTCTCAAACATTCCATTTCCTCAAAGATAGGTAATCAGAATCTTGTCTCTGTTAGTGAGAGAATATTTTTTATTAAGCTGTTTGATTAAATACCTAAAAACTTTATGCTCCATAGTTGCATTTTGTTTGTAAGTGTTTTATCACAGAAACTTCATGTGGTTACATCAAAATAAAGCATTTGTTCTTGACAGAATTAAAACAGGTGACAAACAACCTAATGAGCCTTTTAAATTTATTTTTTATTGCTTATGGTAAAGAGCTGAGAAATCGGCAGTGATGTGAATAGTGGAATCAACTAGAACATGGCTTTTTCTGAAGGAGAAAAGTCAGAGTGAAAAACTTAGAAGCAGAAGATTGAAGGGAACAACTCCAGGGTCTTATTGCAAGCTTTGCGAAAAACATGATAGCATTGTTGTGTTGAGATAGAAATCTTATAAAAAGACTAATCTCTCTAAATGATTTGTAAATATGAAAGTTGGGAGACAAGCAGAAGCTACTTGAATTCTCTCCATGTCTTGCAATGCATATTCCCCCAAAAACCCATAAGTTAATAGGGTGGCAATTCTAGTTTTGCTGAAAAGACTAGGTTCAGTGGTTCAATCACTGATTAAACAAGTTGAGGGCCTTCATGAAAAAGGGACCCAGCTTTCTTTAGTGATCATGAATTTTAGAATCAATATTTTTATGGTAGTATTTTATATTTTAATAATCTATTAACTTCTACTAACAAAAACAATGTAAATTATACTCTCAAAACTGGAGGAGTAATATTTTACTGCAGTGGTATTCCACATGAATTAAAGAGAGAGATTTGGTATTTCGTTTGTGGAATGGCTTTGGGCCACATGCTAGAAATTAGCCATTTTTTCAATAGCATTGCAAGATCCAATCATAAAAGTCCTCTGAAAACATAGGAACTGAACAGAAAACAGAATGTTTTGGCGAGCTCAATATAATTTGATTAACTAATTAGTGTTGGTTATGTGTTTAAAGATTGTCTGACCACTAAAATTATGTAGTACATTTCTCCGTAAAATTTTTAGGAAATAACTTTTTGTATAGCCTACATTATTGTATCATTACAAAGTTCATCACAGTAGGTTGGGGTGTTTCGATCAGTGTTAATAAATAACATCATTGATAATATGTATAAAGCAGACTTCTTTTGTTGAATTTTATTCTAATTCATGATATAAGACTAAAGATTAAAACATTAAATAAAATTAATATCAGGGCCTGGCACAGTGGTTCATGCCTGTGATTCCCAGTCCTTTGGGAGGCCAAGGCAGGTAGATCACTTGAGGTCAGGAGTTTAAGGCCAGCTTGGTCAACATGGCGAAACCCCATCTCTACTAAAAATACAAAAATTAGCCAGTCTACGTAGCTCACACTTGTACTCCCAGCTACTCGGGAAGCTGAGGCATGAGAATCGCTTGAACAGGGAAGTGGAAGTTGCAGTGAGCCGAGATTGCACCACTGAACTCCCGCCTGGGAGACAAAGAAATACACTGTCTCAAAAATAAATAAATAAATACTTACATACATAAAATTAATATTATTAAAATTAATTGTATGATGCCCATTCTCAAGAAAAATATAATTTTGTTCGAGAAACAATTTTATAAATAATGCAACTGGAAAATAATATTGCATGTGACCAAGCAAAATCCATATTGATTTACTGAAAAGAAATAAGAATTTTAAGTTGGGACTGGGTGCAGTGGCTCACGCCTGTAATCCTAGCACTTTAGGAGGTCAAGATGGGTGGATCACTTGAGGTTAGGAGTTCAAGATCAGTGTGGCCAACATGGTGAAGCACCGTTTTCACTAACAAATAAGTAAGAATTTTAAGTTGGAAGACTTAGTGGTTATATTCTATATGTCTACCTACTGTCAGTAATATGGGCCATTACAAGCTTATTGAGATGCAAAGTTTTGTATATAAATGAGGATACAATAAAAATTTTAGCACTAGGTAGGTGAATCACTTGAGGCCAGGAGTTCAAGACCAGCCTGGCCGACATAGCAAAACCTTATCTCTACTAAAATACAAAAATTAGCTGGGCATGGTGGTGCATGCCTGTGATCCCAGCTAATCGGGAGGCTGAGGCAGGAGGACAACTTGAACCCACGAGGCAGAGGTTGCAGTGAGCTGAGTTTGTGCCACTACACTTCAGTCTGAGTGAAAGAGCAAGACTCTGTCTCAAAAAATAATCAAACAAACGCTAGCAAATCTTACAGGATTGCTGAGAAAAGCTAAATAAATTTTATTTATTGTTTTACTAACTAGAACACTCTACATTCATGATTATTAGTTTATTCCTTCAAAAAATGTTATTAAGCACCTGATTTAGTGACACTTAACCTGAGAATAGAAGAATGAGTAGGAAATCCTTGAACAAAGTGGACAAGAATGAGCATAAAAATACCAAGCAGAGAATACAATACATGAAAGGTCGTGACCTCTACATACTCCACTCCAGGGCAAGGAGCTGGGTATCAGCCTGGGAAGTTCTCTTTATGTGGTATTCTTCCCAGAGGTATGAAGCCCACCAACCTGTATGACTAAATATAACAGTACAAATGAAACTGGAAAGAGCTTTGTGATTTCTAGGAAGTGTAGCTTGGCTTTAGTGAGCTGTAATGAGAAAGAGCTGGAAATAATGACAAAGACAAGGTGAAATAATTTAGGACTCTTATAAGATTACTTTGAGAATGCTGAGAATATCTTAAGAAAAAGAAGAACATACTAAATGAGTTGAGAACAAAAATATCAGAGTGTGCTATTAAACAGATTATTTAGATTATTGTGTGGCAAATGGATTTGACAGGTCAACTTTCCGGGGAAGGAAAATTGTAGCAGTTAACTTCAGAACAATGGTGTCCTTGGTTAGGGATGTGGAGATGGGGCAAAACAGAAGTTGTCAATAAATGTTGAAAGCATGATAAATAGGATTTGACAGAAACAATGCTTAGGAGTAACACATTAAACTAATTCATTCAAATGTCTATTTATTACCTATTGTTTTTCAGTTGTTATGCAATATTAATTGAAGAAAGCTCCACTTAGACTAAAGTGCTCCTGATTCCTGGTTCCACAGAAAGCAGAAGAGGCTTTACTTTTAAATTATTATTCAGGTGTATTCTAACCTGTCTCAAAATGACTTGAAGGATGGACTCAAGACACTTGTCTCTGTTTGGCCATTCAACCAAAAGAAAGGAAATATTTCAACTTACTGAAATGCAGAATATATTCGCAAATCATACACCTAATAATGGTCTGTTTTTCAGAATATGTAAATACAATCATCATCACTTAATGACAGGGATACATCCTGAGAACTGCATTGTTAGTCCCTGCAAACGTCAGAGTTTACTCATACAAACCTAGATGGCATAGCCTACTACACACACTAGTTTACATGGTATAGCCTTTTGCTGCTAGGCTACAAACCTGTACATCATGTTACTGCACTGACTACTGTAGGCTATTGTAACACAATGGTAAGCCTCAGTGTATCTAAACAGAGAAAAGGTACAGTATAAATACGGTATCATAATCTTATGGGAACACTGTTGTAGCATTGTCTATTGTTGACAGAAAAGTGGTTATATAGAGCAGGACTGTAACTCCTACAACTCAGTGACATAAGGATATATAACCCAATTAAAAAATTTGCAAAAGACTTGAGTAGACGTTTCTCCAAAGAAGATAAAAAAATTTCCAACAAACACACATAGAAATGCTCAACATGATTTAACATTAGGGAAATGGCAATAATTTGCATTAAATCCACAATGAGGTTGGACACAGTGACTCCAAGTTATAATCCCAGCACTTTCAGAAGTCAAGGCAGGAGGATGGTTTGAGGGCAGGAGTTCTGTTCAAGACAAGCCTGGGCAACATATTGAGACTCCATCTCTACAAAAATTTTAAAAAGTAATCAGGTGTGGTGGGTAGCATATGCCTACAGTCCCAGGTAATCAGGAGGCTGAGAAAGGAGGATCCCTTGAGCCCAGGAGTTTGAGGGTGCAGTGAGCTATGATCATGCCAGTGCACTGTAGCCTGGGAGACGAAATGAGAGAGAGAGACAAAAGGAGAGAGAGAGAGAGAGAGAGAGAGAGAAGAAAGGAAGGAAGGAAGGGAAGCAAGGAAGAAAGTCATAAAGAAGGAAGGACGGAGGGAGGGAGAAGGGGAAGGAAGGGAGGGAGGGAGGGGGAATGAAGGAAGGGAGGGAGGAAGGAAGGAAGGAAGGAAAGGAGGGAGGGAGGGAGGAAGAAAGAAAAGGAAAGAAGGAAAGGAAGGAAATGAAGGAAGGAAGGAAGGAAGGAAAAAGCAAAGCAAAAGTAGATTTGATTATATATTGTAATTTTTTTTTTTTTTTTTTTTTTTTTGCCACAGAGTCTCGCTCTGTTGCCCAAGCTGGAGTGCAGTGGCATGATCTCGGCTCACTGAAAGCCCCGCCTCCCAGGTTCACGCCATTCTCCTGCCTCAGCCTCCCGAGTAGCTGGGACTACAGGCGCCCGCCACCATGCCTGGCTAATTTTTTTGTATTTTTAGCAGAGATGGGGTTTCACCCTGTTAGCCAGTATGGTCTCCATCTCCTGACCTCGTGATCCACCCACCTTGGCCTCCCAAAGTGCTGGGATTACAGACTTGAGCCATTGCACCCAGCCGATCGTTTGCAATTTTAAAAATAGCAATAGTGGTAAGGATGTGAAGAAATTAGAACCCCAGTACATTGCTGACTGTAATACAAAATGATTCGGTCACCATGGAAAACTGGTAAAGTTAAAAATAGAATTACTCATATGACCCCATAATTTCACTCCTATGAATTTACACAGATAAACTGAAAGCAGGTACTAAACACGTACACACATGCTCACAGCATCACTATGGACAAAAGCCAAAAGGTAGAAACAGTCCAAATGTCTATCAATAAAAATAAATTGGTGTATATGCATATAATGAAACATTATTCAGCCATAAAAATATACAGTGCTGATACAGGCCACAACATGAAGAAACTTCCAAAACATTTGCTAAGTAAAAGAAAACCAGACACAAAAGCTCATATATCATGTTACTGAATTTATATGAAATATCCAGAATTGGTAAATCCATAGAAACAGAAAGCAGATTTATAAGTTACCAAGAATTTAAGGGAAGTGGGAATGGGGAAAAATCTTCTTAATGAGTAAAAATTTTACTTTGAAGTGATGAAAATGTTTTGGAAGTAGATAGAAGTAGTAGATACAAAACACTGTGAATATACTAAATACCACGAAATTGTTCCTTATAAGAATAGTTGATTTTATGTTATGTGAATGTCACCTTAATATGTTATTATCTTTTAAACCCAGAATGTGGATTGATGCTCAGGTATGTGCATTGCTGCTTTTTCCTTCAGTAATTAACTCAACACAACCTTTTCTAATCTGTGAAACAGCTGAGAATATAAATTAAATTACTATTTTTCTTGTATCATGGTTTTCTGAGATATACATTGAAAAAGTAGATGAGTCATTTTCATATATGTACCGGATATCAAAAATGTGTCCAACTATAGAACAAACTGCTATGATAAACAATTGAATTAAATTGGTGATATAGTTTCGATGCTGTCCCTTCTAAATCTCACGTTGAATTATAATGCCCAGTGTTGGAGTTGGGGCCTAGTAGGAAGTGATTGGATCATGGGGGCTGATTTCTCAGGAACGGAATAGAGTCATCCTCTTGGTGCTGTCCTTGCAATAGTGACTGAGTTCTTGTGAGATCTGGTTGTTTAAAAGTGTGTGGCAATCTTGCCCCAACTCTTGTTCTCACTCTTGCCATGTGAGATGCTTGCCTCCCAACCTTTGCCTTCTGCCATGATTGTATGCCTGCTGAGACCCTCACAAGAAGCAGATACTAGTACTTTTCATCTTGTACTTTGTATAGAACTGTGAGCCAATTCAAACTTTCTTTCTAAATTAGCCTCAGTTATTTCTTTATAGCCACTCAAGAAGGGCCTAATACAGTTGGTTAACTGTGTTGAAAGACATTGATATCATGCAATGTCCAATATAATAATCCAGTTAAAAATTAACAATGACTTGGTTTGCTTTCTCAGAGTGAATATCCACATCTTATTGATGTGACAAAGTATGATATTGGATAATACCTTTGTAATTGTGTGCTTTCTCATTTCTTAATGAAAATCAATTTCATTAACTTTTTACTTTATATTTCTATTCTTTCTTTGTTTTTAAGATATTTTTAGCTGTATTTAAGTATAATTGACAAATAGGAATTGTATATATTTAAGTTGTACATATGATGTTTTGATGTAAGTATACATGTACCTATATCAATGATCACCACAATCAGGCTAATTAGCATGTCCATCACCTCACATAGTGGCATTTTCTAAAGTGTAGTTTCGTTTATGAGAGAGGTCCCTATACTTTATGGAAATAATAAAAAATAATAGAAAATCTTCTATGACTTTTTTTCACTTTTGTGTGAGTTTGCAATTGGTGATATATTGACCTTACAGATATTAGGGAAAAAAATTTAGCAGCTTTCCAATGAAACTCATTTTCAGATGTTTAACAACTTAATTACTATTTTCTTTAATAAACCACATTTGAATTTTTGATTAATTTTAATAAAGTACAGATACAATAAAGCACAATAAGAATAACCAAAATTGTACATTTAAAACTACAGGCTGGGTGCGGTGGCTGAAGCCTGTAATCCCAGCACTTTAGGAGGCCGAGACGGGCGGATCACGAATTCAGGAGATTGAGACCATCCTGGCTAACACGGTGAAACCCCATCTCTACTTAAAAAATACAAAAAACTAGCCAGGCAAGGTGGCGGGCACCTGTAGTCCCAGCTACTCGGGAGGCTGAGGCAGGAGAATGGCGTGAACCCGGGAGGCTGAACTTGCAGTGAGCTGAGATCCGGCCACTGCACTCCAGCCTGGGCGACAGAGCGAGACTCCGTCTCAAAAAAAAAAAAAAAAAAAAAAAAAAAAAAAAAAAATTAAAGCTACAACATACAATGGCATGTTATGTGAAAAGATATTTTGTTCTATTGCATGAAAGTTGAGACACATTGACCAGTCCAAAATAAACTTTAAAAAGCATGGCAGAAGTTCCTGTGAAAATTACAACTACCTATGTCTTTCAAATTTGTAAAATGTATGTAAAGAAAAATAATTATTTTTTTCTTTTAAAAATGCTAAGCCAGCTGAAAAGCACATGATAAGACTTCTAAGACAATAGTAATTAATGGACCATATTTTGTAAATCACTTTCCTAAATGATCTATGTGTTTTATAGAAAGTCTAAGCAAATTTTACTATTCCTGTCATAGTTTGAGTTTCTATACTTCTTTATTTGCTACTGTTAACAGATATCTTGTATGTTTTGCTACATGCAAATGGCTACCTTTGATTCTGTTTAATTCTACTTTTTAAAAAGGTTCTTGTTCAAGGAAAGGGCAGAGTTTAGAGTAACCCACTCTGACTCTGGAAGATTCCACTTTCTATGCTTGCCTTACAAGATTTCCAGCAGCCCATACTTCAAATGTAATGTGGAGAAAACATCTAAAGAGAATCTTCATTGACTTTTTTTAGTCCAGAACATGAGGTCATATAAACGAAGATAAACGTTGCAGCAAAACCATCCTCTTTAATGAGTGCCCAGAACTTCTTGGTAAATTATCTTCAGCAAATCGGTCTCATTACATTTTTATTCTACAAATGTTTTTGTGTGTGCTTCTTATCTGCTGTGCACCATTGTAAACATTCAGAATAGCAAGTCTGAAACATGTAAAACCTAACATGTGATTTCAAAAGTCCCAAGAATAAACTGAACTGCCATATTGTCACCTACAAAATCCTTTCCACTTCTCCTGATAAAATAACCGTCTAATATGACTTGACTGTATTCCTACTCAAATCTCACCTTAAATTGTAATAATCGCCATGTGTCATGGGAGGGACCCAGGGAGAGGTAATTGAATCATGGGGATGCGTTTTTCCTGTGCTGTTCTCATGACAGTGAATAAGTCTCACAAAATCTGATGGTTTTATAAACAGGAGTTCCCCTGCATAAGCTCTCTTGCCTGTCACCATGTAAGACATGACTTTGCTCCTCCTTCACCTTCCACCAGAGTGAGGCCTCCCCAGCCGTGTGGAACTGTGATCCAATTAAACCACTTTCCTTTGTAAATTACACAATCTCAGGTACGTCTTTATTAGCAATGTGAGAAGAGACTAATATGCCATCTAAATTTATTGCAATTATTTATTTTACAACTATAAATGAAGTCAGGATTCAGGAATTACACTTACTTATTTACAGTTAAATCTCCAATATCTAACAGACTGCTGACTTATACAAGATAAATGTTCAAGAAATTTTTGTTGAATAAAACATGGATCCAGAGACTAAAATGGAATCAACTGTGCCTTTTGTTCCTCTTTACTGTTTAAGGAGGAAGGTAAGTTTAGATAACTCAAAACATTACTGACAAAATGCTGCAGTCATCTGAACAAATCATTTCCAGATGAATTGGTGACTTCTCTAACGCGATTATTAAAAATAAAATTAATTAATTTAGAATATTATACAGACAATCCACATTTTCATTTTAATCCTCCAGAGCTAATCAACTTTTTGCCTTCATCTCTTTATGGTTTATTTTCTTAATTTCCATATGTATGTATATATTTTTTAACATAAGTGATCACATGAAGCCAAGTGATATCCTTATAGTTGCATTGTCTTTAAAAAAACTCAAACTTCTTAATAAATTAGCAGATGTTTGTATTATATGTTCTTGAATTTAGTTAGAGCAAGTGAGTGAACCATAATAGTGCCAAAGCAATAAAAAATCCTGAGGCACAAGAAGCACAAGGAGTCAAATGGGACTATGTATAAATTTTATACAGTAATTTTAATTTTACATTGAAACATGTAGACAGACTTTTAAAATACAGTAAATTATTTCACTACTTATTTGAAACTAATTTTCATACTATTTCTGCCTTTTTAAAATAAGACAATAAAGAGTTCAAAAATTGTTTACATTATTTTTAACTCAATTGTTTTTTTGTTCTCAGTTAAGATATGAAGCTAACATCCTAATTTCACTACAGTTTGTATTTCATTTATAACTTAATAATGCAATATTCTGTATATTCTATCAGAGAAGTAATTAAAATTAGAGATGGTAAATACAAATATAATTTCTGTAACTACCTCTAGCTCAAGTTTATTTTGGAATCAGATTATTTTTGAAAGAACAGAGGAGTGAATGAAATAACTCTGATTGAATGTTGAATGAATCAGAATGGCAAAGTCAGAAAATTATGTTTCTGCCCAGTCTTGATATACTTGCTAGCTCCAGGCTATAGTTTGAGTCTGCAGTATAAATCAAATATGATTTGGATACTTTTCAGTATAAAACAGAAAAAAGGAGACAATTCTATTTCCAAGTAGGGTAGTAGGGTGTAGAAAGCTAGAGAATATTGCTCACCATCCGTAAAGAAGGACAAATAAACTACAAAATTACTATTTTTTGAGATTGTAAAGTAACCAGTAGCTCTGAACTCCAAAGGGTGACAAGCTTTTCTAAGGAGAGATGAGACAAACAGGCTCTTTAATCTTGGCAGAGAATGGGAGGAGAAGGTGGTTGCCACAGACATGGATTAGAAGAAAACAATGAAAATTATTACTGAATTCTTAAATAGTAAATGTGGTCTACTGTGACAGATTAGAAGCCTGGAGAATCCCCAAGAACTATTAGATTGGCACTCATTTCCAAGCTTGTTCTAACCTCCACAGATTATTTTGAGAATGATTACAGACAGGTAGGAGACAAGGGGAGAGTCCCTTCCAGGGTGAGGCACAGGCTTGAAGTTGCACACATCTCCTAGAGTCTTCTATCAAACTAAGAAAAATATTAAACTGCTGAGGAATAATTAGGAAATCCACTGATCTCCAAGGCCAGGTAAAGATCCTTGACTTCTGGATGCAGAGAAGGAAGTAAAATGTCTCTGCTCCAGTGGGAGGGGCAGAAAACCTACTGGGGCCCAGCATTTACACCAATACAAAGCAGAGTTCTGTTCCCATTAGAAGGGGTAGGAAGGCCCTGATCAGTGTAGCCTCAAAGTCCTTGAGGAAATATTAGTAAAACAAATTCAGAAAAGTATAGAGAAGATAACACATCTAAATTAGATTTGTCCCAAGAATGAAAGGTTCACTCAAAACTTAAAAATCAATCAATGTAGTCATGAGGTGAAAATAACAAATCAATGCCATCTCAATAACTTCAGAAAAAAAATTTGACAATGCTCATAATCTGTTTATGATTTTTTAAAAATAAGCAAAGTATCAGTAAAAGAGAACTTTCTCAACTTTATTTAAGAATCTATTGAACAAACTACAGGCCTGGTACAGTAGCTCATATCTGTAATCCCAGCACTTTGGGAGGCTGAGGTGGGTGGATCAGTTGAGGTCAGGACTTGGAGACCAGCCTGGCCAACATGGCAACACCCCATCTCTACTAAAATATACAAAAATTAGCCAGGATTTGTAGTGCATGTCTGTAATTCCAGCTACCCAGGATTCCGAAGCATGAGAATCATTTGAACCTGGGATGTGGAGGCTGCAATGTTGCAGTGAGCTGAGATCATGCCAGCCTGAGTGACAAAGTGAGACCCCATGTCAGACACACAGACACACACACACACACACACACACACAGCAGTGTATATCATACTTAATGGTGAAAGATTGAATGCTTTCTTTTTAAAGACTGGGATTGAGGCAGAAGTGTCTAATTTCAACATTTTAATTCAATGTTGAATAGTGTTCTAACAAGTGAAGTTAGGCAAGAAAAAAGATTAGAGACACCATGATTGGAAAGAAAGAAATAGAACTATCTTTATTTGAAGTCAACATGATTGCCTATAAGAATCTACAATAACTGTTATAACCCATTTGTGGTTTTAACCAGGTTGCAGGCTATAAAACCATATACAAAAATAAATTGTTACAATGCACTAGCACCAAATGTTTGGAAATTGAAATAAAAATAATAGAAAACTGAAATATAAATGGAAATGAAGAGTATTATTAAGGAGGAGATACTGTTTGTGGCAATGGATTTGTAACTGTACACATTTGTCAAAACCCACTTAAATGAACCTGAGAGAAGGTAAATTTTATTAACTGCAAAATATACCTCAATAAACCTTACCTTAAAAATGCCCAATAAAAAGGAAAGAGTGGGAGCTACTGTGGAGAAAGGATGCTCCAAAACATTAGGACAAAACCTGGAGCCCTCTGACTTATGGGAAGTCAGCAGAATTCCAGACACCATGAAACACAGAGATGATAGTGAAATGGTTACGAGTAACACTCTGAAGCCAAATGACAGGTGTTTAGATGCTGGTACCTCTATACCAAGCAGCACAACCATGGCAAGTTGTTAAACTGCTCTTCTGTGAAACAGAAGTAATACTAGCACCTTCTTCATAGGATTGGTTTGAGGGTTAAACTAATGAAAGACTTACAGTACTTCACTTACAAGGAGCACTACATATGTGGTTTTAAATATATATATTATTATGTATTTTAATGAATAATTAAATCACAAATATATTCACTAATTTATCAAATAAAATAAGTAACACAAATCAAAGGCAGCCAAAAATATGAAAATTTTAGAAGCAGTGTTTGAGAGTAGGAGGAATTGTGTTTATTTTTTTCTTTTGAAACTAAATGTTTATAAGAACTGTGGTGGATATTTGAGTTACCCAATACATTTTGATAATTATTATTCCTTACAGATGATGTGTGTTTTGATTAAAACAATAAATGAGAATGAGTTCAAGCAGTCATTAAGCCAATGTTTACTATTCTTTCCTTGATGCTTGATGGGTGAGGTTCCAGCATTGCTTTTAATGGGATCACAGTCCAGTGGAGAAGGTAGGTACACAAATAAAGTCATGGCCCCATAATAACTTGTCAGTCAACAACAGACCGCATATACAATGGTGGTCCCATAAGATTAGAATATGGCATTTTTGCTATATCTTTTCCATGTTTAGATATGTTTAGACATGTAGATTCCACTGTGTTGCAACTGCCTACAGTATTCCCTACAGTACATGCTGTACAGGTTTACAGACTTGTAGCAAAAGGCTTTGCCATGCAGCCTAGGTACATCATAGGGTACACCACGTAGGTTTGTGTAAGTACATTCTATGATGTTTGCACAGTGAGGAAATAGCCTAACAATACATTTATCAGAATATATTGCCAACATAAAGTGACACAGCTGTAATTAAAATACAATATGCCAAGTGCTGGAAGAAGAGGTATACACAGTGAAATGGGAGCTCAGGGAGGTGGGGAGCAGGGTTCCAACTAAAAACAATAGGGATAAGAAGTGGTAAGCCTAATGGAAAAGAGTTTGGGCTTGCTGGTCATTCAGTGATGGGTCAATTCTGACTTTGCCATTTCCTTCTTGTATGACCTTAAGGAAGTACTTTAATTATTTTACCCACAAATTCTTCATCTTAAAACATAGACCATAGCAGTAAGTATTTTCTTGGGCTGTTGCAAAGGTTAAATGAAAAAATACGTATGAAGGACTTAGTAAGTACATGAAAATCACTCTCGATAAATGCTAGCCATATTGTTATTATCAGCATTATATTAGTAGTATTTGTTTCTACGAATTACATCGTACTAACATAGTATTTAGCACACCGTTGTCCCAAGTATTTCTGATACTTAAACAAAGCATTTTTACATAATATTTTTACTGGATCTTCAGTAATTGTGCAAGGCAGAATGACAGATTTTATTGTTCTCAATTTACAGATAAGACCAACAGGAAGAGTGTAAAAGGTCTTGTACAACTGTTATAAGTTTTTCTCATGAAAGGCTTTTTAATTTATCTGTATTACCCTCAAATGACTTGATTTTCTCAAATTTTCTATACTGTTTTACTCGTAATTTTTTGATCCATTACGCAATGATGCCTAAAACATAGATGTACACACACACACACACACACTCTCTCTCTCTTTCTCTCATGTGCGCACACACAATAAGACTCTGTATATGATTATTTTCAACCTGTTACGTAAATTGTGGCCCTTTAATATAGCTTTTGGATAATCTGAATTTATTTTATTCTAGCACAATCAATTTTTCCAGTTCTTTAAATGTGTAATTTGGTAGGTTTTATTACATTAAGAATATTTCTATTAGAAATAACAAAATAACTATGTTCTACAAAGGACACTTAATGTCAAATTTCATTTCTAAGGGTACAAAGATAAAAGACATAATAGAAACAATAACAAAAATGCTTTGTTACTGATTTATTATATCTTATTTGCCTTTTAAAAACATCATTTTATTCATTCTTTTAATACAATAGCCACATGATTTGACTAATGGAAAATGGAAGACAAGTATTACTCAATACTACTTCTTAGATACCTGGCAGAGAAAAATGGTATCACACATGAAAAAGCAGCAGTAGGGAAATTAGGTGAAATATCACATGAAACTAAGCTCCTATATTTTATTAAAATTTGTAAGTCACAGATTTAAAAAGATGTAGATACCGTTCATAACAATTCACTGATTTGCTCAATTTGGTTAATCTTTCTTTTTATTATTATTATTATACTTTAAGTTCTAGGGTACATGTGCATAACGTGCAGGTTTGTTACATATGTATACTTGTGCCATGTTGGTGTGCTGCACCCATCAACTCGTCAGCACCCATCAATTCGTCATTTATATCAGGTATAACTCCCAATGCAATCCCTCCCCCCTACCCCATCCCCATGATAGGCCCTGATGTGTGATGTTCCCCTTCCTGAGTCCAAGTGATCTCATTGTTCAGTTCCCACCTATGAGTGAGAACATGCGGTGTTTGGTTTTCTCTTCTTGTGATAGTTTGCTAAGAATGATGGTATCCAGCTGCATCCATGTCCCTACAAAGGACACAAACTCATCCTTTTTTATGGCTGCATAATATTCCATGGTGTATATGTGCCACATTTTCTTAATCCAGTCTGTCACAGATGGACATTTGGGTTGATTCCAAGTCTTTGCTATTGTGAATAGTGCCACAATAAACATACATGTGCATGTGTCTTTATAGCAGCATGATTTATAATCCTTTGGGTATATACCCAGTAGTGGGAAGGCTGGGTCATACGGTACATCTAGTTCCAGATCCTTGAGGAATCGCCATACTGTTTTCCATAATGGTTGAACTAGTTTACAATCCCACCAACAGTGTACAAGTGTTCCTATTTCTCCACAATCTCTCCAGCACCTGTTGTTTCCTGACTTTTTAAGGATTGCCATTCTAACCGGTGTGAGATGGTATCTCATTGTGGTTTTGATTTGCATTTCTCTGATGGCCAGTGATGATGAGCATTTTTTCATGTGTCTGTTGGCTGTATGAATGTCTTCTTTTGAGAAATGTCTGTTCATATCCTTTGCCCACTTTTTGATGGGGTTGTTTCTTTTTTTCTTGTAAATTTGTTTGAGTTCTTTGTAGGTTCTGGATATTAGCCCTTTGTCAGATGAGTAGATTGCAAAAATTTTCTCCCATTCTGTAGGTGGCCTGTTCACTCTGATGGTAGCTTCTTTTGCTGTGCAGAAGCTCTTTAGTTTAATCATATCCCATTTGTCAATTTTGGCTTTTGCTGCCGTTGCTTTTGGTGTTTTACACATGAAGTCTTTGCCCATGCCTATGTCCTGAATGGTACTACCTAGGTTTTCTTCTAGGGTTTTTATGGTATTAGGTCTAACATTTAAGTCTCTAATCCATCTTGAATTAATTTTCTTATAAGGAGTAAGGAAAGGATCCAGTTTCAGCTTTCTACTTATGGCTAGCCAATTTTCCCAGCATCATTTATTAAATAGGGAGTCATTTCCCCATTTCTTGTTTCTCTCAGGTTTGTCAAAGATCAGTTGGCTGTAGATGTGTGGTATTATTTCTGATGACTCTGTTCTGTTCCATTGGTCTATAGCTCTGTTTTGGTACCAGTACCATGCTGGTTTGGTTACTGTAGCCTTGTAGTATAGTTTGAAGTCAGGTAGCGTGATGCCTCCAGATTTGTTCTTTTGACTTAGGATTGTCTTGGCAATGTGGGCTCTTTTTTGGTTCCATATGAATTTTAAAGCCGTTTTTTCCAGTTCTGTGAAGAAACTCATTGGTAGCTTGATGGGGATGGCATTGAATCTATAAATAACCTTGGGCAGTATGGCCATTTTCATGATATTGATTCTTCCTATCCATGAGCATGGTATGTTCTTCCATTTGTTAGTGTCCTCTTTTATTTCACTGAGCAGTGGTTTGTAGTTCTCCTTGAAGAGGTCTTTTACATCCCTTGTAAGTTGGATTCCTAGGTATTTTATTCTCTTTGAAGCAATTGTGAATGGAAGTTCATTCATGATTTGGCTCTCTGTTTGTCTGTTACTGGTGTATAAGAATGCTTGTGATTTTTGCACATTTATTTTGTATCCTGAGACTTTGCTGAAGTTGCTTATCAGCTTAAGGAGATTTTGGGCTGAGACAATGGGGTTTTCTAAATATACAATCATGTCATCTGCAAACAGGGACAATTTGACTTCTTCTTTTCCTAACTGGATACCCTTGATTTCTTTCTCTTGCCTGATTGCCCTAGCCAGAACTTCCAACACTATGTTGAATAGGAGTGGTGAGAGAGGGCATCCCTGTCTTGTGCCAGTTTTCAAAGGGAATTTTTCCAGTTTTTGCCCATTCAGTATGATATTGGCTGTGGGTTTGACATAAATAGCTCTTATTATTTTGAGGTACGTTCCATCAATACCGAATTTATTGAGCGTTTTTAGCATGAAGGGCTATTGAATTTTGTCGAAAGCCTTTTCTGCATCTATTGAGATAATCATGTGGTTCTTGTCTTTGGTTCTGTTTATATGCTGGATTACATTTATTGATTTGCGAATGTTGAACCAGCCTTGCATCCCAGGGATGAAGCCCACTTGATCATGGTGGATAAGCTTTTTGATGTGCTGCTGAATCCAGTTTGCCAGTATTTTATTGAGGATTTTTGCATAGATGTTCATCAGGGATATTGGTCTAAAATTTTCTTTTTTTGTTGTGTCTCTGCCAGGCTTTGGTATCAGGATGATGTTGGCCTCATAAAATGAGTTAGGGAGGATTCCCTCTTTTTCTATTGATTGGAATAGTTTCAGAAGGAATGGTACCAGCTCCTCTTTGTACCTCTGGTAGAATTCTGCTGTGAATCCATCTGGTCCTGGACTTTTTTTGGTTGGTAGGCTCTTAATTATTGCCTCTATTTCAGAGCCTGCTATTGGTCTATTCAGGGATTCAACTTCTTCCTGGTTTAGTCTTGGAAGAGTGTAAGTGTCCAGGAAATTATCCATTTCTTCTAGATTTTCTAGTTGATTTGCGTAGAGGTATTTATAGTGTTCTCTGATGGTAGTTTGTATTTCTGTGGGGTCAGTGGTGATATCCCCTTTATCATTTTTTATTGTGTCTATTTGATTCTTCTCTCTTTTCTTCCTTATTAGTCTTGCTAGCGGTCTGTCAATTTTGTTGATCTTTTCAAAAAACCAACTCCTGGATTCATTGATTTTTTGGAGGGTTTTTTGTGTCTCTATCTCCTTCAGTTCTTCTCTGATCTTAGTTATTTCTTGCCTTCTGCTAGCTTTTGAATGTGTTTGCTCTTGCTTCTCTAGTTCTTTTAATTGTGATGTTAGAGTGTCCATTTTAGATCTTTCCAGCTTTCTCTTGTGGGCATTTAGTGCTATAAATTTCCCTCTACACACTGCTTTAAATGTGTCCCAGAGATTCTGGTATGTTGTATCTTTGTTCTCATTGGTTTTAAAGAACATTTTATTTCTGCCTTCATTTCGTTATGTATCCAGTAGTCGTTCAGGAGCAGGTTGTTCAGTTTCCATGTAGTTGAGTGGTTTTGATTGAGTTTCTTAGTCCTGAGTTCTAGTTTGATTGCACTGTGGTCTGAGAGACAGTTGGTTATAATTTCTGTTCTTTTACATTTGCTGAGGAGTGCTTTACTTCCAATTATGTGGTCAATTTTGGAATAAGTGCAATGTGGTGCTGAGAAGAATGTATATTCTGTTGATTTGGGGTGGAGAGTTCTATAGATGTCTATTAGGTCCGCTTGGTGCAGAGATGAGTTCAATTCCTGGATATCCTTGTTAACTTTCTGTCTCGTTGATCTGTCTAATGTGGACAGTGGAGTGTTGAAGTCTCCCATTATTATTGTATGGGAGTCTAAGTCTCTTTGTAAGTCTCTAAGGACTTGCTTTATGAATTTGGGCGCTCCTGTATTGGGGGCATATATATTTAGGATAGTTAGCTCTTCCTGTTGAATTGATCCCTTTACCATTATGTAATGGCCTTCTTTGTCTCTTTTGATCTTTGATGGTTTAAAGTCTGTTTTGTCAGAGACTAGGATTGCAACCCCTGCTTTTTTTTGTTCTCCATTTGCTTGGTAGATCTTCCTCCATCCCTTTATTTTGAGCCTATGTATGTCTCTGCATGTGAGATGGGTCTCCTGAGTACAGCAGACTGATGGGTCTTGACTCTTTATCCAGTTTGCCAGTCTGTGTCTTTTAATTGGAGCATTTAGTCCATTAACATTTAAGGTTCATATTGTTATGTGTGAACTTGATCCTGTCATTATGATATTAACTGGTTTTTTTGCTCGTTAGTTGATGCAGTTTCTTCCTAGCCTCGATGGTCTTTACATTTTGGCATGTTTTTGCAATGGCTGGTACCGGTTGTTCCTTTCCATGTTTAGGGCTTCCTTCAGGGTCTCTTGTAAGGCAGGCCTGGTGGTGACAAAATCTCTAAGCATTTGCTTATCTGTAAAGGATTTTATTTCTCCTTCACTGATGAAACTTAGTTTGGCTGGATATGAAATTCTGGGTTGAAAATTCTTTTCTTTAAGAATGTTGAATATTGGCCCCCACTCTCTTCTGGCTTGTAGAGTTTCTGTCGAGAGGTCTGCTGTTAGTCTGATGGGCTTCCCTTTGTGGGTAACCCGACCTTTCTCTCTGGCTGCCCTTAAGATTTTTTTCCTTCATTTCAACTTTGGTGAATCTGGCAATTATGTGTCTTGGAGTTGCTCTTCTCAAGGAGTATCTTTGTGGCGTTCTCTGTATTTCCTGAATTTGAATGTTGGCCTGCCCTACTAGGTTGGGGAAGTTCTCCTGGATGATATCCTGAAGAGTGTTTTCCAACTTGGTTCCATTTTCCCCCTCACTTTTAGGCACCCCAATCAGACATAGATTTGGTCTTTTTACATAATCCCATACTTCTTGCAGACTTTGTTCATTTCTTTTTCTTCTTTTTTCTTTTGGTTTCTCTTCTCACTTCATTTCATTCATTTGATCCTCAATCGCTGATACTCTTTCTTCCAGTTGATCAAGTCGGTTACTAAAGCTTGTGGATTTGTCACGTATTTCTCGTGTCATGGTTTTCATCTCTGTCGTTTCATTTATGACCTTCTCTGCATTAATTATTCTAGCTATCAATTCTTCCACTCTTTTTTCAAGATTTTTAGTTTCTTTGCGCTGGGTACATAATTCCTCCTTTAGCTCTGAGAAGTTTGATGGACTGAAGCCTTCTTCTCTCATCTCGTCAAAGTCATTCTCTGACCAGCTTTGATCCGTTGCTGGCGATGAGCTGCGCTCCTTTGCAGGGGGAGATGCACTCTTATTTTTTGAATTTCCAGCTTTTCTGCCCTGCTTCTTCCCCATCTTTGTGGTTTTATCTGCCTCTGGTCTTTGATGTTGGTGATGTACTGATGGGGTTTTGGTATAGGTGTTCTTCCTGTTTGATAGCTTTCCTTCTAATAGTCAGGACCCTCAGCTGTAGTTCTGTTGGAGATTGCTTGAGGTCCACTCCAGACCCTGTTTGCCTGGGTATCAGCAGCAGAGGTTGCAGAAGATAGAATATTGCTGAACAGCGAGTGTACCTGTCTGATTCTTCCTTTGGAAGCTTCCTCTCAGGGGTGTACTCCACCCTGTGAGGTGTGGGGTGTCAGGCTTCCCCTAGTGGGGGATGTCTCCCAGTTAGGCTACTCAGGGGTCAGAGACCCACAATTTGGTTAATCTTATCAAACAGGGTTTTATGCGGATTTTCTTATAGGCTTCATGATACAGCTACCAGCTGTTAAAATTGGACTTAGGATTTCAGATCTTGATTCTTGTGTACAATTTTGAAAAAAAAAAAAAAAATTGGAAGTCAAAGTAAGCAATATAAAATTAGTAAAACAATTGGTTGACATGACAAGGAATTTATGTCCTTAAAAGAGTGTAAGTAAGATACACAGTTAAAATGTTACTATATTTGAAATACAGATATTCTACCAGCAAGAAAAATATTTGTTGGGAGTGAAAAAATGACTCCACATGTTGTTAATCAATCATTCAGTTAGCTTCCTGCTGGCACTTGTATAAGATCTATTACTGTTGTGAATATTTCACCTGTGAAATCATGGAGAAAAGATAATTAAACACACATTAACCAGACCTAGGGGTTTGAGTGTAGCAATCTATTAATCAATATTGATTGAATATTATAGTAGACATCATGAAGGAGATGGGTTTTAGCTATGCCTTGAAATATGAATAAGATGAGGGTAACAAGAAGGCAATAGAGTAAGAAGAAGATGCAGGAGAAGAAATTTCAGGATGGGAAAATATGACATTTCCACAATTTCTTCATTCACTGTAGAAAATTGTATGTCTATTCAATTTTTCAGATCAAATAACTGAATACACATGCTTTCTTTTCTAATTCTCTGTCAAATCTTGGCAAATATGAAATATCACTATATAATTTTTGAAGAGTTACTTCTTCAATGTGAGTTAATTTTAAAATAGCATCAAGCAATATTTACTTAGTCATTCATTCACTTACTTCAAAATTCCCACCTACTCCTCACTTCTCATTTCCATTGCCTTAGTTCAAAGTTTCATGTATTCAGTTGATATTTTGGTGTACCTATTATTTGCCTGGCATTGTTCTGGGAATATAAAGACAAGCAAAACATGACCTGAATCCCTAATTTCTGGAAGCTTGTAGTCTAATGGTGGGAACAGACACTGATCAAATGATTCCTTAAATAAATGTAAATTCACCCTTGAGTGTAGTGCTAGAATAAAAGCTGTTATTGGAGCATATGAAAGGGAGAGTTGACCTGGTCAGGAAGGTCAGAGAAGGCTTCTTTGGGCAACTGACAATTTAATATCAACCTAAAGGATGAGTAAGGGTTAGCTAGAAAGGGAAAAGCATTACATATGAAAGGCAAATCATTTGCAAAAATCTGTACTGACAGAACATTTGGCAGGTATGATCTTAGGATGTCAACATGAATGAATAAGAGAGAGCAAGGAGGAATTTGGTGCCAAGTGAGCTTGGTGCTTTTTCTCCTGGATTATCTCTGGTCACCCTCTAGTTCAGCATCACTCTAGACCCTCTCCAATCCAGTCCTGTCATATATGTTTTATTGAAGTTAATATGATTATATCACTCCTGTTCATAAGCCTGTTTCTTCATCCTTCATGGAGACACCTGCACTCAGGCATGATATGTATCTCACCATCACCAGAACATGGTCTGCCTTTGAGTGATCTTTGAACTGGTCACCTTTCTTGACCCTTGAATTTGCTTTGCCTGGATGGATCTGCCAGTAGCCTGGCAATCTCTTCATCTTTTCTGCTGAGGTCAAGTATTACCCTCCGTTTTGGGACCTTCATGAATACCCCCAGGGTGGGAATCTTTCCTCTCTGTGCTTCCACAACTTTCTTTGCCTTCCCTGTTCACACCTCTGTTGTCATGGCATTTGAAGAGAAGGTACACTCTTTAGAGTCAGGGATCTAGTCTCACTGTTTTATATACAGTGTGCTGAGAAATGTCTGAGAAAACCTGACACTTAAAAAAATGTGGAGTTTTTTGGCCAAACTAAATATTTATGTCAGTTTTTTAGGCCACATTCTGATAATTTAGGATGAGTGATTTTGCCTGAATTGTTGGTTCAAATAAATTAATTTAAAACTGCTCAGTTTTAGAGATAGGTTTTCTTCACTATTAATAAATAATGACTGAACAATTAACGTTTTTGGTGAAAACCCCAACAGAGTCTTAACTTTACTTAACTCCTTTACTTAAAACTAAGATTTTAAAAATATGTTAATTACCATTAAAACAATTGACTTAAACTCTATGCCTCAGATTTCTCATTTTTAAGGAGAGGATAATAATTATCTCCTAGAATAACTCTTTTCTAGATAGATAGTTTCTCTATAGAGAGACAATATAGATATCTATCTATAGATAGATAGTCTCTGTCTAACAATCCTAAGACTGTTATGAAAATTAACTGTTTAACATTATCAAGTATTTTGAAAAGTATTTGGCACTAAGTAATTGCTCTACCAGTGCTTATTAATTAAGTAAAAAAACAAACAAACAAACAAACAAGTAAGTCAGGTATTGGCAGGGATTTCTGAGAAATTTCTGAGTTGTAAAGGAGTGTAAAGATGAATCCATTATAAATGTAGTGATTATGCTTTGAAAGAGCCCTTTTATAACTACCCATGTTTATTCAATATAACCAGTTGTAACACTGCCCCTTCCTCAGCCTGCACAATTCCAGCAGCAGGAAAAGAACGAGACTCTAGGTCTTCATGTCATACTCTTGTACCACAGGTTGTATTCTTGGGCTTAGTGGTGAGTTAGGTATCTTTCTTGATGCTTCTTGCTACTGCTACTTGAGACAAATCGTGCTTCCCTGTTTACTTAAGGAAAAAAAAGTTTAAAGCTCATGCCATCAAATAATGCAAACCCCACTTCCCTATTGCAGTTATTGCTAAGACTCTAATGACCCATTCTCATCCCTTTAATATTTTTAACTCTGGTTTACCGTGACTCTTTGCAATACCATTGTTGTTGCAATTATTAAGAATTATCGATATAGATGCTTCTCTCACTTCCCCGGCTTCAAAGTTCCTTGGCGTTTACTTCTCCATAGATATAGTCATTCCTCCATCTTCAGCCTTTCTTTCTCCTCATTTCAACTGAGGTATCATCAGTAACAACTGCAACTCCTCCAAATTTCAGTTTCAAGCATAAAACCAGTTTCTACTCACTCTAGTCACCTACCTCTAATAGTTCTTTACCAGTCTATGACTAACATTCTATTGACTCTATGCCTTTTCATTCTCCCTTTCCGACTTCATTCCTCATTTTCTTCTTTTTTAACAGTTTAGATTTCATAGAACATCATTTATTAAAAATGATTCAACTGCCTTGCCCATCTCCATTCACTGTATTTATCTGGCAAAATCCAAACCCTGGTTAAATATAATTCAATATCAACCTCATGCCTGTGCCTTTGAAGCTGAACAAATGTGAAGGAAAACATCATGACTGGTCTTACTTCAAATTCATGAGCACTATATATAAGAGGAGAGCCAGAACTCAAATTGAATTTCTTAATTCCTCTTGTTCTACCACACAGCTAAATAACTGTATGTTGTCCTCACTTCTCAAACTTCCAGCACCTTCTTCTCAATTTTACTCTCAACAGGATTCTTAACTGCTGCTTCTAATTTCATTGAAAAAAATATAATTAGGAAACTTTTACACACTTTCCATCATTATCTACTTTCCTATGGCATCTGCATCTTATTCTCTGCCTTTTTTAGCTTCTCTGTGTAACCATAAGTCCTCTCCCTCCATCTGTGCATTACATTTTATTCCCCCCTCACTCATTCCTCCATCCATTTACTTATTGTGGGCTGAAATGTATTTCCCAAAAATGTGTACTTTGAAGTCCTGACACTTAGTACCTCAGAATGTGATAGTATTTGGAGATAACATCTTTAAAGGGGTAATTAAGTGCCATGTGGTCTTTAGGGTGGGCCCTAACCCAACATTGCTGGTATTCATATAGGAAGAGGAGATTATGAAACAGACAGAGAGATGTACCTGACTCATGTACTCAGAGATTAAGGGGTGACCATGTGAGGATAATGAGAAGACAGTCATCTGCAAGCCAAGAAGAGAAGCCTAAGAAGAAGCAAAACATGCCTACACTTGACCTTGAACTTTTAGCCTCCAGAAGGTTGAGAAAATAAACTTCTGTTGTTTAAGCTACCCAGTCTGTGGTATGTGCGATGGCAGCCCTAGGAAATGAATATACTACATCAGACAGTCTCACTATCTTTTCTGCAAGACTAATTATTTCTCTCTTAATAGAAGTTTCTCATCAGTATACAAATATATATTTCCTCTGTCTTATACAAAGAAAAATTATCTCTTGATCACGCATTCCTTCCTGCAACTATCTATTTCTTTCACCATTTTCCATATAATTCTGCTTCTAAACTTTTATCCTTTCTTTCTTGAATATACTCCAACCAGGCTTCCCTTCTGTTTCTCTTCTTAAGACCATCACTCCATGGGAAAAGTGCTCCTTATCTAACAAACTTCTCAGTAATAGTAAGTTCTTTTCAATAACAATCTCCATATTGTTATAGTACTCAATATTTATTTGTTATCCTATTTGGCCTATTAACACCATTTAATAGGGGAAGGATAAGTCATCTCCCCTCCCTCCATTCTCAGTGCTTAACTCCGGACTTACATATATCCAAATGTATACCTGGCATTTATGCTTGGCTAATGAGTTTTGCTTAATTCCACCTGTCCAAAATAGCACTCCCTTTTAAACTACTTATCCATTTATCTCTACCTTAAAGCATGACAATTCCATTCTTCCAGTGGTATGGTTTGACTCTGTGTCCCCATCCAAATCTCACCTTGAATTGTAATAGTCCCCACGTGTCAAGGGCAGGACCAGGTGGAGGTAATTGGATAATGGGGGCAGTTTTTCCCATGCTGTTCTCATGACAATGAGTGAGTCTCACGAGATCTGATTGTTTTACAAGTGTCTGGCATTTCCCCTGCTTGCACTCACTTCATCCTGCTGCCCTGTGAAGAAGGTGTCTGGTTCTCCTTTGCATTTTCCCATAATTGTAAGTTTCTTGAGCCCTCCCCAGCAATGCAGAACTGTGGGTCAGTTAAACCTCTTTCCTTTATACATTACCCAGCCTCAGAATGAACTAATACATCCAATAAAATCAAAAGAAGCATCAGAATGAACTAATACATCCAATAAAATCAAAAGAAAACAAGCAAACAAATAAACAAGAATTCTTCATGTTATCTAGGAGTCCTCTTAAAATTCTCACATCTCTTATTGAATCCATCAGCAAATCCTGTCAGCTGTATATCTCTTCAAATGCCAGAATCCATCAATTCTGTCACTACCTTCCTCTTCCAATTATTCAAACTCTCTTGGTTGGACTCTCACCACTATTATCTTTGTACTTTACTTCACTTTATTCTCAATGCCACAGACAGGATCATCATTCTGTGATATAACCCACATTATGTACATCACTGCCGTAAATGCTTTGGTAGCCTCTCATCTTTTTTTTTTTTTTTTTTTTTTTTTTTTTTTTTTTTTTTTATTATACTTTAAGTTCTAGGGTACATGTGCATAACGTGCAGGTTTGTTACATATGTATACTTATGCCATGTTGGTGTGCTGCACCCATCAACTCGTCAGCACCCATCAATTCATCATTTATATCTTGTATAACTCCCCAATGCAAGCCCTCCCTCCTCCCCCCTCCCCCCTCCCCATGATAGGCCCCAGTGCGTGATGTTCCCCTTCCCGAGTCCAAGTGATCTCATTGTTCAGTTCCCACCTATGAGTGAGAACATGCGGTGTTTGGTTTTCTGTTCTTGTGATAGTTTGCTAAGAATGATGGTTTCCAGCTGCATCCATGTCCCTACAAAGGACGCAAACTCATCCTTTTTTATGGCTGCATAGTATTCCATGGTGTATATGTGCCACATTTTCTTAATCCAGTCTGTCACAGATGGACATTTGGGTTGATTCCAAGTCTTTGCTATTGTGAATAGTGCCGCAATAAACATACGTGTACATGTGTCTTTGTAGTAGACTAATTTATAATCCTTTGGGTATATACCCAGTAGTGGGATGGCTGGGTCATATGGTACATCTAGTTCTAGATCCTTGAGGAATTGCCATACTGTTTTCCATAATGGTTGAACTAGTTTACAATCCCACCAACAGTGTAAAAGTGTTCCTATTTCTCCACATCCTCTCCAACACCTGTTGTTTCCTGACTTCTTAATGATTGCCATTCTAACTGGTGTGAGATGGTATCTCATTGTGGTTTTGATTTGCATTTCTCTGATGGCCAGTGATGATGAGCATTTTTTCATGTGTCTGTTGGCTGTATGAATATCTTCTTTTGAGAAATGTCTGTTCATATCCTTTCCCCACTTTTTGATGGGGTTGTTTGTTTTTTTCTCGTATATTTGTTTGAGTTCTTTGTAGATTCTGGATATTAGCCCTTTGTCAGATGAGTAGGTTGCAAAAATTTTCTCCCATTCTGTAGGTTGCCTGTTCACTCTGATGGTAGTTTCTTTTGCTGTGCAAAAGCTCTTTAGTTTAATTAGATCCCATTTGTCAATTTTGGCTTTTGCTGCCGTTGCTTTTGGTGTTTTAGACATGAAGTCCTTGCCCATGCCTATGTCCTGAATGGTACTACCTAGATTTTCTTCTAGGGTTTTTATGGTATTAGGTCTAACATTTAAGTCTCTAATCCATCTTGAATTAATCTTCGTATAAGGGGTAAGGAAAGGATCCAGTTTCAGCTTTCTACTTATGGCTAGCCAATTTTCCCAGCACCATTTATTAAATAGGGAATCCTTTCCCCATTTCTTGTTTCTCTCAGGTTTGTCAAAGATCAGATGGCTGTAGATGTGTGGTATTATTTCTGAGGACTCTGTTCTGTTCCATTGATCTATATCTCTGTTTTGGTACCAATGAGTTTCTTCACAGAATTGGAAAAAACTGCTTTAAAGTTCATATGGAACCAAAAAAGGGCCCGCATTGCCAAGACAATCCTAAGTCAAAAGGACAAAGCTGGAGGCGTCACGCTACCTGACTTCAAACTATACTACAAGGCTACAGCCTCTCATCTTACGTAGGAAAAAAGTCAAAGGTTTTTCAAGGCATCCCAACATTTCCTCTGTTCTTTGTTCTTTGTTCCTTGAACACTCCAGACACCTCACACCAGAACTTGTGTACTTATTAATTATGTTACAAATGATGCCTTTTCAGAAATTTGCAGGGCTCCCTCTTCCCCATTCTGCTTTATTATAATCTTATGAACTATCATTTTCTTTATTTTTTTTCTTTGCTCCCACTTTCCTTAATTCAACGAAAGTAGAGATCATGTTCCGTTTAGCTTACTGCTATAACACCATATATAAAACTGTCTCTGGCACATAATAAGCACTCAATAAGCATCGTGAACAAATAAGTAAATAGATTTATTAATATGAAAGATACATTCCCTGATCTTTTGCAACATGCTTACATAATCAATAGACTCTTTGCCCCCTTCTATTGCCAGAATTTCCTCAACAGTTAAATCTTGTCTCCTAGGCTTCAATGACACAGTTGTATGGAAACTTACTTGGATATTCTCATCCCTGGTCTAACCTAGGATTCAGAGAGAATTAACATCTGATAGGGCAACTTTTGACTACTAGGGGATGGTTGCTGGTGGATAAAAGCTCCATTTTCCATTCCATGAACCTTCTAAATCTCATTTGACACAGTACCTCAAAGTGTCCTCAGCATAATCAAACTGCAGTTGCTCATGATGGCAACTCACTGGTAATGGAATTTTGCATTGGCTTTACCTCCCTCCTTGGGGTCTCTTTCTAAAATAAACTGCCTGCATACATGTCCTTTTCTCCGATTCTACTTTCTGAAGAGAACCCAGTCTTTGTCAATTTTTTTATGAAGCGAAGTCCCAAAATATTCCCTAGAGTATAATAGGTACTCAATAAATATTTGCAGAATAAATGATTGGACAACTCACTATAATAGCAAGTAGCTTTATTATTCATTTTTAGATAAGTCTTGTAAGATGAAATTGATCTCATGTATATTATCTTCTACCATTTCATTTATAACTGTATATCAAATCCCAGAAAAAAAAGTCCCAAGAAACCACAAGAAACCATAATCTTTTTAATCTTTTTCTCCAAATTGGCTAAAAGGATTATAGAATGTTTATAATCAAAGCTTTAAAATACCTCCTACTTTAATGGAACAAAAGATAAATTACAGTATGAAAAATTTCACCAGTGCCTTCTGCTAAAACCTACTCTACTGGAAGATTAATGACATCCTGCAGTTTAACTCTGAAACACAAGAAACTCTTTTAATTTGCAGTTTAAATAAGTTTTCTTCCTTCAGAACAATGTTTATAGTTATTGCATTTCTACGAACTGCTCAATAGGTAAATTCAAACCAAATAGTAGAAATGAGAAATAAATGACTTCATATATCTTGGCAAAAACTAAGGTATGGGGTCACAGAATGGTTTATAGTGCCCCTTATTCCACGTTTATTTTCTTTTCTCAGCAGTATAAAGGAAAATCCTTATTCCTGAAAGTACTTCTGGCTGGCAGCTGCTGAGGTTAGGATCATGATTTCCTGATTCTAGCTTGGTTAGATTCAGTTTTTACTATAGACATAGAAATATTGATACAGCAGTTAAGTGCACAAAACAAGTGGCAAACATCCCTAAACACAACTCATCTTCTGCCCTCAATCCATCTTGATACCCTTTGCAATTTCATGAGTTTCTCATGAACTTCCTACTATAAGTTTCTAGAATCACACATTTAAAGGAAAAGCCATGTATTTCATGAATTCTTGTATTTGTGGATTCACTTTTGCATTAACAGTTATTTTCATTTGGCTTCTTGGGATTAAGTATGGAAGACAGAAAATAGGTTACTCTTCTGGATACACAAGGATAATGACTGAGGTCATATGTCAAATTCTATGAAAATGTTACTGGCATTTTGACAAATGTTTTACATCTTACTTTTCATTTAGGTAATAGTTATATGATAAACTCAGTGCCTATGAATATTTTAGCTGTTACCATCTAATAGACAATATAAACAGGTAAAGAAAAAAAGGTGGCTACAAAACCTGGGCTAAAACTGAAGGTAATTACTGAGAATTCTCAGTAAATGAATCCTTCCATAGCCTCCTTCAGGGTTTCTTAAAGCCTAGATTTTGCTTATTTGAACTTTTTAAGATTTAGAAAGTCAATTTTCCATTCAGGAGTTTCCCCAATCCTGAATATCTAGTATTTTGTTGTTGTTTTAGGAGTGAGGAGCAGTGAAATTTAAAATTATATTTGGCCTTAAAATAGTTGCCAAGGCAAGTTAGCTTATGATGTACTTTGAAATTGTGTACAAATTGAGTACATATTTTAGATCATCTTTTCTTTCAACTGTATACATTGAACAGTAAAGTATCTTGCAAATCATGAATATCGAATTAGATATCACAAGGAAGCAGACCTATTTACATAGCCCAGTGACTGTATTTAATAAATGATTGGGAAGCACTTGGTTGTAATGAAAAATAAAAAGGTATCTTTGAGAATGTTTAGAAATATTAGTACAACTTGATAAAACAATAACTTGTAGAGCTTTTTAGTTTTCAATGCACTTTTCCATATATTAAGAGTTTTGAGCCTTTCAGTGGTTCAGGAAGCTAGGACAAATATATTTATCCCAAACACACAAACTAAAGAAGCAAGGTAGCTCAGACCTGTTGACCAACTTGCTCAAGGCACACAGTTTGCAAGTTACTCAATCTAAGCTTAGACTTGAGTTATACATGAATTTTTAAATAAATCAAATGCAAAGAATTTGTTTCCTCAAAAATTCCCCAAACAAAAACACACCATATTAACAGTAATTATTATAACATTATAACTCTTTAATTATGAGTGATAAAACAGCACAAACTATTAATTCTTATGAGAATAAAGTAGGCTAGATTGTCCAAATTAATGAAAACTATTGTTATTTTCTACCAAAATGTATTGCTATTATTCTCAAAACCTCATCAAATTCCTTTCAAGTCCAAACTATACATAAAGTACAGTAGTCAAATTAAATAGTGTAGTCTTAGTAATACACAGGCCTGAGTATAAAAGGATGTATAACTTTATATATATGTAGGCAAAGGTTTTCTTGATGTTCTCATTTCAATGAGTAGATGAAAATTTTCAACTTTTAATTCAAGTTTATGAAATCACTCCTACTATTAAATTTAGTTCATTGAAATTTTTAAACTCAACCAATCAGATATGCTTTCTCTCTCCTTCCTCCATTCTCCCTTTGGGCAGTTTAAGTTTCTAGAAGCTTCCCTTTCACCTGGATTGAGCAAAGGACCATTTCTTTCCATGACATCCTTGGCCACACTGATTTATGTTTCATTAGTAGCTTCTGTCTCTTATCCTGGTAATCATAATGTCACCAAAACTCCAGGGGTTCAGTATAGGTCCTGCTGCTTGTGGCATAGAATGCCAATCACTGAGACAAGGAGTATTGTCAGGAAAGAAGGCTTTAATTTGGTGCTGCAGCCAAAGATAACAGGAGATAAAGTAGCAAATCCATCTTCCACCCAACTAAAATGGTGGGGTTTATATAGCAGGAAAGGTGGAAAACCAGGCATTAGGGAGTGGTAAGGAAGCAGTCATGATGGATGGGGGGGCTGATGTCTCATTTTCTGGACATGGTAATCTGATGAGCTTTAGTTTCTTCACTGAGGGTGGTTTCCTGAGGAAGTCAGATGAGACAAATGTCAGTTTCAAGTTTTAAAAAAAAGAGAAGGTCACTTTCTATGTCTATTCAAAATAACTTAAATATTATTTGTATGAGACTATTGGGCCAGTTTCAATAGTGTGCAACCATTTGTTGGTGAGATTTCCAGCTTTGCTATAGCCTCTATTCCAGCAGTCTATATTCACATCATCTAAATCCTAGCTCTCAGCTTCTTCTAGTTTCAAGCATTTCTGAGGAAAATACATTAAAAAATTAACTATCTCTAAGGTAGACAGAAGGGAAATGTACTCTCTAAGTACTCTCTAAGTAGGACACTCTAAGATGCTCTAAGAGGACATTGAATGGGGAGAAGGGAAGAGAACTCAATTAAAGCCCCAATACATCATCCTCCTTCGTGTATTCTATTTCCTCTCTTTGTTCAGAAATTGATTTTATCTGTTGATTAGTAGTACAATAACTCTTACATTCCTTTTTCAGCAAATGTTTACTGAATCCAGGAAAAATTCAGATGCTATGCTAGACTTTTGGTTCCAACATGAAGACCACACAGTCTGTGTTGAATGTGCTCACAATTTTACCATAGGTGACCACATAAACAGATAATTAGGGTGTAATCAATAAAAAGCTGTAATAATGAATAGAGTAATGTGAAGAGAGTGTTCTACTGAAAAGGTCTTTAAAAGTTTCATACAGTCAGTTATCTAATTTTGTTCAAGAGAATTGAATAGAAATTTCAAAGGTGTGTCAGGGTAAAGTGAGAGAAATCATTACTGAGACTTACTGGACAAGGTTGCTATTGTGTGATTAGAATTCTGTGTACCCAGAGGAACTTTGGTACTTTCAGGGACATAGTACAATTTTACTTGAGCACAAGAAGTCTCAAATTAGAAATAAACTAATGAGAAAATTACTCTAGTTCATACTTAACCACCATTTTTAATACTTTGCATTTCTCTGCTAACATGAACTGATCAATTGTTTGACTCTGTTACGGAATTAATTGCTTAATTCAGTCAAATTGGTAATCAGATTAATTGACTGGTTAAATCAATTGTCATTGCCAAGTTGGGTGAAACAGAAAAGATTGAACTGTATAGTTTGTTATAAAGGCAGGAGCTTGTTCTCAAATTTTTTGTTTCTTATTTAATGTCTATAGATTTTTTAAAAACTTGTTTACATTTTGTACATAGTGCTTATAACTGAGTTTTTACAATATTGTGATGGAAGTGATGGAATTGTTTTTGACTCCAATTTTACTGATGGAAATAAAGAGGTATATCAGGGTTAAGTGATTGTCGACTATATTACTGTACTGCTAATAAATGGCAGATTTAGGATTTGAACTGAAGGGCTGCTGACTCTAAATCTAGCACTTTTTTTTCTAGAAATAGAGAGGAATGATATATTGGGTATAGAAATTTTTAAAGTCATCAGTAATTAAAAGGTATACTAAGTCATGAGGAATTTTTATTTCACCACAGAAACATTTTCCTGCCTTAAGGTTAGGGTGGGATAGTATTTTTTTTGCAGTACACTTGGGAAATGGCTAAGTCTGACGGATGACCTGGCACATTATTGGAAATAAAGTTTCATCAAGAAAAACATGTATTACCAATCATTATCCTGAAGCTTTTCTAGAATTAATTGGACAAATATTTACAGGATCTCATGTGAACTTCACTGTAATGTTGGCAAGGTGATATATAATTCTAAGGCCCATATATTTTTTTCTGTTTTGCCAGTTAAGCGAAGATTCTTATTTAAGTGTCCACAGTGTGATTGGTACTATTGGAAATGGAAACAATGAAAAGATTCATTTTTTAATTCAAAATGTTACCTTCCTTCCTTTTTCCTTCCTACCTTCTTTTCTTTCTGCAGAAGCATTCGTTGAACGTCACACTGTACCAGGCACTACTGCAGTGTGAATAGTAAACAATGTCTAAAATATGTCTAGCTCCTGGCAAAGCTCACAGTCTAGTGATGGAGATGGAATTCCCACTCATGAAACAATTGAGTAATTATATTCTGAACAATAAGGTATTAGCTAGAATTATGCAGTTATATTGATAAGAAAAATAGTTGATCAGTTTAATTCATTAATTGAATTTGAGCAGAACTCACAATTCAAACCCCTAGGGATGAGTAAGAGAAGTAAACCTTATGGAAACTATGATACATTGGAGATTATATGTTCTGACTAAAAGGTTCATCAGTCTCTGTGTTTTTTTCTTGTTTGATTATTTGTTTGTTGTTTTTTAAGAGGCTTTCCGGTAAAGACCAGAAAGCCTGCTAAACAAATTCTAAAAGAGCTGTAACACTTAGTCCCTGTGCTGTGGAAGAACATTGTTAAGTAGAAATTCAAATTATGCATTGTCAAATTAGCCCATCTCCCTCTTTTTTTCCTAGAAATCTGGAATTTACAATTATTTTCTGAGCTTCTTTGTTTTTTCAAGATGGTAAATAAAATAGACTTTGGAAAAAGATTGTGTGGGACAAACAAAACAACCATGACCATGAGTTTGCAAATTCTGTTTTTAAATTACAAAAGTGTAGGATTACCAAATGTGATAACATTTTTTGCAAGACAACTTATAACAAGTTTGATCAGAATTGGATTTGTCTCTGGGCATAGGAAAAAATGCTAAGCTACAAATTGACAACTACAACAGTAAAGAGAAGAGCAGAGGGGAGAGGAGTGGAGAGGGTAAAAGACAGGGGAAGGAAAGAAGGGAACAATAATCCCTTTATTCACAAATGCTGTCTTTGGGATGGCTTCATTTTTACCCTCAAATTTGTTAAAGAAGAAAAAAATGCTTTTTTTTTTTTTTTTTTGGAATCAATTACAGAAATACTCCCAAATTGCATTTTCTCATGAGTGGTTAACAGATGTTTCCACAAGTTAGTGAGTTTACTCAAGTGTCAGAGGCTGGACATTTGTGTATAAAATCCTTCTTTAGTCAAAAAGAAGCAAATTAGAGAAATATCTTACCAGTGTAAATATTTCAGATTGTAATAAACTCCATAATGCCATAGCACATAATACTTGGCCAGAACACATTAACTTGTCCCCTCCAATTTCAATAGCAGTAGTATTTTCCTTTTTTAATTTGTAAAAACAAATCACACATAGCAAAAAATTTTTCCTAAATGTAGAAATCTACTAAAACTCTAAACTTTTAGCATGTGAACCTCATTTCTAAGTAGATAAATGACAGACTATTAACTTTCCTTTCTACTTCCTTTGAGTCATGACTTGACTTTCAAAACATTTGGTCAACCAGACTCAAAGTCTCCTTGCAGAAGAAACATTGAGAAATCATGTACTTCTCTCCTTTTACAATTCCCCTTCAGGGCAGAGCAATACAAGTGACCCTGGCTTTTGACAAACCTTAGCTGAACAAAGTGTAACAAGCCCTGTCTGTTTTGAGCAGAATTTTCTATTCTGACAGATACGGCTCAGGAGCATTTGATGTCTGCTTGCTGGTCATAGATAATGGTGCATCTTGGGACCATTGTCATTCTTGTCAATAAAAAGGCCTGGGGGGACATGCAACAAAGTTACCTTTTGATTCACCGTTTTTCTTTCCTTCACAGGACTTTTGTAAGCCTGTGGTCAGCTAGGTCATTTTATTTTATCCTGATGTGCCTTGATAATAGCATCATGTCTACAAAAAATTTGACAGGCCATCGATGTTTGTTTCTTTGACTCCTATGTTGTTTTTTAGTCCTCAATGTCAAACATACTTTGAAAGCTACTGAATATGTTGGTTGGGACTGTATTTGACAAGACATTTCTTCTTTGATAAAATTAAGCTCATGGGGGTTGATCTTTGAATTTAAGGTAATTTTTTGAGCAATGCAAGACACTCTATCATTCTACTGGTGGCACACAAGAAATGTTTGAAAAACTGGAAATTCTATTTAATTTAGCTAAACAATATTTTAAAATGTGAGTTTTGGAGACTGGAACAAGAGCAAACTGTTAAGCGCAAAATGGACAAATTATGACTGTTATCACATTAAAATGAGGTCTACCCTCATATTTACTGAATTCTGGTATAATTATGAAAAATGCAATGTGCATGAATGACTATATATGAAAGGAGGAGTTTACGTAAAACTCAGTTTTCGAGGAAAGGCTGGCTATTGTTTCTGTTCTTAAAAACCAGTTGGAAGTATATGTTAAGAAATTATACTGAAGCTGCAGGATTACTTGAGGCCAGGAGTTCAAGATCAGCCTGGGCAACATGGCAAGACTCTATATCTACAATTTCTGTTTTAATTAGTTGGGTGTGGTGGCATGCACCTGTACTCCTAGCTACTTAGGAGACTGAAGCATGAACATTGCTTGATGTCAGTAATTGGAGGCTGCAGTGAGCTCTGATCATACCACTGCACATTAGCCTTAGTGACAGAATAAGATACTGTCTTCAAAACAAAAAAATACACAAACAAATATGTATATATATATACACACACACATATATGTACATACACAAACATATAAATAACATATACAAGTAATATGCTATGAAATAATGAAAAATACCATTGAAAATATTTGAATGTCAAAGGGAATATGCATATCACAATGACATCCTTAAGGATAATATTGTACCATAAGGTTTTAAAGGGGTGCTTACATGCTGTGTCTGGTCAGATTGTCTGGCGTGTCATTTCTCCTGCTTTGAAGATAAGTAAACCAATGCTTAGAATGTGTGTGAGTTTTTTCATTGACAAAAATAAATTGACAAGTAGTTTGTATCAACTCCAAGAGTCTTTCCATCTCAACACAATAATATGTGCCAAGTCCTTTGCACAAAGTAAGAGCTCAATAAATGTCAGTTAGCATTATGAGAATTGGCTAGCATATATTGAAAATCCCTGTAGCTTACTGAATTATTTCAAATCTTCTTCTGAGAAAGAGAATATTTTTCTTAAATGTAATGAGAAAAATTATTCATGTACACAACAGTCATTTTAGCATAATCATATCAAGATATTCTAGTATAATCATTAAAATCAAATCTGAAAAATTTTAGGTTGGAATAGATACTTGTTTATATTTCTGATGGAGGACAATACATTGTTGATAATCACTTCAAATAATAGTTGATTCTTAGTCATTACATGGTATTGTGGTCTTTCGATATTAACCAGGAAAGTATATCCAGAAGTTAAATACATATTTAAAACAAGTATAAAATAGAATTAAATAAATAACCTTTCCAAATACAAGACTTTTTTTTTTTTTGGCCTGATACCTTATGCTATTTTGTCCTAATCTAAGCTATCAAATTTCGCAAATCATCATGTTCTACAGAAGGGTCCTTTCATGTCTTGGAGTACTTGGAAAATAGATAATGATCTCACAAGCTAGCACAGAAAAACAATTTGTAATTGGAACAGTAGAATATTTGTAAATGGAACAAACAGAATCATCAGAATTTCACCTTGTCAGTGGGGCAAAATTAGTCATGGACTGAAGACTTCTCTGGGTTTGCCCTAAAAACTCAAAATCAAGCATCAAAAGAATCCAACTTACTCCAATAACTTAACTGTGTGACAGAAGAGAAGCAAATACTTCTTTTAAATACACAAGGAAATGCAGTAACCAACAAGTAAATTTTTAAATGCATTGGCTTATATCAGGAATGCAAGGTAGATTTAACATTCACAACTCATTTAATTATTTGACTGTATAACCGATTAAAAATGTAAAAAGAGCATATAATTACGTACAAAAAAGAAATTTCACAAAATTCAGCACACATTCATAATAACAACTTGCAGCAGACTAAGAATTCAAGAAAAGTTTTTCAATCTAAAAACGATAATTTATGGCTGGGCACAGTGGCTCATGCATGTAATGTCAGCACTTTGAGAGGCTGAGGAGAGCAGATCACCTGAGGTCAGAAGTTCCAGACCAGCCTGGCCAACATGGCAAAGCCCCATCTCTACTAAACAACACACACACACACACAAAATTCCAGGCATGCTGGTGTGCACCTGTAGTCCAAGCTACTTGGGAGGCTGAGGTGAGAGAATGGCTTGAACCTGGAAGACTCCAGCCTGGGAGACAGAGCAAGACCTTGTGTTAAAAAAATAAAAAAAAGAAGATAATTTATGAGTAATCTACAGCTAATGATAAAAAACTGAAAGCTTCTACTTTAAATTCAGGAACAAAAAAGGATGATTAATCTTACTCTTTGTATCCAACATTTTACCAGAAGGCCTAGGCAATGCAATGAAATTGGGTAAAAAAATACAAAAGATATACAGACAGCAACAGAACTGAACTGATTATATGATTGAACATATACAAGAGCCTATAGAATGCACAAAAATTCAAATACTAAAATTCATATTAGGTACTTTTAAGGTAAAAGTTAAATATAAAATGTTATTGTGGCTGGGTGCGATGGCTCACATCGGTAATTCCAATACTTTGGGAGATTGAGACCATCCTGGCCAACATGGTATAACCCCATATCTACTAAAAATGCAAAAATTAGCTGAGCACGGTGGGGCATGCCTGTAGTCCCAGCTACTCGGGAGCCCGAGGCAGGAGAATGACTTGAACCTGGGAGGCAGAGGTCGCAGTGAGCCGAGATCGTGCCATTGCACTCCAGCCTGGAGACAGAGTGAGACTCTGTCAAAAAAAAAAAAAAAAAAAAAAAAAAGTTAGTGTTTTTCCACATTTAACAAATTTGAAATTGAAATTAAAAGTACTATTTTCAATAGCATAAAATATTCAATACTTAAGGATAAATATAACAAAATATATGTAAGATCTAAAGGTAATTAAATATATGTAAGTCTCTGAAAATTACATTAATTTGTTGGGAGAGATTTAAAAAGAGCTAAATAGAGAAAGGTATTATGTTCATCTATCAAAAGAATCAACATTGTTAAGATATACATTATCTGAAGATTCAATATAATCCCTATTATTTCCAATGAGATTTTATTTTTATGTAAAAATTGATGAAATCATTCTAAAAAGTAAATGATCTAGTATAGGTAACATAATTTTCAAAAAAGAACAAAATGGAGTTCTTAGAATACATTTCAAGACATTTTACACTTAGAATACTACATTTCAAGCTACAGTAATCAAAAGAATATGATATTGACAAAAAGATAGACATATAGCTCAATGAAACAGAATATATTACTTGACACATAGATGCTCAATTGATTCTTAAGGTAATTCAGTGTGAGAAATTTAGTTCAATTAGTCCTAATTCTAAATTCACATAATCATCTCAGTTTTCAAGTCTAGACTACTCTCTCTCATCAGTTCAAAAGCCTTTTGCAACCTGCAAACTGGGAAAGCATTCCCATGTGGATCTACTTTCAAACTCTTAGATTTGATTTGTTCCCACTCATCCGAGTCATTTACTCTTTCCCACTCTCTCTCTGTGTCATGAGATATTGTAGATTAACGGGTTTAAGATGTCTTCTAATTTAGAAAGATTCAAGTTTTTATTTTGCTTTCTTGTTTTTTCGGTAGTTTTGGGGTAAGTTTTGAAAGAAGAAAAGGGCAGAAAATGGTATCTCTAACCTATTCATTTATCTTTATTCCTAATTTTTCCTTGTCTCTCTACAGTCTGCGCTATAAGTAAATCTAGAGTTAAATATTTCTATCTGTATAGTGGAAGATAGTATCAGGATATTTTTATACTTGTTGAAGTTAAGCTGCCCTGGATTTCTCCAAATCATAATACATTATATTTCTATTTTTTCTATGAAATAATCACTGTAATAGTCAGGGCGTATTGAGCATTTACAGCATTCCAAGCAATGGTCTTCAGAGTTAACAAAAATGAACTCCTGTGATCTTTGGAGGTGAGTAATATTATTATCCTAGCTTAACTGATAAAATAAAAGAAAACTGAGACAACAAAAGCTTAAGTGATTTTCCCAAGGTAATAAAATTCAGAAATAATTGTGTTGTAATTTGAACCCAAGCAGTCTGCCTTCAGAATCTGCATCTTTTAACTATTGTTTTACACAGTATCATGGAAATTAAAAGTAAAAACACCTATGCATACACATGCACACACACACAGAATTCATTTTTTAATCTGTTCTCTCTTCTTTTCTTTCTATGGCATTCCACTTAGAAAGAGAAACTAGAATTTACAGGAAACTGGAAAGAAATCAACACAGTATTTGAGTAAATTACATTAGTGCTATGTGTGTAAATCTTGTCTCTTTAGAACGTAAGGACCTACTATGAGGATCTTGAACTCAAAAGGGACATGGAATTTCCCTTAGGAGAGAAGCTGATGCCCAGCAGAAAAATTTGCTGATGACAGAAAGACAGCCTGTCAGTTCCCCAGTAAATCTGGTTGTCTTGGTTGATTAGCCTGGAATATGGTCTTGATGTTCCCAGCAGAGGCTTCTTCCTTCCTTCCTTCCTTCTTTCTTTCTTTCCTTCCTTCCTTCCTTCCTTCCTTCCTTCCTTCCTTCCTTCCTTCCTTCCTTCCTTCCTTCCTTCCTTCCTTTCTTCCTTCATTTCTTCCTTCCTTCCTCCCTTCTGTCATTCCTGATAAGGTTTGTCTGTGTCCCCACCCAAATCTCATCTTGAATTGTAGCTCTCACAATTCCCATGTGTTGTGGAAGGACCTCACCGGCAATAACTGAATCTTGGGGGCAGTTTCCCCCATATTGTTCTTGTAGTGGTGAATAAGTCTCACAAGAACAGATGGTTTTATAAGAGGAAACCTCTTTAACTTGGCTCTCATTCTCTCTTGCCTGCCACCATGTAAGACATGCCTTTCACCTTCCTCCATGATGGGGAGGCCTCACCAGCCACATGGAACTGTGGAATTAAACCTTTTTTTTTTTTTTTTTTTTAATAAATTACCCAGTCTTGAGTATGTCTTTATCAGCAGCATGAAAACAGACTAACACAGTAAACTGGTATCGGTAGAGTGAGGCTCTGCTGGAAAGGTGTCCAAAAATGTGGAAGCAACTTCAGAACTAGGTAACAGGCAGAGGTTGGATCAGTTTTAAGGGCTCAGAAGAAGACAGGAAAATGTGGGGAAGTTTGGAAGTTTCCAGAGACTTGTTGAATGGCTTTGACCAAAATGCTGATAGCGATATGGACAATAAAATCCAGGCTGAAGTGTTCTCAGATGGAGACGAGGAACTTGTGAAATGGAGTAAAGGTGCCTCTTGTTTTGTTTCAGCAAGGAGATGCGGCATTTTGCCCCAGCCCTAGAGATTTGCAGAACTTTGAACTTGGGGGAAATGATTTACAGTATCTGGTGGAAGAAATTTCTAAGCAGCAAAGGATTCAAGACGTGACTTGGGTGCTGTTAAAAGCATTTAGTTTTGAAAGGGAAATAGAGCATAAAAGTTCAGAAAATTTGTAGCTTGACAATGCAATAGAAATAAAAAATTTCTGAGGAAACAATTCAAGCTGGCTGCAGAAATTTGCATAATTAATGAAGAGTCAAGTGTTAATCACCAAGACAAAGGGGAAAATGTCTCCAGGGCATGTCAGAGACATTTGCAGCAGCCCATTACATCACAGGCCTAGAGGCCTAGAAGGAAAAAATGGTTTCATGGGCCGGGCCCAGGGACCCCCTGTTATGTGCAACCTAAAAACTTGGTACCCTGCTTCCCAGCTCTTTACCCAGGCTAAAAGGGGCCAAGGTACATCTTGGACTGTGGCTTCTGAGGGTGGAAGCAAGTCCCAAGACTTGGCAGCTTCCATATGGTGTTGAGATTGCAGGTGCACACAAGTCAAGAATTGAAGTTTGGAAATCTCTGCCTAGATTTTAGAGGATGTAAGAAAATGCCTGGATGTCTAGGCAGAAGTTTGCTGCAAGTGTGGGGCCCTCATAGAGAATCTCTGCTGAGGCAGTGCAGAAGGGAAATGGGGGATTGAAGACCCTGCACAGAGTCACCACTGTGGCACTGCCTAGTGGAACTGTGAGAAGAGGGCCATCATCCTCCAGACCCCAGAATCTCAGAATGGTAGATCCATTGACAGCTGGCACTGTGCTCCTGGAAAAGCCAAAGACACTCAACGCTAGCCCATTTATGGCTTTTAAGCAGCCAGGAGGGTGGCCGTACCCTGCAACGCCACAAGAACAAAGCTGCCCAAGACCATGGGGTCTACTTCTTGCATCAGTGTGACCTGGATGTGAGGCCAGGAGTCAAAAGACATCATTTTTTAACGTTAAGACATTAACGTTAAAAACGTTTGACTTGCCCCTCTGTATTTTGTGCTTGCATGGGGCCTTTAGCTCTTCATTTTGGCCAATTTCTCCCATTTGGAATGAGTGTATTTATCTAACGTTTTTACCACCATTGTATCTAGGAAGCAACCAACTTGTTTTTTATTTTAGAGGCTGATAGGCAGAAAGGACTTGCCTGGTCTTAGATGAGACTTTGGACTGTGGACTTTTGAGTTAATGCTGAAATGAGTTAAGACTTGGGGGACTGTTAGAAAGGCATGATTGGTTTTGAAATGTGAGGACATGGGATCTGGGAGGGGCCAGGGTTGGAATAATGTGGTTTGTCTGTGGCTCCAACCAATGTCTTCTTGAATTATAGCTTCCATAATTCCCATGTGTTGTGGGGGCGGGGGCATCTGGTGGGCAATAATTGAATTATGGGGGTGGTTTTCCCCATACTGTTCTTGGTGTAGTGAATAAGTCTCACAAGACCTGCTGGTTTTTTTTTTTTTTTTTTTTTTTGTTGAGACGGAGTCTCGCTCTGTCACCCGGGCTGGAGTGCAGTGGCCAGATCTCAGCTCACTGCAAGCTCCACCTCCCGAGTTTACGCCATTCTCCTGCCTCAGCCTCCTGAGTAGCTGGGACTACAGGCGCCCACCACCTCACCCGGCTAGTCTTTTTTGTATTTTTTTAGTATAGACGGGGTTTCACCATGTTAGCCAGGATGGTCTCGATCTCCTGACCTCGTGATCCGCCCGTCTCGGCCTCCCAAAGTGCTGGGATTACAGGCTTGAGCCACCGCACCCGGCCGACCTGATGGTTTTATAAGGGGAAACCTCTTTTGCTTGGTTCTTATTCTCTCTTGTCTGCTGCCATGTAAGATGTGCCTCTCACCTTCTGCCATGATAGTGGGGCTGCCCCAGCCACGTGGGGCTGTGAGTCTGCTAAGCCTCTTTTTCTTCAGAAATTACCCAGTCTTGGGTGTGTCTTTATCATGAGCATGAAAATGGACTAATACACTGCCTTCCTTCAAAATTTGAGTGATCGTCTAGCAAATTGTGAGAATAAAGTAGTTAAATAGGCACAGTTTCTGACCTCATTGGTCTGAATTTAATTGTTTAATTAGTTAGGTAACTATCCTAAAAAGTGAAAAGTACAGGTACTATGAGAAAGTAAAACAAGTTGGCTAACCCAGACTTGATAACCAGTCCTGCCTGAGAAAGTGAAACATAAACCCAAATCTCGAAGAATTCAAATAAAACTGCCTTTTTTGTGTGTGAAATTCCTAGATCTAAGCAACTAAGTTCAGTAAAATGTTAAAATAGGCAGCATGTCTTTTAACATAGAGTTTCAGGAAAAAAATTAGAATGGATAAACATTATAGCGTACTTTACAAAACTTTTATACACTTTAGAAAAGTGACTTGACCTCTCTGTGGCTCAGTTGCCTCATCTGTAGTTGGTTTTAATCCAATGTCCCATACATGTTTGCTGAAAAGATAAAACAAGATTGCCTTTGAAAGAGAAGAGCATCTCAAGCACATAGCAAGATGTATAATTGTTTCTTTCTTGCTTTATTTTTTATAATTTATTATTCTTTCAGCCTTAAGGTCTCTGGTCTCAGGCAACAGTCATGCAAACTACTTTACTTAAACTACTGTAGGCATCAGAGTTACCACAACAGCAGCCCTGCTCTACAGCAAGTCCCCATGCATGCCAACAAACCTGATCCTATTTATGACCAGCTTGTTTACTTTGTGTTAGCAAGGTTGTTATTTTTTACTCCTCTTTAAAGGATCAAGAAAAGAGAGTAGTAGAATAATAAATTTAAATCAAGGCTCAGCATGGTGGCACATGCTTGTAATTCCAGCACTTTGACAGGTCAAATCAGGAGGATTGCTTGAGGCCAGGAGTTTAACACCAGCCTGAGCAACATACTGATACTCTTTAAAAAGAAAAGAAAAGAAAAGAAAAGAAATAGAGAAGATCTGGAAGTGAAGGAATGAAAATAAAGCTGGTTTCTTTGGCTTTTCACAGTGCTATAAGTCTCAGAACAGGCATCATTCCACAGCTTTCCACCCCAATTGAGGGTTTTGTTTGGGGGCCTTTAACCCTGGATAATGTACCATTGCTTAAGGCCTCCAAACAAAGCCCTAACCCATCCACTAAGATGGATCTTCTTCAAACAGGAGTTTAGGTTGTCCTATATTTTCTCAGGCCTACTCACCTCTATCCATCAGGGCACACTCAATGGTTCTTTTTCTTTATTTCCAAGTTCCTTCTTCTGCATTCTACTTGTGATATTCATAATGTTACCTTCACTCTCGTTATCTGTCCAGTGCTTTACAATGGTAGTGTTTGTTTATTACAAGGTAGTAGTTCTCTAGTGACTGAACCTGTTAATATTTAAGTATAAATAGACTGGCCGGGTGCGGGGGCTCAAGCCTGTAATCCCAGCACTGGGAGGCCGAGACGGGCAGATCACGAGGTCAGGAGATTGAGACCATACTGGCTAACACGGTGAAACCCCGTCTCTACTAAAAAACACACACACACACACAAACTAGCCGGGCGAGGTGGCGGGCGCCTGTAGTCCCAGCTACTCGGGAGGCTGAGGCAGGAGAATGGCGTGAACCCAGGAGGCGGAGCTTGCAGTGAGCCGAGATTCGGCCACTGCACTCCAGCCTGGGTGACAGAGCGAGATTCCGTCTCACAAAAAAAAAAAAAAAAAAAAAAAAAAAAAAAAAAAAAGTATAAATAGACTAAAAATTAGGTTTACTGAATATTTTAATACTAGATATCTGGTTAGTTTGTTCCTCCCAAATACAGCCAGAATCCAAGTTCAATAAAAATTGAATGATTTTCATCTCTATCTGCATTTATATTGGTATCAGCATCTGTTTTCCATCTATTAATATATATAATCTTTTAGTGCTGATATTTTCCACTTTATCTTTTTGTGTTCACTAGTGTTATCTCTGGATAACAATGGGACATCAAAATGATTTAAAAAAGAAGTGTAAGGGCTCATACGTTTTTTCAAAATCACACAAGAGGATATATCAATGCCCAGGTTAGACTACATATTTGGGAAATATGTATAACTCCTTCCTATAGGGTATCACCTTGGTGTTATCCCTGATGCCAGCCCTCATTAATTCTCACTATTTGAAATCACCTCTGTCAACAATCTAGGTTAAATTCTCTGGAATTTTTCTCATACAATATGCTAACATTTTTCAAAAATTCAGTATATTCAAACCATTAGATGAATGTCCAGCAAAAAATCTGCCAGTTGTATTCGAATTGTGCAAAAGAGTTTATAATAATAAAAGCTTATCAAAATAAATCATGATAACATAGTGATTATAAACAGTATTAATTATTAAATATCAGAAATGGGATTATTTAGTTTTCAGTCCTTCAAAAATGTATCTACATCTGACCTTCTAATATCTTGGGCCATGTGTCAGAGTCCACATTCATTTTTTTTCCACTTAGTATTTTTATTCAATAAAACAACTTGAACTCATAATTATAACTCTGGTAGCTAATCTATTCAGTAAGGAAAAATATTTATTGCAAATCTTTTATTTGCTAAGAAACACATGATATAATTGAATATATCAGATACATAGAATGCATTAGACAAAATTCCCAACTCTAGAGGAACTTGCATGTTAAAATGGGAAGATAGGCAACAAATAATCAAACAAGTAATAATAATCAATAAATAATCAACTTAGAAGTTTGTATACAACAAATAAGTTGATTATTTAGTAGATTAGAAAATGATGTTAACAAAAGACCATGAGATCTGCAGAGGAAGAAGGGACAGCTTTTATTTCCGTAAGAACAATGTGTAGATTAGGGAGATCAGCATTGAGTACAAATGAAAGTGGGCTTTCCAAAGAACAAAGGAGAAGCTTGGCATAAGTAGAAAAAGCTCCTACCTGAAGTTCTCAATCAGGTCCATTTATTCAAATGAAGGATTCAATTTTGTTTAGCTTTGTTTGGTCAAGATAGTCAAGCTCTGATTGAGTGGCTTCTCAAACCCTAATCAGAAGTCTGTGACAGATACTTTGTTCATACGACTGATTGGGGTGCTTTCTGGCTGCAGTTTTCCTTGGTTCCAGTCACAGGAATTGTTCTGGCTCAAAGGCATAAAGTAGTTTGTTTGTCAAGAGCTTCCTTTCCAAGAGCAAATAGTGTGTGACTACTCTTCTCTTACCGTGCCATGACCAGTTACTTCTGCTATCTAAACTTGGGTATCTCAGCCATAAGGAGTCCCTGTTGTCTAGAGAGCGTAGGGCCTTATTTACAGCTGTATTTCACCGTGAAAAGTGCTATAAAGAAACAGAACAAGAAAGAAGAAAGAAAGAAAGAAAGAAAGAAAGAAGAAAGAAGAAAGAAAGAAGAAAGAAAAGAAAGAGAGAGAGAGAGAGGGAGGAGGAGGGAGGAGGAAAGGAAGGAAGGAGAGGAAGGAAGAAGGAAGGAAGGAAGGAAGGGAAGGAAGAGAGAAGAAGAAAGAAAGAAGAAAAGACACAAGAAAGAAGAAGAAAGAAGAGAAGAAAGAAGAGAAGAGAAGAAAGGAGAAAGAAAGGAAGAAAGAAGAGAAGAGATAAGAGAAAGAAAGAAGGAAAGAGAAAGAACGAAAGAAGAAAAGAAGAAAAGAGGAAAGAAAGAAGAAAGCACCGAAGAATACAAACAAGAAAAAAGTCCGAAGCGCGACCTTCCTCCTTCCTGAAGCCTTCCTTCCTTCGGCCTTCCTCCCCTTCCTTCAAAGTCTTCTCCTCCTCCCAGCACGCCCCACCACCCCCCCCATCCCCCCCCCCCTCCCTCCCTTTCCCCCAAAAATCAAAGTTTGCAGTGATAGGAGTGTTCAAGGTATAGGAGTGTTCAAGGTAGTTCTTACTGAGAAACTGAGATATAACAAAGTCTTGAAAGAGGCGAGGGATTTAGGCAAGTGAATATCTAGAGTAAGAGTGTTCCAGGGAGAGGGCATGGCTAGGGTAAAGGTTTAGTATCTGGCAATTCCAAAATACATTAATGAGGCCAGTGGGGCTGGATCTAAGTAAGAATGGAAAAAATAGTAAGAGACGAGTAGAATACACATCAATTATATGGTGGCTCCATCAGATTGCTCTGAAGATTTGAATGAAGCATGCACTTCACTCCAAAGACTGCTTTCCTTGCAGTAATAAATACTAGCTCAACAGCAGATCATTTGTATTTTCAAGGTTTGGTGATGGAAAAATACAATGACAAAAATTACATTGAACATGTAATTGATGTGAAAGTGCCTGTGTTGACAGAAACTGTATCCTCTTAGCTGATTTTTTGTTTAGTTGAAATGAGCAGTACCATGCTTTTATTGTATGGACAACTATTGAGAGCACTCAAAGCTAGAAGAAAGGCCAGGCACATTGGCTCATGACTGTAATCCCAGCACTTTGGGAGACCAAGGTGGACAGATCATGAGGTCAAGAGATTGAGACCATCCTGGCCAACATGGTGAAACCCCATCTCTACTAAAAATACAAACAATTAACCAGGCATGGTGGTGCAGGCCTGTAGTCCCACCCACTTGGGAGGCTGAGGAAGGAGAATCGCTTGAAACCAAAAGGCAGAGGTTGCAGTGAGCCAAGATCACTCCACTGCACTCCAGCCTGAGCAACAGAGTTAGACTCTGTCTCAAAAATAAATAAATAAATAAATAAATAAATAAATAAATAAATAAACAAACAAACAAACTAGAAGAAAACAGCAGAGAATGAACTCAATGTACTATTTATCTCCATTTACTACTAGAGGGCATCTCTTCCTACGCATTTTTCCTATCTGTGAGAAATAGTATTAGATGACGGTGGTGATTTTTTTTTAAAAAAGATTATCATTTGTACCATAGTGTCCTTAGGAATACTGATAGCTCATGCTCAAATTCAAAAACATCCATACTATGTTCAGGAAGTAATAGTTTCATGCTATTCAAGACATTCGTTTTGTTTATTTGAACATTCTTCTTGAAATCATAGAGAGGTTTTTTTTTTCTATCGTTTTCAGTTCCTTAAAAGGATATAAATTTATGTCATCCCTGATGGACATTTTTCCCCTTAAAGCTAGCATATTTCAGGGTGAAAAACAAATACACTACCTGTCCAAAGAAGTACGTGTAATTTTACATGATTGTGCAATGGTGCATAATAAAAGAGTAGTACATGATCTCCTTTTCTAAATTCTATTCAACATGAAATTAAGAAGGTTAGGTATATTGCTAAATGCTAGTTGATTTCTGCAAACAAAGTGGGGTAGGAATTTTTTTTTTCAGGTACCAATTATTTAATTGACTTAACTGGCCCTTTCTTGTCATACATGTTAATGGTCCACACAACCTAACCCTGATGTGCTTTTTCAAAATCCATGTGCTAGCTAGGAAAATTGCCTTATTCTAAATAAAATATCTCCTTTCCTGTAGCATGATATTTAGGGATGAACAGACAGTACTCTTCTTCTTTAAGTTTCCATGTAAAGTGCACATTTCATACCCTGAATCTCAGTATTTTCCTCCAACAGCAGTTTCTGAGAGAACACACCAATGATGGTAATACACCTTTGTACTGAGTTTTGTTGAAATGATACATTATTTACCAAAAGGGTAATGTGAAAGAAAATGTTGCCAATGCCTCATTCTGTTTTATTTCCAAAAATAACTTTGTGTGAGTTGTAAATGGCTGACTAGAAGCATTTACTGTGCACCACTCTCACGGAGAGGAAACAAAGTGGTGGGTAAATATTGACTCTTCAAGGGAATCATCTAAGAAACTAGTTGGGATCCATCAGAAGTGTTAGGGGACAAATGGAAAACAGAGAATAACAAAGCTGGGAAGGCACCCACCCGTGATCACTGTGAAACCGAGAGAAGCTTCCTAACGTAAGGTAAGAGAGAGAGGGTAAGATCCCCCAGGGGATCCACACTTCCTACAGGAACCTGTGCAATTCTGGGAATGAGAGAACCTCCTGAAACTTCCAAACACAGGCCTCTAAACTAATACAAAGAGCATGTATTCATGGAATTTCTTCAGAGGAACCACTCAAGACTATGGGAAGCCCTACAAGCTTTGGATCCCTGAGGAGCCCAGCACCAGCTTGCATTACACCGATAGAGTCCACAGTCATGGTGCCAGAAGAAAGCAGACTGTTCTCAGTTCTTCTCGCCAGAGAAGGGTGGTCTCCTGCTTCCAGCAGAGTGGCCCACCTTTTCCTGAACCCTGCTGGTGCGCACAGGTCTGTTTTCCCCTAGGAAACACCTGGACGTTGTACTGTACAAGCCCTGTGCCTGCTGCTTCTAGTCAGTAAAGACTTGTAAGATTGAGTGGCTCCCAAGCAAGGGAGGACTCCTCCATTCTCAGAACACTGAGAGGGGTGAGATACCCAGGTTTGTGACCTGGTTGGGGAGAGCAGTGTACCTCCCTTGGTAGGGCTAGTCTGTGAAGGGTGCAGCCTGCCTGCCAGTCATAACCTCTGCCTGAGGGAGCCTCATGGATGGTCTGGAATTCCTAACATATGGAACACTGGTGTGGGACCAGGGATCAGATAGAGTGCCTCCAAGGCCCAGGATTGGTCTTAGGGAGAGGTTTATCTATCTCCTTCCCCAGTGTCCCACCCCCACCGACTCCAGAGCACTGCTGTGAACATGCTCAAACATGAAAGCACAGAATGGCTAAGAGCCTATCTATAGGCCATCACACTTAAGTGCTATTTCCTGGATCAGAACCCAAATTACAATACCAAAAGTATTTTGCCAGTACACAGTGCCTGTGAAACCTAAGGCAAAAACTCAGCCACAAATAAAGATCCTGCACAGAGCCTTGACCCTCTGAAACCACCCAGAAATAGAGCCAACACGCTATACTCACCTTACATTACAGTTAAAGGAACAACAGTCCTGTCAGATGAGAAATAATCAGCACAAGAATTCTAGCAACTCAAAAAGCTGGGGTGTCCCCTGACTTCCAAGTAAACAAACTAGCCCCCCAGGAATTGTTCTTAACCAGATTGAAATGACAGACATAGAATTCAGAATGTGGATGGCAAGAAAGCTCATCAACTTCCAGGAGAAAGCTGAAATCCAATCCAAGGAGTCCAAGAAATACAGTAAAAGGATCCAAGAGCTGAAAGATGAAATGGTCACTTTAAAAAAGAACCAAACTTAATTTTCGAAATTGAAGAATTCACTATAAGAATTTAAAAGTACAGGCAGAAGCATTAACAATAGACGAGATCAAGCTGAGGAAAGAATCGCAGCACAAAACCAGTTATTTAAATCAACTCAGACAAAAACAAAGCAAAATTTCAAAATAAAGTAGAATTTTACAAATAAATAAAAGTTCTAAGAAACATGGAATTCTGTAAAGAGACCAAAATCTGTCACTCATTGGCATTCCCAAAAGAGAAGGAAAGAAAGTAAGCACCTTGGAAAACATGTTTGAAGATCTAGTCCATGAAAAATAATCCAATCTCGCTAGAGATGTAGACATGCAAATTCAAAAAATATAGACAACACCTGCAAGATCCTGCATGAGACAACATTCCTAAGGCACATCATCATCGTATTTACCAAGGTCAACACAAAAGAAAGAATTTGAAAGGCAGCTGGAAAGAAAGGTCAAGACAATTACATAAAACTAGACTCCTGCATTTCACCATATACAAAAATTAACTCAACATGGATCAAAGATTTAAATGTAAGACCTAAAACTATAAAAATCCTAGAAGAAAACCTAAGAAATGCCCTTCTCAGCAACAGCTTTGACAAAGAATTTATGGCTAATCCCCCAAAGCAATTGTAACAAAAACAAAAATTGACAAGGAGACTGATATGGTTAGACTTTGTGTCCCCACCCACATCTCATCTTGAATTTTAATTCCCAAAATCTCCATAATTTCCACTTGTCAATGGAGAGACCAGGTGGAGGTAATTGGATCATGGGGGCAGTTTCCCCTACGCCGTTCTCATGATGGTGAGTGAGTTCTCATGAGATCTGATGATTTTATAAGTGTTTGGTAGTTCCTCCTGTATTCATTCTTCTTCCTGCCATCTTGTGAAAAAGGTGCCTTGCTTCCCCTTAACCTTCTGCCATGATTGTAAGCTTTCTGAGACCTTTTAACTGTAAGTCAATTAAACCTCTTTACTCTATGAATTAACCAGTCTTGGGCAGTTCTTTATAGCAGTGTGAAAAGGGACTAATATAGGGACTTAATCAAACTAAAGAGCTTTTGCGCAAAAAAATCATAAATGGAGTACACACATTGCCCAAAGAATTGGAGAAAATATTTACAAATTATGCATCTCACAAAGTTCTAATATCCAAAATCTACAAGGAACTTAAAGCAATCAACAAGTAAAAAACAATCCAATTAAAAAATGGGCAAATGTCATGAACAAACACTTCTCAAAGGAAGATGTATCAATGGCCAACAAATCAAAAAACTGCTCAGCATCACTAATCATCAGAGAAATGCCAATCAAAACCACAATGAAATGCCATCTTATACCAGATAGATGGTGATTATCAAAAAGACAAAGAACAACAGATGCTATCGAGGATATAGAGAAAAAGGAGTACTTAACACTGTTGGTCAGAATGCAAATTACTTGAGTCACTGTAGAAGGCAGTTTGAAGATTTCTCAAAGAACTTGAAACAAACTTCCATTCGACACAGCAATCTCATTACTGGATACATAGCCAAAGGAAAATAAATCACTGTACCAAAGAAGACACATGCACTCTTATGTTTGTTGCAGAGTTGTTCACAGTAGTAAAGACATGGAATCAACCTAGGTGCCCATCAGTGGTCGATTGGATAAAGGAAATGTAGTATATATACATCATGGAATACTACACAACCATAAAAGTAATAAAACCTTGTCCTTTGCAGCACAGCTGGACACAGCTGGAGGCCATTATCCTAAGCAAATTAGTACAGAAACAAATACCACATGTTCTCACTTACAAGTGGGAGCTAAACATTAAATATGAATAAACATAAAGATGGAAGCAATAAACACTGGGGACTACTAGACAGGGGAGGAGAGGAGGGAGGAATTAGCTAAAAACTACCTATTCCATACTATGCTCACTGCCTGGGTAATGGGACTACCTGTACCTCAAACCTCAGCATCATGCAGTATACCCATATAACACATCTGCAAATGTACCCCTGAATCTTAAATAAAAGAAAATAAATAAATGTAACTTTAACTTTGTTGCTAGTTTATGAGAGGTCGCTATGCTCTGTAAAACACAAACAAAAACAAAACATAAAAGCAAGGAATGCTTTCTGCCCACGTTCCTTACAGAAAAGCAGACAAAGTTTCATAAGAGACAAAACCCTGAGTATTAAAGGTTAGTGGACTAGTGGTGCAGTAAAATCTGATTTTTTTCAGTAGACATTCTCATACTTCCCATCTTCAGTTTTCCATTCCAGGTTCTTGGGAAATTCATCATGCTTGCAAGAGTTAGTTGTCCTAGCATCATACAGATTTCTATTGTTTGTTAGCCCCGGTGTCCTATGCATAATCTGCTTACTATTTCCTCCCCACTGTTAAGTCTCAGTTAACCATATTGAATCCTTTATCCATTTTGCTTCATTGGTGATGTCAAGTAGCACAATAATAACAAAAAGCAAAAGTTAACAAATATAACAACAATATAAAGATGACCTGAAAAAAATTCAGTTAAAAGAAGGTGAACACTATTCCCTAAATCCCTAAATGTTGGTTGGAAGCACAATTGTGACCCAACATTACAACTCTTAAGAATATAAATATCATTAAGAACTACTGAAATTTCTGCAGAAAACATACTTTATTCCACGTTTGTGATGTTACATTCAAATCACTGATTCTAAAAAATTTCCAATAAAGTTTAGCATCACTTGATAGGCCACTGGAAATTATCCATAGTAAACACCACAAATTTTGAGAAGCAAGTTCTTTGCCTTTTGTGAACAACATCTTTCTGCATTATTGTATAATAGCCTATATTTTTCTTGCTGGTGTTGTGAACTCAGTTTGAAATGTCTCTCTCTTCTTCTCTTTTCTGATTACTAAAATTCATCATAAACTTCAAGGCTCAGTTCAAATGACATTTTGTCCATGAATTTCTCTTAATCCCAGCTGTAAGAATAGACCTTACCTTGAATGTGTTCTTATAGCAAATAGTTGGCATTTCTCTTATAACACTTACCACATTCTACATTGTTTGCTTGTTTTCACCTTTAGGGTAAGAAAAATCAATTTTTCAAAGTGTTACAGTTAATTACTTGTAGAGAAGGACTAGACTCCAGATTTTTTAACTCTTGGTCCAGAATTCTATCTACTGCATTACACAGTACTGCTTCCTAAATATTATCAAATCCAGCAAATATTCCATTTTTATTAATCTCATTTCTTAAAAATTTGTTTATATCTTTATATCTTTTCTGTTTCTTGGTCCCCTCAGATTGTAGTTTACTAACAGAAGGGACAGTGCTTATTAGTGTATTTTGTGAAAACCTTAAAAAATTTTAAGCCCCCAGGTAATGAAGTGAGTCTAAGTGATCATACAGAAGAGCAGGAGAAAAGAGAGGTAGAGGAAAGAATTGAAGAATGAAGTGGGGAGAAGTGAATGTGATAGTAACCATAGGGTAAATGCTAATGTATTTCTTATTAATGTATCTCTTATTAATAAAAAACACATTTCAAGGATAGAGATTCCATACCCATGGACCTTTGTCATGGGGTAGGGAGAGGAGGGTTATTAACAAACCCACAGAGCAAAAAGTATTTGAGGCACAACTGGGAATCATCATTAGATGGAATTAGCTTCATAATCACATAAGTGGGAATGAGGGAAAAAATATTTGGCAGTGAGGACAATGTTAGTAAATAGTTCTCAAGTGACTGAGTCAAATGGCTGCTTCCAATCAAAATCTGAATGTCACTCAAAACAGCATCTTACAGAACAGTAGCTTGTGTTCCCCATAAAGTGCTTTTGTTATCCTCTCTCAAATTCAAGTTGTGTTTTCCTGATTATTCTAAATATGAAACTCAGAATTTGTCTCCCTTACAACCATGATTGCATTTGTTTTGTTTAGGTTTCTTTTTTCACTTGTGTTTCTCCATTAGCTTTTAAGCTCTATAATGGAAGTTTCTAATTAGTTTCGAAGTGGCCAGAGGGTAAGGCAGTTGCTTGATTCTTCACACATGGCACTGTTAAATCCTAAAAGCTGGTTGAAAATCTAGCACTCTGCCTTGTGTTTTGAACAATGAAAATTTTAGAGGACTATTATCTTTGAAAATTATATATACTCTGGAGTTTACTTTGAACTGACAGTGTTTACCCTCTGTATTTGCAAAAATAAACAGAAAAATCTTTAAATACTAACAACCACATCTGATTCTTGATATTCCTTGGCAGCTAATCACAACTCCTTTGCAAGACTTTACCCATGACATGTAAATATTTGACAAGAAGCTAAATTAGAGCTATTTGAGCTTCTTATGCATTTAATGATCCCCACTATAGGACCAGAAAGTAGACTAAGAGTAAAATTAGGAAAAGTGCAAGGAAAAGTTCAAGGGATAAGAAAGTTCACCAACCAATATGGTGGCATGCTTTTAATAGCCTATTATATTGCTGCTAATGGGAAAATTCCATATTGTTGGTTCCTGCTCATGATATTACTTGCTATTAAGTTTGAAAAAACTTAAGTTTTATGTTATATAGCTATAAGTAAATGACACAAATAACTTTTCTGATCTCTCTTACATTTTTTGTGTAAGACATGTCTGCTTTTGATTTCATGGTACTAAATTAGTTTGAATACCATTGGAGAGCACTTTTTGTAGAATCAAAGGAGTTTCCATTGAGAAGGGCTAAACAAGTTTCTTAAAAACATGAGTTGCAAACTAAGACCCTCCAAGGTAAATTCAAATCAAATGTCTGTTATTCAGCTAAATAGACTCTTAGTAAGAAAAATGAAAATAATTTGCAAGCCTTTCAGCTGGACTTGTGCTCAGCAGTTTACCAAAATGCCCACATCCTCTTTCGTCATGCATCTCACTTGAATCACTTAGATGCATTATCTGCATGTCTTCATCATTTGATAAGAAGGAAAAACAGATTTAGAGTAGATAATCAGTATGCCCCCAAACCATATAGCTAGTTAGCAGTAGAGCTGGGATTATAGCCTAAAGCTCTTACTTTCCAGATAAGAGCTCTTACCATTGTTTTCTAAAAGTTTAAATTCTATGGAGCATTTTGTAGGATGACATGATTATTGCATGTAATTGGATTTATTTCTCGAAATATTGAAGCTTTCAAACTATGTGTTTGTGAGTTTTGGTGGAGAAATCAGACAATGGTGGAGCTGAAGTTCTTTAGTGTACAGTTGAATATAGATTGTCTCTCAAGTAAAGATACTTAATAAGATATCACTACACCTTCCAGCTATAAGTCTCTTACTACTGAGAATGACCATGAAACACAGAGAGGGTGAAAACTTCCATTCATCATCTGAAGAATATTCAAGAAGCCATGATTAAATAGATGGACACTGATGATATATAAATATGTTTGTTTTTTGATGGGAAGAACTGAGTGATGAATTTATTAGCACTCAAAGAAAACCTGGGGCTATAAAGGGAATACACAAACTATCATATCATGAACATCAGGGTTAATACGAACTATAAAGTGACCATGAGAGTCATTACACAGAGACAGCATTAATGGAAAACTAATGTTTCTTTGCCACATTGGTTTGGTTTTAGTGCTTTAATCTAGACAAGTCAAATTTAAGAAGAATGCTTCCCATAACATAGCACGTAGGTTATCCATAGAAATCTTTTATCCATATCCCTTTCTAATACAGCAGACTGATGTTTGGAAACAGAAGCATGCTATTTAAATGGACTGTTCATCAGAATCTACTTTGTGGTATTAAAAACTTCTTCTTTGAATTCCTGTTCTTGACCCTTTTGGCATCAAGAAGTGTTTAAAAGCATAAAATTCAAAATGAAAGAGAAGATGCTTAGTAATCTGTTGTATGTGCCAGGCTGGCAGTGGATTTTCAGGACCAAGTGTTTCCCTGCAGATGATTCATTGACAAGAGGGGCCAGCATAGTCTCAGAAGAACCAGAGCTTTGAATCTCTTAGACCAAAATATCTCACCAGTGAAAACTGGAATTTATATTTCTGGGTATCTTTTCTTCCCCTTTATCATTACCAATTAATGTTTATTTGCTCCTTCCTGGAAGTTTCTGCCACTGTTTGTTTAATGGTGTGTATATAGTTTTATAGTAAGTGTGTTAACACTTTGTATAATTATTGTGTGTGATTAATCCTGCATGCTCTGGAAAACTGTTAGGTTATTTTTGTTTTTTTATTTTTTAAATTTAACCAGTAGGAATGTCTTTAAGTCTGTGTTATTCACATGTAATGCAAGTTGACAAGAACTCTGGTGAATTGAGCAGAGCATGAAAAGCCTGTATTTAAAAATCTGTGCTTAAGTAACTGAGAAGATCAATTGTTTTCTACTCTTAGGACCATCTCTGTGGTAACTGGCACATAGAGAAGAATTTTCCATGTGATGCAAGAATGTTATGGAGATCTGAGTAACAGGTATATTATATTTCACAACAGGGTGAATGTCAAAACATGTTATTGTTTTGATGATAACATATGGATGAAGTGTTATCAAAAGTATTTGTGACAACATTTGATGCAAGGATAACAATCTGAAGTCTATTAGATATATGCATTGAGCAATCAATTGATAAACTGATACACCGATAGAATGTAGGTAGGCAGATAGAATGATACATGAACATATACAGATTAGAGGAAAGAGAGTAGGAGAAAAAGAGGGAGAGAAGACTGTAGTGTATCTATACAAGACATATAACAAATTGATATTTTGATGATAGAAGTATCCTCCTCAGATTTTCAACTTATGACTTGCAAAGGTGTCTCTCTTAGTAGACATTGAGACTGGAAGGGATCAAGGCCCAAGACCATTTTCCAGAGTTCTGTCCAAATGTATAATGGAGCCAAGGAGATGGAGACCAAAATACCAGCTTTTGTCCTGACAGAGGTGGAATAATGTACATTATGCATTATACAGTCACTGGCTTGGATGTAAACTGAGGCCTTGATGTACAAGAGCAGAGTCTTTACCTCCAGTTTATTAGATAGTTAAGAGAAAACAAGAGTACAGATCTCAGATCCATAGTAAGAAAGGGAGGAAGAAACTTCAACTTCAAATGTCCAGTTCCTTACTTCAAACTGGACCAGATAGCTCACTGTTCATGCAGTAGTAAGTACGGACTTCAGAATCACTTTTTTATCTCTGACTTTAAGGCCATTATTCCTTGATTTTCTTTCTTGTGCTTGCTGTCATTTTTACAAAGTGTATTTATTCATGTTTAAACTATTTTATTACATTGACTCTATGCTGGCACCTCTTACTGTTTAAATTTAAATTATTTTGATTCATATATTCCACTCTTATACATTTCTGATTTTTTAATTACTCCAGCTGTATAGAACAGCATTTTAAAAAACACGTTTTTAAAATCTTTCTTTAAAACTTTTCTTGGTTCAACAGCAATAAAATGCCTTTTTTTTTTTTTTTTTTTTTTTTTTTTTGAGACAGAGTCTTGCTCTGTCACCCAGGCTGGAGTGCAGTGGCCGGACCTCAGCTCACTGCAAGCTCTGACTCCCGGGTTTATGCCATTCTCCTGCCTCAGCCTCCCAAGTAGCTGGGACTACAGGCGTCCGCCACCGCGCCCCGCTAGTTTTTTTTTTTTTTTTTTTTTTTTTTAGTAGAGACGGGGTTTCACCATGTTAGCCAGGATGGTCTCGATCTCCTGACCTCATGATCCGCCCATCTCGGCCTCCCAAAGTGCTGGGATTACAGGCTTCAGCCACCGTGCCCGGCTAAAATGCCTTTTAATAAATATAGTCAGAACAGATATAACATAGAAAAGAAACAAATTACAAAAGCATATACACTGTTTATTAAGGATACACATAGGCAATGATAGTGGAAATCTCAGTTCCACAACAGCTGGCCGGTCTTGTAATCAAATAAAACTCTTAAGAATAAAGTAGTGATTCCCTCACATGAGATGCTACCACATACATTAAATGCACAGTCTCAATTAATATTTATAGTTTTTAATGTGACAAATTACTTCTTTTTTGCTTAACTTCTCTAATCTAGGTAGAGTGTAATAATGCTACTTACAAAGGAAAATGTATAGTAAAATTTGTCTATGTATTCAGAATAGAGAAACCAGTCATACTGAGCTTCTATTCCTGGTAGCTCTGTTCCAGGAAGAAGAGACTTTAAAACAATTTTAGCAAGCTAACAGTATTTGTTGTTCATGTTTATTCAAAATTAAGCAAGTGATGTCTCATGTTAAAAATGTGTCTTTAGTTCACCAGTAGAAATTCTAACAATTTATACCATAGAATTATGATTTAATTTCTATTATTGTTTAATAAAATAAATGCATTCCGGTTCCTTGAATCTTCTATGAACAGATCTTTTAAAATTAAAACATATTCAGAATATTCTAAATGGTTTTTTAGGTGCTCCATGATAAATTTGGCAAATATATAGTAACAAAATTATCATTTACCTCTTTAATAACTGTTGCCAAATTTTTGGAACATGTCATTACAATCTATAAAAAGTTCCCCACTTCTTATTTTAATTTTTACTCATTAACTTTTTTCAACCAATGGAAAAAAACTTGCATCACATTCTTGCATAAGCAATAATATTATTAAAATAAACATATCAGGCAGATAAGTAAATTTGGCTGCTTTGTTTGTATCGTGTTCACAGTTGAGGTCAAATTGGTTTCTTACCTGACAAAAACACGATGAGATCTTTGCTTAGTGGATAATTTCTTGACACTCTTTACCTTCAATAACCTTAGTAACTCAGCCTGCAGTAATAGTTTATAATAATAAGTTTTTGTTTTGTCATCTAATGAAAAATATCAAACTTAATTGAGTAGCCTTTAAATAATTTACAATTTTACTACATCACTAAGCACACTCTTTAGTCAAAATTATAATTTCTTTAAACATAACTTTTTCAACAAGGAAAGCATTGTACTTCTTTCTATTCTGGTGCAAGCTCTTTAATTTGAATAATTTCTCCAGAAAGTTTTCATGACACTGCAGCTGTGTCATTGAAAAATACTTGTGCCCCAAATTTAACTTTCAAACTGCATTTGTCGGCAATGCATGCAGTCACAGCTTTACAGAGTGCAGAGGTAATTGTGTTTGTTAAAAATGAAGCAAAAAATAAAATGAAATCTCCCATCATAAAGTCATCACACTTAAATTGTTCTTACAGTAAAGGAAGTGCCCTTTAAACAGTATTTGCACATCAGGCTCTCAGGAAAAATACTTTACTAGCTTTATTTGTTCTTCTAGCTCATCTTCAGTTCCTGAATATGTTTTAATGTGTTATGTCACTGGAAAGTGGTACTTGAGTTACCTTCTTTGCAGCAGTCCCTCATCATTTCTAAGAAAACACATTTGATGCAGTATTTCACTGATGTCTTTGTAATTGGTTATGTTTTTTTTCAGTCTTAGCAACCCAAAGTGCTACTTTATAAGAAACCAACAATGCACTAATGTTTATATGTAAAATATTTAACATCTGCTTCTGTTGACTTTATTTTAATAATCTGTCTTTCAAATAGTTCTTTGGTTTTGAACTTATTTCCATATGCCTTTTATGTTAATACCATTTAAATTTTGAAAGTTAATTGCCTCATTAGCTGTTGCATTTTCACAAATAATTCAATGTTGTTTTAGCATGTTACTATCAATTACAATAAATATATGAGAGATCATACTCTTAAGTAAAACTTGCATGAACTCATTTGATCCTCATGCCTTCACAATTATTTCTACTGTCATCATTTGGTTTACTCTTGCTGCTGCAGTCTCAAAGTTGAGGCTTTTTACTATATGCAAATTAGGGTTAAAATGAAGATTACAATGTTTACTTCCCTAATGTAGCCAATAATGTTAAGCTATAAATGAAAATTAAAAAAAAAAATGGTTGATGAAAATTTTGAATGATTGTAAAAGTTGAAAGTTACAATAAATTGACTATCTTGCTTATAGCTATATAACAACCAAAACTTACAATAACCTATGTTGTATCATGTTCCCACTGTGCTTGTCAGCACAGGCTACTTACCACGCAGCTTTGATAATACCCATGCAATTCTTTATCCTGTTAACCACAGGGCTCCACTTGTCAGTCACTTGGATGATAAAGTCACTATAAAACTTTCTAAGTATTTTTTTCTGATTTGTGTACCTAGCACGGCTCCACGGACCATTGTTTTCTGCGAGGCATGGTGATTAGAGGAAATTTCAGCCAGACATAGAAGTGCCAGTAGGTTTCAGCTGTTCTCCTGCTGTTCCTCATTTCATGCTTCTTTCTCCTGATAAAGAGTAGCTATAGCCTTTCATCAGATCTTCAGCTGGGTTTCAGAATTGTTCTAGATCGCTGATTGATGCATGCTTCCCATTATCTTACTTTTTGAACAGGTGTGTCTAGCGTAGTCAATTGTAGTCCTTCTGTTCCCATCTCACCACTGTATGGTAAGAGCAAGGGGCAATACACCATTTCCTTTCAGTTGTCAAAACTCCAGATCAGTAGGAGCCACTGATGTGAGGTCTCAGTCTCATCCAGATCCTGAACCACTAAACTTCTGTTTCTTCTGGCACTAGGATTTTATAGATAGTGGTCCTTTTTATTTATATTCACTTATTCTACTCGTTGCAGTCTATTCTGGTCCTAGTCCTTTTCTTTTCTGTGATCTTCATATTTTCTTTCTAGGAAAATTTTATCTTTTATTTTCTTCCCTCTCACTGAAATTTGTTTTGGGGCAGTGATGGAGAGGGCGATTGTTATTCTCTTCCTCCCTCCCTTCCTCCTTTTCTTCCTTCCTTCTTTTTTTCCTTCTTTCCTTCCTTCCTTCCCTTTCTTTGTTCTTTTTTACTTTCCTTTCTCCTACCCTCCTTTCCTTTCTTCCTATCTCCCTTCTCCCTCCCTTCCTTTTTTACATCACCTATGGTTACCTAGCTAAGATTTTTCCCCATGACTCTTAAAGTCTGTCTATATTATGTTCTCACTCCTTTCTGTAAGTGCCTTTATCACCCTAGCTTTATCTAATCACCACCTCATTACTTTCAGCAGTTGTAGGGTATATGTTACTGGTGCAACAATCTCAAATATCTTTTTATTTGGGATTCTTCACCCTAATGTAATCATCTAATTTTTTAAAAATCATTTGTCTATTCAGTTCAGATAAGTGGATTTTTTTTTTTTTTTTTGGTCTTTATTTGGAAAAAAGACAAACCTCCTTTTTTTTTTTTTTTTTTTTTTTTGGTATCTTCTTTGCAACTTTATTCTCTTACCTGGACCTGGAACATTTTTTTTGGTTTGGACATTACACACAGATAATTTCTTTATTCAAATCTTGTCTAATGTGAGATATAGCACACATACATCATACATATAAAGTTGCATAAGGCATATATTTAGAATATTAAAAATAATTATGAATTTTAAACCCATGTAACTATCAAGCAAATCAACCTATAGAATATTAGTGGCAACCCCAAGTTTCTTATTAGTTATTTTTTTCTCGATCATACATATAACACATTCACTATAAAGAACCAACTTGCCAACATTCAAGATAATCATATTTTGATAGTCAATATGGTTATTAATATAGATTAGTTTGCCTATTTAGATCTTTAGGTATGGAGAAAATAGTGGGAATTACTGGTGCTTTTTTTTTTTTTTTTTTTTTTTACTAAATACATATTTTAGAATTATATTACAGTATTTATATCTAGTTCCTTCGTTATCCATGTTATGCATATCTGTGCTACTCAGAGTAGATTCAGAAATTATCAGTCCAGGATAAATATAAATGAACATACAAGAATGTAAATCAATGTACTAAATCTTTATTGAGAAATTCTTGCTAAAACAAACAACAACAGCCACAAAAACAAAGCCTAATATGCTAAGTGAAGTATTTTTTATTATGTTACAGGATCCTTATGTCTTCATAGAACACTATCAAACATTTCTTGTGCCTGTGCCAGTTAATGGACATTTTACATAGAACTACTGTATAGTATTCCATTGATTAATATACCATTAATTATTATCTATTGTACTGTAGATCGAAAGTTATGTTGTTTCCAGTTTGGGGCTATTTTAAAAAAAGATTCTAGCTACTTCTATAGTGTGTGCAATCAAAAGTAGATTTCCACTCTCTTCAAATGTATTGAATAGAATATAATATTTTCCAAAATAGCTGATTACATTTTTATGTCCTTCAACAGTGTATAAAAAAAATCTACATTGCTTCATATCATCAGTAATACTTGATTTGTCATATGCAGGATTGAATGGAAAAAAAAATCCAATCCTTGATAATGTCACATTTTAAAATGTTTGCCAATCTGGTCGGTATTTAATGGAATTTCATGGTGGTTTTAATGTTTATTTCCATATTATTATACTATGGTATCATTTAAGGAACAAAAATCCTTAATTTTAACGTAGTTAAATGTATCAGCCTTTTCTTTCTTGCTTAGTGGTTGTAATAGTACTGAGTGTCAACTTGATTGGATTGAAGGATGTAAAGTATAGTTCCCAGGTGTGTTAGTGAGGGTGTGGCCAAAGGAGATTGACATTTGAGTCAGTGGACTGGGAGAGGCAGACCCACCCTCAATCTGGGTGGGTACTATCTAATCAGCTGCCAGTGTGGCTAGAGAATAAAAGCAGAGAGAGGAACGTGGAAGGACTAGAAATTTTGAGTCTTCTGGACTTCATCTTCCTGCCATGCTGGATGCTTCCTGCCCTTGAACATCATACTCCAAGTTCTTCAGCTTTTGGGCTCTTAGACTTACACCAGTGATTTGCCAGGGGTCTTCAGCTACAGACTGAAAGCTGCACTATTGGTTTCCCTACTTTTGCAGTTTTGGGACTCAGACTGGCTTCCTGTCTCCTCCGCTTACAGACAGCCTATTGTGGGACTTCACATTGTGATCATGTGAATCAATTCTCTTAACAAACTCTCCTTCATATATTCATCTATCCTGTTAGTTCTGTCCCTTTAGAGAACCCTGACTAATATAGTGGTCATTTTTGCGTTGATTAAAGGAAACGGCATACACAAAGTAATATGCTATTTTTCTATATTATGCTTAAAATCATTATAGTTTTTGCATTTCACACCTAGGTGCACGCTGACATCAAGATGACTATTCTGTGAGATAGGGTTCATCTTCTTTCCCCACCCTCACTGTCTTTAGTAACACCATTTCTGTAAATCCAGTGTTGATATACACACAGATGTGTGCTTCTTGGCTCTCTCTTCACTTTCGTTGTTCTAATTTTTCTATCCTTGTGTTAATATCATACTTCATCTAAATTTACAATTTTTGATATCAGCTAAGTAAGATTTTTCCTAGGGGTTTATTCATTTGTCTAAATTTTCCAATTTGTTTGCATAAAGTTGTCCATAATACCCTGGATATAATGAAGGTTTGTTGTAGAGAGCCTAGATGCTCTTATCATCCTCTAAAGAGGGTTTTTGCTTTAGAGAAAAACTAATGTGGTTAGACTCAAACCAAAAACTCTGCCCTGCCTGCCCATGGATAGCATATCAAACCTTGTTCCAGGTTGTTTTCAACTTACTCTATAAATGCATGCTTCACAGGTGGGCCAGAAATATGAACAGAATTTATACACAGAAATTTTGGACCCCTTCTCTATTTGTGGATCATTCTCTCTCCTCTCTGAAGTTCCCTGACTCACTGGCAGCTCTGGCTATACAGCTCATTCCTTGTTTGTTTGTTTGTTTGTTGTTTGTCTGTTTGTTTCCCAGCCAGAATAATGTAAGACATTCTATTGAACTTTTATTGTGGGTCACTAGCTTCAGTGTAAAGCTCTCAAAACAGGAAACTCACCCAGGCCAGTTTTCTTTAGGTTTTGAGTTTTCTTCAAAATTGGCCAGCTTTTACTTTCCAGATGCTCACGTTTTGCCCAAATTTTGCAGTTTTTACCTGTGAGATGTTGGTTTGTTAGGAAATTATTTCTAACACTGAGAGCAGCACTCCTCCTTGTTGCTTCTTCAAGGTCAGCAAATGTCCTCCAGGTTTTCATTTTCTCCTTTATTTTGGCCATCTTATGATCTCTTTCATATTTTCAAGAAAAAAAATTGATCAAGTGTGGGTTTCTTGGCTTCTTTTTGGTGGGGTTTGTTTTTTGTTTTTTTGTTTTTTAGCTTTTCCTCTGGGGGCAGGTTGACCCAAATATTGCAATTCATTTTCACTGGATGGGTAAGTCATCAGGTGATTTCCAGAGCAATTGGTCATCTATGTAGTTTCCTTATATTAGCTAATAGCCTTTGTCTCTAAATGATGTTGGCTTCTCAGGTAGTAGAGCTTATGGAATTCGGTTTTTGTTGATATATGCAGTAAAACTTCACAGTAAAGGGAGTCTGAAAATTCAGTTTTCTAAAATGGACATTGTATTATAGAGAGCATAATTGAGATGATCCTGTGCAATAGTTGAGGGTGTCTTTGAGTGTGGATGAGATTCCAATTCTTTCAAGTTCCAAATGTGGTGTGGTCCCACCCCGTGGTGCTTGTCAGCTTCAACTTCAATAGTATTAGAGGAGATTGTTGGTTCTGTGGCTTACTGGAGCATGTAAACAGTGCTTGTGATTTCAGGAGTCTTCTGGTTAATTGCTTATATTCTGAAAAGGAAGAATTTGGGTAGAACACAAGAGCTACAGGGCTTACCTCTGCCTTTCATTCCTTCCTGGAGTGGGGCTTCCTATTGTTTTCCTGCTGTGCTGGTCATTTCCACCAACTACCTCTTTACTCCCATTCCAGCAGTGAAGAACTTTGACTTTCCTAGATTGAAAACTACAGCTGGACTGAGGACAGAAGTTAGCATCAATCTTGTTATACCAAAACAATTTATTACACTGGATTAATTACTTTGAGGGTTTATTATATATTCCCAAATTCAAGCTCCAAACTTGCATGATAAATTTACTAGAAATAATAACATAATTACAATGCCCCCACAGGCTAGTATTCCATTCTAAAAGATATGAACAAATTTGACCCATCTAAAGTTTACTCTTCCAGAATACCTGAGCATTTCCTTTTTATTAGGTCAGCAATAAAACCAGTTAACTATAGATCTTAAATATAAGCTTCTACTTACTCCCAAGAAAATTATTTACCATATGATTGTCTTTTGGTCTTATTCAGAAAAACAAAACAGAACAAAACAAAGCCACCACAAATTGCCCTCTTTCTGAGTAGTTTCAATAAATATGCCTTTTCCTCCCAGTTATATTGAGATATGATTGATGGATGAAAATTGTATCTGTCCAAGGTGTAGAACATGATATTATATATAAACATTGTGAAATTATTATCACAGGTAAGCTCATTAACATATCTATTATCTCATGTAAATACCTTTTTTCTTGTAGGAATACTTAAGATGTATTCTCTTAGCAAATTTCAACTATGCAATACATAATATTATTTATTACAGTCACTATGCTGTACACTAAGTCTCTGGGACTTACTTACTTTACATTGACCAACATCCCCATTAACCTCACCCCCTAAGCCCTGGTAACCACCCTTCCTCTCACTCTATGAATTTGACTTTTTTAGATTCCACATTTATGTAAGTGAGATCATAAGTGTTTTTCTTTCTATGTTTGGCATATTTTATTTAATATCCTCTAGGTCAATCTATGTTGTCACAAATGATGGACTTTCCTCTTTTCAATAGCTGAATAATATTCCATAGATAGATAGATAGATAGACAGAGAGAGAGAGAGAGAGAGAGACAGATGGATATAGTGATATATATCTATATCTATATATATAATATATACATACACACTACATTTTCTTTATTCATTATTCTGTTGACAGACACAACTTATTTCCATATGTTGATTATTGTGGATAATGCTATGATGAACATGGAAGTGCAGAGATTTCTTTGAGACAATGATTTTACTTCCTTTGAATATATACACAAAAGTGAGATTACTAATTTTTTGAGGACCCTCCATACTATTTTCTGTAATGTCTGAATTAATTTTTACCAACAATGCATAAGGGTTCCCTTCTCTCTATAATCTCATCAATCCTTGATATCTTTTGACATTTTTATCATTTTTATAATAGCTATCCTAACAGGTGTGAGGTGATATCTCATTGTGATTTTGATTTGCGTTTCTCTCATGATTGGTGATGTTGAACACATTTTCATCTTTGGAAAAGTGTCTATACAGGTACTTTAACCATTTTCAAACAGGTTGTTTTTTGAGATTGAATTGTATGAGTTCCTTACATATTTTGGATATTAACTAACCCCTTATTATATGCATGGTTAACAAACATTTTCTCCCATTTCACAGACTGCCTCTTCATTTTGTTGAGTATTTCCTTTGCTGTGTCCAGACTTTCTAGTTTGATGTAGACTCACTTATTTATTTTTTCTTTTGTTGCCTGTGCTTTTGACTTCATATCCCAAAAAAATTATTACCAAGACCAATGTTGTGGAGCTCTTCTCCTTATGTTTTCTTCTAGAAATTTTACAATTCATGTCTTACATTTAAGTCCTTAATAATTTTGAGTTGATTTTTCATGTATAGTGTAAAATTAGGAACCAATTTTTTTTTTCACATGAAGATGTGATTTTCTTATTGAAGAAACTATCCCTTCTCCATTGAATATTCTTGGTACCCTTGTTGCAGATTGGATTATCATCTACCTGTGGATTTATTTCTGTGCTTCCTATTTTACTTCATTGGTTTCTGTGTCTCTTTTTATACTAGTACTGCTTGATAAGTAGAGCTTTGGAATATAATTTGAAATCAGGTAGTGTGATGTCTCCAGCTTTGTTCTTCTTTCTCAAGATTGCTTTAGCTACATGGAGTCTGTTGTACTTCCACACAAATTTTAGGATTTTTTTTTCTATTTCTGTGAAAAACTCCATTGGAATTTTGATAGCGATTGCATTGAATCCGCATATTGCTTTCAGGATAGACATTCTGACAAGTCTTCGAACCAATGAATATAGGATATCTTTCTTTTTATTTGTGCTTTGATCTCTTTTTATATTTCAGTGTGCATATCTTCCACTTTCTTGGTTAAATTGATACTTTAGTATTTTTTGATGCTTTGGTAAATGGAATTATTTTCTTAACTTTTTGTTCAAATAGCTTGTTGTTAGTATATAGCAATGCAACTGGTATTTGTAGGTTGATTTTGTATCCTACAATGTTAATGAATTTGTTTGTTAATTCTAACAGATTTTTTGATGGAGTCTTTAAGGTTTTCTATGTATAATATCATGTCATCTGCAAAGAGATAATTTAATTCTTTCTTTTCTATTTTCATCCTTTTTATTTCTTTTTCCCTTCTGATTTCCCTGGCTAGGACTTCCAGTACTGTATTGAATAGAAGTGGGGAGAATGGATAACTTTGTCTTCTTCGTGATATTAGATAAGAGGTTTTCAGCTTTTCACCATTGACTATGATGTGAGCTGTGGGCTTGTCATAGGCAGCTTTTGTTGTGTTAAGGTACATTCCTTTTATACCTAATTTGTTGAGAGTTTTTATCATGAAGGATGGTGATTGTTGTCAAATGCTGTTTCTGCAGCAACTAAAATGATCATGTGATTTTTGTCCTTTATTTTGTTAATATGATATATTACATTTATTGATTTACAGATATTGAACCATGCTTATTTCATAGAAATAAATCCCAGTTTATTATGCTGTGTGATACTTTCAAGGTGCTATTTAATTTAATTTGCTAGTATTTTGTTGGAGGTTTAAATGTATGATCATCGGGGCTATTGGCCTGTAATTTTCTTTTCTTATAGTGTCCCTGTCTGGCTTTAGTATCAGAGTGGTATTGGCCTTATAAGATTAGTTTGGAAATGTTCTCTCCTCTTTAATTTTTTGGAAGAATTTGAAAAGGAATGTTGTTAGTTCTCTTTAAGTTTCTGGTAGTATTTATCAGTGAAGCCATAAAATCTTTGGCATTTCTTTGATGGAAGATTTTTAAAAATCACTGGTTCAACTGAACTACCTATTGGTCTGTTTAGATATTTTATTTTTTCGGAATTCAGTTTTGGTAGGTTATGCTTCCCATCAGGTATAAATGTGTGCATTTTCATGAAGTCTATTTGCAGGTTTGATAGCAGATACTTTAATTCTGTGCTTTTTGACAAAGGATATGGTATTGGGTTCTAGAAGTGGTCATTCAAGATCATCCAGTTAATTAGAGTAAAGGCCCTTCTCTCTTGATGTAAACATATTCATCAGCCGCAATTGCTACTACCTACTGACAGTCCTATGGAGAAAATACCATCATAGTTTCAAGATGCATTAATTTGGAAATAGTACTCAAAACTGTTGTATTCTCAATTGCATTTGAACAACAGAGCTATAATCCTAGAAGCCATGTATGGGTTCTGGGAGAAAATCCTAATAAATTTCAAAGTTTAGTCAATCATCATATTTGTGTTAATATCTAGTATCAACAGACAAATAACTTTCTTCCTTCATAAAAGGTGTAAAAACAACAAGGAAATGTATGCAATGCTTACCAAATTCTGCAGTGAAAGTCAAAAGGGGTAGAAGAGCATTAGGAAATACCTGGATATTAAGAATAAGTTGACTTCAATTTATTGAGCACCCCACTTTGGGATAATTTAAACAGTGAGGTTTTTCAAACTAGGAAAAGTGAAATGTAGTACCTTTGAAGAGAAAATTAATTTTTCACATGTACAGAATAGGATGAGGAGACTATACATTTGAATTAATTTTGTGTGAAATCCAAGTAAAATTTTAAACCTAAAAATACAGAGAAAATAATTACCTATTTTATTGCACATTTTATATATTTAAAAAAATTAATTTAAACAAATTCAGCTAAATCTACTTAGCACAAATTTTAATGCCTATTATTTTGAGAGAGAGAGAGAAAGAGAATTGTCTTGGAATTAGAATTTATATAGCCTATAAATAAGCTACAAGTATGTAAAAAGATCAAGGAATAGAATATTTGTATTACAATGACATCTAATTCTAAAATGGCAATTTTCTTGCTTATGTTATCATGATAAAACTTGAAAACATATTTTTCTTAGAATATTATAGAAACTATAATTGGATTATTTACAATAATAGTAGTTTGTAAATTTTAAGATTCTTAACCATATTTGAAAAATAAAACAAAACACATTATGCAAACTGTTTCAGAAATTCAGTCTAGTAAACCTATCAAACAGTAATTCCAAGTAAATGGAGTAATATAGAAAACAGTTTCTGTTAATAAGTAAGTCTCAATTAGCCAGAGACATTCCCAACATTTCAGTCTTTTCTGTTGCAAATATTTCTAAAAATATTAATATGCTATCTTTTTTACAAAATAATATAAACAACATTATTTCCTATTTTTGAATCTTGTAGCAATACAAGATTGAACCCAAGAGGCAGAGGTACCATTATTTTTCACTGTATCATTTCTGTAAACCTCATATGGGGTAGGAATTTAGATTATATCTTTTAGCTGAGTGCATTGAAATAAAGACTAGAAAAGCCATACTCTATTTGCCAAAGCAAGTCACAAAATCTGTTCCTACACAGGAGAATAGACAAATAGACACCACCTATTGATAGTAGAAACATCAACATTACATTGCGCTCACACCTGTAATCCCAGCACTTAAGGAGGCTGAGGTGGGAGGATTACCTGATGTCAGGAGTTTGAGACCAGCCTAGCCAACACGGCGAAATCCCATCTCTTCTAAGAATACAAAAATTAGCTAGGCGTGGTGGCGCATGCCTGTTAATTCCAGCTACTAGTGAGGCTGAGGCAAGAGAATTGCTTTAATCCAGGAGGTGGAGGTTGCAGTGAGCTGAGATCATGCCACTGTGTGCCAGCCTGGGTGACAGAGTGAGACTCCATCTCAAAAAACAAACAAACAAACAAACGAACAACAACAACAAAACACATTACATCGGAAAGAAATGAAATGGATTAGGAAATGTTTTGGTGACCTACCTACCGCAATAGGCTCAAATACACATACACTAGATTTTCAATGCTTTTAAATTTGCCTAGCACAGATGAATGCAATTGAAAAGCAAAACATTGCTCGATACAACAGCAGGCTCATCCCAACAGATACATCAGTAGCATAGTGCTTCTTCTGTTGGTCTTTTAGAATTATAGTTATCTGTTTTGTGCTCAAAATATGCAAATGGTGGCGATTTCATCTGTAAAACTTGGGCAACTTGCATTAATCATTATAACTGAGTACAGGTCTTTCTCAGCGTGACTCATAAATATGTTTGAGTTTTAAAGCTTTTTATAATAATATTAATTTAATCTGTAAAATGACATTGCTTGCAATGAATTCCATTTACAAATCGGAATAGGCAATGAAGAGAAAGTGGTAGTATAGCTGCAAATTTTTAATGGAGACTAAAAACAATGGAGCAATGGAAAACATGAAAATATCTTCTTGCTTCTAAAATATCTTGCAATACCGCGACACTAACGAAGATGGAGTTTGCTTAGATGGATTTGCCTATATGCCACTTACTGTCAAAGAGATGGTTATCTGACTAAAATCTATTATTGATTATTCAATTTAGTGTTCATATATTTAAATTTTATTCAGGTTAGAGTGATGTTGAAACTTGGTTTTCACATTCTAGCATGCTACTGCTGTGGTTGGCAACAAAAATGTTAAAATACAATCATCTTCGAAGTATGAAATGGCCACTGGAGGGCTGATTTCCATTTTGTGGTTTATGGCTTCTTCTTAATATCTGATAATGTAATTATGCTTCAGCAAAGAATGAATCTTCTCTTGGTAAAGTAAGCCATGCCCAGAATATTGATGATTTAAATAAAATAATATCATGACTTTTAAAAGGGTATTCATTTGGAGAAGGTTTTTACTATGTAAAATATCCATTGTTCAAAGCTAGAAATCTTACCTTGCTTTTTTCTCCAAGATAAAATGTGCAAGAGTGAGAATTTGATTTTGATTTCTAATTGTTGTTTAGTAATATTATTGTTAAAGTTAACCTTGCTTTTTTTTTTTTTTTGTATGTAACACACTGTAACACCTAAAGAGAGAAATTATTTTGCAAAAATAAGAAGTATCCTAAAACTGTTCAACACAATACAATTTGATCTACAGGTTTCCTGGCAATATATACTTCCCAACTTTTATATTTAACTTCACTTCTATTAGATTTACAACTTGATGGGGTTATCTGATCTAAAACTACTGTAACTACTTTCCCTTTTAAATTTCAGTTGTCAAATCATGTTATCTAGTTTATACTACTCTGAGTTATATCCAGTGTTTTCCCATTCTTTGCTAACACAACATCTCATAAAATCACATAGAATAACATAATATGACAGTTGAATTTAGGAGAGCTCATATTATATTTGAAATTCAACCAATGTTACAATTTAATGGCTATAGAAGATTAGAGAAGAAATGACATGTTCATTTCAGAGATATTTTTATTCCAATGTATTTTTAATGTTCTCATGTCTTTTATTATTTTGATGGGTTTTCAGAAACAGTTTTAGAAGCCCTTGTTTTGGGCTAGATTTTTATAAGGAGAGACAGGGACATATTTGAAAGTTTTAAGAGTACATTATTACAACATATGACATAATTAGATGAAAAAATTCTGAAATAGGTAATTTGAATATTACATTGTTGATCAAAATTTCTAGTTGACACCTGCATAATAACGAAAAGAAAAATGATATCTAATTAGTAATCTTTTAATGTTCTTAGTAGCATACCACCTCTGTAGTAGTAATGATGTCTTTTTCAACATCATTGTGGTGCAGCATTTAAGAAGTAATGATATGGAAAAAGATAGGATGATGCGGTGCTGGCATTTTCTAAGAAGTGGTTATAACATGTAAGCACGGGATAATACCTTTACAATTTGGAAGCACAAGACTGAAATCAAGATGCAAGAGTTGCTTTTTATTTGACTTGCTCTTGCATTTTGATTTCAGTCTTCTGCTTCTAAACTGTAAATGTATTATTCTGTGCTTACATGATATAAGCATGTTGCATTATATATACATATACGCAATATATTTTGAAAACATTCTATATAATGTTTTCAAAATATATCTATATATATACAATGGCTTTTAAAAATATACTCATCTTTTCCCACTTGAGAATGGACTTTCCTATAAAAGTTTATAGTGTAACTGACTAGCTTAGCTTCAAAATGCATTTTAAACTTTTTAAAAAATCCTCTCTAGTCTTAGCCTTAAAATACACTTTGAAACTCTTGGTTTTCCTCCCTTTCCACTAGACACTCCTTGCACTCTGCCAGCTTATCTAATTAACTGCTTGCTTAGAAATTCCAGGGGTTAATCTTGAAATGAACCAGGCCCAGAGACCCAGCTGAGGAATCCTTCCCATCTAGAGATTACCTCAAGGGAGTTAATCTACAACCTGGCCACTGCTGAGATGGAGCCAGCCTGCACTCCAGATGGACAATAACTTAAGGTAGACATGGGAGCAAGATATGCAGACCCTATATCCAATACTGCTCCTGCATGTTTCTCATAACAAGTTCGCCTTCTTAAATCCCTTACCCAGCCCAAAATATGAAATGATCTTTCAGAGACATGAGTCTGCCCATTTTCCAACTGCTAGCACTTGAATAAAGTTGCTTTCCTTTCAGTATACCTCACTTCTCGTGTTCTTACCTCTGAGCAGTGAGTAGCTGAACTTCACTTGGTTACAAAAGGACATATTAAGTATTCGTCTTAGAAGATATGGTCCCTAAGTAAACCATACTTTTATGGAAAATGAGACAAACCTTGGTACTTTTCATATAGTAGTATTTTGTATATAGTAAAAGCTATCAACAAACTGCATTCACGGGTACTGCAACACTGGATCCTCATAGACATTTGTACCATCAATTCATCCCTTTAATAGACAAAAAATTACAAGATAAATGGGCTTATCGATTCCCACAGAGTTAAGTAGCAAGTCAGTGCAGATTGACTTCCAATAGTAAAGTCAAGCTTGTACTTCCTGAAGTGGGCTGATCTAACCTTCTTTTCATGGGTTTATCCTGGGTTCATGATTAACCAAAACTCTAAGAGGTTTTTGTTTGTTTGCTTATTGTTTTGGTTTGTTTTTTATACATTAATCATTGTATAGTATTTGTGCTAATATTTTGTGCGTAGGGTTCTTAGCCTTCAAGTACAGTAAAAAAAAACTACTGAAAAGGGAAAGAAGTCATGAACGTTTTTTGGCAGATTAAATTGGGAGGAAGCTGATCTCCTGCAGGGCAAAAGACTTACCAAAAACAATACATAATTAAAATATTATGCACTATTTACATAAGAATTCTGAGGAGCTTGAAGCACTTTACAAAATCAATTTGACTAATCCCAGTGAACAGTGAGGAGCTATGCAGGATAGTGGAGATGATCGCTGTCCTCATAAACAATTTCTAGTACTTTGGAGAAAGACTGCCTTTTACTCAGATCTCATACGTCTGTGACACAGACACATTTAGTGGAAAATAATAGACAGTTGGGGAATAAAGTAGAGGAAGGCAAAGAAGGAGAACTGGAAATGTTACGGTAGGTAGTTAGTCAGACATGAGCAGAGCAGAAGAGGACCCCTCCAACCAGGAATGTCAAGTGATATTATCTCTCTCAAATAATAATTGGTGGAAGTTGGTACTAGAAAAAGGCAGTCTTCCAATAGAAAAAAATAAAATAAAATAAAAACCCAAAGCTAGTGATCAGCAGCTTCCCAATAAGATCTCAGGAGTTTTGTGAGTGGGCTCAAGGATGTGCACTAAGAGGCAAAATGGTAGTTTAACTGGTGTATGACCTTCCTGTAGGAACTCTCAACTGGTAACACAAAAACACCTCAAGTGAGCATGTGCACAACTTCAGTAAACACCCTGAGCATGCAGCTCCTCCCAAGTGCTAGCAGGACACTGCGCATGCGGACACCCACCCCAATGGGACAATCAAGGGAGAAGAAGTGAACGACTCTGGAAGCATCTCAACATAAAAAAAAAAAAAAAAGTCAAAGGTCAGACAGCCCACTTGGATCACTCAAGACTCTTGCTTTTCCAAGTGCATTTTACTTCCTTTTGTTTCTGCTCTAAAACTTTTTAATAAACTTTCACTCCTGATCGAAAGCTTGCCTTGGTCTCTCACTCTGCCTTATGCCCCTGGGTCAAATTCTTTCTTCAGTTAAGATATGTTAACTTTACATCATAGTATTTCGGTATCTGTAATTTTACTTCATAGTATCTAAGTTACAGGATATAAAAGAGAAAAGGGAAGAGAAGAAATAGAGAAGAGAGAGAAGAAAACAAAGATACACACACAAATACATATACAAATATATACATTTATGTACACATACTCATAAACATCATAATAAAAATAAGGAAAATACTTTTAATAGTTGTTTCTGCAAATGGTCGTGTAGTCATAGCTTTTATTTATAACTATAGTCTTCCACTACTCACTCTACATATTTTTTGCCCTTAGTAAGCATCTCAGTTGGTCATGGTTCTTTACCTAATAGGATGACTTCAACTTTCATTTCTGAAGCATCTGAACTTTACTAGTCCTGCTTAAATTGGGTTGTTTTATTTTCCACTGACCTTACTAAGATACAGCCTAAGGGGTCCCTAGTATTCCAGACATACTCTTGTTTACTTAATGTCATAGCAGTCCAGTTTTGTCTTGGTAATGAGGATCAATTACCCCAGACAGTATGGTAACTTCATTTTTTTTTTTCTGTTGATTCAGGAGCACAAGGAATTCAAAGTGGACTAAAGGCAGTCTTAATTGGGAATTCAGTGGAATCATTGTTGCTGTCTTTTTGTGGAGTACTATTCTCTTTAAAATTAGCACCTCTGAACCAGCAGAGAATAAAGGAACAGGGGCACAAAACAATAATTTTGCTGGTAAATCACTGAGGATAATAAGAAGTGCTGCCATTTCCATTTCCATCCACTGATTTCTACACTTACCATTCCTGGCTTTGGGAGCAACAACACCATATAGTAGCTGTTGCTTTAGAGCATAGGGCCTCCTGGAGAACATTGCCGCCACCTTGCAAGGTACTGGCACCTGGGTGTCACTATAACTGAGTCTACAAAAGGCTCTTCCATCATTCTATCAAGCCAGCTGCTTCAAGATAATGGGGAACATGGTAAGATCAGTGAATCCCATGAGGATGGGCACAATGCTGCACCTTGTTTGCTGTGAAGTGAGTTATTTGATCAGAAGCAATGCTATTGGAAAACCATGATGTTGAATAAGGTATTTTGTTAATCCATGAATGGGGGTTTTGGCAGAAGCACTGCATGCAGTGAAGACAAATCTATATTCAAAGCATCTCTTCCAGTAAGAGCAAAATGCTGCCCTTTCTATTATAAAAGTGGTGTAATAGCATCAACATGCCTCCGGGTAGCTGGCTTATTACCACAGGGAATGGTGCTATATCAGGGTGGAATGTTGTTCTTGCGGCTGGCAGACTGGGAACTGAGCAGCTGTAGTCTAGTCAAACTTGGTGAGTGAAAGACAGTGTTTGTGAGCCCATGCTTAACCTTCAGCCCAACCACCATCACCATTTTGTTCATGGACATTTTGGTCAATGACAGGGATAGTTGGGACAGAGGCTGATTGGTATTCACAGACAGGCTATCCTTGTTCCATTTGATTACTAAAATTTTCTTGAATTTCAACTTTGAGTAAAACACAAATACACACATATCTACATGCATTTCCAATTCAGAGAGGTCCATTCACATGCTTCTTCCTCAAAATTTTTTCCTCTAATTCTACAATAGTGTTCCTTGCATTTCCCTAATCATCTAGCCAAACATTGTCTACTACCCATAGATTGAAACTGCCTTTATAAAAACTATTAGTGAGAAAAATCTGACATAGGAGCATTATGAGAGTGAAAGACATTTGACCTAGCTGACTCCATCTTGCTTCTTACCTCTGAGCTGTCCCTTGTTCACTTCTGGACATAGGCTAAGCTAACTTTGGCTAATTTCTGGGCATAGACCAAGCAAACTAATTTATAGTTTGATTTTGAAGGAGATAAGATAACAACCCCTCCCCAAAACAAACTCCCTCCTTGCTTGGGGACAAGACCACCTTTGCAAAACTAACAAATTAAACAGAAGATTAGATATTATGTCTCAGCAGTCATACAGCCAGAGGTCACAAGATTTCTAAGCTCCCCAATTGCTCCTATAGATAACATTACCATTATAAAACTTAAGATTGGTGTTTGTGGTATTTTTCAGACCCTACATTCTGATGGAGCAGCTGGTGCCACCCACACCAGCAAACTGGGTCATCTTGTCACGTGACTCTCACCCAGGAACTGATTCAGGGCAAGAAGACAAGCTCTGACTCCTTATGATTTTATCCCCAACACTGCATTCTCCATGTCCTAGCCCCCTGCACACCAAACCATATTTTAATAACCCTAGCCTTCGAATCAGGATGACTGATTTGAGCAATAAATACTGGTCTTTTGCTCATCCAGCTCTGCATTTAATAAACTTTCTCTATTGCAAAAATCTGCTATGCTCAGTGCATTAGCTTTTCTGGGTGGCAGGCAAAATGAACCTGTCAGGTAATTACAGAATCGGTATATAATTGCACATCTGGCCATTTCTCACTTCAAATAGAGTGATGCAGTCTTCAAGTTCTGCCTTCTGGGAAGGTTTCCCTTTCCCGTGTCTCTCAGGGATGTCCAAGAAAGGGGATGTAGTGCTGCAGCTGTCCACTTTGGATAGATACTGTTTGTGTATTGTGTAGAACCATCTGTAAATTAGGCCGGAGTTTTTTCTACTTCAGTCAACTGATTATAGAAAACTCCCCATGAGACCACAGGTGCAGGCTGGGAGAGAAGATAACAGATGAAGTGGGAACCTTGGACATTTGAACTACTTCCTCATGTAATTTACTTGTGCCTTTGAGGCCTGTTGAAGCTTACATTTGTATATAACACTTCCATGTAATGATGCTATGCTGCTGTGTATGTCCAGCTTGTGGCTTAGCAGGTTAGATCACACCCAGACCATGATGGGAGCTCAGGTCACATGGTAACTTGGTGGTCCATGGTTTGGCAATCAGTCTAAGGCCCAATAGCAAGGAAAAAAAAACAAAAAAACAACGTGGGCAGGGCATGATGGCTCATGCCTGTAATCCCAGCACTTTGGGAGGCTGAGGCAGGCAGATCATGAACTCAGGAGTTTGAGATCAGCCTGACCAACATAGTGAAACCCCATCTCTACTAAAAATAAAAAATAATTAGCCAGGCATGGTGGTGGGTGCCTGCAATCACAGCTACTTGGAAAGCTGAGGCAAGGAGAATTGCTTGAATCTGGGAGGCAGAGGTTGCAGTGAGCCGAGATCATGCCACTGCACTCTAGCCCGGGTGACAGTGTGAGACTCTGTCTCAAAAAAAAGCTATTTCTCAAGGGAAGAGAAGTTATCTGTAGAGGAAGGCCGGGTTTTGCTTCAAAATCCTAAAGACCGCTTTGTGATTCACCTACAGGGACCTGCCAAAGATTCCAAATAGAGTCACTATTTGCCAATGGCACTTCAAGCACCATTGGATCGACTGAATCATATAATCGAAGTTGCAGAGCAGCTTGCATAGGAGCTTGGACTTGTTACAGAGCCTTCTCTTGTTCTGGGTATCACTCAAAACTAGCTGTTTGTTGGGTCACTTGGTAAATGGGCCAGACTAACATACCCAAATGAGGAATATGTTGCCTCTAAAATTGAAAGAGGCCAACTAGGCCGTATGCCTCTTTTTTTGGTGGTAGGAGAGGCCAGATGCAACAAATTATCCTTCACCTTAGAAGGGATAACTCGGCATGCCTCACACCAATGGAACCCTAGAAATTTCACCAAAGTGGAAGACCCTAAATTTTTGTCAGATATATTTCCCATCTTCAACATGCAAATATGTTACCAATAAATCTAGAGTAGTTGCTACTTGTTGCTCACTAGGATCAATCAGCATAATGTCACCAATGTTATGGACCCATGTGACATCTTGTGGAAGAGAAAGATAATCAGAGTCTCTGAGAATCAAATTATGACAGAGGACTGGAGAGTTGATATATCTCTAATGTAGGATAGTGAAGAAACGTGCTGGAATTGCCAGCCAAAAGCAAACTACTTCTTCTGGTCTTTATTAACAGTATGGAGAGAAAATGAAGTTCACTAGCTCAATAGCTACATACCAGGTGCTGGGGGTGTGCTAATTTGCTCAAGCAAGGAAATCACATCTGGAATAGCAGCTGCATTTGGAATCACCAACTGGGTAAGTTTACAGTTACACAGGCTCATCTGCCAAGATCTATCTGTTTTCTGTGCAGGTCAAGTGGGAATATGGTTGGAATCACCACACCTGCATCCTTTCTGTTTAAGATGTTGTCACTAATCTCTGGAATCATCCTCCCAGGAAGATGAGACTGCTTTTGACTCAGTAGTTTTATAGGTAGGTATAGACAGTTGTAGTGGCTTCCACTTGGCATTTCTCACTATAATAACCTTCACATCACAGGTCAGAAAACTGATGTGGGGATTCTGCCACTTGCTGATTGTTTATTCCAATTATGCACTCTGGAGCTACGGAAATCACCATAGAGTAGGTGTGGGGACTCACTGTACCCCCTGTGAGATGGGCCTAAGATAAAGTACCTGACTTTCATGACTTTGTGACCAAATATCATCTGGCCACAGTGATGTTTTGAGTGTCTTATAATTGGTGTCAGTTCAGAGGCGTAATTTCTTCAAAATTTGATTCTTCCCTTGTTTCCAGTGTATACTAACTAACCTGGTAAAAGTAGGGTAGAGAAGGCTAAGAGAAAGATTAACAGTATACATATGTGGCGGTATAGTGGTGCTCCTCCTCAAAGGGACCCAGCCTCCCCTTCATTCATGAGGTTCTGGGTCTGTTAACTGGCTCCAGTTTACAAGACCATGACTCTCTATGTTGATGATTCAAGTTAGACTTTTGTTCACTTGACTTAGTACTCTTCCACTTTGATTATATCACTATGCAATCTATGCATGTCACAGATTTACACATGTACCCCATAAATTTATTTTTAAAAGATTATATACTGCTCATCTGTCTGACTTCCAGGGACACCATGATCAATTAGCCAATGCCACTGGTCTCTGCAAGTCAGACTATACTGATTACTGCTCTGACTCTGCTATCGGATATGGTAACCATGCTCACCTTGTCTTTGGCAATTAAGGGCTATCACTTGGCCTTGCCACCCTGCAATTCAGTTATCCCCATTACATTTAAGGATCCCAGCTCAGATATGGCCATTATGACTGTAATTCTTTACCTACAGAGAAGAGCAACCTCCTAGCTCTTCAAGGATGCTGGAGGTCCTCTCATAAATTTATTCCTCACAGTCCAGGTAAAAGGTGTGCACTCTGGGAGAGTGAGCAGGTTTTATGTGTTAAATCCACTCTAACATTTTAGTCTCCTTAACCTTTAGATATCTTCTTCTATAGTGTATCAAAGTAGTTCTAGCATATATACTTCATTTAATACAGGACATCTTTTGTTCTGTGTTTCAGCCAGCTAATCAATCAGACTATTAGAGCCTTTCTAACTCCCTGAGCTGCAACATTTAATCCATAATCTCTGCTTAACAGACCAATACCAGTACATTTATCCTGACCCAACTTTATGCTTTTTTCACCATTTTTCCACACACTTAATATAGATTCCTACAAATATTCTCCAAATCTCTGACTATATAAACTGAAAACATCATACAGTTCTTCTAGAATGCAGTGCATCTCTTCATGAGTCACACTTTGTATGTCATGTTTTGGGGCCTGTAGAGACTTGAGTCTAGTTAGAGGTCTAGAAGCAAAGATGGATGGTGGCAGCAGATTCTGAGAAGACCCAGCAGTGTCTTGCAAGATAACTGCCTCAGAGTAAGCTGGCACTTCCTCAGGCAAAGCAAGAGTAATCTTATGGGGGAAGCACTGCTTCTACTTACAAAAAAGAATCATCATAATTTAGGGATTCAAGGGCCCCACTTTTATCAGGAGCTTTGCTGTGTCTTCATTCCAATTCTTAAGATTTCATTCCATCCCAAGTAACGTCTTCACTTTAACATTAGACACCCACACTCTGTGAAGCTGCAAATTCAATTTGTGTTGTAATTCAGCCACTTGCAGGATGAGACTCTAGGTTTGGTTATCAGTAATCTCAGCTCTGCGGCTATGGGAGTGTTTCTTTCAGGACAGACATAGAGACTTCCTGGTTATTCATACAGCACTTGTGCTGGGAATTTGAAGCCATGAGATTATCTTCCCCCCCCCCCCCCAATTTGTCTAGTGCAATTAGGAGGAAACAGCCACTGTCATATTCATTAATTTGACAAAAATGTTCTAAGGTATTATGGTCCGTCAGGGTCTTATAAATTATTAGTAATACACAGTGGTGATATTTTATGTATCTATTGCCACACCACACCACAGACTATCACTGTGCTCTTTGCTACTGCAAATAGAGTCATTAGTACCTTTAAAGCTAACCAGATTAGAAAACCAATTTCAGAAACCTTAGAATCAATTCCAAAAACTGATCATTAAGATTTGATTTTTCTAGAACCACTCTGTCCAAAAATCTGTAACAGTCAGTGTTCTCTAGAAAAACATAACCAAAAGGGGAGAGAGTAAGATTTTAAGGAATGGGTTCATGTGTCTATGGGACTTGTGTCTAAAGACCACAGTACAGGCCAACTGCTAGAAACTCAGGCAAAATTTGAAGTTGTAGTGGGGAATATCAAATCTGTAAATTAAGACATCAGGCTAGAAACTCAGGCAGTGATGCTATGTTACTGTCTTGAGGCAGAATTCCCTTTTCAAGAGAACGTCATTTTTGCTCTTTAGGCTGGTCACATGAGGCTCACCCACATTTCTGATGGTAATCTTTTTCACTCAAAGTCAATCAATTTTACATTAATTACATCTACAAAATATGTTTACTGCAATGTCTAGACTGGTGTTTGATCAAACAATTCAGCATTATATCTTAACCAATTTGACACACAAAATCAACCATCCCAATATCTATAATTCAAAATCATGTGCTAAACAGTCACATGGAAATGCCTTCAATATCAAAAGATTTTAGAATTCAACAGTTTACCTATAATTATGGAAGATAGACTATGGATATCCTAACTACCTATTTATTTTAATGCTCTTTTTATTACATAGTAAACATGATTTTATAACTTGGGAGATAAAATACCCTTTAATATTTTTACAAAATTCTGCTTGTGTAGACAACCACAAAATTATATTTCTATGTAATTTTGATTACCCCAAAATTTGTTTTCCCCAATATTTGTTGAAATTTATGATTTTTGGGTTACATTTTGTTCAGTTATTTTATGAATAAATGTCCCTTTGCAATGTGTGGAAAAGATATTGGATCAGCTTAATGCTTTAGTAATGAAGCTTTATAAAGCTCCAATTACAGTAGATAACCTACTTAATACATTATAATGCTTATTTTCATTCCCTGAAAAAAGTGTTAATATTTTATTAAAGCTGAGAGAAAAATATTAGAAGCTGTCAATAGTCAGAAAGACATTTGCTACCATAAGTGATCTCTATGATAATTACAAAAATGTGGACTTTAAAATATTATGTAAATTTTATTAGGTGACAAAGTCACACAGGCTTTGAAAAATTATACCACAGTTGCTCATTAACAGGTCTACATTAATGTAAATCTCTTTGAAGATTTATTTTCTCATTTTTTTGAAGAACAGTAACTTTACTGATGTATTAATGACCTAATTGTGACTAACCAATCCCATTTTTGTTTGAAGGATCGTTCCCTTGATCCATTCAATAAATACTGGATGTGGGGAAAAGAATATAGATTGATGGACAAGAATTGTGATCACCACATACAGATATATGGGTTGAGGGAATAATGTGATTATGCAAAGAAAAATGAAATGATGCTTATGGGCCCTTGATGAACAATACAGGGTATTTGTATTAAGTAAGTCATGAATGTGGAAAATAGCAAGAAGAATATTTTATGAAATGTTCATTGTCTTTTAAGCACATAAGAGTGAGAGTGCTGGAACTCTGTATATTGTGCCTTTCAGGGGAATAGTTTCTATTGTCAGTGACAGAATAAGATGCACTGTTGAAGCAGCAGAATCTTTCTTCAGATATTCTCCAGATTCTTAATTCTACCCAGTTTTATTCCCCAGCAATATGATATATGTAAAATTATACTGTTCTCTAAATCATTGTCCAGAGATTCAATGCCAAAACTTATTTGTGTCTTGAAATTCCTAAGACTGAAATCATCAACATAATTTGAGTTTCAAAATATCCTTATGATAATGACATCAAACAAATTATCTAAAACTTAATAGACAAGATTAGAATTTAAATTATCTCAATAAAATGAGGTCTGATATCCATATAAGAGAAGAAATAAGTTGAGCATAAAGCAATAAAAATAAGTAAATTAGACTGCTATACATGTGCATGTGTGTGTACATATATGTATAGATTTGTATATGTGTGTATATATATAGTATATACAATAAAATTGTTGCCTCTATATGAGTGTGTGTGTGTGTATATATATATATATATATATATATATATATATATATTCTGTGCAATTCTGCAGTAGACCTTTGCTGCTCTTTCAGTTGGATCTTACATTCCTAAAATATCCAACATAGAGAAACTGGCATACCAAGTACCTTGTAGATTGGAAGATGGGTTTCCCTTTACACCAACACTACTTACAATTGCAATTAGGGAAGCCTCAACTTCAAAAACCATAGAATTTAGATTCTGCTTGAGTACACTGACAGAAAGTTGTGAGTTGCTTCTTCAAAATTTATTGGACTTCATCAAATTTGCTGATACAGCCAAGTTGACCTGACTTATCTTTTAAAATTGGCAACCTGTGAACAATTCATCTCTAAGTGTAGATATGTGTTTGACCTCAAAAACTGGGAATTATATATTGAAATGTCAAACTTTATCTTTGCTGCTACTTCTAAGCAAGTTTTACTAACCTTTTTTAGTATGCAGTCACATAGGTCTAAATTTTATTTTAAAACTTGGAATATTTTACCTAATCATTACAAAAAGTGTTCATCACCCTTTAATAACTAGCTGACATAATTTTTCTATAGGGAGATTATTGGGCCTTTGTTATAGACGCAACCTGATGTTTTCAGAATTTTTCTAAAATAATGTCTCAGTTTGCTGTTATTTTATTTTAGGTTTTTTTTTTTTTTTTTAAGGGACAGAACAATATGCACATATCATGCCATTTTAATTGAGTAATTTCTAATTCCTAGTTCATGCTATTGCGTTCATGAGACAGTGACATGGAAATGTATCTTTTCCTAGTATCTGACATAGCCTAATTTTAAAACAACTAGATTCCATGTAGATGATATTTTCAAGTAAAGTATAAATATATAAACATAAAGGATATGTTAAATTAATTTTTTACTTTCAGACACACATTAAAATAACCATAAAATTAATTATTATCAATCTGTTTCCCCAATAATAATGAGCTGTGCTAACACTGATATTGTTTAAAATTTACAATTTAATATGAGCTTATAGTTCCCCTATATAAGAAAGTAAAACTCAATTAATGAAGTAGCAATCTCTGTAGTTAGAAGCAGATGAAGAGAAATCCTAGTATTGCCCATCTGGTATTACACTGGAAAACCTCATTTTTGTATTACATGATATGGTTTGGCTCTGTTTCTCCACCCAAATCTCATGTCAAATTGTAATTCTCACCGTTGAAGGAGGGGCCTGGTGGGAGGTGATTGAATCATGGGGGTGACTTTTCCCTTACTGTTCTCATCATAAAGTTCTCATAAAATCTGGTTGTTTGAAAGGGTGCAGCACCTCCCCCTTACTCCTCCCAGTCATTGAAGATGTGCCTTCTTTCCTTCACCTTCCAATATAATTGTAAGTTTCTTGAGGCCTCCCAAGAAGCAGAGGCCTGTACAGCCCATAGAACCATAAGTAATCCTCTTTTTTTAAAATTATTAAATTACCTTATCTCAGATATATCTTCACATCAGCATGGAATGAACTAATTCAGAAAAATGGTATCAAAAAGTGAGACATTGATATAAAAATACTTGAAAATGTAGAAGCAACTTTGGAACTTGATAGTGGGCAGAGGTTGGAACAGTTTGGAAGGCTCAGAGGAAGGCAGGAAGATGAGGGAAAGTATTGAAATTACTAGAAACTTGTTGAATGGTTGTTACCAAAATGCTGATAGTGATATGAACAATGAAATACAGATTGATATGATCTCAGTTGGAAATGAGGAAGTTATTGGGAGCTGGAGTAAAGTTGACTCTTGCTATGCTTTCTCAAAGAGCCTGGTGGTGTTGTCCCCTAGCCCTAGAGATCTGAGGAAATTTGAACATGAGAGAGATGATTTAGACTATCTGGCAGAAGAAATTTCCAAGCAGCAAAGCTTTCAAAATGTGGCCTGGCTGCTTCTAAGAGCGTATATGTGAGCAAAGAGATTATCTGAAGCTGTAATTTACATTTAAAAGAAAAACAGAGCATAAAAGTTTGAATACTTTGCAAAAGTTTGCAGAAGTCTGAAAAACTGAGTGTTTTTCAGAAAAGAAAAACTCATTTTTTTCCCCCCTGGAGAGAAATTTATGTCTGCTGAAGAAATTTGCATAAGTAAAGAGGAGCCAAATGTTAATAGCCAACACAATTGGGAGAATGCCTCCAAGGCATTTCAGAGACCTTTGCAGCAGCCCCTCTGATCACAGGCCTGAAGGCCTAGGAGGGAGAAATGGTTTCATGGTTCAAGTTTAGGGACTCGCTGCTCTGTACAACCTTGGGACATTACACCCTATTTCCCAGCTGCTCCAGCTCCAGCTATGGCTAAAATGGGCCAAGGTACAGCCTGGGCCATTGCTTCAGAGGTGCAAGCCCCAAGCCTTGGTGGCTTCCATGTGGGGTTAAGCCTCCAGGTGTGCAGATTAAAAGAGTTGAGTCTTAGGAACCTCAGCCTAAATTTCAAAGGATGTATGGAAATGCTTGGACGTCCAGGTAGAAGCCTGCTGCAGGGTTGGAGCCCTCATGGAGAACCTCTATTATGGTAGTACGGAGTGGAAAAGTGGGGTTAGAACCCCCACACAGGGTTGGCCTAGTGAAGCTGTGAGGAGAGGGCCAGCGTCTTCAAATGCCCAGAATGGAAGATCCACGGACAGTTTGCACCATGTGCCTGGAAAAGTTGGGCACTCAAGAAAAGTCTGTGAAGGCGTCTACTGTGGCTGTAACCTGCAGAGCCACAGGGGCAGAGCTGTCCAAGACCTTGGGAATCTACCCTTGCATTCGTGTGGCCTGGATATGAGACATAGAGTAAAAGGAGATAATTTTGAAGATTTAAGGGTTAAGGACTGCCTTGTTGTGTTTTAGACTTGCAAGGGGCCTGTAGTCCCTTTATTTTTCTCAATTTCTCCCTTTTAGAACAGCAGCATTTACCCGATGCCTGTATGCCCATTATATGTTGAAAGTAACTTAGTTTTTATTTTACAGGCTTATTGGTGGAAGGGACTTGGCTTGTCTCAGATTTGTACTTTGGATTGAGACCTTTGAGTTCATAATTAAAATGAGTTAACACTTTGGGGAACTGTTGGGAAGGCATGAATGTGTTTTGAAATGTGAGAATGACTTGAGATTTGGGAAGGGACAGGGGCAGAATAATATGGTTTGGTTCTGTGTGCCCACCCAAATCTCATGTTGAATTGTCATTTCCAGGGTTGGAGGCGGGGCCTGGTTGGAGGCAATTGAGTCATGATGGCATGCTTCCCCCTTGCTGTTCTTGTGATAGAGTTCTAATAAGGAGAGCTGATTGTTTCAAAGTGTATAGCACCTTCCATCTCCCCTCTCTCCTGCCAGCCATGTGAAGATGTGCCTGCTTCTCTTTTGCCACGATTGCAAGTTTCCTGAGGTTTCCCTAGGAGCAGAAACCTGTACAACCCACAGAACCATGAAACAACTAAACCTACTTTCTTTATAAATTTCCCAGTCTCGGCTATGTCTTTACAGCAGTGCAAAAATGGGCTAACACAGGAGATCATAATGCTACTTATACCTTAGGGTTGCTGAGATAATCATATAAAATAATTATCATTTACAAAGCATATGTTAACTTTCAAAAACTTTTTTGTGGCCACACATGATGACTCACGTCTACAATCCCAAAAATTTGGGAGGCCAACATGAGAGGATTGCTTCAGCCCATGCACAACCAGCCTGAGCAATATTGTGAGAACCTTTCTCTAAAAAACAACAGAAAATCATTTTTTGTGTGTATATTTTCTCCCAACAATCCTGTAACACTTAGAACCCTTGTTCTTGACTCCAGTCATGACGGTTACAAGCTGGCTGGTTATCATGTCCTGCACCTGCCCACTTTTCACATCATTGCTGCCTCAGCAACTTCGTCTTTTAATTGCCTTTATTTAAATTCTATGAGTTAAAATACTGGCTGTTTGTTAAAGCAATGATCATATGTCATTCTTATCTACAAATTCTCACCTGACTTTGCCTTCATCATCTACTGACTTTCAGTGAAATATGTTGCAACTTTGATAAACTACTCTTGTTACACTTTTTACACATTGACTTGGATTATATGATTTGTGAGTGTGTGTTTTTAACATACATACAGAAGACAAAAAATAAACCATAAATAATGTAAGTGAATACTATTGACTGTCTATAGCTATCTGTCCCTATCTACATATATCATCTATCAATCACCTATCTATCTATCTATCTATCTATCTATCTATCTATCTATCTATCTGTCTGTCTATTTATCATCTATATACCTATCCATTGATTTATACTACCTTTATTTGATTTTCTATCAGTCTTCTGTTGCTCATTTTTCCCCCACAGACTGGTCTTCTATAGATTTCTCCCACCTTAAGGTGTCTGCACTGTCTGTTTCTTCTGTCTGAATCTCATTGTCTTTTTAAATTTTTTTTTTTTTTAAGACAAAGTCTCACTCTGTTGTTCAGGCTGGGGTGCAGTGGTGTGATCTTTGCTCACTGCAACCTCTGGGGTTCACTGCCTCTCGGGTTCAAGCAATTCTCTTGCCTCAGCCTCCTAAGCAGCTGAGATTACAGGTGCCTCACACCACACTGGACTAATTTTTGTATTTTTAGTAGAGGTGGGGTTTCACCGTGTTGGCCAGGTTGGTCTCAAACTCTTGATCTAAAATGATCCTCCAGCCTTGGCCTCCAAATATACTGGGATTACAGGCATTAGCCACCACATCTGTACTGAATCTCATTTTCTCTAGATACTTATCGGATGAAATCCTTCATCTTTTTCAAGTGATTGTGTTAACGCTGCCTTCTCGATGAGTTCTTCCCTAATCACCTAATTGTAAATTGCCACCTACTAACTGTACTGTTGATCTTTTTTATTTATTATATATTGTCTTTTTTCCTTAGCACTAACCACCTTCCAATTTATTATAATACATGTTTATTATGTTTATCATTTGTTTTTATTTAATTGCATTGTAATGTAAACCTCTTGGACATAAATGTCTTTGCTAGTTTTGCTTACTGAAGGTTTTTTAGTGCCTGGATAAATTGATATATAGAGGCATTCAAATTTGTAAAAATTTTCATGAATTTTGCATATTGTTCTGCATGGCAGTAGTTTCTTTATTCTTATTGCTGAATAGTTTTCCACTGAATAAATACAGTACAATTAGCTTATCTACCCTATTTTATTCCTGAAGAATATTTGAGTGATTTCTACTATTTTATTTTTATAATACAAAAAGTTGGTTATTTGAAAATATCAAGAAATTGACAAAAACTTACACTATTTGTAAGACAGGGAAAAACACACACTGCCAATATCAGAAATAAAAGAGGGACTCATAAATCCTAAAGACCTGGAAAGGAAAATGTAGATAATTTTATACCAGCAAATGTTTCTACTAAGAAGAAATATTATATATATGTTTGAGAGAAGTCTTGCACTGTCACCCAGGCTGGAGTACAATGGTGCAATCATTGCTCACTGCAGCTTCAACCTCTCCAGCTCAAGCAATTCTCCCATCTCAGCTTTCTAAGTAGCTGGGACTACAGGTGCATGCCACCATGCTCAGCTAATTTTTTGTGTTTTCTATAGAGATGGGGTTTTCTCTTGTTGCCTAGGCTGGTCTCAGATGGCTGGGATCAAGCCATCTGCCTGTCTCAGCCTCCCAAAATGCTGGGATTATAGCTGTGAGCCACTATGTCTAATCTGAAAATATCTTTGCAATAATACCTTAGGCAATATTTTGTAGATACTGTAAAACAAAAAAAAAAAAAAAAAAAAAGAAGTTTGATTTTATCAAATTAAAACCATTTTCTTTTCAAAAGACAAAATGAAATAATGAATAGGTAATTGACAGAATGAAGAAAATTATTCATGATACAAATATCTGACAAAGTATTTGAGATCAGAAAAAGTAACTATTTTTTACCTCAATAATAAAAAGACAAAACTCAATAAGTAAATAGCAAAATATTTGAACAGATACTTCAAAAATGAAGATTAGATAATGTTATCAGTATATGAATAGATGCTCAACATTCATCAGTAGAGAAATATAATTTAAAACCACAAAGAAATTCCATTACATATCTATTACAATAGCTACAATTATAAAGGTTGATAATATCAAGTCGTTGGGGAGAATGAGAAGGAACTGGAGCTCCCATATACTGCTTAAGAGAGTATAAAATTATATAGTCTCTTTAAGAAAGCACACCATCATGAATGAATCTCGAAATTATGATAAACGAAAGGAGCAAGGCAAAAATGATTAAAGACATATTTAATGCAAGAAAATGGACAGTAACATCTAGAGACAAAAAGCAGATTGATTGTCAACAGGGACTAGATGTAGGTAAATGACAAACTGAAAGTGACATGAAAAATATTTTGTAGTTGTGTTCTGCATCACCACTGTGGTGGTAGCTTTATGTATGTACACATCTGTCAAACTCTTTGAATTTTACAATTTAAATCAATGTAGTTTATTTTTTGCATATCAAGCTTCTCAATAAAATTAATACAAGAAAATAGGTGTCTTCCTCATCTGTGGCATCCTCAATAAATAAATAAATAAATAAATAAATAAATAAGCCAAAAGGAAAGAAAGGAGGAAAGGAGGAAGGGAACGAAGGAGGGAGGAAGGGAGAAGGGTGAACAAACAAAAAAAAAAAAAAAAAAGAAGAAAAGGAAAGGAAAAGAAACAAAGGAAACTCAGAAATACTAATATGCAATGGAGCAGGTCATTTTCTTTTTTCTTTTTTTTTTTTTTCTTTTTGAGATGGCATATTGTTCTGATGGAACAAGACTGGAGTGCAGTGACATATCCATGGCTCACTGCAGCTTCGACCTCCTGAGCTCAAGTGAGCCTCCAAGTAACCGGGACTACATGCATGTGCCACTATGCCTGGTTAATTTTTGTGCTTTCTGTACAGGTGGTGTCTCACCATGTTGCCCAGACTGGTTACAAACTCCTAGACTCAAGTGATTCACCTCACGTGTCCTCCCAAAGTGCTTGGATTACAGGTATGAACAACTATGCCTGGTCAGGTGATTTTAATTCTAATCTAATGCACAATCTGTCTCTTCTGACATATCATGAACTTTGTATTAAAAAAAAATACTAAGGAGTTGGTTCTGTAAATGCCTTTCAGCAAAAGACCATTGGAAACATACCTGTAGTTGTTCTATTTACTGTTAATGGGAAAGTGCCAATCATGGGGCACCTCTGTTACAGATGTTAAAAAAGGCTTATACAATGATTTACACTTGCCATCGATGGTCTTCTGGGGAGAGAAGGGATTTAAAATAGGGCTTTCCTCTAGACTGGCTGTTATCAGAAAGTTGAACTGATTCTATAATTGTTCATTTTGACAACTTTTATCTATTGGAAGAACAGAAAAGGCAAAGCTAAATTTGTAATTGGTAAAGAATTAGCAGTCACTCATATTCATCAGGATAAAGGTAAATTTGATCATTTTTAGTCTTAAACAATGTTCATGTTTTTCTGTTTTCAGACATGATTATGGAGTTGCCTCGTTTTTGTCTTCATCCATAAGGATGACGCAGTGGCCTTATCTGATGTTGATTTTTGAGAAATTAGTTATGTCCAGCAGAAGAACACCAAGATCAGCTTATGATCTCATGAGTGTTATACCAGCTTATGTCACTACCAAGGACTAGCTGATAAAACTTGGTCAGCTCCTGTAGGTCAGGGGCTGCATTTCTCTTTCTCAGTCCAAAAACACTCTGGACAAGGTATCCTTAATAAAAAAGAGAGGAAAAGAATAATTTTCAATTATATTTGAAACAATACAACAATATGCAGCTACCACAATAGTTTTAGAAATAGCTGATTAATGATATGCATATTCTAATAAGTTGATGAAATATATGATTTTGATGCAAATGAATTACAAACATTGACTACAATTTTAATCTTAATTGATTTCACTACAAGTGTATTAGGCTTACCAGATTCTCTTCTTCAGAAATTTGAGATTTATCTGGGTAAGAATTTAAATCTTTCCATATGCTTTGATGTAAAAAATTAGGTTGCTTTTTAGTGTTCATATTCTGCCATGGGAAGCAGGGCACAGAGTAAACTAATATCCAATGACATAAAATAAACATATGCTCATAAGGACACCAAGAAGGAGTAACAACTCTGATTGATTCTCTAATGTTTTTCTAGTTTGCTTTTCCATTCATTTTCGTGATCCAGCTGCATTATTATCCCTGAGCTCCATGAGTCAGACAGAATTATTATTTCATTCCCATTTTATTTGCATAAAATTAGTAGCTTTCTGTTCCTTGCACTCAAACAGTGCTGATTTAAGATGAAAATATCACTTTACCATAACTATGGATATTTAAGAAAGCAATGGAAGGATATTACATATTGAGAAAATCTTGATGTAATATATCAAACCAAGACATGAAATATTCATTCCTACTGTCATAATGATAATTTATGTTTTTATTGTTGAAGCTTTCTGCTTTTTACTCTATCTTCTTTCTCTATATCATAATTGATCTAATCCAGAGATGCATCTAAGAGATTCCTAACAAAGATTTTTAAATTTTATGTGTTTGTATTTACTACAAGACCTAGTTAGTTTGAGAACCAGGTATTGTTGTCTAGAAAAGAGAGAAATGAAGGGAAGGAGGAAAAAAAGAATTTCTATCACTAATATTAGATAAATATGACTTCAGCAATGAAAGTACTAAATGATATAAAGAGAACAGTTATCAAATTTATTATTTATAAGAGATACACCTCTTATGAACGCATATGCATTTAATAGAAAAGTATCAAAATATTAAGAATATCCTGCAGAAAATATAATAAAATTATGGCACAAATTCAATATATTGGGAGACTTTAACATATTACTACATATCTGAGAATATCAAGCTTGTTAAAGTATATAAGCCTATATACAGATTTTAGTATACAAAATATGTATTTATATTAGATCTGTTTGGCTGATAGACTCTATAGTAGGTCTGTTTAGCTCCATGACACTCTTCCTGGTTTTATATCTTTGTGTGGTACCCTCCTCTTAAGTGTGGGGTGGGTCCTGCAACTTGTTTCTAGCCAATAGAATATGACAAACATGATGGAATGTCACTTCCATGATTATGTCCTACATGACTCAGTCTTACTAGAAGGCTCTCATTCCCCTTCTCCATCTGTCCTTGAGGAAGCAACCTGCCGGGTTTTGAACTCTGTAGGAGAAGACTATGTTGAAGAGAACTGTGATGACCTCTAAAAGCTGAGGGTGGTCCCTGGTCAACAGACAGCCAAAAAACCATTGCCCTCAGTCCTAGAACTTACAAAAATCACTTCTGTGAGCAACCTGAGTGAGCTTTGAAGTTAACTCTTCTTGGCTCAGTCCTCCAGTTAAGAGTGCATTCCAGCTGTCACTCCTATTGCAGCTTGGTGAAACCCTGAAGCCAATAACCTAATTAATTATGCCTTTCACTACTCACTTACAGAAAGAGTAAGAAAATAAACCTGTGTTTGTCTAAGGTGCTAAGTTTGTGGTAAATTATTACACAGCACTAGAAAACTACGACTTTCAGATATTGGTACTTGACTGTAGTATATTTCAATAAAAAATATCTATGAATGTGGGAGTGGTGTTGGAACCAGAAAGTGAGTGAAGACTGAAGGAATTTTGAGAGGCCTAATAGAGAAAGCCTAAATTGCCTTAAACAGATTATTAGTAGAAATATAAATGGTAGGATGCTGTTGGTGAAGGTTTAGAAGGAAGTGAGGAACCTATTGAAAAGTAGAGTTATGGATTTAAATTGTTTTTTTTCTTTTGAACAGGGTTTTACTTTGTTACCCAGCCTGGGGTGTAGTAGTGTGATCATAGTTCACTGCAGCCTCAGTCTCCTAGTCTCAAGTGATCCTTCAGCCTCAGCCTCCTGAGTAGCTGGTACTACAGGCGTGTGCTACCATACCCAGCTAATTTTTTATTTTTTGTAAAGACAGGGTCTCACTTTGTTGCCCAGACTGGTCTTAAACACCTCAACTCAAGAGATACTCCTGCCTTAGCCTCCCAAAGTGCTAGGATTACAGGTATGAACCACCATGGTGCCTGACCGAGTTACAGGGATCTTTGTCGTGGAGTGGCAAAATACTTACTGAGTTTGTCTCCTGCAGGTATATGGAAAGCAGAATGTGTAAGTGGTAAACTTGATTACATAGCTTGGTAAACTTGGTTATATAGCAAAGGAAAAATTGGTTATATAACTACAGAAAATATTGTAAATGCTCACTGTTTTTCTTGCTGCTTATAGGAAAAATGTGAAAGGAGAGAGATGAATTGAGGTAAGAAATGTTAAGTAAAAAGAAATGAGGACTAGATGATTTTTAAAATTCTCTGCTTTTTATATGCAAGAAATAAACAAATTAAGATTCACTGTAAGGAAAATGTGCTCTAAAGAAAAGGTGGAGATTGTGTTTCTACCACCTTCTACTCCAGCCTCATAAAAATCAAAAGATTAGTGTTCAGTCATGCAAAGGTCACATAAAAGAGATTAATGTTGTACCTCACAGATCCTATGAAACAAACCACAGAAACTCTATAAAGCTTGAAGGCATTGTTTTTCAACCATCTCAACAGAAGCCAAAGATAGAGAAGGGATGATTTGTGAAGATCTGTGAGTATGGCTTTGGTCTAATGGAATGGACTGTATTGAAATATATGAGAAACTATAAAGTTCTTCAGAAAATTATTAAGAGGAAACACCAACTTGGACTGAAATAGACAGCAAGAATACAAAATGAAAGGGGTCTTCTAGACTCCCTGGATTTTTTGGAGGAAGAAAACTGATAAAACTACTCAAACTCATGCTACCTTTCATTGAAAAGGAAGAATGACTCAGAGAGCAGAGCCAGGAGCCTAGGAGGCAGAATCAAGAGCCATGGACAATTATTCCTAGTCCTTGATCTGTAACTCAGAATGAGTCTTTGAAATCAAGGACCTACCAACGTTTTCCAAGCTGGGTTTCAGTACATTTATAGGTGAGTAACATCTTTGAACCTCTCTCATTTTCCCACGTATTAAACAGAAATGTGTATAATTGTTATCCTATGACTCTCTACCCTTGTGTGTTAATGGTGTTTGAAGCAGACAGCTTTATAGATCTTTAGCTTTACAGTTCCTCAGATGGAGAAAAATTGTACCTGGGAACTGTACTGAATATAAAACTGAACTGTAAAAAACATCTATAAATGTGGGAGTGGTGTTGGAACCAGAAAGTGAGTGAGGACTGAAGGAATTTTGAGAGGCCTAATAGAGAAAGCCTAAATTGCCTTAAACAGATTATTAGTAGAAATATAGATGCTAGGAAGCTGTTGGTGAAGGTATCACAAGAACCCCATCCACAACTAAACTTTCTATAGATGATGAAATTTTGGTCCTTGAGCTGATGATGCAATGAAAGGAGACTTTTTTTTCTTTTTTTTAATACTTTAACTTCCGGGATACGTGTGCAGAATGTACAGGTTTGGTACATAGTTATACATGTGCCATGGTGATTTGCTGTACACATCAACCCATCATCTACATTAGATATTTCTCCTAATGCTATCCCTCCCCTAGCCCTCCACCCCTCAACAGGCCCCAGTGTGTGATGTCCCCCTCCCTGTGACCATGTGTTCTCATTGTTCAACTCCCACGTATGAGTAAGAACATGTGGTGCTTGGTTTTCTGTTCCTGTGTTCATTTGCTGAGAGTGATGGCTTCCAGCTTCATCCATGTCCCTGAAAATGACATGAACTCATCTTTTTTATGGCTGCATAGTATTCTATGGTGTGTATGTGCCACATTTTCTTTATCCAGTCTATCGTTAATGGGCATTTGGGTTGGTTTCAAGGCTTTGCTATTGTGAATAGTGCAGCAATAAACATACATGTGCATTCCTGATTCTCAGAGACTATAAGATAAAAATTATGTGTTATGTGTTGTTTTAAGTTTATAGTAATTTGTTATATAGCATACATACACATGTGCACACACACACACACACACACACATTTTCAGGAAGCTTGTGTACAGACATGGTAAATTTTCTGTCTCTGGGTATATGCATTTCAGTATAGATAAATGTGTTTGCTTTATTGTACATAAGAATGCAAAGAAAATCTTAAAGAATAAAGGCATGGTACACTGATATTTTCATAATAGTAATGTTAGAATTAAGTAACATAGGCAGAGACAGATGCAATAATGACAAAACAGTAACCCTGGAAAAAAAAAAGTTAAGTCTTTAAAAAGTAAAGTACTCTCTTCTAAATGACTTTGGGGCCAAATAAAATTTCCCAACAACTATAGAAGACTATCTAGAAAATCGTACTAATGAAAACACTACACAACACAACCTATGTTTTATTACATTTAAGCATTAGTTATACTAATGAAAACATTATAAATAGAATATCATAGACATAAAATAAATTTATGGCATAAGAGACAGAAAACAGTAGAATGGTTATTCTTGAGGAGAAAAATCACTATCACATGAATAAACAAATTTCTAATCTGATCAAAAAATTAAAAAGTAAAACAGAATTTTGAAGAAGCAAGCTGAAATAATCAGAGATACTTAGTACATTTAATGAATTATAGGAGACTTCGTTGGTTGACTATGTAATATTAGGTTGGTGCAAAAGTCACTGTATTTTTGCCATTTAAAGGAATGGCAAAAACCACAGTTACTGTACCATCAACCTAATAATTTGAATTTCTGCTTTCAAGGGATAATTTCTTAAGGAAATACATATTACCAAAATTGAGTAGCTGTCTGTTGTTTTTATCTAATACCCTCTCCCCTTCTTCTCATTGTAGAAATAATTTACTGATCAACTTGAATGTCTCTGTTTGTCCATTTCTCTTCAAGGCATAAGAGAATCATCAGTGAACAAATCCAGTAAGGATATGGACCTTCAAGGAGTTTATGTTACATTGTGAGGGACAGTAATAAACTCAACTTATATGGTATAGTGGAAGACGGTTAGTGCTAAGGAAGAAAGACAATTTGTAGTGAAACAAAAGACACCAGTAATGGAGCAGATAGGTGGCAAATTAAAATAAAGTAATTAAGAAAGGCCTCATTGAGAAATTGACATTGAAATAACTTGAAGGAGGTGAGAGACTCAATTTGTTAACTATTAGGGGTTGAAGGTGCAATCCAGATAGAGGAAATGGCCAGTGCAGAGGCCCTAAGGTGGGAGAAATTCAATGACCCTGTAGAAACTAGCGTTTGAGAGAAAATGAGCAAGAAGAAAGTGATAAGAAATTCAGGTAGAGGTGATTTAGAGGGACAGGAAATAGAAAGACAGACATAGAGAGATAAAAGATGACAATCTCAGTTATAATACATTATTTTAACTTGGAAATTCAAATTTACAGTAATTTTAATTAGAACTTTTGCAGCAGAGTTGATTTTATTGATATTTGTAAATAGTTATTTCTTGTGTTATCTTAAAGCAGAAAGTTATTAAGGTTTTCCTAAGTTCCCAAATTAACTTCTCCCATTTTAATTCTCTGAAATAGTTTACTTAAGGTATAAATTATTTCTTATATAAAGAGTTTGCTAAAACTCAACTAAAAATCTTCTTAGCATTAAAGAGTTTTGCAGTGATAAATTTTTTTAACCTTTCCTGCAATTTCTTTTTCTGTTTTGGAACTTTATAGGTTATCTGTTACTTTTTTATTTAGTTTATTTAGCTTATTTTATTGTTCTAGAAATATGCTCATTACATCCTAACCTTCAAAGTTTAGACATATATGTGTATTTGCTTAATTGTATATATATATGTACATATATACATGTATTGTTTTTAATAAATTATGTTTTAATTTCAAATTATGCCATAGCAAACATAATGGTTCCTATTTTGTTATCTTTAAAAATATATTTTGTCAGATATTTTCAATTCTGATTTGTGTCTTTCCTCCCAAATAGTTATTTTTTATATTTATATTCAGTTGCTTTTTATTTATTTTAAAATTAAGAGTAGTTTTAATATCTGTTCTCTTTATTCTACCTACTTCTGGTTTTGTCTCTTGATTTCTTTCTGGCTTCTTGAGAATCCTGTACATGTAAAATTTTTGTTTTATAAATAAATTTGATTAAGATCATAAATCTCTCTCTCATATTGGCACCACACTTGTCTCTTTAACCTATAAATTATTTTGGCAAATTTTTAAGGTTTCTAAATATACTTAATAATTTTTGGTCTGATTTATTGCCTATAATGCTGTTGACAGTGTGAAAGTTGTATATAAAATATTTTGAATTTTTGAAGTAGACATATATTATATATTGTTAATTGTGTTAAATCTTCTACATCATAGAATATGTTTTCTTTGCATAAAAATAGATTTCCTTAAATTATTTGTCAGTTTCATTTAAAGCTACTTATGCAAGTGTATTCAAATCTCTCACTATAAATGTGAATGTTTTCTAATATTCCTACATAATCTATCCCTTTTTGACCTTAATTATTCAGACACTTCCTTATTTTCTAATCAAGGTAAGAAGAGGAAGCAGGAATATTTTTTCCTGTCATTTTAATATAAATTTTACGTTATTCCTGTGATAGTTTTAAATAACACTTCTTATGAGGGGGAAAAATGTATGAAATGTTAAAACTGATTGGTCCAGAATAGAACACTATTTGATTTGATGACCTAAGGATAGATCATGAAGGATATGGTCTTAGCATTTTATGTGGTCACCCTCACCATCCCAGCCCCAACTTCCCAGTAAGTACCCATCATGTATTATTAGTCATAAGTTTGTATACATTTAAGAAATCTATGTTTTAATCCACTACTTTTTCAGCATGTATCCTTTATGCATTAAAGAACATCTTGATACTACCTTTAAGTTATTCTTCCATCTAAAATGCTTTCTTTAAAGGTCAAGGGATGAAACATTCTAAACTGTATATGAACTAAAATGCATGGCCTTATTTTCAGTTTAAAATGTGCAAGCTTGGTTTCAATAATAATTATCATTGATATGACAATGGAAAAAGTTTTTAAATGCATCAGGGATTTCCCAGAAAAAAGATACATTAAACCTTTGGGTCCCAAATAATCTGATGTTATTCTTTCTTACATACATATAGTTGCGCACTACTGTGGCTATTCTATTTACATTACACAGGAGAGTGCCATTTAAGCCATAAGTACAACTCTACATAATTCTACTTAGTTTAACATCTTGCTAGAGGAATAGTAATCAAATTTAGCTTCAGGACATACTGTAGACTAATACAAAAGCTCTATATGCACAGTTAAGATTATACCACAAATGTGGTTTCTATTTTATTATTTGATGAATGGTATGTCACATAGTGTTATGTGATTCCATAATAAAAGATGTTATTATAATGCCTCTGCTCAGAAGGACAAAGTTAAGCCTGCCAAGAGGACATGAATTCTCAAATTCTAGAGTTGAATAAGTTGCCTCATGGCTTATTCTTTGAGTTCTTGGAGTGGAATAAAATATATGTGGGCATCCAAATCAGGTCTTCCAACTGTATTAGGCTTCCAAAAGTGTCCTCTATATGCTGGATCATTTATGACAAATTTTTCTTTAAATTACATATATAGCTAGATATATTTATACCAATAGATTAGTTATTCCCATCAAATGCAGCAAAATATTTTACACTCATGAGCAAATAAGTCTAGCTGTTGAGATTTAAGCAGCAGTGGTGGTGTACATAACCAAACCACTAATTACTTTTAAACAATAAACTTTTTCTTCGACCCATTCCTTTTCAATTCAAGCTTTCTAAAACAGTATTTCCACAAGGACACAGTTCAAAAGCAACATTCTGGGAGTCACAAATCGCTTAAATTAATTGATTAAAATATTTCAGGTAAGTTGTACTTGAACAGATGAGCTACCATGTAGGTATGCTTCCTCTGCAGAAAAAAATTTCTATCAGCAATCTGTGTGTGTCCCAGGAAAAAAGGAGAGTGATGAGTGATAAAGGAATATGGTGCAATTGGGATAATGGTGACTGAGTGCTGCTAATGAGTAAAAATGCGGTTCTGAAAAGTGGAGGCTGCTTTGAATATAACCTTAACTTTTACTTTTAAAGTGAATTTTTGATTTTACTGCTTTGTAAAGAAGAGTGCCGAAAAAACAGATTTGAGAAGATTAATTTAGGCTCTCATTTTAAAGAGAATTTCATTTTTGTCATCTCCTAACTCTGTGTACTAGTAGAGCCATAATGGTGTGGTTAGTAATATCTTTCTGAGTTATAAGAATGAAATTAAGTCCCCTGGTTTTTTAATATAGATTTTTTATATTACATACTTTTTATATATAACACATAATATGAACAACAAAGCTTTCAGCTCACTAAAAATGTAGGGCCTAAGATCAAGTAGCATAATCATCTGGAAGAATTGTTGAAGTGAGAAATCTAAGATGAAAAATTGTGATTGACTAAAAAAAGACATTTAGAAACACAGTATTTAACAATGGAACCACAATTGTGATGTTATTAATAACAGGCAATTGGGACAGAGTTCATAATGATTTAATCCCTAGTCCATTAACTTTTATGAATTTAATAAAAATCTATTAAAATGAAAATATGCTACATTGAAATTACCAAGTTCAGATATGCTCACTTTTGATGAGTTTCTAGAATGCATTCTGGTATGAGTTTTTACCATCTACATGAACTGTGAAACAAATTGCTTTATTTACCATTATCCCAGGTTTTTTTTAGCTTGTCTCTTTTAGTTATTCAAGGAAGCCAATATGCAGTACAACAAAGCAAAGTATCCAGTAACTTCAAATTGTTTTATCTGAATTGGTAGAAAACCAGCTATTATTTAATGAACGCTGGTGCTACAGTTACTGTCGGTTAAAACAATAAGTTAGAAATAAATAACTACGTTTCTCTTCCTCATTCGAAAGTAGTTGGTATTTTGCTACTGTGAAAACCATAATACCTAACATATGTTTTCAAAAGATTTTTTATTAATAATATACTGAGAAAGCTATTCCGATACATTAGAATGTTTGTTGTTTAGAAAAAAATTCGTGAGCAAAAGGATTGCCTTCCCAACTACATAGTAAGCTGGGTTAGTAGCAGCTACATTTGGGTGGAGTGAGGTGAGAGAAAGAGAACATCCCTAATACATATCCTATCTATTTACATTAAGTGGTTGTCCTCAATTAGCATTTATGCTTTTATACAGAAATGGTAGATTGATTGTTTTATCTAAGGCTTAAAACCTTTTATCTGATGGTAGTTATGTAAACCACCACCACTGCCTTTTTATGTCTGTGGATTTAAAGTTTCCCCTATTCAGAATCTGAAAATTTTCACTTGCCTCAACATGTTTACAGTACCTTTTTGCAATTTGTGCTTCCAAAAATTTATTTCATTACCTTAGTATAATTCCCCCTGAAGTACATATATTTTCTGTGAATTATTTTTCACTTACTTCAGGATAAACATAAGAAAATCCATTTGTGGGCGGTGGTCAAGCCTGTAATCCAGCACTTGGAGCCGGACGGGCGGATACGGTCAGGAGATCAAGACCACTAACATGGTGAACCCCGTCTCTACTAAAAATACAAAAAAAAAACGAGCGGCGACTGGGGGCCTATCCCAACTGGAGGCTCAGGAGATGGCGAGCGGAGGCGAGTGCAGTAGCTGAGATCCGCCACTGCACTCCAGCCGGGGACAGGCAACCCGTTCAAAAAAAAAAAAAAAAAAAAAAAAGAAAAATGACATCTTAAACTCAGCACGACTTGAATGAGATGAAACATTTTTATCATAAATTTAGTTTGTTCAATGGAATGATCTGTATCTGCCTTCAGAATCACCTTAGCGTAAGTAGAAGTTTCACTATATATTTTTCAGAAAATATAAATGTCCTGATACAATTAAATCAGAAAGGAACACAAACAGTCAAGAAAGAGAGTGTGGCTTATTTTGGTTGGGAAATACTAGAAAATATTTTCCCATGTAGCTTAATGGATGGTTTTAAATTAAGGGAATTTACTTCTAAAAAATAGTACAGAGGATGACTTCAGAAATCTACCTTCTCTTTCTCCAGCTGTGTATGTTACTTTAGAGTCTTCTAAAACACAAGCATTTAAATGAGAATTTACACCATGACAGCCTATTTTAACTGTCACAGTAAAGGCTGATGATAAACTTATCAAGTAAAGATAGGTTTACTTGATGATAAGATGAGTAATAAGATGAGTAAAAGGCTGAACATAGCAATCCCAGTAATCATGATGGCAATAATGAAGAGGCAGCAACACAGGAGTTGTTGTGACTAACCATAGATTTAAGACCTAGTATCTGGAAAGCATTAAAAAAGGCACTTTCTCAATACCTAGTTTATTGAGAGTTTTTAGCATGAAGAGCTGTTGAATTCTTTTGAAGGCTTTTTCTGCATCTATTGAGATAATCATGTGGTTTTTGTTGTTGGTTCTGTTTATGTGATGGATTACATTTATTGATTTGCGTATGTTGAACCAGACTTGCTTCCCAGGGATGAAGCCGACTTGATAGTGGTGGATAAGCATTTTGTTGTGCTGGTGGATTCGGTTTGCCAGTATTTTATTGAGGATTTTCGCATCGATGTTCATCACGGATATTGGCCTAAAATTATTCTTTTTTTGTTGTGTCTCTACCAGGCTTTGGTATCAGGATGATGCTGGCCTCATAAAATGAGTTAGGAAGGATTCTCTCATTTTCTATTAATTGAAATAGTTTCAGAAGGAATGGTGCCGACTCCTCTTTTTACCTCTGGTAGAATTCAGCTGTGAATCCATCTGGTCCTGGATGTTTTTTGGTTGGTAGGCTATTAATTATTGTCTCAATTTCAGAACCTGTTATTGGTCTATTCAGAGATTAAACTTATTCCTGGTTTAGTCTTGGGATGGTGTATGTGTCCAGGGATTTATCCATTTCTTCTAGATTTTCTAGTTTATTTGCATAGAGGTGTTTATAGTATTCTCTGACGGTAGTTTGTATTTCTGTGGAATCAGTGGTGATATCCCCTTTATCATTTTTACTGCATCTATTTGATTATTTTATCTTCTTTATTAGTCTTGCTAGGGGTCTATTTTGTTGATCTTTTCAAAAAACCAGCTCCTGGATTCATTAATGTTTTTGAAGGTTTTTTTTTTGTGTGTCTCTATCTCCTTCAGTTCTGCTCTGATCTTAATTATTTCTTGCCTTCTGCTAGCTTTTGAATTTGTTTGCTCTTGCTTCTCTAGTTCTTTTAATTTTGATGTTAGGGTGTCAATTTTAAATGTTTCCTGCTTTCGCTTGTGGGCATTAGTGCTATAAATTTCCCTCCATACATTGCTTTACATGTTTCCCAGAGATTCTGGTACCTTGTGTCTTTGTTCTCATTGGTTTCAAAGAGCAGCTTTATTTCTGCCTTCATTTCGTTATATACCCAGTAGTCATTCAGGAGCAAATTGTTCAATTTCCATGTAGTTGTGCGGTATTGAGTAAGCTTCTTAATCCTGAGTTCTAATTTGATTGCACTGTGGTCTGAGAGATAGTTTGTTTTGATTTCTGTTCTTTTATATTTGCTGAGGAGTGTTTCACTTTCAATTATATGGTCAATTTTAGAATAAATGCTATGTGGTGCTGAGAAGAATGTATATTCTGTTGATTTGGGGTGTAGAGTTCTGTAGATGTCTATTAGGTCCACTTGGTGCGGAGCTGAGTTCAAGTCCTGGTTATTCTTGTTAATCTTCTCTTTTCTTGGTCTGTCTAATATTGACAGTGGGGTGTTAAAGTCTCCCATTATTATTGTGTGGGAGTCTAAGTCTCTTTGTGGGTCTCTAGGGACTTGCTTTATGAATCTGGTTGCTTCGGTATTGGGTGCATATATATTTAGGATACTTAGCTCTTCTTGTTGAATTGATCCGTTTACCATTATATAGTGGCCTTCTTTATGTCTTTTGATCTTTGCTGGTTTAAAGTCTGTTTTATCAGAGACTAGGATTGCAACCCCTGTTTTTTTTTTTTTTTTTTTTTTTTTTTTTTTTTTTTTTTTTCTTTCCATAGCTTGGTAGATCTTCCTCCATCCCTTTATTTTAAGCCTATGTAAGTCTTTGGACATGAGATGAGTCTCCTGAATAAAGAACGAGGATGGGTCTTGACTCTTTATCCAATTTGCCAGTCTGTGTCTTTTAATTGGAGCATTTAGCCCATTTACATTTAAGGTTAATATTGTTATGTTTGAATTTGATCCTGTCGTAATGATGTTAGCTGGTTAGAAAGCTGAAACTGGATGCCTTCCTTACACCATACACAAAAATTAACTCGAGATGATTTAAAGACTTCAATGTAAGACCTAATACCATAAAAACCCTGGAAGAAAACCTGGGAAATACCATTCAGGACATAGGCATGGACAAAGACTTCATGATTAAAACACCAAAGGCAATGGCAACAAAAGCCACAATAGACAAATGGGATCTAATTAAACTAAAGAGCTTCTGCACAGAAAAAGAAACTCATCCGAGTTAACAGGCCACCTACAGAATGGGAGAAAATCTTTGCAATCTACCAATCTGACAAAGGGCTAATATCCAGAATCTAGAAAGAACTTGAACAAATTTACAAGAAAAATACAAACAACACCATCAAAAAGTGGGCAAAGGATATGAACAGACACTTCTCAAAAGAAGATATTTATGCAGCAACAGACATATGCAAAAATGCTCATCATCACTGGTCATCAGAGAAAAGCAAATCAAAACCACAATGAGATAACATCTCATCCCAGTTAGAATGGTGATCATTAAAAATTCGGGGAACAACAGATGCCAGAGAGGATGTGGAGAAATAAGAATGCTTTTACACTATTGGTGGGAGTGTAAATTAGTTCAACCACTGTGGAAGAAAGCGTGGTGATTCCTTAAGGATGTAGAACTAGAAATACTATTTGACACAGTGATCCCATTACTGGGTATATACCCAAAGGATTGTAAATCATGCTAGTATAAAGACACATGCACATGTATGTTTATTGTGGCACTACTCACAATAGCAAAGACTTGGAACCAATCCATCAATGATAAATGTCCATCAATGATAGACTGGATTAAGAAAATGTAGCACATATACACCATGGAATACTATGCAGTCATAAAAAAGGATGAGTTTATGTCCTTTGCAGGGACATGGATGAAGCTGGAAGCCATAATTCTAAGCAAACTATTAAAAGGACAGAAAACCAAACACTGCATGTTCTCACTCATAGCTGGGAGTTGAACAACGAGAACACATGGACACAGGGTGGGGAACATCACACACCAGGGCCTGTCGGTGTGTGGGGGGCTGGGGGAGGGATGGCAATGGAGAAATACCTAATGTAAATGTCGAGTTGATGGGAGCAGCAAACCAACATGGCACATGTATACCTATGTAACAAACCTGCATGTTGTGCACATGTACCCTAGAACTTACAGTATAATAAAAAAGTACTTTCTCCATAATTTCATTAAATTATTAATTTAAGAATCTATGAAATAAATGTAATCAAATTCCCAAGAGACACCATACCTAGTTTAGAAAGGCAAATTAGCTGAGTGACTGGATTTCTTATTTCACACAGAGATTGAGAAGGGGTCAGAAAGAATAGGAAAATTGGTAAATTTAGACTTAAGAGTAGAGAACAGATGACCGTGGGGCTTCATTTCTGATTTATAAGACAAAAAGAACCACAATCATGGATGATGAATAGAAGATAAGTTTAAGATTCTGCAACATTTATGACAAGGACTCAGGGAGGTTCATGACATAAGCAAAACTGTGTGTGTGTGTGTGTGTGTGTGTATTTTCCAAAAGGTTTCCAGCAAATTACCAATGCATTTCTGTGCCTTTTGTTTTCCTTTTCCTTTTCCCACACTGAAAAGGAAAAAAAAAGGCAAGGCAAGGTTCAATATTTTTAAATGAGTATGTTTTCATTTTTTACAATCGTCTTTGTCTCCAGTGGAATTTTCTTTTTTCTTTTCTTTTCTTTTTTTGGTGCAATCCTATATGTTCAAGAAAGTGAGAAAGCTCGGGAGCTGGGAAAGTTGCCTTTACATTCAGTCTGCATTTGGAAGAATTCCAAAGGCTAAAATATAATGAAGTGCCTATTGAACAAAGAGAAGCCTTTTGGAGAGAAGAACATGATGTTTGACAACACTGCTAGAGATATACAAGAAATTCGATTAGAGTTGTCCTCTCACAGGTATTAATATTCACATTTCTTCATAAAAAGTTAAATAACTTAGACTGAAACAAAAAGCTCATAAGCAGCTGTGTTAGGGTTCTCCAGAGAAACATAAACTATAGGATATATATATATGTGTGTGTGTGTATATATATGTATATATGCCATTTTTAAATGCATTTTAAAAATATCCAGAGTATAATTACCTCAATGTGAGAATTAATTTCTATACTTTTTGTACATACTGATACTTAGTGATAGATTTTTGCTTTTATATATATATTTGTGTATATACACACACATATACACACATATATGATCAAATATATCATATATATACCTCCTGTGTGTGTGTGTATATATATAAACTCTACATGAATATGGAAGTGGAGATATTCCATGATCTGTTGTCTGCAAGTTGGAGATCTATGAAAGTTGATGGGCTTTTGTGGTTCAGAGAGCCAGAGAGCTGGTGGCATAGATTCAGTCTGAGCCTGAAGGCTCAAGAACCAGAAGAAGAGAGGGCAGGAGATGACCAATGATCCAAGTCAATTAATCAGGCAGAGAGAGAGCAAATCCAACCTTCCTCCACCTTCTTCTATTCAGACCCTCAATGGGTTAGATGGTGCCCACTCAAATCAGGAACAGACATCTTCTTTACTCAATCCAATTCAGATGGTAATCTCTTCAGAAAACACCCTCACAGACTCACCCAGAAACATGTTTCTTAGATATCCTGGTACTCCATGGCCCAGTCAAGTGGACACACAAAATTAATCATCATAAGGCAAACCTGGGATTTTGGTTCCAGATTAATTTTTCTATTATATACTTCAAGCATAAGAGAGCATAACCCGGCCGGGCGCGGTGGCTCAAGCCTGTAATCCCAGCACTTTGGGAGGCCGAGACGGGCGGATCACGAGGTCAGGAGATCGAGACCATCCTGGCTAACACGGTGAAACCCCGTCTCTACTAAAAAAAATACAAAAAATTAGCCGGGTGAGATGGCGGGCGCCTGTAGTCCCAGCTACTTGGGAGGCTGAGGCGAGAGAATGGCGTAAACCCGGGAGGCGGAGCTTGCAGTGAGCTGAGATCCGGTCACTGCACTCCAGCCTGGGCGACAGAGCGAGACTCCGTCTCAAAAAAAAAAAAAAAAAAAAAAAGAGAGCATAACCCATTGAGATACCTCCATCACACTCACTCATATGATCACTCAGTGAGCCAACAATGCAAGTAGGGAGTAATATAGGAAAAATCTAGCTAAAAATGTTGATAAATAGTTTTAAATTGTTTGGTTCAATTCATGTTAAATAACAGCATGCTGTGATTTTAAACTCTAAAATTAAAATAATTGCAGAAATGCAAGTACATAGTATAGTACAATGACAAGTCTATATACATAGCCTCATCATCATTAGAACTTATCAGATTTGGAAAGCCATTTTTAAGTGCTTTTTTTTTTTTTCTTTGAGACGGAGTCTTGCTCTGTCGCCCAGGCTGGAGTGCAGTGGCGCCATCTCGGCTCACTGCAAGCTCAGCCTCCCAGGTTCACGCCGTTCTCCTGCCTCAGCCTCCCGAATATCCAGAGTATAATTATCTCAAAGTGAGAATTGATTTATATACTGTTAGTACATAGTGATACTTAGTGATAGATTTTTGCTTAGAAGATGAGAGTTCTTATTCGATTTGAATGTCCTCTATTGTTTGTACTGTATAACAAGTCATCTTTTCTCACCTACAAAGAAAAATTCCTTTGGAAATTAGTTCTGCTGCTGCATAAAGGTACCTTAGAAAATAACGTAATTATAAATCAAAGGCCCATGATTATGTTAGTTGTAATACTAATCCCCAACATCATTTAACACCTTTCATAATATAAATCTTTATACACTATACCTCATTTAACAGCCATTAACACATTTTCTATCTCAAATCAAGTGTACCAACTAATAATGACTTAATTTTGTTATTTATCAGATGCGATTTTACATTATCAACAATCTTATATTATGCCTGCACAGTTCAATATGTAAAACTTCTGCAAAATATATTGCTCATCTCCTGATACATCATGTTGGCGGCTAAAATTTAACAACAATCAAATTCAGAATATGTTAATTGCCTTGCATTAGGTACAAAAGAAAATGTATCTTATTTATAAAGGTGTATTAAGATGAATTTATAACATCAAAAGATATTTAAGATGTGAAATTATCATAAATGTAATAGAACTTATTATATCTGTATTTTAGGGTTTTGCATGGACACATACATACACACACACACATACACACAAAATACTATTGCAAAATATATTGACTAGAATAATTAAATGTAGACAAATTCCTCAGAAATTTAAAGTTAGTAATCTTAGCCTGGTAGTGACTTACTTATTCAAAAGAAATTCTACATTGAGCCATAACACCATAGCGAAATATGCAATAGGTTGCTTATTATTTATTTTATTTAATTGGTAGAATTCTAGGTTTCAAAATTAAGAAATAAGTAAGATTATTTTGGACATCACATTTAATTAATAATTTACTTTTACACTTAATTTTACTTCTGGTTGCTTCATGTATCTGTTAGAAATCGAGCAAATACAGTCCCTAATGTGTGTTGGGAAATTGTATGATCCTTTCCTGTTTTATGCCTCAGTTTTCTTCTCTGTATTCCAGTGATAAACATAGTATCAACTGTGTAGGTCTGTTGCAAAGATGGATTTTATCATTAAATATTTCCAATGTTAATGTTATTCTGATATAATTTAAACAATTTAATTCCCAATTTTCAGTCGATAGTATTTAGAAATGTAATGGAATATTATTTTTTGAATTTTTTTTTTTTTTTTTTTTGAGGCAGGCTTACTCTGTTGCCTAGGCTGGAGTGCAATGGCATGATCTTAGCTCACTGCAACCTCCGCCCCCAGGGTTCAAGTGATTCTCTTGCCTCAGCCTCCTCGGCAGCTGGGGTTACAGGTATGCACCACCACGCCAGGATAATTTTTGTGTTTTTAGTAGACAGAAGGTTTCACCATGTTGGCAAGGCTGATCTCGAACTGCTGACCCCAGATGATCAACCCACCTCGGCCTTCCAAAGTTCTGGGATTACAGGCATGAGCCACTGTGCCTGGCCTATTTTTTTAACTTTTATCCTGCTACTTTCAAAAAACCACTTACTAGGTCCAGTAGCTATTATGTTCATTCTTTAGTAAATTTTTGTAGACTTCTTACGATTTTCTGTGTACCTGCTCATGTAGCCTGAAAACAAAGAATGTTTCTTATTTTCCAAAGTACATGCTATTCATCTATTTATCTTGCCAACCTGAAATGATTAGGACCTACACTAAATTGAATAGAAGTGATGAGAGTGGGTATCTGCCTTACTGGATGTCTTAAGAAAGTGTTCAATAATGTCAGCTAAAAGTTTTCCTCATTGTTCTTTCTTTTTAAAACTTTTACAGATGACTTTTATTAAATGCAGGGACTCTTCTACATTTCTAGTTTGCTTAAGGTTTCTATCATAAAAATGTGGAATATTTAATTTTTTCTTCATTATCAAGGTTATCGTATCATTTTTACCTTCATTCTGTTTATTTGATGAATCATATTAATTTATATTTAAATATTAATATATTCTTGCATTTCTAGGTACATTGTATTTACCCATGGTATGTTGTTTCATATATATGTGGAATCATGCATGAATGGATTTTATTAGCAAATTTAGAGAATTTTAGCAAAATAAAACTTTTAATATTTTTCATTTTTGTGTGTAAGGAATATTGTCCTCTGTATATTTTCTTGTAATGTCTCTGTCTAGTTCAATATCAAGATTTTCTTTTTATACAATGAGTATGTTTTAGCATTTCATGCTGTGAATTGGTTTATTAGTTACACTTTTGTTTTGTTTATTTTTGTAGTGGTTTCTCTAGTGTTTATAATATGTGCCTTTAACTTATCACAATATACCACCTCATGCATATATTAAAACTCTTGCAAGAATATTTGCCCATTTTTCTTTTTATACCTTGTGATATTATTGTCATGTATTTTTCTTCTCCATCTGTTATATTTATACAGTACAATTTTTATTTTTTGATGTATTAGGGTTCTCTGGAGGGACAGAACTAATAGGATACATCCATATTAAAAAGGGAGTTTATTAATGAGAACTAACTCACAGGATCACATGGTAAAGTCACACAATTGGCCATCAGCAAGCTGAGAAGCAAGGAAGACAGGTATGGATCAGTCAGAGTCTCAAAACCTCAAAGGTACTTTTGAAAAAGTACATTTTTTAAAAATGAACTTCACCCACTGATTTTTTTTTTCAATAGTCTTCATTCCTTTCTTTTGTTCCTGTTTCTATCTAGTATTATTTTCCTCACATCAGAGGAATATTCTTTAGCATGTCATAGAGAGTAGGTATTCTCACAATAAATTATTACAACATCTGTTTGTCTATACAATTTTTAATTTAATCTTCATATTTGTAGAGCATTTCTAGGTATCAAATTCTAGATTTAAAATTGCTTTTTATTATAATTGTTTTCAGCATTTTAAAGATGTTGTTCCATCGTCTTTTGTCTTTCATTATTTCTGATAGCAGTCTTTTGTATGTCTTATATTTCTGTTTCTTTATATAACCCATTGCTGTTTTAATATTTTTCTTTATTATTAATTTTCAACAACTTGTGAGGTGTCTTGATGTATTTTTGTTGTGTTATCCTGCTCATGATTTGTTGGATTATTTAAATTAATAAATTTGCTATTTTCATCAAATTTTAAAACTGTTGATCATTATTTCTTTAAGTAATTTTTTTCTGATGTTCTACCCTTCTGAAATTTCTATTATGCATATGTTAGTTTATTATTAGACAGATTCCTGAGGTTCTGTTCATTTTATCATTGTGTGTGTGTGTTCTATTATTATTAGATACAACTGCTATGTCTTTTGGTCAGTGATCTGATCTTCTATGGTATCTAATCTGATGCAATTTTAAGATTTTGTCCAGTGAATCTTTATTTCAAACATTTACTTTTCACATGAAGAAACTCTTTATGGTTCCTGTTGTATATCTTTTCTTTCTCTCATTTTCATGTTTTTCTTTAAATACATGTATATGTAGTTAATCTTGTCTACTATTTATGCTACATCTGTTATGTAAGGTTTTTTTTTAATTGATTGACTTTTTTTTCACATTGTTCTGCTTCTTAGTAAGTCTATTTACTTTTCCTTTGATGCTGAGCATTGTGTGTATTATATAATTGAGTTTTGAGATTCTAACTTCCTTCAAACAAAGTGATGAGCTGTTTTCTCAGGAAATGAAGATTGCTGATTATCAGTTTGATCCCTTTGAGACCCATGTCTCAGGAGAGCTAGACTAGCATTTTTCTGTAGTTATAGTTTGGCACTACTACCAGGTTGTAGCTTCTCTGCAGTCTCCACTGAAAGACACAAGGAATCAGCAAGGTCTCTGTACTCTGGGGGTTTGGAGTTCAAATTTCTTCCTTCCTTTTGTAATCTCTAAGAATTGTTTAGCTTGTATACCTGTTTGCTTTCTTTAAGCTTGTGGGGTTTCACTTTCTGCATGTGTGGTAGTATTCAGCAAGGACTCAAGCATTCAAAACTCAGGACTACATCCTGAATTTTTTCTGCTTTTTTCCTTTCTAAAACTTTCCCCTTTGATTCATAACCACTTAGTTTCCCCAAACTCTGTCTCTTTAATTCAGCTAAGCTGCTGAGCGATGCTTAGTCCTTACCATTCTACCATATATTTCATTCGGGAAACTGCCTTCTAGCAAAAAGAAGTGTTGATGGTAAGGCTACCTCATTTCCTCCTTCTCTCAAGGATGACCGTTCTGCACTGCTTATTGTCTGATATCTGCAAATAGATTAGGATATATACCCCAACTCTCTCTCTCTCTCTCTCTCTCTCTCTCTCTCTCTCTCTCTCACACACACACACTCACACTCCAGCATTGAGGGAGCTTAAGTACAGTTTTTGTTTTGTTTTGTTTTGTTTTTTAATCCATCATTGCCAGAAAGTAAATCAAAAGCTGGGTTTCCCGTATATAAAAACAAAATTTTAATGGATTGAGGGCTCACTAAATATAATTCAAGAAAGAAGAATGAATAGGAAAAATTCTTGTCCCAAAAAAGAAGAAAAACCCCCATGGTGCTTAAGGGAAACTTAGAGAAACTGGAAAGACATAAGAGTATAAAGTGTATAGACACAGAGATCAAAATTTTCTGACACTATGGTCCAAATATTTGTATACATGAGAGTGGATATAGAAAAGATGGCATAAACCTCTCATAGAACGAAGGTCAGAGAAAACATCGCAGTGAAGCTTTAATACTGATTTTCATTCTGAACTCAAAGAAGGACTATGAAACAGGCTGTTCTACTCTTGACTTAAAATCTACACTGTACCAATAGCTGGTAGGCTCCCTGGAAGGTAAAATACATCTGAGAGCTTCCCAGATTTTGCACACATTGGCATAGTGAATAAGTATTTATCATAAGTTTTCTGTCCTACACCAGGTAGTGGCAATTTTAAGAAGTACAGTTCACAGGTAAAGACCCAGGCTTGGATCTTCAACCTAAATAACAAGCAGAAAGAGTCTTTCTAAAAATACTGAGTATAATTAGAAATAAGCAGAGGATTTGAAAATCCAGGATATTCAAGCTATGAAAGTTTTTATGTATTCACAAGATCTCCTTCAAATGAAAGTGGAAAAATGTATGTTAGCTTATTACTGTGTACCACAAATAAAATCTCTATTCCTTCTTAATTGATACATGTATTAATTAATAAGTCACTCTCTCCATTAACTCACCCTTCCATTAATTAACAGTATCTTTTATTATAGACATCACAAGGCAGATACTGTAATAGCTGCTTTGAATACAAAGGTAAGGAAGACATAACATCTCTGTCCTCAGTCCTTGTCTTCCATTAAGGAAGAGATACAGAAAAGCAGATGTGCATTTATAATAGGTGGTTAAAGTGTTGTGGAAGATCCGAGATCCCCTGGGACACAGACTTCCAGAGATTGCTTCCTGTAAAAAGAAATATGTCAGCTAACTTGCCTCCAGAGTCTAAACATATAACTATGTACATGCATAGTTCAGATCATTCTAAAATGACTGTTTGAGAAGTAGCCGTATCTCTTTGATACTACAGTATTTATTTTCCAGTTTTAATAACACGAAGATGAAATAGAAGCTACTCCTTGTGTCTTTACTGATAAGGCTAAACTCTAGAGCATTCACAATATTGTCAAGATTTATTAAAAGACCTATGTTGAAATTTAGGTTGTTCTAATGTGTTAAGATTGTACATGAAATGCTACAAATGTCCTAATCCCCTTTATTTGCAAGATATAAAATCCTTCACAGAAGCCTGAAGCATGACAACAAAACAAACTCAGGAAATCATTGGAGGAGGCCAGGTTTTAAATACTAACAGTTATGCCAGCCATAGTAAGATCAAAACTTTCTGTTGTATTGAGGTTGTCAGCAATAAACTCTAATCAAATTTGCTCTAAAATTACAGCAAAAGGGAGAATATGATTCCCATTCTTGGTCTCCTTGGACTAATTTCAACCAACAGGTTTTACTTTGTTCATTCATGTACAATATCCATACCTTTGCCAAACCATACATAATGACCCTCCCAGTTTTCAGCAGCATGGAATCATCATAGGCTTAAAGAACATCTCATGCCACACCATCATGTTTATTTCATAATGCTCCCACACAGAACTCTAACATTTTACACCTGCATCTCAGAAAAATACCTTCCTAATAGAAAGTTATGTAAGCATATGGAAATATATTGTATCAATTCATAGATGTATTTTCAGAATAATTTTTATTCTTAAAAATTATTTTATTTTCAGAATAATTTTCAGGATATGTGGGGTGTGTGTGTGTGTGTTCTAATAAACCTCAAACAAGATTGTATTACATGTATAGTCATGTATTGATTTACCAGTTGTGTGCAGATAAAATAATATGTATCTGTAGAAACATATGAACATTGCATTCAGTGTTATGATTATGTGTTTAAATGTTCCATGATTCGGCATTACAGAATTCAAATTCTGGGATCCTCTGTGTCCTTGAAACCTACTTATCAGTTATTCCAGTTCATGAATGATCACCAGCCAAAATTTTCATTTGCTTATATTTGTGTCTGTCTCTGTGTGTGTGTGTGTGTGTGTGTGTGTGTGTGTGTGTGTGTATGTGTCTGAGAGAGAGAGAGAGAGAGAGAGAGAGAGAGAGAGAGAGAGAGAGAGAGAGAGAAAGAATACTAATGAGTAATCAGAGGGCTGAACAGTCAGACAGCAATGAAGTAATGCCATGATACATTTCTCCACTTTTTCTACAAATGGTGTGGGAATAATAGGCATCCACATGCAAAAATTAAATATCATACTTCATAAAAATTAGCTTATAATGAGTCATAGATATAATTGTAAAACAAAAACAAAAAAATCTATGACTTTTCAAAGAAAACATAGATAACATGGTTTGGCTCTGTGTCTCCACGCAAATCTCATTTTGTAGCTCCCATAATTTCCACTCATTCTGGGAGTGACCCAGTGGGAGATGATTGAACCAAGTGGGTGGGTATTTCCCATGCTGTTCTTGTAATAGTGAATGGGTCTTACTAGATCTGATGATTTTAAAAACGGGAATTGCCCTGCACAAGCTCTCTCTTCACCTGCTGCCATCCATGTAAGATGAGACTTGCTCCTCCTTGCCTTCCACCATGATTGTGAAGATTCCCCAGCCATGTAGATCTATAAGTCCAGTAAACCTCTTTCTATTGTAAATTGTCCAGTCTCACGTTTGTCTTTATCACCAACATGAAAATCAGCAAATACAGTATATTGGTACCAATAGAGTGAGGTGCTGCTGAAAAGATACCTGAAAATGTGAAAGCGACTTTGGAACTGGGTAACAGACAGAGGTTGGAACAGTTTGGAGGGCTCAGAAGAAGACAGGAAAACATGGTAAAGTTTGGAACTTCCTGGAGACTTGTTGAATGGCTTTGCCCAAACTGCTGATAGTGATATGTACAATAAAGTCCAGACTGAGGTGGTCTCAGATGGAAATGAGGAACTTTTTGGGAACTGGAGCAAAGGTGATTCTTATTATGTTTTAATAAAAAGACTAGCAGCATTTTGCCCCTGCCTTAGAGATTTGCAGAACTTTGAACTTGAGAGAGATAATTTAGGGAGGAAGAAATTTCTAAGCAGCAAAGCCTTCAGGAGTTGAGTTGGGTGCTGTTAAAGGCATTCAGTTTTAAAAGGCAAACAGAGCACAAAAGTTTGGAACATTTGCAGTCTGACAATGTGATAGAAAAGAAAGTCCCATTTCCTGAGGAGGAACCCAAACCAGCTGCATAAATTTGCATAAGTAATGAGCAGTCAAATGTTAATACCCCAGACACCAGGGAAAATGTCTCCAGGGCATGTCAGAGGTTTTCACAGCAGCACCTCCCATCACAGGTTGGGAGGCCTAGGAGGAAAAAGTGGTTTCATGGGCCAGGCCCAGTGGCCTTGTGCTGTGTGCAGCCTAGGGATTTGGTGCCCTGTGTCCCAGCTGCTCCAGCCATGGCTGAAAGCGACCAACATAGAGCTTGGGCCTTGGCTTCAGAGGGTGCAAGCCTCAAGCCTCGGCATCTTCCACATGATGTTGACCCTGAGAGTATACAGAGTCAATAACTGAAGTTTGGGAACCTCCCCCTAGATTTCACAAGATGTATGGAAACACCTGGATGCCCAGGTAGATGTTTGCTGTAGGGGAGGGGTCCTCATGGAGAACCTCTGCTAGGGCAGTGCAGAAGGGAAATACGGGGTCGGAGCCCCACTGGGGCACCATCTATTGGAGCTATGAGAAGAAGGCCACCGTCCTCCAGATCTCAGAATGATAGATTCATGGTACAATGACAGCTTGCACCATGCACATGGAAAAGCCACAGACACTCAACACCATCCCATCAAGGCAGCTGGGAGGGAGGCTATGCCCTGCAAAGCTGCTAGGGCAGAGCTGCCCAAGACTATGGGGACCTTCCTCTCGCACTGGTGTGACCTGGATGTGAGACACGAAGTCAAAGGAGATCATTTTGGAGCTTTAAGAATTGACTGCCCTGCTGGATTTTGTACTTGCAGGAGGCCTGTAGTCCCTTTGTTTTGGCCAATTTATGCAATTTGGAATGGCTGTATTTATCCAATACCTGTACCCCCATTGTATCTAGGAGGTAACTAATTTGCTTTGGATTTCATAGGCTCATAGGCAGAAGGGACTTGTCTTATCTCAGATGAAACTTTGGACTGTGGACTTTGAGTTAATGCCAAAATGAATTGAGACCTTGGGGGACTGTTGGGAAGGAAGGATTGGTTTTTAAATGTGAGGAAATGAGATTTGGGAGGGGCCATGGGCAAAACAATATGGCTTGGCTGTGTCTCCATCCAAATCTCATCTTTAGCTCCCATAATTCCCATGTGTTGTAGGAGGGACCCTGGTGGGAGATTGAATCATGGGGCTGGGTTTTTCCCATGCTGTTCTCATGATAATGAACAGGTCTCACAAGATCTGATGGTTTTAAAAATGGGAGTTGCCCTGCATAAGTTATCTCTCTGCCTGCTGCCATTACATAAGATGTGACTTGCTCCCTCTTGCCTTCTGCCCTTATTGTGAGGCCTACCCAACACGTGGAACTGTAAGTCCAATAAACCTCTTTCTTTTGTAAATTGCTCAGTCTCATCAGCAGTGTGAAAATGGACAAATACAGGAGAGAATCTTCATACAGTAATCAGGTAAATCAATTTTGACATGACAAAAACAACTTTGAAAAATTAGACTTTATAAAAATTGAAACATGTTCTCTGAAAGGTACTTTTAAGATAATGAAAATGCAACTACAGACTGAAAGAACTAAATATCCAGCAAAAGTCTTGTGTTAAAATAAAATAAATTTATTTTAAAGTTAAAGGTTCACTTACTGCATGAGTCAGCCATCTCACTCCATAGTATTTAGTCACATGAAAACTTATTTTCACACAAAAACTTACACATAAATTTTTATAGAATATCTATTTATAATTGCCCCAAACTGGAAGCTACACAAATTTTTTTTCTATAGATGAATGGATAAAAAACTGTGGTAGTTCCCTGCAATGGAATAATAATAAGCAATAAAAAAGAGGAAAGTGTTGATTCACATACCTTGTATAAAACTCAAAGTGAACATGAAAGCAGACAGTATCAAATGGTTACATACTATATGATTCGATTTATGTGACATTCTCAAAATAATCAGACAAGGTAATATAGAACACATCAGTGATTTCCAGTTGTCTGGGATCCAGAAAAAGTGTTCAGATGGGTAGCATAACGGGACATTTCCAGAATGATAGGACTGTCCTGTATTCTGATTGTGGAAGTAACACAAATTTAGAAATTGTTAAAATTCATAGAATTTTATACCAAAACAGTCAATTCCACTATATTTTAATTAAAATGAAAAAACAAGAACATTCAGATAATATTTTTTCAGAATTGAGACTTGTTGATTCTAATGTGTTATTACACATATAGTAGTTTTTTTCTCCTAAATTGTTGCCTTTTCAAAGTAGAAATCATGTTTTTAAAAATATTTTTGAAGCACTTTGCTGCCTCTTCTTTTTTGAAAAAGAATTATTTTTAATTTTTATGGGTATATAATAGGTGTATATCTTTATGAGGTACAGGATATTTTTATACAGGCATGCTATGTATAATAATCCTGTAAGGGTAAGCAAGACATCCATCACCTCAAGCATACATCATTTCTTTGTGCTACAGACATTCCATTTGTACTCCCTCAGTTATTCTACAATGAACAACAAATTGTTGCTGACTGTAGACACCTTGTTGTGCTATCAAATACTAGCTCTTATTCATTTGAAGTATGTTGTCATACTCATTAACCATCCCCATTGCCCCCATGCCCCTCAACACCACTACCCTCTCTAGCCTCTTGTAGCCATCATTCTACCTCTAGCTCCATGAGTTCAGTTGTTTTACTTTTTAGTTCCCAGAAGTAAGTGATAACATGTGAAGTTTGCCTTTCTGTGCCTGGCTTATTTTGTTTATCATAATATCCTCTAGTTTCATCCATGTTGCTGCAAATGACAGGATCTCATTCAGTTTTTTTCATGACCAAATATACTCCACTGTGTATTTGTACCATGTTTTCTTTATCCATTTCTCTGTTGATGGACACTTAGGTTGATTCCAAATCTTGGCTATTGTGAATAGTGTTTCAATAAACATGGGAGTGCAGATAGCTCTTTGATACACTGATTTTCTCTCTTTTGGGTATATACCCAGCAGTGGGATTGCTGGATCATGCAGCAGCTCTACATTTAGGTTTTGGAGGAACTTCCATACTGTTCTCCACAGTGATTGTACTAATATGCATTCCGATCAACAGTGTATAGGGATTCCCCTTCCTCCACATCCTCGCCAGTGTTTTTTATTATCTGTCATGTGAATATAGTCCATTTTAACTGGAGTAAGATGATATCTCATTGCAGTTTTGATTTGCATTCCTCTGATGATCAATGATGTTGAGCATCTCTTTATATAGCTGACTGTCATTTATATATTTTCTTTTGAAAAATGTCTATTCAAAGCTTTTGTCCATTTTTAAAATCAGATTATTCAATTTTTTCCTACTGAGTTGTTTGAGCTCTTTATATATTCTGGTTATTAATAACTTGCCAGATGGATAGTTTGCAACTATTTTCTCCCATTCTGTGGATTGTCTCTTTACTTTCTTGATTGTTTCCCTTTGCTGTGCAGAAGCTTTTTTACTTGATGTGATCCCAGTTATTCATTTTTCTTTGGTTGCCTGTGCTTATGGGATATTACTCCAGAAATCCTTGCCCAGACCAATATCCTGGAGAGTTTCTTCAATGTTTTCTTTTAGCAGCTCCATATTTTGAGGTCTTCCACTTAAGTCTTGAATCCATTTGATTTGATTGTTATATATGGTGTGAGACAGGGGTCTAGCACCATCCTTCTGCACATGGATATCTAGTTTTCTCAGTATTATTTATTAAACTGTCCTTCATGTCTTTTCTTCTTCTAAAAGGAAAAAAAACCTTTTATTTTAGAAAAGTTTTAGATTTATAAAAAAAACTGTGAAGATCATTTTTATGTGTGTAACAGATGTTTTCCTGTTAACATGTGACATTAGTGTGGTACACTTATTACATGAACTGATATGGATACATTATTATTAACTGAAGGCCATACTCCATTTATTATTATTATTTTTAAACCTAATGTCCTTTTTCTATTTCAGGCTTCCATTCAGGTTACTACACTACATTTAGTAGTACTAACTATTTACAATACTCTTGGCTATGACAGTTTCTTAGGTTTTTCCTGTTTTTGGTGACATTGAGAGTTCTGAGGAATCCTGGTCAGTTATTTTGTAGAATGTCCCTCACTGGAATTTTTCTGTTTTTTTCTCATGATTAGACTGGAGTTACATCTTTTTAGGAGGTAGATCATAGGGGTTAAATGCAATTTTCATCACATTGTATCAACCATCATCATAACTTATTACTTATTGATGTTAAACTTGAACAAATGGCCAAGGTAGAGTGTCAGATTTCTTTCTTGTAAAATTATTTTTTGGTCATATTTTCCATACTTTACTCTTTGAAAATAAGCTGTAGCCAATAATTGGGGTGTGGGGATTTATGTAAAACCTCATAGAACAGAGTATCTACATAAATTATTTGAAATATTTTTGCTCAGGAGGTTTGTCTATTCCGCCACATTTAATTCTTTATTTAATCATTCATTTATATAGTATGAACACATAAATATTTTATAATTTAAATTATTATCTAACACCACTTTATTATTTGCACAGCTAATTTTACCTTTGATTATTATAGTGATCTTTCAAATGTCTCTTGTGTCCCTTTCATTGTTGTGAATTATTTTTTCTTGGTATTCCACTACTTTCTGGCACTTTAAGAAGTTCCAGACTCTCCTTGTTAATTTCCTTCCCCAGTAGTAGGTTTATATATTTCTTCAAGGATGACTGGTTTATTTTATTGGACAACATTATTAGAAGCAAAGATCTGGGTGTCAGGTATGCTTACTGATATTAGAGTTTCTTTTCTTCTAGACTTCTCAGCTGAAGAAATAAGGAAATGTGGCATCTGCATACTAAAATGTATTGTTGGGGCCAAGGGAAACTTCCCCTTAGCTCTAAAGGGATGCTGAAAAAATCAACTCAAAAAAGGCATATTAATTGGAGAAAAGGCATCCAAAATAAAGACCCAAAGATATAGGGAAAATTGTCCATTTTTATGTTTAGATTCAATAAAGTATGAACAGCCATGTAGAAATATGATTGAGCCAAAAGGGTACGATCTAATGCTAATAGAGCCAATAGGGAAGCTTAGAAAGGTCTGTCTGCCTAGATTCTTCTTGGCCTCTCTAGGCAGCATTCCTTCCTTCTGGGTATGGGACAAGACCAACTCTTGAATGGGGTTCTTATGACATATAGTCAAACAAGGTAGGTCAGGTCATTTTTTATGGCTGATATTTACATAGAAAGGCAGAGAAAAAGTTACAGTAATATTTTTAGGTTTTGTGGCTGTCTTTGGGGAAAAGACGTTCTGACTGATTTCTGTGACCTGCTTTGGGGAAAAAGGGGTTCTAGTTTCTACCACCTGCCTTAGGGAAGAAGGATTCTAGTTTCAGTGACTAGCCCCCAGGGGAGAATTAGAATGAGAAACAGGAGGGAAGAAGAAGGTCAGAGAAAAAGTTTTGCTTCTGAGGCCTTCCTTTTGGGATATTGCTTTCTGAGTTCCAACAGTATATAGACATATCTACAAAAATTTTCATATGTAACTCTGTATGTATCTTTGGCTACCCACGAGTTCATACAGATGCATTCAACTCTAATACACTATCACTTGGATCATCCTGGCCTCCTCCTTTTGTTTATCCATAACTTCCCATTCCAACAGTGAAAACCCTGGCTCCATTATCTGCCACTGAATGCCAGTGTCGATTTATAGCAGTATCAGATAGGTTAACACATGCCCCCATGGGAAACAATTTTAAAGTAGAGCGCAGTACTTACATACAGTAAATTTTGCCTTTACTCTTGTAACTCTACTCAATTCCAAAGTGACTTAGGTGGGTGAATTTTTCCCCCAACCCTCTTCAGTGAAGCTAATTAATCTAACGGTATACATTTGTAATACAGTAAGATTTTATGTCATGTGATGCCTCAGACTCCTAAATTATTATTTATTTTGATTTTTCACAACATTTTCACCCTTTGCTCTGAAAAGTTCTGTTTTTGACAAATGCTGGGTGTTAAGTATTCACCATTGAAGTACTACGCAGAATAATGTCACCACACTAGAAAACTCCCTGTGCTTCAACTGTTCAGCCCTCTCTCCCTTTGAATGCTTGGCAAACACTGATTTTTTTAATGTGTATATAGTTTTGCACTATACTTCCAGAATGTAGTGTAATTGAAATTACAGAGTTTGTAACATTTACATACTGGCTTTGTTAACTTAGTACTATGTAATTAACATTCGCCCCTGTCATTTCATGGATTGAAATTTCATTTATTTTTATCACTGAATAATAATTCTTGTATGGCTATACCACAGTTGGTTTAAAAATTTACCCATTGAAAGCATTTTTGCTGCTTCCAGTTTGGGGAGATTATGAATAAAACTGCTATAAACACTGGTGTGCAGGTTTTGTGTAGTCATAAATTTTAATATTAATCAGTTGGGTGAATACCTAGGAATGCAATGTCTTGGCTGCACAGTAAGACTAGGTTTAATGTTATAAGAAACTACCAAACTGTCTTCCAAAGTAGTTGTACAATTCCCACAAAGAATGAATGAGTTCCTGTTGTACCACATCCTTGCCAGCAATTGATATTTGAAATGTTAGGATTTTACTCATTTTAATAGATGTGTAGTGGTATATGATTGTTATTTTAATTTGCAACTCCATTATGATAAAAGATGTTGAGTGTCTTTTTATATGCTTATTTGCCACCTATTTATTTTGTTTAGAGGTTTCAGAACTTTGACCCAATTTTTTAACTGATTATTTGTTTTCCTATTGCTAAATTTTGACAATTATTTGTATATTTTTGGATATAAGACTTTTATAGGCTATGTGATGTGCAAATATTTTCTCCCATTCCATGGCTTTTTTTTTTTTTTTTGCCCATTCTAGTCACAGTACTTTTCACTAAATAAACATTTTAATTTTGATAAAGTCCAAATTATTTTTATAGACTTTTATTTTTGATGCTGTATCGCAAATTCACCACAAATCCAAGATCATATCTATTTTCTCTTATGTTTTCTTTTAAAAGTTTTGTAGCTTTGTATTTTATATTGTTGGAGTTCAGAACATGCTACTGCAAAATGTAGTGCCTGATAGGTCACTCTCTGACTTTCCCCTGCCTTTCTGTGTGAGATTTGGTAATAAAGGAATTTTCTGACATACTTCTCCTGATAGTGGGTCCTAAAACCCTCATCTGACAGATGGTCCTTCTTTATACTCATAGGAAAGAAATACTACCCAGGGAAACCTAGAAGAATTTGAACAAACAGATGTTGCTGAGTTCCTCCCATTAGATCATACCCTTCCTGTCCAATCATACTTCTACATAATTGTCCACTCTTCTTGAAATCTAAGCATAAAAATATACAAATTTGCCTTGGTCTTTGGGTCTTCATTTCTGAAGGCTCCTGTGCAAGGCAAAACTTCTGACAAATAATTTTTTAATCCTTTTTTCCTGTTAACCTGACTTTTGTTATAGGGGTTTTAACCATGACACTTATAGTGGGGGATAAAAGGTATTACTTTTTCTCTGTTACAGTATTTTGAGTTAAAATTTGCAAAAGGGGAAGGATGTATGTCTGTTTTTGTTTCTTTTCTTTCTTTCTTTCTTTCTTTCTTTCTTTCTTTCTTTCTTTCTTTCTTTCTTTCTTTCTTTCTTTTTTCTTCCTTCTTTCTTTTTTTCTTTCATCTTTCTTTCCTTCTTTTCCTTGCTTTATCATTTTTGGCATATGGACATTCTGTTTCCTCAATACCATTTGTTGAAAAGACTATTTTTTCTTCATTAATTTGTTCTTGTTCCTTCTTCAAAGATCAGTTGTACTATATTGTGTAGGTCTATGTTGGATCTTTCTATATTGTTTCTTTGGTCTATTCTTTCACCATGATGTCTTGATTTCTATGGCTTTATAGTAAATCTTAAAGTCAGGTAGTGTCTGTCCACCAACTTGGTTCCTCTTCCTTGGCATTGTGTTAGCCATATGTTGGTCTGTTTCTTTTCAATATAAATTTTGGAATTTTGCTTTGGATTGCCTTGAACCTATAGATCTCCTTTGGAAGACATTATAACAATATTGAATCTTCATATCTATGTATACTGAATATCTCTCCGTTCATCTAGAACCACTTTGACTTCTTTGTCACGATGTTATCATTCTTAACATACAGATACTGTCTATATTTTGTGGTATATATAACTATTTTATGTTTTGGTGATAAGTGGTATTATGTTTTTTTAAAATGTATAATTCTAATTATTCAGTGTATAGGAAAGTAATTTACCTTGGTATATTAACCTTGTATAAAGGGACCTTTAGTAGGTTATTAGTGCCAAAGTGTTATTATTATTATCTGGGATTTCCTGCATACATAATTATGTAATTTGCAAACAAAAACAGTTTAATTTTTTTCCTCCTGATTTGTATTCATTTCATTTATTGTCTTATTGCATGAGCTAGCACTTTTCTTGTCTTATTGCATGAGCTAGTACAATGTTGAATAGGAGTGACAAAGAAGTCATTCCTTTTTTTCGGTCTTTGAAAGACAGTATTTAGTTTCTCACTGCTGGGCATAATATTAGCTGTAGGGGTTTTTTAATAGCAAATTATATCCCTAGTTGGCTAAGAGGTTTTATCATGAATAAGAAATGAGTTTTGTCAAATGCTTTTTCTGCATATCTTTTTTTCTTCTTTGCTTATTGATGTGGTGGGTTGTATTAATTGACTTTTTTTCAACAGCTTTGTAAACCTGGAATAAATTTAATTAGAGATTGCATATAATTTTTTATTATTCCATTTGCTAACATTTTGTTTAGAATTTTGGCTTCTATATTCGTGAGAGAAATTATTCCATAGTTTTTCTTTCTTGTAATGTATTTGCCTGTTTTTTGTGATTCGTTAATGCTGACCTCATAGAAAGTTAGGAGGTGTTCACTCTGCTTCTATTTTCTGGAAGATATTGTAAGAAATTGGCATTTTTTTAAGTGTGTGATATGTATTTGGCATGAGATTTTGGTATTTGTCCTGAATGGAGTTCTCTGAGATTTCTGGATATGTGTTTTGATGTGTATTATTAATTTTGGAATATTCTTGGTCATTGTTATTTCAAGTAATTCTGCTATATTATCTTCTGCTATTCCAATCATATGTGTGTTATACTTTTTGAAATTGTTCCACAGTCTTTGGATAATTTCTTCTTTTTTATTGTCTTGTTTCTGTCTCATTTCATTCTAGGAATTTTCTTTTGACATATTGAAGCTCACTGATTCTTTCCTTAGCTTTGTCCAGGTTACTAATAAGCCTATAAAAGGCATTGTTTATTTATGTCACAGTGTTTTGGATTTCTAACATTTTCTTTTTCTTCTTTCTTAGAGTTTCCACCTTTCTGATTATATTTTCCATGTGTTCTTGTATGTTATCTACTTTTTCTAATAGAGCCACTAATATTCTAATCATACTTGAAATTTCTGTCTGATAATTCCACCACTGTGTCATATCTAGGATAGTTATGATGTTTGCTTTGGCTCTTAAGACTTTATTTGCTTTCCCTTTAATATGTCTTGTAAATTTTGTCAAAAGCTGGGCATGTTGTACCACATAATAGGAACTGAGATAAACAAGTTTTAGTGTGAGGTTTAATCTGGCTTGGAGACAAGCTGTGTTTAGTATTTGGTGTACTGTACTTGTCTGAGTTTCCAAATATCTCTACTGTCCTTGTTTTGTCTCTCTTGTGTCTTAGAGATTCCCTACAAACTTCTTCTTAAGTGGAATCTGTGCCTTGTAGCTCTCTTAGCTGCAACCCACTGTTATTATCCTGAAGCACTGTTGATGTGGTATTAAGGCATAGTTGACAGGGAAGTATTCTATAATTCTATGAGTATTCTATAATTCTGTAATTATAGTGAGCCTGTGTCATTAAGCTGTTACCTTCACAGGTGTTTCTCAATTTTTGTCCCATTGTAGGTAATAAAGAAATGCTTGAGGAGACTCAAATCAGATAATACCCCTTCTCCCATGTTGGATAAGTCTTTGATAAAGTCTTTTCCCTTGTTTAGTAGGCTTTTGCTATGGAGAATGCTGTGGGTATATTGGAAAATGGTTACCTTTTTCCTCTGTTAAAAACAAAAGTGTTTTTCTTGACTATTTACTGTGAGAACCTGCTGAGTCTCCAGGAGGTAAAATCTACACAATTATGGAAGCCCCTTCCAATACTACAGTCCCAAGATTGTATTACTCTCACAGTGGGCCATACTCTTGCCTTCAGCAGTGTGTCAAAGTTATCACCTAAATGTTCATACTTACATTAGAAATTTCCTGAAGTCTTAAGTATCTCTTACAGAGTTTGCTATATTTTCCATTCTTTTGATCTCAATATCAGCAATATTCCTTTACATTGTTTATTTGGAGCTGTTATTTGTTAATGCTTGACTTAATGCCAGACATTGTTTATAAAAACAAAAATTAGAAACTCTAGATAATATTATATTCTTCCACAAATGATTGACTTCTGATAAGCAGTTTAAATTGAAGCAGATCACCTTTATCTACCCAGGACTAAGATATTTCAAGTCTCAGTGTTAGCCTTTCTGGGGTCACAGTTGAGAACCTGTGTGTCTACCTCAGCCCTTTCTCTTTGGTAGTCCAGTCCCCAAACACCATAGTATTCACCTGCACTATGAGACTGTCAAAACCTTTACTTAAGTTTATACCTTTTAGGTGTCCATTCCTACTTGGATTTTAGACTCCCCTCATACAACTTACAAATTGCTAATTCTTTGAGGATAAAAATAGTACAGAATGTCAAACTCACTATTTTGTTTTCCTTTGGATCTTGAATCCTCAAATTTTGACTATTTTTATGGATTTTTTCCCCCTGATTTGTGAATTCCCTGGTATCTCTGATATTTTGTGTGTTGCTTATGCTGTATTCCCTGGGCCACCTTGAAATTGAAAAATGTCTTGGGGCAAACTGTGGTGGAAAATGATGTACTCACCTCAATGCAAAATATTAAAAAAAGAAACAAATATTTTCACTTATTTTATGAGTCATTGCATGATTGCTCCACTTCCATTGTAATGAAAATCCTACTTCAAGTTTTTTTAGAAATAAGCCCACTTTCTCAATTTCATCCCCATAAGCTTCTTTTCACATAGTGAAGATCCTCACTAAAATTTGTTTTATCTTTTACAAAATTTAATATAGATTATTTGGTCTTTATTTTATGTTTCCTTAGTTTATGCTACCATGAAGTAAGACATTCTTATTAACAGCAGCACTAAAACATTGCTGTTACAAAGTGAAGTTGTTGCAATACACCTTTGTCTTCATCAGACTATTCCATTTCAACCTGTAAAGCTATTATCACTAATCTATAGTTGTATTTGTAATATCATCCACTATATTTTCTTTTCTGGATGCATGCACATCAGGTATCTTTAAATAAAATATCTTATTTTAATTAAAACTCAATTGAGATCCAGGGTTTTATGTTCTTTAAAAACAGAGCTATGTGTTCTTCCAAGAAAATGGAAGACTGTTTTTTTTCCTTTTTTTTTTTTCCTTTTCTCTTTTTTTAGACAGAATCTTACTCTTGTCACCCAGGCTGGAGTGCAGTGGCACAATCACGGCAGCTCACTGCAACCTCCACTTACCAGGTTCAAGCAATTCTGCTGCCTCGGCCTCCAGTGGCTGAGACTATAGGCACTCGCCACCACGCCCGGCTAATTTTTGTATGTTTAGTAGAGGCAGGGTTTCATCATGTTGGCCAGGCTGGTCGCAAACTCCTGACCTCAGGAGATCCACCTGCCTTGGCCTCCCAACGTGCTGGGAATACAGGTGTGGGCCACCACACCTGGCCAGAGGACTGTTTTTGATCAAGACGATTAAATGCATCAAAAATGTTGACTTTTTCTTTATCAATTGAAAAAAAAAAACAGGCCGGGCGCGGTGGCTCATGCCTATAATCCCAGCACTTTGGGAGGCCGAGGCAGGCAGATCACGAGGTTAGGAGTCCGAGACCATCCTGGCGAACACAGTGAAACCCCATCTCTTCTAAAAATACAAAAAAGATTAGCCAGGCATGGTGGCGGGCACCTGTAGTCCCAGCTTCTAGGGAGACTGAGCCAGGAGAATGGCATGAACCTGGGAGGTGGCAGAGCTTGCAGTGAGTGGAGATCACGCCACTACACTCCAGCCTGGGCGACAGAGCGAGACTCCATCTCAAAAACAAAAACAAAAACAAAAACAAACAAAAAAACTCCAGAGAATACAAATATGAATAATTACTTCCACTAAAATTAAAACAAAGCCAAGTGTAGTGGCTCATGCCTGTAAACCCAGAGCTTTGGGAGGCCAAGATAGGAGGATCACTCGAGGCTAGGAGTTTGACACCAGCCTGGACAATATAGTGAGACCCCATCTCTACAGAAAATTAAAAAAAAAAATATCCAGGTGTGGTGGCATGTGCCTATATTCCCAGCCACACTACACTACTTAAGAGATGGAGGTGAGGGGATCAATTAAGCCAGGGAGATCAAGGCTGCAGTGAGCCATGATGGCACCAGTGCACTTCAGTCTGGGCAACAGAGCAAGACCTTATCTCAAAAAACTATATAAAAAATAAAATATCACCAAACTGAATTTTAAAATGTGCATCAGAATAAAAAATAAAATTTGATATAATGGAAAATTAAAATAATGCTAAAGGCTAAGCAACACAACACATTTTTTTCTAATTAATTAAATTGAGGATAGAGATAATAAAATTTAATAAAGATTATGTGCCAAGGAAATAATAGCTTCCTTCTACCCTTCGAGTTTCTTTGGCTAGTCTACAAATTAAATTGACATAACACAGATTCTCAAGAAAAAGAAACATTTTAATCACATGTGCACACAGGAGTCCCACAAAAAAACATGAGACTCAAATATGGACCAGATGATTGTTGCTTATATAATGTCCTGAGCTACAGAAAGGCATAGGGATTGTGCTTCTGGCAGTGGTGATAACATTATGCAAGGTTGAGTAAAGGAAATGTATGGTGAATTAAGGCTGTCTTTTCATGTAGCTAATATTCTCTCAGGTGATAAATGTTTTAAAACAGCTTTCCTTCTGGTACTAATATCTATACTAATACAAATTTTTCTTCTAGATATAAATTTCTTTCATAATAGGGCCGCTTTTCTAAGTTACTCCTGTGTCTGTAATTACTCACAATAGCTAGCTAGAATATTTTGAAGTGGCATGTTCTGGTCTCCTACAGTCATATTTTGCAGTGATGTGGCCTGAACACCACCACTTTTTTTTTTTTTTTTTTTTTGAGACAGAGTCTAGCTCTGTCACCCAGGCTGGAGTGCAGTGGCGCGATCTTGGCTCACTGCAAGCTCCGCCTCCCAGGTTCACACCATTCTGCCTCAGACTCCTAAGTAGCTGGGACTACAGATGCCTGCCGCCACGCCCAGCTAATTTTCTTTTCTTTTTTTTTTTTTTTTTAGTTGAGATGGGGTTTCACCGTGTTAGCCAGGATGGTCTCCCATCTCCTGACCTTGTGATCCACCCGACTTGGCCTCCCAAAGTGCTGGGATTACAGGTGTGAGCCACTGCGCCTGGCCCTGAACACCACCACTTATACATAGCCACAGATAATATTGTTTTTCATAATTTTTAAACTATAAATATGTTAAATACATTCAAATTTAAATATGTATATATATTTATATATGTATTATATATAGTGTATGTGTATGTTTGTGTGTGTGTATTTTATACAATGCTTTTAATCCAAAGTTTGTTCTCTAAAACTCATACTTTTCAACATTGGGGAAAATCTCCATGACATTAGTCTAGGCAAAAGTTCCTTGAGTAGTACCCCACAAGCATAAGCAACCAAAGCAAAAATGGACAAATGAGACCACATCAAGTTAAAAAGCTTTTGCACAGCAAAGGGAACAATCAACAAATTGAACAGGCAACCCACAGAATGGGAGAAAATATTTGCAAACTACCCATCTGACAAGGGATTAATAACCAGAATATACAAGGAGCCCAAACAACTCAATAAGAAAAAAATCTAATAATCTGATTAAATGATGGGCAAAAGATTTTGAATAGACATTTCTGAAAAGCAGACACACACATCGTAAACAGGTATATGAAAAGGTGCTCAACATCATTGATTAGCAGAGAAATAAGGTGCTTGACATCACTGATCAGCAAAGAAATGCAAATCAAAACTACAATGAGATAGCATCTCATCCCAATTAAAATGGCTTAGATCCAAAAGACGGGCAATAACAAATTCTGGAGAGGATGTGAAGAAAAAGGAACCTTCATATGCTGTTAATGGGAATGTAAATTAGTACAACCACTATGGATAATAGTAGAGGATTTTCTCAAAAAACTAAAAATAGAGCTGCCATAAGATCCAGCAATCCCACTGCTGGGTATATACCCCATAGGAAAGAAGTTAGTATATCAAAGAGATACCAGCACTCCCTGTTGGTTGCAGCACTGTTCACAATAGTCAAGATTTGGAAGAAACCTAAGTGTACATCAACAAGTGAATAGATAAAGAAAATGTGGTACTTAGACATAATAGAGTACTATTCAGTCATAAAAAAAGAATGAGATACTGTCATCTGTAGCAACATGGCTGGAACTGGAGATCATTATGTTTAGTGAAATAAGCCAACCACAGAAAAACAAACATCGCATGTTCTCACTTACTTGTGAGATCTAAAAATCAAAACAATTGAACTCAAGGACATAGAGAGTAGAAGGATGGTTACCAGAGACTAAGAAGAGTAGTGAGAAGCTTGGGGGAGAGGTGGGAATGATTAATGAGTACAAAATAATGTTGAAAAGAGTAAATAAGACCTAATATTTTATGGTACAGTGGGGTGACTGTAGCCAATAATAACTTAATTATACATTTTAAAATAACTAAAAGAGAGTAAATAGATTGTTTGTAACACAAAGGATCAACTATTGAGGGGATGGATACCCATCTTCTATGATGTGATTATTTCACATTGCATGCCTGTATCAGAGCATCTCCTATACCCCATAAATATATACACATACTATGTGCCCCCAAAATTAAAAATTAAAACATTAAATAAACAAATGAAGCTCACACTTTCTTTGCAAAATTTTGCCCTATTCAAAGGGTTTTATCTCTACGTCATATTCTTTGAAAAGCATTTAGTACTGAATTCTTCATGCAAAATATTTTATTTTTATGGTATTCTTGAAAAATACAATATCCTCTGCAGGTATACTTTTTGGCAGACATTGAAAATAACAATTTCTCTAATATTTATAACAACTCTGAAAGGTACATGCTATCAGCACCGTTTTTTAGAATATAAAATTTTTTACATTGCCAAAATTTAAACAGAAGGATGTGGCAGAACCGGATTTTCAGGACAGTTCCTTCAGACTCCAAATTCTCTGTCACTTTAATGGCACATGGGCATCTTTTCAATGACATGAGTGGTTATTTGGAAAGCTCAGCAAGATCCTTTCCCATGCATTTTAAGGAATACACGCCAAATGAAAATGAAACAGGTGATGTTCTTTTTGTTGTTTGCGTAAGATATCTGATGTTTCAGGAATTCAAATGAGGCTGTTTCTTATAATACCTTTGGAACAATCATGCCACCTGCAGTCATTAACTTGAAAGCCTAGACTTTATAAATGTTAAGAGTAACACATGATTTTGGAATGGAAAAAGGTGCAGTGATATCTAACTTGATAACTTTCTACTAATTACATCTTGTCAATAACATTTGGTGCAATGTATCACTTGGTGTGTTGAACATAACTGAAAAATATGGCATGATATTTAAAAATTCTGTTAGGTCTTAGGCCTTTTTGCTGGCCAACTTTTTCAAGGCAAAGATTATTTACAAATTAGCTGTAAAATCAATTATCATAAAGTAAAAAAATTAAAGAGGTTTTTTTTTAGAGTAAGCAGAGGGTAATTGTGTTTAAGTCACTTTAAAACTTGCACATCTTAAATTATCTTGAGTCTTGAAGTGTCTCATTTGCTTTCTAATCTTCTACAAGATGCTTTTATTATTTTGAGATTTATATTAAACCACAGGAGTCTGAAAGATTTCAGGAACTCTTGCATTGCATCAGAAATAAACAATCAATTAAATTAATAAAGGAAAATCACAATTTAGATGTTAGTTGTTACAAATATCACTATTTCTTTAACCATAGCTTGTAGTTTTGTAATTCTAACTCAGAAATTACGTTGATGCATCCACAATGAAGTGGCTGTCACACTCTTTCTCTGCAGCTTTCAGTCGTATATGAAAGTTCTAAATTTTGGTCACAATCAACTAGCTGCCTGAAATAATAGAAGTTTGGAAATTTTGGTATTTACGTTTTTTTCCCTGACAATGAAATACTGAATTATTAAAATCTCAATGATTTGGATGATTTCTCTTCTACTTATGTAGGATTTATTATTTGAAGCGTTAATTCTACAGACTAATAGAACTCTAGGGAGCTATTCAAACTAATTTAATTTTAAAACAAAACTATGTTGTCAATGAAAGTGTCATTAAAGCCACATTGCTACGGGAAGTGGAAACATAAATAAAGATTCCAAATGTTGAATCTCGATGTATTATTTCATTGACAACTTGTTGCAAACATTTTTTTCTCCTTTCCAAAAAGAAAACTCTGAAAATCTATTGCCACATTATATAGGCTATTATTTATATAACTTAGAATATATATAGCATATGTTATTTAAAATTAGTCTATTTTGAAACAATTTTTTCTACCAAATTTACTGTCTCTCTAGGGGAATCTTTATCAAGACAAAATTTGACTCGAAACATGGTTAAAAAAGAAAAGAAAAAGATACAGCCAAGATAAACTAGAAACTCTGGAATATTTACTTATTTTTTATACCTAAACTCTGCAGTACTCCCTAGGTGGTCAGATATCCTAGTCATCCTATACCAAATATTTTATGTGATGCAGGAGGATGAATGAAAATGAAAGAATATTCTTAGTGAAGCAAGCTGCAGAGATCTTTTTCTATATTCTTTCTGTCAAGTGAAGTAAAATCAGCACTCATGGCTGTATTTATTTATTAAAGCATCTGATGTATAGCAATAAAGTATACAATCCCTGAATTCCAAGAATGTCAAATCTGGAATCCACTTGATGGAGACTTTTTAGAATAACATGGAATAATATCTATCTATCTATCTATCTATCTATCTATCTATCTATCTATCTATCTATCTATCTATCTATCTTTTCTACCTATATTGTTGGGGCTCAGGAAATAACAACCCAAAGTATAGCACTTTAGCATGCTGAATACTTTGAATTAAAGGACATTGGAAGAATTCAGAAGCAGCCTGAGAACTAAGATCTCTCTGACCTTCTTCTTTGCTCCTTCCTCTGCCCTTCATTCTCCTTTGAAATGAGTCATAGAAACCAGAATTTCTCTTCTCCAAAGGGGGTTATAGAAACTAGATCCCCTTTCCCCAATGCCAGTCATAAAAATTAAGAATATTACTCTTTCTTCTACCTTTCTGTGTAGGAGATGACTATCAAGAAATTCTCTGACTTACCTTTGTCCTGTAGTAGGTCATAAAACCCTCGTTCCAGAGGGGGCCTACCTGATACCTTGGAGAAAGAAATGCTACGAGAGATGCCAAGATGAGTCTAAACAAGTCTTGATGGGGTTTTACACTCAGTCTATTTCCATTAAGTGATACTGTTTTGTTTAATCACAGGTCTTCATTCTAAAGTCTCCCATGGAATATAAATTTGATTAAATAAATGTTATGCTTTTCTCTTGTTAACCTGTCTTTTGTTACAGGAATGTTGGCCACGACACTTAATGATGGAAGAAGATAAGTATTACTTTGCCCCTACAGTTCGTGTATATGTGTATATATATACATACACACACACTCACACTCACACACATGTTTAAAATAGCGTGGTAATAAGAATTCTTTCTGGAAACATAGCACCTTTCTATTGCACTTCAAAATACTCTTCAGATACCTTGATTCATCAGTTTTAGTGGTAAAAACAATTTGCATATGTCTTAGTGTCATAGGTTTTTAAAGCAAGTAATGGAGGAAAGAGCAGTGGACAAAGTTTAGTTGAGAATATCCCTAAGGTTTCTTCTTCTTTATAACAAAGTAGGTGACCTTTTAAACATTTTTATTGAAGTATGTTATAAATATAGAAAAATAGTAAGGGGCTCAGAAAATGACACCCCAGAGAATGGCTCTTTGGCATGCTAAGGACTTTAAACTAAAGCAGACTGGAAAGCCTCAGAAACAGGTATTCTCTGACCTTCTCCTGCTGCCCCTCTTTCTCTCAAGAAGCAAGCCATGGAATCCAGAATTCCTCTTCCTTAAATCAAGTCATAAAACCTAGAAAAGTAGCTCCCTTCTCCCTTGAAGACCCTAATTCCAGGGTAGTCCTTCCCCACACCCAGGGGAAGAAATGCTATACAGAGAGGTCAAGAAGCTGGATAGACAGGCCTTGCTGGGTCACCCCTCCCAGTTTGTTACCATTAGTTCATACCCTTTTGTCCAGTCATATTTCTACATGGATATCTATGGTTCGTGGAACCTAAGCTTAAAAACACAGCTTTCCCTGGGTCTTTGGGTCTTCTTTAAGGTTCCCGTGTCACGTAAAACTGATTGTAGGCCTGGCACGGGGGCTCACGCCTGTAATCCCCGCACTTTGGGAGGCTGAGGCGGGTGGATCACAAGGTCAGGAGATGGAGACCATCCTAGCTAACATGGTGAAACCCTGTCTCTACTAAAAATATATATTAAAAAAATTATCCAGGTGTGGTGGTGGGCACCTATAGCCTCAGCTACTCAGGAGGCCGAGACAGGAGAATGGCATGAACCTGGAAGGCTGACCTTGCAGTGAGCCCAGATCATGCCAATGCACTCCAGCCTGGGTGACAGAGCAAGGCTCTGTTTCAAAAAAAAAAAAAAAACAAAAAACAAAAAACAAAAAAACCAACCAACCAACCAAACAAACAAACACAAAGCTGATTAAATACATTTGTTATCCTTTTCTCTTGTTAACCAGTGTTTTGTTATGGGAGTGTCAGCTTATGATGGATAAGGAAATGTATCACATTTTTTTCCATCCCTGCAGTGCACTGATTTAGTATATACTCATTGAATTTTCAACACCTGGTCACTGGTTCTTTTTCAAAATGAGATATTAGAATTTCCTCTGAGGTCTTAAGAAGACATAAAAAAAACTCTGCAAACTTCAAAATCATTGTCAGGTTATTTATGAATTGAACTTACTACAAGAGAGAGACCAACTCTTCCCTCTCAATACTTTTTGTTTGTTTTTTTGTTTTGGTAGAGAATAATGTAAATTATAAGCAATAGCCAAGAGACAATGAAAAGTAAGGAACTTCATAGGATGGAATTTTTTTTCAATTTAATTACTTAAATTTTCTTATTTCACCCATGTTTGTGAAGGACAGCAATTAAAGACTACAACATATCTTTCCATACAGAGACAGCTGATGTAGAAAGTTAAGGCAAAAATATGAAACAAAGTTTAGTGTCTGGAGGGACAAGTCACAAATAATTTGGAATTGGCAAGTTCTGTTGTTAAATTCCGCATGAACATAACTACAATATTCAGTAACTGTTCAGATAAACTATACCCAAAGTTGTTGAATGTGAAAAGATTTTGAAACCAAATGAATGTGGTTTGGAATTCCAACCCTGCCATTTATTAGGCATGTAGACTTGGATTTTAGTTTCTTCAACTGTAAGGTAAGAAAATGAACTGGAATATGGAGATTGCTTAGCACAGTGCAAGCAATTAATATACTTGATATGTCTATATTTTATACAGACTT